>NC_092589.1:30375000-31625000 GCF_047663525.1 Anas platyrhynchos | reverse complement strand
GTTTAGTTGCTTGTTTTCGTATGTGCATACAGGGATTTTCTTCCATCAGTCCTTACTAAGGAAACGTTACCTTAAACAAAGCCATTGGGATTGAACACTGAAAAAAAGAAAGAACCAGGATCTTTAACCAGGATCTTTCCTGACCTGGCACAGCCAAAATTTGAAAAGGGAATTAATGAAAAAAAAAAAAAAAAAAAAAAAAAAGAGCCTCATATAGAAATTCAGCTCCTCCATCCTGAAAAGCTAATGAAAAGCTAATGGTTTTTGTGAATGCTTACTGAATACATTGCATAGTACTTCATTTACTGATCTCAAATATCTCACAGATATTCCTGAGATAATGTAACAGGTGTTAAAGGCACAGGAGGATTCATTGCACCCTACCAGACACTAATCAATTACAGATGTGTATTTTTCTTTTGTGCACAATACACACACACACTGTATGCAAACAAGAACCTAGAAAGGTAAGAGTTGTAGAGGGGAAGGAACAGTGCTGCATGTGGTAACAGTTGCTCAGCCTAGAAAAGGTTGCCAAACGAACAAGCCAGCTGTCAAGAGATGTGGAATTGCCATCTTTTTAAAGAAGAAATTTAGCAACTTTTAATTTTAAAGACTGGTAAAAAGTAGATAGCACCTAGGATTAAGGGAACTTGTTTTTTTTGTTTGTTTGTTTGTTTTTTAATGTTGTGTGACTTTTGTCCCTTTTATATATATTTAGTATTTTTAATATAAATGTCATCTATGACAACTAATCCTAGAAAAAAAAAGCGCTGATACTGTTAAGAGGAAACAGGATTTTTTTAAACAATACATATTATACACATATTAGGGAGTTGTGGCTTTTGTTGCTAGATAGAAAAAGAAAAAAGGAAAAGAGCTGAAACTGGATAATTTGAAGAATGACAAAACCTTACATGCATATTTCTTTGAAGAAAAAACAAATCTGATGATCTTTCTGATAGCCAGAGTGAAGATACATTATAGGACATTTAAATATTAGTATCTCGTTTCATATTTATAAATAAATACAAAGCAATGTGAAAACTATAATGGCCTTTCAAAATGAAAATGTGCACTGCGAATTGTTATTATTGCAACTTAATTTCTGCATACGAGAAAGATCGTTTATCTTATTTAACGAACAATTACATTTACTTCCAAAATGAAGGTGCAATGATGGAAAAATAGCTCTAGACAACAGAGCAACTAGTTCTTTTGAGAAAGTGCAAGAGCAATTTCTCTACAACTGCTGGCTTTTTCCATTGATCTGGAACCCAAGACATCCCTGAAGAAATGTGGAATATTATCACCAGATGGCTTCAGAGTGTCCTCATTTCATCACAGCCAAGAATAACAGGGGAAGTATCAGATGCTGGAAATGTACTTGACCATCACACGATTTGCTGCAGATGGAAAGAGACAGCAGACAACGAGGGTAGGCATTTCATTCAGCTGTAATTGTCTCATAAAGCCAGACTGCTTCTAGCTAGCAGAATCCTGCTCTGCACTTGTTTTATGTGCAACACATAATGGTAAGAATCCTGCTGTCCTAAAGGAGGGGAACAAATCCGGACATACTTCTGTTTCCCAGCCTGACGCCCCTGCAGAAAAAACCTGCCATGCTGTGAGCACGGACTCGGTAGCAGTTTATCGCTTCACAAGGCAGCCTTATGTACAATCCCATTACTGGACAGCCTCACTACGAGAGAATCTCATTAACGTCCTTCTGCCTGTTCAGTTTGCCCAGTGTCCTGCTTTGAAATAATGTACTAGACGAAAAAAAAAAAATAAATCTTCCTACATGTTTTCTGCTTCCACGTCAGACACGTGGTTCAGGAGGTCTCTCTCTTCAGACATGTTAAGTCTGGTACCTCCAAGAGATACAGAAGCAGGAGTGGTTTATCTAATTACACTGAATTTACAAAACATCTGAGCATGAACAGCTTGGTGATTTGGCACTTTCCGACACTGAAGTGGTATTTCTCAAGTGACAGTGGCATTTAGCAGCATGACGATCTCTTACATTTATAAACAGCAGGAATGGTGAGGTTTTGAGAGGAAGTTCCACATGCTATTTTCAACTGCGAAGCTCCCCAATCATTCCGCTTATTCACAGCTTTCGTAAACAATGATAAACATACGCTGCCAGGCATAATCTACTCTTCCACATTTACCATTACTATAAAAACATGGTTCAGACACCAGCCAAACACAAGAGGTTTGTCTGGGAACAAATAATATCTGTTATTAGAACATACGACAGTTTAGATGAAAATTTCATACAAAAAAGCTCTCGTTCAGCACTCAAAATGCAGTGATCAGCCTTGTAGGTCTCTGAAAAGTTTCAGGTTCCATGCTAGGACAAACTTCACACTTGTATACGCTGAATGGTATGAGAATAAAATGGGACCTCATCATTTAATGGGTTAATTTTTTTAGCTTCTCTGCAGCAAAATACCCAAACATATCTCAGGTAGGGGACGTAAGGTGGTGAACAGACTGTGGTAGGAGGATGGAGAACCCTCATCACTGCAGCAGCTGGTAAAACACTGGTCAGAAGTAACCTATATGTAACTGCTCCTGTCTTAGGATAAAGGAATCTCCTTTGAAGCCTTATGAGCAGACGTAATTTGCCTTTTTTCATTTTTGTATTTTCCTGCTAGATGAACAACTCCCAGATTGCTGTTACTCGTCCGAATATGTGCACAAGTTTGATTACCAAGCTTAAAAAAATTGGAACTTCCCATTAGACGAGTTTGTGCATCTTTCTCATCTATGAGTAAAACTCGTTATAAATACAGTACTAGCCAAAAAAGAAGCAAACACAGAGAGCTTCACACATACCTGTCTAACAATCACCAACCAGCATTTTCTATCAAACAGTTCTGAACAAGAAGTTTTGGTTACCTAGCAAAAGGCCAACTAAGAGTTATCCTAAGATCTTCCTAGGATGGGTACTTTTTTCTTGTTTAAAACAAAAACAAGAGCACAACCTAACTGAAAACTGACTAACTCAACTTACTCTTATCTAAATCTTTGCTTTAGCAGGACCTGAGAAAGCTGCTACACCCTACCACCTCAAAAAAGGTAGCCAAAAAAAAAATAAATCACACGAAGATCTAAACTGTCCCACTATCTCGGGTAACAACTTTAAACATGCTCAGAAAAAGGCAGAAATGACAGAACAAAGTCCTTCAAAATAGAGCTGCAAGAAGAACTGGGTTATTACCTAAAAATTGCCCATCTCGGGAAGCAAGAGTGTTCAAGACTTTCTGTGAGTTGAATTTCATGCTGAAGTTAAATTGCATAATTTTCACCTGCGGAATGAGCAAGTTTTATAGCCCTGACCAACATAAAGATAATTGGCATGGTTAAAATATTTAATTAGGTCCTAAATCACAACAAGACCAGAAACAACCACAAATAGAATGGAAAACTTGTCCATAAAATCTGTGAAACAAGTCTTGTCTGCAAGTGTTACATGTTTGTGGCTTCTTTGTTATCAAACCTGCAGGCCCAACTGAAGGCTAATTAAGATCAGAGCTAATTGTAAGAGCTTCAATAACTCTCGTCATTAGAAGCTAAGAGCACCCAGCAGCTCTAACAAACTGTTGCATCAGTCTGTTTTCTATTTGAGAGAGGAAGGATGGTTCAGCTGCCGCATAGTTCAGCGTCAGATAGGAGCGAGTGAGATCGAAGCCTTTCTTTGCTCTGAACCTCTCACATGAGCTGGTCACACTCCTACATTCTCTTTAATGCATTTCTGAACTGGAAATTACTGATTTATTTCACAGGGGTATAGCAAAGATTAATACATTTAAAAAGATTGTAAAGTAGGTATTTTAGTAAAGGGCATAAGTATGGTAAAGAGATACAAAACACACATTTAACACTCAAATTTTTTGCCCTTAAATGCACACATGAGAACTTGACCATGTATTAACTTGAAGCATATGTTAAACAAATCATAGCCCCCAAAATCACTTGCTGGTGTAACTTACTGAAGTTAAGACTGAAATTAACGAAGCTGCAACCACCTAGCTCAGTGGTGAATTTAGCCTTGATGGCTGCTTGGGTCCTCCCCTCTCCAAGGGGAAGTTATTAAGTTAACTCAATTCAGCTCTAATTGTGTAAATAGATGCTGGCTATAAGAGCCATCTCTAATAATTTGCACATGCTTTTGGAGATCTTGGAGAGGTTTTCTGAAACACTCAGCTTTCAGCTATTAGAATTTGGATGCAAGTTTGTAATACATCAATATGTCAACAGTCAGAAATGTGTTTTAAATCACTTTTTCAGAAAATACTAGTTATCAAGACTGGTTTAAGTAGCAGTTTCCATTAAAAAAACCACACATGTATTTCCATTAGAAAGTCACAAATGACACAAATATTAATAAAACATAGTGTCAGTACTGTAAGAAGACAAAAACTCATTTCATTTAAAAACCAAACCCAGATAGTTTATATGGTACCATGTCAGGAAGAGAGTTACAACTGAAAGAGGCATTGTGTGATTGCTATTTCATCCTTGTACTAATGATGTCACGTTTCAGCACTAAAAGATTTTTAATAGTCACTCTTGAGAAAACAGAAATCCAGATATGAAACTTAGCAACCGCCACAACAGTGGAGTAAGGGTAATTTTATACACCAGCAGTAATAAAATCTTGCTGGGATCAAATGTGTAAGCTTTGCAATGTGAATGTCACTTTCTTTTTTAAATACACAAATGAAAAAAGATGGCAAAATATTACTGAACAACTTACAAACTTGTAAGTTGCAGGACAGGTGTCCTCCAATACGTTTATTTTGATGTAAGTGACCACAACACAATTAACAAACAAACACCAGAAATGCGATGCCCTTACTTATTAATTTTGGTCTAAAATGATAGACCACCATAATCTCATTTCAAGACTGCGAGCGTATGATTCTAAAATTCTGTGTTTCAGTCAGTAGGACAGAACCCCCAAAACGTATATTACCAATTTCAACATTGTTTCAATGACATATTCCTCAAGTGAGCCTAAAAATCTTCCTAACAGATGCTGATATTGCAAAGATAAATATCCAGATTATTCATTTACTTATTTAAAATCCCAAAGTTATTTTGAATTAATCTCAATTTG
This sequence comes from Anas platyrhynchos, assembly GCF_047663525.1. Classification (NCBI taxonomy): domain Eukaryota; kingdom Metazoa; phylum Chordata; class Aves; order Anseriformes; family Anatidae; genus Anas; species Anas platyrhynchos. The sequence goes on along the minus strand of NC_092589.1, from coordinate 31,619,866 downwards.
CCCAGTAGTATAATATTTAAAAATAAAAAAAAACAAAAACACACAAACAACAAAAAACACACACACACACACACACAAACAAACCATAAAACCTAATCCACAGACAGAGAAAAGCAGTGTTAAAACTCAGATTGCAAGGTTACACATTAGCCATCCAGTTTGGAGAGAGGGCACAGCTTATTGGAACAACCACAGAAAAAAACTTCATGTTCCTAGGCAACTCTATTCCTAACAAAATCAAACGTGTAACCCACCAAAGTTTGTATACAGAAATACTTGACAATAACACCATTCATCCTCTACACTCCCCTTGTAAGTCAGCAGTGTATTTTTAAAGACATCACAGTTAAACAATAAGAAGATAAATAAGTTTAGAAAAAGAATGAAAAAGATGTTAACATGAAAAACCCTTGAGCAAGACTGCATTGCCAAAGTATTCAAAATAGACTTATGAAAACATACACACACAAACAGGGGTGAGTGAATCTGAGTGTGCAGAATGTGCTGATGTGTATGTATCAAAATTCAATGAAGAGGAATTCTGAGAGAAGTAAACAGAAGACGCGCTTATTGGAATGTTTTACTGCTGTCTACAAAGGTTTTAATAGCACTTTTTTGCATGCGCACAAAAAAATATTTGCAGTACTTTTACTGCTGCTGAAAGATGCCAGATTGATAGCCCTAGGGACTGAGTTTCGCTGTATACACAGACAGATATAGCACAGAGTGAGAAGGTTGTACCCCTGCCAAAACGCTTTACAATACACAGCTTATGCAACAGTCTTCACACCACAGAACCCTTGCTTCTCCTCTGAAAATGTTAAAAAATATTGCTGCTTAGTGTTCATTATAAGGCAAAATAAGATGGGGACACTGCTATTAACATCTGCAGGGCCAGAATTCAAGCCATCAGCTCATTTTAAACGTTTATTTTTGTGCTGAATGGCTCTGTTGTTAGCTGTGAACTTTGCTGCGCTGTTTGACAGGCTGGAAAGTCAAACTGCACCTGGTATGAAAACAGTTTAGTATTAAATAGAATGTTATTACAGCAGAAAAGAATGCAAAGGAAGAGTGGCTTAACAAAGTTTTTTCAAATAAGCTTATGGTCACATACATGAGCATACACCTAGTGCTCAGAAATGACCTCAAAGAACACAGCACTTAATAGCTTCACCTAACTGGCGCTCTCCAGTGATCTACACATTTGATCTAGGGCATTTTTAAAAGGCAATTTCCAATTAATAAGGTTTTAAGTGTTGCTAATACTAGGCTGGAAGCTACACTGTCATATGGAGCAGGCAGGCTTCCAAGGAACCTTGGACTCCTGCTTTCCTTACTACTAATAGTTTAGCCAAACACCAAAAAAAAAAAAACAAAAAACAAAACAAGAACAAATCCCCTGAATCCAAGAGCCTAGCTGTTTTTCACCATCAACAGATTACACATAAAATCAAGGTTTATAGAGCACAATGGGTCTAAATGCAATTTACCGACCTCATTATAAGGAATGATTTTCATTTAGCAGGAAGATTTCTGATACAACCACAGGATTGTAACTGCTCTGCATCTCAAATCAGATTGTGGCACAGGATTAAAAGCTACTTTAGCCCTTGGGACTTCTATTGTGTGCTTATATGGGCTTGCAACAGAGGGACAGTGTAACAGGGGAATAGGACAAAACAATGAGGCTACTCAATGATTTAAAAAAAAAAAAAATCTTCCTACGGGACTACTTCCAAACTTTTGATCATATTTTGCCACCTTCTGAGTGTAAACACTTACAGAGCTTTTGAGGAAATCTCTTATTGCTCTTCTCCTTGGTCACCATCCACAGTATTACAACAAGATTAATGAAACACACTGAATAAAACTCAAGTGCAAACAGTGACTCTGTGACATTCTGCATCTCAGCAAGGCACAGAACGGTTTCTGTCAATTCAACCATACGGCAAGTTACTTCCTTTTCATACTACTGAAGAGAACATATTTAAGGGATTCTTCCACCTTATTTTCTGAACATCACTTCTATTGCAGGCCTTTCTTTAAAATTAGCACCAGAGGCACTGTTTGGTAACAGGTGAGCTTTTCAATATATGCATAATTTAAGTAAGGAACAATCAACATTGACAGTAGATTTTAAGATCAAATTTTCCAATGATGCAATTGGAAATGCAAATATGATATGGTGAATAAAACAGAAAGAGTTTCTAAAACAATGCTAGCAAACTTAATCTGTATTCTGAGCCAAAGAGGAGAATCTAATGACAAGTATCACTACCAAGACAAGAAAAATTAAGATCTTGAAAATTTCTATTCACATACCTTTCGTTTATGTGCAAGACAGAAATTCTATTGAATTTGTACAGAAAATGAAGTATGGGCGTACAGTTTGAAAAATGGAGATCAAGATGTATATACTATGACAATTTTCCCCTTCAGAAATGCTTGTTAAAATTTCCTGTTACTAAGTGGATAATACTACAAGACTAACTCTTCAAAATTAATTTAAACAATAAGCTTTACACGGAACAAAATGAAAGTAAACGCAAAAGATATTTAGAACTGTTGAGAAGAAAAGCATCCCTTTATTCATCTTCTTAACCCATACAAGCAATGAGCTCTTTCGGTTTAAGCACAGGCTGGAATCCTTCTGATTCCTTCTCTGTTTCAAAAAACTGTAATTAGAAGGAAACAACTTCAGAGCACCCAACAAGGAACTTAAATTGCAAAGACATGCCTATACAAGGTAAGACTGTAAGTTCAAATATTTGTTTGTGATAATAGCCGGATTAAAAAATATATGCCATGTGATCAGTTGTTAGCTTATAAATAGCCCCAAGTTGACTGTTCGAACGTCCCTGGGATATACGTTACTGGATTAAACAATTTTCTGCATTGTAATTTCTAAATTAAAAACATACAAAACTTACCATTTTCCTAAGGTTTCAACACGGATAACAACCACGTCAGAAAGAGGTAGTCAGGTAGTCCCTTATGCGTGCAAAATTCAGTATATGAATATAGGGCAGGCTCCTTCATTAGGGGGAACGAAAAATAAATAAATTAGAGAATCATAAATGTATCCTATAGATAGATAGATCTATATAGATCTAAAGTTCAACGTGGGCAACTCCTATGCTGAAGTTAAGAAAATATAATATGAAAATGCAAATAAAAAACACACGTCATTTCTAGTGTATGAAGAGTGTCAGGGCATAGCTCTGGGTCTTACTTAGCAAGCGTTCTGGAGAATAATCTCAGTTACTCTGAATAGCCCATGCAGTGATGATCCTAAAATCCCGAGAGCTTGAGAATCACAGAATCAGCCAGGCTGGGGAAGACCTTCAGGATCATCAAGCCCAGCGCTCACCCAACACCACCAAGTTCTGTCACCAAGCCATGTCCCTAAGCACCACATCCACTCCTCTCTTAAATACCTCCAGGGATGGCCACTCCACCGCCTCCCTGGGCAGCTTGTTCTGATGCTTGGCCACCTTTCTGGTGAAGACATTCTTCCTGATATCCAACCTAAAGCTCCCCTGGCACAACCTGAGACCCTTTCCTTGTGTCTCATCACTTGAGATAAAAGGGACCGACCCCCTCCTCACTGCAAGCTCCTTTCAGGCAGCTGTAGAGCGCAACAAGACCTCCTCTTAGAGCAACATTTTCCAAAATCCTTTGCTTATCCTTACAGTTGATGGAACACAAGGCGGTGACAGAGTGACCGTGCCTAAGATGTCTGTGGCCACAGCACGGACTTCAGCACGGGATGCTGAATTAGGGCATTGCCCAACGCTTCACCTAGGAAAACCGAGCTCCTTTTGATGTGCCCAAAGACCTACAAATTACCGAATTAGCAGCCTAATTAGCGAGAGAAGGAGAAAAAAAAAGAAAAAAATAAAAAAAAAAGCTATGAAAAACGCGAAGTCCGGCTTAAAACCGGACCGAGCTCTACGCCAGCGCCCTGCCCACCCGGCAGCGAGGGGGAGCCCGGCCCCCGGCTCCCGGCCAGCCCCGCTATGGGGGCACCGCGGCGGTACCGGGGCAGGGGCAGGGGCAGCGCCCGGTGCCGGCGGGGGAGCAGCGGGAGGGCGCCTCCTGCTCCTGCTCCTGCTCCTGCCGCCGGGAGCGAGCCCCGGCACTCACCTGGGCTCCGTCGCGGCTCAGGCACCCGCGGAGGGCAGCGGGGAGGCGCGGGGAGAGGCGGGCATGGCGCGGGCACGGCGCGGGGACGCGGCAGTACCGGGGTGAGGGGGGGGGGGGTCTCGGTGCGCCGGGCGCCGCTGCGGGGCTGGCACCATAGAGAGGGAGCTCCAGCCCCGCCGCCGCCAGGGCGGAAGAGCGCTAGAGAGGCGCCGTGCCGAGGCGGAAGTGACGCCGCCCGTTGCTAAGGAGCCGGCGCGGCCGGCGCTGGGCAGCGGCGCGGCGCCATGCGGCCGGGCTGCGGCCGGCTCCTGGCGGCGGGGCTGCGGCCGCTGCTGGGCTGCCCGCGGCCGGCGCCGCCGCCGCCGCCGGGCCGGGGGGTCGCGGGGCGGTGGCCGAGCCCCGGGCTGCGGGTGCCGGAGGCGGCGGAGGCGGAGCGGCTGGTGCAGGAGGCCCGGCGGGCGGGAGGGCCGCTCCGCCGCTTCATCGCCTGCCCGCGGCTGGCCCGCACCGTGCAGCGCTGCCTCGGGGCTGCGCGCGGCCCCCAGCCCGTCGTGCTGGAGTGCGGCCCCGGTGAGTCGGCTCCCGGCCCGCCCCGCCCCGCCGCGCGGTGACCTTGCGGGGACGGCGGGGCCGCCCGCGGTGAGGGGCCTGGGGTTTGGAGGCGGGCTTGGTCGCTGCCGCTAACGGCAGGCATAGGGGTGCGGGCCCTTCAGACTGCTGCCGCTCGTAATTGCTTAATGCTTGTGTGCCACGCTACATGGAGGGTGTGCTACCCGTAGGGGTCATGTGGGTAAGGTTCCAAAGGCTGCTTCATTTGGCAGCAGAAAAAGCAGGGGATGTATTTGAGATATAACTAATGGTCCTCTGCATCAAACTAACACTGTGCTTAGTGCAACTCACTCAGTAATCTAAGGGACACTGTGTACATTTGTTTTCAAACCGTTATTTTGAAACAAGTGACATGAGTTACCTCCCTATTAAAAGTGCTATACCCCAACTGTTGTGCTGGAAAAATCACTCAAGGGAAATTGGTTTTAAAAATATGTATTTCCCCCCCTTCCCCCTCCTCTTTACAGGGCCTGGAATCTTGACCCGGACTCTACTCAATGCAGGTGTTAGAGTGGTAGCTCTAGAAAGTCACCCAGCTTTCCTTCCAAACTTACAGGTACACTTTTGGTTTGGTAGCATGTTTCTAAAACTTTAATTAAGGGGAAAATGAGGCATTAATTACGAAATACATAATAACTGTGGGATCAAAAAGGAATTAGCCAGTCATTGTTACTTACAACATCTGAAATAATGCTTAATAATAGTAAGTATTGTTTGGTTTTACACTGAACAGTCAGCAACAGTCTGACTATTTTATAACCAATTAATTTGACATCTTGAGTATGTGCAAATTCAAGTTCATAGTTTCATATATAAATTTTTGAGGCTAGTCTTAAGCAGAGTCATTGTAATTGTGTATGTTTAGGCAGGATGTCCACGTGTAGCTTCCAAAAACCTGTAAAGATCCTCTTGGTTATTCTTATAGTCTCACGGTATTAGTTAATCTATTGTCTTGTGGCTGGCTGGCAATATGAAGACCAACAGGTGTTAACTCTTGTGTTCACCTTAACACTGTGTGCTTTCAGAGGTGGTCAGACAGAGCCTTAGAAGTTGCACAGAAGGCAGGTGTTACAGTAAAGCAGAGATTAGGAGCTTAAGACTCTAACCTCTTTCAAAATGTGCATAAAAGGCATGTTTTGTGCCTAAGTCTCTCATTCGCTGTGTATATGAAGAATTTCAGCTGGAAATTACTAAATGTAGTGGTTTGCTCAGTTTAATATGTATTTTTTTTATTTTTTTCAAAACACTGCAGAACATACTACTAGTATGGGGAGGGGTTTAAAGCTCCAGCCGAGCAGCACAGAAACGCCTTGCATAATAAAGGAAGTTATTTTTCCTGTCAGTTATAAGACCCAACTCTGAAGTCTGTCTTTTTCTAGTGCTTGAACAACTTCATGTCTTGGTTGAGTGTTTTGTAAGGCAGTTTACTGCATTCTTCAACTGAAACTTAATTTGGTTCAGTCCTTAGAGAACAGCCTGGATGGACAATTAAAGGTGATTTATGGTGACTTCTTCAGACTGGATCCTTTGGTCACTGGAACAGTGAAACCGCCTGCTGTGTGTTCTGACAAGCTTTTTGAAGCCATGGGTGTAGCAGCAGTTCCTTGGAGAGCAGGTATGTGTATGAGATTGCACATGTTATAAACACATTTGAAGGCTGCATGGGCGGTTTGGAAAAATCTTTGGGTCTTGAGGTGTATGCTCTATCTTAATACATGTATTGCATTCATGGGTATCATTTGATCATTTCCTAAATTTCAGCTTTATTTAGGTAGATCCGTAATAGCTCCAAAAAATGGCAATATGAAATCTCAGCTATTTGCTTATTGTAATAAAGGCTTAGTCTAATGCAAACAAGGCTTAGCTTTGAATAAAGCTTGAATTTTATTCATTCTTGAATAAAATGAGCTGACTCTTTTTTTTTTATTTGTTTGTAAACTACACGTTAGCATTAATGAGATTTTCCAGTACATATTGCAAAATTTTAAAGTTACTTTTGCACACTATTGAAACAGATGTACCTGTGAAAATTTTTGGAATCTTGCCACAAAAAAAGGAAAGGAACACACTTTGGAGGCTACTTTTTATCCTGTATGAATGCAGTTCCATATTCAGATATGGAAGAGTAGAGCTCAACATCTTTATAAGTGAAAAAGAGTACAAGGTATGTGCAAGAGATTTTGAAGGTAGTAGAGAATAAGTAGTGCTTCACAGTACACCCAAACAGTTATATTGTCGAGTTAGTCTTTTTGCTGGTGATTTTTTTTTTTTTTTGACAGAATTTTAAAATATTATAACTTCTGAGGTGCTTAAATTCTGTAACATGCTTTTGCAACAAAATTGGTTCCTAATTGCGGGACAGTGAAGAGGGAATTGACAAGTTCTATTGAAGAATATTCAGTTGCTAAATAGCATGCTCGGTTTTATGCACTTGTCCACTTGAACAAACTTTGCGTGCAGTTCTGAAAAAAATTGAGACAAAATATGAGTAAATCACACACCTTTTTATTAAAGTTCTGTATGCTGAGGGGCAGAGTAGCTTTCTGGATTATGTGCTCCTAATTTGTGCTGTCTCAAACTTTTAGAATTTTACTTTTAGTTCAAGGTTACTTTTTTTTTTAAACTGTGATTCATAAAGGCACTAACCTTGAGTTACTCGAGGTAAGGAAAGACTTCCAGGTGCGCCAACACAAGCTGTGTTCTGTCACCCTACTGGAAAAAATTAAAGTCTAAGTATGTTCTCTTGCAAAATGATAGGCTGGATACCACTGGAATATTTGCTTGTTACATTTTTACTGGCTAGACATTTGAACAAAGAGAGGGCAGCATAGTCATTTTAGTGTAACTTTTCTGTGTTTATTGTGAATCCTCTTAAATGAGTATTGTGTACCAAAGTAAAAGTAATTGGGACTTTTTTTAGTGGGCACTGTTAATTCCTAAATCTATGATAAGTTAAATCTTCATTTTGTGACTTCTTTGCTCTGTTTGCACATAACTGTGTATGGGGGTTTCTTTTTTTATTTTGTTTTGTTGCACTGAGTTGTCTAATGTGTAATATTGTAACATCAGGAGGATGACTGCAAGGTGCTGAATGTTCAGGGAGATGGTTGGCTTACTCTGTGTGTCTTAATGGGAATATTTTCTTATCAGTGGGGAAGAACTTACGCTATGAACTCTACCCACGTTACAGTTTTAAAACAAAATGTGATCAATCTTTCTTTATTGTGTGAAACTTTTCTCTGCCTTAAAAGGGGCCTGAAAGTGTAAGCTGAAAATTCCTACTCAGTTCAGTTATCCAAATAATCGCTGCAAAACAATACTTAGATTGCCATAATGTCTTCTAATTGCATTTTCTAACAAGCATACTAAAATCACAGAAACTGGGGTGTAATGTAACTTAGTCTTGGAATTTCAGACTTAACTATGAATTTCTTACCACCTGTTAAGTTTATAAGGATTTTCTTAGATAAAGAAGCAGTCTTGTTTTTTGTTTGTTTGTTTTTTTCAACAAAGATGTTTCTGCTTTGACATTTTGTTAGGTATTAACAGCAAAGCCTGGGGAATCGAGGGCTTATCAAGCACTTTCTGTGCTTTGCCAAGTAGGATGTGAAATTCAGCTACTGCATATGGTAAGTTTGTTGTACCAAATGACACAGTCTCATGCTATAAATGTGCATATACAAAAGGGTTTGTACTGGTTTTGCTATTGTAATCAAATTGGAAGGTAATTTGATGTTGAAATTAGTGGAGCACTACTGAAAACTTTTGGATATGGACAAGTCTTTTCTGTCTTGCTAGGTGTTGTGTGAGATTTAGGCTGCTCTTCCAATCTGTCAGAGTCTGCTCTTTATGTCCTCTGTGTTTTGGCATCATGTGTGCTTTCACCTTCCTGAGCAATTTTCAGTAGAAATACTTTTTCAGTTTTAGTGCTTCTACTTGCAAAGCAAGCCTGCTTCTCATGCTAGTCAAGAATCATCTTATCTTGTCACATGCGCTACGATTTAGTTTTAAAAAGTTTTTTGAAATTGTTCATTAGCTTCCACTCGCTTTACTCTTTTAAGATTTTGTTTGTTTGTGCCCTGTTTTTTCTAGGAGCTTCTTTCATAGTTTAAATGCTATGCTGATCTCAAATCGTAAGTTTCATTATCTGTTGTCCTCCAAATGGCTTGTAACATGAGGTATAGAGAGGACATTTCTAAATATGGTGAGGTTGAAGAATACGATGATGCTCAAGGAACAATTATATAGGCATGGCCTGGTCATGCACTGCCTGCCTTGCATCTGCTTGTAGCTGCTTCTGGAGTCAAGTTGTTGGGCTGGTGAGACTTCTATTCAGACTCAGTACAGCAGATCTTATGGTCAGGTGTTTCTTTTCAGTTTTTAGCTTTGAAAATTTGAAAATTTGGTTCAAATTTTCAATTTGAAATAATCAAATTTTCAATTTGAAACCAATGAGCAGTCCCAGTTATGCATGGTAATATATTCAAAAGCTATTTGATTATAAATAATTTTAGCAGTGCTACTCAGATACTTTGTCTAGAGCATGGCTAAATAGCATTTTCAGTCTTGCCTTTGTGTATATTACTTAAACTTTATATATATATATATATATTTCTAATGTATTTACATGGTTTTAAAACAAAGTTTAGAATGGAGTATGCTTTGAATTTGATAGGATTGATGGTAAATGTTTTTCTAAATTCTAACAAAGCACTTCATTTCTGTAATGTTTGCTTCTTCTCATAGGAGCCCTGGTCATCCTTTGTAACTAACTTGAAAAACAAGGGACTGGCAGTTTCAAAGAGCATGGTAAGATCATTTTCTTCTTTCAGAGATGCAGCTAAGCCCCTTTAATTAAAGATTAAAAATAACTTTATAACAGTGTTCACACATGTATCTTTTGGCTGTGAATAGTGCATTTTTTTTAAGTGTTCCAATTAAAACTCATGGGCAGCATGTAGAAGATGAAGAGGGTGAAGGATTGCTCCAATCTTAAATACTGAGATAAACTAGTGTCTATATGATGAGGAAATAAATACAGTAAATAAATATCATGAGGACATGTGAACAGGTAAAATCTTATTTAAATTTAATGTCAGGGTCACATCTACCAGCTTGAATACAAAAGCTGTTACCATGATTAATAACATAGTCAGTATGCTGCTGGTTTTGATCAAAGTGGTTGTTCACATGTCCAATGTACATTCTGTGTGCTAGTTAAGTGCTGGAAGTCTGGATCTCAAAGCCTGTATTGTCTATTTCAACTAAGAAAACACAATCTTAAAAAATTAAAATTATGTCATAGTGTATCTGCTTGATTTCCTATTTCGTTTCCTGTTTAAAAAAATAAAAAAGAAAAAAGGTAAAGCTATCTTAGTTACAGAACAAAATTTGATAGCTTCCGCTTTCAATGTCATTATCTTTTTACCTTCTAAAACTCTAAGAAGTGTTACTGCTGGCCCAGTTGAAATGCTTTCTCTTAGAAAAAGACAGGCAGTGTCTTAAAAATGACTAATTTTCAATGACTTATTTTGTTTTTCTTGCAGTGGCTGCCAAATGACCATTTATGTTTGGTACGACTGACTCCCCAGCGAGATCTATTTTCAGAAGGCTTGAAGCCCACAAATTCAGCTACCTTCATTTTCATGGTGAAGCAGTGTCTTGCTAAACGCAAATCTAGACTTACTGATAGATTAAAGTAAGTATGGAAGTGTTTCAAGTTTTTATACGTTTCCTAAAGAAATAAAGGGAAAATGCTGAAATACTTTCTCAGAGCAGTATTTATTTTAGATGAAATTCAGCATCTTTTTGAATTACCTTTGTGTAGAAAAGAACACTTCATTTTTTCAGCCCAAGTACAATATTTTGGGTACCTGGACTTTATTCATACAGGATAAAAACTTGAGGTTTGGCAGGAAGGTAGGCAAGTACGTAGACTTTGGAATTACAGACATTCACTGCACACCTAATGGAGGTGAGCTTGTGTACCTGCAAGAAATTTTTACTCAGTTTAGACATAACAATAAAGTCACCGAGTCTTTGCAGGTATAAAAATTAAAAAGCTGCAGAAGAGTTTTGGATTATAAGAAACATCAAAGCAGTGCTAATGAAAATAGCTGAAGGTTATTGAAGGTTGAGTGGGGATGTCCTCACATGGCTTTCTGTTACTGCATTCAAAAATTAGACTTTGGACTTATTTACCAATTATGCAGCTCTCTTTAATTATTTATTCCCTTTGATATGACATTGGAGTTGCTCACTTGGCAATACGATCACTAGATTTCTGTTCCCATAAATGTGAAGTGTTTGTACTCTCTGAAGTATTGGCTTCAAGTTGTTGATGAAAATAATTAACATATTTCTCATTTATTGGTAGGGGTTAATGGATGCTAATTTCCAGGGAGGAGGTGGGGGGATGTAAGGGGATGGGACACACACAAAAAAAATCCTGTGCAGAGAGCCTTAATGGATTTCTTTCTTAAAGCTCAGTGGTTTATCTAGTCTCCACTCGATCTTTCAGCCAGGAAGTGGAGCTAACCTTGAAGGCTTCTAATTCTTTCTTTTGTATATTTATATCCCCTTTTCTTGTCTGGGAAATAGTTAATGTATATGCACATTTATAAAAGGCCCAGTTTTCATAGCAGTGATGTGAATGTGGAGACAGTTTATAGATCTGTTTATATATAGAAGAAAATACCTGGGAGGTTTAAACCACGCTACCTCATGCTGTACTCAGCCATCCTCCTGAAGATGACCTTGGCTTTAATTCCCCAGGAACTGAAGAGCAACCCCCTTTTATGCAGTAATGTCGGTTGCTGACAGCTGGGATAGGGGTTTGTCTATTGTCTAGGACAGGAATGTCTATTGTTGTGCAGCTGGAGGAGGGGACCGAGGGAGCTAACCCTCTAATGGGGTGAGTTATGTGGTTTGATATCCTCTGCGTGTGTGCTGGGGGCATTATTGGGTATTTGCATGGCTTCTTAGTAGAAGTTTTTCTGTTTGTAGTATGATTGAAAATAACTTGTGTCATAGGGAGAAGTTGTTAACTTGTGGAAGCTGTGAAAGGATGAAATTGACCTTCAGATACTGTTTCTTCACAGGGAGAAATGCTCCATTATAATTTGTTTGTTTGTTTGTTTCAGTTCATGGAGCTTGGACAATAGTGGCCAATTACTGAAAGCACTAGAAATTCCAACAGATGTTGTAACAGGTAATTTATACCCAGAAGACTACAAGCGTCTTTTTGAGGCTTTGCAAAACTCTAGTGTGTTTACTGAAAGCTGGTTCCATGATGAGGTCTTGGAAAGTATAAGAAACATAAACTTATAAATTGAAAGCTGCTGTCTTTTAGAAGATTCTTTGCTTCTGGAAGATTACTGTGATAAGAAATGATTTAAATAAAATCGAAGTATTGTTAGGGAGATGACTTCCGGTCCAAACAGGAAAGTAAACTTGGCAAGAAACTAGAGCTCTTCCATACAGCATGGAGCTGTGGGATTTACAGTGTAGGAGTTACTTGGTTACAATCGTATCCCGACTGGATAAAATCTGCGTCTTCCCCAGGAGCATGATAGTGACCTGCTGCTTTTGGATGTGCCACCTAAACTGAACTTCTTATTACATTGCTGTATATCTACAATGTTTGAAGAAATAACAGACCAAATAACAATTTGTGTGGTTTGTATTTTAGTGCTCAGTGCTTTCGAAGTTCTTTCAGATTCCCAAAATACACAGGTCTGTACAACCACTGAATCTGTTTTATCATCTGATCTATAAACCTTGCAGGCTAAGATATTAATAAATAAAGAGTGGTGGGCTTATGAAAGGCAAGGTAATGACAGTATAATAAAACATCAACTGAATATTTTGTTTAAATAGACTGTTATATCTGTGGTTGGGGGAAAAAATCAATTTTTTCTTTTGAAAATTTTAAGTGACAAAACACTGGGTGTTCTGTTGTAGTTTACCATATGTAAACACCTATATACAGATGAGCTTTATCTTATTTTAGGTCTGAAACTCAAGTCACCAGAACATTCAGTGTTTTCATAAACAGCTGTGAAAAAGAATCATCTTACCTGTAACCCTTGCAACATAAAATTGTTTAATGTGTATGATGTGTATATAAAACCTTATTTTAAAGAGATATGCTATTAAAATTGTCTTTTCAGTCATAGTCCTCCATACTCCAACCTGTTTCTCATTCCCCTTGTTGACTTAACATGAAACTATTCTGTTGTTGTCTGATACTGTTGGCAAGTTCTACTACTGGCTGTGTTTCTTACGTTGTCTCCCCTGGGAGGCCGAGTGAATAAAATACTTTTTCAGGATGCTCTCTTCAGGATTTGGAAAACATTGGCAACTGAAACGATGCAGTTGGAGGATATTATTTCTTAAGCACATTTGGAGGTGTATATATGTGACAAACATTCATCTCTGTATTCCTGCTGCAGAAGAAAAATTGACTTGAAGCAGCCTCAGTTCATTGTTAGCCACCACTGCGCTGTTAGCTGTGTGTTTAAACTGTCTTTTTCATGGTGTTACGGTGAAATTACTGGAAAGGCTGAGATTTAATTTGCATTCTGCTTCAGAGCAGCATTGCTCTTCTGGTGCGGATCTTGAAGATTTGGGGCTTTTTTTCTGTTCAGATATGTTAGTAGCTCAGGTAACTTGCATTGTAAATCAACCGTGAATGGCAAATTTGCATTAACAGAAGCAATTCCTTCTCTTCAATTCCAGTGGATGGTAACTATCTTATCTACGCTTAAAAAAAAAATCAGGCCAGGCAACTTTGAATTCTTTTTTTTTTTTTCTTTCTTGAATAAAATAACTTCATCTTACTGCAGCAAATTATCAAATACCAATATATCAGGGAAACTATTCAATGCATGAAATATGAGATGATCCCATAATCTTCCTTAACTGCATTGCTAGTAACATTTTGAACATTAACTTAAAAAAGGAAAATTGCTCACTAGGATTTATTTTTATTATGTTGTTGGCCAATAGCGTTTACTGAGCCAATGCAGAGACTTCCAAGGTAACAGTAGGCTAAGGTAGCAGTAGGAGTCTGTAAATGTATGGAATATTGTGTAACTGGGGACTTGAAATGAGGAGATGGAATGCTAACAGGAACTTTGCCATTAAGTCTTAAGTGTAAGCAGCATGTTTACATGTTCCTCCCTGACTGTTCCACAGTTTACAAGTGATATTTTCACTATGGACTTTGTAAGATTTCTGCACTTTCATTGTTGTATTCTCTTAAAAGTTCAAACTACTTATTTATATCAAGATGTGGTTTAATCCAGCCAGCTAGCCACCACACAGCAGTTTGCTCACCCTTGCCCCTCCTCAGTGGGATGGGGAAGAGAATAGGAAAAAAAGTGAAAGGTTGTGGTTTGAGATAAAGACAGTTTATCAGGACAGAAAAGAAAGGAAAATAATCATGGTAATAGCACTAGTAAAAATAGCGTGCACAAAACAAGTGATGCACAATGCAGTTGCTCACCACCCGCTGACCAGTGCCCAACCTGTTCCTGGCATATGGTCCAACCCACCCCAGCTAGCCACCCCATATAACTGCTCAGCATGACCCCATATGGTATGGAATACCCCTTTGACCAGTTTGGGTCAGCTGTCCTGTTCTGTCCCTTCCCAGCTCCTGCTGCAAGCCCAGCCTGCCTGCTGGCAGGACAGTGTGAGAAGCTGAAATGTCCTTGGCTTAGTGTAAGAACTGCTCTGCAATAATTAAAACATCAGCATGGTATCAACTAAATTCTCATCCTAAATCCTAAACACAGTACCATACCAGCTACTAGGTATGGTACTAGGAAAATTAACTCTATGATAGGGATAAACTCTGAGCTGTTTTTTTCTTAGTGCAGAACAGTGTTCCACCAAAAAGCAGTGTCCTAATTTCACAATCCCCTTCAGTACTCCAGTAGTTTTTATAAGGTGTGGTGGTGGAATGAAGGAAAAAGATGGTGTTGGAGGTTCTGTCAGGAATGACCTGAGGAAGTCTGACGTAGTTGTTCGATTTGCAGATTAATTCAGTTTGCATTTGAAATTTGCACTGAAATTTGTTTCACCAGAGTTTGAAGTATGTAATTTATTATCCAGTTATCAAATTAAGTGTCTAAAAAATGTTTATAAAAATAAAAGGAAAATAAGAGCCACTACTAAGTCTTGTGCACGTAGTTGTAAATGACTGCTAGTTGTGAGGGTTTTGGACATTGTGTTCTACTTTAAAATACCTTAGATGTGCTTTGGTAAAAAAAAGGGCTTCCCTGACACCAGTGTAGAACTCTGTCTAGATCTGTATTCCACAATACATGTGTTTAACACCCTCTGTGTTATAGACTGCATAATTTAATAATTCTAGAAGCTTAAGGAACAAGAATGTTTGTCATCTTTGCAATACCTTAAGTTCCAGATTTCTGATTTCAGTCACCAGATGGGAGATTTTCAGAAGGCAATTTGATAGATTTCAGATGTATTACCATATAACTCAGAATGACAGGAAAACAGTGAGCGTTAAAATCATAAACCTATATACTTCTTATTACAGATCAGCAGTGTTTTTTTAAGGAGTCATCAGTAATCATCAGTCGGTGCCTTAAAATTTCAGTCTTAGTAATTCTAATTTGCTGGACTTTTAAAATGATATTTCCTTCTTTGTTTTGGATACAGTTTATTTGCAAACAGTAAATTACCATGGCTTGCCAATCCAGTTTTTATTGTGTCAGTGTTATGATTACTAAGTAAAAGGTAAATATGCTGATGAGTAAAAAAGTAGGATGCTTTTTCAGAGCCTGTTTTCTAAAATGCCTGGCCTGCTACATTGATTTGAAGAAACAAGAAAATACATGGCCTTTCTCTGTAATTGATATTATCAGTGCTCTCAAAGTTCATTGTATAGAAATTAAATTCTAAACAGTGATTTTGTGGTGTTTCTGGCTTTTATTTTAAAACGCTCCTGTTGTTCAATGATGCAGGCAGTTTATGGTCAGATCCAGAAGAAAACTATGGGTGTATATGTGTGTATGTATATATATATACACTGTACAAAACAGCACATTTGCCATGTTTCTCAATACATTCATGGAAAATTGACTCAAAATATCTCCAGTTATTTTTGCTTCATGTCAATGCAAAGATAGGATCTGAAAATAGAAAAACAGTATACAAATGTAGGTTAATATTTACATTTTGATTATCATCCAAAATGCTATACAAACAGAAAACAAAACTGTAGGAGGAAATTCAGTCAACTTTTCACTTAAGACCTCAGAAGAGATCTTCACACTTTGATACAGCAGGGTTTACAGGAACTACTTTCCTATCATGGTGGGATAGCAAAGTTTCCCATTTCTGAAAGTGCATCGCTTTGAGATGCAGTAAGTAATAAAACATATTTTGAAATTCACCCCAACACTTGAAACTGTTTCACAATTCTATTGTATTTTAAATAGTTTTGTGTTATGACACTTTATATCAGATAAAAAGGAATTGAATATAAAAATTACATTGGTTGATTGCAAGATTTTTGGGGAAATTTCTTTCTTTGTTTTGCTGTCTTTGAATTTGTCATCTTTAAGTTAAAGGTTGCAACATTCATGCAGTGTTCTTAAGAGAAGATCCCTGGTATAGCATATTCCTTTCAATTGTTTCCAGGCTGTGTTTTTTTTTGTTTTTTTTTTTTTTGACTGATTTAATTCCTGGAACTTCTAAAATATGAGCCACATCTACCAAGTGGGATTGTTGGATTGTTTAAATATTGCCTCAGTTCTTTAGATACTGGTTCCTGGAGGAGCTGCCAAGAAAAGTTTTTTTTTTTCATGTGCCATAGTAAAGTACCAATACACCAGTTTGTATATTGATAGTAACTTCAGATGTGATGAGTCTTCTGATGGCCCTCATCGTTTGTGCCATCTGTTTACCTGTAAAAGAAAATTGCATGACTTTGATAGTAATTGCCCAAAGCTTTGCTTCTTAACTATATGAAAATCTTAGCAAGCACAGATACAAACAGAAAGAAACTTAGTCCTTATGCCCAGTTATTGAGAAATTTTGCCCTTTGGAATTGGATCAGTTGAGTTGGGTTTTATGGTTAGTAGCTCACTTTTGATCCAGAAGAGGATCACAAGGTTTGTGACCCTGTACTGATAAACACACTAGGTGATGTGATAAGGGGTTGTTATGGCAGAATGTGTCTATTACTGCTTACCAGGCTTGTACAGCATTGGGCATTTTAATAATTACAGCTTAGCCTTGCAGGTAATAATGACAATGTTGATAGAAATATCAACATAAAATTCCAGAAGCAGATTGTGTGATGTAGTTTAAAAAGCATGCGTGTGATAGGAAGAAACTGAGGCTTCCTGAGGAACTTGCTGAATTAGTTTTGGCAGACTAAACACAATCTATGGGTCTGTGGATTGAAAACTCCATTTAAGCTTTGCAAGCCTTTAATTAGCAAAGCTGTACCTTTCTTCTGTAAAAATGGAGGGAATGGAAATAACAAGAGACTTTTCCAGAAAGGATAGCCGGTCAGAGGGAGATGTTTATTCATTCATGTTAGAGCCTTGCTCAATAGCTCTTGCGTCTTTCCTTGTGTATGCTGTTCTACAGGTCACTGCTAAAAATAGACACTCCGTGTCCCCAGCTGATAGATCACAAGACACAGCAAGCACAGGAAACCCGAGTGAAATTAGGAGTACCTAAGGTACAGCGAATGGAACAGCCAATTACTCATAAAGTAAGCAAGGCTTTAACACCTGATGTGTTTTATCACTGTGATCAACTACCAAACAGAGCTTCAGCACTACCTGTTTACATAAAAATTGTTGTGCAGAGTTTGGGATGAATCATAAATTTGAATGTGTTGTAAGTTACCTTACCAGGATGGCTGCTCCTGATGCATTTCTACAGAACTGCTATTATCTTGGTCTCTGTTTCTTGGGTCTTATTTTTACAGCAATGGCAAACCAGGGTGTTCCCCTGGTTTCAGCTGCCATGTGGTAGACACATAGAAAGACTTTTATTTCTCTGCTACAAAATCACACTCTGAAGGTAAGAGGAGCCATCAGCCAGTTTGGACTTGGCAGTGATTTTGTTTGATTTTATGCAGGTCTCCAGCAAGTGATCTATGAATGGACTCAGGAATATTTAGCCATTTGTACCAGAACCGATTAAATTAGAAAAATCAGTTTTTAAAGAAAAGTGGGAAATGAAGGCATGCAACACTAAATATGCAGGGTTTTTAAAAGTCTGTAATAATAAAATGAAATGTTTCTTGTCAGAAATTTTCTGCAGGAGAAAACAATTTTAAGAACTGTTTGACTCATTCCTCTCTGTAAAAATGTGAGGTTTTATTTTCATATATATATGTCCTGTAATTATGCCAGGGGATCTTTTTTTTTTTTTTTCCATATAAAGTACAATTACAACTCCTGTCTTTTGGCTAAGGAATTATGATGACATGAGCTTCAGAGTCTTGTTCTGCCATCTGAAGGAAGTGAACGTGCAGGAAAGATTTGAAGTAGAAAGCTTTTTGTGAAGCTCATTGTAAAGAATCAACAGGTACAATCTGCCTTCGTGTGAGTGGAATTTATTATGAATTTGTGCTTAAAATGTTTCTGCAATGAGGTTTTTTTTTTTTTTTTAATTTTACATTTAGCATAAAATTTTAACTAGCTCAACAAGGTTACAGAGACATCTTCAAAAGATTCCTGTGTTCATAAAAAGATCTGTCTGTGCTTACTGGCTTTCAACTACTCTGATACCTTCTCCATACCTTTAGTGGTATAGATTCTGTACTAATTTATAACTTAATATTGGGCATTTTGAGCAAAATCTTGATCACAGAAAATCCAGTTTTGTGTCTTGCTGGTTGGAATGGGCATTGCATGTAAATGAATAAAGTTCAGAATTTGATTAGCTGTCTGAGTCACTTCATTACTGCAATTCTTTCTGTAAATTCACTTTGTGAAATGTGTTGTCTTGAGATGGAAAAACTAGGCTTCTACACACTGTCTCATCTACAGACAGTAAGGAAGTGTGACTAATTCAGCAGCATCAGCCACAATTAAGTGGTATTTCCCACAAAAGTGCCTCTACTACGTGTCTGGACAGCTGCGTCTGTGCAGAATGTGTCATGCATTTCACATAGCTTTTGGGAAGTCTGACCAGTGGATGACTTGGTCACGTAAAAGAACACATAATAAATAATGAGAATTAATTCAACTAAGTGTAGTCAAGTGCTAGATGACCATTTAGTGGAATATAAAGCCACAATATCATTATGCTCATTAAACATCTGAGCTGGATGTTGAACTTTTTGCCATTGCTCAAATTGCATTGAATGGCCCTGTGTAGGCAGACATCCATGTAAACTATGGATGTAGATATCCAGAATTGTAGATACTGAAATAGATGTTGAAATACCCAACCCTATTACTGTTTTTGTTTGTATGGGTAATGCCTGCTTAGACAGTCTATAAAATAGCATATACAAGGAAACACAGAAAACTAAATAGGTGAAGGAGTAAAGCATACAAGCCAAGTGCAGAGGTAGTAGTTTGATATTTTAATGATATTTGAGAATAATTCTCAAGTATCTTGCAGTATCACTGTAATCAAACGCTTGTAACAAGTTTGCTTGGCATACTTAAGTGTAGTAACATATGTGACTGTCAACCAGTTTGTTGTCAGTTCTTTTGGTAACAAAGTACAAAACTGCAGCGTTTAAGTGAATGTCTAAATGGATACATTTTTCCGTGGGAATCTTTTTTTTTTTTTTTTTTTTTTTTTTTTTTTCCCCTGTGAGAATCTACCTTGGTTCTTCCCAGCAGCAGTATTTTGGATATGTGCATTGCTACCTGTGACTACCCTGTTGTAGCTTGAATGAAAATATTTGAGGACTAAAATAATTGTTATTGAGAACAAAAGCAAGTGCATTTTGGAAACGGAATGCTGTTTGGCAGAATTGTTGGGCCTGTTTCTGAGTTTTTTTTGGCAGGACAATTTAATGTTCCTTTCCAAAACAGAAGCCCTGACTCCCTCTGTAGGCACAGTAAGGAAGAGCAGACTAAGCTTATCTGTAGACTTCACATATAGCAAGCATAATGTATGTTATCTCTTAAATGAATGAAAGCTGCACAGACTCAGTTGACACTGACAACCCTTTGGGTGGCAGTACAAAACGAGTTTGTTTTTCCCTATGTTGTACATTGAAGGATGCAGCAGGCTGGCTGTGGTCAAGTGCACTGGTGGCCAGGCTGGAGGAGCACTGGCTGGGGGACACAGCCCTGGGCTGAGGCCTGAGGAGATCACCCTGGCAGAAGGAGGCCCAGCCCAGGCCCAGAAGTTAATTTCTCTGCTGTGTGTGATGTTGTGGGTGTGCAGCCTCCCCCTATCCTCATGCCACTTCCATTTCTGTATACGTTTTTTCCACATCCTTGTCACTGTTGAGGCTGGGTGGGCGCTGCAGTGAAATGAGCAGTGCAGAGTCAGGCTGATGTGGCAGTGCAAACTTCGTTATTGCTTCAGGTGTCTCCTAGGGAGGGACTGCTGGAAGTGTGGAGGCCAGAAAAGGAGCTGCAGGATTTTTCACCTCCTTGCTCATGACACTTGCAATCAAAATTTTGATTTTTATGGGTGCCTTAGTTCCATTAAAACAAAAACAAAGAGTCACTGAGAAAAAGCCCCAACCACCACACAGTCTATTTGTCATTAGCCACACGGGCTGCAATTAACGAGAGCGCTTCTAATCGCTTTGTTTAGCGCCACGAGATGAGTCGTGACTGGGCGCCCTGTCACGGGCAGGCGCCTCCACACGCGTGCCCCCGGCGTGCCGGCGGTTATAAGCGCTAAGATGGCAGCGCGGGCGGCGTGACGTGGCGGGAGGGGCCGCCCATTTTGTGTGTGGCGGCAGCATGGAGGCGGCGGCGCTGCTGGAGCGGTTCCGCAGCCCGGGGAAGGGCAGCGGGCTGCGCGCCCGGCGGCGGCTGCGGCCCGGCGAGCTGCTGTACCGGGCCGAGCCCTTCGCATACGTGGTCAGCAAGGAGCTGCTGGGCGGCGTGTGCGAGCGCTGCCTGCAAAGGTAGGGAGGAGCGGGGGGAAGGCGGCTACCGCCATCGCCGCCCGCCCAGCGCCGCCCCTTCCGCCGCTGTGGAGGGCGGGCGGGTCGGGGAGGGCTGGGGGCAGCGCTGGGGCTGTGCGGGGAGATGGGGGATGGCCCTGCCCGAAGCAATGTGTGGGGTGTGGGGGGATCCGTGCTGCACGTGTGTCCGCGGGTCTTTGCCAGGGGCACCTGGCGAGCCCAAGTCCCGCTGGTGGGAGGAAAGCAGCGGTGTGGCTGTGTGTGGGTACCGGAATGTGTGCTGGCAGGCAGTCAAAACTCGTCTGGGGTCACTGGGATGTTGAGAAGAAATTCAGTATTGCCAGTTTTTGCCCTGCCTCATAACTACCTGACGCGTGTTTTTTAATTCCGGGGCTTTGCTTCCTGTCCTCGCAGAGCCTCCCAGCTGCAGCTCAAAGAAGTGATGCTGTGATCCCCATGTCCCTGGGGAGAAGCTTGGTGCTGTGTGTCAGGTTGCACCTGCATCCAACCTCAGGGTATTAAAAAAATAAAAAAATGGCATAAGATTTCTAGGTGATGTTTCTGGGAAGCCTGGCTCGTGATTTCAGGGTGCCTCAAGAGGGTGGCTGCCTGCACCTTGAGGCAATGAGGGGCAGCTGGCCTCGGGGGCAGGCTGGCACCAGCGACTGCAGCGAAAATCCATCTCAGGTGTTATGCATTTGTATGTTTATTGTTAACAGTGGTATTAGTAGAAAGTGCAAGTTAAATAAAGTTTAATTTACCACGGTTCAGATTCCACTGCAAAGCGTGCACTGGTTGTGAAGATTTAGTAGATCCAAACTATGCGAACAGATTTTCTTATTTATCGAATTAAAACCAGTTTCTACTTATTCAAGAGACTTCATTAAACTAATGATGTGTATATTCACACACAGTTCTTTTTACACACGTGGAAGTTAAATAAAACAGTCTGCACCTGCTGAAGTGGGATGTGAAATTGAACTGCGTCATGGCTCTGGCTTAAATGCAGGATGCAGAGTGATCCTTATTGAAAGCCAGGTAGGAGAAAAGCAGTTACTGCTCGTTTCCAGAGCTACAGCTAGGATGCCTTGGGTGCAACTTCTCCTGCTTTTCATTCTGGTCTTTAGGGGGCAGTACAGGAACACAAATCCCCCCCAAAAAAGTCTTGCTTGAAATTGACTTAGCATTTATCCTTCTTACGGTATAGGAGTGGATGTTTGAGGCTCTGTGCAATTCTGTGCTGACTTTGCCTCCCAGCTTGTGCTAGCAAGCGCTGTTGGTCGCAGCTCCTGGCTGTGTGGGAGGTGCTGGCTGGGCCAGAAGATGGGTGGCAAGGTGCAAATGTGTTTCTGGGGTGAATGCTGGGAGGCAGCAGGCTTGTGGTAGGGCCAGGGGTGTTTGCTGTGTGTCTGCCTTGCTATGAGGCCTTGAGCCCTTTGGGGCAGGGGTGATGGCTGCTGGGGCAATCTGCTGCCTTCCTTCAGAGAGGACAGCCTGGCTGCTGCCATAGCTCCACCTGGTCCTGTCTAAATTAAAGTGAGTAGCAGTGAGAATTTAAAACAATGAAGTGATTTCATTTATTTACTTCCTACACCTGCTAGTGGAAATTGTAACATCCCCTCCTCACTTTATTGGCATGTTGGCAGTATTTGTATGGTGTGGTGAAATTTTTTTGGTCAGTGTTATTAGGTCTTTCTCATGTGCAGAGCAGGTGGCAGATAATAGTAATTTTTCCACTTTTGCGATTTCTTCTCACTCCAGAGACAGTCCTGTGTTTTCTGATGCCTATGTTCATACTAGTTTTTATAGGAGGCCGATCCGAAATGTTCTACTATGGCTGATTTAATATGATAGTGTAGTTCATTCAAATAGTATCACATTAGCAACTAAAAAATATAACGTCCTGAAGTTGGGTACGTAGTATAGATCTGATTAAAAATGTAAATTTTGATGAAGAAGTACTTGTCAGTGTGCATTTCTAATGGAAGACATGCTCTGAGAGCACACGTGGCAGTGTTGCGTGGCCGTACCTTTTTTGCCAAGGAGCGTCTATCTGTAGGAATAGAGGTGATGCCTTGCTGACAGCATGCTGTTTGTGCCTTTATCCAAGTCTGACAAAATTTGGTTGGCATCTTCTTCCAACAACTGGCTGGGGAAAGCATCAGAAAAAAATCCTTCGCTTCTGTTAATTAACAACTTTCTGTATGGCTTCTTCCCATGCGCCTCTACGGTGGGTTCAGTGTCAGAACAACTCGGTACAGATTTCTACAGCAGGGGATTGAGTTCTGTAAAGACAGCTTAATTTCATCTGCAAACTAGGAGCCGTCATTGTGTTTTCTGTTCTGCTGGGTGTTGATAAAGATGTTGAGTGAAGCTGGTTGCCAGCAATCCCCAGAGATCTCCATCACCTTTCTCTGTTCCGGAAAGTGACTGTTAAGACCCCTTTTCCTTCTGTGTTCTTTATGTGGCTATCAGTCTATAAAAGGACCTTATTTCCAGTCCCTGACAACTTAGCTCTTTTTTAGCCTTTGCACGATTATGTACTTGTCTGTGCATTGGTACTCTCATTGAGCAAGCTACGAAAGGAAGCTTCCCTTTCATGGGAGCTGTGCTTTCTCTTTCCTGGCAGATCTTATTGATCTGAGTGATTAATAATCTCATTCTTCATTATATAACTTTTAAAGTTTAATGGTGAAGACTAATTTGGCCTTTTTTCTTCTATTAGTTATTTTTAATATTCTGTTTTGCTTAACCTTATGGTTTTAGAATGTGCTTTTATGTAATTGATCTGACTAGTGGTTCCTTTACAGTCTGAATATTGCCCATTACTTCTTGGTTTAGCAAAATAAGTCTGTACTGACTTTTAACCTAGGAAAACTTAACTGCCAGGTTTGCTTGCGCACATTGATTTATCATCCCTGAGTTCAATCATGCTGTCCATTTTATTTGGTGCTGTTGCTTAGTTTGCTCAGCTTGTTAAATCTGAACATGGATTTTAAAGATGTTCCTTGTCTGCGAAGTGAATACAGAAGCGGTGTCTCGGTGCTTAGCAGAGTTTTATTCCTTTGTGTAATCAATGTCATACTGGCCATTAATCCCTGCTGATTGACTTTCCCTCAAATTACGTGGTAGGGATGGCACTGCTTGGTCTGACCCTCATACCTTGCATTAAGAATGTACCCGACTTGTTATAGAATGGGAGTCAAAATGAGGATAAAACCCAGTTATTCCTTTTTGGTTTGATTGCTTTTTATAAAACATCAGCATGTTGCATTGTGGCATGTAATGTCTTGCTTTTACAACAATTCAGTGCAAGAAAGCTTAGGTTCTGGATGACACCTGGGAACAAACAAACAAGCTTGCCGGAGTCTATCTCAGAGGAAGCTGCAAAATAGAGAACAAAAGCCTACTCGCAAATGCTATTCTGTTTATGCCTTTACAGGAAAGTGACACTGAAGAAAAGTGAATATTTGAGTATGTTTGATGTATGACACAGACCATGAAATAAACCAAAGCGTTTCTTGTACGGTTAGGGTCAGAGGCTGTTCAGACTTTCCTTTTTCTTTTTTAAAAGAAAAAAGGTGGCTTTGTATGACTGCAGCTTTTGTAAATAGATCTGGAGAGGAAAAAAAAAAAAAGTCTAGTTCAGGACTGTTGGTAAACATGATTTGGTGCTGTGAGGTTGTTGGCAATAAATTTTTTGAGATTTAAGAAGTCTGATGTGTTTCGTCATTTGATTGTTAGTGTTTGAGATTTCCAGTAGTTCCCACAACACGTGACTTTGTAGGATGTAGAGGAGTTATAACAATGTGTATCAGATTAGGGGTAGTCACTGTGGTCTTTCCAGACTGGAAACAGAAATAGGGTGGCTGTTAGAAGGAGATTCATTTTTGTGCTTCCAAAGTAGGATAATCCTGGGAATTATATGCTCAAACTCAATTGAGCATTTCTGACTAATCGCTTAGGAGTGGAATTGCAGGGATGTTGTCCCCTGCTCTGTCTGCTCTCATATGGAACAAGGGCCAAGGATGTGAAACAATTGTATGTGACGTGAGCTGTGTGATGTATCAGAACTTCAGGTTCACTGCAGATGTGTGAGGAAGCTTCACAAAGCTTGAAAAATCACACCACTGCCACCAGCGTTTCTATTTGTAGCTGAATGACCAATGTCCCTAGAAGTAGCGTTTTCCTGAGAAGATGCTCTCCCTTCCCCTCGTCATTTTACTGCAATAGTAAAGTGACCTTACTGTCAGTGAGACCTGATTTTTTCCTGTCTTCATACCAACTGGAACCATAGGAGGGGGGCTTCCGTGATGCTGTCGTGTGCTGCCAAGGAAATCTGCAAGGAAGGGTGAAGAGAGCGGACCATCAAGTGTCCTTCTCTGCAGCACCTGCTTCAGAGAATGCTTTAAACTGCCTTTTCTATGTGAATAAAGCCAGCATCTGATGGAATATTTGCAGTCTCCACCAAGGTGGGGAAGATGGAAGACCTGGTATTTGTGACAGTGTTTGTGGTAATTCTCTTGACCTATCCTGTGACTTTGCCTCCCTTGCAGCGCCCTTTGGGGTGGCCAGGGAGTTTGCTGTGTTCCTGCTAGGCATATCCTGTGGTCTGTGTTTTCCTTGTCTAACAGGTTGCTTGGTTTGTTTTTTCCTCTTTAAGGTGTGCTTTGGGAAGGTGATTCAGGTCCTGTTTGCTGTAAGCCCTCTCCTTTCCTTTTGTCAGTATTTTGGTTCTTGCTGTGCTCCTCTGTACTGCTTCGGATGCTCTGGGCATGCTTTAGGCAAGGTGGGTCCCTCCCCGTGTCCTTCCCTTTGTCCCCTGCCTTGCAGCCTTGAGGCTGCTGTTAATGCCTCCTGCTGCCAGCCTGCCTTTGCCCGCCTTCATAATGTAAGAGGAGAAACTGGAAAGGCAGAGACATTACCGAAATAAATTCTCCTAGGTCAAGTGTTCATTGCAGTGTCTGTCACTTATGGAAAACCAACATTCAGGTTCAGATGTGCCTTGAAAGTCCTTACGATGTTGTGATTCTGCGTGTATAATTTTCGTGCTTGTAGTGGTCTGTAATTTGAAAGGTATTATATCAAAATTGTTGTCTTGTCATGCTGTGACTGACAATTTAAGTTGCAGTCTTGTAAATTCATCTGAATTTAGGCTTTACTATGGATCTGCAATGCACACCTGGTATTACTCTGCCTCTCTGCACAGTGCAGTCCATAACATTATTGTTTTAAATAATACGCTCCACAGGAATGCTCTCTGCTTGTAGCAGATGATGAAGCCACCAGAATAGGTTTGTGAATTGAATTATCTTTAGTATTCATGTTCTTAAACTGTAATTGTGCAAGTACAGAATTAAAATGAGCCCTGCAAGGGAAAACATAAATAATTAAAATACGGATAACTTCTGGCTAACGTATGTGATAACAAAATTAGTTTCAGGTATCTCCTGTCTTGTTGGTAACTAGTCTGAGATGGTCAAAGTCATACAGGTGAGGGAGCTAGAAAGGCGGAACCATAGCTTAGCAAACATAAATGCATAAATACATCTGTCAGTGTCCTTCAGTTGAGGTGTTGCTGAGGGGGAGAGGGGCTGAAGAGGCCCCTGCAGGGAAGGGGAAGGTCAGGCAGTCTGGGCTTTCCTTCTGGTGGCAGCTAGCCTTCAGCCTGGTGCACTAGGAGTGGAAATGAAACTATAAAAAGGGTGTGAGGGAATTTCCAAGCTCCTACGGGGGTGTGCCTGCAAGAAAGGGGACTTTGAGGAGTGTGGGACCAGCTGGCTCTTTGTAGGGGGGAGGATGCTTTCTGCTTTGTAGCCTGGGACAGTCCTGGCTAACCCTGCCCCACAGGGAAGGTTTATTCCTTCATCCATCCTGTTGAGGTTCTGCCACGTTTCCCTTCCCCAGAAGCATTTCCTAACATTAGCTTCAACTTGGTAGAAGAAACAGCGCAGACGTGGAATTGCTTCTTCATACAAAGAAGAGATTATTTTTGGTCAACATCTTGGCTATGTAGGAGTGCCTTCTGTGACATGATTTCTGTGACTGATCTCACTGATTTCAGGGCCTTTGCTACCTGCTGTGATCACAGTTCTTCCAGTGCACCTCTGTGGCTGAGCAGGTGGTTCTGCTTGGAGATCAAGACAAGATTTGGACTCATGCTCAAGGGTGTCCTGGCAACTGTAGGGTCTGTGCCAAGTGGTACGATCATAGAATGTCAATGCGTAATTCCTGTGTTAAGTCAAGCTATGATGACATGTTCATAAAGTATTTACCTTCCCTGTTTATCATCTTGATATTGAGCTCAGGGCTCATTCATTCTGTGACTAGCTCAGCTGCTCAAGCTTACACAAAATTCAAGACTGAATATTTCTTTGAAGCAAACTGTCTCCTCAACTCTTGTGTGTTGCAGTTCCCACTTCTGCTGCTGATAGGGAGGAAATTCAACCCCTGGCTTTACTGGGGGAGGCCTGTGTGTCTGGGTGCTCCTGTGGGGTCTGTGTGTGTTGATGAAGCATTGCCCTGGAGGGGGAAAGATGCTTGTGTCTTGGGGAATGTTGAAATGTTGAGTGTGAAATAAAACTATGCATGTTTCCTGTGTAGGATCTTTGTTCAGTGGCCAGAAACTTGTGTGTGTGATTTTTTTGTGTCAAGAAAAGGTTGCAAGCATGTCACTTCAGCATACAGGTTCAAATTGTAGTGCTATCCTGTTTTTTTTGAATCCTAAATTGTTTTATAACAGTAATACTCTTTGTTTTCTAACAGGAATGTATTTGTAAGTCCCATTGTTTCCAAATATCGGTGGAGGGACACTTTACCATTGAAGGCACACTTCTAGAAGGGAATGCCAGAAGTATGCAAGCTACCAATATTCAGACAAATTTTGAGAGACGTAAAGGACATAAGCTTTACCCTCTGCATTTCTTTGCATCTTGCCCTTCCTCACACCCTCATCAATATATTCTTGGGGGCACTCTATGTTGTCCTTGTAAGAGGAGTAAATGGAAGTACTGCTTTGAATGTCACTGTGCAAGAAAACTTTACTGAATATAATATGGGATGAGAAAGATTTATGCGAGGCTAATGCCCCGCATTTAATTTCCTTTGAAAGAAGCTGAGGCTCTTTTAATCAACCTCTGGATCCAGCTATTCTAAGCGTTGGTTGAGTATTGCTGTGAATCCGTACTCTGTGTAGCTCTCTTTGGGTACTGCAGTGTGTTGGCTCCAAGTCCTCCAGCTGTTGAACGTGTCTTAGTCCAGATTTCTGAAGAAGCAAAACCAGATGAGAGACGAAAAAGAACAAATTGAATTGGCACAGACAACCACTTTCTCCTCAGCTATTTAGGTTCCTAAGTGTCTGTTTTAGTAAATGAGTCTGAGTACTCAGTTATTTACAAATTGTATCCACTTGTCATATTAAAACTGTCTTATTAGTTACTATTGATGTACAGCAGACGGAACGGGTATGGAAACATTTTTTTGGAGTAGTCTGTGAAACTCTGCATGTGATGATAGATTTATCTGAAGTTTTTGCCCCGGAGGGAAAAGAGGCTGTGTGGTAATCTACATAAGAAATGCGTGGTTTCAGCTGTAAAAGAGAGCCATGAAGCATATTTCATCGTAAGTAAAATCTATTACAGAATCTTGGGCTTTTTCTAAAGACTGTAGTGTTTGTTTTTTCCCCTCAAAAGTACAGAACAGGATCTCTTACTCCAAGAACGTTACTCTCCAAGGCTGGGGCAATAGATGAGTTGTGCAGATCAGCACTAAAAAGCATCATGTCAGGCGTAATAATAGCAAGACAGTTATAAAGGTCTCATTTAGCATCCCAATTACAGAGGAAGTTCATCTTGTTATGTCTGCTAGATAGCCAGCATTTTGTCAGCCATGCAGTCAGTCTGTATATTGCTCGGGTGGGGGTTTTGCTGCCCCTTAACAGCCTTTGCTGCTTTGGCAGTCATGTTCATTGCATTACACTCATTATTTGATGTGGTTAGTACCTCACTGCATTGGTCTAATCAGCCAAAACTACTTTAGGTTTTAAATGAAACTTTAAAAGGAGAGTGAATGTGCTCAGTGTTGTGCAAAAGCAATTGGACCCCTTCAAAGACACTGTGGAAATTTGGGGTGGGGTTGTTTTTACTGATTTTACCTTTCTGCTGGAAAACACGACTGGAGAATCCTGTTGCAAATATATGAAATGTTACCCAGGCTGGATTCACTTCTGCTGAATTATACTATTATGGATTAACAAATTGATTAAAAAAAGAAGTGTAGAAGATGGTATCTGCTTGTGCTGAAGTACATATTCAATCAACTTCTCATAGATTAGGAAGTAACTGGGATTATCGAGATCTAAGTGGCTTTATTTTTATGGTGTGTTTATTGGTGTGTTTCAGGCAAGGCTTACCCTTCTGTTCTTTACTGCCTTTATGGAAACTCCCTTTGTGATGCTAAACATCCCTGTACTCAGTTTTGTGCTTTAATCTGGAGAGACCATTGTAAGATTTCCCATTTGTAAGGATCAGTTGTCACTTTGTTCTCTTTCTGCCACCAGTCGAAGCCTTTATGGACAGCTTTCAAAGCTTGGGGAAGGTGGTCAGTCAAAGTGGTAAGTGGTAGATCTGTCTTAATTCACCTTGCTCATGTGTACAGGTGATTTTCTCAGCTGATGGGGACACTTTAATGGATGCGTGTACAGCAGATGAAGGATGACCTTGTGTTTGGATACATAAGTGGAGGGTTAGAGTCCATGTTTTGACACAAGCATCTTCTGTGAATTTGGATAAGGTCTTTTCATTGCTTACTAATCTGAGAGATTTGAAATTTATTGTTCACCCGTATACTTAGTTGCTGATAGTAGGCAAAATAGGAAAAAAAAAAAAACCCTTGA
Organism: Anas platyrhynchos; assembly: GCF_047663525.1. Classification (NCBI taxonomy): domain Eukaryota; kingdom Metazoa; phylum Chordata; class Aves; order Anseriformes; family Anatidae; genus Anas; species Anas platyrhynchos. Next base: position 31,590,116 of record NC_092589.1, on the reverse strand, counting down.
GTTGTAAACTTCTATATCACCTTAAGGGCAGTATTTGACCTGTAGTCCACTTGAGCATCTTAAACAGTGATTTTAGGCAGCAGATGGTGAATCTGCTGTAAATTTCCTAGTACTGAGAGGTGAAAGTCCAACACCAACAGGTTTATACGTACATTTAGGATTAATGGAGCTCTCTAAAATTGCCAAAATGTGTCCCTGTTATACCGGAGCTGAGAGCTTTCCTGTGTGAAACTTTATGGCCTGTGCAGTTTGCCAGATCAGAACATTATTGTGCTAAATCACGAGGGTTTCTTCCAGCTTCAAAAGCTATGAAACTTGCCTGTCCTTAGGCCAAGAAAAATGTGCCTGTATGGAATGAGAAGCTTAACTGATACCATAGAAGAAGAGAGAAGGGGCCAATGGGATCTAAATTACAACAGACCAAAGGGAATGTCAGTGTGAAAAATTGTTTACCTGGGATGGGCTCAGTAGATGCAACGTAGTGAGCTGCCCAAAGCTGGAAGGATATTAAGTGTTTCAGGAAAAAAATGATTGTAAGGGAAGAACCTGTCAGGCCTTAAAAATAGTGGTCTGCCATGGATGATACTGCAATACAAATCACTTAGCAAATCAAGGAGTGTTGGTGGCTGGAAGCTGAAGTAGCAGCATATGGTATGAAGGGTTGGGAAGCATGCTTCATGATTTGTGCCTGCATGTGTAGGAATCTCAGCAGAAAGACTTTGAAAGGTGGTGTGTATGAACCATATTTTCCTTGGAGAGCTAACAGAGTAGTGAGGCTGTGGCCCCTCTATGTGGCTAATGACAGCATCTAAAATAACAAAAGGAAAGTGGAAAATGCAGCTCTAGAAAGATTTGTGCTTCCTGCTCAAGACTGGAATTTAGTGACGTTGTGAAGCATCGTAAGGAGAGGCTGGAGGCTTCCTAAATGAACAGGGTTTCTCGCTGGAAAGCTTGTATGGAACCTGATGTGGAGGGAACTGGGTGTTTGGTGGGAAGCAGGATACCAAGCCTCTGTATTTGATGGGCAGAGCTGTGGGCTGGGAACACGAAAGCGAGGTGTGTAGCTGGAGACACAGCCTGGGGCTGAGGGCACAGCAGCAGCAGGGATGTGCTGCCTGTTGGTGGAAGAGTATGTGGGTGTAATGGTCAGTGGCAATGGATGCGAGTGTTACCTGTGGTGCTGAATATTCTTTCAAACCTGAGATTTTAGCCCCTTGTGTCTGAATCTCAGGAAGAGCTGAGTTGTCAAAGGACATAGTCTGCCTTTGAACAGGTAGCTCACAGCAGTGTCAGTGTTCGGTGGGCACGAAATACAGTGGTATTTGGCTTTCTGTGGGGAGGGGGGGCTGTTGTAAGCTTTTTTCCACCAGCTTTTGTTCTTTTACAGAGTGGCTTTGGAACTGGTGAGATGATGTACACAACTCCCAACTGCTTCAGAAATAATTGCAGAGCCAATTCTGTTGTCCTTAGAAATTGCCATGGGAGTTGTGACTTTGGGAACAGACTTGGCCTGTTCAGAGGGACTGTACTGTGGACTTATTAATTTTTAATTTTCTTTTCTTCTTTTTAATGTCCCCCTTTGGAGTCTTATGAGCTGTAACTGTCTGTACACATACGAGTTTATGACCCTTGTAGTTAGGACCGCTTGTGAAGCGTGTATTTGGAGCTCGTTCTCATACATTCTTGGTTTTAACCATAAATTTCATCTGTACTGCAGAGCATTTTACTAATAGCTGTTTTTATTAATTGTAAGATTGTTTGTTTTCCTGCTGGGTAGCACATAAGGATTTGGCATCCTTTTTAAAAATGTCCTTTTTTTGGGACATCTCAGTGTCAATGTATTGTACAGCTGAAGGTAACAGCATTTTAAAGTATCTATTTTATTTTCCAGGTACAAAGTCACCCAGTCTATGTTACCTTTCTCCCTTTTTTGCGATAAATTCTTCCAGGCATGAAATAGCTTGCCAGTTGTTTGTTACACAGAAGCTAATGAATGGTTATCTGTTTATCGCCGGTAATAGCATAGCTGCAAAGTGCGATGCACATGTAAGTAAGCTCATTGTGTAGAATTTCTGCTGTAAGACTATGTTAAATCAGCTATTGCAGGCCTAATCACATCAGCCTAGTCTGTGCTTTCCATCAGGTCTCTGCAACAGAAACCACCTCACCTGCCATCCTGCCTGCTCTGGAAGCAGATGGAGCTAGAAAACTTTCATCAGCTTACAAACGTTCCCAGTCTTGTCCCAAAGTTTCAGTAGCTTTTAACTGTGCAGGTATTTTGACTTCATCTTGTGATGGGTCCTTAATATGCATTCTAACTGGTAGAAGTAAATGACCACCAGTTTCACCCAGGCTTGTTCCTATAAAGGCAAGTTTGTCCTTGACATGTAAACAAAACGTTTACTGCTGCTGGGGATGTGAGTTCCCAGTCAGAAAGAACAAAGCCTCTGTGGACTCACTCCTGCAAATACCTGCTCTCAGAACTTGTAATGAAGGCAGAGCAGGAAGTTGCATGTCTTCTAGAGTTAGTAATTTCCCAAAGCACATTTTGTTCACTTTTGTTACATTTCTATGTGTATATCTGCTTCTTATGCCATAAAAAGTGGGAATAATTTTAACTGGAAGAACAGTACATTCTCCTAAGCTTACTTTATAGCTGAAATAGGAAACAGTTTTAATAGTCTAAATTGCTTTTTTTTTTTTTTTTTTTTTTTTTAGAAGTTGTTTTCAAACTGTTAGCTTACATGGAAAAAGCAGTCTCGTTTTTTATTTTACAGTTACTGACAATCTATTTAACAAATAAATATGGTGTCCGTGTGGTGGAACAAGCTTGTGGGGTCAGAAGTGGAGCCCGTCCAAGGGCAAGGTGCTGCCTGCCCCAGGGACTTGGCTTTTGGGGGGCCTGAGGCCGAAATTATCCCTTAGGGAAGGTGGATGTGTGCCTGCTCATCCTTTAACAAAGATGTTGTTTCCCAGTAGCTGAGAAGTTTGAAGTCACCTTGCTGTAGGGAGCAGTTGTGCTGGTGAGCACGGGCAGCAGCCCAGTGGTGTTAGCAACCCTGGGGATCAGCATGGTCTGAAGACAAAGGGAAGGGGAATGCTTGGGGGAGAGGCTATTTAAAGACATCCTTTTGGGTCCTGGTATACAATAAACTCATCCGAAACTAACTTTGGTTATGGGGAGGAGAAAATGTCGCCCTGTGAAATATGACTGCTAATTTCTGTACTGGCATGCAGATGGCAGCAGTCATGCCTCTATTTCAGAAAGACTTTCTGTTTTCAAACAGAAATATTTTACTTGTGAGGAGAGGTTGACCCAGGTATGTTTTAACCTGGGAATGTAGTCAATGAAAACTTTGGATGGCTGAAATAAAAATGCAAAGAGTAGGAAAAAGTTGTTCTAATAAGAGGTCTCATTGTTGATAAAAAAGAAAATGCTTAACAAATGTGACTTTTATTTTCAGCCAATATGTTTGGAGAAAACCTGACATATAACCTTGTTTTGCCTTTGGAGTTAGCCTAACATAAGGATTTTTCAGAAAGCCTAACCTTTTAGTCTACTAAAACCACTATTCTATCTTTCTTTTTTCCCCAAAGTAACAATTTTTAGCTGCTTTTGTTTTTTTTTTTTTTCCACTGCACTCACTTCAGTTGCTCAACATTAAGGAAGTTAATGAGTCTAAAGAAGCATAATAGTGAGCTCATTTTTTTTAATTGCATGCTTGACGAAAAGTTTTTTAAAAATTATGCCTTCTTTGTGGGTAGCCAAAGGATGGCAGTGAGCTGGTCAGATTCCACCAAGATGTTTTTTTGCAGGTAGGCACCTGTGCACTGCCAAGCTAAGGCGAAGTGTCAAATTCTTCAGATGGATACACTTAGATTCATCCTGGTACTACAACTTTTGGTAACAAACCTGTAAGATTTTTTGAAAAAAACAAACAAATCCTGAATACTTGGCTTCTTGACCGCTGCTGCGTCTATCTGAATGTGATTTTTGATGAGTTTATTCCACGTTCTAGATGTACCTGCTTTAGAGAAATGAGTTTTGGATTCATAGAGCTGCAGTGATGCAAGGTGCATCCTGACTCAGCGGTAGGGATGGTGGCAATAAAGATATTTACATGCTCATTGAAGTGCATGGATTTTTCTGTAGTCTTGGGGAGATGGATTGTTCTCTGGATACAATTACAGTGTAGCTAGTGGAGAAAGGTTGTATTGGTTTAAAACAAAGCAGCACATGGGTTCTGTCATCAAGACTGGAGTCACCGTGTGTCATTGTCAGCTCAGGTAAATTTGCAAGTTGAATTCTTGCACTGCAGACACATTGTTCCTGTGGGTGAGACTTCTCAAAGTTTTGCCTTCAGGTTCTGTATTGGCTTTTGAACTCCTCCAGAGTTTGTATGTTGGTATCTAGTTCATGTGTTCAAAATATCTTCATCTTGGAAACCTGATTGTCTTTGTATGGCCTCAAATAATTGGCAAAGCACACTGAAACTAGAAAATGTTGAATGGTGTTTTGATAGTCTGCCTGCCTCTCGAAGTCTGTATTATTTTGAAGTGTTTTCCTTAAGCATAAGCGTTCCTATGAACAGATCCATCCTGAGATCTAAAACCTTTGTCAAAACCTCCTGAACTCTTAGTGTTATGGGTTATTTTCAGCCACTATTTTATTACCACAAAAAAGTGGATAGCTGATGTGTTTTTTGCTTGTGTTGTCCCATGTATTGCAAGTATGACATGGCTTAATAATTTAATCTGCTTATTTTCTGTGAACTTGTTCTGTTCGTTGTTTGATAACTGTTTCCAGCAGGTCTTGATCCAACTTCAATAATTATGAAAGTAGTTTCTATACTTTAAAATTATGAAAGTGGTTCCTATATTTAAAACTACTTGGATGCTCCTTTGTGAGAGGAGCCAAACTGTAGAAATGCAGAAGCAAAATGATAATAATGGAAAAGAAATACTTCAAGTTTAATGTTTTTGCTGTACCAGTGTTCTCTCTCATGAGATGCCATATGTTATTCTTGTAAAGATTTTTGGTTGCTTGTCAGTCTAAATGTCTTAAAATTTTGATCTGAACTGAATAGTGTTAAATATTTGTAGCTGAATGTTGTCCATAACAGTGAGGAAATGCAAGAAGGATCATTGTGTCCTTGACTGGGGCTTCCAGTTCTCTGAAGAAGGGTTAGCCCATGACACATTTGATTGGTTTTGCTCCTATTATGGATATTAAAATCCTGTCAAACAGATGCTTTTTGTTGTAAGTGAACTTAAAAAAATATTAGGATGACTATATTTGCCTTTTGTTGTTTATAATTTCTTGTGTGTGTGGATCCTGGTTCTTTGCAAAAGGCCAATATGTTGGGAAAACTCTTTACTTTCACCTTTCCTTGTCCATTTTCTTAAATTAGAGATTTAAAACTTCTAATTTGTGATAGAATAGGATGCAGTTGACTTCGTTTTTTCTAAGTAGCCATCACATACCATTATCTATTTTATACTACATTGAGTTAGCCTAAAATAGAATGCCTATCCATAAATCAAGCTCTTTGTTCATGATTATTGTGGGCAGTGATGCAGGGACCGATTCTAATAGAATTTGCAGGGAAGAAGTCAATGTGTTTCTCCAGGGGTCATGGAGAATCCATAAACTCCCACGGGGCAGTTATTGAAGATGTATCTGCATGCAATAGAGCATAACAGAGCTAAAGCTTTTTACTTAGTGCTTCTTGATGGAACAATTAATTTGACAGTGGTCACTGTGCACTTTACCCTTCTTAGATGGACTTGGTTGTACAGTCTAAGAAGACACTTAAAAGCTTCAAGGTGAGTTGAAGATCACAAATCTTCCAAAAAGCTAGTTGAGTATCAATCATAGGAAATTTTGGCAAGGCGGGCGGCCGATGTGAACTCCTCTTACTCCTCTTCTTACCCCACCATCAGAGTGTTTCCAAAGAGTGTTTATCAATGTGGTGATAGTTGCTTTATATATAAATATCTTTTTTTAAAACAAACAAACAAAACACACATTGCCCCAGCTAACTTGAGTAGTCAGTGCTTTTTACAGTGTGTCAGTGTACAGCTGATCAGCTATGGTCTGACCTGAAACACAAAGATGATTTTAGTGTCAAAACTCATTTACTTTTTCACTGGTCACAGTACAGCAATCCTTGCTCCAAGAAGCTCACCCGACTGTGTCATTTGTTACTCTATTACTGCCTTCATCCTGCACTGTTGTAGTCAGTGAAAATCTTGTCAAAGACTTCAGTGGTACAAGGGAAGTCCATCACTGAACAGGAGGATGGTGTTATACAGTGTAAGTGTTGTCTACTGCACTCAGAATTCATTATTGGTGTAAGCTCTAGTTTTTGTTCACAGAAATCCATGGCTTTCCTCCTATTATTTGCATAGTAAATGTAAATCCAGTATTATTTATCCAATATTTTTATCTGCAGCTGTCAACTCACCTATTAAATATTTTCTACTAGAAAACATTGATGCATGAATGGTTTTGATTCATGCATCCTAAGTATGCTTTCATAAATAGAGTTTTTGTTGTCTTAGAAAGCATGCTTGAACAGTTTTAACTGTAAATAAAGTATTTGTGAGCTTACTTGATCTCTTCAAGTCATTCAACTAAGAGTTGTCCTATTCTTAATAACATAGGATGAGCAAATTCTAGGAGTTGAAGATATCCAAGAATGAGTAATTCCATCTTAAAAACATGCTTCTCTCATACACAAATGAACTTCAGCTGCATTTTGGTTTATTTCTTTTAAAGAATTCCTGTTGAATATTATATAATGGTAGGATGCCTTATTCTGCCAGTTTATCTGTTTGCAATTAGTTTGGGATACGCTTAGTATGTTATTTTAATACTCCACAAATTAATTGTATTGATGTACTGTGTTTAGGATATGTTATTCCTGTGATGATTCTAAGATATTGAAAAATCAAGAGGAAACAAATGTCATTTTCTTTTCAAAGACAGTATCCCTGTAAAAAAAAAAAAAAAATATATATATATATATATCACCTTCTATAGCATGTAAATAAGTTCATGAATTGGTTATCCATTATGTTTTTATCCTTATCTAAGGCTCTGATTTTTTTGATATCTATTCTGAAGTATTTTACCGAATCAAGGTCTCAGTTTTAGTTTTCTTCCCACACATTTTTTTTTATGTGGTAGTTCCATTAAGTACATAATCTTTGCTTGAAAATAGTTGTAACATGTTCTTTTACTGTCATAGAAACAATTGTCTTGGCACTATCATATATTAATCTGTTTAGTATTTTCATATGATGTATACTTTGGTTTAGGGTTATGTGTTTATATATATCCAGTTTTAGCAGATGACTGCCTATTTATTTTTTTGGCAATGTCATTAATTGTTCAGAAGCCTTTTATCCCCAGATCCCATAGTTTTCAGACAAACCTTGAACATCTGTTTGTAATTCTGTCTTGAACAGTGCCAACACAAATTAGTCTTGCAAGCTCAGTTCATATTTTAGCTCAAGTTCATGAGTTTAACAAGAACAATTAATACCAAACCAATGTACTAATCTGGATTTCTACCCTGGGTTTTTGAAGGCTTTGCAAATACAAACCTTGCAGTTTCCAAGTCAGGTAGATGACTGAATTTCTACTGTCTCTGGGGTGAGACACTGCTGATGTCTACTTAACTTATGGGTTAGGATGAGGAATACAGAAAAATCATTTTAAAACTGTGTGTGTATTGGAGGGGGATTGATCCATCAGTCCTTGGCATATTGTGCTGCTTCAAAAAAATAAAAACACAAATAAAAACGAACAAAAAAACCTCCACCAAATTTATAAACTAAGAGTTCAGTCATCAGCCTTGGTTTTCTATCTTCCATGGAAGGCCTCATCTTCAGCAATGCAACAACCTGTTATCATGCTGGGAGTTTTTTTTTATCGAATTGGATGAAACAGTCACTTCGCATCAAGTGCAAGCACATGGTCCTGAATCAGCAGATTATTCTATGTCAGCATCTTAATGTATCGTTTCCCAGTTTAAAAAGGCTTAGTTGGGAAACATCTGCCAGGTCTGCAGCACAAAATGCAGCATAAATGCAAGCTTTTCAGGTTTTGTTAGGGTTTCTCTCTGTTGTGAAGAATTCCTGCAAAATGAAACGTAGTAGATGAACATTTCAAGCAGCAAAACAAGCAAAGTGTAGAGATTACACCTGCACCTGCAGAGCTGCAGAAGGGGTGGGTGTCTGAGCTGTTGTGGGCATGCAGCTCTGAGCTTGGGCATCTTGCAGTTTGTTGCTACTGGGGTGACAGCGGGCAAGCCCAAGTGGTGATGAACTGGGTGCAGTGTGTACATGAGGTATGGGAGGAGATGGTGATAAGCAGCCAATAAGAGGTGAAAAGTTGAGGCTAGGAAGAAAGAAAACAAGGGGAGGTTGTGTATATGGATGAAAAATATATATATGTGCATGTATACACTTGAGAAACTTTTATTTTGCAGTCTTAATGAAAGTGAAGTTTTTACAGACCAATATGATTGTGACTGATTATTCTTCCCCATGCACTTTCTCGGCTCATTGGTTTGGGGCATGGATGACTCTAGAAACTACGGGAGGTTCATGTTTTTCAAATAGGTGCTGCTGGCACTTCTCTTACTCTGCAAAGCATAGCACTGCTGTTAATTTTAACACTATTATTTAACTTGTGCTGAAAAGCCATATCATTTCTGATCCATGTTAACAAAAACTCCAGTGCTCTTCCAGTTTTTGCCCATCACAATAAACCTTTGAAACCTTTGCTCTATCCATTTGCTAATAGGGAATAACATTTCTCATTTTCTTGTACCGTACTCTACAAAGTCTCATTCCATGGTTGTTGAACTGAAACAAATAGTCTGATTTTGCTCATGACCCATCTCTGAAGCTACAGTACAGTGATTAAAGGCTCACATTTCTTGGCCATGGAGAAAATGAGATTTAACTGAAGACTTACAGTGATGTAAACATAAATATATGTTCCAGAAAATGCTAAAATAATAATTTTAGCTGGATAATCAAGTGAAATCCACATCATTTTATGACAAATCTACATCGTAACTCTTCATATTAGTTCAAACCTCACAGTGTCTATGCTGCTTTGAAGCTTCTTTAATACCAGTTGCAGTTTTTAAAATGGAAATGTGTCCATTGGTGTGCCAATTTGGCAGGAAAGTAAGTGACAATCTCTCATGACAAATACTATGGCTTTATAGCTCCTTCTTTTTTTCAGTATTGGCTATTCAACCTTGTTTTAAGAAACAAGAGCCATGTCTAAGTGTGTGGAAGCATGTTGTATGTTGAAATTCCCAAGACCTCATTAAAAATTTATTCCATTAATGAAAATTATGGCTTCAGATTTTTAAAAAGCACTTGGTTCTTTTTCATGTTAATGCCACGTCATTTTATTTTGTGAAAAACAGACCTAGAAATGGAGAAGGCATAACTTAAAAATAACTTGGGTTTTTATTAAAAATTGAACAAAATTAGCTTATTCTGATGGTTATTCTACCCAAGTTCTATTTCCATTTTTTACATTTTGAAGAGAATTTATTCCAAACAATTTTTTGCAAGTGAGAGCTGTGCTCGTTCTCCTAACATGAAGAGTAGTTTCTGGGAGACACTATATTATTCTGAATCTTCCATGGTTGAAGTAATTATCTGTGTTGACTACTGCTGGTTGACTACAGTCAGAAACATAACAGTACTAATAACAGATCTAGTCTGTGAAAGAGGGTTGTCATTTGCAAGTATATCTAAGCATGTGCACACCTTTAAGTGTATCAGTGCTGCTGAAATTTTCAGAATGAATCCCAGCATTAACTGTCCTCCTAGTCAAGCTGTTATTTCTTAACAAGGAAAGCTCTCCTGAAGCTGGTGATGACTTCGAGTCCTAAAACGTACTTATGACTTTGCCAATGTGTTTTTAAAGACCCTTCTGTTGGAAATCAACAAACTTGGAAACCATGAAGGATGTACTGCATTTCCCTACCTGACTAATTGGTATGTAGAATAGCTGGTGAGGACACTGGGGCAACTTGACCTTTTTCTTTTTTTTTTTTTTTTTTCTGAAAATGTGTAGGCATTACTATAGCTGTGTAGGCATTTCTTTTGACTTTTTAAAAATTTTATTTAAATGGAAAACAGAAACTGGTGTAACTAATCTTTGAAACTGAAGAAATATCTATTATACTTTTAGCCATAGGATGTCACCAGAGTACAGAGAGTACTCTGTGATTAAGTATTGTGGAGTTGATTTACAGCTTTCTTTGGCTGTTTATTTTGCAGTGTGAGAAATGCAGTCTTGCAGAGGCTTTCTCAGATCAGTTGTTGCAGCATCTTGACCAGTCCACCGTGACTTGGTTAGATTTACAGTATTGCATAAGACATGGGTTCGGGACCTAGTCCTGCTTCTGTAGGGGCATTCCTACAGGATGGTTTGGGGGCTGAAATGAGTGAGAAGTAAATGCATGTTGCTACATACTACAGTCTTGGTATTTCTGTGCTTTTTGTTACAGTGGGCTGTTTCTCAGAGGTCTTGGAAGCAACTTGTCTCTGCTGGAGTATGGTTTGATTATTTTGGGTGGTCCTGTGTAGAACCAAGAGTTGGACAGGTTGATCCCTGTGGGTGCTTCCATCTCAGGATGTGCTATGAGGGGAGTCAGAAGGGAAAACGCATCTGTTTCCATCCAGAATTGGTTGAAGAAAGGATTGAGGTGTGACATCATAGATTTTATTTAAGCAGCTGATAGGAAGAAACTTTGTACAGTGCTCTCAGATCAAGTTGTTTGAATGTGGTCCCTCTGATATGAAGTGAAAATTACTGTAAGAGGTGTAAAATTAAAAAAATAAAAAAGTAGTGATATAGCAATAGTAATTGGTACTGTGCTATACATGTGGAAGTCCACTCTTTACAGGTATTTCCAAACTACATTTTGATTTGTTCTTGGCCAGAAATTATTGGCAGATAAGAACATTTTGGGGCTGATAGAGAATCAAGTGAGACTTCTCCAAGCAAAAAAAAAAAAAAAAAATCTGAAATGGGAAAGTTGTTGAAACATGAGGAAATTAGGGAAAAAATACAATCAGTGGCAAGAAAACCAAAATGTGTTAGGCTCGAGATAACAGTGACAGGGAAGTGTCTGATGAAATATAGAAGATTTGAAGAAAAGTACATGTTTAAAAAAAAAAGTTGGAAGGTGTGTATTTGTGGCAGTTTAAGAGACAATTCAGCTGAACTACAAAAGTGAATAGGCAGATACTTGTAAGTTTGTTTAGGTGTTGGTAAGTCTGCTAAAAGTTATCTTTCCTCAGGTTTTGCTAGTGCCTCTCAGTGCTATGGAACTGCTTAGGAGAGCCAACAGCAGTCCTGTGAGGAGTAGTCTGCGGTTCTGACAGGCCAAGTTTAGACTTGGCATTAGCGGTGCTTTGTGTCTGTGCAGAATTGCTGCCTGAGGAAAACTTACAGAATCACTGCAAAGTTTGGGTAGGAAGGGACCTCAAAGACCACCTGGTTCCAACACCCACCGTGGGCAGGGACACCTCCCACCAGACCAGGTTGCCCAAAGCCCCATCCAGCCTGGCCTTGAACACCTCCAGGGATGGGGCAGCCAGAGCTTCTCTGGGCAGCCTGTGCCAGTGCCTCGCCACCCTCAGAGTGAAGGATTACTTCCTAATATCTAATTCTATCCTTTTTAAGTTTAAAACTGTTACTCTTTGTCCTATCACCACGCTTCCTTACAAAGAGTCCCTCTCCTCAAGTGCCACATTGGTACAATTTCCTTGCTTGGAATATTTGAGTTCTTGTTCAGCACTTTCCAGATGTGTTCCATCAGGAATGAGGGGACTTCTGGATGTATCAGTTCATATTTGGAAATGGAAAAGCAAATAAGGGGAAGATGCAAAAAGCCTCTAAAAATGTGTCCCAGAAATGTAAATATGGGCAAGAAGAGAAAGATATTCTTCTGTGAGAGGGTCAGAGAGGTTTAAATTTCACTGAATCATAGAATCATAGAATCATAGATCCATATGATCCAAGAGGCAAATACTAGCTGGATGAAAATATAATGTTTCAGAGTAACCACATTGTTTTTCTCGAATGTTGACCTATGGACATTGTATTTTTCATTTTTATCAGGGAAAAAATGAAAGATGGGATGTTTTGTAATACTTGCGGCTGTGTTGGATTGTAACCACATGGTCAAGAAACGAGCCTTTAAAAGTATCGCATGTGGCTTTTCTTTTTGCATGTTTTTCAGTTGTACATATGACCTTTTGATATTGTGAAATATAATCTTGGTTTTCATCAGTTTTTGGCATTTTTATTTAATTAAAATTCCAAGGTGTAATGAAGGTACTGTGACTGAAGTTAATCAGTTTAAGCCTTAAATTGCTGAAGGCATGTTGGCGTGCCATCTGCAGGCAAACACTAAAGATTGCCTTCATTTGAGGGAAACAGTGTCAAAGTAGCTTTGCAGGGCAAGTAGGCTTAGGAGGCAATTTGAAACAGTTTGCCTTGTGCTCTCAAAGCCAAATTTTCTTGTGTTTCTGCATCACTGCTCTCAGTTGGGGATAATCACTGTGTTTGCACGCAACTATTGATTTTTGTTGTGATAGCATTTGTTTTATTCATCTTTCCCTTTGATAAACTGGGTGCATGTGCGTGTGTGTGCATATATATGTATTTATATAAAAGGTAGAAGTTATTTGATTTTAAAGCTAGTTTGTCTTCTAGAATAAAAAGGTGCTGTTCTGGGAGATACCAAATGCTTCTCCTGAATTATATGCAGGTAGGGGGAGCAGACTGTGGCCTTGTACTACTGAAGTTGCAACTTCTGGAGCTTTCTCTTTGTTTTTAGTAGACCTATTTTCCTGTAAATTTTTCCTGTACATCCTTGAATTGGTTAGGATCAGATGTAAATAATCAATAAAGAAGTAGGATTCCAAATAAAGACTAAATTTCTTGCCTACTGAAGGTGATAACTCTAAGATATTTATTGGAAAGGACTGTATCTGACACATGTTATCAGGTACCAGCTCAACATCAAGTTGTATAATTTTCTGTTCTTGGTTATATCAGAATAAGTACTGTACTTCCAGTAGCTGTATTTTCAGGAAAGTACTTTTTTTCTTCACTGTAACAAAAGGAGAATCTTCTACTTGTGGCTCTAGGTAATTTTTTTCAATTTCAGTGAAGAATCTTACACCATTTTGTGAGTGTTGGATATTTTAAAAGATTACATCTTTTAAAAATAGGGTAAAGTGTTCTAAAAATAACTTTTTCTTATCAATAGTTAGCAATGCTGCTACTACAGCATGAGCACAAAGACTAGCTTCTACATGACAGCAAACAAAAATCTACCCAATGGGATGTCTCAGCCATGGCTACTTCAAATCCCAAAAGAAGAAAAAAGCTAAATATCCAACATACATCAGATAAGAAAACATGATTCTGGAACAAAGAAATGATTGTAGACTACAACAGTTTTATTTGGAGAACACTTAGAATTTTTGGACCAGGCATTCTTTGGAAGAATGAAGTTGCAGGAGGAGAATTAGGGGAGATAATAACAGATGCACAGAAGCAGACAAGGAATAGTATCCGGAACACCCAGTTTGTTGAAATAATAAGACCCAGCATGTTTAAGCCAAATAAAGGTAGCATATATGTAATAAAGATGATAGTTGTAAAATCTGAACAGAACTGAGGCTCATTCTAAGCTGAAGGGTGCTCTCTCCCCTCATCTATCTGAATTATTATTATTTTTTTTTGCTTATAGAAAGTATCCAAAAACATTTCAGGGTGTTAAATACAAGGTTGGTAGTAACAAGAAATACAGAAAATAGCAGAGAATGTGAGCAATTGAGGTGGTACGTGAGACTTCAGAAGCCAAGACTTAAGCAGTGGGAAGTTGACTTGGTATGCCAAATAAGCTGTATTTTTGCTTGTGTTACTAGGTGGTTTGCACGAGAGCACAAGTGTCTGAACTTTTGCTGCAAGCCAAGTGCTGTGATTATTCATGTTTTCTCCCTTTTCTTTCCTGGGCAAATACCACTTCTTTAGTGTGTTCAGGTGTAAAGTAGATGATCGATGTACTTGGAAATAAAAAAAAAAAAAAAAAAAAGTATTTTTTTGTATATGAAAGGTCTCTCTTAGATTTCACTTGAATAAATGAGTCTGGGTAGCTGTGGTGACTATATTTTAATTTAAACATCGGGCATTCTAACTACCCCTTGAAAAGCTACTTCTCCCTAGTGCTGCTTTGATGTTAAAATTAATTGATATGCTTTCTTAAGTGTGCAAGTGGGGCATTTTGTGGCATTTTTGTATGACTTTTGGGGCATGGATTTCAAAGAGTTCTTGCTCATAGTATGCATGTAGGCTCCAGGGGTGAGATGAGACCCCAGCAGCCTCGTAAGTAGGGACCACAGGGCAGATGAGCCAGTGGCTTCTCTTCCACCAGCATGTCTGTGATGGCAGAATGGGCCTGAGGCTGGAGGGAAGGGGAAGCCGCATGAAGGTGGTGCCCTGGGCTTGGGTTGCTGCCCTTATAGCTTGCCAAGGGCTCGGATTTGGGGTGTGCCAGGGGCTTGGCAGGCTTGGGAGTGCCCAGGCACTTCCCCTGTCCAGGCTTTCCCCCAGCACGCTTTGTCCTTGTCACTGGAGCCATGCTATTAGTTTTGGCATGCTGGAGATGCCCCCACCATTGCTGGTGCCCATGTGGATGATCACCTGTGCCATACCATGGCGTTACCCATCTGCTGGGAGAGGGGAGGAAGGAAGTGGTAATTGCATTGCATGTAACCCTGCTGCTCCCGTATCTACTAAGTTAAAAATGCTGTTTGTTATTAGCATCTTTATTTTTATTTCTGGAAGACAAAAATGTACTAGTAGGATGATGAATAATGTGTTTATTGTGGGTATCGATTGCTTTCACTTTGTGATGAATCTGAAATGCACGCACTTAGAAAATCCAAGTAGGCATCATGCACTTGATGTGTTCGACTGAATCAGAGGTCCGATAATTTGTTCAGGAAATTAGCCCTACCTGACATGCATCTGAAAGAGCATCTCTTTTGTAACGTGTACTGTAGAGCAGGATTATTAACTGAAAAACAGTATCAACAACAAAAACGCAGTAGGGAATTTGCATGAGATTGCCCTTTTGTCCTGCAAGCTGTGGCAGCATCAGAAGTGTGAATAAATTGTACAGCAAGGAGTGGTGAGAGTAGCCTGGTAATCAAATGTTGTGTTACATCTAACACTTGTCTGGTGAGCGGGGGCTGAAAGTCAAGTGCCTGCAATCACCAGAGAAGTGTAGATGCATTTTCATTATAAATTAAGTAGCCTAATCATGTTTGGTTGGGTTTCAGTGTTTTTTAATTATCTTAGGCTCTTCCCCAGCAAACCAAAATACTCCTATTCACTGGGGCCAGGTCGTTATTGGAGTGTGTTGATTAACTGCTCATTTGTTTTCAGCAGGGCAAGGTGTGGCACTGGTAGGGCCTCTGCAGCCTGACTCAGGTGGATCGCATCAGCTGAGATGTCATCCATACCCTGGAGGTAACCTGATGTCATCTCCGGGTGATATTTACAAGTGATGGGAAATGCACAGCTGTATTTAACAGTGACTTTGTTTCAATAAAGTCTGTAACAGATTAAGGTTGGAAATCAGGAGACATTTCTTCTTAGGAAGAGCAGTTGAGCATTGGGAAGGGTTGCCCAGGGAGGTGGTGTCATCACTGTGCCTGGGGGTGTTTAAGGAAAGGTTGGCCCTGGTGTTTAGGGACATGGTTTAGTGGGTGACAGTGGTTGTAGGGTGATGGTTGGACCAGATGGTCTTGGAGGTCTTTTCCAACCTTAATGATCTTATGTTTCTAAAATACTGAGAACTACAGGAATAAACTAGGCAAATTATCCCACTTTTTAAAGTGTTCTAGAACATATAAATCATGTATACACTATTTTTTTTCTTGAATTCTTTTATTCAAGTTAAGTGTGTTAGATCACACTCCTTTTCATTTAAAATATCATGTTGCAAGACCCATGGATGCTCTAAGATCTTTCTTTTAGTCCACAAGGGAGGACAGGACTGGGGGTAGGGAAAAGCAACAACTTGATCAGTAGGTGCAGCATTCCAGTCTGTTAGTGCCATCCTACATCTGAATGTCATTCAGGGAAACCCCAAAAGATGAATGGGTTGTTCATTTGTTATGCAGTGACAGCAGAGAGTCACCTTATTCAAATAATCTGGCTGGTGGTGTCAGTGTGGCAAAACTCCAAGTTTCAAGTGCTGATGCCTAGATTTTTCTGCATATTTGTTTGTTACTGCAGCATTGTGAAATCTATAGGGAAAAAAGATACAATGGATCTAATCCTGTAAAGTACTGAAACTCCAGCAGGTGCTGAAGGAGTTCGGTGCTTTGTGGCAACAGGTCCACTAATTGTTTGCCAAAACAAAGAGCAAGTAAGTGTTCGTGACTTCACATCAATGATCCCAGTAAATCCTGGCATCTTTTAGAAAAAGTATACCAAGGCAAGGCCTGTTTGCAGTTTATTAATGTTGTCAGATTTAGTCTTCTGATGGAAGGATGTGAAATCATTAGGGGAGAGTTCTCCAGTACTTATGGACATTCATTCACTTAAGTTCTGGCTGCGAAGTTAGAATTACTCTGCTCTGGGAATCTGTGTCCTGCTGGTTGATACTCCGCCAGATTGGTACTTTAATGTGTATGTGACTGACATTGGAAATGCTGCGTTAGCTAAATCCTAACTTGCGTTTAGATGGATAGTATTTAGAATAAACAAAGTCTGCCTTAAATGTTCTGCTCAGTCATTCTGCAGCAAAAAGCAACAATTGAATCTGATGGAGTCTGCTAGCATAGGTGTAAAATATTGAGTATAAAGAAGGTATCAAGGAAGAGGTTGGAAGAGCCTTCATGACTTTCTGTGGTTCTGTAAAGCTACATGAAGTAGAACTATAGAGAAAAGCAGAGGCAACCTGCGGAGTGTCAGTCATGAAGGTTATGGTCATGCAGATGGACAGCTAAACATCAAACCAAAGCTCTAGATGTTTTGTTTTACTCTTTTAATCTTGGTTGGTAGGCAGATTTTCTTAGTGACAGCATTGCCAATGATGAATCTGATTTGGAAAGTTTATTGGCAGACTTGAAAGGTAACAAAGCAAGTTAATATTCTTGTAGCATCATCTTTCAGCAATTTGAAAGGTTTGAAAAGTGTTCGTCTATGCTGTTAATTGAAAAACATCTAGAAAGAAGGTGCGAGTGGTATCTTAAAAATGATTCTTTTTGTCCCTGATGAAATATGCTGCTCAGTATTAAAAATGTCTGTCAAAACTTGTCTTGGTGGGAATTCAGTTGCATGTGTTGTTTGTGAGCATTTATTTATACCTGGACTGCTTCTGATATCCAAATCAATGAGTAGTTCCAAACGGCATTTCTTTTCATTTTCTGTTGTCTACAGTAATTTTTCTACTGCAGTATTTTTTTTCCCTAAATAACTCTGATATGCACTTTTAATCTGGAATGGGAAATACACTTCTCTGTCATAGGCTGGCTAAAGGTGTGTCATTGCTCAACCTTGAAAATGAAGCAGCTCTCCCTGGCTGGCAAAATGAAGATTTCAGACTTGTTTCTATCTCTGAATTGTCCTCAGGGATTGTACCTTAAAATCAAAAACCTATTATGCATGCACAGGGTTTTAGATTTGGTTTACAGGAATCTAAGAGTTGCTTAGTTTTTTTCAGTCTCCAGGACTCACTTATCAGGTGGGAAGGTAAGGGAGGCAATAGCAAACATATGCTGATATATGAAATGTTTCTATATTGCATTTAACCTCGTAGTTAACAGGAATACATACAGAATCTTGTGCAACAAAATTGTGCTTTTCATACAGTAGATATTAAAAGATTGTTACTTGATTTTAATGATCTGTACATTCAATTTTCTACAGGAAATTGAGGGTATGGGAGCATAAAAATCTGTCTTGTTTATACTGGTCTGAAATAAATCTTTTATTTACTTGAACCAGAAATAGAACCAGAAATATTTTCTTAAGACAAATTTCTGTTTACAAGTCAACCTCAATGAAGTTGTAATTTGATATCATAACTGCAGTTTCACAGTAAGGTCTTCATTAAGACAGATAATGACTCCTGCTGCAAGACCCAAGACCGTTATTTTCTACCTGTTATGCTTAACTCCAGTTATAATGTCTAGTTATACATCTACAAAGTCGAACTCGTTGGGACTGTAGCTGTATGGCACAAAAAAAGGTATGTTAGATATCTTTGCTGTGGATCCAAAGTGGCCCCAGGTATCCTGAGTCCTATGTGTAAAGGATTGTGCAAATCGCTTTGTATTTAAGTGTGTCATTTCTTCTCATGCTACAATGCGTTTTAGACTACTCTTTTCTTTTGTTCCCCTTTTATTCCAGATACTTTTTTTTGCCTTGGAATATTTGAAAACTGTCAGTTATATAAGTAAGATAAATACAAATAGAGTTTTAATGTTTATAACTGATTTTCTTTTTTGTTTTTTTTCAAATAGGAATGAACATCTGCACAGATGCTCTCAGTGCAAGGTTGCTAAATACTGTGGTAAATCTTGTCAGGTAAGATGAAAAATTACAGCTATAAAGCACTGAAGAAAAACAAGCATTTGAATGCTTAATTTACAGGGTCTCCATACATTTTCCACACTGTCACACCTCCAAATTTTTTTGTTTGTAGTTACAGATGGAGAGCAAACATGTCGCCTTGTTTAAATTTTCTCATAGTTACAAATATAAGACTGGCAAATACCTGATTGTAATCAGAGATAAAGAAGGAACCAAGATGAAATGTGTGGTGTTTGGCTATGCTTGGTTAGAGGGGGAGGAAGACTTCTGGTTGCAGGCTGAAGTTTCTAAGTCAGTTTTGCAGTAAAACAATCTGTATTTCAAGAATAATCTTTTCCATGATAAAGGATGTTCCCTCTTTTTTAAGAGGAAGAAAGCTGTGAGAATCTGGAGAGAAGAGAGCCTTGGGCAAAACTGTAGCTCTGAGGAGGATATCACAAAGATGGAGCCAGGCTTTCCACAGTGATGGGTGGTGGGATGACAAGGGACAATGGAAATAAGTTGAAGGAAGACCGCTGCAGGTGCAATAAAAAGAAAAACTTTTTAACCTTGAGGACAGCAAAGAAATATAACAGGCTCACTAGGGTAGTTGTGCCATCAGTGTGTTTGGAGGGTCTCAAGACCCTGCTGGACAAAACTCTGAGTGGGGTCTGACCCTGGAGCTGACCCTGTTTTGTCACTTGAAACCTCCAGAGATCCCTGCCAATTGTTAATTATCCTATGATTTTATCCTATGAAACCTTTCTTAATGGTGTTCAACCCTAAAACTTGAGTTTTTGTGTTTGGGTTGTTTTGTCACTGGAGCTTGTGCACAGAAGTTGGCAGGACATGGTATCAAATGGTCACACGGGTGGGTGACTGCGTAAGGTGTGATATGGTATAGAACCTGGCACCTGAGATTGAAACCGTATAGTTGCCTTATAGAACCCTTCAGTTTTTACATCATTGCTCCTAGCATTGAGTGGTAATTTGGTTGTTTTTCCTAAATAGAGAAAAGTGAAGAAAGACAACTAATGGTTGAAATGAAGTAGTAGTGATCTTCTATCAAAGGTATAGGAATTTAACTGCCGTCATTGACCTTCAAATGATCCTTTCACATCTTATGTGCTTTGGAAGCAATTCTGCCTTAGTATGATCTGCAACGTTCTCAACAGGCCAGAAACCCCTCCTTTTTGGGATTAAAACATATGGAGGTAGAAAGGAGGAAGATATGTCATCTTGATTCATTGTACAGCAAATGCGCACAATGTACATTAGGTGCTTACTGTAGCATCCATAATAATGCCACAAGTAGATTTATTATGGAAAAATATCACTGAAGAATATAAAAGACCAGAGTTATTTGTAAGGTAAGTTCAAAACAAATATGTGTCAGGAGAGTCTTTGAGAAATCTTCTGTTGGCAAGTCTAATGTGGAATGCAACAGCATGCAGCACTCCCTGTGCTGGCACTGACCTGCACGAGCAAACCTGCAAGGTGTAACACAGTAGCCTCTTATAGCCTAAGTTGTAATAGCAGTGAAACTAGGAAATCGGGCTTCCTTTGAGAAAATAATTACATGTATGTGAACACACTTCAAAGATTTGCACTGGATCATCTGAAGTCATCTGGGGCATCTTTGCTTTTGGCTTCCAGCTCTAGGCATCTTGTGCTTGAAGCCAGCTCCACAACTGTAGGTATTGATTTCAGTGACGCAGGCTAGAGCTCCTGTAAGTCATCTGCACTTAACATGTTATGTATTTACTGTTACATAGTATCATGTGCTATTAATATCAATACATTAATATTGAATTTATATTATATAGTGCTTTCATATATTAGGTGGCAATTGAGAATAACTGTAAAAATGTTTTTTTCTAGACAAAACGGAATTTATTGGGATTGACAGCTCAGGGCAAATGATATGAATAAAACTCAGACCAATCAGATCCATTTTCTCTTAAGTACTGTCCACTATATCATATTTCTTTTGAAAAGCTATCTAAACTGCTCTGCAGCTCTGCTTTTATAGCAGCCCTTAGCAAAGATTTTCTCAGCCAAGCCCAAGCTTTTGTACTCAGCCTCTGTAGATTTAGTGCAATTGCTTAATATGTGCATTTGTAATTGAACTAATTGCTGAGCAAAATAAACAGCAGGGTATTAAATCAAATTGCAGTTTTCAGATTTAAAAAGAACATTGGCAAAACAGGACAATTTTATTTTTCTAAATACAGACCAACTTAGAAATGCATATTGTACAGCTGGATTTACAATTTACACTTTAGTTGAAGAAAGATTTGATTCTGGAGTTTTCTGGTTAATACAGGAAGTCAAATAAGAAAGTAAACTGACTTTCAAAAAAGAAAAGTCATTAATCTGAGCAGCTGAACTAGGTTTATGATAAAGGTAGATTTTGAAGGAAGCAACTACATTCAGCAGGGGATTTCAATGTTAGGATGTACCAAAATGAGCCATTTTAAAGCTCATTTAAAAGATTTTAACAGTTCATTTTAAAGATTTCTTGTAGGAATCTTCACTTGCTTAAAATATCAGGTGGTTAAGAAAGTGTCTTTGCCCTAGCATGTAAAGGAAGAAACACACTTTTGAAAGATGCTTCACTTACCTTGCAAAGTGTTATCCTTCAAGGAGGTGTGTGGGTATGACAAGGAGTAGAGAACAAAACTACATGGGAATTGGAGTTCAAGTTGCAGAAGTCTTCATTATGTTGAAAATGAATATTTTGAGTGTATTGTGCCAAATTTAAGAAATCCCTGTTATCTCTTTTCAGGCCGGTTTGAACCTGTTTGGTTTCACTTTAATTTAAATAAATAAATAAACAAACAAAACAAATGTGGGACTGGAAGTGAACATGAGATTCTTTAGGCTGACCTGTTACACTGAATTCTTATTTCAGAATCACTTATGTAGGTCTTTTAATTTATTTATTTTTTTTTAGTTGGACCTCATTGACTTTTGCCCCTTCTTGACACTTCTCTGCTGCAGCACCTTTCCCACCTGCTGATACCTATTTTCCCTAATTTACTAGCAGTGTTAGATATGTTTTGTGTCTCTCCAAACATAGTTACCACATCTGCTTCACCTTATAAGCACTGTTGTGATCTCCTCCGGCAGTGTTTATTAATTTGGTGTGTCCCATAGACTGGGGACCAGTGATGTAAATGAAAATCCTCAACAAGTGGGGGAGTCACTTCAGGAAGAATTCAGAATATGCCATCATGAAATATTTTTTATGAAGTCATTTCAATAATAAGACACTTTGTAAAAATTGAACAATCCATTGGAAACTACAAATTCTGACATTTTTAAATAGCCATTACATCCCGATGGGAAAATATTCAACTTTTTTTTTTTTTTTTGGATGAGATGTAGTCTTTAATTGCTTTCCATGAGTGCATTAATCTGCAGGCAACATTCCGCTTTTCTTTTGGTGCTGTAGAGGAGATGAGGGGAAACCTTAATTTTGTAAATAATGGCTTAGGGTCTTTCCTAGGATTAGGGACTATTTGGAGGTGGGATAGTATATCTCAGTGCAAGAACAGACATGCATCTCTGTGAAGGCGAAACAGGTCAGCTGAAAGATAGGCAAGATCTTGTGGGCAGATGGAGGTGTTTGTGCCGGTGCCCTGAGCCAGCAGGAGGTGATGCTGGGGCTGCATTAAGTGACACATGGTTGTGTGCTGGTGTTTGCATATTGGTTTGGCCAGGCAGGCTCTCAGTCTGCCACCAGTAAGCAGCTCTACACTGCAGTAAGTTCTGAGCAGTTTGGGCTCTCGTCCCTTCTCAGTTGAGTAAAGGCTGAGGAATTGCAGATGGGATACACTGGGCTTGAATGAGAGACACTGACCTAGGAGGGATTTTCTTTTTTAGTTTCTAAATGAAATGAAGTCTGTGGAAGGACGGCCAGGTACTGCCCTGTACTTCCCTGCAGTTTGCTTTGCTTGCTTCCTTCTGGGAGCGTTTGTTTTTGATGGGGAGGGTGGTGGTGGTGGTATATATGTTGGAAAAACTGGAAGGACTTCCCTGACAGGGAGGGAGCAGGGCCAGACCAGGTGGTCTGCAGGATAGTATTTGCACTCATGCTGTTTTGGGGATGTAAAACCCCTGCCTGAAATCCAGAACATGCAGAGTTCAGAAAACCTCCTGTGGAGAACCGTGGGACTAACATAAACCCAGCAGTAACTATCATTAGAGACTAGCTTTAAAACTAAGTCTCTCCAGGATCACAGGTTTTCATAGTCCATATAGTTCTGTAATTTGTATCCTTGTTGTATTGATAGTGAGAAGGAATAGCGCTGCAACTCATTACACCTGATGTATTTGGAGCTTCCCCCCTAGTCAGCAGGGAAGAAGTGAGTGGCAGTCCCTGTTCCAGCAGGCTTCCTGCAGATGAATATGATTCCTTCTTGGCATCAGTTGCAGCCAAACACTGCTTAGAAGAAAGCATCTGGTATAACCATTGTTCTCATAGGGAAATGCATCTCCAAGAAACGTGACATATTATGCTGTGTGGTACTGCATATTTTGTCTCATTAGGGCTTTATTGGTTGGGTATGCTATTAATCATTTTAATGTCACCTTTAGCATACTTGAAATTCTGTGCAGTATTTATGTAAGGAAAAAAAATGACAGATAGAGGCTTGTTCCAAAGAACAATTTTAGTTTAAGTGGTATAAAAATGCCAATATAATTATATTACAGAGAATGACGTCTGGACATTTACAAGCATGACCTTGTTTCTTCTAGACAAGAGTAATTCTATTCACCGGTAGATACTTAGCTTTTATTTGTCAGACAGTGTGCAGCACTAACTGTTTTTGGATTAATGCCTTCTTGATGTCATTTTTTTCCCCTTGTAGAGTTATGGGTAAAGGAAATGAAATCAGAAATCTCTTATGTATCTGAAGGAAATAAAAATTACAATTTATTTATTATGTGTAAGCCAAAGGCGGAGGGAGAACCCACAATGAAACAGAACAATGCTACTGGTGCTGGTCTGGTTACCTGAAACAATTACCCTGCTTCAATACAGCTTAAAAAAATATATTGCATTATATTGCATGATAGGCTTTGTAATCTTTATAACTGGAATGTCAGTGTCTACAGGTGTGATGTGGACTTGTACATTTCACTGTTGTTCCCTCTTTTTTATTGCTGAATGTATAATTGCTTTGTAGTAGATATTTTATTATTTTCCATGTGGCAGTTACCTTACAAAAGCTGGTGTTTTGAGTTTTTTTTTCTTAATGCATGTCTGTGAGAAAATGTCACCTTCACAAGCTTTTGGTTATTCAGAGTTATTGTCACCTTAACAATTGTTTGCTGTGTCCTATTTTTCCAATTTGCTTTTAAAAAGGTATTAAAAAAAAAAGCTCAGTGTCTTCAAACCTATACTACAAATATATGTATTAAATATTAACATAGTAAGTCTTTACATAAGATGGTCTTGAAGACGTTTTTTAAAGTATAAACAGAATTTTGAGCTTGGAAAGACAGAAGGCAGAAAATAAAAAGATGATCAGACATTGACTCTGTATTCCAGCATGAGTTTCTTTTTCCTAGAAACTCCTTGTTGCTCTTCTGCACAGACTTGGGGGGGGAGACACATTTCAATATATAGCAGCTTTGCCTTCCCTAACCTTGTCATTCCTTCTCTGCTCTGACAATGTTACTCATTGTAAGCCATTCTGATAAAAGTGATCCATGAATTAAAAAAAATCAGGTCCAAGTAGTACATGCAGCTATATCCTCTTTGGTTCCTTCTATTTTGGTCAATTTTGGTTACTGCAACCATTCCTGGTCTCTGAGCTCTGGACATATCATCACTGGTCCTGCCAACAGTGGATGTTAATGCCTAACCAGGTCAGGTGGCTTTGGGAGTGTTTTTTTTTCGGCATGGGGAACTTGATCGTTGCTTTAGAGCAGCTGCATCAGAACTGGGATAGCTCAGGGAGTTTTAGCCTCCTTTCTAGTTATCTCCAGTCTTGAGGAACGCACAGCTCCATCTCTTCTTGCCACAATAAAATGAGAATCAGAGCCCATTTACTTACTGAATTAAAAACTCAGCTTGAATGGGGATATCAATTTAAGCTGCTGATGCTATCATTGCACAAATGAGCATGTTGCACAAAGGTAAAGAAAATTGTATAGGGGGAACATGGAAACAAAATTAGAGGTATTTCTTCTAGGTTTCTGTACAGTTTTAACATTATCTTTACATATTCACAGAATCATCTAGGTTAAAAAAGACCTCCAAGATGACCTAATCCAACCTCTGACCTAATACTAACATGTCCATATCACTAAGCTCTACAGCTAGACATCTTTTAAAGACCTCCAGGGATGGTGACTGAACCACTTCCCTGGGCAGCCCATTCCAAGGCCTAAAAACCCTTTCAGTAAAGAAGTTCTTCCCAATTTTCAATCTAAACCTCCCTTGGTGCAACTTCAGCCCATTCCCTATTTTCCTATTTCTGGGCATGTGGGAGAATAGTCCAACCCCCCACCTTGCTACAGCCTCCTTTAAGGTACCTGTAGAGAGCAATAAGGTTGACCCTCCTCTTCTCCAGGCTGAACAAGCCCAGCTACCTCAGTCTCACCTTGTTAGACTTGTTTTCCTGACCCCTCACCAGCTTTGTCGCCCTTCTCTGGACCCGCTCAAGCACCTCGATGTCCTTCTTGTAGCAAAGGCCCCAAAACAGTACTTGAGGTGTGGCCTCACCAGAGCTGAGTACAGGGGGACAATCACTTCCCTAGCCCTGCTGGCTGCACTGCCACATACAAGCCAGGATGCTGTTGGCCTTCTTGACCACCTGAGCACACTGCTGGCTCATATTCAGCTGACTGTCAACCAATACTCCCAGGTCCTTCTCTGCCTGGCAGCTCTCCAACCACTCATCTCCCAGCCTGTAGCTCTGTTTGGGGTTATTGCGCCCCAGGTGCAGGACCTGGCATTTGGCCTTGTTGAACTTCATGCAGTTGATCTCAGCCCATCGGTTGAGCCTATCCAGATCCTCCTGCAGAGCCTTCCTACACTCGAGCAGATCGACACATGCACCTAACTTGGTGTTGTCTGTGAGCTTGCTGAGGGTGCACTCGATCCCCTCATCCAGAGCATCGATGAAGATATTAAAGAGGACTGGCCCCAGTGTTGAGCCCTGGGGAACACCACTAGTGACCGGCCTCCAACTGGATTTGACTCCATTTACCACGACTCTTTGGGCCCAGCTACCCAGCCAGTTTCTAACACAACAAAGCGTATGCTAGTCCAAACCAAGAGCAGCCAGTTTCTTGAGGAGAATGCTGTGGGAAACAGTATTAAAAACCTTACTGAAGTCAAGGTAGACCACATCCACAGCCTTTCCCTCATCCACCCAGCGTGTCACTTTGTCATAGAAGGAGATCAAGTTCGTCAAGCAGGACCTGCCTTTCATTAACCCATGCTGACTGGGACTGACCACCAGCTTGCCCTGCAAATGCTGTGTGATGACTCTCAAGATAATCTGCTCCATGAGCTTCCCTGGTCCTGAGGTCAAACTAACAGGCCCACAGTTTCCCAAGTCTACCCTCTGGCCGTTCTTGTAGATGGGCATCATGTTTGCTAGCCTCCAGTCAAGTGGGACTTCCCTTGATAGCCAGGACTGCTGATAAATGATGGAAAGCGTCTTGGCCACTTTGCCACTTCTCTCAGTACCCTCCTTTTTATGCATTAAAGAAGATAGTATTTGAACAAGTATGGTAAGAACTGTGCTGTTGGAGAGTAGCATGCAACAGACAGAGTAAGGATTGCATAGATCAAGAACTGAATGGGGAACTTGAGAATGTTTTTGTTTTTACTACTCTTATTGTTGTTAAAAGTAAAGTAAAATTCTGGGGCAGCAAAATGGCAGTCCTCTTGTGTGACCTGCACTACTGTAGCTCCAATGTCTAGTACACAATTAATCTTATGTTAAAGGAAGTAATGGCTTGATGAAGGTGTTTTGAATAGATAATCCAGCCTGTGCTTCTCTACAATTGAGTGATAGCTGCAGTCTTAGGCTGTTTTGGTACAGCATGTGTGCTGCTGGTTTTTTGGCAGTCAGCATGAGATGTTGCCTGTGGTAGCAGCTGCTAATTCAGTAGGTGTCAGTACCTGAGGAAGGGCTGCCTCCTTCCTGCCCGTGGGAGCTGAGGGGGGGTTCCTGCCCCGGCCCGATTGGCCTTGATGCTGTTCTGGTTCTGTGTCCCTGGTCCGGCCAGAGGCCAGGCTGACTATGCTTATTGCTGTGCCTGTATAAGTTCGTGTGTGCATATATAGAAGTACATAAAACAGGGTATAAGTTTTGGAAAATAACGTTTTTTTTTCTTTCTCTTTCTTAAAAAAAAAAAGAAAGAAGCTTGGCTGGACCACAAGCAAGAGTGCAAGTGTCTTAAGAGCATCAAGCCTAATTTTCCTCCAGACTCCGTCAGACTTGCTGGCAGGATTGTTTTTAAACTAGTAAGTGACGTTTTTTTAGATGTATTCAGTGTAACAGTTCCAGATAAATACTTTTTTTCCCGTTACATTTTTAATGTAATTAAAAGTTAGAAAGCCGAAGTGACTAGGATTGCTGAACAAAATTGGGCTGCATATCGCATTACAAGGCTACCGATTAACTTGCAGAAATGCTGAAAGTATCAAGAGATACTAAAATGGACATAATTAACTTTAAGATGTCTGTTTAAGAGGTCTTAAATTTAAGAGGTCTGTTTGTGAAGTTTTCTGCCTGTGAGTATGGTATCATCCTAACCTTATTTCTGTCTAGAAAGAAAGCAGAGAAGGACACACTTTTTTTTGGCTCATACTCTTGAAGATATTGGTGCTTCCATTAATTTCAGTGGGAACCTCTTCTTTTTTTTTTCCTTCTATATCGGTAGTAAGGACAGGCATGCAGTTAGCTAGTCCTTTCTTTAGGGGCACAATCCCATCCTTTTATTGTTGAGTTCTCTTAATCTTGATTTGATTTCTTTTTCTCTATACTTTTTTGGAAGCCCAGGATGTTTGACATTCCAACAATATGATTAAATTATGTGGACTAAATTTTCAGTTAGGTAATTAGGCTTATGATTGGGATGGTAAATCAAAAAGGACTTACCGCTTTTTTCTTTTATTTATTTTTTCTGACCCTGCCACGGTGCTGTCCTTGAATAAAAATGTGCACATTTGTAGTGGTCTGAGATGATAAAATGTGATTTTAATATCTTCATTTGTACGTTGTTGGGAGGAGTGTGTGCATGTTTTTTAAAGGGCAAATATGTACCTAGCTATGCTATGCATTAATTATAGTCTCATGAAATCTGAGATTGCTAACCTCATAAATTGCTTTCAATTATAGTGTGAAAGGCCAAAGTAAATTACTAGGGGTAAGCTGCCAAAGTCAAGAAAATATATTAGTAGAAAGTGTCGTAACACCAAAAAAAAAAAAAAAGTATTTTTATGGTAGTTTACAGAAAGCATGGATTGACCAGATTTATGTTGATGCTGTTACCCTTATCTAATTATCTTACAGGCATATCACATTGAATAATCAATTTGTAGAATGTTTTCAAGATAAAACATGCTGTGTAAGTGTTAATTATCTGTTTTTCCCTACAGCTTAGACAATCAGTATGCATTTCTGAGAGACTCTACTCTTTTTCAGATCTTCAGTCAAGTAAGTAATTGCCAACCATATAGCAGGAAATGATTCCAAATTCTGTTTTACAGAATGGCGAGCCTATCTTATTGCACCTTGCCTTCTGAAAGTCTGCTACTGTAGTATAATAGAACATGGCATGAAAAACAGAATCAAAGGAGAGCTACAGGCTGGGAGGGGAATGGTTGGAAAGCTGCCAGGCAGAGAAGGACCAGGGAGTGATAGTTGATAGTCGGCTGAATATGAGCCAGCAGTGTGCTCAGGTGGCCAAGAAGGCCAACGGCATCCTGGCTTGCATAAGAAGCAGTGTGACCAGCAGGGCTAGGGAGGTGATCGTCCCCCTGTACTCGGCTCTGGTGAGGCCGCACCTCGAGTACTGTGTTCAGTTTTGGGCCCCTCACTACAAGAAGGACGTGGAGGTGCTCGAGCGAGTCCAGAGAAGGGCGATGAAGCTGGTGAGGGGCCTGGAGAACAAGTCCTACGAGGAGCGGCTGAAGGAGCTGGGATTGTTCAGCCTGGAGAAGAGGAGGCTCAGGGGCGACCTTATCACTCTCTACAGGTACCTTAAAGGAGGCTGTAGTGAGGTGGGGGTTGACCTGTTCTCCCACGTGCCTGGTGACAGGACGAGGGGGAATGGGCTTAAGTTGCGCCAGGGAGTTTTAGGTTGGATGTTAGGAAGAACTTTACCCAAAGGGTTGTTAGACATTGGAACGAGTTGCCCAGGGAGGTGGTGGAGTCACCATCCCTGGAGGCCTTTAAAAGACATTTAGATGTAGAGCTTAGGGATATGGTTTAGTGGGGACTGTTAGTGTTAGGTCAGAGGTTGGACTCGATGATCTTGAGGTCTCTTCCAACCTAGACAATTCTGTGATTCTGTGAAAGACAAAACTGCACCTGCTTAAACCTTTGTGGGGATGAATACATTGTTCAAAGATCAATGGAAAAAACATGCATGTCTTGCGCAAGCAAGATTTCTTCCACATTATTTGGCTTTAATATTTCTCCTTATTTTATCGTATATATTTTGCTGGTTTGGTTTTTAAAATTTACCAAATGTCCGTTTTTTTACATATATTTTCAACATACCTTTTTTATAATAAGGTTTTAGTTTTTCAATATTTATGGGTTAGTATATAAAGCTTCAAAATAAGTTCCAGAAAAAGGAAAGATATTTAAAACTTACAAGGGATGTGTCTGTCTTGCTCATGACTTCAGTGGAGGAAAAAAAAGATGAAATTGCGCAGATATCTTACGCAGATAAAAATATAAATAAAATAAAATTTTGCAGATATCTGTGGTTTAACAAGTTTCAGCTGCTGGGACAGGAAAAGAGGTTCATCACAATCTCTTAGCAGAGCTGTTGTTGAACTAGAAAACACTTTTTCCAGACATTGCAGTACCTAGAAGTTTGAAGACATGCAGGGGAAGAAATACATCCTTAGTTCGATCTTCTGTCTTGTTTAAAGGGATTTTGTAGATGGTAGCGTGAACTTTTTGATTATATCAATTTTTAATGTAATTCAGAGGTTTGGATTTAAAACAGCTTGAAATATTGATATAGTTAAATAGCAATAAATAAATACCATAAACTGGAAAAATGCAGTAACTACTAAGAAGTTTTATTTCTTTAGATCGTAATATTCTGTTGTCTTCTCCTAAATTGCAAGGAGAAAAGACCTTAAGGCAACAAATTGATCAGGATAAAGGGATTGCATTTCAATTAAAACAAAACAAAACAGCATTTTCTGCCATGGATATTCTAAAATTCTATAATACATTTTTTTTTGGAATTAGATAAGCATCTGATTTAAGAGCAGCTTTTCCAGGTGTTCCAATGACGTTAAAAGATGACTACTGACTTCTATACCCCATAACACAGCTGAGATCCAGAAAAAAAACAAAAACAAAACAACAACAACAACAACAAAAAACAACTCTTTTTGGTGCTATGTCTTGCCAATGGCTGGTTGGGCAGTGGTAGAGGAAGAATTGGGGTAAGAGGTTTCCTTTAAAAATTAAATACTAATAATTATATGGCAATTTCTGTAGTGCAGATTTTTGTGTAATTGGTAATTGCATAAAAACTGAGGTTTTAATAGTACAGCTGAGGAGGTGCTCTCAACTTCCTTTGACTTGGCTGGAGGCAAGGGGAATGGTGTGATACATGTCTGGAGAGAAGGCGTGAGCTGCAATGGAGAGATGGTACAAAAATCTGTAAACATGTCTAGAAGCTTCTCTTCAATCCTCATTCTAAAGGCAATGCTGCTACAGCCTGTGATACAGGTCAGATGGGCGCTCTCACCGTTACTGAATGAGCTGTTCCCTAACCTTATTTTACAAGGAAGCAAATGAGAGACCCACATCTACTGTTTCATCTGCGTTTACTTAAGAGCTTTAATAACAATTTGTTTGTGATCTTCTTAACTCCAAAGTGTTTGTGACTCCTCAATAACCAAAGCTGGTACTTCACAGAATATAGTGCAAATGGATAATGACACTTGCATAATCTCATGCAAAGTTTTTGGCTAACCACTTTTGCTGATTTCACAGCTACCTTGATATAGTGAAAATAATGTCTCAACAGTTTTGCTTTTAGAATGAAAAGCAAAGTCCAAAAGAATATTGTAGCATGGTGTCACAGCCTGGAGTCACTGTAGTGCTATTTGCTGCCACTGTATCTTCAGCAAGCTTCCTATTTACTGCACTATTTACAGGTTGTTGATGATAATTTGGGATTTACTTTCCTTTGTTATTGGTAGAATGCATATGAAAGTCACAGAAGTTTTTTTCATTAGAGATCTAAGTATAAAGGAAAAAATATTTCATTGAAGGAAATCATATGAACTGGAAATACAGGTGGTGATCTCAAGCAAGCAACTTCTCGGGAAGCATCTGTATAATACAAGATTGTTTCAACGCTATCATAAATATTATGGGTAGAATTCTAATTGATTCACATTTTTGTTGTTTTTAAAATCCCAAATATACAAAAATTGTCACTACACTATCTACATGTATGTCTACTTGACAATACTACTTTTTAAGTGTTACTTTATATGGTTGGTTGATTTTCAGTGTGGGTGACCTATATGCTTTTATTCAGTTTTTATGATGTTTTACACACTTAGGGATTCAATATCTGGTGAAATGTGTAACACATCTATTAAAAGCAAACAAATGAGGAACATTTGGCAGCACATAGCCCTTTATAAAGCTTTATTCCCCACTCCATAGTTCCTTCAAATTCATTGCTTTCTGAAGTGCTGATTAAGTAGGAGGTTAAGTGCTGGTTCGGTTTTATTATACAATGTTTTGTTACTTGCATGGTTTCACTGACTTGCTGTGTGTTAAGATGATTCAGAAATCAACTTGGCTTATGCTTAACTAGTTTCAGTATGCAGGAAAGTGTTTGTGTAGAGTAGTATGGGCAGATTTTTTGCTAGTTCACTTGTATCAGTATCAGGGATGCATAATTAAATGCCCATGCCTCAGTTAGAAACCATTCCACAAGCCTTTTATAGCATTTTTTTTTCCCATACCATGGTTCTGACAGCAAAAAAATGTTTCTTAGAAAAACAAAATGAAAACATTAACAAATTTTGTATTCTTTTTTTTTTTTTTTTTTTTTTTGGCCTTGGTTTCATGATGTGTTGTGAAAACCAGGTCTT
This sequence comes from Anas platyrhynchos, assembly GCF_047663525.1. NCBI lineage: Eukaryota > Metazoa > Chordata > Aves > Anseriformes > Anatidae > Anas > Anas platyrhynchos. Next base: position 31,558,128 of record NC_092589.1, on the reverse strand, counting down.
GATCATTTGCCGTTAAAGGTCCTGTGGCACTTTTTGTGGGGATCATTAGCTCTGATGTCCTGGATGGAGTCCAATTTGAATAATTGTTTTCTGCTCCTGTCTCTCAAAATTCTCCCGGAAGTTCTAGTTGGATTCAATATTTCTTGTTCACATCTGTCCTAAACTGCATTCTACCTAGAAGACTTCCATTCTCCACTCTAGAGGTGCTTTTTTTTTGCCAATAGTAAAGCAAATCATGCCTGTCTTTGTCATAATACGTTTCAAAATGTGCATTATATAGTTGTATAGCTATAAAAAAGCAAATCCTTTAGTTACATAGCCTTTGTGCCACTTAACAAGGAGCATCTGTCTGCTTTTTGTGTGATGAGTGATGTGAACTTTCTGAGGAGCTGAATCTGAGCACTCTGGGAGAGCTCACCTGTCCTGAGACAAAATACCCTGTACCTTCAAGTGCAGGAATGCTGGGTGGGGTGGCACACAGAAGCCAAAGAATCACAAACACTAGCTAGATGTTTACCAAGCCTAGGGACGTCTGCTTTAATTGCATCCTTTTTTAAAATGAGTAATTAGGAGTTAGCTCTAGAGAGGATCTTGAATTGTTCTTCCAGTATGCCAGAAAGCTTGCATCTAAAGCACAGGGAAGAACCTTTCTTAGTGAAAGGTTATTTCTGTTCCCAATAAAGATATATATTTAAAAAAATAATATATATATGTAAATCACTGTTATACAGAGATGAAGTTGATTCTCAGTGCATAATTATCTACTTAGACTTTTGTTATGATTGATGCTTGAATCTGTGCATTGTCCATTCTCCAGTTAGGTCTTTTGTGCTCACTGGCAGAAAAAAGGAAATGTGAACCGTGTTGGTGAGGCACTGAACTTATGAGGACAGCTGAGTTTCACTTTCCATGTTATCACTGATCTGATGCATGGATGATCACTTCATTAGAAAATAAGGCACTGTTTTTTTTTACTTCAGGATTCCAGGATTCCTATCTGTGAAGCATAAATAATGGTGCTTTAATATAGGAGTGGTATTTGCTTAATATTCCTTCATATCAATTCTGTTTAGCAGCTGCTGCTGTGTATGAAACTCTGTTTGTCTCAAAAGTACTCTCCCTTTTTATCTGCTGGCATAAAGTGTTTGACACCTCTGGGAAGAATACAGTATAAAAATGTGCACTTCTGCAAGGAGGAAAGAGCTGCTGCATAACCTTTCAAATTCATTCTTAACATTATAAACCCCTAGATGCCTATTTTTTGTACCTAATGTCTTACATCTGCTTACACATCTGCTTTATCTTTTGGCTTTTGATCTTTAACTCACCATTGAATTTATGCAATTTGGTAATAGCAACATGATAAACTCTTCTTTGTGTTGATAGGTAGTTGTCAGGAAAAAAAGACAAATGTTTGCCCTCTGTCAAAATTGCCCTCTGTCAAGATTAATTCTGAGACTGGAAATGTCTAGACTATATAGCTGCCATTGTACATTTTCAAGATGTTGGCGAAAGGTTCTGTTTATGCCTTGGTGTACTTTTTTTCCTGTCCCCTTAAGATACTGAACAACTAAGTGAAGAAATGAAAGATGGCCTCAGGCACCTTGCGCACACCTTGCAACTGTATCTGAAAGCAGAGATCCAGGATGCGTCTCACTTGCCAGCTGCAATTGACTTTTTTCAGATCTTCACAAAAGTAAGTGTTAAAATGTGATTGCTTGACAACTCATAAATTATCCTTTCATTGTGTTCTTGATTTATTTTTGAGCAGCAGTTCAGTAGATGCATCCAGAATGTGATATATAGCAAAGCAAAATCAAACTATTTTTTTCTGTTCAGTCACCATTTAAGAAAAAGTGTAGGTTTTATACATGTATAACACTTCAAAATAAAAGCAGCAGCCAGATGGGGGTTCTTCTTTTCCATTTTATATTGTCATGTTAAAGTTCTTGGAAAATAAATAAGTAATGTTGCATTAAAAAAAACACACAAACAATTTAAAAAAACAATTGAATTAATTAACTCAAGTAATTTTTCAATGGTGATAAAGAGCATATAGTGTCATTCGTCATCCTGGAATTTTTTTGTAAAGTGTCTTATATTTCTAGATATATTAGCAATCTGTTTTGCCATTCAGTAATATATGCTAATGGGACATGTTTATGGCAGTAGCATGTCCCACAAACTCTTATCGGGAGTCATGTGGATCATCTGTTCTAAAATGCTACATGTTAAAGTACATGAAATTCATTTCCATGATACACAATGTTTGTTTACTAAATAAATATTTTTGTGTTTTCTTGTACATATTTTATATCTTTAACTTCAGAAAGTTTGAGTTAAACAGTTGTAGTAGAAGTATACGGAGAATGCTCATAGTTTTAACTTAATCGAGCTGTTTGATTTCTAGTTGCTAAATTGTAGCATGATTTCTCAACTCAAGCACATTTCAGTAGTCTTAATGCTTTGTTATGAAAAAAATCAAACTCTTAGATGTTTTTCTTTGGATTTAAAGAAGAGGAAGAGCCTCTTTTAGAAAAAAATAAAATGCAATATGATTTTTTGGTCTGCTAGCACACTAGTGGAATCTTTTTTTGCTTGGGATGAAAGGATCAGATGCAATATAATCATAAGTGTTTTTTCATCCGGATTTTTTATTGTTGATTGGACTGCAGTGCGAAGTTTCAATTTTCCCGTCAAAAACACTCAGAATGAACTATACTCACTCTTGGAAGAAAAACAACAAACAAGCCAAAGCATGCACTGCTTAGTCTCCACTCAAACTGTTTTACTGTCTTGCTGTGGCACTCTGGTTCAGCCTGCACTTTGCCAGATGAAATGCTCTGTGTTAACTGGTTTAGAGAATCTGTACAGCTGAAGGTAAGGCTGATTATCAGACGATCATTACTTAACTGCTTTGAACTGAGTCACAGCTTGCAAGAATGTTTCCGAGTGTTGTTGCCCTCTATTTAACAATAATTGTAAATTGGATACTGGCCATGGTTCTTTCATTGATTTCTTTTATATCATTATTGAACATATGAGATGAAATGCAATAAGTGATGCTTTGGTGGACTGTCATGATGATGGTAATTACATAATTATGACCTGTGATAAAAAAATAAGTAATTTCAGCTCATCGTTAAGCTTTTCAGTACAGAAAGTGTTACAGATTTTTTTTTTTAAGTGAAATTATTTTAGATTGAAATGAGACACCCAAAGCATTGTGAGGAGAAGGTATGAGTTCTGTTCTTTGCCTCATCCCACCTGTTCGTTGTTGGTTAATGCTCTGGCTCTAGACTTTGCTGGACCTCTCTGTACTTACTCTGCCCAACAACCCATCTACAAGAACTTTTCCCGGCAAAAGAAGTCACGTATTTGTCCTCTGTGACCAGGCAGACTCAGCAAACCAGTCTCTGACAAATACAGAGAGGGGGCAGGGCTGCACAATGCAGGAGAAAGGTTTGAACTCTTCCTTTTAATGAACTATTAATTAGTTTACCATTTTGCACATATTCTCAACCTTAGGAGAGACATTTGAAGTTGGACAGTGTGTTGGCTTTACAGGAGCAGTGTGATGGCTGCTCACTATATTGGCACACTGGTGAAAAATATGTGCAAGCTTTTAAAAATGTTGATGTACATGCATGCGGAAGCATCTGCATGTGTGGTCACCTCCTCTTCCCTCCCATGTATTCTACTAAGTTGAAGCAAGAGGGCATCAAGTACAGAGTGTAAGTTAGAACTTCCCAGCTCCAAATCCTGTTAGCTGGAGAACTAGAATGATCATTTAAAGTAGTAGATGATAACATTTGTCCCACTATACCTTTGCTATGATAAAGACATTGTAAACTTGGGGTATTCCACATTTTGCCTGGGACTTTGTTCCAGCCGTATTGAATGCACTCAATTGTCAAGTTGTTGCTGATTTCTTTCTGAATTCTAGAAATTCAGAGGTGCTGGAATGATTAAAGTAGGTCTCATTTCCTTCTTCCTTTGCTCATATAACTGAGCCTGTGTGGTAGTCTGCCTCAGGGAAAGGGAGAGCAATGACATAGACCTATCATGGCTGTTACTTCATATTGTTAATAATAATAAAATTGACACAAGGGAAAGAAAAATCTGACTAAGCAGGTGAGCTCATGGGAGGAAAGAGTTGTTGACTAAATGTAACCCTGTGCTTTATGTGCAAGCAAAAATCGGCATCTTGCTTGGATTCCTGGTCAGGCACTATGCTTTTTGGAAACTCTAATGTCACTCTCTAATTTTCCATGTGGTAGTTTATAGCCTTCCCAATTTGGTTGTCAGATGAATACATTATGAAGTGTAACACTGTATTAAAATATGATTTTAATATGACCCCATCCCCACAAAGGCAGCAGCAGGAGCCAGCGTTTTCTTCCACTTGTATAAAATCCTTCTTGGAAGATGAGCTGAATGTCAATGGAAAAAATACTGGGGGGTGTTTTGTCCCATTCTTCCTCCCCCAAGCTAAATAGGGATGCTTATTTCCAGCAGGTAAAACTTAAGGCTTTGGAACTGTAAATGTCTGATAAAAGTCTTATGAAGACTTTTGTGGTCTCTTAAAAAAAAAAAAAAAAAAAAAAAAGGACCAGCTGTGATGACTTCTGTGTGGTCACAGATACAGATACATGACTTCAAGATGTAATCTTGTTTTTCCAACCTCTTCCAACATTCTTTTCAAGTTCAGTAGGTGCCTATTCTAGCATTGAACTATTTTGGATCAGTCCTCTCATTGCATGACAAAAAAAAAAAAAAAAAAAAAGGAAAGCAACAAAAAAAAAGTCAAAGGTCATTTTTATTGTTTGATGCTGGGTCCTCAAGCAGGAAAATAAGCAACAGGCAGACAAAAGAGAAAAACCATCCTGCAGTGAGATGACTAAATTCCAGATTGTTCTTGGAAGTTCTCCAACCTGAATGAGGTCAAAGGAGTTTCACGGAAGCTCTTTTAAACAGTCTTTCTTCTCTCTTGGTCACTGCTCTTGTCTTTGTGGAAAATTAATTATAGTTTTATTCACTTTCTTGTGGCATTCAGTAGACTGAGTCCACTTGACTGCAAACTATGCAAACTTCCCATTGAAAACCAAAGAAAGCTCTGCCATTTCTTTAAGTGAGGCTAGAATTTCAGTCCAATGTATTCTTAATTTACATAAGACCTGTGGAAGATATCAACAGTACTGGATGGGGAGGTGTTTCAGAAGGGCCATGTACCTTTCCTTTTTACAATTTTGCCCTGTTCTCGCTAGGCAGTTTGTTCATGTGTCAACTGTCCTTTAAGTTGGAGTTGGATTTTTTTCATTCTTGCTATCTGATCACTCTTTGGAAGCTCCAGTTTATTTAACATGCCATTTATCAAGGTTGTGGCTGTTTTTAAATTCTGATCCTCAGTATTAAACAGAATTATCTACAGTTAATTATGTGATAAGGTTTTCAACTCCACCGAGACTTTTTCAAATGTCAAGATAAATTTTTGACACCATAGTTTTGTGGTCTAATGGTGTTTCCATAACCTTGAGATAAAATCAGTCCTTGCTTTTTTTATTCTTCAGCCTTTGCATACATGTGTGAGGAGGTGGCCTAGAATCCTATGAGAAATTTAATGGATGAGAAATAATTTTTTGGTATCCATTTATGGTTCTTTTCATAATAACAGACAGAGCCACATAAACTACTTAAGAAACTCATACATGGCATGTTGACTGTAAAACTGAGAGTGGCTCTACTGAGTGAAATCAAGCCTGAAACAATTCTTATTTTTGGGACAAAATGTAAACTTGGTATCTTGCATAGAACAACATTAGTCAGAATATCCTGAGTTGAAAGGGACCCACACCATTGAATCCAACTCCTGGGTTCCCAAAAGACTACCCAAAAATCGGACCATGTGTCTGAGAGCATTGTCCAAATGCTTCTTGAACTCTGGTGGCTCGGTGCCATGACCACTGCCTGGGGAAGCCTGTCCCAGTACCAAACCACCCTCTAGGTGCAGAACCTTTCCCTAACCCCCAGCCTGACCCTCCCCTGTCCCAGCTCCATTTGAGTGAAGTGGGAAGAAATGTTGCAGCAGTACTCCAGAATGGAGATGATAAACACCCTGAGAGCACTTCTCTCTTTCTACTTCACCAAATAAAAATCACATCTTTACAGGAAGTGACTTTTGTCTAACATGATTTTCCAGGATTAATTATTTCCTGTTATTTCCCTATTGAGTTATGATAGGGGGAGATAATTTTCCATAGCAATTATCTTAATTTTTAGTCACAATAATAACCTTTCAGAGCAATAGGATGTTGTACCGGAACATGAAACAAGGCTTTAACCATAGTATCTGACTTGAAATTAGAGCAACATGGTTACAATTAAAATATTAGCTTTCACTAACAAAGCTTGGAGCTCTGTAGGTAAGACTGTAATACTTCAAACTGAGGTTGTGGTGTAATTTGAGTTCCCTCATCTAATTGTTGAGTACACCTTCTGTTTTACAAACTACATCTACATATAACAAACACTGGGTGTAGGAAACAGGAAAGAATAATTACAAAACATGGAATGGCTAGGTAGAATTCGTATTGATTTATTGGGGTATGGAAGAAGAGAAAGCTTTGTTATTTAGGTGTGGGGGTATGGAAGAAAAAATTTTAAGGAGTTTTTTCATCTCTGAATAAAAATCATAAGCTTCTAGAAAAGTTACTGCCTTGGGCGGACACTGAGGGGAAAAAAGGTATGTATACATCTTGTTCAGTTAACTTTTTTTCTTATGCTCAAGACAATTAATAAAAAAAACAGCCAGGAAAATAAAATGACAGGGTAAAATTTGCTATTTTGTACCTTTTTTCTTTGGTTGCCTTTTTTTTTTTTTTTCGTTGCTCTGGCTTAGGTCTAGAGCTGTGATAGTGTTCTTCAGAACTGAAAAGGATCCAGGTGGTCAGGGACTTAATAACCATTGCTTTATCTAATTCTGCTCAGACCATATCCAGAAAACACAGTGCTTAAGAAGTTAATGGTCCCTGACATGTGATATACATCAGTCTCTTTTCTGGCACCCTTATGGAAGTGAACTGGAAACAGTAATGATAAAAAAAAAAAAAAAAAAAAAAAAAAAGCTTTAGTGGAAAAACTTTAGTAATTGTGGCAATCAGAGTACATGTAAAAAAAATGTGGGGTGAGGCACCTTCCATGTTTAGAAAAAGCCAGCATGAACGAGGTCATGGAGACATTTTGTAAAGATTTGAGTAAATGAAAAACATTTACATCCTCTATCAGCAATTTTAAAAGCTTCTAATTGAGCAGGATAAGCCTGATAACTGCTTGTAAAGCTGTTGGCAGCAAACTGTTCTATCCTTGTCTTTAGGATAACCCGCAGTAGGGTTGCTTAAAGCTTTTGAGCTTGTTTGTTTTGGCTGAGAGCAAAGCTGGAGTTCTGTGTGGCCAGATTATTAATCAACTCAGACTTGTTTAATAGATGAAAAGGCTAAAAATTGATTTCCTTCCAGAATGGCGTTGGAGTAGATTGATAGTCCAATAAAAATACCATGCTCTTTGAATATAGGATGGGGAACCAAGAATTTGTGGTGTTGCTGGTGACTTGCTGTTCTCTCAGCTGGTTCAGTGCTTCAGAGTCTCTGTGAAATTGAGGGTAACTTTGACAATAGTATGCTAGAGAACTAAAGAGCTGTTTTGGTCCAAGTATTGACAGAAGGTGAGACACATTCTGCCCAATGTCATTTAAGTGATAGCTACCTGTGTGACAGTGAGTCCTAATAAATCTGCTTTCCCCCCCCATCCTCCAATATGTGGGGAAAAAAATAAAACATCTATACACACTATATATATGCACACACACTTGATATATCTATGTGTATATATTTTGTTTTGTTTTGTTTTTATTAAAAACATGATGAGCTTTTTTGAGTGTGATTTTATTATAACCACCCCTGAGTTTTAGAAGTTATTTAGGTACACAGCATGGATTAATTCAGACATTTTTCACGCTGTGGCGATGTTAATTTACGGTTTTTGAAAACACTGCAGCATCTTCATGTTAATGGAGAAGGAATTTAATATGGAAATAAAATGGAGAAAGAAGCAATAGTCATACTGGGTCAGAAGCACAGTGTAATTGATTCCCTATCCTGTATTTTAGTATGGGTGGGCTGCAGTCACAAAGTGGTTGTAGCACTGATAACACTGTGAGCTGGCTTGAGATCACTTAGCTTGTACCATAGCAACCTGAATCTGACAGAGACTAATTTAGACAGTTTCTTCGCATAGCAGTGGTTATAGATATTCTTTAGTAGAAGTTGGCACTAGATTCTTAGGAGCAAAGTGCAAGAACTTTGCAATCAACAAGCTGATGATTTATCATAGTTTTCTTCCATACATCTCCCTGCATATATACCCTGGAAGTTTCAGTGCTGTTCTCCAATGCTGTAGCTAATTAGATGTTCATTTATACAAAATGAAACATGAAACTTGCAAAGTTTTGTTAGTATTAACCTTAAACATGGAATTTTACTTTATTGGTGAAAATTAACTTTTTTTTTTTCTTTTGTTCCCAAACGGTTCTGTCAGGTAAAAAAATGATTTCCCAGTTTAGAGTAGCTATCCCACACTGCTCCTCTTAGCTGCTGCATGTTAAAAAGGTGAGAGCTCTGTCTACAACAGTTTTGGAAACTTTTGAGGTTTAATCCTTTTGATTTTTTTTTCTTCAGTGAAATGCTGGGCAACTACATTTCTTATTACATTATATAGCATCAAATGCCTGATGCAGAAAGACTTTTGAAGTTTAGTTTTTACAATTACTTCTGCATGGCATACTCAAAACATTGTGTTTTCAATTCTGCTTCATTGTTTTCTAATAGAAAAACTGGGATTGAAGCTCCCTTCCATCTCCCATGCCACAAGAAAGTTTTTTCAGTCTGTCAGAAAACCTTGTCCTTTGCCTATATTTACAAGTGTAAGCATCTTCTTTCCTCTTGCTTTACCATCCAGGCCAAGGTTTCCCTCAGCTTTCAGAGGAAACTGGATTGGGCATCTGCTCACTGGTGGGTATTTCTACATATCATAAGGTCACTGACATCAGATGTCTGATTTACATGCTCATCGTGTAAATAAGCAGGATACAGTTTTGTGTTGCTGGTGGTGTAGGTAGAAAGAGCAGGGTCAGCCTCCTGGTTTGCCACCACTGATCTTTTGCTGTGGGGGAAAAATACTTTACCTGTTTGGGCCTCTAGCCTGAGAAGACAGTAAAGAGTGATGGGAGGTGCAAAAATTGTTTGCTTTCTCTGACATTAACTTCCTCTGCTTTACAGAAATTATGTAGACTAAGTAAAGCTGAAATTCTCATTCATTTTAGTCATTTTAGCCTTACTGAATACATTTATACTCAAATTACGAGGTCTGTATTGGAAACAACAACTTGCACTGTGTATGTTTGTGCTGTCTAATCTTTTGAATAGTCATATTTGCTTTTATGTTTTCCAAAGTAGGTAAAAATCCATGGCTGGAAAATTAACTGGCTGGTAGTGAGAAACATGTGTGACAGAGGAGAATCACCTTATTTTGCTTTTAATCTTCCATTGTTTTTTTCTTTTAAACTTCAGACAAACAATATCCATCATTCTGGTGATTTTTTAAGTGTTGTGAATTGGAAACAAGAATCTTGAGAGATTTCACTTCCCTAAATTTTGTTTACTGCTGCATGTGTTAAATGTATTTTATCATGTATTAAGACGAGAAGCATGTGTATAGTTTAAGGAAAAAGTTAAATATTAGCTGAAGTAGCTCATGTTGAGAATGCAATGATAATGCTGGAATTTTTGTGGTGAATTTGTGGATTTGGACCAATGATAGACATAAATCTAACATATGTTAGACATTGGACAATTTTTGTCCAATAGTTTAGTTTTTGAAAATATTGTTATGGAATAAGAAACATAATCTTATAACCTAGACAGCAATTTATGTCAGATTTATGTCTATCATTGGTCTAACATATTGGACAATCAGCTAGTAATTTCCAATATAATCTCCAGTTCATTTGATTGAAAAGCCACAGTTCTGAAAATAAACTCCAGTGGTAAAGTCCAGTGCAGCACTTCACCAGTTTACCCCCCACTCTTTCAGTCTGCCAGCAATGACACCCAGGACCAAAATTTGTACCACTACTAGGATGACACAAACAGACTGACCCCACAGGAGCAATTTGTGACTGATGGCAGGAAGGATCAAGAGAGAAATTTAGCTTACTGTTTTAATGTCCTTGTACCTCCTAGCTAAACATAAAAAAACTGTATTTAACCATCTCTTATAAAAAGATAATACTTCAGATGAATTAATGGCAGCTATTGAGAACTGCAGCAAGATTTGTACCATCATCTTCAGCATGTATGAACCACAAGGTATAAAAGCAAGAAGCAATTTAATTGTGTTAACTGTAATTTTGAAAAGGTTGGTTTTTTTTTGTTTGTTTTTGGTTTTGTTTTTTACCTTTACACAGCTCTTTAAAAGACGTCTTGTCTTAATGAAGATGTTAGTGGGCACATTTCCTATCTTTTATTTAACTGTCCTTGCTATACCTTGTTATGGCACAAAATCAGAGAATATAAGAGCCAGGCAACAAAAAGTGTTCTGTAACAGCAGGATCTTGTACAGCATTAACAGTTCTTATTTGTAGTACCTGCCTCTTGGAAACAGCTGAATTGAGATAGATTTGATGATGTCTCACAGTGGCCCCTGCTGCTGCAGGTGGTATCAGTAGATAATGAGTCATGGTCTGTGTTACTGTGTCAGGGAGATAAAACCTGCACACGGCTACAAGATCAGGGAGATAACTTCTCCATAACTGCACAAATTGTGTAAGCATGGAGGAACCCTGCCAAATGAAACCCTGCCAAATAGATGCAGATGTGTCTGGTGGCTCATGTATGCTAGAAGAAGTGGGACACAGCTGATGCTTCTCTGCAGAGATCCATTGGTATGGCTCTGCTGTGAGAGTGAAGCAAAAGAGCTGGCAGTATCTGGAGCTGTGGATTGTGTGCTGTCAGTAAGGATTTTTTTGGTTTCAAAACAACCTGCTGTTTGGGAGAAGTGTAAGCACATGCACATCTGCTTTCCAAGCATGTTGTAAGTATATATGCGTTTTTGAAAGTCTTTATCTGCTAATCAAGGAATTGCACCACAAACAACAAAATAAATGTAAACCATGCTGGCAAACCTGCCCATGATAAAAGCAAAACAACTTCCTTTTTTAGTGGGTACATACTCGCATGACTTATCGTAAATATTTTTGGTACTGTCTAAGTATTGCCAATTCACAAGAAATTACGTTCGTAAATTCAGTTTTCTTGAACTCTGTTTCTAGATGAGAGGTATGAGAGAAACATAGAGTTACATAAGAAAGGTACTGAAAGAGAAAAATGAGCCCAGTAGGCTCATTCTCAAGGAGAACATGATTTCCAATTAATATTGAGAGAACATCTGAGCGCTGTTGTTTGCTGCCAGAGCATCTCTTGATTCTCTGGGATAAGAATGCAGGTGTTTGAAGAAATTTAACAGAATTTCTCAAAATGTGAGAAAAGAACTGATGAGAGGAGAGTGGGCTAATGGGTTTCCTACACATTGATCTAGTTTGTGTTGTATTAGTTTTTTTAATAATCTCTGTTATTCTGTGTATATAAGAGGAGGTGGGAAGCTATGAATATATGCTATAGTATGGTTTTTAATCACTCTATTATGCTGATACACATTTGAGTTTTATTGTCAGTGTGAAGCTGGAGAATTTCCCTGGGCTCCATTTTTGCTTTACCGGGATGGAGGGTAGAGGTGGTTGATAGGCAGAAATAAGATTCAGCTTATCAGATCAAGCAAACATTATATTAACCATATATTAATATATGAAGGCTTGGTAGGACTGTCAGAATTGTTATTGAGTTCAGTTAGGATTAAGTTGAAGTCTGAAGGCAGTTCTGTAATTAGTATTATTAGTGACTAGGAATCTCCTTGGGTCTCGTTTAATAACTTGTTGTCATGTAGTAACATGTAACAAGGTGTGTAGCTGCAGTTGGACAAATTTTCTCCTGGTGTATATAATCTTTTGTGTCATACATCTCCTGCCATTTCAGTGGGGAGCTGTTAATTGTCATGCTCCTTTACAGCAAAAAGAGGAACGACTCTTCCAGACCAATAACATTTTCTCTATCCACCGTAACCTGTCACTGCAGCGCAATTTAACAGAACTACCCCTCAGTCAGCAGGTGAGAAGCCCTGAGTATACGAATGCTGTCACCACTCTAGAATCAAAATTGCACAATGTGTCTGGAGGAAGTTCAAGAGAGAGCGGGTGGCTGTTCTAGCTCATGCAAGCAAATGACATTGATTAAATTCATGGAATGATAAACAGTGGAATTTAGAATAATGAGGTAAAATGGCTTTAATTTATTGTTCTAAGTAAAAATGAGTTCTTGGGAAAAAAGGTACAGTAGAAGATCTGACCATGGGACCCTGCAAAGTTCATTTGGTCTTTTTAAAAGCTGTATCTAGCTTTGTTAAACAGTCAGTCTTGCTCCTCTGCCTGTAACACTAATTTTATAATGGATCTGCATGGAAAGAAAAACAATATATTTATGTACACAGTGCCTAAAATATTTTTTAAAGCTCAAAGATAACTTTTCTTAGTGATGCTTATCTACCATTGTGGCCCAGATCATGGGCAAGCTTGCAATTCCAGTTGACTTACTTTCTCTGAATTTTCAGGGATATGGTCGATCTCTGCAATTTCTGTTTTTTATTGCTCATGCTTTCTAAATTTTCTGAGAAGATTGACCTCAGCAGATAGGGTTATACCTGTATGGGCTTGTTCCTCCTCAGCCTTTTCTTGGCAAAAGGCAAGCAAGAGGGATTCCTACCAATGGTAATGCTCTAGGGCCATCTTCAGGAAGTCTCCAAACTTGGACTAGAGTTCAGAATCTGTCCTCCCTGAGGTGGGCCCTCGAGTCTCATGCACCAAGGCATCCTGTTCTACCATCTGCTCTGTACTTCACCACTGGGACTCGTTCATTTCTTGCATTTACAGGTTCGCTTTCTCATACAGCATGTACTAAGTGTAGACATGGGTGGGGAGTCCACTGATGTGCCTCACGCGACGTCTGGAGGAGGTGCGGCTGTCTTGCTGGAGGGCTGTCTTGCTGGAGGGCATGACTCCCAGCCACAGCAGAGCTCCAGGGACCATGCCCTGCCGCATGCTCCCCTGTCCCAGGGCCCGGTGTCTAGGTAAGTGTGTGCCATCCGACTTGAGTATCCATTCCCACTGGGGGGCCTTATGTTGAACCATGTTTAGGCTCCAGTAATTTGAGATTCAGTCACTGGGAGTCCCACTGTTGATTTGGTGGGATCAGGGACAAGATCTGTGTGTGCTTAGTGCTGCTCAGGGACAAATGGGGAACTGAACGTGAACTCTTCCAACCCTGATTTTTGTCAGAAGCTACCTGCTTCCTCTCACGTGTTGTTCTGTCTCAGTAAGATTTTCCACTGCATCTGCATGTTAGTTCATCTGTGTTCTGGGAGACATTACATTTCAGTTATGTTCAACACCATGTGAGAAAGTTCAGTGTGAGGATTATTCATGCTGTTTTGCTATAGGTTAGTATGAATTAATTACCACTGCTATTATTGTAGTGTTGCTAATTAATCTTACACTGTAATCTTATCCTATAAAAAGCTTTCAGTAATCACTGTCATGTGTTCCTGAAATGTGTTGTTATGCAGAAGAAAGGTAAATTAAATCAGGATTGATTGGGGTTTTCACTTTTAGCCTTAAAATTAATTAGAATGCATTTTCTAGCTAAAATAGAACTGGAATCTTATAGATCACATGACTTTTATGCATGTGGGTTATACAGAAGAGTGTAAGTGAAACTGAACTTTGAATCACTAAGATTTTATAACTGTTACAAAGCTTGATCTCATGCCAGAGCAATTTAAAATCACTTTAAAAATATTGACATATTAGTTATGAGTTAAGGCACTCAGTATCTTAGAGAAGTGCTACTGTATTTTGGAAATTGGGATGAAAACTACTTTTTAAAACATCTCATGCAAAAACACTCTTGCTCTTTGATGCTTCCATATGGCTGTAACAAATGCTTGAGTCCTTCTTTCAAACTAGGAGGAACCTGTAATTAAAATACAGAAAGATGCACTGGAAAACAAGTTGTCTTTACTTGCAGAATGCCACTGAATTTTTCCTAGCTATGAGGCTATTTTTATTTGTAGTAAAGTAAGACATGCTTGGAAATTCACAAGGCAGCTCTGATATTCTCTTGAGACATCTGTCCTCGATTAACTGTTTGAATCAGGACTGTTATGTGTATGTGTCCTGTTGCCAAGAAAGCTATCGTTGATAGCTTCTTTTGAGAAAGAAAAACAGCACAAGAAAATGTGCTAAATTGCATCTTCTTTCTGATGTTGAAACATTGCTCAGATTAACTCTTACGCATTTCGTTTTTGAATTGTTTGTGGTTCTGACTGAGTACTTGGGAAATAAGTTTGAAGGCTTTCATGCAACAGCATAAAGGATAGAAATGTACTGTTAAAAAAAAAAAAACGACAAATTGAGCAACTGTGTAGAACTATTGTGGTGTCTAGGAGACACCCTGTAAACAGAATTTGGTTGTGCAGTTCTTTGCCCTAATGGTTTTTATCTATGAAAAATGATTTCAGATGTATTTGTAGGAGTTTTCAAAATAGAAGCTAATTACCTCTTATGTCTTCTAATGTGAGAAAACTTGCCTGGTATCTCATGTTTTAAGCTTCAGCAGTTATTGCCAACAGCCTACCTGTCTAAGCTCAGTATCTTTTGTATCATGACAAAATACTTTTATGAAAAATTATTTTCAGAGGTCAATGCTTTAGGGGATTTCTGGAATTCACTTGAATATAAGGATCTGGCATTCCCTAAGCTGAAAAGGTTGTTGGAATGAAATAGTTTTTTTTTCTTATTTCAAAGAAAATGGATAGTTAAAACCTTAATAGGTCAGTGGCAGTGAAATAATTAATGATTGTAAAGCAATTTTTATATTTTTCCAATGGTTCTGTCTTATACATATGTAGAGTGAAGGCTAGGATGATGATACAGATATTCTTTTAGAGTGTTGGATTTCTTACAAAAGAACTCTAAACGACTTTAAATGAATGGGTTTTTCAGCTGAAAGACACCATCTTCACAGAACGGAAAAGGGGATATTGCAGTACTTGAAACGTCATGAAGAAGGCTCTTTTGTTGGACTTACTCTTAAGTCTGCCTCAACTCAGCCTGGTAATACCACACTTATAGGAATGCTTCTTGTGGGAATTGCTGGCTGCAGGAAAGCATTGTTGCCATCTGCAATCAAGAGCATCTTCTATGGGCTAGGAGGAACTGGAAAGAGCAGAAGAGATAATGCCAAAGTTATTTGTGCAAGATTAAAAAATAGATGATGTATACTGTTTAAATAAATGCAAATAAAAAAATTTGCTACAGTATTGGTTCTCCTCTTACATCATTACTTGATTACCAGAAAATCCATCAGTGTTGACAGAAACGCTCATATCAGGGATGGGAAGCGGGGAGGAGTTGTGCTGCAGGCTGTGTGTGTGAGCAGAGTGAGGTGCAAGCCTTGTCCAGAGGCAGAGTTAGATGTGGGCTCTGTGTGGTGGAGCCATGCTGCTGCTTGCCCACAGGGCTGGTGGTGGTGGCTGGGTTGTGCATGAAAGCGTATCAGGGTCTGGGGCTGCAGTGGTGCAGGGAGTAGAATGAAGTTTCCTTCTCTCAAACACTTTTCATTTTTAAAGATGAATGTAAATCACAGAATCACAGAATTGTAGAGGTGGAAGGGACCTCAAGTCCCTAAATGATTCATGTTATCATGGTTTGTAACTACTTTCTACTCTTTAGATATATGCCTCCCTTTGTGTGTCAAGAAATTGCTACATGGAGATGAAAAGATATTTTAAAAAAAATCCATCTTTGCTGTGGACTAACAGCTTCTTTGAAGACAGTGTAAGCAGCTGAAGTTCAGGCAGGCCATGATATGTTATTTTTTTTTTTTTTCAGCAAAACCCCTGGTGAATTTTAGGGCTACAGTGGTTATTTCTACACTTTAAAAAGTATGTTGTCACAGATCCATAGCACTTAATAAATCTCTTCATTCATTTCATTTAAAATGCACCATTAACTTTCAGTGGGAGATGAGGTAGAAAACAAGAAATGTCGATAATGTGACACTATCTAGGATTGACTTTTGTTTGTATTGTTTTTGTTCCTCTTGTCATTCAGAATTTCTTTGAAATCTGCTTACTTTAGCATTAGAAAACAAAGAGTAATTGCAATACAAAATTATTATAATTGGTATTTCTCAACTTTGTCAAGAAAGCTATTTGTGACTATTGGTTAATTATGGGGTTCAGATTGCACTTGGAAACCTGGATACAGTAGATTACTGTGCACAACCAAAAAGCTGGCAGGCTTCTTGGTGTTCTTCAAAGGGATGTTGTTGGTGATGGTGTCTATATATTAAATAGAACCCATTTCAATAGTTGAGTTTCCAACCTCGTTTGTCTTTATTAAAAAGGGAATATGTCACCTTCTTGCAGGCCAACTTGTTTTGAATAACATGAACAGTGGTTAAATGCTTCCTTCAGAAACTGCTTTGTTAAGGGAGACTTCTTTATTAAAAAACTTATTTATACGATTGGTGTTTCCTGAACTTTGAACTTGAGAAAATAAACTCATGTATTTGAGTCCAACCCTTTTTCTCTGATTTAATTGTTAACTGTTCTTATGGTGAGAGAGCAAGAAAGGAGGAACTAAGGGGTAGGTGGCCTCCTATTCCAGTTCTCTGGTAGACAGAGATCAGATCAATAAGAAAATGAGTGAGTTCCAGTCACAGGTGCATTTTATCTAGGAATCAGCATTTGGCAGTAAACAGGCTTTGCATCTTATCAAAATAGCTTTAGCAAAATCCATTTAAAAATAGAGTACAATTTTCCACTTTACATAATTTGGTGTATTACATGTGGAGATCTTCCCTGGCTTGGTAACTATACCAAAGTGCAAGAGGTTTATGAGATTTGGAGACACTATAGAGTATTATTAATTAGATTTATTCTGTACCATGCAATCTAAGATCTTTGTAAGTAGAAATAATTAACTGTGAAGCTCATGTTTGTGTGTTCCTATAACAGTAGAATTACCATGTTTATGATTTACGTTGGTTTAAACCAACAGGAGAAAAATTCATTTGTAATGTAAAGACACCACCTCTGGCTTGTGATGTCTTTGAGAAGCAAGTTGAGAAAGCCTTGGAGAGCATATCAGAAAAGTTTCACCCTAAGTAGCAATTGTCTTATATTCATGTATTCTGCCCGTGATGTCTGCTGTTGGCCACTTTTGGAGACAGGATAATAATGGTGTTTGAGTCTCCACTGGTAGAGACATCGGTTGTTTAGAAAACGTCTCAGGCTGCTGAGCAGCTCCTGTCAGGAGAAGAGGTTCCAGCCATGAGTTCAGGGTGATGATGCAGGCGCCTGAGCGAGTCACCAGGCATGGGTCTGGTGCTGTCCATGCTCTCTGGCAGCTGTGAGCATCCCTTTAAGACCCTTTAAGCAGCTGTGTTCCACCAAACCTTTAAGATGGGAAGGACTTGCAGAGACTTGATATAGTTGAGCTGTGCTGATGGATGGCAGCTCATCGGTGAGACTGAACCCCAATCCTCACTTTCCTTGATGTGGACAAAAGAGACAGAAAAAGGGAAAGGCAGTGAGGATAATAAGATGAGTAAAGGTTTTTGTTTGGTGATTTTTCATTTATTGATTCATTTTGGTCTGTATGCACAGGATCCAAGATGCTGGGTAGCTACAGAAATGTTATGGGCTGGCAGGTCTGCACTGACAGCTGTCACCTTGGACTTTGTGGTATCGTCGCTCTTCAAAAGTACCATCTGGTTGGTCTGATCTGAGCTCTCTGATTCATTAGTTTTCTCTAAGTTGGGTGGAGTGGTGGAGAGCCATTTCATCCTGTCTTTCTCACACTATGTTGCTGTTGTACAGTCAGTTGTATGTAAGAAGTTGAGAGATTGGAAAGTAAGGAGTGAGGGAAGAAGATAACATTTGATTTGTTGTGTTTTAGACTGATGTGACTGCTGATCTGCTATTTTTAAATGCATATGGTCTTTGGTTTAGGAAATTCCTAAGCCACGGATTGGTGGATGCTGGGATGTATCAGTGGAGGCATCTCTCTGTATCCATGCTGTAATTGTGCCTTTTTGCAAAGAATCTTGCTTGGGGCAGTCGGAAACATGATTTGGTGCTGCACATGGACCTTTGGCTCAAGCTGGAATAGCTGTCCAAAAATGATGATTTAGTGATCTTTGGCATAAAATAGAAACCTGATGATTCTGCCTACTTCTGAAATTAACAAAAAGCAAAGAATGATTTTCCTGTTATTAGTGAACAAAACAATGAGATCTGACTTTAAATGGCTAGTTTGTTCCACTGATTCTGGATCCAGACCCTTCTTTGCTTACAAGACAATCTTAATGTTGTCTTCTGACTGTACTGGTATACCTAGTGTGGGCTACTTGCTTTTCTTTACTTCCTACACCAAGAGATGTAAAGTAAGAGGTGCAAAGTATAATATTTAATGTTTCCATTATCTCAGTTTGAAATCTGAATTGAGACTTGTTGAATCTTAGTTACAAAAATGCCGATAAGTAAATTAGCCAATAGTTCTCAATGTCACTTTTTTCCACAAATCTTTTTATTTTAAACCTTACATTTTAGTAGTGTGCTGGAAAAAGTTGCTGAGCACTCAAATCCTTAAATTCTGGCACTGATCTTAGGGGTATAATTAATTTAGGGTGAGAATTAAAAAGTAATAGTTGTATTGGAACTTATATTTATGGAATAAGAATTAAAACTCCTTGATAAACTAAGTTTAAATTTTGTGCATTTCAAATGCTTAAAAATCCCTTTTAGGTAGGTCATGTTACAATACAGGATGGATATTTAGAAAAGTGACGAGCTTATAGTGATTGCTGTAAAACTTTATTGTTATAATATGCAGTGGTAATTTTTGTACTCTGTTATGCTATCTGCATACCTTATGAAAAATCTTTAATAGATATAAATTTTGGTAGCTCCACTGATTTCAGTGGATAGCTAATAATTTGCATTTGGATCTTCTGTTGTATTTTTTTCCCTGAAACAAAATACAATAGTTGCTAGCAAGGGGACAGCTGATTAATAGCACAAGGATTTTATGGTCAGTTGGCGAGAATAACCTGCATTTTATTTTTATGTGGAGAAATGAACAACTAATTTTTTTGTACTTTTGTTGATTTCTAGGAATCTTGTGCAGGCTTGCTATGGTAAGCTCATCTCTGACTAAGAATACAGAATGGGTGTCTAAAACACCAGTAGTTATTGTTGTATTTATAAACAAACAAGGTAATATTATACAATGAACATGATTTTTTAAATATATGTGGTCTTAAAAAACAAGAAACCACAGTTTCTCTGTTTTTTTGATGCCACGTTATCTTTTTATGTCTATAACATTAGAACAACCTGTTGAACTTAACAGGGTGAAAGTGTTAAGAATATTAATACTACTTGCCAAGTCTGGTGAATTGTTAGAAAACTGAACAAAAGTTGATGTTCAATCAGTATTTGAAAAGAGTAAGTTTAGCAAGCATCAGTTATTTTCCAATTTGTCCTGATAGTGTAGTGGCAAAATAATCTCACTGTCAAATGGAAAATACTGTGTCAATCCAAGTGTATGGATAGAAATGAAATCTCATCAAATCAGTCTTGATGGACCATATGGAAAATAGATTATTGATAAACTAATGATGTGTTCTTTTAATGAATTTATACCTTTGGTGGAAAAAGATGATACTGACATTGCTAAGCAAGTTTAACTTTTTTTCATCACGTCAATTAAAACAAAAAAACCTTAGTCTCAAAACCTTGTAAAATTTTAAATGCATCTCACCTTTTATTCTGAGTGCTTATTTACTGTATAGACGTGCTTTTGGGATGCCTCTATCATAGGAATAGATTCTTGATCCTGTGCTATTTGAAACTTCTGTTAGTGCTATGGAAAATGAATAAAGCGATCACCACCTGCAAGCTGACTAAAGACTAGGGAATGGTAAGCTATTTAGAAGGACCAATATAGCTTGAACAAGTAGGTAGACCAAACTTTTTGTTTCAATACAGCCAATATTTATTGCATTGTATTGTCACTCAGTAAATCGCATCCTTAATTTTCCAAAAACCTAGTTGTACTGTAACAGGAGTTGCTTATGGCATTAAAGTGACATTCATACAGGGGATTTTTATAGAGTAAGGACTAAAATCTTTTTTATTCTACATCTGTAGTGAAAGAGAGACAGAAACTGACATATTTTCATTTAAATGTTTCCACTTCCTTAGTTGTCTGTAAATAAAATATTGATGGGAGCAAAAGAATGATGCAGGATTTTCTAATGGAAGGAATTATTTAAGCCAGTACACGGAAAACATCGTCTTCTGTTTTAAAAGCTAGTGTGAAAAAGAGTATTTCCTCCCTCCAGCTGACAGACTACTACAGGACTGTGCCTTATAACAGTTCAGTGTTTTCATAATGCTTGGAGGACCTTTCATGCTACTGTCTTTTATTGGAGTTTAATCACATTTTGGTTACTTTTCTTTATAACAAGGACACAGAGGTCAAAAGGAGGATAAACAAAATAGTTTTACTTTTGTGGTTAAATGTATATTTTATATTTTCGGTCAGTTTATTTTATTTATCCTTTGAAATGCATGATAGAACTAGTTATTATTGTTATCGCCACCACTATTATTATTAAGGAGAATTTAGCGTTCGTGGTGGATTACCATGGGACACAGGATAGATACAGCCTTAAAAGTCTCTAAGAATCTGACATGATGCTAGAATGGCAGCTGATTTCAAGGTAAATTGAAAACTACAGATGATTGTAGAGTTAACTAAATTATTATTTCCAAAACTAATCTGAGGTATCCCAATACTCAGAATGCATCCCAAATTCCCCTGAAAATATTTTGAATTTCCTTCACTTTTCCTTCGAAGGCAGACAAATCACTGAGTTTCCTGAGTTTCAGTAGACATTGCCAGGAAAACTGCTTGTGACAAATCCATCATATCACAACCTATGCTATCAGAATTGGGCAGATTTTTTAATTTGCTCTGTCAGAAGTGTCCTAGGCAAGATAAAAGCATTCTTGCTGATTGCTTGTGAAGATGCAGATGAAGAGTTTGTGAGCTGTGTTAGGAAGATCTAAATGTTACGAATATCATAGCAGGGACATATTCCTACCTAAGACGTTCTCTAGGATTTAAAGGTTTCGTTCTGGGGAGTGGGAAGAAGATCAACACTGGGTGTTCATGAAGCGCAAAGGCGTTGTGGTAGCACATTGTATGTGTGCGTGTGTTCAGCTTTTTTCACATCACAGCACTTGTTCTTGGGAAGAGAACATGGAGCTGGTGGTGTCTTACAGTGGAGAACTGCAAAACAATGTTTCTGTGGGGAGGGTAGTGCAACCTTATGGTGCACATCTTATGGTTAGCATGGAGTATGACAGAAGCCTTCCTCTCCTGTAGTTCAGGAATGAAATTATGCAGGTGGGGAGATTTGTATACAAGTGATTGTATATTGAACCTTATTGTCTCTAAAACGTAACAGACCACAGAAACAGAGAGAATGCTAAAGATGGACTGGGAGGTAACTTCCCATTCCTTCCTGAGAATATTCCTGCAGTGATGGTAGTCCTATCCCAAGAGATTGCCCTGGTCTTGATATCTGGAGGTTGTGCTGCCTTATCAAGTTTCTTTACAGACAGATTAACTGTTTTCTGGTTATAGTTTTCCTTGATGAGTACTGTAGTGCCTTTTTATATATTTCTTTAATGTCTATGTAGTTCAACGTGAAAAAACTTCTCAAAGTTGCAGAGTCCACACTAAATGTGCATTTCACTCTGCTGCTGTGTATGTGCTTTTTTCCTGCTCTTTTGAGCTGGTGCGGCACAAGAAGCACCAAAACTTCTTGGCAAAGCTGTGCCATCAGAAGGTAACATGAATAATACTGAGTATTACACAAGATAGGCTATGGAGGATGAAGTACAGCAGTCCAGTACCTCCATGATTTCTCTTTCAGAGTGTTTGAAGTGATCTTATTTTATGTCCCAAGTCCTTGTTTTGCTTTGGCAGCTTCTCAGTGGATTGAGGAGTCAGTTCTTTAAGGTTGCACAGTGAATCATTCAGCACTGTGTGTGTGTGAATACAGATTTTTCATCCTTGTAATTTAAGGCCAAAAGAACTCAACTTCAGTTGCTGGCTTCTCTGCTATTACTTCTTGAATATAGCTTTTGGATTTGGATAGGAGAACGTACATTTTGCTCTCTTTTGTCTCTCCACAGCATGAATCCTTTGGGGGCAATCCTGGTATACCTGAGAGATGTGAGAGGAGAAATACAGTAGGGCTTATTTCAGGTTCTTTCCATATATTTATGTATATTGTTTTCTACTGCCAGTTAAATCAGCAGGAACTGTGGAGTGACAGCATATTTTGTGCAATTAGCTTGCGAGAATTTTAATTAATTTAACTTCAGGTTTTAACAGTGAATTTTGTTTAGTTATGTATATTTTAAAGGACTTTCATAGATTTCTTGGATTTTTAGCACAGAAGATACAATTGTCAGAGAAATACCATGAATGGTATTAATCTAGACATCATTTTAAAAATGACACTAAGATTGTAATAATATTCAGTGATTTCTTTATAAGTCTTCAGATAAGATTAGCTGCTGTTCACTTGCATAACTAGATAAAGATTTTGTCTAGATTGTTTTATTTGGGAAGAAATCAAATGCTGACTTTGAGTAAATGAGAACAGCTGAGACTTTCCAAAATATGTCAGTAATTTATTTTCCAGTTATTGTGATAGTAAATCATGGAGTTGTGCAAATGTAAAACTATTATAATAGGAGGTTAAAAAACTGCTAATAAAAGGATATTTAATAATTATATAAAGGCTTATTCTAAACTTCTAAAATTCTGCTTGCATAGAAAGAAGTAAATATGAATAAGTTGTACAATTTCTTGGTAGACTTGAGACTACGAGAGAAAAAAGTTCAAAAAATACAGTAACCTCATTTCCTGTGGTTGACTGACTAAATTTATGATGAGGTTGTATTTGGAGATAAGCAACCTTTTGATGTTCTTCCTGATGGTCAAACTGTCTGGGAAAATTCTGTGTTAACATAAATTCATGTCTGTACTGTCATTCTAAGCAGACAATTTTTTTTTTAAAAAAGTAGCTCTTTGACCAGATAGAAATGGAAATATTTCTAGAGGCAAGAAGGGAGCCTCAGTAAAGAATGTATGTTTGAGATTCTTCCTTTTTAAAATCTAAAAGGCAAGCATTCTGATTTTTTAGAGACACTACATCTTCATGTCATATCTGTAGGAAAACCTTGACAGTCTTGTGCAAGGATGCTTACCAGTTTTCATAACAATCCTTGTGTCCCCTGCGACATCCCATGAAAAGATGAAAATGGGGATTGGGAGCCTGCAAAGTTGGCAGGCTCTGCCTTCTGTGAAGAAGTGAGTTCTGATGTCAAGGATATCTCATGGCAAACACCTGATCATTGATGCCTTTGCTTTAAAAAGGAGTGATGTTAGCTAAGTATTACTTGTGTATTTGCAAGTAACCTAACAGTAACCTGTGAAGAGCTGTAAGAAGTAAATGCCATCTGAAAATCAATATATAGCTAGAGGCTAGTCTGCAGAGGAGTTTTATTGTGTTGCCAGCAAAATTAAACAGCAGCTGTATTCTGCACCAGCTTCAGCTTTCAGCTGGCCTCATGTGGTCTGGCTGGATTATGTTGCAGAAATTGGTTCCTGATGTGAGTCTTCGGCAAACGTAGCAGTGAACATAACTGCCTTTGTTTACAGTTTTCTTTGTATGAATAGAAGAGGAAAAAATGCTTACAACTTCTGGCTCTCCTTTTGAATACAAGTGTGTGAAAAATTAATGAAACCCATAACTGGAATCCTGTACAAACAGAAACGAAGTGTGGTTCTTCCCCAGAACAGTCATCACTTGGTTCAAACTTATGTTTCTTCTGGCTTTTTTCTCTTTATTATTCACTTACAAGTTGTTGTAAGAGTTAAATCTTGTATGTATTTCAGGTAGACATCTTAGTTTGTCTTTACAACAGCTCAATAACAGGACCATTCTTTTGAGCATTGCTTTTCACCTGGCTCTCCTGATCAGTTTACACAATTTTCAGGTATTATTTCAGTTTTGCCTTGATAGCTTTAGCCATCTGAATCTGGTCCAACTTCTGGCTGTATTCCGGCATGAGGGCAGGAGCTCTGGTGAAGGAGGTAGATCACAGTCATGTGCTCCAAGCCTGAAGAAGTGATTGCAACCCATTGGTCTTCTGCTAGAAAGTCAAACTGAACAAAGGATTGTTTGGTAAAACTGTGGCTGGACATAATTCCTTTCAAACAAACCAAGCAGTTGCATAGTCGTATTGAGCTGAGGAGTAAGCATTAAAACTTTGCACCATGCTGATGAGGGGAGCAGTTTTCTGTAGCTACCTCATGGGAATTTCCAAAAGCAAACAGATTCACCCTGTGCTGGGAGCTGTAACTTATTCTTGTTGGTTGCCACTAACTAATCCTTCTTTTAAAGTGTTGCTGCATTATATGGATGCAGATCAATTCAGTTTGTCCTTCTGAATAAATGATTGCAAATGCACTGGTACTGATGTGCTGTCTTAAATTCATCAGATCCCTGGAAGACAACTGTATAGAGGGTATTATGAAAGCCTTTGGTGGATTTCAATGTGACGTTCTGTATTTCTGTCTTTCTCAAGCAGAACCGCCTCCCTTCTCACTTCCGTGTTTCTATTTTCTGGTGAAAAAAGTTCTAATAAATTACGTTTTAGGAGTTAGGGTGTAAAAAATGGATGCTTAAAATGTGGTCAGAAGTCACAGAATGTCTAAAACAAGATGAAGTACAAAAAAGTTTATAATGCCAGTTTGATGCAGGATTTGGTCAAGTTTTGAGTTGTGACGGGGTTCTGCTGTGCTGCTCATATGCTTGCTGATGGTTTTTCATGCCCTGCTTGATTACAGATTGTAGAGTTGAAGCCTGAAAATGGAAAATACTGAATTAGCCTTCCCCCAGAGTGGTACTGTTACTTTAGGCCAAGTATACAATGCAGAGTAGAGCACTGAAAGACATGGGGTGTAGTCCAAGGCATGTCATACATTTTATTAAATGCATTTCCAGCTGCTTTCGACTTTGTGTTATGGGTTTCAGTGCTCCAATTTGTTTCAAATGAAAGAGTAAACAGTTCGCTATTTATAGTCACATAAAATGAACTTCTGAATTTCTTTGAAATAGGGAGACATTTCATTTAAAAAAAAGTAATCCAAATTATGGTATCGTACCTGTTGGAAATAAAATCCTAATGGTTACGAATTTAACTCATCTAAACCATGACATTTCTGCCTAGTTGGTCTTGCCACAGAGGACTGGTGATATTTAATATTTTCCACTTTAATTTACACTTGGAGTAAAGTCCTATTTAATAGTTTTTATTCTAAAGTATATGAGATAATAACTTTGTAACCTTATCCATACCATTTAACATCTGTAAAGGTACTGTCTGTAAAGGAGGCACAAATACTGTATGCATGGAGATCCCCAAACGCACTTAAACCAGGGAAACAAAGGGCAAAATTAAATAATTAGCAAGGACGCGATGATTAAATCATGTTTCTTAACTTTTCTAGAAAAGGTTATTCATCTTCAAGAACTTTTACTGTGATATAGACAGACTTTCCTAGGAAATCTGAAAATGTACTGAGTGTGACACCCAATGAAAACAAAAAAGAATCCTTGTCCCCCCCCAACTAATATTTGGAGTTCTCACTAAATACTGCATAAGTAAATACTTTCAACTTCATTCCTTCAGTCCTCTGTGCACATGTTAATGAAGGAAGGCAATATTGTGTCACAGATCACATATTGTATCGAATGTTTTTTCTGATGAATTGTCATAAATAGAAACACTTTCAGCACTACTGTGTGCTACCAGTTAAAATAATAACATCGAAATTATTTTTGTATGATTAAATATAAATGCATTTATGAGAAGTTACATAGGAAAAATGTTACATACATCAGAAGCCACATACAGTTTGTGGAAAGCAAACAATTAAAATAATAGCTTGAATTTTACACTACCTAATTCTAGAGTTCTCAACAACAGAAGTTGATTCTGCAACCTTCTGAGCTCATCAGATGGTATTTTTAAGTGTAATGACTGAAGAAGGAAAAAAATTAAGAGTAGCCTAGCTGTGCACAATATTCCAGGTTAGGCTGCACCAATGCTAAATACAGCAGGAGAATCATGTCTTTTCACCTCATTTTGGCTATGTTGTGTCTAATGCATTCCAAAATACAGTTTGTCCTCTAGGCTTCCAGGGCATAGTGCTGGCTCATGTTGAGCCTGCTGTCAACCAGCCCTTTCTTCAAGGGCTCCTTCTCTAGCCACTCTAGCTATTCTTACTGCTTTTTTTGATCATGCTTCAGAAAATGTGTTATTCCCAAAGTTGGATATTCCAAAGCGTGCAATACAGTCTGTCATACAAAAATGTGAGAAAATTTGAGATACATAGGAGGAAAACAGACTGTTGAAATCAGTCCTTGGCAGACAATTGGAAGTGTTGCCTCTGTGCGGGTTCCCTGTCCTTTCCACCCCCAACATTCTTTCTATATTAAAAAAAAAAAGTCTTACCTGAATTGACTTTATTTCCTGTTATGTATAAAATGTGCACTTTGATGTTTTTAGTCTAATGCAGTATGTATGTGCCATATTGATTTGTGATTCTAGCAAACATTATCAATGATTTTGATGTAGTAGAGACAGCAAACAATAGTTTGCATTCACAATCTTATTTCTAAATCTCAAACAACAAAGTGAAACTGTTGAAAAGCACATTTTTCGATTAGATTTCCAATGCATTCTCTGTAATGAGAGAATCTCAAGAGGCTTCAGGTGAAGGCAGATATTATAAAAAAGTGTGCCAGTCAGCTACCAAATGAATATTATTTTTGGATACTGATCTAATGTTGTTTAATTATATCAGAGTGGAATTGACAGTTTTCAATTATCTTGTTATAGGAATAAAACAACTTAGCTCACATGGGATTAATTATCAGAGTATATTTCTAAATGAGCCAGTACTCAAATCACTATTGTGATGTCATTTCAAGACTTCAAGTTTTTTTTCTTTTCACAGGTGACTCTAAAATCATGAAGGAAAAAGATTGATGAATTCTGTCATGGAGAACTACTTAATCTTTATTTTGCTGGTAACCTTGACTCTTAAGGACCCTCACAGGTATTAGGTTGTTCTGGGTTTGTGTTATATAAATAAAGCATCTGTCCTGGCTGTTGAGGATGCATAGCTAACCGTAAAACAGCCGTGCAGTATCTTTACATCTGAAGTCTTACTGCTCTATGAGTTTTTGAACTGTAGTTTTTGTAGGGCCACACCAGTGAGTGAGAAAGTGTTTAGTGTTTTATGATTAGACCATGTACCTAAGCCAGAAATGAAAATGATCTGAAGCATGGTGGTGCTGTCATCCTTACTGCTAAACTGATCTAGCTGTGAAACACTGCCAATAGGGAGAACTAATTCTCCAAGGGGAAGGTGCTGCTAGTGTCAGACAGTGGAAATGTCTCATCCTCCATGTACAGGTCTGTGAGATCCTGCAGAGAATCTGTAAAGGGAGAGCAAGAACATGGCCATGACTGGGGAGGATGCTTGAGCTGGAGGCATTCGTCTCTTCTAGTGATAAAACCCACCCACAGGGCAAGTTATACCTGAAAGCATGATTCTGTGACAGTAAGCCAAACTGAAGTGGTTATACATCTGGTTTCCTTTTCTTGCCATCTTTGACTGTAGAGTTGCATCTCTTCCTTTTCTACAGTATTGGCACTCAACCAAACAGAAGACAAGGTGAGTCAGGAGCTGAGCCAGCTAAAAACTAATCCAGAGAAAGAAATCCTCATCAGCATGCATGGAAAAGCAGGTCATAGTATTTAGCAGTCTCAAAGTCTGTGAAAGTGATAAATCAATAGGCAATATATTGAGAAGAGGACTGAGGTGGCCTCATAATTATAAGTTCAGGCTTTGTTGGGTGGTTCTGAATTACTGTTGTGTTTGTTTTTAGTGCATTTGTTTTTCAGTGCTTTCTGCTGTAACTAATCTGTAGGTGAGCTTTCAATAAGCTAATCGGTCTGATGTTTGTCTGAGGTTCAAATAATAGCATTCTTCCTGTTTTTTAAATTCTTTGTCAAGAAATCCGATGTTATGGAATACACAGTGATTTTAGAAGATGATTTTAGAAGACGAAGATGATTCTAAATGTCTCTTAGTAAAAGTCTAATCAAATGTACTGATACTTCTGAGTGAGAATTCATTGTTGTTAAATCTGATTGTTTTTAAGCAAACCATACTAATTATTAATTGTGAATGAAAAACTGGTGCTTGCTGACAAGTAACTAGGATTTGAGATGTTTTTGGCAGCAGAAAGCCAGGAGAATATTTGAAAGCAATGCAAAAAATGTTAGGCTGTATTTTTTTATGAAAGGAACATTCATGCAGCTGTTTAAGATGGGACTGATAAAGTAGAACTTCGCTAGAGCATGAGATTAGACCTATCCTAAACTTGCTTTAGAGAGAGTTTGAGCTGTTGATACTCTCATTTACAAAGAGAAAATTTTTTTTTCATACTAAAATTAGTAGTAAATATTTAGATAAGGTACTTTCATGTTACTACTTGCCTGGATCTTCTCACAGAGTGGCAACAGCTGTAGGTAAACTTTTCTTTTGTTCCCCATCCTCGCTCTTTGACAGTAACCAAAAATTGCAAGAAAAAAAAAATCCATGTAAGCAAAGCCATGTGTGGGAATGTATTCTAAACAATAATACATCTGGAGACCCCCATAGTTTAATGTGTTTGCCTAGAGCCTAATTTGCTAGTACACCCTCAAATGCCAAGTATAGTAATGCTGGCAAGAATGTATACTGGTAGTTTATTGTGGTATGATATAAACAAAAGCAAATAAAAATGCTAGCTTTGTGTTCTTTTCTGAGTAGAGCATTTTGTCAGTTGAACACATCTGGTCTTTGACAAGATGTGTTTGTGTTTGCTTACCTTCTGAAAATGTGGTGTGGGCACATGCAAGTTTGGTAAGCATGCTGAGTAGACAGTTTCCTAACCTCCTGTGAAGAATGTGCTTAACTTCTTTTAGATGGAATAAAACTGAAGCAGCTTTTGTCAGTGAGGAATTCTAACAAGTGATTATTGATGTGAATTGCATGCTGTACTTTTAATGAAATGATTTTGTCTAATATATTGTGAATATATTGAATATATTATATTATTCAATATATTCAATACATTATTGAATATATTATGAATATATACGTTCATGCAGTGTTTTTATGAAAAGGTAGACCTTAAAATAAATAGGAAGGCGATACATTTTGTCTCTCTTTTTTTTTTTTTTCCTGCAGATGATGCTATTACTCTGTATAAGAGACTACATAGAGAATAGGGCTAGAGCGCATGAAGTTTAGCAGAAGATTTGTTGACCTTGATCCTCCTACTGCTTACATGAGCAATGTCTACAATGGGACACAAGAAAGCCTTTTCTTAACCAACATGGTTCAGTAAAATATATCTGCAATATTTCCTTTAACATTTCTTGTTATGACAGTCATGAGAGATTTATGCTTCTGCATCAGCTGTTTTTCTATTCTTTTAGTTGCTGTGATTTGATTTTTCTTAAAGGAAAAAGATGCATAACTAAACATAATGATCTACATGATGAATATTTTTAATGTAACAAAGAAATTTAAATAAGACTTGACAATTTGAGTTATGATGTATGGCAAAGAGAAGGGAAAAATGCTCTAAGGGTGCCGTACTGCTCAGAGACATTCAGAGAGCTCTGCAAATCAATGCTGAGAGTGACGGGCTCATATATCAACCATGACTCTGCACCAGCTTGAATGTAATGAGAACTTCGGTAATATGGCTTTGCTATGGTTGAATGCTGCTTCTGGGTGGAATTTCATGAGCATGTTAAAAGAGAGAACAGGACTCTTCTGTCTTAGCAGACAGAGGTGATTTTAAAAATAGTAATACTTGCCCTAGAAATAAAAGTTGGGTGAACAGCAAACTGTATCTGTAGAAATACATGAGAATAAGTGTATGCATTATACTTCAGCGATTTGTTTCCCACTTTTCTGTAGTGATTTGGAATTGACGCTTCCTTATCAAATAGATTTAAGGGAAAACATAAATAAAGAGGTTAAGAAAAGCATTTACTGGCAAATTATGAGAAACTTTTGAGGTTTCTATTGCAGGTTATTGGAATAATTCACTTGGTGGGAGACCTTTTAAAAGAAATGGATAAGGAAATCTTTAATATCCTTACTATTTCTGGTGCTGCTCTCTTTGTGCCTTCATTATGTTTAAAATGTGACTTATGTGACTTTCATGTAGTTATGTGAAACTTTATTATAGCCTAGATAATGCAAAATGAAAAAAGTGTTTTCTCATCTTCTCTCATTGATAGTACAGAAAAAAAGTCTCTGATTTGGGCTATATCATCTTTTTGACAATAGTTCAACTTTTTTTTTTTGCATTAAGACATTCTTCTAGTGTAATAGTACATGGCCACTTCACTCTGAAAAGGTTATAATGGCTTCTGAGAAAATATTTCTATTGTTGTAGCAAAATGGGTTGTAATCAAATGACATTCATGTGGAGATGATAGTCCAGCAGGAGCCTCTGAAAGCCAAGAGAATTGGCTTCTGGTAATACACAAATGATGTTTAAGTCTCCATTCCCTAAGTTTTATGCTGATGTCCAAATTATGCCAGTGTTTCCAGAAAACACGCTTTTGTCAGAAGTCTAGCTATGTTTTCAAAAATTGTCAGGGGTGGGAAATCACTTGGATGAATGATCGGAGTTATGTTTTTTCAGAGGTTTTATTTATTTATTTATTTATTTATTTATTTATTTTTCTCCTGGGCTAAAATGTAGCATCCTTCCTTCTGTCCCTCTTATATGTATTTATTAATTTAAAGTTTAGATAGAGTAATCCGTGCCTATCCCTCTGTCCCTGCCACAGTGTACTGCTGCAATCTGAGATTAACTCATCAAGCACAATGTGGAGCTGAACTTTGTCCCTCACGTTAATAAATAGTCAAGTTTCTGAATTTTGAGAAAGTGAAATAAGAACAGCTTGCATCCCAATTTAAAATTAGTTTATGATGTCCTGCAAAACAGCTCTTTGAAATGATTTTTGAAAATTTATCTCAGCATTTGCAAATGATATTGTCAACTGTTTTTCATGCATTTATTTTCCCCATAATGATATTAATTTAAAAATGTGTAACAATAAAAAGAAGTTTCATTACAGCATGAACAGATGGCACTTCAGTATTGCAATGACCTTTGAATAGGAAAATATATTTTTATATGAGAATTTTGTGACTCTCCCTTAGCTTTGCAAATGGAACTATTAGGAGTCTGTGCCACAGATTGCACTGAATTGTGATCCATGACAAGATCTAATTTCAGGAAGTAATCCTAATTTAAAAATGTGTAGCAGTATGAAATCACATTTCTTTAAATCCTGTCTCATGTGATGATACCTGGGGTAAATACAGGCAGGACCTAGCATGAACACCTCCCAGTGCCAAGAGGGCTGTAAGTAAGGGAGTCGTTGGGCATTTACCCGAAGTTAACTGAGGTCCTAGTGGTTCTAAGACATGTTACAGTCTCGTTTCTTAGTAATAAGCTTTTCCAGTAATAGAACTGCAGACTAGTTAGTGTCATCCTCCTGAATGGCAGGTGATTAAATGCTAGCTCCTGCAGAGTGGAACAAATCAATTAGGAGGAGGAAGGAGACATTTGGCCTTTTAGTGCTCAGTCAGGTTGATTTTCAATAATGCAGGTGGCATCTGCATGCTGGAATGATAGGCATGGAAGAAAAAACTTCAACTGCTTTGGCTCTGTTTCAGTCAAAATGCATAGGTAATTAATGGCATAAGGAGCAAACGCCTCTCCATTAGACAACTGCTCAGCACGTTAGATTAAAACATGAGTCACTGGGTAGGACAGAAATAGTCTGTGCAGAGGAAGCTAGTGGGCTTTGGCAGCTTGGATGAGGAAGGTTGTTAAAAGTTGTGACTTAAGAATTTTGAAATGAAGAATATCGAATACATTGCCAAAAAAACAAAAACCTTTCCAGAATGAGATTGTTCCAGCTTAAAATTAATGTTAAAATGAGGAAATCTTATGTACAGAAAATGAAGTTTATCTTTTGCTTTTAAGAATGAATGCTCTCCACCTCATTAGTTATCCATACTTCATTCGTTTGTCAGTAGGAAATCTCTATCCTGTGATAAGTGTGTGTTCCATTCCCACTGCCTGTTGGTCATTCTGGAAGCGAGTGCTTGCTTGTCAGTGCCTGAGACACAGCCCCTCATTCACCAGAAGTGCTTCTCTTTAGGCTCTGCAGTTACCTGAACAGTGGAGCCTGTCTGGAGAGGGTTGGGTTTTGTGTTGGGTTTTCTGCTTTTTCTTCCTTTATGAAGACGTTTAGACCTTACGAAGTCCTTTTCTTTCCTCAATTAACTTTTCTGCTGAAAAGTACATTGAGAGAGATTCTGACCAGTCGTTCTACAGCGAGGCTTCATTACTAGCAACTTGCACTGTCTTACTGCTACTGTGATGCTCCTGTCACAAATGGCTCTTACCTGTATATGTTAAAAACTGATGAGGAATTTCATCAGTTGCCCGGACAAGATGTGTAGCCTCTCTCCTTGGAGGTCTTCAAAAGCCCCCTGGGCATGATCCTGGGCAATCTGCTCTAGGTGGCCCTGCTTGAGCAGGGAGTTGGACCAGATGACCACAGAGGCCCCTTCCAACCTCAACTGTTCTGTGATTCTGTGATTCATCCCATTGTCCTGTACCTGCCTTACTTTTAAACAGCACATGCCTGATGCTGATGATGAAATTTGAGGCTCATGCTGCATGCCTCTTCACTTCTAGCAGTGGAGGAAGCTGAACCGTCCAGCTATTGCTTGGCCTGAGTGGAAGGAAGTGCTGTTGATCCTGATGGTGCTGCTGGACCTGTAGAAGGTTTCTTGTGGTTTGGGGTGCCCTCCCAGGAAAGGGGAAGTGATAGCTGGACCAGAGGAGCTCTCCTTGTTCTTGCAGCCCAGTCCTCTTCCCAGGAGATAATTTCTCATGAGTCAGGACCTCACTGACCTACACAGAAGGCTAATACAATGTGTTGTGGGTATTTCAGCGAGAGATGGATACCACTTTACCCTTCAGTCTCCTGTGATGAAACTAAGTGTGTCAAGCCTAAACTGAACATGAATTAAGCTGCACTGAGAAAAGCTGGTGTTGGGGGGAAGAGCTGACCTATTCCCATTTGTGTTGTTTTAAGAAACACTGCTAGGGTCTGAAAGATTGCTGCTTGTCAGGAATCTATCTTTGGTTTCATCAATACGCAGTTGTTTGATTTCTAGTCCCTCATGCTTTGTGGCAGACTTGTAAGAAACTGCTGCTGCTGTGACTACTCAGAAGGAACAAAAGAAAGGGATGTTACCTAGAGTTGTACTGCAAACTTAATTTCACATAAGGACCCCCATTATGTTGTTTACAGCTTTTATCTTCCACTGTGTGCTTTATGTTTTAATCACACCTCGTCCAATTCAGTTTTGGAGATCTGTTTATTTTATTCACCCTGGAGAAGAAGATTAATGAGCAATATAAATATTATACATAAATATACATTTCACCTGCTGTGTATGCAGTGCTGCATGCCACTGCAGTTTCTCTTTTTTTGTATCCACTGGATAACTGCCTTCTTTTCTTCTCTTCTTCCTTCCCCCTGCCCGTATAAGTCTGTTTAATCTTGTTGATACCTTCTAGGAATATTTGGCCTCTCTAAGAGTTTGTGTGTGCAGGTGTCTATACATGCACAAAATACGTGTGTAGATGTTTGTGTGTATTTTAAATTAGACATGTACAGTATTTAGTATTCAGGTACAATAGTTGGCTTTGGATATGTAAATTAATTATGAAGCAGATAGTTAGTATGTGTCTTTAAGAACAGAGAACAAAACAAAAACCTACTGTATTTCTGTTCTTTTCCTACAATTACCACTGCAATAAAAATTCAAGTTCATGGAATATTTGTCACACAAACAACTGTTCCTGTAGTTATAATTCATAAATAATGGCAGCAATTAAATTCCAAATAGCCTCTTGGCAGATGCAACAAAAGGGAAAATGGTCTGGTTCCTTAATGGGGAGTCTGTTGTCCTATGAGACAAGCCTGAGAAGAGATAGCGTGCGTATGGGACTGATATGGAGGTCACATAAGGAGGACTATTTTAATTTAATTAAAAGCATAATTAATCCTACCGAGATTCTGTAACCCTCTACAGTTAGATTTTATGGACCTGCACTATTTGCAAGCCAAAAAGGAAAGGAAATTTTGACATTTAAAGATGAGAAAGTATCGCTTCTTTGCCAAGAAATTTATCTGATGGAGAAAGAATTAGCAAAATACTAAATGTCAATTTGCTGGCAAACAAAAAATGGGCAGTGTAAACCATTGCCTTTCTCAGTAAAAAGCTAATAATAAAAAGTGTTTTTTTTTTTTTTTTTTTTTTTTTTCTCCACACCAACTTGTTCAGAGTTCTGCCTCAAGGATTTTGCATAGTAGCGTTATATGCTACAGTGTTTGTAAATGGCAGCACGTTCCGGTGTTTATATAGCAGTGTGCTAAAAGCTACCTCGTTAAGTGTACATTTTGAAATTAAATGATACATTAAGAATGTAACAAAATAATGTTTGCATTTTGGTACTGCACTGTATTTTTTGTGAACCAGCCGAACAATATACTAAAGTTAACCTAATTTTAACTGAAACAATCGCTTGTGCTGAAGTGAGAATTCTTTTGCTTGATGAATCTTCATTCTATCAACTGCTAATGAGTCTCAGTTGTATTTCTCCAGCTGTGACAAGAGGAGTGGTTTGTGGTTTAGCATGGTTCAACACCTTAGCTACTGTCATGCTACTGGTTCAGCATTTCTTGTAATTGGTCTGATAGCAATGGGTCATCTGTTATGAAATAGTTGCTCATCACCTCCATCTTGCTGTAATGACATCTATTTATGTATCTACTGTAAAGTTACTGGACCAGCACTTCGAGATACTGATGGCTTATTTCAATATATAGGCATCCTGAGATGTAATGAATGAATTCTTGAATTTCTCAGATACAATACTTACAAGTACGTAAATCTTGAATAGATAAAGTAGGATGGTGTTCATTTGTTTTGTTGTCTCTGACTTTTTGAGGACAGCATTTACATACTTTGCTGTAATGAATAGTAAGAAAGTATTTTTTTTACCATGAGAAAAGATACTAGATGAGGTGGTGAAACTGGGTACATGGCAACAGCTGAGGAAAAATATGATGTGGCTCTAACGACAGAGGTGGTAAAAATAGAGAAGATGCTTATTTCTGATTTTACATAAAAGTGCAGGGATTGCTTAGCAGATTTCTCTCTTAGGCCATCCTTTCTCTTGATTTATATGGTATATAGTGTGTATTCTGTAAATGTGGTTTGAGTTATAAAAACTCAAATACCTTAATGCAAATCTAAAAATCTGTTTGAAAACTGTTTGGAAAAGCTTAAAGACAAAAAGAACATCTTAGCAAAAATGAACTTTAGTTGTAAAATTTGTGAGAAGACATTTTCAAATCTATGTGCTTCCTCTGAGCTGTGTCATTTGTTCTGCCTTTATGGGTT
This sequence comes from Anas platyrhynchos, assembly GCF_047663525.1. Classification (NCBI taxonomy): domain Eukaryota; kingdom Metazoa; phylum Chordata; class Aves; order Anseriformes; family Anatidae; genus Anas; species Anas platyrhynchos. Next base: position 31,522,106 of record NC_092589.1, on the reverse strand, counting down.
TGGACACCTCCTTGTCCTCTCCTCCTCCTTCTCCCTGTCTTTGGCTGTCTCCATTGTTTCACAATTTATCTTTGCTGCCCAGGGAATGCAACCATCTGGGGCTTATGGCTTCATCCCGCCTTGCTGTCAAGGTCAAAATCTTTTAATTTTGCAGGTAGAGTGGCTAGCATGACCCCAGGGTCTGCTGCTGTATATTTAAATCCCGTCAGTGTTCTCTGAATGACAATGTCTTGGGTTTCTGCCTGTCAGCGCTTTTTTTTTTTTTTTTTTTTTTAAGCACTTTGGCTGTATTTTGTCTAATTTCTTTTGACAAGAACAAAACATGAGAACGTTAAACATTGCAATAGAGTATGTATTAGTATTTTCTTGTTAATAGAAAAAGCCAGTGGCATTAAGAACTTTTCACCTAAATAAAAAGAGCTTAACAACATTCTTATTACAGTTGTCAAACAGAAAAGTATATTTACAGAATGTAAAAACAATGTAGTTTTGGAAACACAGAAGAGATTAGTTTGCCTCAGTTGCTTTATGAAGTTAATTGTTCTCTATTTTAGAGTTTCTTTGCAATTTCTTTAGCTCATTTTGGAAACATTAATTATGCTAAGGATGTCTTGTATACATTTCCATTCTTGGAAAAGTCATTGCAAAGGGGGAGAATTTTAAATATCTTTTGTGTATACAGGTTTAGGTATTTTAGCAAGAGATTGAGATTTCCTGTAGTCAGTTTTTACCAGTACAGAGCCTAAATACTTAGACTTTGTGGCTAGATTTAATCATCATTAAGCAACAAATGGAACTTCAACACAGTGTAGTAGAAATGTGAACTGAAATGTATGATCTATTGTGTGTTTTCAGTGTCACTTGAATGTTGACATTGGTCATGGTCTGTAGGAATTCACTGAAACAAATGTGGTAACAATGGATCTTGTACTAATTTAGTCACCATAATGAGATATTCTCAAAACCTATAAGGTAAGTAAATTAAGAATGTTCTCATGGAAAGCCAGGAAGCTGCGGGCTCTCCAAACATGGCAAGTAACTCTTCAGTGATACTTGGGTGTTGAGAGGCTTGTACATCATCTGGAGCAGAACTGGAAGGTAGTTGAACTCTAACAAGTTGGTACTGAAATATTTCATGCTGACATTTTCCCAAGACTTCTAAACTTGGTTTATGGTGAATTATTTTTAGATACCACAGCCAAAACAGACATGTGATGTGGAAGAATTATGAGCCTCTGAGAGCAGCTTATAGTTTCAAGTGGCTTCCAATCTGTAGTTGCTGAGAACTTTATCTGTTACCAAGTAGTAGCAAATGAAAAATGAACCTACAGATTTTTCAGAATTGTTTTCATACGTAGGTTTCTTGTTGACATGCTATTTGAGCTGCAGCAAAGTAGTTTTTTTTATCTATTACATGCAATTGAAAATCTCCATTAGGCGTTTAAATATGCCAGCTGAGTGAATGTTTTGAAAGGTGGTATGCAAATTTGCATACACTGATGTTTCTTTCACATTCTTTCTGCTGATAGTCTGGTGAATAACAGACTGCTGCGCTTGTGTAAGCTAAACAAACCACAGGAAGCAATTGTGAACTCACAGATCAGCTAAGAGAGAGATAGCAAAAAGAAGCATGCCTAACCGTCCTGAGTTTAAGAACAGGTAAAAGCATATACCAGGTAACTGATATGTCAAAGTAGTTGTCAGTATCAGTACTCACAAGAAATCTAATATCTTTTTAAATGATTTAAGTGACCCAAGGCACAAGAGGTGAGAGTCTCCTAAAGAAGTTAGTAAAACTTATCAGAAATATAAGAGTTACTGGGTTTGGTCTGTTGAAGACTTGATCTTTCATATTGAAAGTAGATGTTGCAGTCACCATAACAGGCCAACTCTGGAAACAACTCTGAGAAAGCTGAAAAAGATTTTCAGCAGAATCTGTAGGCATCCATAGAAAACAAATCCTACTGCTGTAATCAGTTGAGTAGCTGTGTTGACTTTTAAAGAGTATGACGTATTTATGTGGATAAGATAAATTATTTCTGGTCAAAACTGTTTGTCTGCTCAGTTCAGAATAAGATGGATTACTCATGCTGTATGTGCAAATTGTGGTTCTACCCAGTGGTCTAGACATATGGGCATTTGTGTTGACTAAGCTATCTTATCAACTCTGTCAGCAAAAAGCTTGCATTATTAATATAGTAGCATTCCAAGTTTCTCATAATTCATCTACCTTTCTTACCATATGTAAGGATGATTTCTGCATGTTTTTTTTTAAAGAATCATTATTTATTCATCCATATTTAAGATATTACTTTATTTGAAACTGAGCTGAAGTCCACATATAAATAACCGGCAAGACCTCGATCATAAAGAGAACCAGATGCAGTGGGCCTCACACACCCAATGGCCTTCAAACATGTGGTCTCGTACTTCTGGATAAATGCACATCACAGATTAGGCTTTCAGTACAAGTTCTGTCATTATATACCACTGGTCTGAACACAAATACAATTTACAGAACAGAACATCAAATTTCAGTTGCAAATCCTGTGTGATAACCATATTTTAAACGTATTAAAAAGGAGGGACCAAAGGGACATAGGTTGTTAAGAAACAATTCTAAGTATACTGTTTGCAAATAGTGCTGTTCCAAACATACAGTGAAGCATGCTCCCTTTGCTTAGTTTTCTATGGGTACTCAAAAGTATTGAAACTGCAGAACTACTGCTGCTAATTCTTTTCTGGAAATTGTCTGACAGTCTTTAAATGTTTCCAATTCAATGTCTCATTTTTAAATGTTTCCTAAAGGTTTGACCCAGGTTTTGTCAGTTTTGACATCTGCTTTATTTTTTTATTATTTTTATTTTAAATAACCAGAATTGAGTCAACTTTGCTTGATACCCTGAATGTAGTCTTTCTGAAGACTAAAGTGCCTTTGAGCACTTTGGTACAGTATTTTGCAGGCAGTTTTGAATGTGTTTTTATAAATCTCTCAGCTAGCCTGTATAGGAGGCTCTGTGACCAGCACTATTAGCGTGGTAATGAACCCAAGGTGTTCCCTGAGTGGAGTTGGTTAGCTGAAGCTCAGTGCTGTGCCAATCCTCGTTTCTGAGTCGGAGTATGGGCAAAGTAATCTTGCATTTGCTCTCATAGCACCATTTATTCCTTTGTGGACTATGGTTTACATATTCCAGCAAAACACTGAAGCCTATGCCCTAATGCAACTGTGTGAATAGTTAGAGGACTTGCTTCCTCAGCTAACTAGCTGAAATAGTGTTTCATGTCATAAGCAGAATTAATCAACTTCTGCAATTCACAAGGTCAGTGCTCTATTAGATAAGCTTATGCTTTTTTTAAAATGTGTGTGTGATTAATAGAAGATCCAAATGACAAAGCAGAGACAAAATAAATTAAGCTTCTGTTTTTACTGTGGAATGATTTGAAATTTTAGTTGTATGTTCAGAATGTTCCTGTGTAACTTATTATTAAACTCTTCAGTGTTTACATTACTCAAAAGGAGAAATTGAGGCAGAAATTTGAGTATATTGAGAAAAAAAAATAGAATGAGCTGTAATTCTTAACCTCTCTCAGTTGTTGGGTTACTCTTTTTTTAATTATTATTATTACTTGCTTGCTCAAGATCTTAAGATGAAACTAATATATATATATATTTAAATAGTTAATCTTGCACTATGCTTTCCCTTGCTTTGACTTTTTCTTTGAACTACAGTAGTTAACTTCAGAGTGTTCCTAACTCATTTCCTCATAGCATATTATGTATTGTTCCACTTGAATGCTTGGAAATATAAAATATTTGCCTTGTAACAATGAGGTTGACATATGTCTAGAAAAATTTTACAGCTGGTGAATGACAGCAGCAAGCTTGTGTTGCTTTTAAAGAGGTTCACAGGTTTTGTCACTGTCCTCCATGAGTTTGGTTTGAGGTACTCCAAAAACCCCAGAGTATATATGCACAAAAGGCAATTGCTTCTTTGTACAATCTATGGAAGAATTTCTTTAGACAGTCCAGTCTTCTAAAGGGGTCAGGTTGTGCCACTTCATCAAAGCAGAACATCAGTCTGAACCTCTCTGATCTTTTTAGTAGTTCTGCACACTTTGAAAACAAATGTAAAACTTTGTTTGCTGAATTACTTCAGCATTTTCTAAGGAAAACCGGGATCCTGCAGGATGCTTTGATTTGCTGTAGTTGTACAATAGTATATGGTAGTGCTAATTGTATATGATGCTGGATATGTCCAGTATCCATATATATGTCCATATGTTAATATGTCCATTAACACTATATTGTCCTGTAGTAGTATGAGCTGAATAAACACACTACATTGCATGTTGTACTGAATATACATATGTATTGGAGTGTCATACTAATTCTAAAGTGGGGAGTAGAAAATGTCTCTTGAATGAAGAAGCATGTATAATTTGTCACTTGCTAGCTGATTAACTCAGTTTTATTCACCAGGGTTATCTGTTAATTATTGAACTGTGGTTGTAATTCTGAATACTACCACTTTAAAATAAATGATTGCTTGAGATCATCCTTTCCCAAAGAAATATGATAAGACAATTTAATAAACTGTTTTATATTGAAGCATTTTTGATGTACAGGAGTGACTTCCAGTCTTGAAGAACCAGCAAAAATGTGTTATCAATTGAAGATACCAAGAAATAATTAAGTACCTGTTTAAATGTGTGTACTGGGTAGCATGCAGAAATGGTGGATGGGTATAGTTTAGTCAGAAAACATTTTTTTCTGTAAATGTTCTGTAAACTAATTGAAGTTATTTTTGAAGGTTTCTTTTAATTCCAGTTGTGTACATGTAAGAAGGGAGGGAATTAATGTACGTAACTGGTGTCGGTTGTGTCTCATGGGCACAGGGAGTACCACAATTCCATGTCTGAAGTAACATTTTTCTCAGTGCTTAGGATGTTTCTTCTCTAAAAAGAATATATATATATATATATATGTATATATATATATAATTCCTCCCCCCCCCCCCCCCCCCCCCGCATATACACCTACACTAAGCCTTGATGTGAATTGTATCTCTCAAAGAGAATAAATATAAATACACTTGAATGGAGGTGGAAGATATGCCTGGCTTTCTACAGCTAAGTTTTATTTAGAGATGTCACTAAGATGTCTAACACTGAGATAAACTAGGGTGTGTTATGTAGAATTGATATGGTTAACTGAAGCTGGTTTACCAGCCATCAACTAAAATTCAGTTAATTCCATCAGCCTCTTGTCAATATCCCCAGGAAAAAGAGCATCAGAAGTAGTTAGCAGAAGTGAAGTTGTTAGCTACCAAAGGCCTTCACTCTTCTATTTCTGTCTGCTAAAACATTTGTCTTGCATAGCAAAACTGTATTTTAAGTTCAAAATTTGCAGACTTTTAATGCCCAAAGTGGCTGTTATTTATCTGTTCTGCTTATTTGAATGATGTAAGCCACTGAATTTCACATGGTTGGTTCTGTGTTCATCATCCTAATATTTTTTTGGCAAAAAAGAATAGTTTGTTGTGAAGACTACATTTGCTTTTAATAAAATAAAGCATTTCAAAACTTTGTGGTATAAAATTACAAATACAAATGAAGTATCTTGAAAAAATCCTCATTTAAGGTAAGATTTCTCTTGAAGTAATTCTAATAATTTTGTAACATCTCCCTGAGTGTGTGCGCATATTAACGATCTTAAATAGCAAATAAAAGCAGGTGATGTTTCAGAATGTCCAAAGACACATGCAATAATCAGGAGATAACAAATACAAGGCCTGGCTAAAGAATTTTTTAAAGACTCATTTATAGGGTTGTGGTCATGTTTTGTAGCCTGAATCTGTGAGTGATATAAATTCCTGAGCAATTGTTAGTTATCAGGACAATGTTCCTGTTTTGCATTATCTAAAACAGGCACATATCCACAAGTGACACTTCATCAATCCCAGCTATCCAAATGTTTCAGATATATTCTCAAAGCTTTTTATAATTATACTTCACACACATGCACGTGACACTTGATCGCATATGCAATAGCTTGGTTATAGGTTACTGGGGAGATGTGTGCACATATGTCTATGATAATCTGCCCTTAGCCTGGTGGGATAAATGAGAACAGAATAAAAGGCTTCTTTCACAACACAGTTGCTCTTTCTAGTTTTCCCAAAAGTGTCGTTGGAGAGTGTTAGTTTGTTTTGCCTGTTAAATTAAACTTCACCCTCCATCTTGGTATTCTCAGTATTTTCTTTCCACGCTTATATAGCTTTGTATGTTACAACTGCGATTGTTAGAAAGGACTAAAAATATGGTATGAGTAAAAAGGGTAAATGAATTTCTGGACAGTCAATATACAGAAGAAACATACTCTGAAAATGGGGGTGCTTTTTGCCCCTATTTTCCTGACACTGTTACTTCACTGTTGTATTTCACACACAATTGCTTCATGCCATTATGCCACCCATTAATTATTTTGTCCTAAGAAGCAACATTACCTTCTAGCTCTTCTCTTGTGTAATTACTTCCATTTTCCTTCTTTCTGTTTCTGTTTTCAATTCACATCCATTTTTCTTTGGCTGGGTTTCCTAAAGAAATATGTGACTTAGTTGTACTCTACATTGTCTGTCAGATGATCTTTCTACTTTCCCCAGCAATTTTTTGAACTGCTAAGGAACACCACGTCTGTTAGAGGGACAGTTTTCAAAGCCATTCCTGCAAGTTTTATGAGAATACATCTATAAGAGAGTAGGAAAGAGACCCCTTAGTGTTTTTGTTAAGGAAACAGTCATCACAATATAGTATTAGATGTAAGACAATTCAAGTAGAGAGAGATGTTATGACACCTAGGCTCCTTGGCATTCACTTAGGAGTTCTGCTGTTTGTGGATTCAGTTGTTTTGTCTAATACACAGTTTTTGGTGTCAAAATATGTAAGGATGTTTTTTCACTGTGGAAACCATACTCATTATGGAAAGGTGGCCTTTTATTAGGATATTATTAGGTGACATTTATTTTGATTTTTTTAAAAGATGCACAAGCAAAAGCTGCACAGGTCTGTCTATACATACTTACATGTGTGCACAAGAAGACCTTGTGATAGCTTGAATTCTCCCTTCTGTGCTTCCCCCCGACTGTCATTTAAGGTACGAGGAATAGTGATAAAGGAATGTCAACAGAGAATAAGTGGGGGAGAAGTGCAATCAAACCTATCTCAAGAAGCACTTTCAAGACCTGTAGGAAAACACATCAGCACTTTCTCAACTTTTGCATGACTTTTCTCATGATGAGTCATTTTATTTGCATGAGACATTGAAGTCTGGGCCAGGCCCACAAAATCAGCTTTCCCTTCAAGTACATATTTCTGATAAAATTTGTGATAGGATCCGCGTGGGGGAATTTTATTACTCTACAACATCCTTATGTGGGCATTCTATGGAAAAATCTAATTTAACAGAGGAAAAAATCTCCAGGAAAACCTGTCAGTTTTAACACTTGTTGTTAACGTTATGGTAAAACCAAAAAAGTCAAGTATCTTAACCCTTAAATACTGTGACTTCAGAAATGTGGAATTGTATCTGTTAATATTTTTTAATTCATATTTGTTTATATGACACTGGTATGAAGAAATTATCCCTTTTTAAGATTGAGGAGAAAGTGTTAACTCTTATGCAGGGACAAGCTGCATAGCCACGTAATCTTAGGTGTCTGCCTTCATTTTTCCTCCCTATTCTCTGATTGCTCCGTTCTGGGTCATGTCAGAAACTAATTTTGTGAGTTCCCTGGATTGCAAAGATTTGTACTAGGAGGTGTATTAGCATGCTTTTGGGTGCTATTAAAAAAATTGTTTCCATCCTTATAAACCTTTGAAGAAATCCAGATGTTTTCAACAACTACAAGTCATGCCAGCAGGGGTCAGTTTAGTACCAATGGAAGCTGAAACTGCCAGATTCCATACACTTGAGGAGTTAGAACAAACGAGAAGTTTATATGATCAGACTACAAATAAACTTGGTAGCCGCTAAAACCATCTCTGGTATTCCTACTAGATTTGGAGTCCATTTCTTAAACATATATGAACAAATAAGCTTTTCTGGAGTTTCATTGTATTTCCCACAGTATTTTCAGTATTTTGTTGTCAGATTATGTGAATGGGGTATATGATGCTTTACAAATAGAATCCATATTCATTACAAAAAGGATAGGAACAATAGGTAGGGAAAAGACTGACTTCTATGATGGCTGCATTTAAACTGAAAGAAATAAAGTCTGATGCAAGTTATGTGAAAATTTTTAGGTCAAGTTCTCCAAAGGCAGAAGTACTGGTATGTGCGTAGTGGCTACCCAGCAACTGAAGTTTCATTTCCCTCCCACCTTCGTTCATCATGTAAAGAAATTTGCATAAAGAAATCTGCACTGACTTTTTTAGGGCTACCGGTGAGCTTTTGAATTTCTGCCATTTTTCCTGTGATCATGAGTGACTAGCCATTCACATAGATGAATGTGCCTAACAATCAAAACCAGAAGTCAGGAGAAGGATGAAATAGGAAAAACAATAAATCTGTCATAATATGAAGATATTCCCTATTAGCTTTGTTTTACATGCTGTTTCTTTTTCAGTAGGTATCTAGCTTTCCATGTTTGTTTTTGTTGTCTCTTTGATGCATGCTTAATTTGTGGAATAACTACATAAATGCATCCCATCCATTTTTACGTTATTTTTCCACTGAAAAGTAAATTGTAGCACTTATCTTTTAGAATGTTTTAACTTTCTTGTTAGTTTAGCAGTGACATCTACAGAAATTCTTGGCTAGCATTTGATTGCTCTTTAATGAATACGTAGACAGCTCTTCCATGAATTTTAAAAATTTTGAGTGGATATTAAGAATCATGTCATCTAAGGTCAGTAGAGTTACTAAACTACTTTAAAATGATTATATTTATGGCGGTATTTATTTATTTTCTCTGCTTTTGCATTCTGTTCTGGTTCCTAGTTGCTGTAATCAGACTAGGTCCACTATTCATTTTAGTAACATAATTGGTGCAATGTAATAACGTAATTTAAGCCAGAATTACAATAGACTGTTTTAATTAAGGTGTAGGAGACCTAATCAGAAAAAAATGAATGTGGGAAATACAATATTGACAATGTTCAAAAATAATTTTGGATTCAGACTTGTTGTCTCGTCTTTATCTTTCAAGATGTCCTAGTTTTTTCTGGGATAGTGTTAATTTTCTTCCTAGTAGCTAGTATGGTGCTGTGTTTTGGATTTATTCTATTGATAACATCCATGGAATAGTTGTTACTGAGCAGTGCTCACAAGGCTTTTCAGCTTCTTGTGCTGCCCTGCCAGCAAGAGGCTGTGGGTGTACACGAAGCCGGGAGGGGACAGAACCAGGACAGTTGATCCCAACTGGCCAAAGGGATGTCCCACACCATGTGGCATCATGTGGAACAATTAATATGGGGGAGCTGGCCAGGGAGTCAGGCTGCTGCTCCTCGGGGGCCAGCTGGGCATCAATCAGCAGGTGGTGAGCAATCATATTGTGTGTCACTTGTTTTGTATATTCTATTACTATTTTTTATTTTCCCTTCATTTTCCTGTTCTACCTCACAGAAAATCAGTTGATACAATGGTCTGTTAAAGACTTCACAGAGCAACAGGTGCTGACATATTTAAGTACTGGGATACACATTTAGCAAAAGCCAGCACTACGGGTTCTTTTATTGGGCTGATTCTGCCCAATAAAAACTCTTACATACTGTAGAAGGGGATAAAGTCCCTGTAGTGCATGTAAAAGAATGAAGCTGGGAAAGACAGTCTGGGTTATTCCTGCCTTGGGTGTGACCCCTGCGACAGACAGTGCAGCAAAATGATAATCTTAAATCAGCTCCCAGAGATGGTCAACGGCACAACAGGGAGCACATGCAGCAAGTAAGGTGTTACACAGCATGACTCTGAAAACAAGTAAAACAACTGACAGAAAAAAAAAAAATCAACATTATTACCAGCAACTATTAAACTAAAAAAAATGCTTATGACAAATCTGTTTTAACATGCTCTGGTCTCAACCCTTCATGCTCCACATTGGGTGCCCAAAGGAGTGCTGTGGTTTAGTCCTTTGCTCACTCCCCTACAGTGAGATGGGGAAGAGAAGTGGAAAAAAGGTAAAACTTGTGGGTTGAGCCACTACTTCCATTATGCACTTGCACTGAATTAAGATCATTAAGAGCTTTTTTGGACCTGCCTTTACATGCTGAGTCTTCATCATTGCTTAAGTCTAAGCAATGGGGTTATTTGTTCTCAAACATTTGTGGCTCAACACTTTATCTCCTGTGAAGGACAAAACCTTTCTTTACTTGATTACTGGTCTCCTTTTGAATGAGCAAGATTTATACTGTAAGGATTATTTTCTTGCCATTTCCAGACTTAGCAGAGAGTATTGCAAGTGTCTTGAACAATCATGGCTTTGATTTAAGTAATTTTAGCACCAAGACTTCTGGACATTGTCTCCTGTTCTTCTGCTCATAGACCCCAAACTGGCCAGGGTCTCCCAGCATTTGGTGTTAGGGTGTCAGTGGAGGAAGTGTAAGGAATATCCTGGAGCATCAAAACTGCTAAGATGCTCAATTTCCTTTCCAAACCCTGCAGTTACCTTTAGTATCTCACCCAAGAAGTAGAAATCCAGGGTGTCCCAGTTGGTGCTCTGTTGCAGAGGTTTTTGCTTTGTAGGATGTGTCGGATGTGCAGCGTGGTGCCTTCAAGATGCAGGAAATGGTTCTAGAGGAAAATATATTGCAAAATTGGCAAAACTCTCAATGATATGGAAGTAATTTACTATAATCAGCAGGTTTTCTGTAGCAATCACTTGATAATTGCATACTTTGAGACTAATAACTTGTAGTAACAAAGAGCAGGAAACCACTACGTTTGTAAGCGGAAATGTTTCTTTAAAATGTATATAAGCCCCCAGTGCATAAAGTGCCCCACAGGATGGGAGGTGGTATGTGGGAACTTCTTGTTCTGTTTGTTTTGAAATCAGCGCTAATAAGGTAGGTGGTCTGAGAAACAATTTGCAAAGGACTCTGAAGGTCAAAAGTTTCTCAGGAGTTTGGTGTTTCATTGCAAACCTTGAAAAGGAAGAATTTCTATATGAAAGAGCCTTTAGGATAACGGTGGTGTTCCAAAATATATACTGATAGGTGAATGAACTGCTGCACTAGAAAACAGAAGATAATACTTAGCACATCAAAACCCTGTCCCTAGCAACACCTACACTCCCTTAGACCAATGAGCCAACTGAAAGATGGCTCATTTTAATTGACCAATTTCTCAGTCTTCTGATAATTGTTCCTTGTCAATCTAATGAGATGTTATTTCTCCGTACAAATCTTGCCACTTCAATTCAGTTTCAAATTTCATACAAGTAAAGGGTAATCTAACCAGATGCATTTATTTGGAGGCTGCATAGAGGAAAAGGTAACTAAACTAATTAACAGAATTTTGCAGTTGATTTCAGAGTAGGGAATATCAACAAAATTCAGGATAGTGCTTATCCAAAAGGAGACAAAAAATATAATAAAATTGATGGCATAAGAAATGAATTGAGGAAAGGATGCTGAACTTTTTGAAGTGCCAGGAGAAAGATGAGAGTGAAAGATGAGAGAAATAGGAATAAATAGGGAGTAGGAATGTTGTTGAACAACACTTTTGAGAGTGAGACCTCTCTCTTCTTTCGGACCATAGTTGTTTGAACACTTTCTATAGCATAAAAGAAATGTTTTCTCTTCCTGTTTCCAGCCCATTAGGTCAGAGCAAACATTTATACCATTGAAAGCTGGTTCTCTGATTCATGCTAAACATGTTAAAAACTTTCTTTTGCCAGGTTAGCTTTAACTTAATGCAATATGCAGTTCTTTAATCCAGTTCACTCCACATATGTGCAAGTGCTTATGGCAGGGTAAAGGAAGAATGGCCAAAGGCATGTGATGGGATTGCTTCTTCTGGTAAGAATTCCTTATGAAATTTATTTCTTTATGAGAAATAAATTCTTCTGAGAAATACATGTTTCTTCCTGTAAGAATTCCGTATGAGTTTATGAAACTGTGGACCAAGAAAGTGTTTTAGAAAGGTGTGTTTTCAGTCTTTTCTAGAATGCTACTAATTTATTCTGAAAATCCATTAAAGGTAAGGCAGCTTATTGGAAATTTGTATGAGTGATGCATTAGAAAATCTTCCAAATGTTGCTGTGGCTTTTTTTTTTTTTCTTTTGAGGGGAACGATGATGTTAAGAACTCTCACTGCCTTCAGAACAAGGTATAATGTCCTGCCAAAGTCATGTTTTGCTGTTCAGTGAGAATCGCAACTATCTGTATCATCTGTAGTACAAGATGGTTATTTGTTATTACTTCTGATGCTCTTTAAGCAATATTAGTTAAATGTATGAACAGCTATTAGTTAGACTTGTTTCATCTCTGCACTAAGAAGATGGCTAAACCATTGATTTTGAATTAAGCTTTTTTTGATTTAATGAAGAAGTTACCACTCAGATATCCTATGTGCCAGCCCACATGCTTCAGAAGTGTAGCTTTAAATGATGCAGGAGTGATAGAATCTAAAACTACTTTGTGCAGCAGTTACAAAAGAGATGTTGACTGACTCTACAACCTTTGGAGTCAATTCCTTATTAAAAGAAAAACACTTTATAGTAATCTGCGCTTTGAATTGCTTTTTGCCCTCTGAAGGTTAGAATTTTTTTTTGGTAAGAAGAAAGATTTCATAATATGAAGCTGTGCATGTGATGTGTTCTGCTTGTTTCTAATTTCTCATTTTGCCCTTAATGTTATTAAACAATTAGTTTTGTAATGGTTTTATTTCTAAGGCAAGAAGAAAGTGTTCTCAGTTTTCTTGCATATATAAAAGATGTGCTGTGTGATGGTGAGCAAGCTACAGGCTGTGTGGAAAAAGATGAAATTTCTTTGTGATGGAAGAGTAATCTAAATTGCATTAGAGGAGGTCTTCAGAAGAAAATCAATGGGACTCCACCTTATTACTGGTAGTAATTTGAATGACCTTGTTTTGTTGAAACTTTTTCCATATTTCGTATCAAACTAAACAAAGCAAAGTCAAATCTGTCTTAAGGGAGCTTCATTGCATTGATTGTATAACTTAATAATTTACCCAACTATATATTAAAAACAAAAAAGCAAAAAAACAGTAATAATGAGTATAAATATTCTCTGTGCATTCTCTGTGCATCAGCCTATGCAGACCAGAGATAAATCAAAGGGGTTGCTGGAAAGAATGATCTGTATGCTGGTTAATAAGAAAACACACTAAAGCGTTGTTAATCCAGTAAACTGAAGTCTTTTTAGTTCATTCTTATCCCTTTCTGCATGATGCCTATTCTCACGGCATACACTTTTCTAAGTGTAAACATTTGATTTGTTTTTACTTTTTGAATTCTTTCAGAGCAAGAAAAAAATATTACATTAAGATAGTCATTGTGATTCTGCCACTGTAAAATCTGAAAGTCCTACCTTCTGCCTATCTGGTCATTTTGGAAGAAAAGGAGCAGCACATGAATTGTTCAACTTAGTTAAAAATTGGTTTAGTTAAACTAGTGAAAAGTCTTACTGAAACACATTTAGATTTGTTTACAGGTGCCATTAGCTAAATCAATATGAACTACGTTATACTACTGTAATTCAGACCAAATTGTTTTACTTCAGCTTAACAAATCATTTTAAAACTAATTTCAGTCAGGCTGGTGCATTTGGATGCTGATGATTTACAGTATCCCAGATTTAACTTTTTATTGCAGTTGAATTCAGTGGAGAGGTATGTCAAGTAATGCAAATATCTTCATTTTCTAATAAAGTTCTTGAAGTTGAATGATCAAGTTAATTTAAAAACGAATAAATAAACAAGGGAAGGAATAGAAAAGTATCCAACAACAAATCTCATTGAACCAGTCCAAACTGCAAAAGCATAAGGATTTAGACACAAGAAGAATGTGCATGCTGTTGACTGCTTCACAGTAGCTGTCCATAAACACTCTAACCCCAAATTGCAAGAGAGTAAAGTAGTGAGCTCCTGCTCCTATACTGCCAAAATAGTGAGGGTGTTGAGACTGAACTGGCTGATGCTCTTTCAGCTTTATTTACAAGAGCTTATTTTTGTAATGCCATCTCTAAGAAACTTAAAAAATAATAATATTGTACTTTAAAAGCATGAAGCAGATTAAAATACTTAACTGTTCTGAAAGTTACAAAAGCAGTTTAAAGAAACACTTCCTGTTACTTCTGTTGAAGGTAAGAAGTTGGCTTCATGGCATCTTTTCCTTTCCTTTCTACTTCTGGAGATCTTGCAATGAGTATGAGGATGGATATCTGTTTGAAAGCAAGAGCCAATTAATTTAAATTTGGTGGCCATCTACAGCAGTCACCAAATTCCAAGAGTAATCAAATCTTTCTGCACTGCTAGAGGAATGCATGAGGTTTTAATAGATATTTGGACTTATTTTCACAAGCATTTGATTTAAGGGGGATTAATATCTCTCCTATGAATTAACTTGAAATCATATGGGTATCTTTGGCAAATGCGTGGGTATCTGTTCCTGCTTTGAAATGGTGAGTTCTTCTTGTCACTTAGATGTTGGTGGAAGTGTGTTTAAATCATATAATTTAGGGAAACTATTTGTTTTATCCGTTTTGAATTTCCCTGTTTTGTGTGTTCTCTGAAATTGAGAATTCCTTTGTTTCAATGGGAGAAGTTGATGACTGATTTTCTAGACTATTCAGAGCATTATGTGCTTTTAGGTTTTTCTCTCTGAAGGTAACAATCTATTTTTTTTTATTCATATGGCTTAAAGTGGTATTCTTTTCTTTTCTTTCTTCCAATAATTCAGTAATATCCTTCAAAATTTTTTCTGTGTGTTTTGCCATAGTATTCTTTATACATTACTGTTGTTTTTTAACCACAGCTGCTGCTGAACAGAGTTTTTTCTCTGCCATTGCTGTCTGTGGTGCAACTTTCTTGAATTGAAAGTTCAGATGGTCATTTTTCTCCCTTATCTTGTGTTCATCAACATTGACTGTGTTTTGCTATTGCTTTGCCAGTTCATTTGCTGTGCTCTGAAGTGCCTCACTGTATCGTCTGGTACACTGCAATAACTTACCTTTCTCCAACTATTACTGCCATTTTTACTTTATCTGTTTCCCCCTTCTTTCTTTCTTTGCTGTTCAAGATCATTGTTAAGTATGCTGACGATGGAGAGCTAAAGTCTGTCTATCATCTGACCTGAAAAGGTACCACCAATGCCTTTTTCTACAGGCAGTGTTATCTAGTGTAGGTTTAGCATTACTTGTGTCAAAGACAAAACTTAAAGACTGACAGAATTCATTGTGCACCAAATTTATTGTCTTGTTTAAATGGTGAAATGTGTGTGAGGGCTAAAAATGTGAAAGAGAATAATGCTACCATCTTTCTCCTTTCTATTTTCAAAATGCAAAGTAGGTAACTAAAATTAAAAACTTTTGCCTAAAGATTACAATTCCCAATAAGTAATTACTGTATTACAGAATAATTTTTAAAGCTCAGTTAAAGAAAGAAAATGGGAGAGAGAGAATTGTTTTAAACAATGTCAGTTAATGAATTTGGACTTGAGGAATTGCTCTGTTTACCATGCTTAATTTCATGCATCAATTCAAAACCACCTACTTTTTGACATATCACAGTCTCTGAAGCAATTAATGGTGATATCCCAAATTACATTTGTGAATTTAGATGAAGAATAAACTGCTGGGACAGAAGATATATGAAACAACAATTAAGATCCTGCTTTCTGTTGATATTTCTGGTTGTTGATGGGGATGGGGGGAAGACATGACCAAACCAGGATCTCTGACTGTCTGAAAGTGTGATACTTTTCTTGGTGTCATCAGTAGGCAGTTCATGTCTCTATTTACGTTTCACCTCCTTATTCTAGTATTTGCTGCACCCAGAAAATATTGTTTACAGTCCATAGATTGGTCTGCAGCCAAGGACAAAGCCAGATAAGCACAAATGCACAGGTGTTTTCTCTGTGATTCAAAGCACGACTCTGTTCAGTACATGTGCATTGCTCCATTAACTGTCTAGATTGGAGACAGGTATCCACATCAAGTAAGTTTCCTTTCAAGTTACAGTTGTGGAGAAGATTGCTGCTGCTTATATCATTAATTAGATTATTTTATAGAATTAATCTCTGCTACAGTTTGCAGAGAAGAAAACTGGTATGCAAACTGTGAGGAGGAAAAGGAATCACTAACTTATGTTTCCTAAAGTCAACTCATACCTTGATAACACACTTTATTTTATATTTTTACTATCTTTTCTCATTAGCAGTATTCATATATTCATACTTCCTATTTTTCTAATTTTCATCACTTTCTAGATCATTTGATAAACATTTGTTAAAACCTTCAGATTGATAAACTTTAGTAAATAAAAGACGTTTAGATGTAGAGCTTAGGGATATGGTTTAGTGGGGACTGTTAGCGTTAGGTCAGAGGTTGGACTCGATGATCTTGAGGTCTCTTCCAACCTAGAAAATCTCTGATTCTGTGATTCTGTGAAATGCTTTTCTTTGAAGATCATGTAGCTTTGATGGGAGAAAATAGAAACTCTATTTCTGTAAGTAATTTTGTTAGCTATCTCAAGATCAATTGCCAGTAATCAGTGGCAGAATATCATATAAAAAGTTCTATTATATTAGAGCTACCTCTTTAGTCCATGCATTTTAGAATCAGTTATAAATTAAGTTGTTAATACGATGATACACAGATGAAAACATTATTGATTTGCTCCAAAGACTGCAACAATATTCAGTATTAAAAATTGATTTAATACTACCTCTCTAAAATCAATCTTGCATTTTGAAATTATATTGCATATGATCTTCCCTTATTTTTTAGTGTGATATTGTTGACTGTATGTTGGCTATTTCAAGATAGTTAACAAACAGTCATTTCTTCTTATAGCTGATTTAAGCTTCATTGGTAAATCACTTAAGACTCTTTTTTACTAACAATCTTCAAGGATAGAAATTCTCAAACTCCAATTGTAATCACAGATACGGTTTCTTCTGGAGTTTCTACTGACGGTGTTAAGGAAACTTGCTGTTCTTTTGTATTTATCCTACTGCTTTCCATGATGCTCTTTTGATAGCCATGTATTTTCTCTGCCATCCTAATAATTACAGAATCACACTGTGGTGTGGAATGACAGTCCTCTTCTGGAAGAGGATTCAAATGCATGGATTCCATTGATGCCACCACACCTTTTTTTATATCAATTATCATGTAAAAATTTGCATGGATACAATGAAACTACAATATGACTTTTTTTTTATTTGTGTTCTTTTTATGAGGCTTAATTTTTCTTAGGGCAGTAGGGAAAGATTTAGGTAATTATTTGGGTATGTAATATGTCTAACAGGAGGTCATGCCTGGATAGCAGATATGAATGATCAGGAGAATGACAGCATTGTCCAGAGCAGCACTAGAGGGAAACCTTGTTAAAAGGAAAAGGGTTTGGTCAGACATGCTAGACAGACTATACCATAAAATATCAATGAAGAGGTTTTCTGAAGTACTTGTTTTCCTTATCCATTGTAATGAGGTCTAGGTAGTACAGGCAACGGTAAGCAGAGTTTCTCCTTGTTTGTATTTTGTAGCCTTTCTTTTCTGTTTTTTTTTTTTTTTTTTTAAGTTCATGATTGAGTACCAGTTTTGCAATGGGAATGCAGTCTATGTATGTCACTGATAACAGTAGGGTGTGTATAATTCTCAACTATCCTATCATTTTAAGGCTGTTTACCTTTTGTCAAAGAGGAGTTGGTATCCAGTTATTTGACTGTTTGAAATTATTGATACCACACTGATGACCACACTGGAGTGCTGCTTTCATGGGAAGAATCAGTCCTCTGACATCTCAAGTTGCTTACATGCATGTCTGCTGACATGTACAGAGAGAGATAAGCACAATTTTCTGAACTTGTTCATGAAGGAGGTTACTGTTTGTTTTCATGAATTGCTGGGCCTGTCTACAAGCATCAATGAAAGCAGTAGTTAAAGCTAGGAGTGATAGGAAGTATACTGCAAAGCAAATTGAGAGCAGTAGCTTACCAATGTATAAAGCATCTAAGAGGACAGTGCTGGAAATTACTCTTCTTCCATAGGGTTTGCCTATGTGATTTACACAAGGATTTCCCTGTGCCTCTTTGGGAACTGCTGGCAAAGTGAGGTGGTAGAGGTTAGGACAAAAAAGCTGATGACCTTTCTCTTTCCATGCCCTGATGAAGAGTGTCAGCAGGGTGGTGTTTGCTATGGTGAGGATGTGGCAATCAGAATGTAAGAATGGCTCAACTTGGGCAAGCCAAAATCTACCTTGACCACTCTTTAGTCTGATAGTGTTTGACTGGAAGTCAAACTGCAAGATACTTCAAGACAAATACAAAATCATCTTCCCTTCAGTGTACCTTTCCAGGATACAATATGTTGTAGTTTGGGTCTTTCCAAGCAGTGTTGAATCTGGATTGTTTTGTTTAATTGGCCTCAAATGACTTTTTTTTCACTTAATTGCCTTTTTCATTTTGTTTTTATCCTTCTTTTGTACAACATCCTACAGCAAAGCAGGATGCAATTTAATTATACTTTATGTGAAGTTTAATTTGGTGTGAGCATTCTGCATGATATTCTATTCTGCCTAATAATTCTTTGATGTGAAAAAATAAGTACTTGTTCCTTGTTCATCATCCCCACCCCATGAGTCATTTTGCATCATGTCACACCAAGCTGTCTTTTTCTGAGGTGAACCTGTTGATCTTCTCTCCATATAGAAGTCACTCCATATCTTCCACTTCTGGCATTGCTCTTCTCTATGACATTTCCAATTCTGTTACAGTGCCTTTGAATTGGGGTGACCACAGCCGCATGTGCTTTTTGTATTGACCTTTTTCTGTTTTATTCTGTTCCACTCCCAGTAACACTTAAGATTTAATGTGGCATTTTCACCACTGTGGTATGAGGGCTTTGCGGGCATGAAGCTTTCTGCTCCTTTGCCCCTGTCTGTCTGTACCTGCTGTATTGGGCTTGCAATGCTTATAACAACTGTGTTAAAATATATTCAAAGATATGTTCCAGTTCAAAATTCCTCCCCTCCTATTTTTTTTTCACCTGAATCTTTCTCTTTTCTGGTTCATAATGGTTAACATCTGTGCTGTATGACTGAAGATTATGACTGGGAACAGGAGAGGAGGGAAAAGAGTTCATAAAATGCTATTGCCATCCAAATCCCCATATTGTCAAGTGAGAGCGTATATGGGCTGCAATCAGAAGGAGTGCTTAGTTGGAAAGGAATTAGTTTATGGTGGAGCATAGTGATAAACAGTACATTTTACACCTAGCCACGGTATACTATGAAAAGCTACAGTGACTAATAAATGATAGTTACTAATAAATAATACAGTTTATCACTTATTACCAAGTTCTTTTTAACACTAGCCTGAATATTCAGTGTCAGGGTTATAAAAAGTTATGAGTCTCTAAGACTGCTGTAAAATATTCTGCTGAGCTCTAGCATCTGGCAAATGACAGAATATCATGCTGCTATAAGATCCCTAGGTCAAATCCTGAGGTGGTTCTGAGTGTGGTTACTGCCTCAACGTCAATAAAACCTTCCTGACTGATGTTGCTCATTCAGGAGTTGACCACTGCGTTGGTTAAGAATCAATATTCCTTACTCTTAGATTCCCCGGGTGGTGATAGATTTCCCATAGCTGCAGTGTATTTGTGCAAAGCCAGATGCTGTGAAGGTACTTCTTGTACTGCACGGGGCCTGAACTTCAGACTGCATGCCAGTCAGCTGCGCGACATGCAGCCTGCTATAAAATGCAAGCAGGTTTAATGGGATGTACCAGCTTTGAATGACAACTAGAAGGTAAAAATTCCTTGGATGCATTGTTCCTCCTTATGGTGGTAATCGATTGGACTTCTAAGAGAACATTATAAACAAAGGACTGCATTAAGTGGCTAAAAAAATCCACAAGTTGTTGTTGAGCAAGAGGCTTCCAGAAATGACACGGTTTGTTCTGACCACAGGAGTGAGTGTTTCTTTTGTATGTCTGCCATGGCTGTAGTGCTTCTTAATAAATCTCCATTAAATGGTTTCAAAGAGTACATTGGGTTTCAAATAATGCTTGTTGTCTTGTGTGTGGTATTCTTTCTGGTTTCCACTGCTTATATGGAACAGAAAATGAGTTGAAGGGATGTGGGTTTAGGGTTTAGCTTCAGGTCAGGTTATGATTTCTCTTTGAAACGAGGGGAAGGATTTTCTTGTGAGAGGAGCACTTGGAGTGAGGTGTGATATGCCATCTTGCCCTCTCAAGTCATTTATTTGTTTTTAATGTCACTGAACTCTGTGGCTTGTGGGGGAAGGAGGTCTCCCCGAGAATGGCTATGGGAACCCTTGCTGCTACAGTGCTGCTGTGGGGCGGTCTCACCTGGACAGCTGTGGATGGGCACTCCACCACTTCTGAGGTGGCTGCTGCTGTCAGGAGGTCGGAGGTGTGCTTTAGAGAAAAGCAAAGGCTTCCCCCAAGTTTTGAATACAGCTGCTTGCTCTGGTAGTAAGCTGCCTGCTGGTTTGCTATGCTCAGTGTATTCACAATTCTGCTTGTGCATGCTAATTCCTGTGTTTTTGAGTGCATATTCAGAGTAGAAAATAGGTGGAGGAGACATAAGGTTTGTGTTTAGCTATAGAAGGTGCTAGAGAGATGGGGGCAGCTGTATTAAACTTCATTAGGGCTTTTGCTTATTGAGAATCGGAAGCTTCTGCCTCACAGCATCCCAGCTATGTGGGGGTTCCCTCTTTCAATGAAAGCAAAAATCTGTGGATCAGCTGATAGGTGGTATCATGTCACTGCATAGAACATAAGCAGCTACATTTGAAACAGTATTTCGTTTTTCTCACCCTTCAATGCCTGGTTTTGCATGTACTTGTAGAACAGTGTCAAGGTCCCACATAACACCACAACAGTGAGAGGGGCATAATCAAAAGGGCTTTTCATGCCTTCTGGCAGAGTATACTCACTAATCCCTTGTGCTGATGTGTTTTTAGTCTTGTGTTGTAATAATATCTCCATCACTGACCGTTTTTTCAAAGCACAGTGATGATGCTAAAATGTCTGGATGACCCTTAGGGTTTTGGGTTTTTGTCATCTACTCCTACTTGATTCCTTTCTGATTACTGAGATTTGATTTCTGCCTCAATATGCTATGGATCCTACTAAAAATGGCAAAGTCTGAGCACAATGTTATAACATCTGAAAAGCTCTGTCTTTCACTGTGTAGTGAAATAGATATGAGCACCATGATAGATGAGTGTCTTCTTAGGTTAGTTGATGAAGATCCTCTTAGCTGGAAAGGAGATGAAAATGCATCTACACCCATACACTCCCACCCTTTTGTGTACATGATTAACTTCTATTGATATATATATGATATATATACATTATATATATATATGTATGTATATATATTTGAGTTGCTATGCAATTACTCAGGTTCGGAAACAAATAGAAATTGTTCAGAAACAAATAGAAATTTCTATATAGAAGTCTTTTGGCTTTGTAGTTGAGGAGTTGGCTCAAAGAAAAATTCTGTTTGTAAAATAGAAAATCTCATTTATTCATTGACAGCTAATGATGGCATACTGAAAACCTGAAGTCTTCTAAAGCTTTGAAGGTTTTTGTGGTGCTGTTTTTTTGGCAGGAATTTTTCTTTTCTTTTTCCTTCTGTTTGTTAGTTTGGTTTTGTTTTTTGCTTTGGTGGTGGTTTGTGGTCTTTTTTTTTTTTTTTTTTTTTGAGACTGTCATCAGAGGAACACAGACATCATATTATAGGTAAACTAGAAAAGATAAAAGAGCATCATAGGATAACTTATGTCCAGCTCCCGGCTGGCTTCTCCTTGAGGTCAGACTGCAGTGCTCAGGGTTTTACTCAGTCAGGCCTTGAAACCTTCCTCTCTAATCCATAATCCTAAGTGAGGCTGCCATTGCAAGTTTTGATGCAAGTCTTTTATTTTCTATTTTATTTCAGGACTGCTGTCTAAATTTAGTTAGTGTAATGCTACACCAGCTGCTGTGCCTTTGTGAGTTCCTATACGTTTTAATAAAGCTCTATTAACATCATTCTTAATTATGTGTAGGCAATACAAGTCAAAAGTGAAGAAAGCTTAACGTTTTCAGTGATGCCAAAAGACGTTTATCACCCTTTGTGAGTTGTATGTCTAGCCCTTACTATACTTATGGCAAAGAGATGCTATCTTGTTTACTTCTGTTGTGTGCCTGAATGCTACTCTGCTGCAGTTAAATTGAAATGAAGTTTTAGGATTGATCCCCTGCAGAGCAGCTGAGCAAGATTAATGTTAATTGATGTTTTCAGATAAGCGTCAGTGATAAATAATATACATACATTTAATTTTTAGTATGACTTAGGCTTACAGATATGGACAGATGGAAAAAAGGAACCTGAATTCTTTCTTCCCTGTAAGAAGTTCCCAGCATTTTTTCATTCATAAATTTAAATGAATGATGTCTTATTTCTGTGGATTGCTCAAGTCCCACAGAAAAATTACTTTAAAATGTATCTGAAGCTGAGAGCAAATACTAATACATAAAGCACAAAAAAATGGTGGTACTAGAGCAGTTCTGTAAGTGTGTATTATAATTGGAAATTATGAAATTAAGAACTTTGGAGTCACTAACAGAAATTTAGTTCCAACTCTAGAAAAACTGGGTAGATACAGAGCCTCTGAATACCATCAGCTGGATTTCCGGTGATTTTATTCAATTAAAAAAAAACCTGTTTTAAAGTCAGTTTTAGTGTTTATTGAATGTAGGTTACATTACAATGATTTTATTTTTTTTTTAATGAGGCTATAGATTTTTTACACTGTGTTTCTCCTTATAGCCTCACTTCCAGACATTGTGTATCTAAAATAGCATGCATATTTTTAAATATAAATGCAAGTCTGAGTTTCCAGTAGTTAGAACTATTAAAAGGCCAGGTAATTGCAACTCCTTATATTTGTTATTACTGGCAAGATTTGATTTATTAATTTTTCTTTTACATGTAGCATAGTTTATTACTGAAATGCACATGGTAACAGCAAGCCAGATACTTTAAAACATGCTTCTATGTGGTCTAGTTAATGACTGGAAGATACTCTAAATGTATTTGTCTCAAGCAGAAATCATTCACAGAGCTGCACTACTATAGTGCATTTCTAACCTCTTGCCCCTGTATGAAGGTGTTAGGGTGAGATATATTATTTTCTTATTATATAGTAGTGATGACTTTCTGCTCATAGCAGTCTTGTACAGCTTGTGAGACTCACCCAAGCCTGTTTCTGTTTCATGTGCATCTTGGAGAGTCAAGCTCGAGTGCACAAAGCTTTCTGCGTGATGCTGCAGCAGATTTTGCGAGTCAGCAGTTTTAAACCATGTTAATGCCAAACCCATGCCAATATACAGTGCAAGGAGGTTTTAATGTTTGGCCATTTTCTGTTTAATGTGGAAATTTTGTAAACCTGACCACCTGTGATCATTTGAACATGCATTTTTCTCCCTGCTGCAGTGTTTTTCCTTCTTTATGGTTGTTCTTTTTTTTCTGTATCTTAGTGTCACTTATACTTCATGCTCCCCCATCTTGCTTTTCATGTGTAAATATAACATTAAAATGCAGAAGGCCACACAGTCTTTCCCTTTGCATTCTCTGTTTTCAGGCTTCTGCTACCCCCTAATTCTGTCTTCAGGTTTTTATTTATTTCTGCTTTATGCACTTCTGTTTCTCTCCAATTTTGTATAATTTGTGTCTTCTCAAAGCTTGCTCTTTAATGCTGATTGTCCTTGTTGTCTTGGCTGTTCCTTACCCTTCTCCCTGCTCCCACAGCCCTCCACTGCACCCTGCTTTCCCAGCTGTGTTCTCCTGCACACCGTGGTATTGACCTGTGTTGGTGCTGGGTGCCTTCAGCAAAGTCCTCAGCAGAAGCTGGCTCCACTGCGTTTGGACAAGTTTAGCAACCACACCTCATGGTATGAGGCCAGTGTGCATGTATCTCTTATTTTTAATGAGATTTAACAAGAGTTCGGGTGTAACAACCATGAGAGGAGGAGGCACTTCTTATTTTTTCTTACTGGAGTATCAAGGTCACCTTATCTGCTGATAATGGGAAGAATAAACCCTTAATTTATGCTTGGGTACAAGCTTCTTTGTTTTTTATTTCATCTCTCCAGTTTGTCTGGAAGTCTTCACAATCAAAGTTTAAATCAGAGTGAGGATTAAGTACCTGTGATATATTCCAATGGCCAAATGCTTTTTTTTTCTGTAACAGAATAAAAATGAAATAGAAATGGCTGGAAGAAAAAATATACTTTAGAGTTCATAACATCTCAGATGCAAAATACCTCCATACTTCTGTGTGTTGTGAGATAGGTAAGGGCTGAAGTTAAACTGCCTGCAGTCGTTTTAATAAACAAAAGCATAGACAGTGCTATGAGCAATTAATGTTAATTTTGCACATCTCTACATAGCCAGGGATAAGTACTTACTAGCATAGGTATGAATCTTTTTTATGGAAAAGGAAAAAGGGCTTGAGGTAACAGAGGAGTCTGACTGGAATGTGAATGTTCAGCACAATGGAAGGGGGATAAAAGCACATGAGTTCATTTGGCGGCTTCTCTTGAAGGGGATTTCAGCCTCGAATGGTCTGAAGCGAAGCAGACAGAAGAATGCTGTTAGGAGCAGTCATAATAAAGGTGATCTACAGCAGCAGTTGGTTACAAAGGAGGAGTTAAAGGAGTTAAACTTACTTAGCCTTTAGTGGCAGCTCCAGGTTGCCATTAGGATGCTTCTACATCGTACTGAGGCAGATGGCAAAAGGAAGCGCTGGGCTCCTGGCACTGTGCATGTGTCCTCCAGCCCAGAGCTGTCTGGGGAAGATGCAGGTTCCTGTGCAGGTATGGGAAGCATTTGAAGAGCAAAGGGTTTTGACAACCCATTAGTGCAGTCAGCATGGTCTGTAGTCCCCTGTAACTCCCCACTGCAGCCCCCAGGGAGAGATGCAGTAGCTGGCACGCTTTGTGGGAGCCTCCTTGATAAGTGCATTGAAACATGTAGGAAACAGAATTTTGAAATCAAACTGCTTGCTAGGTCTTATGTGTCCTTGTTATTTTGTAAAATAAGGAAGCAAATTTGAATTGCTTACAAATACCAGCACAGAATATATAGAGAGCAATCTTGTGAGGCTTACAGGCTAAGCGCCTTTTTTTTTTCTCCCCTCCTATGCTGTGAGTGCACCTTGAAATGCCATTACCTGCTCGAGCTGAGAACAACGTAATTTGTAATGTGGTACAGCTAATTTTTCATTGTGGTTCCACTGGGGCATAGTGCAAAACAATCTGGTATAGCTACAGTGGTAGAGCAGTAACCTGAATTCAGAGCAGGCGGCACTATGTCAGTTGCTGTCTCCTCTCACCTTTGGCCAATAATGAGGCTATTTGCAAAATTACTGTTAGGCTTTTAAATATATTTGATATATTCTGCTTTTCACATAGTATGCAAGCATAATCAGAAAAAAAATGGAGGTTGGGTGATTACAAAAAATAAATACAAAATGGAAATTGTAGTTAGCTGACATCCGTCTTCTCCAGATCTAAAAGAAACATAGGACCACAGAATGGTTTGGGTTCCAAGGGACCTTAAAGATTATCTGTTTCCATCCCACCTCCCACCAGACCAGGTAGTTCCTTAATTATGTTGAGGAGCCAATTCTGTGGCCAAGATAGGAAGAGAAATGTTTTCAGAGCCAACTTAGACAACTTTCTTAGATTTTTTTTTTTTCTGCCATTCGCATAACAAATTGTAGTGTGTGCAAAGGAGATGAGAAACCCCAGCTCTTTTAGGCTGTCAGTGCCAAGTGCTGTGTTGGCTTTGAGAAGAATCCAGCTTGGAACAGCTCTGAACGGGATGGCGAGCTTCTGTAGTTTGGAAGCATTAAAACACAGCTCCTGAATTAAACTTCTCCGTGAATTTTCTTCTCTTGTCTGGAAGCTCAGCTTTCAGCTTAAAAGTTTTTTTTTTTTTTTTTTTTTTTTCTTCCAAAATATGATAGATTACACCCTGAACTCCACAGTTTCCTCTGTTGCATTTTAGGTCTCTCCCAGGTCACCTAAATGCAAAGGTGAGAGGCAGCATGCCCTGTGTCCAGAGAGCTGGTGTGGTCGTTCTGCTGACCTTCCATCTGAAGGACAATTTCTTGTGTTTCTCTTGTCTTACCCAGCCTGTAATTTTCATGGAACTTGCTAAAATGTACTCCTGTTCTGTTGTCAAACTGAGCTGAAATTGGCCTGAAAATTCAGGAGTTACTTGGGGGAAATCTGATAGGCTATGTGATTGTATAAGTATGCTTTCTCGTATCCTGGCTGCAAAAACTTCCAACCCTCAAACAACAAGGGGGGGAAAAAGCCTTAATTTACCACAAAGGTGGTTTTCAGATGTCCCTGTGTGTCTGATCTGTGCATTTGGATTCAGCAATTAAAGTATTAATGCATGTAGCAGCATCTGTATCATTAAACTACTGGTATTCTGCACTGGATTTTTCTTCCCAGCAGAGCAAATTTTGCTGTATTATATTGAGTTCCTGGAGAATCCCAGAAAGGTGACTAAAATTTTAAATCTTGCATTGCATCATAATTTCCTCCTTGTGAGACAGCCAGCAAAGCCATGCTGCAGAGGTAGATTCTATCTCCTTTCCACAGATAACAGGAAAAATACTCTTTACTGTGTAATCACAATCCTTTTACAAGGCTGCCAGAATTAGCAATTCTGATAATCCTAAGTAGCGTGCTTCCTCAACCACTGTATTTACAAATGATTTACTTATTCAAGGCTTGCCTACCTGAATCAAAAACAAGAACTCATCGCTCCTCGTAGAGAAAAGGATTACAGACTCTGTAATCTCCTTCTCATATCGATTCTGCTGTTGTATGGAGACGATTACTATTTTTCTGGCTTTAATCAAGGTTGCATTATTCGTGATATCATTTGATATGCAAAAGAAACTGGAAGCTCTTAAAAATAAAAGTAATAAGGAAAAGGTAATTTCTTATTCTAAGTTTCACTCAAAAATTGAAATTAAAGTCATGTAAGTTAGCGTGCCTCGAGTGAGAATCTGTCTCATTAATATTAATCTCTGGACTCTAATGAGGACGCTAAGCTGCTATGTAATACTAAAAGGGCACAGGTGTGACATAGTCTCAGAGAAGGCAGCAGCCCTAAATCCCATAGGCTATTAAACCATAAATTGCAATACCTAATTATTAGGCAATTTCTTGTCTGGTTATTGAAAGGACTGGGATTTTGAGTGTTTATCAGTGAAAAATAAATGGTGGTAGAAGACAATTTATCATACGTGGAAGGATCACTGAAACTCCCTGTAACGGAAAAACATGATGGAGTGGAGTCTCCACTCCATGATGCCACTGTTTTATCAATATATATATTTATCAAATATATTTAGTATATTTGAAGGTTAGTTATGTTCTGCACAGCTCAAACATCTGTCATTTGGCCTATGATCGACACATAGCGCAGTTTAGTCTCAGGAAGAAACACTCAGTTTGCTGTTTTCAGCTGTACTCAGGCTTGAAGGGATGAATGGGAAAATAGACTCCATGGTTACTTTCCTGGGCAGTGTCAATGACAGCAGCCTGGATGCATTTGGGGAGTGTATTTAATATGTTTGTGCTCTCAGACTTTGCAGTGATGGATTCTGTATAAATAAATAAAGACTCAGGAGATTTAGTAAGGTGCCAGAGGAAGGCGATCACAATTTGTCTTGACTAGAAGCCTTCTGGAAGCAACATTCATAAACTCTATACTAATATGTTGTCCCCTCCACCCTGAAATTAAATAAAAATTAAAGGAAAGAAAAAACTTTTTTAGGTTTAAATGCCCTGTCATTTCTCTGCCTGCTAGCGTAGCTGTTGTGTTCAGTGATAGTTCTTAATGGGATGGTGGAGGAGAATTGGGGTGGGAATGAGCTGTATATGCTAAACCCACAAGTAAAATATGATTCTGTTGTCTTGAACAGAGAACTATTTATATGGTGAACTGTACAGATGTCTTGTAATGGAAAATTACTCTTCCTTCCTGAAAAACCACTTGATAAATCACAGGCTTCTCTTTATAGTTGCTTCTCTCTTAATGTCTAGAAAATCCAAAAGTTATGCAAATGTGTAGTACTCCAATCACAGTAAACACCTGGAAAAACAGAATAAGCACTCTTAACAGATTACCTTAATATGCACTTTTTTATTCCTAACGTTTGTTGAAAAGCTTATGAAATCCTAGACAACATTTTTTTTTATTGGAAATTAGAAGTTTTCTATGTGGTTAATGAGTTTTGCAGCTTTTGTAATTGACAGAACCAACCCTTTTGAATGGTTCACTAAATGCAGCACATTAATCTATTGCTTATTATTGTTTCCTGTAACTGGCAATGGTAACATGAGTAAAAGTCAGTCCCTAGGTGTTTTGGTACTTAAGACTGGACTCAGATTTGATTTAAAAGTGGTGAACTGGCTAGGTATTCAGGTGCAACAAAGACTGAGGTCCTGGCTCCTGACTATTAGTGGTCACCAATAATGCCCTGGGCTGCATTTGAGTCAGGAGGCACTGCAGTGTTGCCATTCGGGATGTACTGCATGACTGGTACCTTACATATCCCTGCTCTGGTTCTGCGTTGGGATGTCTCATGTTCAGCGTCCTGTCCTGAAACACTCAGCACAGCTCTGCCTTCTGCCATGCCTTGCTCCCAGGTAGACAAAAAGATCCTTTTATGAATATTTTAATGTGCATTTAAAACATAGTGGTTTAAAACATACAATCATTGCGTGTTTCAAGGCAAAAGTAATCCTCATTGGTGTGCTGGAGCTTAATGGTGTCGTGACGAAGGGTGGATGTACTGCTTTACTTCCATGCGGAGTTGTACCTCGAGGTCTTTTTTTCTCTGAGCTGTGGAGAGAAACTGAAGTAAAATACAGTGGAATGCTTTTTTCATGTGCTGGATTTCTGTAATTGCAAGGAGAGTCTGTTGTTATTGGTATGCCAACTATGGGTACCCTGTGTCCTTCCTTTGCCATAGCTGTTTGCCTGATATTAGCCAGGTTTAATAGGAAAACAAAGCTTTGTAATTTGTCCGTGTTGTTGCCCCCTTCTGTGTGACCTTCTAAAACTACTGGTGAGCTCTGAATAACACCAACAGTTACGTACCTGCGTGAGCTTCCTCAGTTATGATAGCTTGGTGGGGGAGTGCCCCTCAGAGAAGAGGCCATGGCACCAGCTGCCTGTTGCACTGGAGATGCCAGTGAATCAAGGTGAATGAGGCCCTCAAAACCATGCTTTGTATGGTCTATAAGCCAGAGAGTACGTTGGGCTTTCTGTCCTCAGAGGGAGGACAGACCTTGTGGATGGGTTATCTCCTCCCTGTTCAGCCAAGCCATGCAGTGTATGAGTGGTGACTTCATTCACAAGGGTCTCCATCGTGACACAGAGCTCTTCTGTGGTGGTTTAACTGTTGGTCTTGTCCTTTGCTGTTCTGAAATGGGAGTAAACCGTGGCAGATCTAGACCTGATAGACTGCTTGGTGTCCCTTGCCTGCCTTGTCCATCTCCGATTGTCTCTTGCTCAGTGGGGTTGCGTGACTTGGGTGATCCCTGCAAAAATAGCCCATGTGAGCATGTTATACACATTTTTCTGATCCCTTTAGTGCTACTAAAGTTCGACAAAGTTTTGATACTTAAATGTACATACATTGTAACAGAAAACAGCATTAAAAACTCATTTTTACTTGTTGAGATGTATTTCTTTTTCTTCAGTAAATATTTTAATGAGTTGTAAGCAGCTTACTGTTTGTGTTTGGGGGAAAAAAAAAGAATCCCCAAGAGAACAATATCAGATCATTTGTTAGGGAAAAAAAGCTTTAATGCTTGCTAATTGCATACTTTAGAGTCTCCTGTTATTAGCATTTCTGGTTAAAGACAAGTCTTTCCCTTTAAGCTTTGCTGGAGAAACATCGTGTGGTTTTACTTCCTTTTATTAAAAACCAGCCCAACCAAACAAAATGGTCAAAACAAAAGACCTGGTGCAAGAGAGGCAAGTGCCTCTCTCCGTGCTGAGAACAAGGTGGTGCAACATCAGAAGGCGGCGAATAGTGAGGCAGTGTTGGAAGCAAAGTTAAAACTTGAAAATAGCAATCTGAAAAATGCAGTTCCTCTACCTACCCTAGAGTTCCTCTACTTACCCTAGAGTACATCTGATTAGAGAGTGTATGAACAGTGAGGTGAAATGTTAATTAAATGTCAGCAGTTTGTATTCCCCACGGCAGGTTAAGATGCTGTGTGCAGACCAGTGACATGGTAGGTGGGCAGTGCGGTTTCCCGCAGGGGGGCTAGCACAGGACCCAGGAGTGGGACAGTCACTTCGTGCTCTGCTCTGGCCATGCTTCATCCATGTCCTAGAGCCAGGCGGGCACAGCTGATGCAAAACTCTCTACTCCTTGGTTTATTGCACACCATTGAAGAAAAAGGTTGAGAGAGCAGCCTTTGCTGTCCTTGGGGCTACGGGGTGCAATGGTTCTACTCTCTTGAGGATGAGATTAAGCTCAGTGCTGCTAAAGAATAAGAGATACTGCCAGGTATGAATGGCTTCTGTAATAAGCACAAATAAAACCTTTTTTTTTTTTTTTTAAATTAACATGGACATCAGTGTTTTGTGTATTGGCACATAAAATAAATTTCATTTAGATGAAGCACAATAGAGGAACCTGTTCATGTGGAAATCAATGGGATTTGGGCTTTCAACCTTTGATTTTCTTTTAATTATTTTTAAAAAGTATTTAATGAGTGTGGGATATCAGGCCCATGACTGATATTGTGCTTGTATCATATTTCTGATACTAGCCACAAGTCTTACGATTCATTGAAGTGATTTCTTACCCATTTTTTTGTAAAATGGAAATAGGAGGTTGTTTCCTGAAGCAGTCTGAAATTTTTAAAATCAGATTTATTTATAGGAACTAAGTACTGAGTACTAGAATGCTTCCAAATTTATCATAAAGGATATTACCCTGTCATTGTTAACTGAAGATTCAGTCACACCTACAACAGCGGGAAGCATGTTCTGTTCAAAATCAATGCCAAGTGTAACTACACTAGCAAAACAAACAAGAAAAAACAAGAAAGTGGTCTGCTTTTAAAATCATGGCTAGTATTTGTGAAGATGCATAAATCAACCCTCAGCAACATTGCAGATGATTCAAAATGGGGTGGATTAGTTGTGCTGCCAGTTAGAGAGACCTGGGCCACCAGTAGTTTCACGTGGATCGAGAAAGGCAAGTGCACAGTCCTGCACCTGGGCAGGAACAACGCCAGGCACCAGCATACACAAGTGGAAAGCAGCCTTGCAGAAATGGACCTTGAGGTACTAGTGAACAGCAAACTGACCATGAGCCAGCTGTATGCTCTCGTGGCAAAGCAGGCCAACAGCATCCTGGGTTTTGTTAGGAAGAGCATTGCTGGCAGGTTGTTGGATGGGGATTGTTCCTCTGTATGAAGCACTCGTGCTCATCTCTGTGGTTTTGTGTCCAGTTTTGGTCTCCCCAGCGTAAGAAGGATGTGTACTTACTGGAGCAGTTCCAGAGTAGGGACACAAAGACAATGAAGGGATGGGAGCCAGTGCCGTCAGATGCTGTCAGAGCTGGCACTCATCAGCCTGGAGAAGATTCAGAAGGATCATATGAGTGCGTATAAATACCTGATGGGAAGGAAGGAACAAGTAATCAAGAGCTTTTTCTCAGTAGTGCCCATTGGCAGGATGAGAGATGATGGTCACAAATAATAGTAAAAACAAACAAAACCAAAACATGCAATTCCATCTGAAGACAATAAAAATCTTTTTTCACTGTAGGGGTGATCAAACACTGGAACAGATTGCCTTTAGAGTCTGTGAAGTCTCAATCCGTCAAGATATTAAAAACCTGGCCTTAAATCAAATCAAATCAGGTTCTAAGAAAGGATGCTTGCTACAAAATGTACTGCATGTGAAACACACTGCTGAATTCATACTAGGGTCCTCCCAGTGGTGTATTACAAGCTCTACACAATTTTGTTCAGGCTGGCTGAGTTTCTTAGGAATGAGAGGCTCAGGTTTTCCACTGGTAGTGCAGGTTTGTCTGAGCTTGGTCTTCTAGATAGTGACAGCTGAAAATAAAAATCAGTGCACAGCAAATGGACAGGGAGTGCATCTCCTTTTTTTTTTTTAAAAAAAAAAAAAAATCATTTATTTTGACCCATACCTATAGATGCCCCGAATGAATCTTTGGGAAGGTCAGGCTGAAATCTGGATCAGCTCAAGTCTTCCTTCAAGTGTGGATGGTGTGTTTAATTCTTAAGGAGCTGTACAAGTAGTTGTTTCAGGTAAATTACTAGTTCTGTACATAAAAGCTTGTTCATTTCTCTTCCAAAATGAACTGTGTTATTATGATACTCTAGTTGCTCTGCTCAGTTTTTATTTTATTTTTTTTTTCTTCTGATGAATAGCTACTATCAGCAGAACAACATTCTACATTAGAAGCTTATATAAACCTAAATTTTGGCCTCTTGGCCTTTAGTCATCTCCTTAATATTATCTTCTGCAGTTGTTATAATGAAAACACAGTACATGTCCAGACTTAAAAATATCCACCCAGGGAAAGATTTGCTGCAGAATGATCCTTCTACAGATTTATATCACTGTGCATACTACTAAACAAATATTTACCTTACTATGGGGTTCATTTTGAGAGCTGCTAAACACTTACTGTTTTGCAGGCCATGTGCAGGATTCAGTAATGGAGAGAAATAGAATTTCTAAGTGCTAAAATGTGTACCAGCATATACAAACCAATAACCAGCACAGTGTGATTTGAAGAAATGACTTCCCGCTATACAGTGCATGTTCTTTAAAAAGAGCAACCACTGCTTTCTAGCTCATTGTAATTCACACTGCGTCCAGCACTACTGGAAAACTAATGAAAATGCTGGGAGTACAAGGCTTTATTTTACTGTTGAGAATTCTCGGTGGTTACAATATTATGTTGTGCCTAATTCTCCTGGTATCACGTTTTTTTTAACAGTGATTTTTATTTTCAGCCCAGTGATCCATTTCATGTGTTAACCCCCTAACTCCTGAATGTACCAAGTAGCACAAAGGAGATTTCATAGCAAAATGTTTTTGCTAGATTAATTGTAAACATGAAAATTCTTCTCAAGCAGCTAGAAATCTTGTATGCATAGGCTTACTGGCATGGAAATCTGGGTAGCAGGAGCTTTTAAGTCAACCTCCAAGATCAAAGTGCTGGGATAGGAGGAGGAGGTGCTGGTTTTATTTTTTCATCCAAGACTGTGTGACATGAAACCATGCAACTGTTGCCATAGTAAAGTTATATTAAATTGACTAAAAGCCAGTCAACAGTAGTGTGCAAAAAACAAACCAAACCAAACAACCCTTCCCAAAAACAAACCCAAACAAAACATCCCCTCCCAAAAAAGAAAACCAGAAGGATAAACACTTTGTTTTCCCTCCTATAATATGGAACTATAGGAACTCATTTTACAACTCTCTGTGACTCTTTTTAAAAAAATATGTACATGATTGCCAGCAGTGAAGTCATTGAGTGTTTCTGGGATTTGGGGTATGTTGTGTTTCAAATATAATTTTTGTTTTTCTAAAATTTATCATTCATGACGCACCTTCAGTTGTCAACTGTATGATAAAAGAGTCGTCTCCTCCTTAGCTGAGTACTAAAATTCAGAAGATATTATCACTAGAATGTTATAAATGGTATTTTTGCACATTTCTTGAAGTTTTGGAAGAATTTACTTGCATCTTTGCTGGCTTTTGCTTTGTTATTCATGAGTAATTTAGAGTACATCTAATGAACTACATTATTTCCCTCCCTGCTGCACCCTGCATATGTGCAATTGCAGGGACTGAGAGACAAGGTAACATCGCATGTCCCAATCTCTTTGCATCTAATTTGAGGAAGACAGGAGCATGTGGTTATGAAATAAAAGAAAAAGATAATTTTTGGTTGTGTTAATCTTTGTAATTGTATGGTTCAGGAGTTCTGTTAAAAGTGAATGATACAGTCAATATCTGCAGCATGGCTGTGCTGTTCAAGAAAAAAAGTCAAACCTGAGTTCTTGTGACTGGAGCACCCAGACACCAAGTGCAGAGGTTGATCCCTGTCAAGGTCCCTTTCAGAGAGATGCTCTCCTGATACCTATGTAGGTAAAGAAGAAGGATAGCAGCCTTATTACAGACCCCTTGTTTAACTTCAGAGGTTCTTAATTTCCTCTTGTTTCAGCACCTGAAATCTTTGAATGACATGTTAGGGACCTAGTGCTGCAGTGTGAGCTCAAGCATCTACTGCCATTTGAGATGGTCTTGGCCCCCAGTTGCTTGTTCCTGCCAGGTCCTGCCGGGTCCCGTGTCTGTGTTAGATCATGAGGTTGTTTTAAGTGTACAGGGCATCTCACATGGCACTCAGGTAACTAAACTTGCTTTGAGCTTCTAACACCATCACAATTTGCCTTTTCAACTTTTCTAGAGAGGCAGGTGTACTTCGAAGGGTTTATTTATTTGAAGGGGCTTCAAGTGTTTATTGGCATTGTGGCTTTAGGAGAGAAGGTAAATTGGATAAGTGTTTCTTGCCCACTAAAGGCAGGGAGGTCGATGTTTCTCATAAATTTGTCAAGAAATTTTCTCCCTCTGTAGCTGTACTGTACAGACAGGCTTCTCTGTTACTGCTGAAAGTTCAGCCATGTTAGGGGGGGAAGGTGATAACTTTTGTGCCTAGGACAATACCCATGATATTTGCAGGTGCCTAGATGGGATTTATTTATTTATTTTTAAATGAGCGCTCCAGTAATCCCCTTCTTAACTTAATAGGGGTCTGAGAAATCACAGTTACTCTCTGTTTTGGCAGGGAAATTATGCAGGTACAAATAGTCACTGTTTTTGTGACAGGGCCAAGTGTCTTAAATTAGAAGCAACAAGGCAAAGTCTCTGGCTGGAATTGGCCCCAACGCCTTGAGTTTGACCTGATGCTCCAAAGGGAGCAGAAATCTATTCAAGAATAGATTTGTTGTGTTGGAAGCTTACAATCCACACAGAGAATGAGAAATGATGAATAAAAGAAAAATAATAATTGAAATGCGTCTGGGGAAAAAGGGAAGGACTGAAGGCTAGCCCACCCTCTCCCTCAGGGTCTGCTGTGATACATGATATTGGTCAGTGTGTCTGCCCTCCCCTTTTCCCTTTATTTAAATTATTAATTTATTTAGTTTAATTATTTAATATTCCCCCAATAATTATTTTTCCTCTAATTAAATTATCCTTATCTCAACCCATGAGGTTTTTTTTTTTTTCTTCTTCCCCTCCTCTTCTGAGGAAGGGGAGTGAGAGAGAGGTTGCGGTGGCATTCACCTACCTAGCAAAGTAAAACCACTGCAGTGTAAAACAGTGGTAGCAAGGCCCTAGTCGATCCTTGAGGAAAGTGTGAAAAAGCATGGTTGAAAATTTAACTAATGGACAAAGGACCTCACTGTCATTGCCTAACTGGGGAGCAAAGCATCAGGGAATAAGAGAGAGGTGAGGAGGGGCCAGAGAGCAAGCACCTTGATGGTCCAGTCAAGGAGCCTTTGTCAGAGTGAAGAAGGGAAAACCAAGGTGATCCCAAAGAGAAGGGTGGCCTAGTCACGGCGATGGGACTATAATCCCCTGTATCAACATATGGGAGAGGATATGAAGAAGGAGCAACTGCATTTGTCAAAGGAAAAGCTAGCTCTTGCAGCCTGATTTTTATACCCAACAAAAAGAGAAAACTTTCTTGTTGCTGAAGTCTGCATGCACAGATAAGGTTTCTGCAGTGAAAGTATTTGAATATGCTTAGAAAAATGGTCGACCTGAGCATGTTTCCATTTCAGTTGAATTTGAAGCTAATATCAAGTAAATAACACTGACGTTTTTTCTTCCACTTTGCTAGAGAAATCAGAGCTGTGGCTGCTCAGATGTCCCCTTTCTCCAGGTGCTGACATTCTTCTGCGTTCTCTGAAAGCATGTTATCATGCTGAAGTGTTCAGTTTCTTTTAAAAAGGAGTGTGAATTCTTCACGTGTCTTCCTCCCTCATATAAAAATAATACTTTGGTAATCAGGACTCTCCTTAAAGAGGTCTAGTCCAGATGAAGCACTTGTTATCTGCAGAGTACATTGAATAAAACCTGAAGACTTCATATAACATTTAAACATGTGCAATAAAATGCATGTACAATATGGTGTTTTCTAGGTACTCCAGATGATTGCCTGTAATTAATTGGCCTTTCTTCTTTGTACAACATAGTGATCTCATGAATGAATACATTTAATGTTTTGTCTTTACAAACCGTGATTTTCAATTTTATTTTCTTTCTTTCCCACCACTCATTTTCCAATTAGGAAAGGGAAAAAGGGAGGCCCAGGAATTTCTGCCTTTAGGGAAAGCTCATTGTGAGTGAGCAGGTACAGTTCTTCTAAAATAAATGAATTCTTCTGTGACTTCTAAAATAATTGCATGCACCAGCATTACAGTAGATCTTTCTTCTGCAAAACATAGTTGGAACAGAGTTCAACATCAGTGGTACATAGTGGTATGGCACTGTCCCATTCCTTCATACTGCTGCGTTCTAATACACCAAGTGACTCTTATTTACACCGTTTGCCTAAGCAGTTGTTGAAGAAACATCTGATAGCTAAATTGTACTGACTTTATCTCTATTGATTAACAAGCGTATATTGTGATGTCTATTGACTACTTCTGTGGACTGGAGTTTTTAAGGGGTTATTTTATTTTATGGCATCCTCTATAACTGGTGAGAAAAAGCCCTCTGTGTTTAAAATAAGTTCATCCATTATTTTTCATTGTCTGTCCTATTGCAGCCATTACCTTAGATCACGTAGATATAGTAGAAACAATATTTATGGGAAACAGTTCAATCTCATCCATTAAAAGAAAACCTTTCCAGATTCTACCCCATGAAAAGACAAGATTGTTGTCCTTTAAAGGAGACAAAAGGAGAAAAAAGGCATACCCACAAACAAATTGTGTTTTTACATAAAGGAAGTAAATAACAGAAAAGAAAAAAACAGAAAAGACTTTTCTTGGTTCTTTTGGTACCTTCCTAACCTTTTAGTTGAGGTTACATGGTATTGTCTTCATAAGTAAATCTCACTGGATTCATCCCTCATATTCTGGCCCTGTGTTTGGAGAGAAAACCCAAACATAAAAAAAAATAGATATCCATTTCCTGTGGTTATGAGTGAGATTTATATTGTGGGTGATAAAAAGCAGGGGAGGTACAATCTGTTCCTTCATCAGAAGAGATGATCAGCGAGAAATTTCTTGAGGGTTTTCCTCATCTGTAGATGTTGCAGAGAAAGCAGACCCTGCTAAACCCAGTACACGGGTCAGAAGTTTCTCTTGGTCTGAGAGTTGATAATGAGAATACATTTCACCCTCTAGAGATAACCAAAGTAGGAGGAGTCAACTGACTGAACTGACTGCCCATTACATGATTCTGCTTTAAACACTGACATTTAAAGCCTTCTGCCATGTAAATTAGAATTTCTGTTTATGGGATTGCATTTTCACTGAATATTTTTCTTATTAAAAATGCAGAGAGCCTAAAAGCCTCATTTCACACAGCACCTAGAAAGAAGTGTTATGCTGTTAGGAAAAGAAATGCTGTTTCACAAATGCATTTCAGCTTTGTAGTGTCTTTCTGCATACACTGTTTCATTCATTGCAAGAGTATGATTCGTACAGACTTTCTCTTCTTATGAGACAAAAAAGGAAAGAAAAACTCAGAAAAACTCTTTTTTTTTTTTTTTTTTGCCTGAAGAAAGAATATCCATCGGTGGGAATTTCAGATGATAAAGGTAAAAAATGAGATACCTGTCTCTCTGATCTGCCTACACTTATGTGAAACTTGGATAATGGCAGAATAGTTCTTGATCACTGAGTGAAGGGCTTACATTTTGAAAGGCAACTTTTGCCAGGAAAGATGGAAGTTGAAATGGGATTTTGTCTCCTTTATAAAACGCTTTTGTGCCATTAGCTCAAAAGCTTTATGTGATAGATGAGCCACAGATGTTATTACTGGAAAGAAACACTTGCCAAAGCTTACCGAAAACTCTCATAAACACCCCATATGGAGAAATGCTACAATAGTAACTCTCTCAGACCAGCAAGCTTAAAAATATATACTGGATATATCTAGTACCATTGACGACCAGTACAAAATTAGGTCCTGTTTCTGCAATTTTGTCTTTGATTTTACGGACATTGGGGTTGGCAAAAACAACTTTCACATTCAAATCTCAGCACAGTAGGCTAAAGACTACTTGCCATGAAGGGAGATGAAATAGAGGACAGCATAACATTGGTCAGTCAGCCTTTTTTTCCCCTCTGCTGTTCTGGTTTTATTGTCTAGTGATTCTTTCAGAAATCTGTCTGGTTGGTCCTGTAATACTCAGAATTGTTTGAATGAAATGAGATTTTCTTCTTGTTTGCTTTTCCTCTGAAGGTTTATTTTCTTCTCTCTTTGCTACTAAATGTAACAACTCCTGGAGAATATATTTTTGATTATGATTTGAAAATTTGGAACATTTCTAATGGTTGAAAAAACACTAAAACGTCTACTACGGCAGAGAAGCCTAGAAACAAACAGCCATTGTCATAATTTACAGGCAATTATCCTCAACTTTATTCTACCTTTTTACCTCTCCGTCATTCTTTAAGAAGACTTTAAAGAAAAAGAACAGGGGTGCTGTGGGACTGGTGCTTTGTTTTTTTCTGTGGAGGGACAGATGTATGTGAGGTCGGGTAGGCACTGGTGGAAGAGGCACAGACGGTCTTCCTCTGGTGAAGGAGAGAAGCTGAAACAGCACAATGAGGGCAGAGGGAGAAAGCATGCTGCATTCATTTCATCTTTGGAAAATGGAATTATTTCCAAAACTCCCTGCAAGTTGAAAATAACACATAAGATTCAACTTGAAGAAACTTATTTTCTGCTTCAAAACCAAATTATTTTTCATATTTATTTTTTAATATTTTTTAGTGTCATGAAAGTATTAGCAGTTCATGATGTGTTTGCTGTTGGACAGAGTAAATATTCAGTTGAAATAGCCAAGTGACTGTGGTATCTTGTCATTCTGGGCCGTCAGTGGGAATCTCCTGTCAGTGATTCATCCAGTATCAGTGACTAAACATCGGGAACACTCATGAGTGAGTAGGGTAAAATACGTATTAAAACAGACTTTGCTTTGAAATAAAATATTTTGATTCAAGGAAAAGCAGGTTGAGTGTAATTTTAAATTAGTCGATGATTTTTAGCAAAAGCACAGTGCCCTCAAACCTGTACTGTGGTAGAAAATGGTTTTAATGGAATTGTTTCAGTCAGCTGTAGTTGGCGGTTTTCTTTTGCAGGAAAGCTCTCCCAGCATTATATATATACTTATATACGAATTTATTCAGTAAGTCTCTCTGACAGAATTGTGGAAGTCAAGAAGATGTGACAGGTTAACATAAGAAAAGCAATGCTAATGACTAATTATATGCATTATGCTATTAATGATCATTTCTCCTTTACAGTGTAGGAAAGTAAGTGGGAGGTCAACAGAGAGAAAAAAGAACAAACAAATGAAAAAAACCATGGTGAGCCCTCCTCAATTCCTCCTCCTCAGGCCTCCTATGTCTGAAATCCTTTCTTGTGTTAGGAAACTAATTATACGGGGGTTGCTGACCCAGTTCTCTTTCAAGTACTGAAATCGTGGAGAATCTTTCTTGGTTCAGGTAGCAATTAGCAGTCACCTAGCTGTACAGCTGGCATTGTCCTGTTATCAGCCTGCTCAGTGAGCCTTTCTGCTTTGATGCAGATGGGAGCAGGCTGCTGCTACAAGGAAAGTTCCCACTTTTTCCTGATGAAATTTTTGTGGTTCTTCATTATATGCATAATTTCCACTATAGCTTTTTCTCATGACACCTCTCTCTCTACTCCTGTCACAGTTTATTTTCCTGTCTGTTGTGTATGTTCATTCACAGGGCTCACAGATCTGCATGACATGTGGTATCCCCTCCTTTTCCAAGCTCATGTGCACCACGCCACCCTTAGTACCTCCATGGAAGTCTGTGGACTACGTTTGGGTGAAGCAGCCGTGAGCAGGAGGAACAGCCTGCCTTGCATGCCTGTATTTCCTCTGTGATGTGTGCAACATGCTTTTGGTGCTCCATGTGAAGGCAAATAGATAATCTTAATAAAAACGTGTAGCATGTGGCCGACACATCACAGTCATCTAGGAGACTCCCCCTAATTCTCAATGTTTTTGGAAAGTTGTAAGTTAATTAACTCCATTAGTATCAGAAATAAATAAATAAATAAAATCTCCATAGCAGCTACCAGAAGTATTTTTAATTATGGCATGCTCCTAAATCAAAACCGCGTGTATTTTTTGTGTTTTTTTGAAGTCAGCTGTTCTGCAGCAGCCTCCATTTTAATTAATTTACTAAAGTTTTAATACTTAGCACTGGAGCATATTGTTGTGGTTGAGCTTGTTAATCACAAATGGGTAATTGACTTGTTCCAATGTGTGCATTTGTTCTTTTCTTCTTTCCTCACAGACTATAACTGCTTGTTAGGGCTCTCATGCCATGAAGGATCTTTATGGATCTCCAGGGCTGGTTGTGTGTCCATGTGTGAATACACAGTCATGTGCTTGAAATCAGTTTGGGGATTTCCTCAAAATTATTTCATAGACATGGTCTGCTTCACAGTGAAATCAAATGTTATATAAACACAATAATATTTTTAATGTTGCAGTGGGTGTTTTTTTTTTGCTTATTTGTTTATTTTTATCTAAATGACAGAGGAATTGTTTAAATGAATGAAAATTAAAACAGTCTTTCACAGATTTTATTCCTTTTTGAATAGACCATTATGAACACAAATTACTGAAAAGTCCGTGACTGAATTTTACTTTTTAGGGAAACACAGCACGGAGACGGACTGTAGGTAAGGCATTCTCTAAATTAAGATGAACTAGTTCTCTAAAATGCAGTTATTCATTTTAACACAAGATTGAGTTAAATTTGTTATATAATTAACGCTTAAAACTCAAGCCTTAATGCCATTCTGAGAATAGAAAACACCAACAAACTTCACTGACCATTTCTTTGATTTCTAGTAGAGAATTGGAGAACAGTAAAGAGAATCATATATGAAAAAATATCAAAATTAATTTGAAAAATAAAGATTAATCAGGAAAGTTATTAATTTAATGTGATTCAAGTATTGGCAGGATTTTTTTTCTGCTCAGAATTACTTTTGGTTTGCCTGAACTGTCTTTCCCTTTCATTCTACTTGGCATGTATTTTATGGAGATGAT
Organism: Anas platyrhynchos; assembly: GCF_047663525.1. NCBI lineage: Eukaryota > Metazoa > Chordata > Aves > Anseriformes > Anatidae > Anas > Anas platyrhynchos. The sequence continues at coordinate 31,480,474 of NC_092589.1, read as the reverse complement.
GCTTAGTGGTATTGACTACTGGCATATGCATCAGAGTCCTGGTAACATGAACAGTTCCCCAGAAATCTATGGCTCAGTACCTCACCTTTCCTTAGAGTGCTGTGGAACATCACACAAGCCATTTTTCACTATATGGCATTGGTCCTTTTGAAGAAGGAATAAAGAAAGAGGAGGATTGTCTATATAATGCTTAAGAAATTGAAAGTCATTAAAGAAATGCTTGCAACAGTTTCTAAATATTCTTTTAAGAAAAGGACAGCTCATGTACTTTTTTTTAAATTATTATTATTACTTATGGTTTTGAAGTTAAACGTTCATGTCTCTTTGTATATAATTCCTTAGGAAATCAGACTCGAGATCCTTGAAGCAAGTACCACTTTATGGCAATGCTTACTGTTGAAAGCCTGTGTTGGGTTGCTGTCTTATTTTATCCTTATTATCACTGTTTTGTTTCATCCCATTTAGACCAATAAGTAATTCATGATGCATGTTTTTCAGGGCCTGTTGGGGTTTGTTTAAGAATCTTTGGAAAATTGATTTAAAATTTTGTGGGGCTTTTAGTGTAGAGAGGAGAAGGCAGAAGGTGACTTTATCAGTGCCAGGCTTGGTTGGCTATGCGTGACTTCATATGTTTATGTCAGCTCTTGTGTGTGTACTGTTATCTTTGTCAATGATGGACATGGATGTAAGCTTGGTGGTTTTGTCCTCAGTTTTGCCTAGGGCTTTTCTGGAGGTGGGAGCATGTTGCACCCTTACAGCAGCAGTAACAGTGGCAGGATAAAGAGCTGATGTGTGCTGGTAACAGCAGGACATGGTACATGAACAGATTTCTGGTAGCTTAAGTGAAACGCTCCTATTTTGTAGTCTAAATTTCAGTGTGTGGGATAAGAGTTTAGAGAGGAATGTCATGGGTCATTCTGTTGTTAACCTAGTGGACACGGAAAGAGAGATGCTTCCCACTTCTCTAGGTGATATTTGGATGGCATTTTAATTCTGCCATCCATAAAAATTAATGTAATTTTCATTCACTGTTGTCTTCTGTTTTGGTTTTGTGGGATTTGAGGATCGGCTTAATGCCACTACAATTGTTGGCAGGTATTCAGGCCTTAAAATAATTGCCCATCTGTGTAATTTTCCATTAACCATTTGGAAATAGTAGCTGTGACATAATGTGAAATCTGATTTGACAATATGTAATATAACAGAGGGAAGTGAGAGGTAACATAATCCACTGTCTATCAAGTAAGAATGTTTATGGATCTCTGAATTTGTGATTTACAGAAATGGTAAATTCAACAATCATGAGCCAAAAGGATCCATATGGAATTTAAGGAAACTCTGAACAGTAAGACAGATGTAATCAAACATTTCCTAGTAGAAAGAACTCTATCAGTAAGAATGCAAAACCCAGTGCAAAAAAATAAATAAATAAAAAAAATCTAAGTGTATGAGAGAGATAGTGAGAGGCAAAGTGTGCTTGGTGATACTGAGCTTGTTATCCACATGCAGCCAAAGGTGTGTGAGAGTCAGTTTTCTGATAAACAGCTATCATTTCTGAGCTGTGATTAAGGGAAATAGGACCAGAAAATGCCTTTTTTTTTTTTTTTTTTTTTTTTTTGTGGACTCTTACCTTGTTACTCAGAGGAATGTCAATATCCTGATACAGATACCGTCTGCAGCTACATTTGTGGATGTTACACACTTGCTCCACTCCTTTCTGGGTGAAATAAAAAAGCCTCTAGTCTCTGGCAGCACAACCAGTGCTGTGTGCAGCATCCTCCTGCACTGGAAATAAATGGATGAGGCAGGCACTTCTGTCTTACTTAAACCAAAATTCTTTAACATTAATGATTTTTTTCCTATTGTAACTGGATATATCTTCAGGGGTTGAGGTAAGGTAGTCCTTAGAGAAATTGTTATGTTGAAGACCGAGCAGCAGGGTGTGTGTGACCAGCTCTGCGTCCCTGGCTGCCTGCCCTTCTGGCCCCACCACAGTTGCCCATCTGTATGCACCAGCTCCAGGTTATGGAGTGCCTCAAGGTGCTTGAAAGATCTTCGGTGTCACCAGAAATTCTACCTGTGTCAGTACTTGTCACTATTTCCATTGTGTTTTGTTTTCTTATTGAAGAATACATTGTCCCAGTCAGCTCTGCTGTGCATCCCTGAAATCAAGGTGGGGCTTGAGATGGAAGAGCAGAGCTGTGTCTGCTTCTGTGATGACTATGTAACCACAGCATGCACATTTCCCCTTCTCATCTCGTGATCTTAATGGGAAATTCACTGGGAGTATAAGCTATTGCTTTGCCCATTTAGCAAATAGCAGAATAATTTTGGAAAGTATCCTGGGAGATATATTCTAGTGTGCTACACTGTCTCTCCAGTGAATTTTCCTACAGGAAAATTAATATTTTTAGTGCATTAATGTTTTGGATTCAGCCCTGTTCCAGAAGTGCTTAGATATGAAATGACTATAACTTGTGAATGACACATTAGTTTGTGCATGTGATATAGTCTCACATATAACTTGCATCCAAGGAGAGAGCATATGTTCACAAACAGCCAAAGAAAAAGGAGTTACTTGCCAGGTCAGCATCTGATCTTCAGCTTACAGATCTGTATACATTTGGTCTCCTCTTGTGCTTTGATTAAATTGTCGAGTATATTTAGCTCTCTGAAGTTGTGTGTGTCTATGTATGTATGTAAATACACATATATTTCTGTGTATGTGCATGCATGCATATATTTGTGTGTATAGGTATACATATATTTATGTACATATATATACATACACACTGGTTCTAGTAGGCAGCCTTTATGGACTGAACTACTGCTACTGGTAAAATCTCTCAACTAGGACAAATGAAGTACATTTTCGTACGTGTGGGAACAAAAAATGTCCCAAAGAACTTAATTCAGTTATTAACTGAAAAGTAACTTTATCTTTTTACTAGTTAGTAAATTTGCCAATTTTTACTAAACATCAGATTTCTGAATGTCAAACAACTTTACCCATTGTTTAATTTATTTATTCATTAGCCTTTTTTTTGAAGATTAACCTGTTGCATGAAATAATTAAAATGAAATGTCAGAAAGAGTAAATGATGGAGAAGTGAATGAATAGGTGTTACAGATGAGTCACCGGAGCTCTGATAAGACAGTAAGAAAGAGAAAACAGCCATCATTGCATTCCAGATGCTTTGATCACTGTGTCAATTCCAATGACAGCTTAAATAGCTTGACTGCATGCAGGATTTTGCAAGAAGAGCACATAGTGAATAGGTATATAGTCTATTAATTTAAACATTGCTACATTATTTTCTCATTTCCTTGTCCAGGAAGATAAGTTGTGGACAATAGAGATTACAGTGGAGCAGTAATTACTGTCATTTTTGTTAAGATTGTAGATTCTTGAAAAGTTGTTTGAAAAGTAATGTGCATAGGTGATTTTTTTTGTTAAATTTTCACAGTCTACTGAATCCTTAGGACTAGAGAGGACAACACAGCTGTGTTATTTTTGGTATTTTTTCCTGATATTTTTTCTTTATTCCCTAGTATGTAGTGTATAGTAAACCATCTGAGGGACTGTACAAATTTGACATTAAAAGCCAAGCAAACTTTGAGTACTTCTTTAACTAATTGATGATGATGTTTTATTTAACAACCTATACAGTTCCCTAGGTGGTTAGAAGCAGGAGGCATCCTCAGTGATTACAACCTCAAGAGAAGCTTAGTATGATATCAAATTTGCTTGCTTTCATCTAGCAGAATTATTCTGAGTATATGACCATATTCCTTTTGTTACTCATCTCAACAAGAGTCATGCCTCTCAGAAACAGTCGTTCTTTAACCTATCTTCATTTCACCTAAGCAAATTACAAAAACGAGTTGCCTTTCAACATTTTTAGATGTCTACAGTAGCAATGGTGTCACTGCAATGCTATAGCAGCTGTGTTATGTGTTAGCTGTATCAGCTGTTACTTGAGATACCTCATAGGAATGTGCACAGTGAACCATGCCGTTTTTAAACTTCTTGAACGTGCAAAGAGTATCGGGTTTTAATGAACAAGCTACATTCCACTTTTCCAGGCGATGATGACCTAATTAGAGCTGTAACATCCTCTACTGGAGACTACCCACAAGCTGCCTTCCACTTGCACAAACAAAATCAATAAATCAGAGAGAAGCCTTCATTTTCAAACAAACGGAGGATATAAAATAAATCCTCAGATGCTGGATTGTATAGTACCATTGACAAGCCCTAAAGCTACATAATGCCCTCTGCTAATGTTGCATTGTGCTCTGAGCAGTGTAACCCGATAATTTAGTTTTCTCTGGTATTTTTAACATGAGTCCATATAAGGCAAGGAAACAAATGTTCTGTTTTATCTCTGAAAAAGTATCTGTCAGCACATTCCCTCAGACTTAGAAGCTTCAGATGGAGACTTCTGTGGGTGATCCCTCTGAGAAATTTCTAAGACAGCTTAATGGAGTGCCCTCTCCTATTTCTTAAATCCAGTTGGATGCTGCGTTTGTTGTGTGATTGGAGGTAGATCCTGAACCAGCTTCAGCCTGTTGCTGTTACTGCCCTCCAGAACCCTCCAGAAATGTCGCAGTACCGCTGCAAGCCCTGTGCTCAGGCACATGTAGTTGGGCATTAGGGCTACACGTAGGGCTCTGCATGGCCATGTGGCCAGCCCAGTGCTCAGGAAGGAGGTGACCTTCCTCTTCCTAAGGTGCTGAGAAGAGGGAGGCACCTCAGCTTCTAGCCATTTTTGCTGCTCTGCATCCCTGGGTGGTGGTCTCGGGGGCCACCAGTGGCAAATTTCTTCCATACTCTACTTCATGCTGGTCAGTGTGGTGCTGTGATCCTAAAACCTGGAGTCAGCTGCCCTTCTAGGCTTTGTGCGGCACTCCTGCAGGGGATGTGTTGTGTTTCCTTCACAGCTGGTATGTTTATACACGTTGAATAGCCTGAGATCTAATTTCTGCTAATAGATTAAATCTTGGATCACCCAGGTGTCCACATAGAAACAATTTTTTACTTTTAATTACCCTTCAGAAAGGGCTGTGGGAAAACATGCCAGGTCACAGTTTGGTTCTTAAAGATATCAGGTATAGAAAATGAACTGTGTGAAAATTACTGGATAAGGAGAAAAAAAAAAAAAGGAAGGAAAAAGAAAAAAAAACAAACAACATGTATAAATAGCTTAATAGCTTAATATAAATATTATAATGAAGCAATAAAAGATACCAATCCCATAGAAGTAGCTCAATAGAATTTTTTTCTAGATATAATTATTCCCTGATAGCAAAGTAAAATAATGCCATGTAGAAAAGATATAGGAGACACCACAGGGAGCAGGAACAGAGACTATGGAAGTATTTAGATGACTTTTCAGAGGAAATTGCAAGAGAAACTGTTGTGAGAGTAAACTCGTTTTGTGAAATTATAATCCAATACACCATCTGGGAACATGCATGGTTCCAGCTGAGCAAGAAGTCTGAGTGGTTTAGTGTGATAAATACCAACTCATTGTAAAATCCCATTTTCCTGATGTTGTTAATTTATTTCTTCTGTTGAGGGGGAAAACCAGACATATATGTACATAGCTTTATTTCCCTGTAGTGCAACAGGTCCTACTTACTCATCAATTTGCTTTGGGTGGAAAACTGTGATTTATTTGAAATTCTTTTTTTTTTTTTTTTTTTTGAAAAAACATTAATAAAATTGTAAAATGAGTAAATTAATTCTATTCACCTCTTTTTAATAATTTTGCTTTACTCTTTGGTATCCTTGTGATAGTCAGAACTAGATTAGTGATAAATCTAGCTCATCATTGATTATTATGTTGTTTATTTCTTCCTGAAGTCCTTAAGAGCATTGATTATGGACAAAGAATGCAAGGTGCCAGATAATGGGAAAAATAATTAAATAAAAATAAATTATAAATATATAATTTATTTTATTTTTTATTATAAAAAAAATCTTTGCACTCAAGCAGTTCGCTGCTGTGTCTTTCTTGCATCAAACAAGCTCTTAGGATATTAATGTTGTTAATAACAGATTTTTAATTGCCTGCTAATATTTGGAGATGTATAAATGCCAGGTGAGGCAGAATAAATAATATGCCATCTTAAATTATTTAATTACAGTAAAAAAATGATATAGCAAGTCTCTTTTTCTGTGTATAGAGAGGACTGGAAGTGGTAGCAGCAGTTATAATCCATGATAGGTCAAGTCATATATGAAGAAAAAGCTTTCATTTGTAAACTTTGGCAAACCCAGGGGGAAGCAATTACTGATGAGAAACAACTTTCTTCCATGTCAAACTCATCATTAATTGTTTTTTGTTTTTCAATAAGGGTTGCTCTTTTTTGCTGTTGTCCCCAGAAACCAACATAAGTGACACGCAATATAATGTAGATTGAAGAGGAAATTCAACTGTCAGCTTTGTGAACAGATTAATACTCATTAAATGAATGTAGGTCTCTGAACGTAGGTTTATTGTAAAACGAAGGGCTATGTTTTGTTTGTGAGCACAGCTGGAAGTCAGTATAGCTCCTAAATGTCACTAGAGCAGCAAAAGCCTGCAGGAGCAGCGTTGCCACGGAGGCACCCCTCTGATGTACGACCTTGTCCCATTTTCTCTTGATGTTCACTTGTGTAGTAGTTTGCTCTGGGCCTACAGCAACCTCACATTACAACCCCTCCCCAGCCATCGTAGCCATGATGGCTGAATAGTTCGGAGGGGTAAAATCCAACATCTGTCTGACCTTACCCATCTGTTCCTATCTGTCTATCTGTCCTTCAACCATCTGAAAGTGAAGCCTTAGCACCCCTGGGGGACTTACTCCGTCGCAATCCTGCCTCAAGTGAGGAGACAAGAACACGGTGGAGCTGTCTACAGAGACGAGTAGATATCTGCTAAGCATTTGTTCAGGAGGAATGACTTTTAGATTTCTGTTTCAACCACTTCTTGTGCTGCCAAAGTGTTTCTGCTATTCTCTCTGTAGGTCTCTTTTCTTGATCAAAGAAAAAAGTGTCTTTGAGATATTAGTGCTACCCTGTGTCTTTGCCATAATTGATTTGTTGTTAGTCTTTGTCTCAGTATAGGACTTTTTACAGGATCAGTTCTGAGCATTTTTGACTCTCAGATATGTTTATGTACACATCTTTGCATGGGAAGTACATATACATGTATATAATGTACTTTTAGATGCTACGTGGCTGTTCTATGCAAAATTTTCCTTAGCATTTTGAAAAACGTGCTAGAAAGCACTAGGTGCAGGGCATTCTGATTCACAGGAAAGATCTTCAGTTTGAAGAGCTCGTAGAAGTTGTATATCAGATAAGCAAAATTAACAGGACCTCATTACTAGGAACATGAAGTAATAGCTGAATCACTTATTCTGCAACTTGTGTAAAACTACTTTGATTCATGGCAACTTTAAGAGTCTAATGCCATGCTAGTTAAAAATGGGGAAAAAAAAATAAAGGTAAATGACAGATGAGAATTTTGGAGAAAGTGGATAGGAGCTTTAGTAAATAATGGAATTCTTTATGGACACGTGGCCCATAATTTATAGGGCTTTATAGGCCATGTGGAAGAAGAGCCAACATGTTTGTAAAGAGAAGTGGTGCTTCAGAAGGTGTATACAGGGGAAGTTTCTCATTTAAGGCTCTTAAAGAAATTAAAAAAAAATAAAAAAAAAAAAAAGAAATTAAAAAGCAGAAGAATGATCCATTGGCTGAAAGATAACAACTAAAAAGTGAAGCAGCCAGCTCTGTCCAAGAATTTAGACATTACTCCAAAGTACGTTTTGAAGAGAGCTGTGCATTTACTAATCAATCTCATCTTAGACTTCCACATTCTGTAGCTTTTAATTATAGCCATGTCTATTCACTATTATTTTCATAGTATGTGCCCCAGTACTTCTGCCATGGGAATTGCAAAAGTGGTGTATGTCATAAGAGGATGAAAACTGGTATAAACACAGACAGTGCTAAACTGAAGTCAAGTCTCCAGTAGCTTCTGAAGGGATCAAAAGTCCATCTCCCATCCAACTGTATGGCCGGTTTGGTGCAAATTCCTGACCTGGGATAAAATGCTGTATTATGTTTGTTCACCCCTTAAATAGACAGCCACAGCAGAAAAAATCCAGGATTTGCTCTTGTTGGAACTACATTTGATCTTGGAGCTCACAGAGCACAGGTCACTAACGTGCAGAGAGCTCTGCAGAGCAAAGCCCCGCTGCTTCCTTGCCTTTCTGCCGTTAGGGTCAGTCAACACGAGGCATAATGGTCCAGGCAGTGGCAGGAAATAACAGATGTATGTGCTTTTGTGTAAGTACAGGTACATTCTTCTATCTGGTGCTTCCCTGTGCTTGGTTTTGCTCTGTCACCATTTGTTTAACCACTTTCTCCACTTGCTGCTGTCAGGTGAAACGTCTGGGTCTGGCAGATAACAAAATCATTTTTCCCTTTAAGAATTAATATAGGGAAGGGCGAGGATGGATGCAGGAGCTTAAGAAATTGCTTACAGTCTGAATACACATGAGCAATGAGTGTGACATGGAAGATGGAGAGGTAAGTGCAGCTGCAGCAGGTGGAAAAAATGCTGCTTTAGGGGGCTGGCAGTGGGACAGGAGGTTTCCAGGTGGGGAAGCAGACCTGGTAAAAGTGTGTCAGAACATGGGGGAAGAAGGGAAACATAGGGGGGCACCAGGGCTTTATCAACCCATTTGATTTTTTTTTGTTGTTGTTGGCAAAGACAGTTTTGTAATGAGGGTGGAAGGGTGCTTTAATGTTCCCTATTAGTCACCAGCAAGTTCTTGGCTTTTTGGCTCAGCATCTTCGGTAAAAGCATTTAAAATCAAAACTCTGGTCTCATTTCAGTGTGGTTTGCAGTGGAATTTGCTAAAACCTAGGGAAAAAAAAAAGGCTCTGACAGCTTTCTTTGCTCTGCATTTGATTGATTTGTTCCCTCACTTGCATAGCCTGTTTAATATCTCAGATACTCATTTCTTTTCTGTGTGTTGACACGCGCTCTACGGTACATATTCTGGTACTCGGCTATTACACACATGATAAATGAACACCGTAATGTCAGGAATAGTGAAAATCATTGCTGTGAATATACAAAGGAGTAACAGACCTGTAACCTCTCTAGAGGAGAAGCACCACAATAATGACAGGAATCAAAACCTTCACAATTTGGTGTTACCTTGTGCAGTTTGCATTCAGAATGATAATTCAGGCTAATGGCTTCAGGCTCCCACGGGGCAGCTAAAACAGATTCTGAAAAGGCAGAAGAAAAGGGTGTAGTAAATAAACTCAACGAGCTGTCAAAGAATATTTCTACATCAAACAAGTCTCTGAACCTTTTTGTGCTTCGTAATCTGACCTTTCCTGGCTGCTCATTTTTTTTCTCCTGACTGAAGCAGATCACGAAACATGACATGGTAGGTACAAAGTCAGTAAGTAAATAAAAACATTTATAGAGCCATTAAAGCAGAAAATGTTAGAAGATCGTGGGGAGGTTTCTATGAATTTACAGTTGAATGGAAACCCCCTCCTTGCTCCCAGTTGCCAAGCAACACATCTTGGGATGCACGCTCACTGAGCAACGAGGATGTTTGAAACAATTTGGGTCTTGCATCCTCCAGGAACGAGTAGTATGAATTAGGTTCCACAAAGTATGGCACCTCAGAGAAAATAAGCTTGTATTGGCTTAATGTACATTTCCACCTGTTGATCACAAAGTCACTTGTATAGAAAAAATATGTTTTTTCCCATTCTGCAGGTGCAGAAACTTCTCTATGAAACGCTACTGTAGCTTTTTGCCAGGCTGAAAGCAGGGCCCAGGTCTTCCTGGTCCCATGTTTCAGGTATCTGGTAGCATCTGCAAAGCCTCAGTCCTCGGGGTACTTCAGCCCAAGCAGCTAGGTAGGATCATTGTGTGGCTTTGGTCTTACAGAAAACATCATTACTGTTCAGAGGACTGTATTAGTGCTTAAAAAATAACCAGAGTGCACAGAGAAATATGACTTATGCTTGTGTAACATGTTTTTGTCATTTTTACTGAGCTCCCACATTGTGTATGCTTAAGTTGTTTACTTTTACAGTTAAAAATTAAATACATTTAATTCCCGAGAAAGACCAAGAGAGCAGTCTTTCTGGGTTAGTCACTTGAAGATTCACATTCAGTGTGTTAAAATGAGGTGCGTTCCTTCCAGGAGACCTCAGCTGCAGAAGGCCAAATGTATGCAAAAGCACTTGTTTCAGAAGGTCACTATTGCTGGGGGTGGTGAAAAGAGCACCATATTTTTGCTCATTTGTAGGTTTTTGAAAAGTTAGGAGTAATAATGCAAGCTGTAAACACAAAATGGCTTTGCCTGCAAATTCAAGTGTTTCAAAGTGGAAATTTTCTCCGATGATGGATATTTTTAAAGCTTATGCAGCTCAAGAGGAATGGGTTTGACCTCTTAAATAAGTTTACACAATAATACCATCTGTATACTGTGAAGAAAAGTGTGTGTTCTATGAAGAAATGAGTTTACAGTATAGCTGCAGTTTTCCAAACAAAAAATGTAGTTTTCTAAGGACCCACGTAAGGGCCAATGCTCTATGATTATTAACTTGTCCATCAAGTCACACTTATACAGTCATAAAAACCAACTGTGCAGATGTTTTTATAAACATCAAATACGAAAAATACTTACTAAGTGGGCATTGAATTTGATTTCTTCTAATAGTAATCCTGACCTTGTTTTTTTTGTCCTGTAGAATAGTTCTTCTAGTTTCCCTTGTGTTGCGTAATATTTATCTTTTCTTTGTTCTCAGTTAAGCAGTTTGGCAGGTGTGGTTAAAGTGTTGTACTAATCAGGAATGAGAATTAGGTAATGTTCTCTGTGGTGAAAATTAAAAACAAACAAAAACAAAACAACAACAACAACAACAAAAACACATTTCTGAACTATCATTTCTTCAAATTGGAATTGAATATATTTCAACTATAAAGCTGAAGGGAATAACTGCATTATGTCTGTGAGGAGCTTTCAGAACTCATTTTCTGTCATCCCAACTATTAAAACCCTATGAAAAGAACAGGCCCTCATGGTGCCATCATGAAAGCTAGCAGCTCTGAAGCATGCTTTAATGTTATGTTGATGTGATATAAAAGAAATACTTGTACTTCAGTTGCATGGTAAGGATGGCAATACCTTTCTTTTCAGTTTAATGAAGAAGTGCAATACTTTGTCTCCAGGTATATAGTCTTCCTTCCTTTGTACATGTACTTTACAGTAACAGGTGTTACACGTGTAGATTATGGCCAGGATATGCTGGAAAGACATTCAGTGATTTGTAAAGTGAATTCCTTCTTAGTGTTTTGAGTATGTTGAACAGTACAGATGACTTCAACCATCAGTCGTGAATATAATGTGCACAGTTGGTGTGGTTGACACCATTTAAAAGATAGAAGGGAAACACAATTTGAAGTGAAACCATTTTCATTTTTTTGAGCGGAAAAAATATCCCTTTATCCAGCCTATAGTTTGGTCGGATTGGCTTTCTCACAGAAACATCTGTGTGAGAGGCTGCCATTCCCCCACTAAGCCAGGTGCTTGTTAGCAGGGCAGAAAAGTGAAAACTATAGGAACAAGTAATTAGAAATAGTTGTATCCTGTCTTGGATCACCTGCCAGGTGGGTGTTTGCTGGCCATAGCCAAAGGGGGAGAGCCGAACACTTCACACCTCGGCTTGGTGTTTTCTGCTGTCCTAGCAGGCTGCTGTGTTTGGGCTTCCCATTGACTTCTTCCAGACTCTGCACAAAAATGCCTAAGTCTGGAGAGCTGGAAACTAAGGCTGTCCTTGTGATTTTGGAAGCTACAACATATTACGTCATGTGGATTAGTTTCCGCATGTAACTAATAATAAAGGTGAATTGATATAACAGATGCAGATAGCCTCAGTGCTGTAAGTTTGTGTGTTAGCTCTCAGAAATCCATTTTGAATCTTTTTTTTTTTTTTTTGGAATAAACTGCAGCCAGATTTCTTCACCCAAAGTGTTTTGCCCTGTGAGACGACCAGAATCTTTTCATGAACTTTGTGGATAGAATTCATTTTAATTTCTCTTCCGTAGACCAACATAAAATTCAGCATCTTTCTTGCTTCTCTAGCTTTAGTCTACAAACTAGGCAATATCACTGGCAGAGAAGCAATGATGCCCTTCATGCAGAGACCTGTAATGTGCAGTCGTTATTCTTAGTAGTGGGTAGAGACAGCTAGTTGTGTCGCTCCCTCTTCTTCCTAATTTTTGTGCTACAATTTTTAGAAAGCTGGTGGACTCCTGAAATGGGGGTGATTTTGGTAATGGGTCATAATGGCTGATGCTGTTCCCAATGCTTTCTCCTTTTAGCATTAGAGACAAAACCATTTTTTTGTTCAAGAAAAGTTGTTAACTTTATGTTTTGCTTACATTTTGAAGATGTACTAAATATAAAACATACTTGATTTGCCACCTGTTATCTATTGTTTGTCAGAGGGAATGACGAATATACTTGTCTGAGAAATGCTGAAGTAAGGATTCACTGCATCCAGTGCCTAAATTGCTTTTGTGTACTACAGTGGATAAAAATCTAGAAAAAGAATTGAGTATTGATTTTCCTAATCTTTTTTTTTTTTTTTTTTGCGTGTGTTTCTACAAACAACGCATATATGTGTAATACCCATACTAAAAAAGCTTCTTTACCTTATAAACTTTCTTAGATATTTGAATTAATATATGCGCAAGATATATGATCTCCCTCGTCTCATTTTCAAATATTTTGCATTAAATCCTCATTTAATTTGATATAGAAAACTATATAGCATTCCTTTGTAGCTATTAGAATTTTTGTTACCATCACTAGACTCTGAAATTGCATCCTAGGTTTGTAGAGCCTGTTACTTAAGTAATATTCCTATGGCTTAAGGACTGAATCTCAGCTTCTGCTTTCATTTATATTTGATTTGTTTTCTTCATGCTGAGTCTGGAGTGGTGTATGCTTCTGTAAATGATTTGGTTTTGCTAATGCAGAGATTTATGGATAACTTATTTACCCTCAGTAAAACACCAGAAATTAATATAAAATGGCTGTTTTACCTGTTCTTAAAATAACTATTTTCTAAATATGTGGGAAGTAACTAAACAAAAAGCATCTGTTTTGGTCAACAGCTAATGTATTTCTACGTTCCCATAACATAGACTTACTATAACCTGAATTGCGGTTATTCATAATCTTGCCTTTTGGGGAAATTCATTTAAAAAACTTTTCTTCCTTTTATTATTATTATGATGAGATCTAACAGCTGCAGTCAGGTTAGGCACTTTGCTGTGCTTAACTGCATGATGGCTGATGGGGGCAATTTAGGCTTTAAAACAATTTTCAAGAGTACTGCTAGGGCTGCTTGTGTTTGATCTGGAGCTTAACAAAAGCTGGTGGCAGGGCTGCCAGATGAAGCCACTGTGCTGAGAACAGTAAGGCAGCAGGTCTTTACAGAGGTAAGCTGGAGTGGGTTAGTGTGGGGAAAGATGGGAAGAAAAAGGCTGCAAAAAAGGGTCTGCTCTCTGAAAATCCTTTAATGAAGGTCTGAAGCTGAGAGCAAGTGTCAGCTTTGAGGAAGTTTGGATGTGCCTTTAAATTTTACAGCTGAAGTTTAGCTACGATTCTTTAAAACACCTCCTGATTGTACTAAACTAGAGAAAAAGCAAGATACCAGCAGCTGGGTACGATTAACATACATTTACGCCACTAATTTAGCACTATGCAAATCGTATTCCTTGCCAGCGAGCTCATTGAGCAGCACATGCTAGGTGTCTCTTGGCAGAGCACAAGTCCTCTTTCTGTAATTGTTTCATGCTCTTCACGTGCAGAAATTTAATTTGCTCTGTCTCGTCACACTTTCTGCCATGCTTCTTTTAATCTTGTAGTTGCTTGGAAGGAAGACTTCTAAATGAGAAATGCAAAACCAACTGGTGATTATTTGAAGAAAAAGACTTCGAAAGGTCTGGATTTATTGCCTCCCCCCAAAGGCTCATGGACTTTGATTTTGGGCCAGGCTTTAAAAAGATGTTTTTTTGTTTGTTTACAGTGAGCAGGGGTTATTCTGATCTCGTACGGGTGTACATCAAGCACATCTTTGAAGTCTGTTGAGGGTGCAAACCTGTGCAGCTCGGATGAGGCTCCAGGTTGCATCGCTCCTGCAAGCATTGGGTGAGAACCTGCTGCTCATGCTGGGGGGCCTGAGGCTGATACCATGTCCTGCTCACATGCTTCCCTGCTCCTGTGGTGCCTTTCCCATCGTGGCCCATGTTTATGGACACCTGTGCTTGCTGAGCCACTGGAAGGAGCTGTGGCAGAAGCACTGCAGACATTTTTCCTTCCCTTCCATTTGAAATGGACAAAAAACACCATAATGACCTTATTGGAGTGGCCAGGTGCAAATTGTTGCCATCAGGGCTCCCATCACAGCCCTGGTGAAATGAAATAACAGTCCCTTCAGTTTAATAGCAAAGAGCTGGAGGAGGGCAAATAGCCCCTTGCTGATCTCAGCTGTGATCTGCGTGCCCTCTGGGATGCTGGGGGCAGGAGGCAGTCTTTTTCTGTCAAGACCCTGGCTGTGGCTATCTCTCTGTCCTCCGTGCTTTTCTCGGTCATAATTGAAGACCCCAGTGGTTGCAGGAGGCTGGTGTGTTGGTGCAGCAGGCTTTCTCAGCTAGGGTTGCTTTTGCTCTTGGGTTGCTTTGGGTGAGCTCTCTTGTTCCTGCTGTTAACAGCAGGGGGTACCCCAACGGGGCCTTTCTGCTTCTCCTGGTGGGGAGAGTGGGTTTCCACCCCAAGAGGCAGTGTGGTGGTAGTGGTATGCTTTGTAATGTGATCAGCTGCTATAGAGGGGACTGTGTGACTATCAGGAGAACTGGCTTTGGTTTGGAGTAACGTCTTTATAGGTTGTATGTAGCTGTAATAAACTGTGCAATGTATCTTCAGCTGTGGCAGGACTTCTAGTACCATAACAGGTTATGTACTGTAATGGGGAAAAGACACTGCTAAAAAGCATTTCTGCTTTTTAAACACTTTTAGTTATACCCCAGCTTGAGTAACTTCTGGACACTTCTGAATATGCTATATAGAAACTGCCCCTCCAATGCATACATGAGCATGGTGCTAGTTGTTTTTTTTTTGTTTTGTTTTGTTTTTTCTTTTTCTTATCCTTTCCTGCTTTCAAGGGGTTGTTAGGAGGCATACGTTATCCCATGGCATTGCAGTTAGGGTTCTGCATGTTTGCCCGGTGGAAGCAACTTCATTTTTTCAACCAGGTTTCATGTGATTAGCTCAGATTCCTTGGCCTGAGATTCTTAGCCTTGTGCTTTCTGTGTTAATGACGTTAATCCCCTCTACTGTCAATGGTGGTATTTCTGCTCATGTGTGAGGCAATCACCTGCGAAGTCAGTGGGACCAAGCATGTCGCATGAGCTGGGCATTGTGGTGGGTGTGCAGGCAGCACCAGGTTAAGTTAAGCACTCTGGCACCCGGTGAGATGACAGGCAGTGTAAAAACGTGTAAAAATGCAAAATACTGTAATTACTTGAGCAGCATCATTGCCAAAAGCCTCTCATTGTTCTAGTATGCAGGAACATGTGCCGCTCTCTTAATTTAAAAAGTAATTCAGATAGCTTAATGAAGGCTTATTGGCTCAGGGAGTGCTTTAGCTAAGAGGGATGTCAGAAGCACCTTTTGTGGGCTCTTCTAAGGAGAAAAAAAAAAAAAAAAAAAAAAAAAACAGGAATCTGAGATTTCTTGAAGTTTGGGGAAGCACCATCCAGCAATAGCCATGTGATATGGCCTTGCAAATATTTTTCTCCTCCATTTACTGAGAACACTTTGCTAAATCCAGCTTTGTGCTGCACTGTGTGTTCATTACAAAGAAATCTTTATCTTGAAATTCTTAAATGTTTTTAAAGATTGTTGCTTTTGCCAGAGTTTACAAACCATAAACACATTAAAAAAGTGAAGCAGGAGTGAGTTTTGCATCATAAAGTCAACAGGAAGTATGACAAATCATGAGGCTAGCTTAAGAAATAGATTTCACTACCTTCTGCCCCAGATTTGGGTTAACAAAATTTTAGCTTTGACTTGTCTTGTAATTTCATACTGTTCTCAGCTGCTAATGCTTACAATCTCTGTTGTTCTGACTTGATTTATTTTACTTTCTAGGAGTTAAGGTTTTAGGAAAAATACCGGTCTTTGGGAAACTCTTAATAGAGTCTTAAATTGGTGTAGGGGGGCAGAATATTTTTAACTCCCCCTTACTTCTATATCATGAACTGCCTTGTGCTTCAAGCTGGAAAACCTGGTCCAAGGGCTCTGCCTACATCCAGCCCCCCTGTGCCCAGGAAGGGATGCTCGCTGGTGGCAAACCAGGATCCTGCAGTCCTTTGCATTCAGGGGCTGCAGCTCTTTGCTTGGTTTTGTGGGCAGCCCATAAGTCAGGTGAGGTGGGCATTTATTATCCTACCTATTATCCTGCCAGTCCATCAGTCATAGTTCAACTGAGGGTGATCACTTGTGATAATTTATTGGTAGCTTCAGTTTATAGAATAGTCTGTAGCCAAATTCTGGTCAGAATTGATGCACTATACAGAAATCTGGCCAAAGGCCTGGAAACAGCTGTGGAGGCAGAACCACCTTTAGGTGCCAAACTCAAATGTGAGAAAGATAAAATTATGTGGGCAAGGTGATAGGTGTGGACTGCTTTTTTCATTTGCAGCGTATCACGCTCCTACTTCTAGCTTCTGTTTGGCTGCAGTGAGACCGAAGGAGGACTCAAGATGGCAAACAGAGGGTAAAATGGCATTTTTTTTTTTTTTATGTTATTTACACTCAACCAAGGTCAGTGGGCCAGAACAGCTGCTATTACTGTACCTTAGCTGGCATAGTTAAATGTTTTGCACAGGGCTCTCATAACATCTCTTTACTTGTTGCATTTAGTGGTAAAATAACCAAAATAAAAAACAAAGCCATTTGCACCAGTATTCATTGTACAAAAATTCATTGCTCAAAGAGCTGAGCATCAGTGAAAACTCACACTTTTAAAAAGCCTGACTACTCCAAATGAATTATCTTGCTGCCTAAAATGACACAAAGTTAGAATTTGTTTCTTGGTGGTATCTGCAGAGCTTGGAAAAATTCTGGCCAGGGTGGGAGGAGGCAGGCAGCTGCTTGTCTCTTGGGTTGCTCATTTAAAGTGTGTGTACTCAGAGACAGCCTAAGGCTGTTCAGGAGCAATGACCTCCTAACGTACACTATTACACATAGAGTGAAGGGAAGCTGGCATGTGTAGAAAAAAGTGCAGATTGTCTTTCTAGAAGTATATTCAACAAAATTGCTTCTCGTCTAAAAACCAGGAGATCTTAAGCAAAAAGCTATTTTTAAGAGAAAGCTGTCATTCAGATGTCCACTGAAGTGTCAGCAAATGCCAAAGTTAAGTTTACACATTGGATCTTGTTTCTGCCCCCTTGAGCTGTGTTTCTCAGAAGGCCTGCACCCAGGAATAAAGGATTCAGCGGTCACAGCCATGACATTATCTCAACTTCATCTGAATTGAGGCAGAGCCAACTAGCTTTTGAGACTGGATTATTTGCTCTACTTTTCCAATTCATACAAATGAAGCAGAGAGGCATCAGAGGTCATCAGCACTGATGAAAGCATCCCTGATCTTTTCACAACCCTTCCCAAAAGCTTTCTGTGTATGTTGACTGATGGGATGGCAACAGAGAATCCTGAGAGTAAGCATTTAGTAGGAGGAAGAACTAGGTTTTATCTCTGAACTTCCCGCTGAGGAGAGAATATATAATTTCTCAAGAGCTAACTGTGTGTATTCTTTTGAAGTCTGGACATGAAAACATGATTACAGAAATGCGAAGGGCAGGGTGGGCAGTGTTGAGTAGCAAACTAAAATCAATTGAATTTATATACAGATATTTAATTTTGGACCTCTTTTCCGGTTTATTAATACCAATTTATTAAAAAAATGCAGTTGTTAAACGTGGTTCAATCATGAGTATATACTTGTATATATGCACACATTTATATATTTAAAATACTTATATTTGAATTGTATACAACTGCATTATGGGTTTCTCATTCTTGGAAATATTTAAAGTCTATATGGCCATGAGCCTGAGCAGCATGTCTAACTTCTGAGTTGCATCCAACTTTGTAGAAGGTCATACTTTGAACAGGGTGATTGACCAGACAATCTGTATAGATCTCTTCCAACCTAAGCTATTTTACAATTCTGTATGTGACCTGTGTATAGGTGTAAAATGTTAAGGTGATGGATCGCATATTCAGCAGAGTCCTTCGGCATGCCACAGTGTAATTAAACATTTGCTGGCACTTTCAGAGAAGCAGTTTTAAATATCTAGTGTTTCCCTGAGGTAGCCATGGAGTTTAAGTCTTCAAATAAGAAAGTTAAGTGAAAGTAACAGGAGCCAGGCTGAACGCAAATAAGAAGAGGTGTTTTTTCATGCAGCAAGGATGGGCACTACTTGCTAAGGGACCCCACAGTGCTGTCAGCTTACATGGGTTCAGCAGGAAGCTGAACAAGTGGAGCACCTGGAAGAGAAATCCATGGCTGCTTTTTATGCAAGCAGACCATATCCAGACCAGAATGTGCCTGGACAGACATGAAGTTGGGACAGCGCTTATAGGAAACGCAAGTGCAAGTGCAGGGTCTTAACCTTTACTCAGTGCAAGCTTATGACTCCTTTTGGAGGCCAGGTCTTCAGCTTGACCAGGACAGCTCTGTGCTTTTCAGCATGACTGGGCTAATAAAGTGCAGTTGTGAGAAGAGTCTGGGGAGTGGTGGAGGCTTCACTGTTTTTTGTGCCTCTTCCATACTCCCCACCACCTCTGGGCACTGGAGCTGGGCAGGCACAATGCCATCCCTCCCTTTATTTGTCACCCTCCTCCCAGTGCCTTTCTTGGACACCCTGACACTCCAAATGCAGTGGGTGTGGAGTGGCAGCAGCTTTTCAGTCAGCATTGAGGCCCACATGATGTTAACACACTATACTGCATGCTGATTGTGGAAGGACTTGTCACGGGGGACCACTCTGGCTCAAGAGACCTTTAGTTAGCCATTGGTTTTTACTTTTCTCACGGAAACTGGTATTTACGCAGCCTTTCTGCTGCAAGATTTCCGTGGAAGAGAAAGCAACGGAGCCTTTATTCCATTTCTGCAGATCCTCATCTGATTTAAGATGGCAAATGTTAATATTACTGGAATATCTGCTTGCTGACAATAGCAACATCACGAAATCTAGCAACAGAACTGGTAATGTTTCAAGGGAGGTTCTCTGTGTTTGGTCTTTTCCAGAATATCTTATTAGTGACTTCTAACAGAAGTATGTGCTGGAGGTACTATGGAAATCCCAATTTACTCATAAAAATTTTAACCTTTGATAATTGATGCCAGTAATTTATTTTTCTATTTTGCACTGAGATTAGCACTTGCAGAAGGAGAGTTAAAGTTCATAATTTACACGTGCCAGAGGCACCAGTGGGTTATGATGACAAGCCTTTTAATGACTCTGCTAGATGTGATATTAAGCAAAGCCACTGGAAGTGCCACATGAATATTCATTTTAATGACATATATTGGTAGGCAAAGAATTACAACTTGCATGATATAGCTGTGGCTCTTAAAATTAAATGAACATATGGTAAACCATAGGCATTTTAAAGAAGCTCCAGATAGTTCCATTACATTTGGCAGTGATGGAATTAAATAATAATGAGGAAAAAAGAAAAGCTTTCCTCTGTGTGCAGACTGAAACCATGATCGCATCGGTATCACGTGTATATGGTAAGTGGGAAGGGACTGCCCATACCATCTGAAATTGCTGACAGCTGTTAAAATCAGTCTTGTACCATGTGCAAAGGCATTAATCATGTTGCTGACTACATCTGTTCTTGGGAAAGAGGACACGTCTTGCCTTTGAGGACAGTTACCTGGCTATAAAAGGCTTGTTTGCAATTGTTATGCAGAACAGCATGTCATCCCATTACCACAGACTGCGAGCTTGTGATAAGAACTAATTGACTAGCAATTCCTTATTTGCATCACATTTTTGATTCCCAGAAATCAATGAGTAACCTGAAAGTCATGACATTGTAGAGGTCAGTGTGTGCGCATCCACCCCAGCAAGCCACAGAGTTTGATGAGCTGAGATGGTAATGGGTGTGTGTGAGTTGTACGTTTTTTTCAACTTTGATGTGCAGCACAGCCAGCTGAGGTAAGTCTGACTGTGAGAAGTGTTTGCATAAAATCTTTTTTTCTATCTTAAAACTGGAGGCAGCGTACTTGGGCACCATTTGCTGACATCAAATGGTGATCTTGGGGCTTGTGGTGAAGTGTCATGATGCTGAGGAAGCAAATTTAATTATTTCTGATGTTGTTCTGGTTTGGCTAAAGAATACAGGATTTTCATGTTAAAGTAGGTAGTTCACTGATGGAGATACTCTAATAGCAAAAACACGTATGTTGAGAGCCTGAGCAATACCTTTTTGTTCCTGCAGAACAACCAGCCATGCTTCATACTAAGCAGGATTTGTAATATGGCAATTAATCTAGATTTTCATGTTCTGCCATGCAGTGTATGGTATTCTGTATGAGTAATGAACACTTAAAAAGCCAGACGTTCTGCAGCAAACTTAAAATCCAGGGTTGTTGATTAAATATAATGCACTGTACATACATATCATAAATGGTCTTGATACCACACAAAAGGTTTTCCTGTGCAGCTCATTTCCATAGGCAGGTTCCACAGGAGAAGGGAGGTCAGTAATCATTGTTTGTGCAGCGCCTCTAAATTGTCCATTAGAGCACTTGTTAACAGTGCCATGTTTATAACAGGGCAAGGCTGTTTGTTTACCTCAGTTGTCAATAATATGTTGAATGGAATATGGAATTGAGTGAAATGAAGTAGTGGCTGGAGATGAGGAAGAGAAAGAAGGAGGGCTGATGGCAAAGGAAGAGAAATGATAGAAAATAGAAGCAAGTAGAAAGCTGTGTGCAAACAGAAAGATCAAGGCAGCTACAGATGATTTGATGACGGTACGGAAAGCAGGCTTTTGAAGCCTTCTGCTGGGCTTTTGTTTCTTTTCTCTTTAAACAAAAGGGGTGGAAGAAAAATGAAATGAACTCTTGAAAAATATCACCAAATACAGGAAGAAACAGTCAAGATAAACTATGGAAAAGAAAGAAACAGAAAAAGGAAAAGTGCCCTGGAGAAAATGAGTGTTGTAAACACTCTTATAAACAGAAAATGTTGCTCTTCCTCTCCCTGCTCCTGTGCTGCTCCCAGACAAATGAAATGTTAACTAAAATACTCAGTTGTTTGAAAACTGCCTCAGAAAGGGATGCTAGAATAAAATCTAAAAGGTGAAGTAAGGGAAAACACACAACAGGGGCATATATGAAAATGCTATCTATGTAAGGGATTCTGAATGGTTGCCAAAAGTTAATAATTATGATTTGAAACATTCTACGTAGGATTGGTAGGTATGATCCAGGCCTTATGGCTGTAAGGTAAGATCTGGTGCTGTAACTGTAGCCTTGAGATGGGCAGACTCCAGGTCATGTGAGTATCCTAAATGACATTTGATGCCTTTGGACAGTAGAAATCTATCTTAGAGGTTATGATGTCTAACTAAAACCAATACCACATAGACACATGTGTATGCATGGTGTGTGCTTGGAATGTGCCCAAATCAGTGTTTATTTTGCCTAATCTTGTTCAATGCATCTGTTGTGTTATATACGCTTTTACTGCTCAATAGTACATATTCAGCAGTCACATGGGCACTGCGTGTTTGTCAAATGTTTTAAGCTGTGAACCAAATATGTGGAATGTGCAGCCAGATCAAAGTAGTAGATACTTTATGGGGGTTTCTTTACAGGCTCTGTGTTTTTTTTTCTAGTTCAGTAAATGTTCTTGTATCCTATCATGTTGCTTGTTCTCCAAAAGTAAGCAGAAATTTAAGAAAAGAATGGAAAGCAAGTTTACAGAAGATTTTGATGACACACACATACAAACAAAACCCCAGTAACCCAAAACTCAAAACTCCTGTCTAATTTGGTATGGAGCGATACTGACGATGTGCAATGTGGATTAAAAGGGGAGGGAAGGATGAAATACCTTACTGCGTTCAATCAGATAGCTAATGAGCACACTAGGACTTGGGCCTTTTCACTTATCGCATTAAATATGACTAGAAGTTATATATTTGTTTACTATTTAAACATTACCTCTTTTGGAAATGAAAGATTTCCATGTTAGTGTGGCAGAAACTTCCTCGAAAGAGTTTTATAATTTTACTTACTAGGAAAATCTTTTAAATCCTGTGATTGAGAAGAGAACAAAATATTTTTCACCTATGTAGCTAGCCATTATTATGCAATATGCACCTTAACACATTATAAATAGACTTCATTTCTGTTTATGAATTTCTTACACAAATAGTGATTTCACCTATGTGTTACAACATGCCTCTAGCAAAGAATATCGTATGTTTTCTGAATTCTATATTTGCATGAAACATAGGCATCTTTTTAAGCACAGCTGCATCAGATTTTTGTAGAAAAAATACATAATACTCTGAGTTCTGAATATTTAAAAATATGGAATATTTAAATTTTGAAAACACTAAAAAAATTGATTTATAACAAGGAGAATTGTCACCATTTTGAACAGTAAAAAATAAATAAATCATTTGATAGGAACCACTCTGGTACTGCTAGAAACATGTTATGAAATGGTGCCTTAAGTGAACTGGAAAGAAGATGGAAAATATCTGAAAATCCAATAGCATGGTAGCCAAAACTAACAATTTATTTTAAAGTTTCTACTGTGTTCAGATCGTGGCTTAAGATATTTTTATCCATTCCAGAATGAGAAGCCTGCTCTGTAAGACAGAAAAGCTTCTGAAGTTATGATTGTTATAGAAAGTGCTGTGGTATGTGAACTCTGCAGAACTCAAGCTGTTAGCCCTGCAGAAGTGTGGAAACAGGGCTCCTGCCTGTGAATTCATTGATCTGAAGGGCTTCATCATGGTTGCTTTCATGGCACATGGAAAATACTAAAATCCCAGATGTCTTACCGCCTGGGGGATGAAGAGAGGGCTGCCACTTCCTTGGTGCTGCTCCTGTGCACTCTGCTCTTTTCAGCACTGCTATAAGGTTTTAGGGAAGATGATCAGCCGTGTGTTGTGTGTGTCTGTAAACTTCATGCTATATGGGGGGACTAATGGGTAAATAGCGTATGATATCATTGCTAGTACTCTTCTGCCTTTGATTTCTGTAAGCTAATCTTCAGTATTTTAGGAGATTGAGCAGAGAGGCAGAACACACAACAGTGTTGTAGTGGTAGATGGTAAGGGTCTGAGTAAGGTCTGTAACATGAAGCTATCTGTAGCTTCTCTCTTGAGTCATATGTCTCCTCAAGTGGTCTTTCAGAGTGGTCTTTTAGAGGACTAGGAAAAGTGAATGGATTTTTAGTTTACTTTTTTTCTTTAAAAAATAGTACCTGATATTTCATTGCTATGATTTAGTTTAATTTTGTAGATACATACTGAAGGTCGTTGCCTGATGCTTTCCTGGAACAGACTGCATATTTCATCTTTTATACCACAGCACTTAAGAGTAGTAATGTTTCTGAATACAGACTTGTATAGTCTACTACTTTTAGAAAAGTATTCTTTGCTTGAAAAGGCATATCAATGGACAGTCATTAAAGCAATAGAAAGGAGAGTAAATGTTTCAGTGTTAGCTAGGTCAAGTATTATTGATTTCTGTTGATTTCTCTTGAAAAAACTTCATTTGGTGCAATCTGGAGGAGGAAGTGCAACTGCTTGTATGGGCAGCGGGCTGAACACTTGAAAGGGAATATTTGTCAGCAGAGCAATGAGGGCACCTGAGCTGCCCCTCACAAAGCTGGGAGGGGAGGTATTAACCTGCCCAGCTGAGGAAAAGCACCTTTGGAATCTGTTTCTCAACTTTCCCACTCTTTCTCTGTTTTCCTTGGGTGTGCTGTTAGGAAGAGTTGAGAAAACCCTTTGCTTTTACTTAGTTTATAAAAGAAAACAAATGCTCCTCTTCCCATTGGTACTATTGTTTTTAGCAGCTTAATAAAATAAAGGTTTTGCCTCATCCTCTGAGCTGCCAAGTGTCCCTTCTGCTCCATGACAAGAGACATGTAAGAGACAGAGACGTTCAAACGTTTTAAGGGACCAAAGCAGTGCTCTTGTGCAATGGCATGGTGAATTTTTGCATAGAAATAGTAATTTTCTCCTCTCCACCGAAAATCTCACACTGCTTTCTGAGCAAGCGCTCCTACCAATGTGATGAATTCAACTGTTTTCAACCAATGATGACCTTGTTCAACAGATACTTTTCATTTTGTGTTCCAGACTGTGTAGGTGAGATTATTTTTTGTTAAATGTTTTGGTGATAGGATTTTAGAAACAAAAGGATTTGATTCTGCAGGCCTTTACTCTTTCATTCAGCCCTGTTAATTTAAGTGTGTTTTTCCCCTGTTCCAACAATATAAAAGATTGAAACATCGTTTTTGATTGCTATTCATTAATGTACCAAATCTAGAGTGTTTCTTGCTGAATAGATTTTGAATTCAAAATGTCCTAAAATATTAGTATTAGAATCAGGTAGTATCTCAAATATCCCTTTCTGTAATATGGGAGCTGACTTCAACTTTTGTAATACTTAAAGCTTCTGCCTCGTAAATAATGCATATGTGTTATGCCTCTATTCAGTATTCAGTGTATTGTTTTCTATTATCTTTCTTCTTTATACTGTCTTTCTGATGTAAAATGAAGACTATTTTGGACGTATTCCCTCAGGACAGGAAAACTTAGTAAAATTCAATCCTCTCTCCTGCAGAAATTTGAATATAATCTGAATGCATTAAAATTAATCTTAAAAAGTAACATTCTTTGCCAAAAGGTATCCGTAGTCATTTTTGCACCAAGTTTTAAAGAAAAAAAAAAAGTATTTTGTATGTCCTAGTAGTCTGCCGTTATCTTTCAACAGTCATAAAGAAAACTTAATGACTTTCAGAGGTCATTTTAAAATTTATTTGAATACTAGTATAACTAAAGTTTTTACTTGTTACAAATATAGTTCTTGATATCATTTTGCAAGCCCAATGCACTGTCTCTAGTGCTGCAGTGTATGTTGAGAAATAACTTTCTGGGGAACGGCAAGGAGGCAGGTTCAGCTTGAATTGGTTTCCAAGGTACTTCTGGCTCTGAAAAAAAAATGTAGTGCCTCTGCCAGGTTCCCTGTATTACAAAAGGGGTCAGCTGAGAGGCAGTGTGCATCACATGATTGTATTTGGTGTTATAGATGCAGTTTCCTCAAAACTTCAACATTTTTGAAGTAAGAAGATCCTCCCTTGAGGCTCAGCCTGGCATTTGCCCAAATAGATCTTGTGCAGCCTTTTCAAATGAAGGTGGCAACATTTTGTATGTAAAAATTACCTACCTGTGTGAGGATTGATAGAGTAGGTATCTAACTTTACAGTATCAAAACGTGATTAAGAATGGACATTGAGAGTCCAACTGGTTTATAAAAAAAAAAAAAAAGAAAACGAAGTGGAACAAACCAGAATGATTCCCTTTTCATTAGACTTTAAACTACCCCAGATGTAGTAATACCAAAATGGTAAAGCCATAAAAGTGAAACAACACAACTGAGACAGGACTGCGTATAACTGCAGTTTCCTGGGGGGGGGGGGGGAAAGCAATAGTGACAGATTCTCATAGGCCATTATTCACAATTCAGAAGACAGCTTGCTAAATATTTTTAGTTTACAGCATACAAACAAATCATACGCTAAAATAATTATATGTCAGACCATATGCTATCAGAGTATTATTCTGTGTAAGGGGCCTTAAAGAGTCTGTATCACTTACTCATTTTGTAAGTATGTGTTGTCATTGAAGATGAAATATAGATGAAATATATGCACAGTAAAGACAAGGACTGTGAACAGTCAAAAAGTGTTGCATGTTACAGTAGTAAATAATCCTGATAGTTGAGTTTATCTACTCATGTATGCGTATCTAATCTATGTGCTTAGGGTTGTACCAAACAGTTATGGTGGTATATATGTCGTCTATTTGCAGCTCACATAGTAGGTGAGCCAGAGAGCACTGCCTCACAGTTTTTTTTTTTTTTTTGCAAGCTTTGTCTTGTTCAAACACATCTTGAAAAAAAAAAAAACCACCAGTAATGGGGTTGTATTTAGCTCCAGTGTTTCTAACCTCTGAAATGCTCCTTTTTCATCACCTTCCTCTGAGAACTGCTATATAGGATCATGATCCTAAATTAACCATTCCTTCAGAGGTGAGCAATAATTAAGCTAAAAATAACAAAGCTTCTTCTGGTTTTATCTTCTGTGCTGCCTTACTGCATTTAAGATGTTAAACCCTTACCTTTATGGAAGAAGCCCAAATGCAGAAAAATTGTGTATTTTTTCTCCATTATATTTGCCTAAATTCCTGAATAAACGTATTTGATGAGTATTGTAAATTGCAATTTGTCTCAAGTCATATGTCATTGGGAAACTTCCATGAGTTGCATGAAAATTTAAATGATTTTTATTAGTTGGAAATAGGAGGGAAACTTCATGTATAGGTCAGGAATCAGAATTTTACTAAAAAAATATGAAAATGGCTTTTACTATTTTTAATGCAGTAAAGTCTACAAAAAGCTGTTACAATATTAAGTTTTAGTTGGCATTAATTAGTGTTAAATTTAAGCAGTTGGTAATTCTGGCTTCAGTCCTTCCTACTGAATCATCATCCACTTAGCTGTTGGGGGCTGAAATACTCTCAGGATGTGAGTACCTGTCAAGGGAGTGCTTCATGTGACATTTCTGCATTAAAGGGTCTCAGCTGTGTTTCTAGATCTAGGTTGGGATGTGTCTGTTCTCTCCCATCTTCTCTTTTATGCTTGTGCAAGTGTTCTCACTGCAACTAAATGTATTAAGGGGCAATCAGAGAGAGGAAAGGAGTCTGATATTTATCCACAGGCTGTAGTCACAGCCTTTTTTAACCTTGATCTATGATGTGCAGCTTGCATTAAAGTTGCTGTGGGTGTTGTAGATGCTGTTCCTATGAGAGAAACCATCAGACTTGGTCTTCATCTTATCTAAAAGATGTTTTCCCTGCATCAGTGGACTCACAGATTCACAGAATCACCTAGGTTGGAAGAGACCTCCAAGATCCCCTAGTCCAACCTCTGACCTAACACTAACAAGTCCTCCACTAAGTCATATCCCTAAGCTCTAAATCTAAACGTCTTTTAAAGACCTCCAGGGATGATGACTGAACTGCTTCCCTGGGCAGCCCATTCCAATGCCTAACAACCCTTTGGGTAAAGAAGTTCTTCCTAAGATCCAACCTAAAAAAACCCTGGTGCAACTTTAGCCCATTCCCCCTCGTCCTGTCACCAGGCATGTGGGAAAACAGACCAACCCCCACCTCCCTACAGCCTCCATTAAGGTACCTGTAGAGAGCAATAAGGTCACCCCTGAGCCTCCTCTTCTCCAGGCTGAACAATCCCAGCTCCCTCAGCTGCTCCTCATAGGACTTGTTCTCCTGACCCCTCACCAGTTTTGTTGCCCTTCTCTGGACCCGCTTGAGCACCTCGATGTCCTTCTTGTAGCGAGGGGCCCAAAACTGAACACAGTACTCGAGGTGCGGCCTCACCAGAGCCGAGTACAGGGGGACGATCATTTCCCTAGCCCTGCTGGCCACACTGTTTCTGATACAAGCCAGGATGCCGTTGGCCTTCTTGGCCACCTGAGCACACTGCTGGCTCATATTCAGCCAACTAAACTCATGCATCATACAAGTTGCCTCTTCATTAGCTCAAGCATGCGATCCTTAGATCACCAGATTTTTTTTGATACAAGATCAGCACTGATGTATTCTGTATTTGCTTAACCCAGTTTTTGCAGTGAAATATAAAATGAATGTGGCCAATGCGGAAGCTTTGGCTGGTCTTGCTAGTGAATGGCACTGCTCAGCAAATGGCACTGCAGTGCTGCATGCTGCATGCCCTCCCCTCCTCTGGGCTCCCCCATTTCTGGAGAAAGGTTATAAATCTGTCAGGTTCCCAATGGGGCCAGACCCAGTCTGTTCATTGTACCCAACTGGATTGCACCAGACCATTCCTAGTGCATACCCTGTTCCTTCTATCCACCTCCACGTAGCTTTTCCCAAGACCAGAGAGAATGGAAGCTCTACTGATCTGTTGCTCATAGCCTGTAAAAGAGATGAAAACCAGTACACCAGTGACACCAGTGTATAGGAGTGCTCAATTGGACACAGCTGTGTGAAGATAATGCAAGCATGTTTATTTCAGCACATTTTACTATTACAAATATCCTCTAAAAATAAATCTCCACTTTATTCTGAAACATTAACAGCCCCTTTTAACTTTCTCTTTTTTAAAATAAAGCATAAAATAATAGTTAAAAATACAAACCAAAGTGCTCTATTGCTATTAGAGTATTCATAGCAAAAGCTCTGTGATGAGCTAGTCGAGCATGGAGTTTTCATTATAGAAATTATTTGATTTAAAAGTTTCATCCTGAGGTTTGGATACAGATACTTTAAGTCACAGAAGCTAAAGACAGAGTAGATTTTACAATATTTAAATTTCAACATGCAAAACTATGCCATTGTTGCTTGTAAATATGCTAAATGTCTCCTGTAGTGTCTTGTAAATATGCTAAGCACCCCCTGTAGTTAGTTCCCCCACTACCATTATAAATGAGAGCAAAGAAAATGTATTTCTTACATTATAGCTTCTTTTCCCAGGTGTAAATCTGCTGTTTTGTTTGATATTACCAGCTCAGCTGCTTGACTGACAGGTTTCAGAGTCTGCTGTAATTGTGAACTGTGATCTCAGTCGCAGTGCTTTGGAGTCAGCAGGGAACAGTACTGCACGCTATATACTTTTTATTATTTTTTTTTAAAGAAAGGGCATTACAGTGCCAACATCTAATCAATCTTGAAAGCTCTTTCTCCTGCTCCCCCCCCTTCTTTCCTCTCTTGGTATCTTTTAAATTACCGTAATGGCGCAGTTGCTTTTACATTGCAACATCACAGTCTGAGCTGCTGTACTTATAATTGTCTTAGCACACCCATTATGAACCTGGGTTTCTACGTGTTATTGAAAGGTTTGTAGATCTGTCTGACAGACTGTCTATCAAGTGTTATTCTGTGCTTGCTTCCTAATATTAATAACAGTAGAAAAACAGTATAGGTAGAAAAAGAGAAAATTATTTCCAGGAAATCCTAGTTAAAAACAGTGAAAGAAAGGTTGATATATAATGGCTGCATCGATAAAATGATGCCAGAGCAATTGTTGGCCAGACACGATGGGACAAAGCTGTGCTGGAAAGTGTTTGTGTGGTACCAAACCCAAGCAGCGCTGTGGGGGTGCCTTTCTGCAGGGGCTGTAATGTGGAGCATTGAGCCCGCTGACTGCAGCACCCCTGTGCCCCAGCCTGCTCTGCTTCCATGGTCTGGCCACAAGAGCCTCCTTTTGACTCATGCACATGGACGTAGAAAAGCCCTGCTTAGGACACGCTGGTTATACAAGGGCTCCTCTGAGGGAGGTTCAGGTTGAATGCAACGAGCCCTCAGCTTGTTCCTCTGTTTGCAGAAGGTCCACAGTGCTGAAATCAGTTCCACTCTTCTTATTTCCCCTTCATTTGGGAGGGCAGCCAATAAGTATTTAGTGGCAGTTTGTGGATCAAAGAAGAAAATATTGCTTGCTCATTGTGCAAGTCTGTTTTTCCCATTGATTTGCACAGGCCAGCGGTAAGTGACGTAGTTAAAATCAGCTAATTTATAATAATAAAGCTAATTCAGAAATCATTTATTATGTGCTAAAACTGGAATATCCCTATTGAGTAATGTACTGTGGTCAGTAGAGTTAATCTGAAATGATGCCAACCTAATGAAGGACGTCATGGTCATAGCTTGGAGTTTAGCCTTTAAATTAATCTTCTCCCTTTTCTTCTTTGAAAAACAGCTGCTGCTGTTGAAACAGTTTCTGATACTGATTGCCATATCTTTGTTCTAATGTATTGCTGTGCGTGTTTTTGCCAAAAATTTATTATTACAGTTTGGTAAATGTATGATTCTAGGTCTCTGAGCAGACCACGCAGTATAGCCTAACTATCCTCTAGGTTCCACTTAAATGGTATCATAGTTCTCATAATATGTTTGTTACCATATATAGCATATTTTGCATGCCTATTTAAATACCCTATTTTCTGCTATTTATTATTTCATGTGCTGTTTTTCTGCTTTCAGCACAAAAATATTCGAGCATCAGGCCTTCCCAGGCCACAGGCCTTGGAGCGCTGGGTCTTGAGGTCTAGGGTGGTGGTGGGTATGGAGCTCCGAGTTTGTCTTCCCCTCTGGTGTCCATGAAGAAAAATACAGGTGGTAGTTATTTACACTAATTATTTCCCTAAATGTGTTAAATGTAGTATTTGCTTAGAAGAGCAGCACACTGAAATATGTTCCAATAGGTTTACTATATGGTGTATATTTCATAAACAAAGACAGTGGGTGCATGAGAGTTGAACATCTTTTTCCTCTCTTCTTATCTCAGCTTTCTGTTTAAAAGCTTTTAATATATCTTTGATAAACAGAATCTCTCAGTTCATTAAGAATATAAATGTATTTTTCTCTTAACTGGTGGAGATCAGTTCTGGCCTGCTGGTACAATGTTGGTAGATGGGATATGAAGATTTTAGTTGGGCGCCTGCTGGCAGGGACAGCCTGCTCTGGCAACCTCCTGCTGTCTTGCTGGTCCCTCAGCAGCTCTGAGAAACTGTGGTTGCTTTGTCTGCCAAGTTTTTGCTGTGTGTATCAATGTATAGGCTGGCAGGGTGCTGAAGATTGATTCTATCTTTTACTTCCTATCACAAATCATTCAGCCTTATTTTTAGTGTAGGTTTCTTTGCTTCACGTGACTCCGCATCCACAAAGGGAAGAAAAGCAGTAAATTATGCTTTGCTGTTCTTATTTGATTTTCTGATTTGTGGTGCTATGCCCAGGCCCTGAACCTTTTAAAATTTGTTATGTGCCCTGTTTCAGGTATTATTTGTACTGATGCTTTGGGCTTTAAGTTTCTACTTTTTCCTTCTGTCTGTCAGCATCTGAAATGTTTACTTCAGTATTCCCCCCTTACATAGGATTTCTATCAAAAGTGTTTTAGAGGTGAAAGGAATTTATCCTCTGTTCACATGGACTTCCCTGTGCAATTTCGCTTGTGATGCAAGAGCTGCTCCTCTCTTGCTGAAACACTCATCCTTGTGCATTGGCCCAAGTGCCCTGGCCCTTTGTGCAGGCTGGGAGCTGGCAACGGGGCTGAGGTGCCTGCACCCCCTCACACACCCAGGGCACCAGTACTGCTGGGGAACTTGTTCAGGCTCAAAGGGGGTGGTACAGGTGTAGTAGCCCCAGCGTTTGGGTTTAGGACATTGCTGTGAGCTGCTTTCCAGCTGGTACTTGTCCTCATACCTGATTTTAAACAAGTGAGCAATTGATTTGCAATAAGTGTATTTAAAAATATGTTAAATATGTTTAAGCTTTCTTTGGTGGAAACTTCTACAGAAGTTGTTCTTCTAATTTAAGAAAAAGTAATGTGGATTAAATAAATAGTTGGTGTCATGCAGTGTGCTTTTCACTGTGCAAGCAAAGGGAGTATAGACTAGCCATTAGAATGAAAAATTGCGTTTTGCTTCAAGCCTTCTTTTATTTCTTTAATTTTGTAAATGCTATGTCATTTGCTGTAGACAAAACCATTTTTACATTTCTATCCCAGGTGATGAATGCAAACGTTGCCCCCAGTCCCCTGAACTCTGAAGTCATGTGTGTTTCAGTTACCCGATTCCATTTTACAAAGAAATATCAGTGTTGTATTTAGCTGTTAGGATAATGTTTGGAACCAGCTCCTCTTTATAAATTTACAGGAGCAGGTTGCACTTCTGTATTATAATCATGCATAGACATGAGGATCATAAGAATTTTGCTGGGGTAATGTCCTATGCAAAAATCAGACCAAATTTTCAGCTGATGGGTAACTTTATTTGTATCAATTTGTTTTTCCATATTACGTCAGCAGCAATAAATTCTTCAGTCTCACTATGAGATAATGAATAACGTGGGATTATGATCTCTATGTAACAAAACATAAAAGGAAAGGATTCAGATGTAGAAAATGAAAATTTGGTGATAACATGAAAGATGCAACAAAAACAAGTAAGTGAAGTAACCATTATATTTGCAGTTATCATCTAAATAGAAAATTGATAGAAGTGTACCAAGAACTGGTAATACAGAATGAAGGAATGAGATGGACATGATGCAAAGGCAGAAATATTACTGGAAAACAAAAGACAGTTTAAAATATTCTTTAAAAGTTACAAGTGCTGTTTATAGCAACACACAATTTTCTCATGGTATTCACTGCTCCCAGAGAAGTGGAATTGACTTAAGTTTAAATAAACTAAATATATACATGTATACGTGTAGAAATCTGTTTCATGGAACATATGTCCATGTGCTCCTCACACATCTAGATTCATACAAAGACATTACAAGATTAGAGAGATCAGGTGGGAGGACTGAGAAGAAGTGCTGTCAGTGCCCACAAAAATAAGCAATGAGAAGGTACTCTAATAGCATATAGTAGAGATGAGGATATTTTTAGCTAAAGGAAGGTAAAGCCTATCCTTTTGACTGGAGATGTTGGACCTTTGTGCAGGGGATCTTCATCTGAGCTGTGAGGCAGAGGAGTTGAGCTGGTGTAGGGCAGGTTGAAACCCCCCATTTTGATGGGCTGGAAACACACAGGCCTCCACATGCTGCCTCATCATTTCTAGTGAAATGCATCAAAGTCTCTTCTTTTTACTTTTTAACTTAGGAGAAATGTTTTGGTTGCGAAACACGTAGCTGCATATTCGCTTACACTTCCCAAGCGTGCAAATGCATGGGGTGAGATGGATGACAGTAATTTTCACAGCTTAAGTTGCCACTTTATCACAAGGAAGCAAATAGCATCCATGCAATGTACATGCTTTCGTTGAGTTCGTTCTTCCTGTAGTATTCGACTGCAGTTAAAGCCCATCAAATCTCATTTATGACTTCTTATATCTTGAGACTCTATTTATGTCAGATTTAGGGTGTGTAATTCACTAGTAGCTGCATTCAAAGCAATGTGCTCCAGAAAAGTGAGCAGCTGCTGGCTGCTGCCGTGGATGCCATCCTCGCATGGGAATGCAGACCAAGAACATCTGCATAAGCAGGAAAGCTTGAATTCCTAGCGCTGAAGGAGACGTCTGATTCAACAAAGGGTTTTCTTTAGTAATTCTTACCGAAGACTGGAATTTGCTGTTTGTTAATCTCATTAGATCAGACCAAATGCTTTGTGTTAACGTGATTCATACTATGAAAAAAAAAACCAACACTATGCTAATAAAAAGCCTAAGCAAAATGCATATGACTGATTAGAGAGCACAGTTCTTTAATTGTTGAAGGACCTATTGGATCCTGGCATGTTTTATACCCTGTTTCTTGTAACAAAGGGGATAGAGATCTTAATAAAACATTTTAAATAGACTGAAAATTATTAATGATTGCCAGAAATTCTGGCTTGAAATTCCAATACTGAAAATGTTTGGAAGCAGCTTCAATTTTCCTTCATTAAGAAAGCAGAGATAGTAATTCTTGGGAAAATATATATAATATCTGTAGATGCTTTGAGGTTTTCCAATAGTCAGTTTGGAACTGTTGTCAGTTTCATAGCCCATACCTATTATTTGATTGAGGGATCTGCTGCAAGGACTCAAGTTAATTATTAAAAAAAATAACTTAGATAATGCACTTTCTCAGGTCTCTGCAATTCTACTTTGGTTCTCATGCTCCAAGTATCTATGCCATAGTGTAAGTGACAATGGTTTTGGATACACAGCTGGGTGTGCTTCGTTCAGTGTGTACTGCATCCCCTGTGGGCATGAGGGTAGTTGCACACTCAAACCTTGTCTCAGGTCTCTGTCATAGGTTGTCAGGTGCCCTAGCCCCTTGGTTTCGGAGGAAAAAAAAAATCTTAGATTTAGACACTGCTATTTCTTCTGTGCCCAAAATAATAGCCATTAAAAATGCAAGTGCGTCTGCCATGGCTGTCTATGAATGTATACAGTATTAGTGTCATAAAATTACAGGATCACTTTTAGCAATCTGATAGTGGTTGACAAGAGCTGTATGTGTTCCTCCTACTACAGTAGCTCTTCTGAGCTGATGTTTTATCTGTAGCAAGGGGAAATTTCTCAACTGTTTGGTGTCCTTTTTCACAGAGGGCCTAGTATCTTGCCTACCAGTGATTTTAAGGAACATGGAAATTCATGTGTGTTATGCTATGCTGATACGCTTGAAAAGTGGTTACTGTAACAATGTGATTTTTAGAAATGAAAGCAGTCTGTGTTTCACTTCTGTCACAGCCAAATGCTAACCCAATGATAAATAGAAAGCAGTGACAAGCTTTTTAGGAGGATTTATTAACTTAAACTTGTGCTACAAAATGATCTTAAAGCTGTCATATGTCTTGATGAGGATAATCTAAAGAAAAAACATCTCTGCAACCTAATTTGACAAATTGTTTGCTGAGCTGCTTTTTATATTTTATCCTTATATGTACAACATGTACTGTAATCCCGATTTGCATTTAAAAATTTTATTTTTATAATACAAAAACTGAACATTTGCTTTTGAATAGCAAATTCAGAAATTCAGAAGCTAGCCCCAGCTTGCATGACAAAGCAGCACGGTCCCTCCAGATGAAATCTTACCCTTGGCTTTCCTTCCATAGTGCCAGCAGCCCTAGATTTTTAGCCATTGCATAAGCATGCCCTCACTAATGCATGTCAGGAGACATTGCTTGCATGGCACTGTAATATGCTCTATGGACTAATCTGCACTGTCCTACCTTGCCTTGTCCTATCCTTATATAGTTAGCTAGGACTATTACATATTTTTTGGAGACAGGTATGTTGTTTTCTTCCTGGAAGAAGAGAAGTCTTCTCTTCTGCTATCACCAGAGAATGTATCAAGTGGTCAATAAAAGATGAGGTATCATTTCTGTAAGCTAACTATGTATGACCTATTTGCTCACATTCTTGCATCAGCTTTGAAAATAAATAAAAAATAAATTCATCTTTCGAAGTACCTGGAAAAGGCAAAGAACTACCCTACCTGCTCCCCTTGCTCCTCACAGGCGCATGTCACAGCTTTGCAGCCGCACGGCCTCTGTGGCATGTGGTTTTGGGCTGTGTGTGCATTGCAGACAGGTCAGGAGTGTGAGACAGAGCGCTGGGACTTATTTTGGAGAAATCATCAAACACTTGGTGATTTTTAGCCCAAAAGAGGTTAAGGGCGAGTTGCGGGGATAGTCTCTGTTTGAAAGATGAATGCTCAGGAAATACAAGGGCAGGAAAATGAAAAGGGGAGGAGGAGGGTGAGGGGAACCTCTGGATATACTCAGGCTATCAAATTACAGACAGCTTGGTGAGAAACAAGTTATGAACTATTCTAAGCAGCAGCAACACAATAGACAGAAAAGATAAAATATTTCTGCATCTGAAGAAAGAACCTTTGCTGAACTTATTTTTGTTTTGGATATTGATAAACTATGCATCGTGTGACAACAGGACTTTTCAGATACCTCTGGAAATTTGCATGCTAAATCGTACTCTAATCAGGGCTAATTCATTTAGAAAATCTCATAGGGACAGGACTCTGAAATGAGATCTTATGCTCCTGGGGGGGAGGGTAAAGTCCTCATCTTGAGAAAGGAAAAAAAAAAGGGGGGGGGGCACGACACATTAGGCTATTTTCTATCATTCTGATTTGGCATTTCAGTGGATGTTGAAGAATGGTGGCCATGTCTCAAGTCTCCAAGAACCTGCATTACAGAGATTCTCTATATGCATCCTTATGGGCTGTTGTGCTTCCAAAAAATGTTCCTTGCATAATATCCCTGAGGCTCAGCTCTAGTACAGGTTGTCTTCAAATTTGGACCTAGTTGGAAAGGGGTTTTTTATGTACCCCTTTAATCTGTCCAACCACTTGGAGAGGCTGTGTTCAAAATCAAGGTAAGAGAAATTTGCCTTCTTGAGAGATCCTTGAAAAGATTCCCATAAGACATAATTTCCACCAAATGCAAGAGAATTTCTCTGCATGAGGGTGGATTTCAGTCACTGCAAAACAATGTTTTTACTTGTCTGTGATGGTATCCAGCCCATATTTGCACTTCACTAATTACAATTACAGAAACAGTATTTACTGCAGGCTTAAAGTATAAGCAATTGTATGCAAATGTGTTAGCTTCATGTTTGTTTTGCTGATCTTCAAACTAAGATGTACACTAAAAACAAAGCAACAGCAACAACAAACAGCCAGAGGGGAAAAACACAAGATGAAAATAAGTGTTTTATTTGCAAGAATAAAACAAAAAAGTAAAATCCGTTGAAATCGCTTCTGTTTGTAACAGCTTTGTCAGACATCTTTTAAAATCTCTTCAGTCAAATTGTAATAAATAAAAACACAACGAACCCCAAATTCTTCTCTATTTTATTAAAGACAGAATGGAAGAAATAGACTATTTTTTTAAGGAAATCTGAATTTGAAGAGTTGGGTCCAGCTGTGATACAGCAAACATACTAGCTCTTTACATTTCCTTAGGTAGTGGATGTATCTATAGTTGTGGGAACAAACCAAAACCAGTACACAGCAGGAGCTGCTTAGCAATGTTGTTTCTCTGCTCTGAATGTTGCAGGTTGGATCAAACTCATCCTGGGGTTTCAGTGGGCTTGTGTAGAAGCTTGGAATGGCACTGATAAGGGTGTCTGGCAAAGCACCTGGGTCAGATAGGGAAAGAGCTTTCCAGTCCTGTACTAAGGAAATGGTAGCTGTAATTGTAATTCTCATGAAAAGGAGCCAAGCTTTAAACAGGAATTTGTTCCAACATATGAACTAAGAAAGTGTGGTTTTAGGGTTGAGATTTGGGCTCCTCTGTAATTACTGTGCAGCATGGAAATGATTGAGGTGAGATTGTTGCTAACTGTAAAGACGAATCATTAAATTCATGGGAACATTCAGCTCTCCCTTTTGTGCAAGTGTGTGCTTGGCAGCTGAAAAAGTGCCCTCCTCTTAAATGAGTATATTCCTAACAGTCAATATGTGATCATAAGATGAACAATTGCAGTATATTATGTTTCATTATCATTCTCTTTACTACATTTTTTCTTTTTTTTTTTTTAAACTAAGGCTTTAACAGGATGTTTATTTTTTTAACACATACCGTGGGACATAGTGCAAATCTATACATGATTAATGATTTTTTTTTTTTTAATTTAGAGTATATGTACTACTAAGGAATCATTAATTTTGCAGCAGACATACCTGAAACAGCCTTGTAATTTTAAGTAATTATTGAAACCTGCAGCCAGCTTTCTGCTTCTTTTTATACTCTCTATTAAGTTACAACTTGAAAAGCCTCAAAGCAAAAGGTTTCTGTAATAAATTTTTGAAATGTAGAAGTGCTTTATATTGTATAACAAGTCACAAATAGAAATTCTATTCTGAAGTGTTTGCTGCTTTGAGAACCAGCCAAAATTTTCATATGAAATCTTGATATCTTTTTGTTTCCCAAAGAGTTGGTATGTGACTGATCCAGAACAAAACTGAGTGTGTACACAAGGGCTTGCTCACTGCTGGTGAAGACCTGCCCAGCATAAAGCTTATCACTCCTGCACCATGCATGTGTTGCTCCTCCAGGTGTGTCAGACGTGGTGGCTACCAAGTGCTGGCATCACTGTGCTGTGTCCCTTCCACATACAAGGCACAGCAAGCAGAATGGCTTCTGGTGTGACTGGCGAAAGTGTCGTCATTGATCACCTATTTAGGTTGTTTTCACAAATTAGAAGAAAACCTGCAGCCATGGGTTGAGAGAGCTGGTTCAGTTTTGCTGATGGAAGTAAAAGCTTAGTTTGCTCTCAGTCAGCAGATCTGACTGTGTATGTGCAGGGAGAAGATTTCCTGCATGATTAAATTTTATTTTAAAATTTTCACAAATGGTTTTTATCCTGGCACTACATTTAAATGGGGGTTAGGGTACTGTTTAGCTCACATGGAGTGAACATAGCCCAGTGATAAAGTTATCTTTGTCCCCCGGGAAACATCCTCCTATCATGGTGAACAACGTTTGTGACATTTTTGTTGCGGTAGCAGAAATCTTGTATTTTGACGAGGGAGAGGGAACCACCACTTTTCAGCTCAGTGAGATCTTTCTGGGGAGCTGTGGTGGTTTTACCCGGCTGGGCAGCTGAACACCACCACAAGTGCTTTCTCACTCCTCCTCGTCAAAGGAAAAGGGGAGAAAATGTGATGGAAAGGGGTCAAGGGTTGAGATAAGGACAGGGACCATACTCAGTAATCATTGTCACGGGCAAAACTGACTCAGCATAGGGAAATGAATAGAGTTTATTACCTATTACTAGCAAACTCAATCTGTGAGAAACTAAAAGCACCTTGCTCCCCATCTACCATCTTCTATCTCCTTCCCCTGCATGGCACAGGGGAATGGGGGTTGCAGTCAGTTCCTGATGCTTTATCTCTGCTACTCCCTCACGGTCCCTCCCTGCCCCTGCTCCTTGTGGGGTCCCTCCCATGGGATGCCGTCCTTCCCGAAATGAGCCTGCGGGGGCTGTCCACAGGCAGCAGCTCTTCAAGCACTGCTCCCACACGGCTCTGTACCATGGGGTCCATCCATTCCCCAGGAGCAAACTGCTCCAGCACGGGTCTCCCACGGGTGGGCGGCAGCTCCCCCCAGATCCACTGCTCCTGCATAGGTTTTTCTCCACAGGCTGCAGCTCCGACCTGGGGCCTGCTCCTGCGGGGGCTCTCCATGGGCCGCAGCCTCCTCCAGGCCACATCCACCTGCTCCACCGGGGGCTCCTCCATGGGTCAAAGGAGAACTGATGCTCCATGCCCAGAGTACCTCCTGCCCTCCTTCTGTACTGACCCTGGGGGGCTGCAGGGCTGGTTCTCACTCCTCTCTCTCCCAGTTGCTGTTGCACAGCAGGTTTTTCTCTTTCTTAGACCTTCTCTCCCAGAGGAGCAAACAACATCACTCCTTGGCTCATCTCTAGCCAGCAGCAGGTCCCTTCTGGAGCTGGCTGAAGATTTTGCTTACGTGAAATGGCGTAGCTGTTGGGCTCTGCTCACAAAGCTCATCCCTGCAGCCCCCTACTACAGAACCCTTGCCACAGAAACCTTACACAGGATCATTACAATGTTTGCATATACATGTACTGTTTTTAAGACAGGTTGATCATTAATGAATATAGAGAAGAAAACATGATGATACTATTTTGAGCTTCCTACCAAAATGAGAAGCAAACTTTTGTCGACCCATTTGGTATGTATGGTTTGTAGTTATGCAATAAAAACTAGACTAGTATGTGGGCTGGTTCAGGGCCAGGAGATGAATTCTCATCCGGGGGAGATTTTTCTACTTATTGATTTATTTTTGCCCTTCCACATAGAGTGACCATAAAAAATACCTTCAGCATGCCCTGCTTACCACTCTGGTGTTTTCAGCAATTTTCTCTCTGTCTCTAGGGTTATGCTGTCAGCTGCAATAAAGTGTCATTGCTGTCAATTCTCAGTTTATTGAGAGTTCTTAGATATTTAGTGCCCGGTCTCTCGTACCCCTGTCTTGTGCAAGTCATGTGGGACATTTCTGAGCAAGAAATGTATGTGGCTCATCCCTGCATGGTGGTAGTAAAATACAGAGCCAAGGATTGTCTCCTGTCAGTGACAGGCAAGTTCAACTAACTTTCTTTTTCTCTAGCTTTGTGCAAATATTTGGCCTTTATGATTCAGAAGAAAGCTTGAAAGTGTTGTCCGAGTGAATCATTATGAATCAATAGCCAAATAACAGGAATCTCAGCTTTATTACTCACAGAAAAATCCTTGCAATTTTTGATAGGTTTCTTTACTTGTTTCCATTACAAGGAAAATGGAAACAAGGAAATTTTTGATCGCTTAAGTGGGGTTATACTGCAGCTGCTGTTTCTTCATGACCTTTTGGGAACTGGGCAGATTAGATCCTGGTCTGGCCTCAAAAATGCAGACACAGACATACAACAGCTGAGAACTACTGCACTGAGGGCAGCCCTGCTGTATGTTGTCTGCTCTTTGTAATGAATCCAGGATGTTTCCTGATGCCTTTCTGGGAATTTGTTTTAAAAAATAAAATAAAAAAAATCCAGTTGCAAGATTGCTTCTGGTACAGCTTCCATTCAGGCTGGGTTGAGGTTGAGCTGCCTCATGCCCCAGTCCCCTGTTGAGTTTTGAAGCAAGCAGTGTGTTGAAGGTTGGGCAGTTCGGCAGCTCATAAACATTGAGCAGTTTAAATAGAAACAGGCTGCAGAAGATTTTGGGACTGTGTTCTGAACCTTGACTATTTTGTGGTGTTGCGAAGTAATGAGGGTACTACCATTCTTCACTGAGTCCCAGTTAAATAACTCTCTGAGCTTAATTACCTTCAAGGTCATTATTTTTTTTTCTTTTACATCTGGCTAATTTTGTAAATGTCAAACAGTATGGGACTAAGGAATGGCATTTTGAGCCATTTTTTATCTTTTGGTAACTAAGATCATATCTTTCTCAACAGAGATTACTTAGAAAACTTGGAAAACAATGCTCATTTCAGTTTAGGCAAGGTAGGACTGCTGCGATGTTTACTAACCTTTTAAGATTTTTGGAGTCAGATTGGTTTTAGGATCCTTTAAGGTTTAAGGACACACAATGTACTGAAAATAATATGAAAGCTCCAAACTAGACACAGTGCTTCATTTACGTCTTGGAAGTTAAACATACATTTAGTTTTTTTCATTTGCTGTGCAGGAGTGTTGAGTTTTGTTTTGGCCTGGCCTCAATGTTACTTCATAAAATTCACCCTGCAGAGAGAGAAATCTGCACAGCAGGTGAGCGTAAAGACATGGATCTGTTCATCTAGTCCTGTATGCACTGCCCGCAATTGCTGGCATGTGATGCACGTGCAAAATGGAGCTGCAACTGCAGAGCCTCTTGTGAAGTACCACCGTGGCAGTATGTTGTGGAAAAAAAAAAAAAAAAGTATGATCAGGAAACAATTACAGCAGGTAAAACATTGCATGTAGTAGAGAAAACATCACATGCAATTTAAACATTGGTTGTAGTTCCTGGGGAAAAAAAATAAATCTTCAACCTGTCTTGGGCTCCTATCTATTGCTCAGTTGAGGGAGTACGATTCAAGAAAAGTTTTGTGAGGTATGTTGAATAGTCTGGTTTTATTGCTACAAATGGCTTAGAAGTTCAGTTAGCAGCATTAGATCTCCTAGTGAAGTCTGGAGTTTTTCTCGAGTGAAAGAGGGAAAGGCCAGGTGGGTGTGCAACACTGAGACTGGAGGGCAAAGGGAGATTTATGGAATATTTCTCCTTGGTCAGAGGAAATTCTCACTACATCACAGTCTCCAAAAATGGGCATCAACATAGGGAGGTTTCCAAGCATTATATTGAAAATACATTGGCTGAAAAGATGGAGGAGTGCTGAAATTTATTACTATTACCATTACCTGTAGTAAAGGGTCTAGTGGAGTTCAAAAGTAAAGCTCAAAAAAGCTAAAGAGTAAAGACAAGTGGAGCCCAACAGACGAAAGCAAACGAGCCATGTTAGCTAGCATTCTAATATTAGAGCACTTATTAGGTACCAAAATAGTCATGCAACTCTGAGATTCTGCCTCCAGTTCAAAGTATTTTTTTTCAAATGAGTGATGTCTTTGTCATATATTTTTCCTGCTTACTCTTATTGCTAGGCTAAGTCAGAATTTGGGGATTTTAGACTAAGTAACTACCAAATAGTGCTGATGTTCAAAGAATGACATGCTGATGAGCTTTCTAGTAAAGAAGTGATTCTTCGCGAGGTTCAGACCATGTGACAGCTGCTGCCATCTCTTAAGCTATAAGCAAAAGGAATTTATCACCAACATTTTGTTAGGCATTTTCATAATGTGTTGTTTTATGTTTTGTTCTACTCTTTGAAGTTTTGAAGCTGGTTTCTTTTGAGACAGGTGACATGTATAAAAACAGTAAGTGTAGAGATGCAGAGTTTGACAGCCCATGAAAACTATCCATGGTACTAACAGCAAATCTGATTTGTAATTCTGATTTATACATTGCAAAACAGTGGAAATTCTTAGGAACAGTTGCATACTTCTGGAAGTTTCTTCTTTAAAAATAATGTTCCCCTGTGTTGCAAGTGTCAGCAGCTGCTGCTCCAAATTTGGACAAATCTAAGGACAAGAATTTGTATTTTGTTTTCACACTGAGTTCTCTCTTCCATCATCTCTGCAGTTCCTGTGACTCTCTGCCCTGAGTTTCCTTTGTTTTCTGAATAACTCCATGCTTTTTGATGGCTATGTAATTCCTGCATCTGTTTTGATAATATAATTTTGGTGAAGGCCTACTCAAATTGCTTGTGGCTTTGCTAGTAATGCATAAAGTGCTTGTTAAAACCATGATGCCCAATGCTGATAATAGTACAGAATTTCTTTCCTTGTTCCTGTGCCCACATGGTGGTGAATCAAATCCTCATGGCCGCTATGAATTTCTTTGCAGACCCTATGAAGTCTTTGTGGCTTGGCTTGGTCATGGTAAGACAAGGTGCTGCCTGCTGCTACCAAAAACCTGCTTCAGGTTCCCCTGGAGCTCACTGTTAGGCATG
Organism: Anas platyrhynchos; assembly: GCF_047663525.1. Classification (NCBI taxonomy): domain Eukaryota; kingdom Metazoa; phylum Chordata; class Aves; order Anseriformes; family Anatidae; genus Anas; species Anas platyrhynchos. The sequence goes on along the minus strand of NC_092589.1, from coordinate 31,437,492 downwards.
CTGTCGAGGGGGTTTTCATCAGCTTGTATTTTCTTCACCCCAACTGTTGCCAAGTAGACTGATTAATCATTATGCCAATAGTAATTTCTGCATGTCCTCATTGTGTGTTAACATGGTAAAAAGCTAATTAGGACTTCATCAAACCATCATATTAGTTGTAACTGTTCCCTTCAAAATACATTACTTTGAAATTATTTTCACTCAGAGTCCTGTACGGTGTCTGAGTGTCCTAAAGAAGCTGTTATTTAAAAGTTGTCATTCTAGAATCAGGTAATAGTTCAAGATAATAGTTCAAGGACCCTGTATAAATTCTCTTAATTTAATGAAGAAGATGGAATTAGATTAGCCAGCCGTCTCAGCTGCAGGCTGGTAATGTTTGCACTGAGAGGAGAGCTGAACCCAAACCAGATAACCAGATGATTTCCAAAATCAGTGGCAAGAGAGAGAACTTCTTGAAGAGGTTTTCCTTCTGAGAACCCTGTACTTTTTGTTTTCTTTTCTTTTTTTTTTTTTTTTCTTTTTTTTTTTTTCCCCTCTTCACAGTCCAGGGTATCTTTATTTTTTTTTTTTTTCTGTGAAAATCTGTTGCTTCTTCAGAGCATTTTACGGGTTGCCATGATGACTGTGGCTTGGTGCCAGCCGGGTGCACAACCTGACTTGCTGTGAGACAAGACTGGGGGCTGTTCCAGATAGCTGGCAACTACAAATATCTGCAAAGCCGAGACAGGCAACCTTGCTGCCAGCTGTCTCTGTCTGACAGAGTGCCATCTTCGGTTACATGTAAGGAAAAGAATGAATAATTTTTTTTTTTTTTTTTTTTTTATTTTAAGCTGACCGAGCTAAAGAATCAGAATTTTGACAGCTCATGTAGGATTTAAGAGGGATACAGGCTAGGGTTCTTGCTTCACTCTTTAACAGACAGATTTGAAATCTTTGTTGTGATCTTTGCAAAATGAAAGTTGTTATTCTTATTTATGCAATCCATCTATTGGGAACAAAATAATTTATGTCCAACTGCTCCATAATAGAGACGATATTCATGTAATTATGAAGAAAACTTAGTCATTGGAAAGGAGGGAGAAGTTAAGATCAGCATGTATTAAACATACATTAAATATAAATAAACAATAATAAATGGGAAACTGCTCTTACCACTGTGCAATTGTGTCTATTAAGACACAGAAATGTTTTCTGAGCACTGGAACGGATGGGGAATTAATTTGCATTTAAAAGTTAAGTAGATTGTTTTAAAAACTTAAAAGCAAGTTTCTCTATCACTAAACTGTGTTTAAAAGCAGTCATAAATATTTCAAAGCAGTATGCCCAGAGTGGGAGACAGTCTCTTCACCTAACTGCCTGTAAGAGGTGTTTTTTTCCCCCCTTACACACCAGTACCAGAATTTACAACGTGAAACTTCACCCCCATGTCTCCAAGGAATGACATGGAGTGCCCGGCTGCTTAAAATTCCCTTCTACCCAGAAGTATTGCAGTTCTGCTTACCCAGAAACTCGGGATCATTGCTTGAACTAGCAGCAGCATAATCCTCTGCGGTGCTCGTGTGTGAGGAGCCAGGAAAGCAAGGAAGGCTCCGGTAGGTGTGGTAGGAAAGCTCCCAGGGATGACAGCTCCCAGGCACGCAGCAGGAGCAGTGCTGTATTTATTTCACTGCAGACACGGGGCTCGGGCAGGAGTGCTCTCACCTTGCGATGGGGACAAGGACGATGAATTGCAGGGAAGAAGAGCCCTGCTGAGCTGTGAGGTGCGAGTGTCCATGGGGAAAGGTGGTCCCTGCCAGAGCTGCTTGTGGGGACACGTGGAAGACCTCAGACATCATAAGCAATGAAATGCCAAAAGAGAGAGAGAAATGAACAGACAGTAAAAATATATAACAAGAAGCTTCCATTGCCTCTGTCATCTTTTTCCCCTTGGGGAAAACAAAACAAAAAACTTCCCAGACCTTTGTTGCCCTGCCCGTGTAATTTCTATTCCTCTGCAGAGGTCAGAGGAGTGGTGGTGGTGCACTGAGGGCAGAACTGGGAGCTCCCTGCAATCCCATCCACACTCACTCACTAGAGGAGTTAATTTTCCAGGTTAGTCCAAGGTCTGCAATTTATAGCTGGGTTGAGATTAGATGATCTTTGAGGTCACTTCCAACCTAAAGCATGGTATGATTGTATTCCATACATAACTCTGTAAGACAGCAGTGCTAGAAAGGTGCAGAGGTGCCCTATGTGGTGGCACTGGCACACGGTTACACCAAAAGGCCCTGGACACAACTGTCCTCCGGGCACTTGGGTGCACAGTCTGCTTTGTGTTTTTGTCCCAGCCTCCAGGCTGGAAGGAGTTTGTGTCAGTCTCGGGTTCTTGCCATGCTATCAGTAGCTTGTGCTTGCCTTGTCTCAATGACTTTTCAAGTAATGCAGTAAGAAGAGGTACCACTTCTCCCACACTACTTCTCTGATGCCAAAGCAGATGACGAACAGTAGAGCAGCACGTCTTGTTGGAGTGAGGTTAAACCTGTTAATGAAGACCCTGCTCCTCTTCCTCAGCCAAAGCCTCCCCATCAGTCCTGTGGCACACAGATAAAGTGGGCTCCAGGAATAAGGAGCCCACAGTGCGATGACTGAGTTTGTGTTTTGTTATTGACTTCACGATTCACTCTGAAGCCAGAGCAACCATTTGCTGACATTTTAAGGAGAGAAAAACAAGCTGAGTAAAGCTGAAGTTTCCAGTTAATTACTGTTCATGAAGGTGGCAGAAAACCTGTGTATTTCTTCCTAGAGCTAAAAGCTGTGAATGATTCCTCCTCAGGAGCAGAGAAGCTCTCCTCCCAGCAGAGCCAGAGTGCTAAGTGCTAATTGTGCTGTTTTGCATGTCAAGCCAATTTTCCCTTCCTATGGATCTGCTCGGCATGGTAGTGGATCCATAAGCTATGTGTTTGGGTGTTGTTTTTTTAAAAGGCTGCTTCAGTTTACACGAGGTGGGAATAAGATGTAGAAGGATAATCTCTCTACTCCCCTTTGATCTCTGAAAAGTAGTATCATTCAAGATGAGATTCTCCACTTGGGAATCCTTCTTACACAGACTTGCTTATGGATTCTGGCTTTTCTAATTCATCCAAGGATTACACACTTTGTTAGTTTCCATAGAGCTCTTTTTTGCTCCTGGTATAAACTTACAATTCCCATTCATGAGAAGAAAACAGCTTGAGGTACATCTACCCAGGGTAAAACTGATTTTATTATGTGGAATATTTTAACCCCTTGAAGGCACAACCCTGCCTTTTATCAGAGGGAGCACCTACATCTACGTGCAAAAATCTTCTATTTAGGGGTTATCCTGGAGATCTCTGACATCTCCTAGGGGGTGAAAAGGAGGTTTCTGTAATCCTTCACAGATTCCTTCATTTAATATTGCTACTAGAGACAGTTTCACAGATAAAATCTTTTATGTGTGTTTTTCACAACTCTGTATGTGAGAGAGAAATCAAGATGGAAATTGATTATATGGAATATTTCAGTAACACTACTTATACATATTTCATTGCTCAGCTTTGTGTACAGAATATGGTTAGAAAATTTACAGCTGAAGTAAAAGAATAAAACAAGTATTGTTTTACATTAATGATCACATCAAATAAGCAATCTGTTAGTTAAGGTTGAAGTGATGCCTGAATTTAAAACCTAAAGTTCTGACATTTATAACTTCTTTTAAAAATCTGTATTCTGTAGTTTCACTTGTATAATCTCAACCTTGAGTTTTATGTGAAGTGGTGTTTGAAGAAAAAAATAGTCATCCATCATTTCTTCTACTAAATTCAGAAGAAGATGTTTAGGAATAATTCAAAGACTTTCAAAAATCCCAGCCACTTTAAAAACAGAATTTCCAATACAATTTTCTCAGCATGTGAAAAATGGGTCAGAATTTGTACCTTTGATCTCATCTGAATGTTTTGTTGTTGTCAGATAGGCAACATATATATTGCAAAATGGATGTGAGAGCCAGTTTTCTGGTTCTGATGCCTGTGCAACTTGAGGTTTTTCTCAATCAAAAAATTCGTCATCTTCAGTACAGCAAATGTGAAGGAGCTGAGATTAGGGAACTTATTATACGATAACTCCAACAATTACGGTTGGATTTTCAGTTCTTAATGCTCCTTTTTATTTCCTCTAAAAACTAACATGTTCAACAATTTGTTCCCTGCTGAAAATCTAGTATCTGATAGTTTAGACAGAGACTTTCTTCTTCTGCAACATGTAGTTTCTCTTCCTATATCAGAATCTTTAAAACATTCATTTGGCAATTCCTATTATAGTTGCTTACTCGGACCAGGCAAATTGCCGAATAAAAGGTTTGTAAATTATCTGCTTTATATTTGTGCTGTCCTCAAAGGACTGAAATTTGCTTTGGGGAAAAGCAAAGGACCAAGTAATAACATTTTCTTTTTTAAAGCACTGCCAGAAACTTAATTTCAGAGAGCTTTTTATTATTAAATTTCCCAGCCTTCCTTTCAAGCACTTTATTAGGAACACAGCTCATTTATTTGGGAGGGGGAGGAAAGCATTGAGGAAGGGGGAGATGAAGGTGAAAAGCAAGCTCATTAATTTTAATTGTGATCTAAGTGTACTTTTCAAGTTGGCAACAATTTCATTTTTCTAATGCAGAGTCATTGTCAAAGACTCATTTTAATATCGAAACCTTAATGTATTGGGGAAATTGTTTCTCTTGTACTTTTTTTTTTTTTTTTTTTTTTTTTTTTTTGAAGCTCTTTTATACTGAAAATTTTAAGGCCTTTGGAATGTTTAAGTGGTTCTCCTACAACAGGTGAAAAAGACAGACCTTTGGTGCTTTATTGGTGGGAACAAGAGAAATCAAAGATTTGATTGCTTTAATTATGAGCTAGATTCAGCTTTTAGCACTGGGCTCAATTCTGATGCTGCTAGAGAAGTGAAGGGAAGTCTAGGTAGTAGATGCAGCGCCAGGATAAATTGATTCCACTTAAGGGTTGTATTTTGCAAATGCGTTTTTATTCATTTACATCCAAGGCTTAGCATCAAGGCACCTAAATTTTAAGAAGGGACTCTTTGCTTCTAGGTTGCAAAAGAAAGGTGTCCTGGTAAGATGCAACAGAAGAAGAGGTCAGTGGCTGCCTTTAGTTATACAATAAATGCATAAGTTTTCTCAATGAAAGACAAAAGCTGTGAGCCCCTTAAAGAAAATGCATAAAACTTAAGTGTGAGGACAATCCAAAATGCTGCTATTTTTCATCCATGTATGGTTTGAGTCTTGGTAGCTGAATACTGATTCTGTCTCAACATACTGTTTTGACAGTAGAGATGGAATTGAGGTGCTGGTGATGCCTGAGAGAGCTGAAAGGAAGCTAGAATTTCCATTTCCCAGGAAATCCAAACATTTTGAAATTTTATCTCATTCCAGCTTGAAGCAAAGTCTGTCAAAATCAGTATTCTAAGATATTCTGGTTTAGGACCATAGAAACATTTTAGCTTTAGTATTGTCCGAAGAGATAAGAGCACTTGTTTTTTCTGTTTAAATGCTTACCAAATCAAATCTAATTAAATTAAAAATTCCAACAGCAAATAGTTCGCTCCCAAAACTCCTTCACTATTTGATAGCCTGAGGACTGATGCCATGTTCCTCTCAGGTAAATCCTTGATCTTCTGCCCTTTGAATTTAACCAGTTTTCTGCCCTTTCTACTAGCTGTCCATTCTGGATCCTGCTGGAGCTCTCAGCCGTTCGGCTATCCTTTTTAGGCAGCTGTTTCTGAAGTGCATGGGTCCTGTCAAGGAAAATGATGGAACAAATTTCCACTTCCTTAACACCATTAATGAGTTGTTTTTAGCTTCCTGAAAGTAAGGCGTGAGGAAACCTCTGAGGAGTTGTGAGTCTTTGGTGCTTTTAGAACTTGAGATAAGGAACATGCTTTTCTTCTACTCTATTTTATGTTTGCTTTTAACTCTTTCCCTAAAATATTTGCTGCTGACTCATCTATATCACTTGTCAAGCCTCCCTTTCTTGTTGCTGGTTTTGTCTTACACAGGGTTGATTTTTTTGACTGCCTGATTTGCATTTTATTTGCTTGTTCTCTCTGAATGTGAGGTATGATCCTTAAGCAGTTACTGTGGCACAAGGTTAGGGTCAGGATTGCTTTAAGACTTTTAGTCTTGTTTGATGGAAAGGGTTGTGTCTGCAATGACATCTAGGTGGAAGGAACGGTGCAAATGATGTATTTCTTCCAGGTGGCACATTGCATTATTTGTAGGCTAGAGAAGTGTGACAGCACAGACTTGAAGGAATACACCATACTGTTTTATAAATTACTAAAAATAATAACAGTGAACTGAGAGGAGGCAACTGGAGCAAGGCAGAACAGGCACATCCCACTCTCTGTGTTGCAGAAAGCTTGTGTGGGGCACAGCAGGAGACGTGTTGTCAGCTGTACTTTCAGGTGTTGGAGCAATGTGCCATTACAGTGTTAGTATGTAACTCAAGAAGCTATTGGCACTTTTGCAAGAAACAGAGGAAAAAAAAATTGCTACTGCTATTCCAAAATGCTAAAAGGTTTTGGTGGATGCTTGCTGCAGAGAAAAAAGCTGGATAATAATCTGGTGATAATGTGTAGCATATATTTAGTGTGATTTTCCCGCTGTGAATGCAGTCCTATTTCACCGGGTTAACTTCCCTGACCATCATCTTCCTATATGAACTTTTTAACCCTATCTCAGACAACAAGAATCTTATGGGAAGGCATTTCCACAACTTTGCCATGAGACATTTTTTTTAGCATTTTGTTCCAAAATTTGTACTTGTGTGTCCTTTAGCTTAAGTTCCTCCTTTGGACTGTTGAATTTGCCTGGCCAGACAACAATATGATCCTTCCTGTCCTGGTCTTGCTACATAGAAAATGAGAAGGTTTAGTCCAGTTTAATTAGAATGTTATCTTGATAATTTTTGAAGTATATTTCTGGCCCCATTCTAATTTGAAGGACTCTTTCTGGAATGTGGCTGGCACTGTGCATAATGTTTCAGAGGAGGAGCTTTCAAAGGGGCCTTTACCATGGAAATTAATCTTCCTTTGCTCTCCTGAGGATACATCACCTGATGGATTTACTCTTTTCATGGCTGTATCACACCAATGATTTACAGAGAGCCCGTATTCTACAAATGTACTGTCTCCTACATAGCTCCTCCAGCTGACAGCTTCATAGTTTATAACAAAGTCTTGTTATGTTTTGAAGCTTATGACCTTGCATGCTGCTATTAAATTTCATCCCATTTCTATTACCCCTCCAGACCATCCAGCTCTTGCTGCATTCTGTGCTTCCAGTCCTCTTTGTACTGACAAGGCCTCCAGTCATTTAGGCTTCAGGAAATTTGTTTGCTTTTATACTTCTGTGCCAAAGTCATTAATACCAGTATTAAGTATTAATAGTTATGATTGAAGCGTATTTTATTTTGTTACAACACTTGTGAACATATCGAAGTGGAGAGACCATGCCTGTGCTCATACTTAGCACTTTGCATGTTCCCAGCCTTATACAAACATTAAAGAACCAACATAAACAGTCATTTTCATAATGTGGCTTAATATTATGTGGTATTGTGAACCTTGCTTTGCCTCTTTGTGCTCAAGGGATTATAATTTGTACCCTTTTGCATGTGTAATGAAGGCTATACCCGGCATTTACTCTCTCCCATTCATCCTTTTCCTGTGGCATTCAGACCAAAGGGGAGAGCAGCTTTGATTTCAGACAGCTCCAAAAAGCCCAGGCCGTAATTTGTCTCTGGCTCGCTTCCAACTTTCTTGATGGTGCCAGCTTGCTCCAGGCTCCCTCTGGTGCTGTATCATTGCAGGCCCCCCCTCCCCCCTTTTTTTTTTTTCCAGAGGGCAAGGGTGGTCTTTCTCCCACATCTGGAACTACTGTTGGCATTGCACTGGCTGGAACAGAAGACCACCTGTGTTTCAAAAGTGCATGTCTGTTAACGTTTTCTTACATGCTTGTCAGCAGGAAAACACTGCCTGGCTTACTTTTAAAATGCTAAAGTTATCCCTTTGCCTCAAGTTAGAAATATGTACATCTATTTTGGCAACATGACTTCAAATAGCTGTATTTCAGATATTAAAAAAATGTGTGTTTTCAGGATTTGCAAGAACCAGGAGCAACTGAATGTGAGATTAGCAGATGAGAATAAAGGCAGGTGAAAATACTGAAGGGTTTGAGTCAGGTTAGGGTGACAGCAGAAAGCACAGTTTGAGGGCAAGCTCTCCCAGCTGATGAAAGTGTGCTTGGAGAGAGCTGAGAGCAGAAGAAACCAGCATCTACTTTGCAAACTACTGCAAAGTAGGGTAGGGGGTTGTCAATTTTATCATGTTAATAGACTGCAGGCTTCTACGTTGGCTAAAATGTGATGAATTGAGCAGAAATAATTTAAGCCTTTATCCTGCAGTTTGTTGAGGGGAGACATGCACCTGACAGCTGATAGAGTTAAGTATTTGCAGCTTAAAGGTGTCGATCCTCAGCACTTCTGAAGAGCAAACGGGGGCTGAATTATTTACATTACTGAGTGAAGATGTCGTGTTGTTAGTCTCATCATTCATCATTGCTCAGCAAGCACCTGTGTTCATACATTGCATCATAAATACTGCAAAATGAATATGTAATTTTATATTCTTTGAATGTGAGTCTGATTCACAGCCGCATAATGACGTGCACAACAGCCATGCTGTATTAGTTGTCATATATATAGGGGAATTATGGTTGAGCCCAATTATGCCTGTATGTAAGAGATTTCTTTACTTAATTGCCCCTGTGCCAGCAGGGGACAGTGCTTTTTTAGACCGGACTTAGGCATGCTGGAATGATGTTTGGGAACAACCTACCTGTAAAACTATTTAAATTAACTGATCAGGTGAAAAAAAAAGCAGGTCTGTAATTTGCTTTATTTTCTAATATTGAAAACATAAAGTTTAAGGAATCTCATTCATGCCAATAGCTACAATAACGAGCTCAGGACCTGAATACAGAGCAGCACTAGTCTTCTATAGGTCAGGGCTGCAAAACCTGTAGAAACCTAGAAGTCTTGCTTGGAAAGAAAAGGTGAAAGAATCCAGATCTACATGGATGAACGACCACCTCTAAAACAGACATTAAGATTTTGACAAAAAGCTGACAGCAAATGGAAAATACAGTTTTCTTGTCAAAGACAGGGAATACAAGAATAAAATGAAATTGCCAAAGTAGTTTAAATCTTACAAAAGAAATTTGAAGAGTACCTCATGTATAGGAATAACAACAGTGAATGAACAACTAAAGAAGACACAGAACTACTCTGTCAACAAGTGGGTTAGGATTAGGTTAGTCCAGTAATCACAATAATGAAGACCAATATTAAACTATAGATTTTAGTAAAGACTGTGATGCTGAACACGAGAATAAAGAGAGTATACATCCCAGACTGGAAACAAGCACAGTAACATCAGAGGTGGATGTAGTAAAAGTGGATGATGTCTATCCACTCATTATAAACAAGCTAGCACATGATGAATGGTGGAAAATATGTTTAATAGCTAGCAGTGGCATTAGGAAAAGGTAGAATAGTGCTGATGTGTTGGTGGCAAAATTCAAGTTACCAGCAAAAGGAATGAAAACTCAGGTCAACAAAGAAGGGGTATGAAAGTGATTGATTATGGGGAATAGGGAGGAGTAAGGTTACTTGATTTGTTCTGCTAGGTCAAATGAAGATTTTGAAAGGCATCTGACCATTCTCTGTACATGCATTAACACCATTAGCTATAAGTGGGAAGGAGTAGATGAAAACTGTTACTGAGAAAAAGATTTTGAACATGCAGGTAGTGGAGCTTTTGAGCAGGGTTCAGTAAGAGCAGTTGCAAAATCAAGTGAAAGAGGAACAAAACGTAACTGACTATCATGTGGTGCTCTATCATGATAACTTTTTTCTGAATACGCTGTTTGGCTTTTCAGGTCAGACATTCTGTTCAGGAGAAATTTGCCTGGCCTTTCAGGACAGGTGGTAGTAAGCACGCTTGCATTTTGGTTGTGTCTTTTTCAGTATTTAAAAGTCAAAAACAGACAATAGAAAATAACAGTACTTATCAGAGATGGCACAGACAGAGGTTTGGAAAGGCATGCATTGCTAAAAGAGAAACAAAATCTGCCTGCTCAAAAGGGGGATGCCTGACAGATAATCAACTGATGTTTGCATCAAGGTCAGTCACTGGAAGTGACTGCAGTCTCTAAATTTTTAGATTAAAAAAAAATCTTTACCTAGATTGATCCTTAGGTGTATTTACATCGAATTAATGGAACTGAAGCTTGGATTGAATGAGTGCTAGTTGTTTTGGTTGAGATCAGATTTTGCCTAGCAAAGCTCAGCATTATTGTATTTTGCATCATGGTGAGATTTTATTAATGTGCAAAGCTAAAAATAATGGCATAGCTGCTGCATTTCAACTCTCATCTTTTGGCTGAAGCACAGAATTTTAACTCCATCAATGATTTTGCTTCTGGAATTATTTCGTGGGATGCATGACTTTATCCAAAGTCTGGATAAAGTCTGGATAAATCCATACAAGTGAAATCCATGACGTCTGTAACAAAACTTTCATCAATTTCTTGTAATGTAATTTTGCATATGATCACAGCTCCTAAGTGGTTTTTCGGCTGGTAACATGAACAAGTGTTTGATGCTTGGAGGAAGGAGTGTTTTCAGAAATGAAATCTGGAGCTGTTGCATTGTTGTACTGGGAAAAGGTGGGAGCAAGAGGATCAACCATGCTTCAGCTTTCATGTATCTGCTTTCATCTTCACACTGATGACTTTTGACACGAAGGAGGGGAGCTTGTTTATAGGGAAAAGATGCAGATTTTCTAAAGCTAATCAACTGAGTTTTTATCATCAGAAAAAAATGTTGAAATACACATGAGAATTTACCCAGATTAAGCTAGACATGTAATGCAAAGCGTTACTTAAAGATCTGTTGTCAGGAAGAATTTCCCTAGTCAGCTTCTGAATTTGAGGCCAAAATCTGCAGTCCTTGGCCCAGCAAAATTAAGTGGATTATTTTTCACCTGTTTGACTAAGAATGATAGGATTTTGCCCTGTCACTTAAAAAGATGTAAGGATTTTTAGGAAAAGAAAAGAGGTGAATTGTTATGGTAAATATTCAGGTAGTGAAAGTACACTGAGCTCTAAGCTCAAAGGAGGATGTTAGGATTAATAAAATTTTTGGTCAAGTCCAAACGTTGCAGATTTACAGTAGAAGGATTACAGTAGAAGATGGGGAATCTTGAGGGAGAGCTGTAGAGATGATCCTTACCCTTTATAGGTAAAGCTTTCCTGGTTGTTGTGCAAACAGAAGCATCTTTTTTACTTTATATCTCAGCAGGCATCATAATTGTTAATGTGATTAATGTGCATGTATAAAAACCTGGAAACTGGGGACCCAGCAATCTGTAGCAGTGTGGCTTTGCCATACCTATTAAAAACTTAGGGAAATATTCTCATTCCTTGCAGCTGACAAGTGAATTAAAGCCTGTTGACCAAAAGCACATCCTTGCATCGTGTAGCCTCTTACAGCTATGCTGGAGGTTTGCATGATGAGCTAGCCATTCCGTGAATTAATGGCTTCGGAAAGCAAGCCAACACAACACCTACAGTGTCTCTGTTTTTCCCTCATTCTTTAAACCTGCTAAAAATACAACTTCTGCTGATTTCCTGAGGTTGGTAAATGCTTTTCAACATCTCTCTATAAATTATTAAAATTGTTATATTTCTGCTTCCTGGAGGGAAATGTGCATGGCAGGATTCAAGCCAGCCGTTGAAGTGATCCTTAGGGGCATGGCATGAGGTTGCACTGTTGATGCCTTTTTATTGTCATTGCATGTTGGCAGCAGCTGTTACAGAAATGGGATTTTTGTACAAACCAGTTCATAGGGTCAGATCCTGGGCATGTTTCTGTGGTCAGCTTTGAGCAGAACTTGAGCAACGTGCAAGAGGGAAGAAGATGTAAGGTGCTATAAAGTGGCAGGTCTGTGAAGGCTGCAAAACCATGTCACATCTTCTTGGTTGTTTGTGTGCTGAGTAGGAATAGATTCGGAACTGCCATTCAGCTTTCTTTTGGAGAAGAAATGTAATATTTGAAGAGTTTTGTGCTTCCTTAAAGCAGCGTGCCTTGGAGCATGGTTACTTACAAACAGCATGTAAGCAAAAGCCCTGTGGAAACACCAGAGTCAGATCTGGAAAATAACAGTTGTTTCCTGAACTTGCTCAATTGGAGAGGTTGAGGCAGATAAGGAAGACTCCTGGCTTTTTGTAGCACATTTTCCTGACCTCTGATTGGTTTGTGAATTCAATGAAAAAGTCAATTTTTTCCTGTTCCCCAAAGACCCTCTTTTCACCCTGTGACACAGGCTGCAGTCCTATTGTCTGTGACACTCAGGGCCTTTACTATCACTTGCCAGCTCCTTTCCTGGTCTTCCTGTACTTCCCAGGTGTGCATTCATGCTGGAGTGGGCACCAGTGATGTCTGCAGCCCCTGGAGCTATGGGGGCATGGGGCATTGGGATGCCTTTTGCCTAGGGATGGTTTTGGGGCTGAGCTTGTCCCAGAGCAGCAAGGCTGAACACCTCAGGGCACAGTTCTGTTTCCTCCGCTGAAGTACATTTCTGAATACTAATTACCATTTACAACTGTTTTAATGTCTGCTGAGCAACTTAGCTCAAGGGGAGCAAAATGATTGTGGTAATAGTTTGAAAAACAAGTACAAAAGCCACATTTTTAGCACAGCACTTGGCTGGCTTTACATTAAACTTGCCCTCAAGTTCCATATTTATTTTTAATATATTACTCCTGCAGCTTCTCTTCCTCCACAGTGATTTTCCCTTGCTGCACGGCATCCGCTCAGCTTTCCTTGTCCCAAGCAGAGCTGTCAATCTTCAAGATTAAATTGGCATCATCCTTTCCCCAGCTCCATCTGTCCTTGGCTTCTTTTAAGTTCTTGTCAGTGTAATCTCCATATAGTGCACTATATAAATATAATATATATATATATAAATCTATCTATACTGGTTTTGTTTCCTTTGGATTGTACCCAGTCTATCACAGTGGTCAAAATTGTTTCTGGCACCCATAAGAGATAATTAAAGTGTGTCATAATATTGTGAATAGTATATTGCATTATATACATCACCAGGGAAATTCTGGATATGAAAATATAACTGTTAGGCTTATAGTCAGAAATCTAAATATTGCCATATAGACCTTTTTGTCATGGTTGAGTAACACATTTGACTTAAAAGTAGAACACATCTATGAGCCTTTTCCAGATCTATTTAGACTGCACATAAGAGCTGTTTTGAATTTTGAGCAGAGATGAAATGCATTTAATAAGAATCAACCTAAGTTAATCGACTAGAATCCAGGAGTAATCAATGGCAAAGCTACCTGGGTGAATGTCTTGCAATTTTTAAGGCTGCACTGCCGATTCTGTCTTCACCCCAGTGGTTTGTTGTTGTTTGGTTTGTTTTCCAATTTTTATTTACTTCCAAAAATATGTTTATTATTATTATTATTATTATTATTATTATTATTATTATTATTATTATTATTATTATTATTAAACTATTTTTGCCATGGTGAACTGTGACAGTTGATATTTCTAAATGCTTTTATTGTCCAGTAGTCAGTCTTGTCTGTTGTGGAACCTGCCAGGACCTCAGTGTGAATGCAGGGAATGTTTGTGAATTTAGTCTTTGGACACTGTGTATACATTGCAGAAATGTGAACTTGGTACATGTGTGGCCTGTAGGTATATTCAAAACTTTGTGGTATCTTTTTTTTTTACTACTTTTGTTTGCTTTAAGGAATAAATAGCAAAACATTCGATACAGCAGTGCCAAGGATGCTAGATTCCAAAGAGTATTCAGACAATTTTTTATGAACTTTGGGTTTAGCTGAACAACCTATTAACTCCATTAACCTCAGTCTGTTGTATCTGTGAGCAAGTACCACAATAACAGAGTGACTGCTGTACTAAGCTCTGGTGTCTACTGTTGTCATTATTGAGAACAGTTTAATTGTAAGATTGCTCCAATGAAACATGGATTATTCCTTTATTGATCTCCTTGTTTGATATTTTTATTTCACACAACACTAAACTCAGCAATTTCTTTAATTTTGTGAAAATGCATTTAGCTCAGAAAAGAAACTTGCTAGAGAGTGTACATCTTAAGAAGCGTGTATCCTGTATTATAGAGGCTTATGTTACATGGAAGAGAAGCAATGCTGAGAAGCAAAGCAAACAGGTCCTTAGGCAAAGAGCTTTGGCTCAGTGGTCGCACCACCTCCTTGGGGACAGTGAAATTCAAGTCATATGGCAATTTTGCTGAGACTGAACTTTGCACAGTCCATCACAGTGGAAACATCACCTGGAACTTGTAATTTGAGTTCCCTTTTTAATAAACCCTTGGTTCATTCCTTTTTTCCATCTAACTCCATTGTTGTATTTTAAAAATAGGAATGATTAAACAAGCCACCTAAATGATATCACTCTCCTAGCTAGTATATTACGTGTTTAAGTAACTAAGTTTGTTTTATTTATTTAAGTTTGTTTTATTTATTTAAGTTTATTTATTTAAGTTCATTTTATTTGTTTTACAGGTAAGTAGCAATTGGCACCTATTTATCAACAGTTTATGGTAAGTGTATTTTGTATTTAGCAAAAACTATAATTAAAGTTGTGTGCTTTGTTCTTTAAAGGGACAGCATAAAAGTTAGTCAAGCAATAAGATTTGTTTCAGGTGCTAAGCCTGAAATTACTACATGTCCCAGGTCACTAGCAGCGCTCTGACAGTGCTCGGTGTCCTCTATGGTAGTGCACGCATTCTAAAATACATCTGTTTTTCTAACACAGCATTTGTCCCATTAGTATTAAGCCTTAGTATGGTATTTAGTTGGTGTCCAAGCAGATTTTAAAAATTGATCTGTCTATTTTTAGTGTTTTTTTTTTTTTTTTTTTTTTTTAACTTCCCAGCCTCTTCAGAGTCAGTTATTATATTGTTGCTACAGTGTGAGAGGTGTAACAGCTTTGTGCTGCAATGTTTGGAATTTTACAATATGTAATGGTACATTTTTTCTTGTGGTAAGACTGAATGGCTCTCGGCACTTGGCATGGATGTTGCTTGAGCATTTGACCCCCTTAGAAAAAGTCACTGTGTTTTTCCTCCTCGTATTTTAATTTTGTATAATTTTTTGCTAGACTACATACAATTCTTACTTTTTTTTTTTCAACATCTTCTCCTTTTTTCTCTTTGTATGTCCCTTTTTTTTTTTTTTTTTTTTTTTCCTGGAGCATTTTTTATTTTGAATTCATATTGTTCTCTTCAACTGATCACACAACTCAGCCCTCAGTCACAGAGGCTTTTTCTTTCATCCTTACCGTACCTTGACAACATCCGTAAGTTTATGATCTAGTCTACTTTCATTCAAATGTATTTGTTATACCAGTGGCTTAATTAGCTGATTTTCTTTGAATATATTTTCTTATTTTCCCATGGTATCTTCTCCAGAGGTTTCCCTTGGTTGTGCTGCTTGCTCTCTGTCATCTTTTGTAAAATGTGTTGCCAGAGGATTTTTGCTCTACGTCAACTATCATTTTCTTCCTAAAGATTTTTCTCATGTGTACTTGTGCATGTACATGCAAAACTGAGGTAGATTTATTTAAATACAGACCAACAGGGATATAAGATGTCTGCTAAATTTCTCTAGACACAAACCTGGATGTGGAGTTGCGTATTTTCTCCAGAGGTCAAATCTGAATTCTTTCTGCCCCTTGAGACACCATTATCATTCTGCATCTCTATTTTATCTGTTCTATGAAAAATTGGTTAGATTGTTCTGTTTCCATAATTCAAATGTTTGATGGCATGTTACAGGGCTGGTATGGTCAAATAAGAAGACTGAATGGATTACTTGTCATTTGTTTTCTTCTTTGTTCTGCCCAGTCTGGAGTGGGGGGGCCCTCTTGGGAGCTTATCCTGGCAGTCTCAGCTTGAGGTCCAGCAGAAGGGAAGGGCTTCAAGAGCTGATTTCCTAGATCTGATGCCTCATGTTAAGCCTTGAATTAAGAAGTCCAAGATGAAACTGCTGATTACACTGTGGTTATCATAGCTGAAAGCACTAGCAGTCTGTTTGAATGAAAAGGTTGCCTCTGAACAGCAGTAAAAAAGAAAATAACCCTGGTACTAATTGACTTGGACATATTTTATGTTTGCATTTTTATTGTACTTTTTACATAACTTTCAATATGTTTTCCCAACGTTGAACATATTTCCTAGCATATTTTTTCACCTTCCAGTGGAAACGGAGTGTATTATATAAGCAGGTCAGATTCAAAAATAGATCTTAGGGTATTGTGGTCTCAGAAATCTGTAGCATGCAGTTCTGAATATTGTTTCTGAGGCAATATTTCCAGAAAAGTTGTAGAAATATGGACATTTGCAGTGGTTCAATCCAAATTGAACCACTTGAATATGTTCTTTGAATATATTGGAAACAGTAACAATTGAGACTTTTCTGGTATAATAAGCAGAAAAAAATAATTAGAGTAAAAGAATCATCTTTATTAAAAATAAACCCATTGCACCTATACAATGAGTTTTACACTTAAAGACCAAGATGTACATTTTCTGCAAATTTGCCAAAAGACTCATTGTTTGGAATGAGATAAAATCAATGTTTTTAAAATGTCTTGTAGGCAACTATGTTTTTTGCTATTGTTGGAAATGATCTTAGCCAAGCCAATGCCTTATGTGCATGAAATTTCCTAGACTGACTAGCGAGTGCACTTTTTTAGTTTATGAACCTATTTCTAGAGTTACTTTTCCTTTTATCTGGGAGCTTCTATGCTGAAACTGTTGAAAATAAATTACTCAAACTCATGAAGAATTGCCCTCTCAGAAAGTGTTTTTTACTTCCTATGCTGGATAAGCCTATTAATTGAAGATAGAAAGATCACCCTTTATTAATCTGTGTACTGTGCTCTGGTATGGGCGCTGCTATGTACCTTCCTCAGGCTTTCTGACTGTGAGTATGTGGGAAAGGAAGACCAGTCTGTTCTTATTTCCTCTGATAGCAAGAAGCAGCCGCAATCCCAGTCCTTTCACCATAAAAGTTCATGCACTACTGAACTTTGCTCTCTTCCTTTAGTATCTGTTTTGCTGTTGTATTCTTTGTTATGAAACAATACAAACTCTGGTTGTATTTAATTTGGCTTTAATTTAAAAAGTGAAGTGGCTTTAAATTAAATTGGCTAAAAATTTCATTTGGCTTTAAGTTTTCCCAAAAGTATTGTCACCATTACTCTTAATAAAACAAGTTATGTTAAATACTGAACATCAGTGGAAATAATGGCGCTGTTTCCTTTGTCTCAGTAGTTGTAGAGTACCTCCCTTTTATAGGCAGTCAAGATTATATCTCCTATTGGCTTCTTATGGCAGGGATTGACTCTGATATAGCAGCAAAAACCATAAGCAGGTGGTTTCAATAGAAATAATTACACTGAATCCAGCACATCCCATTTCATGTCTTATCTGAGTAAAGCAGCTAGATTATGAATTTATTAAAATAACAATCAAATACCGGTTCATCTCTGTGTGACTCCTTTTTAACAAGCAACTGTCACTTTCAGTGTTTTATAACTCTTTCATTGCTATGATTTCTTCAGAGCAGGAAAGGATAAAAGCAGTGGCTGTCTGAGGTATGTATCCATGACTATCTGTTCTCAGGGAGTTGCCCTGATATATTTATGTTTGGGAACTAATGTGTTAACTGGCATTAAAACATGAATTTCACCCTTGGTGTATTTGGCCCCAAGATTACTGTTAGCTCTTGTATTTTAAATAAGTCATATTACATAGCCATGTTACATCTGTCTTTCTGGAAGAATATATAACATTGCATTGGAGTTGACAGGAAAAAAAAAAAGTCTATTGTTATTTTCTCTCCTGACCTTCAGTGCTTAAACACAGTTTTATGTCGGCCATCTTCTCTACAACTAAGCTTTTCCTAGTAGCTGTTTACTAATACCATCAGACTGAAAAAATGGTTTTAACAGTCTTGGGATTCTTCTCAAAAGTTCCTGCTAGCTGCCTCGATGGAATATGTAACATGAAAATTCACGTGCTATCTTGGGAGTGTGAAAGGTGTTAACAACAGAAGTAGCTGCCTGCCATTCTTGATGTAGCTGGGGAGGATCAAGCCTGTATATAAACCTCAGGGTACACATGGCGTCTTTGTGTGCTTTGGCAATCTTTTTGAAACTTCACAGTTGTACAAACCTTTATCAAAATGAACTGTGAGCTTGCTATAGCCTGTACAATCACAAGGGATGAAGCTCTCTCAAGCTGTTACTTTCACTGGGCTTTCTGAAAAGTTTTGGGAAAGATGAGAGCAAATAGGGGTATTTTGTTTAGCAAGAGGACAAGGCACCAATTTCTTCCTTGCAAAAAAATTAAATCCTACTTTCATATCAGAGAATAACTTTTGTGGGGATTGTTCTTGTGGAAGATGAAGGAATTGATCAGTGGTTTTGTAGCTTGGTAGCTGTAGAAATGTAACAGGTTACTAATGCTGTTTTAATTGTTTCCTGATATTTCATTTAGCATCCTTGAAAACTAACACGGTTTTCATTAGTCTGAATGTTAAAACTCATGTAAAACAGGGATAAGCACAATTGGTTTCCTGAGTGTGGAAAGGTCCCAGTCTGATATTTTTTAAAGTTCCCAATTGCCAGATTAAAGGAACAAACACCATTTAAAGGAGAGTACCAGTGACAATTTCTCTGCACTGTTTTGTCATTATGCCTCAGGAAGCAGATCTGAGAGACCACATCTGGGTGTAAGGGAGGCTGTTTCATGACTTTCAGATCCTTTTTACTGTCTGCAGGCACTTTCCAAAAGGTTGCAAATTAATGCTAACTTCAGTGGTGACTTTGATGACGCTGGGTACTTTTCTACAGGCTGAGCTGGTACTGCAAAGGTACTGTCACTGAGCAGTCAGGTGCTGCTAAGTTGTAGTACTGATGAAAATGTTTCATTGGGCCAAATTTATTATTAAGTGTATATTTTTTGTGTGTTTGCTTTGTAATGCTTCCAAAACAACAGCCATTTTACTAACTTGACTTTGAAGCTGAAAGCATCAGATTGCAAACTAGAACCTACTGGTGTGGTGCCTACGCACGGCTTAAAACATCAGGGTGCCTGGCACTACTCAGGTCCTCTCTGCATCAGTATTCCTCTGCCATGTACATGAGGGCAGGACCTCATCCTTTAGCCAAACAGTGCAGACTGGTTGTAAGTGCGGATGCTGGTGTCTGTGGTACTCTGCCCAAGCCTGGTACCCCATGCTCTTTACTCCAGGCCTGTGATTAACTAACATGTACAGTTTGGCATGCTTTTTGACGATAAAAGTAGCAAGGGTCTTGGAAAGAGAGAGTAAGCAAACTGCGGTGTAGATGCACCTATTGGTATGGTAAGGTGTGTTGAAACAAAGTCTGACAATGATTTAGCTTTATGTGGAAGGAAACAATTCAGCATATATATGCCATAAGTCCTGGGGGTTTTAGTCACTGTCTTTTCTGGCAACAACAAATACAAACCCTATCACTGAGATGAGCTTCCATGTGGTTATTACGGAGATATACTCATTTGTCAAAATGTAATGGGCCACAAAAAATTGGAGTGTCTCAACAAGTGCATCTATATTCATGTTTTAATTCAGACCAGGAGTGCACCTCTGAAGTGAATTTCCCCTTTGGTCGGTTTTAGTTGAGCAGTAGTCCTGGAGTGCATGATCCTGTTGTATTTTCAATGAAACTAAACTGGAAAATGTGCTCTGGGAGTCCTGAATGCACTCCAGGTGCAAGAGGGCTTCAGGCCCTCTGAAGTTTAAACAAAGAAACAGAAAAGTCTGAAGTATTTACAGTAGGGATGACAACATTTTTTTTTTTTTTCCTCTGCTGAACTTTTACTATTTGTCTGTAATGCCTGATAACATACTCCTGGCCAGTGTGGCCCTTACTGCTTTATGGAGTTGAAATATCTTTGTGTTAGACCAAGGTACTGTGTCTATTTGAATGATTTATACTGACACAGTTCCTGCATAAAATCTTCACTCTTCTCATTGTGCTTGGTACTGATAAAATACAGCAGAAATGTGCACCATTCTGCAGATGAGAAAGATGCCTGTTAGTAAGGAATTGGCAAAGCTGAGAATTATGAAATGCATTTTCTGCTCAGTTTTTAAATGTATTCATACATATTTTATTTGAAAAACCCAGTTGTTGATTGCATCTGCAAAGATTAGTCAGGATCCTTGTGTTAACAGCAGAGATGCATGAACCTCTTCCTTCAGTTTCAGGGTGAGAGCTGTGTGTTGAGCACTTTGGAGAGCTGTGTACTGATGTGCTGCACCTTTTCCACATGCCCTGAAGAATAATTCCAAAGCAAGAATGAGTCTTTGGAGTTAATGGCTGATAAATAAACCTTTGCCCCTGTTTCCTCACAGATCGTCATTAATCTCCAGAAAAATCAGAGCGGCTGGTTGTGTTGTGCCATTGTTGCTGTGTCTTGCTCTTTTGAATACTTTGGAAAATGAAATAAGGCTGCTGTGGGTTTTGGTGATATACTGTTCTAGGCACTGTGCAAAGCTTATGCACCTTTCTGTATGCCAGCTGAGTGTGTTGAGTAACAACATAATGGCTGAGCTCATGACATTCCTGAATGAAGTTGAGTGTTGCTGAATGCTGGGGGAAAATGCTATAAACTTTCTCATATGACAAGCGTAACCTGGTGTGGTAGTGTTAGGAAGGAAGGCTGTCAGTGACTGAAAAGAGAAAATCTGCCTGGGGAAAAAATAAATAAATAAAAAAGCAGAGGAGCTTAGTGCACTGTAAAACAAAAACTAAACGAAGAAAATGCATTCATAGACAATAACTTTTTTTTTTTTCCAATTAGTAATGCTATAGACAGTTTAAAAAATTGCTCTTGAGCCATTGCTATTCACATATGCAATGAAGTTGATAGGAATTTAATTACAGCAATAATAATTTCCTCTTATAAATAACAATCTCAAACTGTTACCCAAGGGAGGTTACTGTCATTACTCCATTTCTGTGTGGGGAAATGAGAGAATGGAGGGGTGAAATGTCTGGGCTGAGGTCATTCTGCAAAGCCAAACAGGTTGAGCAATAGTTCCCATATGCCCCTGAAGTCCCAGGCCAGTGCTCAGTGTGTGCAGTATCTGGGAAAACACCAAGCACCAGTTTGCAGCCCCACAGAGTAGGATGGGCTCTGCAAGGGAGTGCTCACCCAGCTTCTGGGAGCTGTGGCTATTCTCATGGCCTCCTTGGCCTACATAGGCTTCACAAACCTGATCTGGGACAGGGAGGAGGAAAGCTAAGAGTGGATTACTCCTCCTCCTTACTTACTTATTTACTCCTCCTCCTCTTTAATTATTCCTTCATAGGTGGCCAGTGCCATTGTGTTGCTATTGCATTGTGCAGTCATGCAAAATTCATATGTGATCTAACTCTCTACTTTGAACTGGTTGCATGAGTTATGATGATGTCCAAACTTTGAGTGGAAATATTGCCACCATGTTGTCACTCATCATTTTGTAGGTATTAATAAGTTCATTTTGTGTTCTTTGATAGTGCTTATTATGTAATTTATTTTAAATGGTTTGTGTCAACTCAGAAAATGACGGTTCTGATTTTATAAGCATATTCACAGGTGCTTTACTGCATTTGTATTCAAGAGGAATATACTTCTTTTGAATCCATTGGATCTAATCACACACATACATCATATGGATGTGAAGTTATTTTCAGAAGCAGATGTTTCCACCCACATACTGATGGATTTCTGTAAGATGAAGTGGAGACTTCTGTATCAGAGAAAACCATTGTCACTGTCAAATCCTTTATTCTTGTAGCTCTCCTCCATCTTCTCCAAGCTTTAAATTCATTTCCAAAGTGAGCAAATGGCTTCCAGATGGGGGGGAGAGGTGATAAAACATTTTCAGGAAGCCTGTATAAGTTTGCATCAGGAACACTGTCCAAGGGTTTCCTTCTGTCAAAGTTGCTGGAAACTAGATAATGTGCATGTAGCTTGGCAGAGAAGTGGCAGGCTTTAGTTTACTGTACATGCTAGATGTAAGACTAAAACTGCATTTGTGGCTTGGAGGTGGGATATACATTAGCTACCAGATGCACTTTCACACCTTTGGACTGGTTATATTCTAAACTTGAGAGGAAGGTCAGATTGTGTTCAGGTGGGTGTGTGGAGGATGAGGATGAAGTAATGATGTAGACAAGAAGCCTTTACAGGATTTCCTGATGGACCGGACAGCCCCAGGTGTCTGTTTACTTGGTCTCGTCTCTGATCTGCATTTTCCCTGGTGTCCAGTAGATGGTGATGATGTGTTTAAAAACGCTGCTTCATTCATATTTTGATCGGAGGAAATACTGGTTTCACAACCATGATGTACTAAGCTCCCAAGCATTATATTTTCACGGATTCATTTTTACTTCTCTTTTGAAATCGTTCTTAGTTCTTTAAAAAAAATACTCCTTTCATTTCTTGTGAGTTAATCAAGCTGCTATGATAGCAAGGTATCATTTTGTATTGTTAACATAATATTTTGTCTTAGATTTTGTTAATTGTTTTCACAGATGTCACTGATTCTATATTATCTGTAGACCTTGTATGAAACATAAAGGAGGATGGGCTACATGATTTAATGGCCCCTTTCAAACTTGAAATTTTACAAGTCTCATTTTTATGATATATTAAAAAGATAACTAGGTCAGTTATCAAAATTGTCAGAATACAAAGGAAAAAAGGGGGGTATTTGGAACTAAAACTTGTAACTGTATTTCTGCTTCCACAATCTCAGAGTCAACAACTTTGGTGACTGGAATAGAAATTTTAATTTCTCTAAGTAACTTGCCAGGGACAGACTCTATTTGTGGGGCATGCCTGATACTGTTGTGAGACCATAAACAAGGTTTCTGACATTGAGTTTCTATATAAGTATCCTAAAATACCTGAGTTTTGGAAATGCTGAAGTTTTGTACGTACTGCTTAACTACATGAAAATTGGGCTACGTATTTTAAGGCTTCTCTATAAACCATTCTTTCCATTCTTTAGACACATTAATCAATGATAAACAAAACAAAAACAAATAAAAAACTGCAACAGCAAATAGCACTGAATACACTAAGAGCAATTCTTACAGATAAAAGTATACCTTCCTGAAATGTTTGTCCATCTGCTATTTAGGCTTTTCTATACTGCCTACCAGCATAATTCCCAAGTAACAATATAAAATCAGCATTATAAGTTTGCTGGATTCTGATACCTGCTTTAATGGTTATGTTTGTCTCTTGTAAACAGTATTTGTGAAGACACCTATTTATAAGCACTGTTATAAGTGTTTTTGACTTCGTTGACTATTAGTATTGTTTCAAAGCTGTTGAAGTTGTTTTTGTAATGCAGCTCTTTTAAAGCTATTCTGAAAGGAGGTCCAGTCACCATTAATTCCTGTGTAAATTAAGCACAATCACTTATGAGAAGAGACCCTTTATTTAGTCAGTTTAAAGCTCATTATACAATTTTGTAGGGGGAAAATTACCATGCCTGCAAATTAGCTACATCTCCTAATGAAATAACATGGCTTTTTTTTTTTTTTTTTTTTTTAAAAAGCTTTCTTTGATAGGAATAAGAATTGCAGTGGCACTGGAAAGTAAAATCATGCTATTCCTACTGGCAGTTTTCCCAGTTCTAGAAGAAATTATAACTGTGAACACATTTTGATTCAGTTTCATCTCAACATCTAACAAAAGCATCTTTTGTCCCAGTGTTTTTTGAGCTCCTCTTTTCCCACCTCTATTATTAGAGCCTAAATAAAGTCTGCTCCACCAGCCTTGCTTGCGGCTTATGACATACATTCTCTGGGGGCATGTGGCTTTCTCAAACAATAAAGCATCATTACAGTCCTCATTCCTGAGGATACCATATTTCATGTGTGAATCATATTTCAAGAGACGAAACAGCAGAACTCACCGTGCTCATTTCCAGCAAAAATGAGGCTTGCACCCTCCCATCAGGCTTGCAAAGGCACATACAGTTATGATAGGTGTCTGTGCTTATCTAGTTTTATCCTAACATATGGTTTTAGATGGCAGCGAATAGATGGCATTTTAAGTGCTTTGGATGCAACTACCACCAACAGAAGTGCTAAAAGACAAACTAATTGTTCTTGGTCAGTCTGCCTTCTTCCTCACATATGAATTGATAAGCCAGCACAGTGTCTGTAACTCTGCAATGCACACACAGCTGTCTGCTAAGCCAGTTGTTGCCACTGCACTTCAGCAGCTAAAGCAGAGATGCATGGATTTGCTGTAAACTTGATAATTTTAATAATTCTATTTTTTTTTTTGCATTTTCCTGAAATCAATTGCATTTAATAATATGAATATTAATTATATGTGCTAATAGAGCATGGTTGTTTTTCTTTCATTTGGGAAAGGTATAAGTACATTTAGAGACACAATTTCTTTTTTTCCCAGTCTTTCCCAGTCCATTTTCATCTGTGTAAAATAAAGATTGAGAATAATTTGGCTTTGGAAAGTAGCATTAAGTTAGACCATAAAGAAGTAGTCAGAATTTAGAAGTAGGTTCCTATTTTTCATTTCTTAACACAACACTCACTGTTATACAATAACAACAACATGCAATGTTCCTTGAAATCTTTTGTGGTACATTAAAATTAATGAAAGATTAAATAGGCTTCTACTATGTTTGATCAGTATGAAACTTTCCATCAATATGAATGATATTCCTTCAACAGTTAGGAACCACTGCTGAAGTTCTGCTGCTGGCTAATGCTTACAGTTGAGTATTTTTCAGGAGGGATTGAAAACTGGTTTTGGACTTGCTCATGATCTAGCACAGAAAAGCAAGGCTTTTTGTCATTTTTTTTTTTTTTCTGGGTAAAGTCATGTTTAGAACACAGTGCTGTCCATGCTTGTCAAAAAGGTTGGCAGGGCAAAAACCTTGTGTTTTTGTTTGGGATGGTATCAAGATGTAGTTTCCTGAAGTTAGTCAACATAGGTATGAGTTCTCAGTGTTATGGCTGTACAGCTGCCACTGGTTTTCAGTGCTCAGCCGTAGCTGCTCAGCACTTCTCCAAAGTGGAGTATTTCTGTTCAGCATTTTGAGCCTCTGAAAATTAATCCCTGAAACAGTACAATATTAAAACCCATTTGTTTGGAAATGTGATGGAAATAAAGTGATCCAAATTTCCTGAGACAGCTGTTTCTGGAATTAAAAAAAAAAAAAAAAAAGTTTGAAGTATATATTTTTGATAAAATTGAAGTTTTTTTTCTTTCTTTTTCAGCCTGGAGACACTTTATCTTTTATGAACTAAAAATGTAAGTAAGGTTGGTTGTTGTGCAGAACCAACACTTAACATCAGCCCTGTGAAAAATGCCAGATACAGCAAAGCCCCTAGATTACAATCAGCATTAAGGAGGAGACAAGAAGGTTTTGCATTGGCAAAGCAATAGGATAGAGGAAAGGAAAAACAAAAATAAGCAAATTTGAGGTGAAGGGTGCATTACTCCGTCTCTACTCTGATAATTAGAAGGAAAAAATTCATAGTTGCCATAAAATATTTTAAATATGAGACTCTTTTTAGTTCTTCCAGGGTGCAATTAATCGCTTGCCATCACACATGCTCTTCGTGTAGCAGTGTGTGGTGGTAGTACTTCATCAGAAACTAGCTGAGTAACAACTGGTTACTCAAGCTGCCACTTTCTCTGGTGAAGGCCCAGAAGCTGAAGGTGCATTGCCCTTTCTCACGCTGCTGTGCCTGTGCACTGAGGTGGGGAAGGACGGGGCTGCTGCAGGCCTGAGGGCTGCAACCTGTTTGGAAAACCCCCAGCTTGGGGCGCAAGTGGTGTTGAAGGTCCTGAGAGTGGAGGGCAGGGCCTAGGGCAGCAGGATGGCAAACATGGTTGGGCCAAGCTGTGCAGGGCCAGGCTCCTGTGGGGCCTCAACCACCCTTGGTGGGTGCTACCATCAGGTAGTGGTGGAAGAGCAACTGCCGGAGCTGCTTGGCAATGCTTATTTGTTCCTGTTGTTTAACTAGATTCTGAATTCTGTCAAGTGCATACACCAGAACACCAAAATTAGGCTGCTGAATTTGCCTAGCTGAGTGTTGGCTGTGCCACAAAATTATTGCAATTTTGCCTTTCACAGACATCTGATTAAGACACGGTAAGTCATAGTCAAATTCCCACTGAAAGGATGGCCTGCTATTATGTAAAAATATTTAGCTAATAATATAAAATAAATGCAGGTAATATATAGCCCTAATTACAGAAGATTTTTGGCAGTAACATTTTTTTTTAGCAACAACCATAGGATAGACAATCCTACCTACAGATAGTACTGGAGAGGCTCTGATGGTTGCTCATAATTATTACTCTCAGTTCCATCTTACTTCCAAGGGGTAGGATGAAATATAAGTAAGGGTAAGAGGTGGCCGTGGTGCATGCCAAGAAACTGAGAAACACTTTGGCAATGTGTAGTTCTCAAGAGACCCAGGTATTGGTATTGCTGGTTTCCTAAGGGTAGGTGTCTGGGGGCTAAAAAAAACGGTTGGATACTTCTTCATAAATTCATTATTTTGTCCTCACAGGCTATACTATGGAAGTAATCAGTAAATGTTTTCCCAGTTATCTGAAGGAGCTTCAAGCCTTGTCCTGCACCATCTACCTGTGAATTACTTTCCTTTTGAAACACATCTCACTGGTGTTACAAGAAAACACTTTAAACTCGTGGAGTCATTCTCGCCATAAATAAAGAACAACATATGTTGTATAGTCACACTCCAGTGTTTTATATTTTTCTTCAAGAAGAACCTTTAGCAATTAGCTTGTCGTTGAAGTCCACAATGTACACACACAGAGAACAGAATGTTCTAGATGGGGAGGGGACTTGTCAGTAGCTGATCAAGGATTTATATTTTTAATCTTAAATATGATTTAATGCTCTGTGAAAAGAATTAAGAATCCCATTTTACACTGAAGCATGTTCTTAATGTGCATATAAAAACCTCAGCAGTTTTATTGACAGTTATAAATTCACAGCTGCTGTTGGTGATTTTTTTTTTAAAAAAACCTGCTTCCATTTCCCTAGTTCTTTGCAGACCATTGTCATAGTTTGCTATTAGCTAAGGAAGAACCTTATTTAGCAGAAATGCATTGGACTTCAATTTCACTGTATACATCAGGAAGAAAAGAAAATCAATGTGAAGCCCAGACTCAGTCTGCTGATGCCGGAGATGACTATCTATAGAATATAGAAAGGAAACCAGGCTCAGATTATTTTTTTTCTTACCGTTTGGATGCTAAAAATGACAGAAGGAGGTTACTGCTAGTGGGAGTTGTTATGACTATTATCTTCTGTTCAGATTTGAGGTTAAGCCTGGAGACTGTCAGTGTGTGCATCAAATATTTCAAGTACCTAGTAGTAATTTCTAGTTAATTGATAGAAGGATGACTATTAAGAAACAATATATGCAGTTGCAGTTTCACGTTTGCATTGCACATCCATTGTGTGCATGCATCGATGATTCCCATGTATTCAGGGATATGTCTGTACGTATATATAAATCATATCTATGTTTACGTATGTATGTATACATTTATCTAACCTTCTGGTCTATTTATATATAAGAATGGGGGTCTGAATGACTCTAAATTGTGAATCCATGAAAAGTATAAATATCTGGTCAAAAAGAGGTGAAGATAATTTTTATTTCTAAACAGGATGTTTGAAAAACATGACACCCAGCTTGCAGAGCTGGGGACTGTTGCAGCTTCACAAGTGGGGTCCCTGTCTTGTACATTGCAAACACAACTGTAGCTACAGCAGCAGTGACCTAAAGCTGATGATAACTGATTTGTGTGAAGATTTGTGTGATGCTGTTAATTTCTGGTCTCAGTGTAGCTTCTGTTAAATTTACTGTCACTAAGAGGTATTCCTATAAATGATGGCCTTAAGGCTGGCTGAAAATAAGAAAGAGATTTTGTGATTTTTTTCTCAAAATTCTTGTATGTTTACTGCAAAAAAAAAAAAAAAAGTTTCATTGAATTCAATCAGACTTGTTTTTTGTTTGAGAAACTTAAACATACTCTGCTTATGATGCTTCTTACAGAAATGTCTTTGATATATTTTCTTAGATGTGCATGTTGATCAAAATTATTATTCTTTGTAAGAAATCATGTTTGATAGTGAATGAGATTCTTAGTAAAACATTGAGGAAAAAATATGGAAGTTCTTAGAAAGTAGAAAGGTTTGAGTGTAGCAATTTTGCTTTAGAAAAAAAAAAAAGTATTCATTTATTTTTTTCCTATCCCCACTGACGTTGCTAGTCTCACCTAAGGAAAATAACATTGACTGGTCTTTCCCTGAAAGTATGGAAGTATTTGTCATAATCTTAATCAACAAGAAGTTTTAGTTTCCCAATAAATTATTTCTACCATTAAATTAAAAAATAATAAAATCCTATAAACTTCTCTAATGTTATTTCAAGTGTTTATATTTGATACAGTTTTCATGGGATCAGGGCCTGTGAGTCTCATATACTAACATTTACAAGAATTGTTACTTTTGAATTCTAAAGCATTACCTACAGTTCACGGTAGACTCTGTAAAGAAAATGAATTCAATAATTAATTTCAGGGGAATTTTGAGCTATTCCTTGCCCAAACTCATTCTGTGGTTAAAAAAGGACTTGGGTTTTCAAAAATGTTAATTCAGCATATGTCAGCAGTAAGTCTACTTATGAATTCTTAATAAAAAGATGGAAACTGAATTTCCAACTATGTATAAATGTGCATAACTAGGCTTGAGAACCTAGCTCTGAACTGGAGCTTGGGAAGTGCTAGTTCTAGACTCAGCTCCGATCAGGTCTTGCCAGCTGACCCTGATCACTTCATCTGATTTCTTTCAAGTACCCCAGGATTTCTTTGAAGTACCCCCAGTAAAATGTGTGTATATTGTTGTTTGCTTCCTATGTAAAATTACCTCAAGATGCTGTAGTTTGCCATAGTCCTTCAGATTTTAAGATAAGTCTGAGATATTACATACTTCAGATAACTCCAGTGTGAGAGTCTTAAAAAGCTATTCCCTATTTTAACTTCCTCCATTCCGCTCATGTTTCTTTCCAAAAGTGAACACACAATTTGATTTTTGAAGGTGAAGGATTTTGGAACTTCTTTTAGAAGGGTTGTTTGTTTGTTTGTTTGTTTTGTTTTTGTTTTTGTTTTGTTTTCTTCTTTCTATTTTAAATACTTTCATAAAGTTACTTTTTATGTAAGGACCCTCTCAGAGGTGCTAATACATTTTCTCATTCTTTCCGAAATATAGAGCCTATATAAAATGAACCTCATGAGAAACTATACTGTAGCTTCATTATTTAATATATGGGATATGTGTGACAGGAAAAGAAATGCTGGGTCTGGTGTCACACACTGTATGAGATGCTTTCCTATACCTAATAATCTATGGTCCATTCCCAAAGATGACTGTTAAGTTCTAAGTGAACTGTACCTAATTTAAACACTGTGAGTTAAGTTTGAATAGCAGAAATTTGCTAATTTTAATGATGATTCGGTCTTAGAATTGGAGTGGTTGCTTATTTTTTTTTTGTGGAACTAATTAGATGTAATCTCACTTTGTCTTCATTGTCTTTAATCAGGTTTTTCTGACCGGGTAGCACTCTAAATTCAGTTCCTTGTCTTCCAAACTGTAATTGTGTTTATGTGTTAGTAAGGCATTTATGTTAACGTTTGGGCTTGCTTGTTTACAGTAGCCCCAACATTTCCCCCAAAAATTCCACATGGATTTTGATTCTTGCAGTGATCATAAAATAGTGGGAGAAACTGTTGCAATAATGCATACAGCAATTTTATAATAATGCAAATAAGAAAATGCATCGCTTCCTTTACAAGATATTGTTTGGGATTTGATCTTTAGGAAAGACTTGTTTCATGTACTTGTTTTCACTCACCGTTTCAGAGCTGACAAGTTTGGGTGAAATTTATAATATTCCAGCCTCAATTCTCTACATGTTTAGTAGAAATGACTTCATCCCAACAGGATGAGTTATGAGCATGTCTGCCACAACTAGGAAATGAATCAAGCCTCTATCTAATCTGTGTATCAGAGGAAGCTCCTTCTCTACTCTGAACAAATAATCCATGTCTAGTTTGAGCAAAAATATGGATATTTTGGAAAACTAATGCCTTATTATGTTTTCTGCCTCCTTACTAGTGTGGCACCGTAATTCCCTAAACCCGTGAGAATCTGACTTACAATGAATAAATCAGGTTCTAAAAATGAAGAGAGATGGAGAAGATTTTGGAAATGTTACATACGAAAGATTTAAACATGATTCTAGCAACTTCCAGCTTGAGGTTAATATAGAGCAGAAACACTGCTAAACAATGATTCTGCTGATTGAATAGTAACATGGAAGAAGGACTCATCCTAGGCCCATAGAAAATGCTGTGTTCGGGCACCAGGCCATGTGCAATAATTGTGGTTACACAATGAAATGCATATTCAACCATGCCACCTGACTTTCTTCTGTTCTCAATACCTCTGGTTTGTGGTAAAGCAGCAGCCGAGTACTCTTGTGCCTGTGGACACCATGAGAAATTGGTGGCTCTGCACCAAAAACATGTCTGTTCTGTGGTGGCTGATTGCTGGGCCCGCCACGCTCCTGGGGATGCTGCATTCCCCGAGTGCTGCAGTGCCCTGGCATGAGCTGGACACTGCTGAAATTAGGCTCTGTTTTCCTTTACTAACAAGATTTTGCCCCTTTTTCTTCCCGAAGGGGTCACTGTTGGAACAAGTACCAAGTATCTGGTACTTTCTCAGTGGTACATCTCAACAGAAGCATTGGAGCCCTATAAAATACCTGGCAACTTTCTGGATGTTTTAAAGTAGTGTGATTCATGCCTGAGCACCTGATGCCCCTGGAGCCTTGTCTTTTGACATGCTCAATTACTTATACAGAGCCATTTTTATTAATACTGTAAATGAACCATTTAAAAAGAAAAAGCCATCAAATGGGAACATTGCTGTGAAAATTGATCATTTCAATGAAAAGTCTTTCAAGGGGCTAAAGAGCAAAAAACCCTGTCCCCCTCCCCCCTCCTTTATTTTGCTTTCATTCACTTTTTTATTTGCCTTTAATGTTCCCAAAACTTTTAAATCCAATGAATCAACAGTTCGTGTTTTGTAATTCCCTTTTCAGAAACTCTAGTTGTCACCACAGAGAGTGGAATTGGCCTGAACTTTTAAACTTTCAAAATGAGTTTTGGAAATTCTGTTGTAAGTTGTTTAGAAATATTTAAAAGTGAAACTCCTTGAAACTCGCTGCCATCAAATGAACATTTCCATCCTTGCTGTCTTCAGAAAAAGCAACAAAACAAAGGCTAACTGAGCAATATTTCAGGTATTTAGATAATCAATTTTAGCACATTTTTGAATAGCTTTCCATCAACAATTTCAGCTAGACAGTATTGGATTTAAATTATCCATTATGCTTAAATTAAAAAAAAAAAAAAAAGATTTTATGATGTGATTTGCATATGAAGTCAGATGTTTATTTTGATCTCAGTGCAGGGACCAGTTTTGTGCCTACAGTGTTTGTCTGAGTTAGATCAAGTGCTGAGAGTTTAAAATGGCCAAGAAGTATTTGAAAGTGGGTACAGGATAAATATTTGCGTATTGCATAAGACACATACCTGTGATCTGCTGCACTGAGATTTGCTTTGCTGGTTTTTACTTTTTCCTCTCACTAATTAAGGGACCAAATATAGCATTTGCATCAAAGCTTGTTAGTCCAGCTTCAGTTTATTGATGGCAACACACTTTCTGAATTTGCAAGCAAGCACCTTTACCCAGTTACAGCAGCAGGAAGCATGCCTGCCTGTTGGAAGGAATCCAGGACATCCTCAGCCTTTCAGCTTTCCTCTGTGTTGGATTTTCTTTTGTTGCAGAGGCTGTTGTTGGTTTTCCTCATTTCCTGTACTGCAAAAATTTCTAAATGAGGGCTGGTTGATTTCTCTGTTTGTTATTTCCCACCTCAGAGTTAGGGTGTTCACTGATCCACTGAACAGATAGAGACTTCTCTTGAACAATGCTTACAAGGATCTCTTCCCTTTTCCTAAGTGTAGAACCTGATCCCAAGTGTGCCAGCCACACTGGGTGGTCCCCCAGCAGAACGCCTGTGGACTGTGTGATGTGCTGTGTTTGAGGTTATTGAAGTTTGCATCTTTAAATAGTACTGCATGCTTATTTGCAAACCGTACCAAGTCATGAATCAGAAGCAGTATACCTAGGCACTGATGACTGTTGCCTCCAGAGAAATGTGTAAGGGGTTGTGAGGGGAGGAGAGGGCATGGCTGGGCTGCAGGCACGAGGTGCTAGCTGCCAGTGGCTTTGCAGCAGTGGGGTGAGCCCTTGTTCCCTGGCTCTGTGTCCGTGAGGACTTTGGTAATGTGTCTCAGTTATGTGTTAAGATTACTTTGTGATGGGCTTTCTGCGGCTTTTCCTCCAGCTTCTTCCTTTCATCTTCAAAAAATCCATCAAAAAAAAAAAAAAAAAAAGTCTGTCACTTGCACACATACTCAATTTTGGAGGTGAAGGCTGCTATTTGGGCCTCTGCTGGATAATGACACATTGTTATGTGGTTAGGGTGACTTTCTAAAGGAAGAAACTTCCTTTAAAGAAACTTAAGTCAGTGATGAGAATAGGTTTGAATTCTGTTGAGCAAAGTGGTGATCCAGATAAGCCATTACTTTCTCTGGATGGGCCTGT
This sequence comes from Anas platyrhynchos, assembly GCF_047663525.1. Lineage (NCBI taxonomy): Eukaryota > Metazoa > Chordata > Aves > Anseriformes > Anatidae > Anas > Anas platyrhynchos. Next base: position 31,404,491 of record NC_092589.1, on the reverse strand, counting down.
CTAAGGACAGAAACTCTCAGCCTGTTTGATGATCTGTACCAGCACAGCACTACCGCACCAGGCAAAATATTTTTCCAACTGTCCATCTTGAACCTCTGAAGCTACAAGGTGTGGTTGATGTCCTAGCTGTGCTGTCTGGCACTACCAGGGGAACTTTGGTGCTCTTCTAATAACTGCCCTTCAATTTCATCTTCACCAAACCTACCGTGCTCAGGTCCTCAGCCTCTCCATGTAGGGCGTGCACATGGTGGCCCATTGCTGGACCTTTCTCTGGATCCCTTTTGATCTGAGAGTTCCAGGGCCTGCCTCAGTCCTAGCTTCCCTGGCCATGGTCCTAATGCCATTCAGTGAGTAATTTGTTTTGTTTGTAGTGAGGACTCACTGTTGCAGCCTGGTGCCTACTGTAACATTAGATTCTCTTAAAGGCTGCTGCTCAGTAAGATACTTCTCAGTTTGTATCACTCTATGGGGTTATTCCACTCCAGGTGCAGGATTCTGCGTTTTTCCTTATTGAGAGTCCTGTCGTTTCTGTTGGCTCAGTCCTCAGATGTATTGACATCTGTCTGGATTGAGGCTCTGGCATTCACCATGTCAGCTACTTCCCCTAGCTCTGTGCTGTCTGAAAGTCTGCTGAGTCTGTTACCTTCCTATCCGAACACAGGTCGGTCTATAAAAGCCTACTGATTTTTTTGTGTTTGTAGCCTCCTAAGATTCTCAACAGTGGTTTTAGGAGGAAGAATCTCCATTATCTGTAAGATTATACTCCTGCTTACCTGAAGAGAAGGAAGGACTCAGTAGTACAGTACAACCCAGTGTTTCATTTCTTATGCAGAAATGATGTAGATATATTTAGGTGAATGTATGAAATTTTATAATTCCTTTTTTTTTTTTTTTTTTCAACAAAAGCTTTTTTTGTTGTCTTTATTTCACTGGCCAGTATAAACAGGCTGCTGTCTCTAGATTTAGATGTAATTTCTTGCTTCAAACAAAAGGGTTTGGCTTGTTACGTATACATAAAGCAATGTTATGTGTGTTAAGAAAGAATTTTCAGGTTAGATGCTAAGTCTCTTTAGGGGGAGAAATGCCAGCATCACATTCCACCTTCTAAAATCTTTTATCTGACATCTAGTTTCACATTTATGTGGGATTTTGTATTACTTTGGGCAGTATTGGACAATTTCAGTATGAGTAAGGGATACGGGTCAAATTTCTGTCCTACCTTAAAAACGTTAAATAGTTAAAATATGTTTTATGTACCCTTGCCTTGTTGCTTTGCCCTGCATTTGCTCAGTTGCGCTTTCATTGCATACAACTTACCAGTTTTCTGGAAGCATGAAAAGCATAAGCTATTTTACTTTATCTGTGTTAACTGGAATTGTATTGGCATGTTCAAAATGAAAGAGCATTGCACAAATGAATGTATGCATTCATGCAACATCATACCTGAGTATGCGTTGTTTAATACTGTTTAGAAGAGGGTTCTTTGGAAGATGACATTAAAAAGGACCTTAGAAGGCTTCTAAGGTCCTTAGAAACTCAGCGTCTCATTCTGCAAAGTTTTGAAATTACAGATGTTTCCACTGTTTAATGTGAAGGTTGCAAACATCTAATTTGTTGGCTGATCCACCTACTGAGTGTATATGTGGTGCGAATTTGCGAGATCCAGGCCTAAGGAAAAAGTTCAACAAAATAAACATTATTTCTAGTTATGCATGCAGCATATTTTTTGAAAAGTACTTTCTATATACCTTGATTATTTTTATAACAATTTTATATATAATGTACAGGGTCCCCCCATACTAAAACTTGGTTAAATTGGTGTAGTTCCAGTTTGCAGCATATATTCTTAATTGGTAATACAATACGAAATCTTATAAGACATAAGAGTTTGAACTGAGGCAAAAAAGGCAAAAGAATGCATCTTTTTTTGTGTGTGTGAGTGATATTGTTTATCTTACATGCTAGCCCCAAGCCAGACATACGTTTATTAAACTCTTTATATTTGCAAATTTTAATTTAAGCCAGGGAAGAAAAGCCTGGCAAAACATGAAAAGCAGCTTTAATCTAATGTATTTGTTATGGTGTGTTTTTTTTTTGTTGGTTAACTCTCATTATTTGAACCCATTAACTAAATGACCAAGTGTTTCCAGCTCCCAGTTTACAAGATAGATGATGGATGCTTTATTATTATAGCCCATTATTCTGAAATAAAAGTGTTGTTTTTTATAAGTTAAAAACTGACATTTAGCGACTGAAAAATGGTGGTTGTACATCATGCAAGCATTCATGGAGCTGGAGGGAGGAGGAAGGTCTACACAAATAGAGAGGTGGCCTTTCAGGGCTCTATGGAGGAGCTCGTGGAGCTGAGCCCAGGGGTGGCCTCTTGTTCACTCTTCCTGGTGATTGCCAGGTCCACCTGGATGGCTAAGGAGGCTTCTGGTCTTGTGTGGAAAAGTGGGCTGAAGGCGAGCTTCTGTATAGGGGTGGGGATTTCATGATGGGATTCTACCTTTGCTTCAGTTAGAGGTTGTTCCTTAACCTCATCATCAAAACTAACTTATCTGGTTCACTTCACCCTGAAATTCATCTAGACTTCCTTGAGTGCTCAACATGGATATTGCCATGAATACAAGGCTAAGCATGGAATGCATTTATGAAAGAGCCTCCAATAAATATATCGTACTAAGTTCTTGTTAGCTGCAAATACACCAAACCCTAATAGTGGAGACTGTGTATAATCTATACAGTAATGTTAAAGAAAATGAAGAAAACTTCACCTCAGTTTACCTCCCAGAACTGCAAATTCGTGACTGATCCTACTGGTCCACATTAGGATCTAGATTATAACATATATGCACGTGATTTAAATACTTTGTATGGTTGCTGTCCAGTACTTCACACACTTTTGTGTACATGTGTTAAGAAAAAAAAAAAAAAAAACACCCTGAAGTGAGAATTTTACTATGGTGGAAGATTGAAAGTTGAACCAGATAGCATTAATTACTCTTGAGAGAGTTTGATTTCATCATATACAGTAATGTTATAAAAACCCTAACCACCTAAAGAACATACTGTGCCTTTCCTAGCTCCCAAAATAAACAACAACAAACAGTACTGTTAACTGAAATTGTATTTTCTTTATTTCAGCAAATGTAACCTCCCACCCTGCTGTAGAGAAGGAGGTAGAATGGGCTGTTATTTGATCAGGAAGCAGCATTCAGTTTAGGCTGTTTCTCACAGTGATTTCTTTGCCTACAGCTTCTTGTAGCTGTACAAAATTATTGAGAGAATAATGGCAAATGGGCTCTGATGATAACAGATTGTTGACAGCAAATCTTCCAACACCGTGCAAAGAAGCAAGCAAGAAAAAGACATAATAACAGGAGGAGATTTGCTCTGGTAACCTTGCGTGGGCAGTAGGCTGGAGCTCGGTGTTCCTTCACCTGAAAGCCTTCACAGGCACACCTGCTGCCTTGAGTGCTAAGATAGAAATCACAGATGGCTTCCCTTTGCCTGCACAGGCAGCTGAGGATGTTCCTGACCATGAAGATAGCATGTTGGCTGCTGGCTGCTTGTTGGCAGTCCATGATTTGCTGTTTTCCTACTCACTGCCTTGTGAGACTGCTGGTAGTGTCACATCATTGTATTTGTATTTTAGTATGCTGAAAGGACTTGCTTTGTGGATTTGCAATTTAGATTGATATTAAATTGAAATCATTTATAGTTACAAGTAGTTAATATAATATTTGAGTTTGGTAACTTTTATATTGTTTTATGCATTGGTAATAAAACACAAGCCAACTGTATTTAACTAAAAGCGTGCCGATTCCCTACAAAAAATGCAAAACCAAATCATTGTCTACTGCATACTCATCCTTTGTGTCAAATATAGCAGTATTTTCAAATACTAGCCATGTATGATAAGCCTCTGAAAGCAGGTGTTTCTAAGGGTAGCTATATTTTGAAGTAAAAAAGCAGATTTGTTACCTCTGTTAGAGAATCTCCACAAAAGAGCAGTGACTAGCTTAGCTTCATACCAGTCTAAGTGGGACAAAACATTAGTCTTCTTTAAAAAATAGCTTAAAACCTCAAGACCTTAACCTTAGGTCTTACTTACAAATCCATACATGTCCTTTCATGCATGTCCTGTCTTCTAATTTTTCCATACCGCTGAACCCCAAACAATATTGACAATATTTTTTATAGGTAGCTGAACAAAACTTGCCTTCAAAGTACCCTTTCACAACAACATATAGCATAAATGAGTTTAGTTGTTTTTTGTTTGTTTGTTTGTTTGTTTTTTCTCAATTATGGCTGAATATTCTTGGGGACAACACTAGAAAAATGTATGTTATGTTGAGAGAGAAAAAAAAAAAAAGGCAAGTCTTTCCACAGCTTGCAGTTCTGGGCATTTCCCCCAGAAATGAAAAAGCTTTCCTTTATTCTCTCAAAAATATTTTACTTGGGGATGGTCAGACAATGTTCTCAAGTATTTGTAGAGATGAACGTAAATTTAAATAGTATACTATATGCGTTGCATATTTTCTACCTCTTTAGGTAAAACGTTTAGCTTGGAGGCTGTAGATTACTCCTTTCCAGTTTCTACAGTTATGGAGGAAGGCTGCAGACATAGTGCTCAGCAGGAGCTGATATTTACAGTGTTGTAGAAACATGTTCAGATTTACCTGACATTTATTCAGAGGAAGTAGAAGAGCCTTTGCAGTGAACTTTTGTGTCCAGGGGCTGTTTTGGTCTCCACAGGTCAGTGGTGTGATTGGCAGCAGATGACTCCATCCTGAACAGTGCTGATCAAGACCAAGTCATCCATTTCCCTTGGAGTGATTCCTTCTCTCAGGATGACATCTGTCTTCCCAATCTCTTTCTGTGTACATCATACGGTTTTCACTTCACTGACTGCTGCTTTTGGACATGGAAATCAATTCTAGCTGAAATGCTAGAAAAGCCACGGGAAAATTTGACTGCTGGAGAGCTTGATCAATGGCAGTAGCTCTAGAACAGTCTTGGGCTGATGGAAAGAAGTCTTCTTGAAGTTCAGAAATAAATCCCCCTGCTTTTCTTCCATCAGTTTAAATTTGGCCTCATTAGTATTTTTGTTGGTGTACTCCTCTGCATTTACCTAGGCACTCCAAGCATGATGGGGCTGTTACCCAACTTGAGGGTGTTAGCCACAAAATTTCAAGGAGACATACCTGATCTGCTGAGATTTCTAGGTTTGCTAGAAAAACTCTTCCTAGATAAACATGCCTTTTTAAGGGATTACAGAACAAGTGTTGCTGAGCTTTACTCTGGTTTCTGCCAGCAGCCCTGCAGCAGGTCACTGCAGCGATCCTTGTCACAGCCACAGGGGTTCGTGTCATGGCCAGTGCTGCTATCACAGTGCTCCACAGTGAAGCCAAAGCTGCTGCCAGCTCTGTTTGGGTCAAGCCTGTATGCAGGCAGGGAGCACAAGCTGTGTGTCCTGCTGAAACATCGGGGTGGCCCAGCAGCAGCACGTGCTGTAAAGTCATCAGCACAGCCCCAGAGAGGGTGTGCTCAGCAGAAACTTTTAAAGCTCGCTGGATACCACCTGCTACATCATCACGTTGTTCTGAACATAACAGAATGCTTCAAGGCCCAGGCCAGTCCTTGGTGAGAGAGGAAAGGCTTTCTTCAGGAGGCTCTTCCTCCACTGGCACTGGTGGGTCTGACATGTCAGGAAAGAACTAAAGGTGTAGTAGAGCTTGTTTCAGTGAATCACTGGAGACTTAATAGCAGCATAGGTATATCTGAAGCATGGAAGGAGTTTGACCTACTCCTCTGTCCCCAGATGTACAGACTAATTTTGGATACAGAGCCTGCCTTAGCCTACCTGCTACCTGCTTAGCCTACCTAGCCTACAGGTGCACCTCTGTGATGCTTCATGATACTTTCTCCACAGCCTCTCTTGCTTCACGCCCTTCCAAACTCCCTGTGGCCCTGGCAAGGTAAAGATATGCCAAGGGACAGCTATCAAGCTTCATACTGTTATGCAGGTTCACTCTCTTCATTTCTGAATCCCACTCCTAAGTTTTTCAAACCTTGAGAAACAGGAGAAGACAAGAAATGGCATAACACAGTTATGAATGCATGTGCCTGACCCTGGATGCCCTTCACAATTTGCATCTTTCCTGCTGGCACAAGGCTGATTATAAAGACTATTAAAAGGCACTTCAAGGTATATTAAAATCTTATGACTTTGTGTCATGCATCACTGTTCATAGACAAAGCTGGAAAAAGTATTACAAAGTACAAAAGGCAGTCCATTTTTAATGTCAGTGGTAGTCATTTGGTTTGCTGTACTGTAGCATCCCATAAGGCATATTTTATTAATTTCAAAGCTCAATGTCCATACAATGTGCCTGCACAGGATAGTTAGGAGTTTTGTAGGTAGGTGTATTTCCGTAATGATTCACTGGTGTCTTGCTTTAATCTATGCTTCCCTGAGGATTGTGATGCAGAGCTTCGAACCAGAATGGCGGAAAGTCTCTCTTGAGTATTAGCAACTGTTGTGCAGTGCTTTAGCCACGTATTTCACTGCCTGCAAAAGAAGAATAACAATCAATCTTTAGGATACTGATTGCTCAAGTTGCTTTTTTTATACAACTGGAAAAGATCCTTCTGTTTGATTTTGCAGTAGTACTTTTATATCTCTTGATAATACTTCCCCTTTGGAACTGAGTGTAATTTATTTATTTTTTAAATAATGTACAGTGGTAGCAAGAATTGCACGTATATTACCATAATTATTACAGGGAAGGGAATTCAATCTCTTCCCGGTATATCATGAAATTGTCTTTATGGTGGAATTGTTCTGATTACTCTTCCAAAAGATATATTCAGTTTGACCCTCTTCTTTTTCCTTCTGTGAGACTAATACAGCTAGTACTTCCGTGTAAGTGTATGTTCAAGCAGCAGTGAACTAATTCTGTGTTCCCTGGCAACAACTTCCCTTTTCTTTCCTTATCTTTCTGAGGTGCTATAATGGTTTGATCCAGGGCACCATTAGTAGAATAGACATAATGATTCTATCAGCTGATTAGGGACATCTAATGTATTTGTTGGACATCAGTTACTGCTCGTTAAAGGAAATAGTTCAAGGGCAGACTTCATGAGTCTGCGAAAGAAAAGTATTATAGTAGAACAAGAGGCTAGAAAAATGGTATTTTTCTCAGAGGCACGTAGGCAAGTTTCCCATGTCCTCACTGCCGTGTGAAGGGTTACTGGTAGAAAGGCAGCTTGTTTTTTGGTTTAGCTTTACCCATCTGTGTGATGTAATTTATACAGCTTCCAAGATATAGTTGCCCTTTGGATTCTCAGTGGGTGATTACATTGGGAATCTCTTTTCCCAGGCTACATTTGTCTTACTTTGCAAGAGAGGTGTGCTGGTGGCTGCTGCTATGAATAATACTTAAGTACTTAGGTATCATAATTGCATCTGTGCACCAGTGTGGGTAGTTTAGTATATTGTGGTTTCAAACTTCTTCACAGCTGTAATAGGATTTTTCAACTATTATTTACTTTGATTTGTGTGGAGCTGTATTAATTACCAAATTATATGTATATACATATATATATAAATTGCTTGTGTTACTGTATTTTCTTGCATCTATTTGGCTCTTGCCACAACTATTTCTAAACAACAACATAATTTAGTGGAGGAAATCAGCTCAGCTGGACTATGAAAGCTTTATTAAAAGGGCTGCTCTCCACATGCAGTGAATATTTAATCATTGCCTTCATTTTCTGTTCTCATTTTCAATTCAGTGCATTCTATAGTTTTTAATTATAAAAATAACTGATGAAGATAACACTTTTCTTTCTGTTGAATTGTCCAAAGATATTCTCATTTGTATTCAATACTGAAAACTGCATTTTACTATTTTGAAGTTTGTTTTGGAGTCATCCAGATTCTCAGAAATTATATTATGTCCAGCATTTCTAGATCCAAGAAAATACTAATTTAAAACATTGATGTTGTTTAATTCAATAGAATTTGCCATTAAGTAATGCTAAGATTTACATATGTATTTGGGAGTAGGTTAACATACCGGTATAAGTTTATGATTATGCAGGATTTGTACTGAAAATTATATAATATTTACAGATTTTAATTAGTTGATTTATGGGGTACTAGCAAATTAAATTACTTGATTTACCAACTTAGAAATTTCAAATTCTTATAGATACAGTTTAGGTTTTGTTGTTGTTTTATTATATGTATAAAAAAGGATTCTTTAGGATTTTTCTATTTTCTCATTTCATCTGATGAATATTTTTTAGTTCAAATTATTGATTTTACTGAGACCTCCATAAATTATTAAACATACCTTTTCTTCATTTAATTTTCTAGCTTTTAAAATTATGTTCCTGTAGAAGGTGGTAAGATATCTAAGTTCAAATCTTTTGTTCTGCAGTATATTAGATCTTAACAGTATTGGCGTTCACAGTGGCCTTTTGTTCATCCATGACCTAGCAAACTGTGCAAGTTACAAATCAATACTTTGAGCTACAAATGACGATTAGATGGTCAGATCCCCAAAACATTTTCTGTTTGATTCTATTGTATTTGATACTATTGAGATCATGCTAATGGAGTGACTACAAACAATTAGTACGCATTACATTCCTCAGAAAGAGTTCACAGTGACTTAAGTGTAGAGGTGCTTAAATTGCTGAGCTGATTCCCACTGTTGGGCTTGGTTCAGTTATTTATATCTGGGGGCAATAACATGCATGCTGGTGAGAGGAGGATCGGGGGAATTTCATAGTTTCTGCTTCTTGATGGCTCTTCTTGCTTGACGTATCACCAGTGTTTTACAGCTGCTTTTTTTGTAATCATTTGCAAAAAGAAAATTTTAGGACACAAAGGAAGGAGAGTTAAATTATAATCCAATGTCAATGTATACAGATCTTGAATTGTTTTATCCACCTCTATCTAAATCCCGCTCATCAAAGAAATAGCCATTGTCAGCAGTTGTATTGTAGTTACTCAGGTTGGAAACCCCCTAGAAATACTGCTTCTGTGGTTCTGAGTATCTCTCTTTGAGGTGAAAACCTGTGAGTTTTAGGATTTGGCCTTATGTATTTTAAGATGAATGATTGAAAATTGCAGTAGCTGAAACAAACCTGCAATGCTTTCTTTTCATGGTTAATCTGTACCCACAGAAGAGTCCTCATCAGCTTCAGCGAGGGTCACACAGTTATTCCATACTTTTTATAAGACTTTGTGTATGAGCTCAGGCTGTTTGCTGTTCTTGAGTGTGAAGATGATTTTCATTTTCCAGTCTTAATCTATTCAAGACCATGGTTTGCACTGGATCAGAGAGGGCCAAGAGAAGAGTAGAAATTTTAGGCGCCCTTTTTTTCTGTTCAGATACTCATTCCACAGGCTCAAAGTGCTGATGAAGCTCTTGAGGTAGCAAAGCTGTACTCATCCAACAATAGCTGCATCTGTGTACTGAGACATACTTTATGTCAGAGCAGTAGCAAAAGGTTACTTTCCCTAATTGGTTTGTCTGATCTATGCCTTGTAAAGTGAATATTACGTAGCTGCTAAAAATATTAATATAAAATGGAGCATGTGAGGGTTTTATGGATTCCGAGCTAAATTACACATACTGTATTGCAAAAATGCGTAGCTACCTTAGCATAAAAATTTGCAACATCAAAATAAAAGCAAAGGTTTGCTAGGAAAACAGAAAGCTGATTATTGATCTGCTTTTATTATGATCATTTATGCTTATATGCCTGGGTCACTGTTAGCCCTGGGAAGTTCTCAGTATTTTGGAACTCAATCAATAATTGCTTATTTCTGCCTTATAATTACTTCAAATTCAGATAGCAGTTGTTATTGTGGTTGTTTTTAATTTCTATGCATCAGTTTGTTTTTTAATTTGATGCAACAAAATTAGAATTGATCTTGGTGTGAAAAGATGCTGGTATTAGCAGCCACTGATGATACTGAAGAACAAAAGTTGTCAATATTGTTTATAACTCTCAAAGAGATCCAATTAGAGAATAAAATATCTTCTTGCAAAATTAAAAACTGGTATTCTTTATCCATGTTGAAGTTAAAATGTTATGGAAAAGACATTCTGAGGTTTATAAGCCCAAAAACCTTTATGAAAATGTCGTTCATATAAGGCCTGTATTGTGTTAAAGCAGGTAACAAAAAAGCTTGCATTGAACATTTTTCTGGTTAGTTCCTCCAGTATAATAATGCAAGCTGCAATGTGTTTCATTTTGTGTATATTGGAAATATTATGTATGCCGAAACGTGCTGTGCTGATATTGTCGTGAAGAGCATTGAGTCTATAAATATATTTTTATCAATCATAGAATCACAGACAACTTCATAATTGAAAAGAACCTCTAGATCAGAGGAGTGGACCTCTGGACCAGAGATTGTGTGGTCCTACTCCTTCTCAAAGCAGGATCAGGGAGATCAGGTTGGCCAAGGACTTTCACAGGTGAGATACCCTCAAGGATGGACCTTACATATTTGTGTTAATTATATCTGGGAAATGTCATTCAGCTTTGATTATTTGAACACATTATTGTGCTGAGGCAAATTATGATGAAGAAAGTCGGGTTTCCTTCAATAACGTCGTAGTAAAGTTGGTGACTCCAAAATGCTCATGTAAATAAAAAGAAGGAAAAGAGGTTCCAGAATGATGGTTGAAAGAGTTGGATGTAACTAGTGTATAATATGGCCTGTAACACACTCCCTCCCCTGTTGCAACCTGAGTGAATAGTCTGTGAGCGATTTTATGTCACAGGTGCTGAAGGGAAGAAATGCTTTCTCAGGACTTTTGCCCTGGTTGAGAGGGGTTGGAAGGAAGTAGCTCAGTTACTTCTGATACGTGTTCTGTGTTCTTGTTAACTCTTGTTGCTGTCTGATGGAAGCAGGTTCATTTCTATCACACAGTAACCATCATACCCCTTAGTCTCAGGAAGATTTTCTCCTGGACTTTTTATTTACACAGAAGTCCAGGAGAGGAGCTGGGGCAACCTTCTTAAGACTCTTGAAGTGAACAAGTGAATGCACCCTTGAGTGCATAAAGTCCCAGAAAACTGGACTTCTCTGGGACTCTTGTACTCCTCCATTAGACTGCAGTCTAATTCATTTAATTTTATGTGGACAAGATAGGCTTAACATTGAATATTTCAGTTCATGAGTGGAATATATGGAAAGTAGCACTGCCATTTGTTTTGCTATAGCCCAAATTCTGGGAGCTGAACCGTGGTCTATACTGGACTGTGGGCTTTTTTTTTTTTTTTTTTTTTTTTTTTTTTTTTTTGTTTGATAATGGACCTTAATACAATGTTTTACTTGGTCCTTTAAGCTCTCTCTCCTTGTTCCTGGTATGGAGCCATGATTTTTTGCCACTTTCATGTCTTAGAGTCTAATGAAGCAGAGCACTGCTCCCTGATTTTATGGGATAGAAGGAGGGTTTAAAATGAGCAGAAATAATAATTTGTATTATTTTTTTTACATGCATTTTTCATCACCTGAAAAAAAAAAGCCTTCACAAACCAACTTTTTAATGAGAAAGCTTCTAGTGTTGCTTGTAGCAATGAGTAAATGTCTGAATACCTGTAGCATTTCTTGTTAGTTCATTAAAAGGCTAGCCTTCTTAATTACATTTGCATGTCTTTCCATAATTTGTACAGACCTCAATAATTAAATAGTTGATAATCTGTCAGCAGAATTGCAAAATAATTCAATCCTTATATTTGCAATCCCTCTGGCAGTATTTACAGTTATATAATGGTATGTTGCCTTTCTTACTTGATTTTTAACTGAATATTAGATGCTGTTGCTCTCTTCACAAATGATGTGTTATGGAATGGTTGAAGACTCTTTGGGGCTCATATAAGACATGCTGTCCTCTTGTTCCCTGGTCATGCCAAAGACAGATCTCATTTTTGCTTTAGTTATTTGAAACTGTCAGCGTTTTTATTTCACTCAGTCATTTCAAAATGTGAAATTAATGTTATTTTTTTTGCTGTTTGAAGGACAATTCTCTTTGTGATGCTTGGGTGGCCAAAAGATGGTGAGTAAAGCACGTATTAGATACCTGCAACATAATTTCTAAAGGTGCAGAGGTGAGGCTGGGGAATTGGTGCTCACCCTCTAAGGTCAGAGCACAGATAGAGTTGCAGGACTGGAAGCATTCAGGGCTTACAGTGATGCTCTAAGTGCATTCACCTGGTTTTTCTTTTATTTGTTCTTCATACAAATAGAAAAATGAGCCATCCTGTTATATTTTCTTTTTCTTTTTCTTTTTTTTTTTTTTTACCCAGTCTTCAATTTTAGTGTAATTTTACCTCTTCAATACTCCTGTGACTTAAATGCTTTATGTTGGTATTTCATGTAGGAATTGCCTCCATAGGCATTCATTTAAATATAACACTTTCAGTGCATCGTTCTTTGATGTTCTATAATTTAGGGCAAATCTAGTTATCATTTTGTGCACACTTAGTGGTGCAGTGGCTCTCTTGTGATCATCAGGAAGCCTTTGGACTCTCACCCATAAGTTCTGCAGTCCTTGGTGCTCAGTTTCCTGCAGCATCCCCAGATCCACATGTGCCACCCACTTGTGGCTCCCCAACTCTTCTCTTAGACTTCTCTCAGAGCAAAACAGGGTGATTTCATTTCTAACTCAGTTCAGTCACATCTTGGAGAGCAACGTCAGATCTTTATATCTGCATCATTATCTTCAGAAATATTTCAAATTATGCCATTTTAGCACTGTATTAGGCATTCTGTTCATGGAACAAGGGAATCAAATTGGAACATGGAGAAAGGAAGAGAACCGCTGTGTTTGACGTTAATGTTCACACCTGCTGGGACATGGCTTTGGCTCAGGGTCACATGAGGGTGGCACCAGTGGTGCAGGAAGGCACTTGCTGAGGTTGGAAAGACAGATCACAGGCTAAAAGTGTGGTTTCTGACCACCTGCCTGGACAAAGTGATTTCATCTGGGATTTCTGCTATTGGAATCATCCCTGCATGGCTTGGCAACTTTGCTGTATCCTCTTTAAATTATTTCAGTTTGTACACATGTTGTGAATAAAAACAAACTTGGAGAAAATAAGAATGGGTATCTTCTTTTCCAGAAAATCTTGTAACCTATAATTGATTCCTCTAAATCAGTTCTTTATGCAAAAGGGCAACCATATGTTGTAAAAACACACTGTAATGATAAAGCAACTTAGGTAAGATGCATGCATTAAAAAACAATAATAATAAAAATTAACGTTAGAGAGTTTTCATTGCATACAAATCCATGTACTTTATAAGTTCAATATTTAAATTTTTAATCACATTTCATTAGAAGTCTGTTTATTCTGACTGAAGGGATAGAGCCAATGCTTACTACACATCTGTCTATTCTGTATGTTATGAGTTTTAGTGTTGCACTGAGTTCCATGTTAGATTGCCATGTAGTGTCACCGTTAGATTTTTAAAAGGTCTGTTTAAAAGAAAAAAAAAGTGTAAACAGTATTGTCTGTTAACTGTACTTAGGAGAGGTCTTCTGCACCTCCAACAGACTTCATGAATGTTTAGGCTTCCACTCCTTTTTGCTCTCACGTGGATTGAAGTGACCATATAATTGATCAATGTAAGAATTTATCTGGTCAGGAGCTCCTTTCCTTCAGCATCCTTAGAGCTCAGCAGCATCAATAGTAGAACAGAAAGAAAATCAGCCTTTATTTCCAATACAGAATTGATAGATGAACAGCAGAACCTGCCAACCCACTAATATAACGTGATATGGAGACTGTGATGTTAGGTGTAAAGAGCTGGTTTGGCAGATTTTTGAGTATAAATCAAGTGATTTGCAAGATGATACATAAAATGCCTGCCTAGGTATTTTCCCCAGTATCCACGTGGAAGTGACAACATAGCTCTTCCTCTTCAGTTCAGATGTTTTAGAAACTTGCCTACCTTCCTGCTATCACATTATCAGCATGAGGAATTAAGATTGGGTACCTGCATGATGAGAGTGTGAAAAGGGTTGCTCGTTGAATGAAGCTAAGATGGTATGCAGCAGAGCATACTTGTTAACCAGTCTAGTCAAAGCTAAAAGCAAACTCAAAACCATTAGCTTTTAAAAGCAATTTTGATGCTTGCATGTATGCTGCTTGCATATGTTTTTCTTTCTCTTTCTCTTTTTCTTTTTTTTTCCCCTTTTCATCTTTTCCTTTTGCTCTCTCTCTCTCTTTTCTCCTTCTTTTAAGCATTGTGACTGCTAATTTTGTTTCAGATACAATTCCTGTCAAGGTTTCAGGAATTATTATCTAGGCTACCATGGCCTCCATCAGTGCCGTGTCACAATGTAGACAGTCCTTGTATAAAATGCCTAGAACCACTCAAAATTTTTCTACCAGAAATGACAGTAATATTAAATAGAGAACATTAAAGGCAAAAACTTCTGGCATTTCCTAAAAATTCTTCACTCTGACTCTCAAAAGGAAGAAATATCTATGATTCTATGAAACTTGTAATTCAACCCCCATAGTGCAATAAGTGTTGGCTAAATTAGATTTAGCTATTTGACTGTGTCTTCATAGATGAAAATTAGAACTGCATATTATATATATAAATAGAACCACATATTATAAATATATATATATATATATATATATATAAACATTATTAATGTTTATTTGTTTGTTTGTTTTCCCTCAGGAATCAGGAGGGTAGTTTGTACTAGCTAGAAGGAACACCTAAAAAGTTGGTGTTGGTACATCACATTGATTTATAACACTATTTTATGAATCTTGCCCACATTCAATTACCTTTTTAGTCTTCTTTTCTCCTTCTTTGCTGTGACTTACTTTAGTTTACCAAGGGCCAGCCAAGTAATGTTGGTACACTATTCCCCATGCATGCTTCAGCCTTGGTGTCCATTGCTCAGTGATGTGAGTCCCATGTACTCAGTCTCACCAAGGTTATTGTACCAGTTGCTCTAAGTTTATATAGACTTTTTTTTCCTTCCTGAAATTGGTCTAAGGCATTTCAAAAACTTAGTCTCAAGGGCACACTTGATTTCTGAGAGCTTTTCAAAGCAAAAATGGTAGTAATGTGTCCAAATTCCGTTTCCCTTCTGTGGGAATAGGGTACTGAAAGGACTGTACCCTTGAAAATCCTCTACATCACCCATTTATTTTTGTTTTGATTGCTTAAATATTGCCCTTGAAATATGTGACAAATATAGTACTTGACTGAATTATGAATAGGGTAAGCTAAAAAAGCACAGTTCTTTCATGCTCCTTTGTGTCATTCAATGGCTCTGATCTGATTTTTGAAATAAACTTACATATTCTTCTTGGGGTTTAATGACATCATCACATCTGTACATTTAGTGGTCTGATGCAAATGATGATCTGATTCTGTTATAATGATTAGTCTGCCAAAACATTAACAGTGTTTCGTATTCTGTCCATCTGCTATATGCCTAAATACATTCCAGCATTTTATTTATGTTATGGACTTTATTTTGAATTATGTTCTTTTGCTGCATGCATGAAGGTTTTATTAAACTTTCTTCTGGTATATCACCACTGGGAACAGCTGGTCCTCCCTTCATTATGCACCTGGTGCTTTTGGAAAACTTTTTTTCTAATTTCTGTATTTTTGTTCTTTGGCATAATTTTAGCATCATGTCATTTATGGTTAATTTTCCACACAAATGAAAATGAAGGAAAGAATAGGGTGAGAGAAAGTTATTGTCGTGAAGTGGCATCCTTTCTTCATGCCTACATGTAACAAATCATTTCTTTACACCCTGGATATTTAATTTCACGTGCTTCCTATGAAAGCTCTAATAGGAATGACTCAGAGAAGTTTCATGGATTTCATTTTAAAAGTAGTCCCTAAAGACTATTGTAGTCTTTACTGTATGTAGCCTCTGAAGATTACTGCTTGACAGTTGTTTTCAAAATGCTACACATATAAAAGGTGTATATATAAAACAAGAACAAACAAACAAACAAAAACTTTACCATGCAGTCAAATATTTCATGAAGCCATTGCAAGTGGACATAATTTAGCGATGGGACTCCGTAGGTCAGGTTGATGGTTGGACTTGATATTGAAGGTTCTTTCCAACCTAGATGATTCTAAGTATGTATGCTTTCTGCTTCTGCTTCAGCACAGAGCATTAGAAATCATCTTTGGATTACCACTAATAGCTGTATGATGAGACTCAGAGAATTAGTGCTTCCTGGTCTAATCAGAAATATTAGTAGTAATGTTGAGGATTGGGGATTTCATAGATTAGTACATGGACAGAGGTGTCTTTTTTTTATTTAATTTGTATGTTTTGTTTGTTTGTTTTTCTCTTTAGTATAGAAGTCATCTAACAATTCTGTTGAAAAGATTTAGTTTTAATACTAACACTGAGATATTGCACTGAAACAAAAACAGATGACTTCAGAATGACTGAAGTAAAGGCAATTATGCTTCAACCCACAATAATCTTAAATGAGGTTTTTTATTAAATGTTAATAACTTTGGGGACTTCACTGGTTTCTACTTGGGTCTTTCAAGTAGGAGTTACTCTGTGCAAAAAGATGCCTGTAATATAAAGAAGGTGGAATGTGTACCAAGGGATGTTTCTGACTGCTTAAAACCATTTGAGATTTATTAATTTTCTGGATTTGGGTTAACATGGTTCTGTGAATAGGCACAAGGCCTGGAGAGTGGGATTAGGAAGGTTTCCAGAGGCTCTGAACTCATGTCAAGCAAAACTGTCATGCCAAGCAGCTAAGTCAACTGCAAAGGGAAAAGCCTTGAAAGTGCTTTATCAGTGCATAATGTTTGTAAATTTTATTCAATTAATTTACAGCTGCAGGGCTCATGAGGCTGAAATTAAAGTTTTGTAAAGTTTTGATAAGGAAGCAGCCAAAAACAAACACAAAAGTTTGATTAGCTCTGGATGTGTTTAAACAAGTTGGCAGGGGAACAAAATTACAAGCAAGTGTTGCAGAAAAGATGCATCTAGTCTTAGGAAATACTGCAATAAACTGTACTGGTAGCAGAATGCTTGCTAGCACCTTGCATGAAGTGCCTCAGGTGTGCTTGCCACTTGCTTTTGTTTCTACTTACTGGTACCACATAGAAAAGTTGTGTCCCAAAGAAAAACCACTGGAAACTAGTGCTATCAAAAATACATAACAAATAAACATTTTGCTTAAAATTACTGTTATTTCTATGACAACGTTAAATGGAGTTTGCTTTAGGCAATAAAGAATAGTGAAAAAGAGGATATGACAGAGGACAGCCAGACTACTAAAATACCACCTTTGTCCAAAACATAAGTGCCCCTGTTGCAGGCATTAAGATGACTAACTCTTGAATAGACACTAGCCATGTCACTGTTTTTTTTTGCTTTATTTTCTTTTCTTGGGGGAACTGGGGAAACCCTCAGCTGCTGGGAGAGCCTTCAAGATATCTATTGGGAAGATCAGAGTTAGGGTTGCTGCTCCACTTCTCTGCTTCTTATAGGTGAGTTAGGAGAAGTATTGCTTATTGCAATCAGTTGCTCAAGTAGATGTTTCTATCACTTTTAGTCATGTGTGTTTGTCATTTTACAGTATGTTTGCATTAGTGAGAAGAGCAGTATTTTTATTGTTTTCTTACATGCGTTATTAATTTTTAGACTTGAGATCCAATTTCTAGTATTGTCTTTTAAATTAAGATTAGCAAAGTGGATTATCCAGAGAGCTAATTTGCTTCCAGTCATTGTGGAGTTTATATTTTGTTGGGAATCTTCTGTCAGTGTATCTACAGTGAAAAAGGAAAATTCTGTTAAAACTGAAATTTCACATGGGAACCTATCCACTTTTGCTGAAATATTTTTATTTGCTTTGCAAAAATATAATCAAAATACAGAGGTATTTTTATTTCAGTCGGGTCATTTTAGATTCAAGTATCTCAGATTGTTAACAGCATCTTTTAAGGATGTGAGTGGTATAGGTTTGATGCATCCCAGTCGCATCAAAAGTTGTGGCAGATGCATTTAGACAATGCTGATCTGTCTGAAGATGAAAGCTTTAGCTTAGAAGCTTAGACTGCATCTGGGCAAAATGTAAACTGCCTTTTCTGGGAACAGAACAGTCTCAAGGGGAGAAATGCTGCATCGGTGTTGCTTGAGTCTCTGCTGTGTCCATAGTTTAAAACCTGTGATTTTGAAGGAGACCTAGGGACAACAGGAGGTTGCTGAAGGTGGTGCTTACTAGGATCTTTAACGCAGAGGACTACGTGTGTGCCCTGGGAAGCACTTCAGGGGCCAGGAAACTGCTGTCCCACCTTTCACCAGGGCTTCATTGGGTTGTTAGGAGTTTACACCATGGTAACTCAGATAATATCTGAACAGAACTTGGATTTTTTTCTGAATTGACAGTATCTGTATTGAATTATGATTCAGTATCTCTGCAATGCTGATGATCTGGAAGAACTTGAAGACTTTCTAAGTGTAAATTGTGCCATACGCTATTCCTATTGACTTTTAACTCATTGTTCGTGTTGGATGCTGTTTTGCAGTCTTATTTTCATACATATTTGAAAAGAAGCAAATATTTGTTTATTAAGTAATGCTTCCTTCCAAAACTCTCTTGACGTTTTTGGGATTGGAAATGGAATACAAAAACAATCAATCAAACAAAACAGCTTTCAGTGAGACTTCCTTCTGATCTTAGAACAGTGGGACAGGGCTTCCAGACTTTCGGGTGGGGTTTGCATGCCTTCCAGTGAGTCTTTTACATCAGGACAGCTGGTGACAGACAGATGAACTTAAACTCAGAGGTTTTATACAAAGGACATTTTTTAAGATTCTACTAAATCTACACTCATCTGCAGTACAGAAGAGATACCAGAAGTTCATTATCTTATTGCTTTGGCATGACCATTTTTACTTTTATATGCAGTTTTCCCAGTTAAATAATGATTTTCCTTATTTCATTCTTCAAATCTATACATAGATTGGTCCAAAATAGTTTAGAAGTTTTCAGATGATGATCTTAAAACCAAAACAGGGTTTTGGTACACTATGACAGCTTATCTGTTATTCTCTGGTATCTGTCACCACAAAGAGCAAAACAATCTTGCAGTGCTAAATTACATACTTAAAATCAAGTGCTGTGTTTACGTGGAGCTGTACCTGAACTGGATTTAAAAATATATGTTATCAAATTCTGGACAAGATACAAATTTTTCTATTCAAAATTTGCATGAAATTATGAAGAAGCAGCCTTCTCTGAGGAAAAAATTTTATTGATTTACAAATGCATGTGTGAATATGGAGATAGCTTCTGCGCTTCAAAAACATGTTCCAAGAGCAATATTTCTTTCGGGTGTTTAGAATGATCATGCTTCTCATTTCATTCAAGTGACAGTAAGTTTTCTAAAAAGTAGTCATGATGTACTGACTTCTTAGTCACAGCACTAATTGGAGATGATTTTTCAATCTGTTGTGGTCAGTCTGTTTATTTCCATGTCAGAAAAATCCTATATGTTTCCATATAGGATTCATTAATGGTAGTAGATGAAATATGCAAAAGCTCTGCTATAACATGCATTTATTACTAAGAATCTCAGAATATTAAAAACATTAGAGTAATAACCTGTTACAGTAAACCTATGACTGACCAATGCCCTCCCATTTCAAAGGGGAGAGAGCTCTGATTCATCACCCAGAATGCCACAGAAGTCAGTTATTTGATACATACAATATATGGTGATTCTATAAAAATAATAAAACTTCAAAATTAAATACATTTAAAGAAGCAAGTCATGAACTCTTTGAAATACCAGGAGTCATGGGAACGACTCATAAATAGGGATTTGGTCAGGACTTCAATGAGATCAATTTATAGCAGAAACACTAGAATATTTTATAAATTACACGGAAAATATAATGAGATGAAAACTTTTTATATGCCTACACAACATACCTGTTTTCGGGTAGCATTTATAATTTGACTGATTGGCTCAGGGCTCCCATGCTGTCTGGTATACAGTTTGTCTCTGTCTTAGGAACAGCAAGTCTTTTAGACATATTTTTCTTTTAAACGTTTGGATGCAGATGTGTTCAAACATGTCCCATCTTTGTACAGCTGCCTTTATCCTTTTGTTGTACAGATACTACAGTTCTCTGTAGCCTCTGCACTGCTCTTAGAGTTGCTTTTATTTCGCTCTGACCCTGAAACAACTCAGGTACCTGGGGGATGTCAAAAAGCCACCATTCATTTCAGCCTGCAATTTGTGTCCCCAGTGCATTGCTTGTCAATTTTGTCCAGTGCTGCTTTGACTTGCTGGGAAACATTACTGACTGTCAGAGGTGTTGCCTGAAAATGGTGTATTTGTAAGAAGATAATGGAGGTGAACATTGGACACGGACACTACTGCTATCTTCATTTACGCTAAAGAACTGCAAGAACGATACTTGACGAAGGCTGACTTTCAAAGCACACCTGCTCAACGGGGAAGGTGGTCAGTGAGGCTTCACCTTTAAGAACTTTTCCTTCTTAGGGGAAAACAAGGAAGTAACAAGATAAGCAGACAGGCTGATATTGTTTCAGGAAACTGGCTTATTGATTAATAATGTCAATAACACTCTAAATGACATAAAATTCTGTTGGGCCAAAAGCAACATTTGATAAAGTTGCTCATCCTGGGGATCTCTAATACTGTACTTGGTTGTCTTATAGCTGAGATTTTACCTTGTTTTGTAACCTCTGTTTAAAGAATATTGAGTTTTTCTTGGGGTTTCAGGAAGTTACTGCATTTTGCAGCCATTCTTTTCACTTTCTTTTTGTTTTTATAATCTGCTAGTATGCTCTTATAAAAAATAGCTGTCCATGGATGGTAGATAGTGTGGGGGAGATAAAGTTGCCTGCAAACTTTTGTCTAGTGAAATATAACTCTCAGTTCAAGGAAGTCAGAATGAAAACAAGATAAGTCACAGTCAGGAGTGCATTTATGAGTACAGAGATCTTCCTGCTACAGGGGCACTTGACAAGAACCAGAGAAGGCATGTGGAGAACCAAATGCACTGCAGGATTGTTTATATCTCTGTGAACAGTTCTCTCCTCTGCCTGGGCAGAAATCTCTAAATATTCTGTCTTTATTCTTCTCCTTGATTTTAAGTAGCTTAATTCAGGATTGTTTATGGCAATTTACCATCTCTTTATAGTGCTAATGTTTTAGACTCTATTTGCTATGACATGAGTTTCCCCTACTGAATTATTTTCTTACCTTTGTGCAATCTTGGCCCTACATCAGGTGGGAACTAAGGGAGCAGATCTACAACACATACTTTTCACTTCTGCCTGCAATAGTCTTCTGTTGCATTCCAGAGAAATTTGGTGTGCTGGAGTAGTAGTTTAGTTTAACAGTAGTTTCTGTTGGAAAGTAGAAAACAAAGATTTTCAAAAGCTTTATTAACATTATACTGTGAATATTTGCTGGCATCCATGTCAACATTACCAGTTGTATCCTACTGAGAATAAAATCCTTGGCTCATTTTCAAAATACATCTTGTCTACCAGCTATGGAATCACTGGCACTACTTCCTCAGAAATATTGGGCAAAAGCTGGTTCCTGAAAAACAGTCTGGAATAAGGATCTTCTTCATAGTGCAGCATTGACAGGAGGTTGCAGAATTCAGTTGTGTTCAGTAAACTTTTTTAGTTCATTGCTAGAGAGAGAAAAGTGCACAATGTTTGGTGGATCTTTCTATCACTAGATGATCTGCGAAATGTGCTAATTGAAATGATGAATTGGACCCAGTTCCATTTTGAATAAAATTATACTATGTCTGTCAAGCCCAGAGAGTAAAGCATACAGTTTTTGACAAAGCTGTATGTACGTGTGGTAGCTCATCAGACTTGGGGCTGGTGAAAGTGCCTGCAGCACACCATTTGCAATCTGTTCCTCAGAGGGATCATGCATGGATTGGAGGATGTGAGCTATTACTGACTGGATCAGACTTGAAAGATAGTGTAATGGGCATGCCAGAAAGAAAGCTAGATTGGCATTCAAGAGGTTAATTAGACTGGGAAAGAGCAATTAAAGGGACTTGAGGAAGTCTTCATAAAACTGTAATTGAGTGCTCTTCATTCTGAGGATCTCATTAAACTAGGAACAAGATTTTTTTTGTTATTGAAATTGTGAACCTCCCATTAAGATTGTCTAATCAGCTTTCTGAAAGAGGAGATATTGCAATACTATAATTTTTGAAACCTTTTGTTTTTCTCAAGATACTCTGTGTATGCTTTATATGGGTATGTTTTCCTTGGACTCAAAATGTAGAAGTGATAATATTGCTTGGGTATGAATGTCACGAGTCTGTTATTTTTATTTGCCCAACCTATGAGACAAATGAAGATTTAGCTGTTAGTTTCAGTAATTGCATGGTTATGTTATGTATATTGTGTGATAACGTGACAACACGTGCAGAATACAAATCAATACCTCAACAGCAAGTAACAGATGGATGGCTTCTGTGAAAGAACTTTGTTGTCCATTTATTGATTGCAGTTAGTAGTTTATGTTAGCAGAGACATACCATAACTACTGGTGCCAAAATAAACATCGGTTTGAATACTGGTCCAGTGAGAACAGGTTTTTGCTGGTTTACTCAGTAAGTACAGAAGTGCCGACTGCTAGGCTGACTCACTGGTCAAACTTAAATGGAGTGCTGGGATTCAGAGAGCAAAATGAAGGTCCAGATGCTGAAAGGAAACTGATGAACATTGCGTTTGAATTGTTATAAAATACATTAGCTATTGTGAAGTAGTAAATTATTTAAATCACAGCAAATAAAGCTTGTCAAGGAAAAAAAAAAATAAAAATACACACAGTGAAATGCTGCTAATTTAAAACCCAACACTAAATAATAGCTTAATCTACTAAAGATGCTATTTGTACTACTTCTGCAAATTATTGTGTCAGTGGTTTCAGTTGTTTTTTCTTTTTCTAACTCTGCATGAAAGACCCGCAGAACTGCAAGAGCACATATGGAGAAAGGACAGGTAAACTCTGTGTGCACAAAACGTTGGTGTAGAGAATAAGCAAAATGAAAGCAGAAAGAAAAAAACTTAATTTCTCTTTATCTCCTGCACCATGACCATGGGTACCATGTGCTGTAATGGTAAATACCCACACTTTTAAATCTTTCAAAGCTGTTTATGTGTGTTTGAGTATGTGACACACATCCGAAGGAAATGCTTATGTTGATGTTTTGACTCACTCTGTTTTGCACTGTGGCCCTGGCTCTCTGATTGTCTGGTGTCAGTTATCTTCTGGCCTCCTCTTGGCATGCAGTCAACTCCTTCCCTCTTAGAGGAAACCCTGGATGCTGAGCACAGATATATTGACATATTTTCCACATATCCATGGGGGCCTGCTTTCTACAGAGTAGCGTAAATATAACCAACCTGGAACAGTATGGATGCAAGCCAAAATATGCCATTTCCTGCCAATTTTTCTTTTATGTTGCAAAAGCAGTCTAGGGGCATCCACATTATACCCTTACTGTAAACAGCGTTGCTCTGATTAGGCATAGGAATAAATGCCCATCTTTCTTAAATGGCCCTTCAGTGAAGTACTAATTAACTTTAAGGATTTGGGAATCCACATTGTGTAACTTATGTTTTCTATTACCGACATATGTAATTTATTGAAAAAAAATATACATGGATGGGAGAAGAGAGATGCTGTACATTTTAAAAGTGACAAAAAGTTAGTAGTTTTTAGTCTCAACCAAATTTCTAGACATAAACAAGGAAGGGCTCTGTAAGAAATACGGCTTTTCCTCTCCTGTCAGTAGGAAATTTGAGGGGGTCTTATATATGTTTTCTCTTGCTATTTTGATCTGGAAGTCCAGCAGAAACTATCACCGCTCAGTTGTGTTCTGGCAGCTTCATGCTCTGTTTGAATCCTCAGAGTTCTGGGAATATAGGAAATTATTGGAGGAAAGAAGTGGTAGAAGTAAATCAACCTTTTACTCTGCTCATTTAGCATGTATGCCCTTTATCTATTCTAAGTAAATTACTGAAGGAACTAGGCATATACAGACTTGCCCTGAACCCACTACAGGTTCTGGAAAGTGGCTATGGCAAATACAAACAAAAAGCATAGCAAGTCAATTCTCACCCCTTCTCATGGACGTGGCTGCTTGTTTAGGGTTGAATCTTGTGGTCCTGGTGAAGATTAGGAAGGTCCCAAAGGTCATTGAGTTATTGCCCTGCCTTCATTCCTTTTTACTGGGTAGAGAACATCCATCAGCCACCTTGGGTGCTGTGACATAGATCACACATGGAAATAATGAGAACCACTACTCTGGTAGCCTTCCAGATGTATGGGTCAGATGTATGGGAGAAAAATAAAGAAAAAAAAAAAAAAGGAAAAGAAAAAGCCCAGACTCTATGGTTTGCATCCTCACTACATTATATTGTGATTTACTTTCATAGATGGCTGAATTTGACTCTAGAAATGTGATTGACATTTTGTGTGTTCTTGGCCCTTCTTTCTCTTCTGCCAAGGAGGAAAGAAACAGATACTCCATCTCTGAACAGAGATCTTGAATAAGAGAGCCAGAGGCACACAGCACATAAAATTGGATGATTGTAATAAATAAAACTTGGTACTTTTCTTTTTTTCTGAATGCCCTTGCCACACACTCTTTGCTGATACTTTGCAAACTAATTAGTATCTTGTGATAGTAATTTCATTTCAGGGTGATAGCAAAGTTTAATTTGTGCTGTTAATTACTTTCCATCAATTTTCCCATCTTTGAATGGACAGTATTTGTATCTATACCATCACTGAACAGAAAAAAAACAAACCTCCTAGACGAAGTGGAAAAAAAAAGGTAATTTTTCTCAATAATTTTGACATTTTAGGAGAATGAGACTGGATTATGACACATACAATTTTAATTGTAACAGCTAATGCAAATCAATTGTAAATTCTAGAAACAACATAAAGTAATTATGCAACTGAGAGAAATGTTTTTAAAACCATTTCTGGAATTATTCTAGAGATGTTCTAAAACATTAAAATGTTTTAAGTTGTTTACAAGCAAAAAATATTGACACAGAAAAATAATTTTTATTTAGTTACTACCCAGAAAAATGACTTCAAAACAATGAGATCTGTATAATATGACCTATTAATGATATCCAATTGAAATAATTAAGGAGACAGCATAATATAGCTATGCAATGAATACTTTGAAATATATGATGGTCTGAACATTGATGAAATGACAAGCTGGTTAAAATTGTTGTATAAATATAACTTGACTACAGAGTACAGACATAACTGCACACTTAATTGTAGGTTTTGATTTAGCTTAGCTCATATTTTATCTGTGCTTATGCTCCCTGATAGGCACAAATGCAGCACTTTGTGAATATCTCTATCCTGTTAAGGTCTGCCTCGCTTCTTTGCTGTTGGATAATGAGGAATTGGGAACAACTGGGAAATGAAGGAAGGCTGCCAAAGTGGTTTGTGTTGTTGGGATCATTACAAATCTTACGGAGGCTCCTGCTGAAGTGCTACCAGGATAGTTACTGAAGCCCGTGTATCTTGGTCTGTGTAACTGTGGAAGTTTGCCAGTAGCACCCAAGGTGGAGAACCAGCTCTTGTGCATTCTTCTCACTGTATGGATTTGCAAAATTGTCATCCAGCTCCAAACTTGAGGTGATGCTGATTTCCGTGAAGAGTGCTGTCTATAGTTTGCTGTTCAACCCACCATTGTGGTCCCTCCCCAGGGAGGAAACCTGCCTCACCCAGCATCAGACAGAGGAGAAGCACATGGATGGACATGACCCCTCTCTCTCTCTCTGCCCCTCATTAGCACAAGCATGCAGGCCTGTGCTCGCTTGTACCCAAGTGTGTGCTGCCTGTGCATGTGAAGGGGGTGGCCAGGCCATTCAGCCATGGCCTGCTGATTTGAACAGGTTCTCACAAAGTGTTCAGAACCTGTTCAGACTGATGAAATCTCCTCTATTGACTTCAGCTAGCTTTGGACCAGACCCTTTGAAAAGAGACTGCTTACTTTTTGCAGGTACACTTGGTATTGCTAGCATCTGCTTCTGATTTTCTCTAACTCAGTAAAAGATATACGTAACCAGAATTGTATTTATGTGTACATTGCAAATACCAAAGCTAAATAAACAACAGCATAGCAAACAAACTTGGGAAAAGCCAAAGAAAGGTATGTCAGTTGGAGCAAATTTTACTTTCCTCGTTGATGTGCGAATGGGGTAAGATTTACAAGCGCATGATACAGCTGTTGTATTAGAGCAGGTCAAGCTATTCATAACACCCATTCACTGAATTTGTCTGTGCTGTTAGTTAATTGCCTAATTCAGCCAAAGTTAGCTGAAGAAAGAGGAGGAGGTTAGACTTCAATGGTATTTATCTGTTAAAAATGCTATAGCTATTGAATGATAAAGGTAAAGGATATAAGATGAAATTGTAGGTTATTAAAAATAAAAAGCTAGTTGTCTGCATGATATGTTGTTAAGCAGTAGAAATCCTTGTCAAAGGGCACTGTGGTTATTTAAAGTTTCCGTGGAATCAAGGTAAGATGGCACAAATTCTTGAGAGCCATTCTCTTGAGAATTAATAAATGCATAAAAGCATGCTTGGCTAAAGGAGAGCTGTGAATGTTTGGAGAATAGGAGAGTTACTTGTAGAAAGTGTAGTTTATCCTCCTCATATGCTCTTTCCCTATGTTTTTACCTACAGCCACTAAGGGCATGGCTATACTTGTGTTTTTGTTGGATGCCTTGCCTGCTGGATTACTCATAAACTTTCTCTGTCATTATTTGCTTATAGCATTTTGCATCCAATGGTTTCTAGTCCTGAGCAGATGGCTGCCTTTTTTTTGTTTGTTTTAAGTAGGATAATTTCAGAAAGTTGTTTCCAGATGAACTGTTGCAGGAAATAAGTAAGAGTTTGGGAGACTTGCTATCAACAAAGGTTTTAGGAAAGAAAAGTCAAATTAAGAGAACATGAAAGCAGCAGTTGCTTTCAGGTGCTGACTGGACGAGAAAAGCTGGGACAGAGAGGGCTCTCAGCACTCCTTTCCTCCCACAAATATTCTTATGCAATTCTTCCTTTTATAATTTACACAATCTTGCCCTCAGCATAAAATCAAACAAAGAGACTTTGCAAATGAAAATTGAACTAGAAAGTATTTGAAAATATTCTAAGAATTTTCAAAGATATCTTATTCATGTCCTATCACTTAAACAAACCAAAACCAAAAACAAACAAACAAAACTAGGCCTTAATCTCAGTCTATACCATCACAGAACTATGCTAGAAACAGTTGCAGGAAGAAATCAGAAATTGATACAGCCTGTGGCAGGGTAACTATTGATTTCACATACCCAAATTCTATGGGCTGTTCACTGTAACAATATTTTATCTAATTTATCAATTGTTTTCATCTGTTTCACTTAGTAAATTTTAAGATGTTTTTGAAGGTAAAGTTCTCTTTGCTCTGTAGTTATGTCTTGTGAACAGAGCTAGCCCAAAGGGTACACCCTCTGTGACTTAGCTAGAATAACTTTAAAAGCATTTTGATGGTTACTTTCCACCCTTCCTTTCCAAATACGCCAAGTTTTCCACAATTTGTAATAAATAGGCAGGAGAACCCCTAGTGATTATCTCACCAGTCACTTATTTGATTTGAATCACCTGCTTATTAATAATCCCAACGGATGATAAATACTGAGTCATTCTCCTCTTAAAAAAAATACACTCAAATAGTGAAAATAGATATTAGAATATCCTAGCAAAAATCCAATACCATTAAAAGAATTTATATCTTTTTAGTCTTCATTATATGTTTAGGCTAGTGACTCAAGCTGACATCCATGACATCCAGACTGATTCATTTTAGGTTTACTTCTGACATAGTGAAGGTAAAATGAAGAGCACCCTAGATTAAAATGTTCTATGGCCAGTGGTATAGCCAAGAGATATATTCAGAGATAACTTTTATAATATTGGAAAACAAACCACAACAATATTTACTATGTCAAGCCCATGGATGTTTGTTAGAGTTAAAAACACACCTTTGAAAAGATAACCAGCTTTGATTTAAAGCCATCAGTTAAAGAGTGGTAAAGGAACTCCATTTAAGTGCATCATTGCAGCAGCTGAACTTCATTTGGCTTCTGTTTTCATTTATGTGAATTATTATGAGCTTGTCAGAGGAAAAAGCAAAAGAATCTCTTCCACACTAAGATTATGTACCAATTAACACCTTACCATATAATAAACAGACCAAACAAACTGTTTGAAGTATGTACTTCCAATTTGAGTAGTTTGAATAAGATCACTGAAGCTTGCCATGGGGAAAAGACCCACACCTTGCTGGTGCATAAGTCACTGCTTGCCTGATGGTGATTGGAAAGCAGCTATAACGTGAGTCTCAGTTTGCTAGACATTGCTGTGGATAAAGAATGCCCTCAAATTTGCAAATGTGATTTAACAGTGCCCAAGAGCTGTAGAGAGGAGAAAAAGCTTCCCAAACCAAGGTTTCCTATAGAAGATCTGATGCTGGAGCTATCAGCAGCAATTTTCAGCAAACTAGGGTTTGCTGAACAATCATAACATGAGACTCAGTCTTTTGTCATTTTGAAAGTGTGAGACTGAAAGACGCACAAAAATTCTCTCCCTAGATGTGGACTAAAATTGGTATTGCTTTCCATGGACCTCCTGTGTAATCTGCTTATTTTTCAGTTTTGCAGCTGATCTAATTCCTTTTGCAGTGCTCATCCAAACCTTTTCAACTTTCCTCATAATCTGTGCTATGTCAGTGTGGCTGAGTAGAAAAGGCAAAAATATGGCTTTTGCCGTCCATATGTTTAGTCCTCATATCCATCTTGTCCTAGGAACAATTTGGAGCAGTTGCCTCATATATTTTCTTCAAGTCAGGGCTGAAAATAGCTGTTCTGTTTCTGTGGCAACTGTGATTTTCCTTTATGCAAGGTGAATCCTATTTCTTCGTTGTTCTGGGTTTCTAGAGCCAGGTGGATGATGCATCCTCTGTGATCCAAGCTCACATCCTAGTGAGTACTTATTTGTAAGCAGATCATCTAGCATCAGTGGGGACATGCTGCATAAAGTAAATTGCTATTTAGCTATTGACATCTTGTTTAGTCATTACCTAATTTAGTTGACATTACATGCTTGAGAGATTGTTCTTGACATCAGGTTTAGGGACCATCAACTTTGACCTATGACTGAGAAGCAATTTACAGTTTTTTTTACAGAAGCAATTTAAAGTTTTAGTTTTGCCTTGTTCTTGGTATAAGGGAAAAAAATATATGTTTATATGTGTTGCTTAAAAAAATAGTGCTAATTTCTTAGTGAATACCATTGTTCATACAAAAAGGTGATAGGTCACAGATTTTTGGATCTTTGAAAGAGTCTGCTTTTGAACTTCTAGTGTGTGACTGATTTAGAGGTTACAGTGATTCAGTTTGAATCACTTCACATGTATCATGGAATTGCAGGTAGATTTATTTTATTTACATCACTTTAGACACGAAGAAGAAAAGAAAATAATAATTAATCTGCTGAACCTGACTTGAAGGGTCAAGATACTAGAGATGAAAAAAGTTTCTTCTCACTAACTGGTTAGCTTGAGGGAGTCCCTTTTTTTTTTTTTTGCTGACCCTTTTAGTGTCCCAAATGCTCTGTCTTTGGATGGAGAAGTGTACTTGTTCTTTTGGGCTGTATCACTTCCTTACAGCTACTGATGTGGAAAGGAAAAAGGGGCTCTTCAGCATTAGTTCATCTGGGTAGACTGTTACTGCAAACCGCTTCATCAAGAGTCAGCATCAGCCTATGTCTTGATCTATATTTTCATCTGAATAAGTTCATTGAGTGATATCCTGATCTTTCTGTATGTTGTGCAGAATAACTTATGTGGCATAGATGCTGGAGCACATCTGTTGAAATCGTGCGTCTGTAGATAATGTTGCAGTGTGAATAAATTCTGTAGTGTGAGTAGATTGTACCCTTCTTGATATGTATTTGGTCTGATCAGCTATAAGATTGCAAACATTTACTGTATTTCCAAATTCTATGTTTAATTTATATATACTCAGGGGAGTCTTGATTTTTATGAATGTTTATCTCACAGAGTGTTAAGTATCTTGCAAGCAGTTCTATCTGTGCTTTTTTTTTCTTTTTTTTTTTTTTTTTTTTTTTGTAGCCCACTCAAGCCTGGTCTCAACAAAGGAAATGCTGAAAATGCACAGTGCTTCAACAGTGTATGAACTGTTTATCTTTAGATTTGCATTTTTGTGTCTGGTTTGTATGGCACACTCAAGAAAACAGATCAAAGTGACAGATTCTGTTATTTCATTACCTTTGTGTTCAACAAATTCTGTTTGTGCCTGTTCTCAATAGAATAGCATTGGACCAAACCAGAGCTTTGAAAAATCTTTGAAGTTTTGAACATATGGGAGGAAGAACAGTCTTGTGGCAGTAGACTTTGCTTGAAAGCAAAACTGGTAATTTAGTACACAGATTGCATTATGGAAACCACTCATGTTTAAAAGCACCAGTAAAGCATCAGTTCTTAAACAGAAAAACAAATTCTGTCTTAGGTTTGCACAAATTTCTGTTCTTGTGTTGGAAATGAATGAGCATGGAGTCTATATTGAAGACCATGGTGTTTCCCAAGCTTAATTGAATTGTGTTTATTTTGGAAGGGTGAAGAGGTGTAAAGGATCTCTGCAGAATCAGTTCTTAATGGGGGAAAAAAAAAAAAAAGGCAGTTTTTCTACACAGATTAATGAAAATGAACCCATATGGGCCTATTCTCTTAAGTATAAAACCAGGGAGAAATATTGAAATATGAAGAGCCCACTCCCATTAAAAAGTTCAGCAAGGTTTTAATATAATTATTTTTGTCCTAGGACCATCTTTTTGATGTTCCTAAGCACTTTGCATTTTTTGCATGATTATTAGCAGCAAATTTCATATAAAGCAGCCAAGAAATGCTGCCAGACCTGAATCTAAGCTCTGGGTTACATCCTTTTGAATGTGTTTAAACGGTTTACAGAGAAGGAGGCTTCTAGTTCAGGTGCATAATACCCATCTGAAAATTGTTCATTTTCCTTAGTTCTCACGTAGCACAGCAGAGTATGCAACGTGAAGAGAAATCCTACTAAAGGTATAGTGCTTATAATTCTCCTTGAAATCAGTAATGAGCATTAAAGATCAAGTTTTCAGTTGAATCTGGATTGTTTTGTAAGATCAGTTTTTTAAATTTGTGGTGGGATTGTTATTTCAAAATTTTTGCCTTTTTGTTTTGGTTTCTCTGAAAAACAAGTTAAACTTAATTCATAACTAGTATATTGTTTTATCTGTGATTATTGAAGTATGTGTTTGTAGTTTAGAAGTGTAGATTTTTGTTTCAGGATTCCTAAATGCAAATTAATTGAATGGTCATTTATGGTTTTGTTTGCTTCTTTCTTTCTGAATAATTTTACAGATTACTGAACATTACTAAATTATGCAGATACACTAAATAGTAAAATTATAAATGTAACTTCAGTTTGTATAGGAATAGATGACTGAGCTACAAAACTCAACAGGTGACAATTTGCCTTTTATAATCACTTCAAAAAGTGTTCATGGTTCAATATTTGGTCTGATACAGAAATGTGTGACACAGTTGATTTATCCAGCCATTTTAATTGAAGGTGAATATCCTACAGTCACTGTAAATGTTCAGAGAAAATGGTGCTTAAAATGGGGAATGAGTTAAAAGAAAAAAATGGAAATAATCCTTCTGTTAATATTGTCTTCTGTTTGATTCAGGATAACATTTAATCTTCAAATCTGTCTGAGTTATTAGAGCGAGATCTCTCTATGTCCAGGAAAACCCTGAAATATTTGATTGATGAGCACTATTGGCTAGAATGTAGCTTTCCATGCAAGCCACTTTTAAATTTAGGAGAAAAAAAAAAATCATTTTGAAAATATTAAGGCTGAAAATAGATGCAAAATGGTAAATGTGATCCTTCTTCTGATCTCATTTCAGATTACATTAAAGCTAACTTTAATACCATTGCTTTGGCTGGTGATATGTTTTGCAAATAGCAGTTTATAACCAGTATGTTTTCCTATTTTGGTGTTTCTGAACATAGTTACATGATATACTGTAATAAGGAATTTATATGTTATATGTTTTCAAATAAGGAAACCAAATGCAATGTATTCTTCTGAATTGTGGAGAATTCCCTCTCCACGTGCCATAGGAAAATCAAGATTAGTTGATTTTTACCTCTGTAATAATAAATGCTCATAAAAGAAGGCTGTGATTCACTTAAGATTTAGTGATCTGCAGTGCTTTCTGTCTGTGCTCCCAGGCCTCAACTTCTTCCCACCTAAAGGATATTAACACTTTTAGAAGCACGTAGGTCACCTCTCTTCATTGGCTCCGTGGCATGGTATCACCCTAGTGGATACAGAAGCAATGCAGGAATGAACATGAATTATCTGAAACACTTATTAAATTACCTTGCTTTTCACTGGAGGCTCTACCTAGAAGCAGAAGGGGCCACTTTTGTACCTTTGCTTGTGGACAAGAAGAGTCTGTCCCATATTCCCCTATTCCTGTGAAATAATGAGACCGTTTCCTGCTTGTGGAGGGTCAGCCAGGTGCAGGCAATGCTTTCATCCTGTTTCAGAGATCTAAATGGGATGAAAATGGTCCTGTATCTCCTGTACTTCATGTTCTGTCTTCACAAGGCAAGTCAGGGTTTGAGCCTTTTTTTTTTTTCTCTCAAGGAACTGAATCAAGAGACATGCTCTGGCTTCTAGGTCCTCATCTCAGATCAGTCAGCCAGTCAGGCTTCCCAGCGTGCTCTCCCAAACTGTATTAGAGCCCTCTCCTCGTTTATTCTTTTCTGCTCTTCATATTCCACCTGTATGAAAAGTGGGGAACTTATCCACATGGGACTGTTGTGATGCTGAATGCTTTGCAAGATTGGTGCGTTCAGAGGAACATGGACTAAGGAAATAACCAAGATTAATCTAGTAATCTTTTATTATATAAATGTTTGTCTGTGCCTTGTGATTCCCTGTATAGATTTTAATTTATTCTCAATATATGCCTTCAAGTCAAGAAGACATGCCTGTCGCTGCTTGTTACTGGGGGCCTGCTTCTTCCCACACGCACATAACAATGCTATGATCAGCATCGCAGAATCAACTGCCTTGCTCGGCCCTTTGGTCACTTCAAGTATTTATAAAATGCAGGAATCCGCCTTACAGTTGTAAAGAAATATTCATTGAAACTCTTGTCATATCATCTTATATGTCAATAGACACTCACATGCCTTCATTTTTGCTACGTGGATGTAAATGTCCAACGGCGCGGACCTTTGTTTATCTTCCACAAAGTTCTGTTGCTGATCACCTGCACAGCAGAAAAATGTGCATGCGTTTTTTTCCCAGATAATCAGATTTTAGTTTTAATATGTAAAGCCTGTGTTTATATCTGGTCTTTTTGTTATAGTTATGTTTTGACCT
This sequence comes from Anas platyrhynchos, assembly GCF_047663525.1. Classification (NCBI taxonomy): domain Eukaryota; kingdom Metazoa; phylum Chordata; class Aves; order Anseriformes; family Anatidae; genus Anas; species Anas platyrhynchos. The sequence continues at coordinate 31,370,860 of NC_092589.1, read as the reverse complement.
CCTGGGACACTCCACTGCAATGAGATTTTGATATCTGGAGTATGGCATTTCTATGTATAGCTCTTAATTTCAGATAGAACTGACTAAATGTATATAGCTCATAGGTTAGGAAACTATTTAAAGATTTCTTAAGATATCTCAGTTCTGAGTTGTGACAACAGTTTTGTTCTCTGACAGTTCAGCCTGAATAAAGGAAAGCAGAGATGAACAGATAAACTTGAATATATTTCAAACCTTAAATGTTATTTATTTTTTATCTGTTATTTGGGAGTTATTCCTGCTACTTTAGATTCCAATTTTTTATTGTTATGCTTACAGCTATTGTTTAATTTAGTTAAAATCCTCAAAATGTCTTTTAAGTTCTGCTTTGGGTCCGAATACAGAGCTCCTGAAAGGAGCTAGTTTTAGCTCAGTAAGGATGATCTCCATCAGCTCCATCTATAAATGGTGGAGGGGAGGGCATTTCTTTTCCAGAGGGGGACTCAAAACAGTTAAATTAGGCTTCAGTCATGAATGTTTCTCTCTCCATTGACTGTTGAGACTGTTTTTAGATACATTAGCCACACGTGATTAAATTAGCCTTGATGAGTATTCTTTCTGATAGGCTAATCTATGAACTAAGTTCCAGTCATTAGCAAAGCTGATATCCAAGTGGGATCTCTGTATCTTGGACAATTTATCCCAAAGATGGGCAAATTAAGCAGCATTATCAAGTTCTTTGTAGATCATCTTACATTAGGATTGCATATTTCATAGTGGACTTCAATCCCTGTTACCATAGACAGGATAGTTTAATGAAGGCATGGAAAAAAAGAAATAATTATTAAAGAAATAGGAAGATGAAATGAAAGGAAGACAGTCTTTCTTGAACCCCACTGGGTCTCTGTCACGAGATCTTCAATTTGTTTTTATTATTTTTTTCTCATTAAACTAGATGTCCATATAACTTTCATTTATTGAGTAAAAATGGAAGGGTAGCTAAAGTGCTCTCATAACTGAAGGAGATGTTTGTGCTGAAGGAGATATTTGTGCTGGGAAAACTCTCTAACCCCTTACAGCTGGAAAGTCTTCAGGTGGCAGCTGCCCAGTATCTTGAAAATATTGACCTTGCACAGTTTTGTGGATTACAAGCGAGTTTATAAAAAATAACCAGGGCTAGCGAGCTGGATGCTAAGGGAATATTAAATACGAAAGTTAAACTCTTGCAATGTTATGACTACAAGTGTAAAATCAAATTGGAAAATGTAATACAAACATATAAATATTATACATTAATTACATCATTGAGTACTTTTGGAGATGTATATGTTTATATATTATTTTAATAAAGAAGGGTGTGCTTCCTCTTATTTTGGGGGAGAGAAGAGGGGTGTTCCATGCAGGAGAATATCAATATCTATATTTTCTTATGTGAAGATTTATCCATTACATGAAATGTTGTAGGAGAATGAGAACATGAGTGACACAAAATACTCTGTTTCATATCAGTTTTTTTTTTTTTTTTTTTTTTAAAAAAAAAAGCTGTATTGTTTTGCATGAGATGGTGTTTTGACATTCTCTCTAGTAGAGAACAACTTCTTTTATAATGCAATGTGACATACCTTTATGAGAGTGTTATGGGAACCCCATGCCTGGGGGTTTCCTTGGAGGTGCAGGTGCACTGATACAGGAAATGTGCAATCTTGCTGGGAAGCCTAGCTCATTCGGAAAACTGAGAATGTCATGTGCACAAACTGTCATGCTCACAGAGCTGGTGCATCACAACAGCAAAGAGCAGTTTCGTATTTGTGCAATATTCTTAGGTACAAGTTAACGGGAAGATTGTGTCACACCTTGTAACTTTAATATAATGTGCAAACTAGCAAACATTAAAATCTGTGAAAGAAAGACCGTTGAAAGAGCAGTGACATTCTTCGTGAATCATACAAGATTCTCTCCTACATTTGTGTAAATTTGTGTAAATTTTTGGTAAATTTGTGCCTGCCTGGGAGTTAATTGTATTTCTGCCTTTTCCTCAAATAGACAGGGTAAGAGGAGCAGATTACCTTGAGAGTCATCACGCGGCACTTGCAGGGCAAGCAGGTGAGCAGGCCCAGTCAGCATGGGTTTATGAAAAGCAGGTCCTGCTTGACGAACCTGATCTCCTTCTATGACAAAGTGACATGTTGGGTGGATGAGGGAAAGGCTGTGTGTGGATGTGGTCTACCTTGACTTCAGCAAGGCTTTTGACACCATTTCCCACAGCATTCTCCTCAAGAAACTGGCTGCTCTTGGCTTGGTCTGGCGCACGCTTCGTTGGGTTAGAAACTGGCTGGATAGCCGGGCCCAAAGAGTTGTGGTAAATGGAGTCAAATCCAGTTGGAGGCTGGTTACTAGTGGCGTTCCCCAGGGCTCGGTGCTGGGGCCAGTCCTCTTTAATATCTTCATCAATGATCTGGACGAAGGCATTGAGTGCACCCTCAGTAAGTTTGCAGATGACACCAAGTTAGGTGCGTGTGTCGATCTGCTTAAGGGTAGGAAGGCTCTGCAGGAGGATCTGGATAGGCTGCACCGATGGGCTGAGGTCAACTGTATGAAGTTCAATAAGGCCAAGTGTCGGGTCCTGCATCTGGGGCGCAATAACCCCAAGCAGAGCTATAGGCTGGGAGATGAGTGGTTGGAGAGCTGCCAGGCAGAGAAGAACCTGGGAGTGATGGTTGATAGTCCGCTGAATATGAGCCAGCAGTGTGCTCAGGTGGCCAAGAAGGCCAACAGCATCCTGGCTTGTATCAGAAACAGTGTGGCCAGCAGAGCTAGGGAGGTGATCGTCCCCCTGTACTCGGCTCTGGTGAGGCCGCACCTCGAGTACTGTGTTCAGTTTTGGGCCCCTCGCTACAAGAAGGACATCGAGGTGCTCGAGCGAGTCCAGAGAAGGGCAATGAAGCTGGTGAGGGGCCTGGAGAACAAGTCCTACGAGGAGCGGCTGAGGGAGCTGGGCTTGTTCAGCCTGGAGAAGAGGAGGCTCAGGGGCGACCTTATCGCTCCCTACAGATACCTTAAAGGAGGCTGTAGCGAGGTGGGGGTTGGTCTGTTCTCCCACGTGCCTGGTGACAGGACGAGGGGGAATGGGCTTAAGTTGCACCAGGGGAGTTTTAGGTTGGATCTTAGGAAGAACTTCTTTACCGAAAGGGTTGTTAGACATTGGAACAGGCTGCCCAGGGAAGTGGTGGAGTCATCATCCCTGGAAGTCTTTAAAAGACGTTTAGATGTAGAGCTTAGGGATATGGTTTAGTGGAGGACTGTTAGTGTTAGGTCAGAGGTTGGACTCGATGATTTTGAGGTCTCTTCCAACCTAGAAATTCTGTGTGATTCTGTGTGTGTGATTTCAGGTTGGTTTACGAAATGAATATGAACTGTTACCACTTTGGGAGTCACAAAATTGGTTCTCATTAGGAGTCATCATATTAAGCAGTTGTTACTTCCCATTTAAAAGTGTTTTGGAGAACATACGATGCAAGAATATCAGCAATTGTATTTTATTTTTGTAATTAAAAGAGAGACGTGTCTATCCTGTTCTTTATATGTGTGTATCAGAGGATGTTTGCAATTCAGTGCCTTAAGACTTGACTGGGCACATAGCACTCTAATGCTGTTTCAGCCAAGACCTGAATCATACACTGAACTTTTGCTGGCATTATGGCAAGAGCATTATTTAAACATTTAGCAGAAAAAATAATAATAATAATAATAATAAATAAATAAATAGCTGTCTAGAAGTATTATATAGAATATAGTCAAATTTTTATATAATAGGATAGCCATGAAGATCATGTGAAACTGATCCCTTGACTGATAAGGAATCATATCAGCAGGATTTTAGCCCCTGACATGCCTCTTTTCTACTACTAAATATCTATATTTTCCCAGTTCCACAATAGTCACATGAATGAATACCCTTTTTAAGCGATGACTTAATATAGTTAGATTAAAACCAGAAAGACAGGAAATGAGATGAGAGACACAGATCTCAGCTTTCACTTTGATGAGAATATTTCTTGTTTAAGAAAAGACTGTTCATATTTAAAATATTATGCCACGACAAGTGATTCAGAAGAAAGAATAACTATATGAGCAGATTTACTTAAGTAAATGAAATTCTCTCCTTCTTCTCTCGAAAATTCAGTGATGCTGATGAAAGAATTTTGGAAAACACTGATGAAACAAACAAACAAAAAACACAATGTCCTTAAAACAGTTCAACCTAAACATTCATTTTTGTTACCTTGTATGATTGCAGTAAATAATCAGGCAACTATTTATAGATATTGAAATTGCTTTCCCTGAAAATACCACAAAATTGGAAAAAAAATAAATTGATCAAGGAATTCAGTCTTTTATCTTTTCAACATATTTCATCATTTCAAGAGTGATGTATTGGGTGGTAGTAGTCGAGGTACCATACACTTCAGGAGGGAAATGGTGATAATCAGAAAATGTCTTGAGCTTTTACTCTTACATTCTAATTAATTCTCCAGTAGCACCTAGAGGCTTTGAGTCTGAAGTAGTGCAGTGCTGCCCTAGCACTCCCCAAACACATTGTGTGAGATACTCACTACCTGGAAGATCCGACAGAAACAGACAAGGTAAATAATGGAAAGAAAAAGAGGTGCAGGAAGGTGAAGAAACAAAGGTAATCCAAGAACTGAGGTAATGCTAGGAAATTAATTCAGATTTTATAACACTGTGATTCAACGCTCAGTCCATTTACATGCTGCATCCACTCTCATTCCTGCTCTTTGTTCTGGGAGTTTAGTGTTTGCTGTAAGAATTTTGATGATGGCTCAAATTAGCATGAAGAACTTAGGGTCTAGTGCAGAAGAGCTTTACAGTAATTTGATAGATTCACTGTGTGTAATTCAGTACTTAAGACAGGCACAGCAGTTCAGCTGAGGTGCTAATATTTCAGTTTAGCCCATAATAATTTGTTTGAATGTGGGTTGCCTCAATAATGTATTAGGATCTGACTGAGACAGATGCATATCAAAAAGTATCATTACAGCCATTGGGACAAATTCTGGTTACATTTCCTCAATACCAACTCAAATGACCCCATAAATCTGTGTTCTTAGACCTTTAGATAGTTCTAATTATTTTCAGAGTGCACTGAAAACCCATCCCTGTGGCCTCTGCTGTCACTGCTAGAAGTCAGATTACAGGGTGGCCATTATGAGTCTCACAAGCTGTTCCTATCAGTTCAGTGAAACACATATGCAAGAAAAGGTTAAAAAAATGAATCATGACCTTAATGGTCTGTGCCTACTTTGCAAAAACAGGGTAAGTATACACTTTATATCCCAAAACATCTTGTTGAGGCCAGTGTGAACCTATCTGGGATAGAGGATGACTTGTATATTGCAAAGGTTTCCTGGGACACAGCTGCAAGGAATTGGGTTGTAGAGGTTGGTAGACTATTAATGAATGGGTCTGGCTTCACTTGTGCTTTGCCTTTGTTCTGAAAGGGTAGGACTGTAGCAACACCCATTTTCTCTTCTGCTGTGTTCCACTGTCTAATCAAAGGCTGTTACTAGGTGCTCATTAAGCACCCAGGTTTGGATCCAGCTCTTCACCGGGTTTTGATCCTAAGCAAACCTTGAGCATAAGTAGGATTTAGCACGTATGTATAATACAAATATACCTAACTAATTTTTGTTTCCTACCTTATTTTAAATGATCTCATGTTGCTTCTTGATATTATAAATATTTGAAATATTTGTCTTAACATCTCTTTGTAGTTCATGGCTTACTATAAAAAATATTGCAATTGCCTGCATTCTTAATTATTCTTCAAAATAACGATCTGCAACCCTGTCTGACCTTATTTTCCCCAAGCTAAATAATAGAACTCCTAAGAAAATAGAAACTCTGCATGCAGTATTTCAGAATCAGCTTATAAAATTACCCCTGTCTCTGTACTGTTACAATTGTTAGCACTCTACTCTTGAAAATGCAGCGTAAAATTACATGTTAAGTACTGACTTTTTACTTTTTCTGTTATTCATGAATATGTGAGCCTGTGGTTGAAAGATGTTATGGTTAATCTCTGAACTTAATCCTTTGAAGGAATGAAAAGTAGAGAGGACATTATTTGGCTCAGTGATGTCAGATGACAAATACTTGAGTGTTCCAGCACAGAAACAGGCAGCCAGATATGCTTTCAGATCTTCCTTTTCTTAAAAATTGAGTGGACAGTGAATAAATTCTTTGGAGTAGCTCCTCTTTTTGCGTATCAAAACATTCAGCAGATTAAAAGCATGTTACCAGAAAATCTTTAGCCTCTTTAAATCCTAGATCAGATGCAATATTAGTGAAACTTTCCATTTAAACAAATAAAGCTAACTGCTATGTTGTGTGGCAAGCGAAGTTGTATAGGGCTTTCTCTTAAAGTATTGTTTTCACAACAAGGTACGGGTGTGGAATTCCCCTGCTGATCCCTCCTTTGTTCCTTGCTTCTTCTCCTACCTTCTGTATAAATGCATTATTATTTTTGACCCAAGAATTGCCCTGTACAATAGTGCAATAGTATACACTATTAAAGTTAGATAAAGGCTTTTAAAGCCTGACCTTTAGTACTGGAAAAGAGGGCAATTAAAATGGATCAAGTACCAAACTGTCCTCAGGTACCTGACGCTGTATCTACCCAATCTCACTTGAGATGTTATTCATATTTATTTGAAATACTTGTCTAATCTCTCTGAGTTTTGAATCCTATGCTTTTGCTCTGGCAACCTGGACTTTGGAAAAAATCTTTTGTTTCCAGTATGTTGTGCGATTCAAAATAACGTTCGTTCTTTCACCCAGGATCTCAGGTTGTTTTCTTGCTATTGTGGTAAAATGGATCAATTGTATTTTCTCCAGATCAGTTTTCCCTTCTGTCATCTTCAACTGGGAAAAAGGTAGCATGCTGGATAGATAACAAATCGGCAATTTCAGAACTGACCTCCTCCTTATGAGGAGCTGTGAGTTCTTGGGCTCTTCCACAGAGCTAGGCAGAGTCTTGAAAATCATCTGTTTAAGAGGTGTTGCCTTCTTCCAAGGACAGTAAACCTTTGTTGTATACAAAATGAAGTATGCAATCAATGCTCTTTGACCAATATTTCATGCTATATCTTCATCCAATTTCTCCTTTCTGAAACCTGGTCTTAATTATGGTACGCAGTCTGAGATTGCAGAATTAGAGTTGCATATATTCGCTACAAAGTCATAGAAAAAGTACTCTCATATCAGTGAAAAGCTTGCCCAGTTTGTCTTCCTAGAGACCTCTAAGTTACAGGATTGGAGAGAGATTCTGTGCATGCTTAGTACAGCATATGTAGCCCCCTGCACAAAATGTGACTTTTGCAGGAAGAACAAAGGAGGAACCTGATGTAAAATTTGAATAGGATTTATTCTTGCACTCTGATACTGAATTTCCTTATTGCTGGCATTGCAAATTATGTCTGTTGGTACTCCAGTAGAAGGTTCAAAAACCTTCTGTTTAAAAACATTAATAAATCTAAGGGCCTAAATATATTGTTTATATATGTAGTCAAATGTTTCTTTCATGGGAGGACACATCTAACGCTCAGATGTTTCAGTCAGCTATTTTTGTCTGTCTACATTATCTGTGATAAGTTTACAACTGCAGTTTTTAAAAAGATGACTTTATAAAATTATACTCAGCTCTGCTAAAAGAGAACAAATAACCAAAAATAGGGGCAAAAAAAATGTTTACTAACAATGCATATTGTAAATTCAGCCACATCAAATCATTGGAAGTGTATGATGGGTTCGTCATAAGGTGTGGTATGTCTACCTGTGTAAGGCTAAGCTGTGCCAAAATGCCCAAATCCTGTTAGAGCAAACAAGACTAAGAGAAAAGTAGCAAGTTTTACATGACTGTCACAGTCCTTATTTTTCACAGTGGTAAAGGCAGAGGTGCTGTTGCATAACTGTTACAGAATTCGTTTCCAGAAGTGAGGTGCTCTAGGTTAAAAGAAACATCATGAAAGTCTATCAAAGACTAGGATGATCTATGAGCTTTCCTGAGGCACCACTGGTCAAGTGTGTTGATGGCACTGCTTAACATTTAGTGTAAACTTCTCTTGTTCAACATAATCTGCCTTGCCTTAGGGATAGAATCTATCCTGTGTCATTTCAGATCTTTAAAAGATAGAGATATTTCAAAGCGGGTTGTTTGGTCTCTCTTTGCAGTCAGAAGTTCAAAAGTAAGTTTGGATGCAATTCATCAAATCTAAACCAGACAACAACTTTAAAACAAGATGACTCAGGATCTAGAAAAGGCTATTTATCTCCAGTGATTCTAAAGAGGGGTTGGACAGCTCTCTGAGATGTATGTCTAGAATTGACTTCACTAATCCTAGCCTGGATTGTTAGTTCCTCATGCTAATTCTCTGTGAGTGTGTGACTTTGTGATGAAACAAGTCCCATTTAGAGGTTTTCTTCTGTTTTTGATCTATAACTCTAGCTTTGATCTCCTTGAGTCTCATAGTCAGACTGTAAATACTATAAAACCATCTCGTCATCCATGAAACTTCTGATGTTATGTTTTTTGGCAGATCCGTGATCTGTAGCTTGAAAACAGGCAATGAGAAGTAAGAAACAAGACAATATTTTCATCACCAAGTGGTCTGAAGTCCTGGTTTTCTTTCCAGGGATTGAATCACTGATCCAGCTGGTTCACGTATGTGCCTGCATTCACACTTAAGGGTTACATATTCAAATGCTGTTCAGATCTTTATTTATTTATTATTATTTTCTGAAACCTCTGCATTATCTATAGCGGAAAATCTGGACTCTCCAATTTATGTGGTTCACATGATAGTAAGAGCATAGATAGCAGTTCATTCCTCCTTCATTTCCCTCCCATTTATTGTCTGTGTTACAGTTTCTGTCTTTTTCCACTGTTTAAATGTATCACAACTCTTTTTTTTTTTTTTTTTTTTTCATTTACTCTAGCTTCTCTTTTAATACCTTGGCTTCTCTTTTAATACCTTGAGGACTTCTAGTATTTTATTCTCTTACTTTATAACTTTGGACATTGTTTTGCCCATCTCATTCTTTAATCTCATGCCGTACCTTTTGGCTTCAGCTCAGGAAATGTGTGGTTATGATCTCACCCAGCATGAAGGACTGTGGTAGAGAATTTTGGGTCTCTAATGTGCCCGCCCAGTTATCTTTCCTGTCTGGAAGAAGAAAAGGTCACAATTAAATGTCCTGCATGGCATTTAAATGCTGGGCTAAGGAGAGATGAAAGGGGGTATCCCTAGCTGCTTGATAGGTTTGCCTAAAAAGGTGTATATCACGTTTTCCTTCTCCAGTATTCCTAGAATCACTTCTGAAGAAAAATAAACCTAATTAAAACCATTGCTGGTTCCAGGGCTGCTCTCTGGCATAGGTTCCTTCAGATGCAGGAACTTGTGCTCTTGTCAACTAGGTTTCAAAACCAGACAAAATGGTTCATCAAGAGAAATCTGTCAGTACCAGAACTGATTTCTTGGTGGCAGCAAGAGTAGTTCTCTTCTGGAGGACTGGGCAGATGGACAACATACAATCAGTATGACTTGTGCCATCACTTAACCTGAAGGGTGCTGCCAGTGCTTGTGGACCCATTGCCTGTGAAAGAGTCCACCTCTCTTTGGTTTTGTGCTTGTGGTCAGAATGCCCTAAGCCTGGTCGGGTAACTTAGACTTGTTTCTAGAGAGCGGGGATCCAAAGTGTCCATCTCTTCTAATTTCTCCTGTTGTTTCTGTCTTCCCTTCAAAAAAGGATTTCATGGAATACTTTGACATCCAACATTCACAAAAAAGAGTTTTAACACTGGAACAAGAAAACAGGAGAAAAAACATGTCTGGTGTCCAGCTGCTCTGTCTTCAGTCATATGTGTTCAGAGGTCTCCTCTTGATTGATCTAGTTACCAAGAAAAAAAGAGCTCACTTGAGAAAGCTTACCTGTGTACTAGAAGCCTTTTTCTTGTGACACTCTGAAATTGCACGTGTTAAGGAGCTTACAGTGCCACTTTACTAGCTACCATGACTTCCTACTTCTGCCTTGTTGTTTTCTCCTGTCTTTTCCCCTAAACAGTATGCTTCCTCTGCAGAAGTAGCCATATAGATCAAAGATGTTAAATGTGTGTTTCTATATTGATAAAACAGAACTTGTCAGAGGACTTCTCACCTTTATGTGTCTACAACAGGAGTATCAAGCAGGCCCTTAATTTCCTCAATAATAATAATTTATATATATATATATATATATATATATATATATATATATATATATAAAATTGGTTTTTGTTGTTCACATCATAGCTTTGCAAATCCCCATAGCCTCCTTAGCTGTAGTCCTGGGGTCCTGGTTGGAGCCATTCACAGACTGGCACTCAAAAGAGAAGGGAGGGATACTTGCTTGTATCTCTTCTGCTTTGAAATGTGCTGTAAGCATGTACATTTACAACCTTTTCTCCTGCTCAAATTCCCTTGTTGAAAAGTTTGATTTGATCTCTGAATTCCCTGCCTGAGAGGAAGGGTCCCCCTTTGCCCCTCGCCTTACTGTATGAAGGGAGGACAGTATGCCACGTGCCCTCTGCGTGTGCTCCTGGAATGAAAGTCCTCCCAGTGTCAGATCTGTACCCCATGTGGGAATTGCATATAGTACCACATCTTAAAAGAACAGTTAAAGGTCAGCAGCATGTCTTTTTACTTTGGCACCTACCCTTACTTTTAGAGTCCCATCCTGGTCCCTTCTGGGCAGGAGCTTTTGTGTGGGTACGAACACGACAGTCTGAGTTGCCAGTTCTCCTGTAAAATTCCTCAACTACCATAGGAGCCAGGTGTGTGTGTTTAGAGAAGAACTTGGCCATATATGGATGATATTAATAATTACTTGTGATTCACTCTAGTTAATTTAAGAAAATAAAATCTTTATCTCGTGTGTCATCAAATATTCCACAGAAACGGCTAAAGAATAATGTCACTAAACAAGCCTGGGCAGCCCAGCTGGTATTTGAAACACCAAACCTGTGAGATATGCTGTTTCCTAATGTTGTATTCTGACTCCCATAGCTGTGCCTGTATGTGCACACCCACCCACCTGTACACACCTAATTTAAATTGCCTGACATAGTATGCATACACACCAAATATCAGCCTGCAGAATTACTGTAGCAGTATTTGCTCCCCACAATTCCTACCTGACAGTAGGGCATCTGCAACCTTTGCTAAACGTAAGCGTTCTAGGGAAGGCACGTGTAGGATATTTGGCTTTCCCTCACAATTTATGTTGACTCTTTACTGGAACATTTTTCATATATAACACACTTCCTAAAATCCCAGTTGTTTCTTATTTACTCTATTATAGATGTTCATTATGTACATATGTTTTTTGATTCAGATGGGATAATAAGGGCTGGTTTAAATCATGTATTTTTTGTAATTTTCTTGTTAATGGAAATTATCTACTTTAAGGAGTTGTGTGGCCAGCAGCAATGTCACCTTCATTTAATAATATTTGGAGGCAAGTTCCTTTTTCAGATGCCTAGAAGGCCTCAGCACAGAAAAAATGTTGCCTAATCCTTAACAGAACTCAGAAGTCTTGCTGAGAAGTTGAAACAGGATTAGAAATCGCAGTATCTGATCCTTTGAGGACAGCTTCTTCAAAGCAACTATGCAAAGCTGGGAAAAGAGTGAATGAGCAAGCTTCAACTCTTTGAAATATTTACTGTTCAGTGAGTTTGGAGAGAAAGGGAGAACACGATGCCTTCCCTTTCCTAAAAGTTGATAGCATCCTCTTGTTTTATTAATAGGAAAAAGATGATGCTACTACTTCGACAATTCTTTTGATGGACAAAAGCTGGAGACACTGATCTAAGTGTTATACATTTTATATATATATATATATATATATATATACACACACACATGCACCTAGAAAGTATTATCCCAAGTGTGTGTATATATATACATAGTAGAAAGAAGCTGTAAGTTTCATTTGTTCCTAAATATTAAGCTTTTTTTTTTAATTTTTAATTTTTTGGAAATCAACTTTCTTCAAAACACATTTAACAACTGGATCAATAGCCATCATACATCGAATAGGAAATATTAGAATAATTATTTTCCAAGGTTTGCACTGTTGCTTAATGACTTGTCAGCAATTCATTCAAATTTCAAAGCAGTTGTGGAGCTTGAGCTTCTCTTTTAGTTCTCTGCATCAGATGTAGGTCTGCATGCCCTGATAAAAATTCAGACTTGGCAGAAAACTAGTCCCCTTGTCACAAAGTGTGTACCTACTCCCGTGCTTGAATTTACTTACACAGTCACTATTAGCAAAGAACAGCACAGTTAGTCTCCATTTTTTTCTCTCCTCAAATCATTTTTTTTTTTTTCATTTTATTTTTAACCCAGACCTCAAGTTTTTGTTTGTAAATCTGAATGTTTTCATGATATTTTTCCTTATGCTTTTCTTCGGAAAGCATCTTGTTCAATTTCTCATTTTCCTATTAGAGAAAACTACAGTAACATAAACATGAGTGGGCTTGAATCTCTCCAGGTGACTATTTTCTTGTCAAGATATCTTTCCAAAGGACTTAGCAAAAAACACCTTAGTTGTCTAGGGACTTTGTCAGTATTAACATTGCAGTACTGTGTTGATATTAACTCCTAAATCCAAAGGAAACTTACTGTATGTGATTATTATTATTATTATTATTATTCAAACATGAATATGGTCTTGGAGTTCTTACTTGGGGACTTCATGGAATTGCTGTATGGAGCCAACAGAACTCAATATGACGGAGGAGCTTTTGCCAGCTCAACCTGACAATGAGAATCCCAGTAATCAGGTATGCCCTTCCTGTGTGCATGGTATTGTTTCTTTAATTGCATTTATTGTAAATGTAATCGGAGTTTACTAACAGATTTACAAAAATAATTATTGAAAAAAGAACCTAGTTTTGAGTTCATTGGTTTTGAGAGGATTGCTAAAGTATTTCAGGGGAGGCCTTAAAGTCTTGAGTGGATTGCTATTTATCTATGGTCATACACAGGCTAAATAATGATATTAAATAAATTACTCTACTATTGTGTTTTCTAATAAAGCAAAGCCTTCCAGCTATATAAACAACACTTTGTTTCCAACATTATGGAATAAAATAGGTAGAGGTGGCTTTGTGGGTTGACTATTTGAGGTTCATGACTGCACATTAATTTCCAAAGCTGAGCCTAATTGTGATGATCAGTTTTGCCTTTCTGCTGTGCTCAATCATGCAAATTAAGGCAACTTCTGAACAACCTGCGCACATCAAATTTCCTATTTGGTAAACCTTCTGTGTTTCCCATCATGTTGGATGGGGCTGCCAATGTTTTAAAAAAGCAATTTGTTTTGCCATCTTTGAAGTACCTGATGCATTAGTAACCCTGCCACCTTTGAAATTAAACAGGGTTTTGTCTGCAGTTTAAGCACTCTGAAGAGTCTTCTATTTTTAAATCTCATCGGAGTATTGGAAATGCCTTTAGCTCTCTTGCAAATGGGTTTTGTTTAATGATTGTTGTCTCTAAATTGGTCCTGGCATTTTTAGTCATTTTGCAGTGAAGCAATTATTTTTACTAATTGAATTTGCTGGGGAATGACTTGGGACAGAGAGCAAACAATGTCACATAGTCATGGGCACTTTAGGGTTGAGAAGTTCATCCAAAATATGGCATGCAGCCTTTTTTTTTTCATCTTATAAATATCTCCATATATGAGTAATTTTAATGTCTGTGATCCAAAGGTTTTATTGCTTCCTCAAAATGAAATATTCACTTTGCATCCGTAAAGCTTGCAACATAAGTATCCTAAGTGATTTTTTCCAAAGTGCATTGGTTTTGATACACTGCATATTTTCATTAACTGCTCGAGTACTCCATTGGTGGGTGCAAATGCTGGAAAGATAGACATTCTGTCAGATTCCTCTGATCACCCAAGTTTTTTCCACCAGCAAATCCAGGCAATGGAAGAACAGATGCCACTGAGCCAGGCCTATGGGTCTCAGCTGCTCGCAGCAACAGTAGATGTTCAGTTATGCTAGGAATATAGAAATGTCCCGGTCTGTTTCCTCCCTGTCTCTGACGTTAGCTTAGAGCAGTGTTAAAGATGCCTGACACACCTACTGCAGCTCTTCAGGCATGGATCATCATTGGTCAAGGCATTAAGTAAGTTTGGGGTTAAATCAACCATTTAATTCCTTCAAAAAGCCTGCAAAACATAAATTTCTGCTGAATTGTATTGATATCATAAGCTAAGGAAAGAAGGAAGCTTACTAGTTGCATAACAACTGAGCAGTAAGATAGCCAAGCTGTGGAGAGAAGATGAAGTTAACAAGAGAAAACTGAGGTATGTTTTAGAGAGATCTTGCTTACAAAGTTGAAATACTGCTAACACTGCAATGCGATCTGCTGGGGAGTTTCTAAGCATCGCAGACTGTAAAGGGCTGATTCTTAGAAAGTGCCAGAAAGGAAAACAAGACAGAAAGCCATAGAACCTCTTTAAAATATGCTAAACAAACCAAGAAAGGACAAAAATCAGGTGGCAGAAATGACATTTATTTTTGTGAACAGGCAAAGCCAGTATTTTGCTTTAAGCGAAATGATGCTTTGCCATCACTTAGCACCATTATTGCTGCACTGATGTTCCCTGAAAAGACTCTCTTTGTGAGAATGTTTTGTTTTGTGAGAATGTGTTTCTGTTAATTTGACAGCCTCCAGTAACATTCATATCTCTCTTGGAACGTTAATATGTCCTGGGCTGAAATGAATAGTGTGTGTAAGCATGGTTTACAGCTTGTTTTTAAATAATTTTCTTCTCCAGCAGTTAAAAAAATAAAAATCTATGCATGGTTTGAGATCACCACCAGGCAGGTGATGGGGAATGAGGTAAACACAAATGAAAATGGTTCAACATCTGTGCTGGCACAATGTACAAAGTTGTCTGTAGTGCCCTGTGAGGGGAGTCACATTGCTGCAGGGTGAGCCTCCTGGTGGGATCAGGTCAGGTGCGTGTAGAGCTGTGGCACAAGTTTTCTGCTGTCTGCCTGTGGATGGTGGTGAATCCCCGTGTTCTTAGGGGATGAATGTGTGTGTCTAACAGCTGCTTTGAAAATATCAGTCCTTTGAAAATACCAGGGCTAAAGAACTGGCCGAGTCATTGTGCTCTGAAATAAGGCATTGGAAACTGTGTTTTTTTTGTCTTCCATCTGATAGCTGTGGTCTTGCTCTTTCATTACATTTCCACACTCTCATGAAAGTGAAGCTAGGATGTGTACAGAAATGCCATTGTTCATTTTGTATTCTTTGCAGCATACTTTCCGTCTACACATCGTGGAGCAGAAAATGAGAGACATGCAGTACCCCAACTCTCACAGGGGATCATTAGGATTCCCCACTGCTGTCTAATCATGTGCTGTCCTATTGATGTGTAGTCAATTGATAGGGTAATTGTGTTTGGTGCACTAGATCTTGCCCGAATATAGCGGTGTTTTGTTTTTAGTTATGAAAATGCAGCATGGTTTTAGGCTTTAAAACAAACAGCAGATCTTTCTGTGCTTAACGAAGCATAAGCACAAATTAAGGAGGGATTAAGGGAAAAAGGAACACTTAAAATACATATGTTTGCAGACAGGTTTTTTTTGTGTGGAAGGAGTCTATCAGATGCACACCAAATCAACTGAGTTTTAAATTGTCCTGATGCTGGGAGGAGTTGCTGGGTGAGGCCATCGGTCCATTAGGGTGCTGCTGGGCAGCTGGCACTTGCTTGTCCCAACACCCTGGATGCATGAGAGCCGAAGGGTCTGCTGCAAGCCAGGGGCTGTGGGCCTGTGCACTACCAAAGCACTGCTGAGCGGCGTGGAAGGAGGCTGTCTTGAGCTTGTTCTCCCTTGTGTCGACTTCATGCTTGGAGCTACAGTCATCCGCCCATCAGGGGCTGTGGCTGGGCCATGCCAGCTAGCCAGGCCGCTCTGGGTTTTTTAACGCTGCAGAAGTTTTTCTGTAGACTCAGGGAGCACAGGATATTGTGGTCTAATTTCCAAATATTTGTTAAAGGGAATAGTCCCTCAGTGCCAGGAGGTTACTGTGAGCCCCACAATGCTTCATAGGTGTAACATAAAGTTTACTGCTAGAATCAAACATTTTCCTCACAAAGCTGAAGGCAGGCTGGGTTGAGGGAAGGCTCACATGTTCGTGCAGGTAGCAAATTTGCTGACCCTGCCAACTCCATTTCCTACAGTCTGGCTTGGCAGCCCTGAAATCACCAAATCTCCTTTTCCAAGTTCAGCTAATAGACAGGCTGGCCATGGGTTTTCCTCACAGTGGTTTTTGAGGTTGTGTTTGAGATGAAGGCATGAAGTAGGGCAGACTGTCGTCGATCACCGATGGGGTTGTTGCCATGAGATGTGAGCTAGGGATGGGGGAAAAGCAGATAACGCCCTTGCTTTCCTGTCTCTTGTCGATGTGGCACTCCCTGTGTTTGAGCACACGTACTACCCGTAAGTCAGCATGCTGAGGGCTGCTAATGGGAAGCATGCAAAGTCTGCAGACTTGTTCTGGCTTCTGTTGTACACAGAGATGCCACAGTATGAAATTATGATTTTTTTTTATTTTTTTTTTTGCTTCCTCTTACTTTGATGTACTTTGTATACTAATGTGTTCTATTACAAAACTCCATTTTCAGTGACCATATGTTTTCCTTTGATGTGTGGTGCCTTTCTCAGTCGAAACAGACACTTTTTTTTTCTTTTTCCCAGTTGTTTCAGCAAAAGCAGAGAAAAGGAGTGTATGGTAACAGATTTTGGATACAATGCTGAATCAGTAAATTAGCAGAAATAAGGCTTAAATAAGAGTTGTAAAATATACAAACTGCTTTGCTCCATCATAAATTTTATTTCCCTTACCCCTTGTTCTTTTTTGAAGACTGGCAAATTCATAATAGAAGATCTATGTGAGCATAATCTGATCATTGCTGCCCAAAGTCATCATGACATCAAAATAAATGTGCAACTTTTTCAGTCTACTGACTCTACTGATTTAAAAAAAAAAAAAAAATATATATATATATATTGCAGATTCCAGGAACTAGAAAGGTCTTGTAAGATTAAGTGGTTGGATTTTTTGTTGTTTTGTTGTCTTTGTAAATTTAATGACTGAATAAACAGGTCCCAAGAAACTGGTTGAAACCGAAACCAGATCCTCAGTTTGCCAATTAAAGTTGACTTCATGATTCCTCAATGAAATTATTTTTGCTGCTCTAAGGTAAAAATGTAGTAAATATTACTGTAGCATCGCAGACTGTTAAACGTGGAGGTAAAAGCAGAGTATTCATGCTTCATGAAAAGGTGGAGGAACAATGCAAGAGGTTTGTGAATGTTATTCCATGTTTTTATTCCTTGACAGACGGGCTGAGGAGGTAGAGCATTATTACTATCTCTTTTTAGTAGAAAATATAGGCATATATGCCAAATAGAAGTGGTTCCCTGTTGTTCATTTTGGCATTTTCAAGACATCCCCCAACTCTCTGTTCTATTCACCACCCTCTTATTGCCGGCAGATAATTTTGCTAATGCTTGGTGAGTCATCATCTGATTTTGGAATTCAAAAATAAATAAATATTCATTTGATGTGAATGGGTCTCTTCCCACCAACAGAACTTTGAGCTTTGCAGATTTTTCCTAAGTGTACTTTTGTGTCTTTAGAGTATGGCTTTATATGTTTATGTAAGGATGAAGAATGTAATCTATTACTACCTCTTGACAGATAGTAAAACCAACCTCTTAACAGGGATGGCTGGTGTATTTGAGGTAGCCAGCATGCTAATTACATTTTTTTCAATTTGGGAATTCTTGCTTGTTCATCAAATACGAAATACCAAAGCCTGGCATTTAACATTTTCATATTTATCATTCCACTGTTACTGATGAAGGTTTTTTTTTGTTTGGTTGTTTGTTTTTTTTTGAAGTCATATTTTACATGACTAGCTGCAAACAAGAGTTGGTTTTCGGTGTGAGAACAGCTGGTAACAGCAGATTGGGAACACGGGAAAGCAGAGATGAATTGCCCAGGCCTATCAGTTGCATACCAGAGGGACACAAGAATTAAAATGTCACTGTTCTGGAGGGAGGAGGTGATCAGCATGATTTTGAAGCCTGCCACCACCTCACTTCAGGTGACAAAATATTTCTGACATTGGTGTTAAAAAAACAAAAACAAAAAAACACTTCTATTTTGCTACCTGTGAATTGGTTGGAAACTTCCTTGTGTAAAGAACCTTTTGACATGTCGTAGCTGAAATTCTCATCAGACTTATGGGAAAACTGCTGTATTGTTGACACAAACTCACCAAGATTCAGTGTTTTATAATACACATAGAGAAGAAAATGGAAATCTCAGTGGTAGACTCATACTGCAGGAAAGTCGGTAAAGACCACCTTGTACACCCCAACACAGAAGCTTGAGTTTGCACCCAAAAAGTGACCATCTGTTGACTGGAAAAATGTAATTGAAAGTGTGATGAATTGGGCTTGGCATAAGTTATGTCAGAAATCACAAATCTGTAATTTTACATCTTGCCATGCTGGAAAAAAAAATAAAAAAATCTCCAGTCTTTTGACCTAACAGTTGCTTAGGCTAAATCAATTGCCCATTATATACATAGAATTATGCATTTCAAGAAGCATTACAAAGCAGGTATATTTTTATTTCCCTACTAAACCTTATAGGCAGGATTTGTTCCTTCTGCAAGATGTAGGAAAGTTATAAATTTTGTCAGGATATGTGTCCTGACAGATACGTATATTTACTAGGAGCACACAAATATCCTACTCCATATGTGTCCCTGAATATTCCTTGTATATGATTGCTGCTTAAGGGATACTATTGACTTGAGTGTATCCATTGAAAATGTTGTACCTCACATCTGCTTACCTAAATGAGATCATGGACACGATGTAAAAAATTCTCATGGATTTCACCAACCAATGGAGCCATTTGGCTGCTAAAGGAAAAAAACTACTCACAGGTAATTGTAAACAAATAGCTATAATATTAAGATTGTGGGTAGTGTCTTGGTGCCTGTTCCCTTCATGTGCTGTAATACCAACATTTAATTATTAAAGCAAAGCAGTGTATTGCTGACCAAAATAAACTATCCTTGTGATTAGCTGTTTTCATGAAACTTAGTAGAGTAAGTAAGGTTTTGAAATTATCGAATACCTGATAAAGGTGTAAGACTGGTTCAAAGAAATAGGTGATTTCTTTCAGTGTACAGAAGGCAGGAAAATCTTCAGACATCTCTAGTTACCTTCTTGGTGAGGACAGTGCTTTTGGTTCCTACACAGCTGAAAGAGAGAAAAACATGTCCAGACTTGTATCGAGGAAACCCTGAGTACATCTGTCAGTGGGTTGGATTGGATTGAATATCCCAGAAAAGTACCGGTCAAAAGACAAAACCACAAATGTGTATAAAAACTCAGTTACGTTGGTAACCTGGCAAACAGAGTCCAGAAAGACACTTGTTCAGCATAGGGACAGCTTGTCTCTTAAGTCCTAGAACACTTGTACCAGTAAAATTTCTCCAGATGTCAGTAGGGATTTCTGCATCAGAAGGGACTGCAAGATATAATCTTATTAATGTCTATCTGTTTTGAGGTATATCACTGCTTCATTCTGTGGGGATTTGTACTGATGGTAACTCGCTGTAAGCCAGCTGAACTATGCACCCTTTAGAATTTATGATGGCTGTAAAGTTTCTCCACTGAAATGAAGTCTTTCCTGTGAATTATTAGTGTAAGCTTTCCTAAGCCCCATCTTACATTACATTTCCTAAATTCATGGCAAAAATGCTATACTTGTTAGGCATCTATTTCGAAGGTCAGTATGGAGTTCTGCCTCAGTTCATATATAAGAAAAATAACTGCATGGAAGCATCATTTTCTATTGGCTTTTCCACGTATCTGCTTCTTATTTTTACTTCATTTACAGCATAAGTTTTCAGAGTGTAAAGCTAAAGTGGACTAGTATATCAGCTAATCTTGCTCGTACTGACAATGCCTTAATTAGCTATTCCTTTATTGTGCTCCTTAGTTTATATTTAACCTAAGGATTGCTTTGAGTCAGACATCTAAACTGAGTATGAATGTGTTTGGAGATAAAAACCCGCATGTTATTTTTTTTCTATCTCCTTGTCTTTATTATTAAAAATGTACATCATTTAGAAATCTGAATGGAACAGGTTTGGGCATACAGCTGCCAGCTCTTGCTGTCTAGCAAGAGTTTGAAGGCATACAAGAACTTTTGCTAAAGAGGCTGTGTTTAATTATTATTTGTATGCTAATTGTGCTTTGGAATTTTTAAGACACCTCACTGTAGACCTTATTAGCTTTTTCCCTTGTTGCACTTCTGTGCCTATATGATCCAAGCAGAGAGAATGAAATCATAATTTCCCCTCTGCTGGGGAAAATATCCTTGGTGTCTTGTTATGTGGTGTTGTTGTTTTGTTTTGTTTTATTATTATTATTATTGGAGTCTCTTAACAGGAGTTAAGCCTCATTGCTTTAAAGACACATGCATCTAATAACAAGGGTTTCACGTTTTCTGATTTCAGTACCCATATGTAGTCTCCTACAGATCAGAAGCAGTGCACAGCTGCAGATATTTGTGCACATGTAGTGCCTTACAGGATCACTGCTTAGCTGCATACATTTTATATGCTTTCCTTCTGATATGGATCTGAAGCTGCCAACAACAGCGTGGGAGCGGCAAAAATGAAAAAGAAGGGAGGAATGTTTTCAATAAAACTCTGCCTCCCTTGCATAGTCTAAGTGACAGCAAGCATTCCAACTTTGAGGGCTCTTAGTTGGCATTGTATGCAAAAGGATTTCAAAGTAGGGAGAAGAAGACAAATATAAAGAGGGGGAGGAAAGGGCTGCAGCACCACTGGACTTCATTCAGACTTGCAGCCAAAACTGTGAAGAGAGAGGTGATGACAACCACAGAGTTATATGTGTGTAAGAGCAAAGTTTCCCACACGTGTTCTCATCTGTATCACAGCTTGGGGTGCTTGGTAATGGAGCGTTTGGGCTCCAGCCATTAGGGAGGCAAGGCCAACCACAGAGTTCAGATCTGGATCCAAACCTCTTCATGTTTGGGAATAGTTATCCCTCTGGCCTGCAATTCTACTTAACTATGCACAAAAATAAGTAAGAAGCTTGAAGAAAAGATTATTTTCAAATTGCAACTGTAATACTGCAAGCCTCTTAGCAGTTCTGGTTAACCAGGGAACTATACAAGTTTTTGTATTTTGTTTTTAAAGTTTGTTTTAACAATTTTACTTTGTATGTGCCAAATGCTTTGTCATTGGTA
This sequence comes from Anas platyrhynchos, assembly GCF_047663525.1. Lineage (NCBI taxonomy): Eukaryota > Metazoa > Chordata > Aves > Anseriformes > Anatidae > Anas > Anas platyrhynchos. The sequence goes on along the minus strand of NC_092589.1, from coordinate 31,349,435 downwards.
TTGCATTTCAGCCTCAAATGAGCCTGAAATCAGGTTTTGAGTGAGTGCTGCTTGTGCCTCTATATTAGATCTTGGGCTCTAGGGAGTACCTGGTTATCTGCAAAAGGGAGTCAGCTCTTGTCCTACTCTGAAACCAGCTCTTAAACCCTAGCTAAGGGAGCAGAGACCAGCCAGGAGCCACTGTGCTGGCATTCTCACCAACCTGTGTGTCCTGCATAGGTGGCTACGTTGGGGAGTAGCATGTTGTGGGGCATCACTGCCCCCCTTTCTGCCTGGGAGGGCTGATTTTACCAGATTTCTGCGGACTGTGCTGCCATAAGCATAAGCCTCTTTCACTTGTCTTCCTGACCTGATCAAATGGAGTTTGCAGAAGATGCTAGAGGCTGCTTAATTTGTCTGAATTTGAGGGAATGGCTTTGGTTGGTGTAGTTTTCCCTTTCCCTTGGAGTTTTCCATTTTCCCTTGTGCTTCTGTTGTGGCAGGAGCTGCTTGGTTCTTGGAGGTGCTAGAAAAGCCCTGTTTCTTGTAAAAGAGACACATTTTTTCCAGAGTTTCACTGCCTGAAATCCTAGAAGACAATCTCACTGTAGACTGAGTTCTGCCTGATTTTGCCACGCCTCTCAGACTGTGACCTCCCAAGAGGACAGTGGATAAGAGAGGGGCTGATTCAGTTTCAAGCTTTCCAGTACTTTAACCCAGCATGGTCCACCCATCCCAAATGTACTCTGTATCTCACCTGTGAAGAAAAGGGTATTTCAAATCCAAACTGTGATCTTGTTTAAGTAAATGGCATTCATTAAAGGCTGAGAGAAGTCCAATACTGCAACAGCTGGAGATACAAATGTCTTGAAATGTGGATTGTATTGTTGAGGCCATTGAGGCAGAAATGATGTATAATGGTAGATACGCATATTGGCAGTTTGATAAGAAAAAGTCCTTTAACAGTCCTTTTGTCTATTTGTCTTATTTGCAAAGATGAGGAGAACCTATTAGAGAAGCATCTCAAGTCCTAAGGTTTACCAGGTGGGCATAATCTTTCAATGTTTTCCATTCTTTTTTTTTTTATTCTTTGGATAGTTCTTCAAAATCATAAACATAAGAACTGAAGAAGATAAAGGATGGAATTAATGAGACTGGAATTGTATCAGTTGCTTTTCATTTCATTCCATTTGAACCATTGATAAAACTACCAATGATTTATTTAAACAATTTCATAGTTGTTTAGCAGACTCTGAAATTTGCATTTAATACTAAAGCTGCAGTGATTCACGAAATGTTATATAAAATAGATTTTAAAGGTATAATCTTCTTTGTAATAAAGGAAGCTAGTCACCCTTTTTTGGAAAATCAGGTACATTTACATAAATGGCAAATGTTCTCTGTCCTAGAAATGAGACTGTCCCATGTTCCCTCTTGTCCTGATGTCGAGCAAACACAGTGCAGAAGTCTGACACTAGATAGCTACCTGTGTGAAGTGGTTCATGGATTACTTTATTATTTATTTTATTTTAGAGAGTATCATCTTTTTAATGTAAAACATTTTTTTTTCACTAACTGCTGGCTGTGGATTAACATGGCTCATTCCATTACAGAATGTTCACCTTAAGATACAGTTGGAATCAAAGTGATCCTATCTCATGACTACTATTGCATATGATATAATTTAATTACGGGGTAATCCCTTTTGGAATTGGTCATTAGCATTAGCTAGCAATTTGCTTTGTTTGCTTCAAAAGGTTAATGCTATAGCTTGGTAAGCAATAACTAATTTCATGAGGATTTATTGCTATTAAAAATATAATCAATTTCTAATAGCAATACTTCATTATTTTAAAAGGCTGTAGGTTGGTTGACTGCGCTCAGATTACTTTACAATGGATATTTTTATGGCAGATGAATAATTCTCTGCTAGTCAATTCAGTTTTGAGCTCTCAGATTTAGCATTTCAATTATGCATTCTTCATTTGTTTTATTAATTGTTTGGTTATATTTGACTATGCTGAACTATACATGCATGCATAATATATAACATATTATTCATGAACTTTTCCAGTGTGACAGGCCCTGGTTACTCATGAGTAATACAGTATCTGTCATATAATAAATAGAGTAAAGCTACTTTATGTAAGCTTGTTCTAAGTTCTTAAGCATAATTATCTGAACTGTTGAAAGGAAATAAGTGTTTAAATTACTCTGATGCACAATGTAGTAATTTGAGGTAAGAAATTCTTAATGTGACAGGTAGAACTCTCCTAAATATATTTATGACAGGAACAAATGAGATAAATGAAGAGATTTTTTATTTAATGCCAAGATTGAAGCTGGCTGTGACTGTGGCCTTGATCTTACTAATTAGCGGTTCATTCTTTTCGGGCCAAATTATCTACTGCTGTAAATGTATGTTGCTTTATTAATTTCAGTAAAACTAGATCGGATTACATAGGCATAGAAGTGGTGAAGGCTGAAGTGGTGGATGATAACATCTAGCTTTTTTCACATCCGTTCCTGTGTGTGTTTCTTGTAGTTGGAAGCCATCAGCTGTATGCCCTGTTAGGCTAAGCCTGTTTACGCTTACTGAATCATTAGGAAAATAATAATAATTTGTGTAATGTCTTTTCATCTCACTTCCAAGCTTTCCTTAAAAGCAAAGGAGGATTGAGGATTTGGCTACAGGATCTTGGCTACAAAAAAGCATTGCATCACCACAGAAAGGAGCATCAGTTAACTTCAGGCAGTTATCACCCAGGCTGTCACAGTCTAGGTATAGCCTGGCTGTGAGTGCATAGTGAGTGCTAATTTTCCTTGCTTCATGGACAAGACCTTGGGTAGTTGCTGACTCATTTGTTTCTTTAGTTTGCATATCCTCTGGAGGGTTATTCCAGTTTCATTAAAGCAAGGTGAATGAAATATAACAGTTCTTTCCAGTGTTTCTAAAAGAGAAATTGCAAATTTTATCTTTTCCCTTGTAAAACTTAAAATTTGATCAAGAGAGGTAAACATTACTAAAAATAGATCACTTGTGGGGTAGCTTCTACCAAAGAGGAAGATTCAAACAGGTGCTCTTTATGTGATTTTAGTTTGGAATTTCTGTGTTTAAAGACAAGCTGATAACATTGACAATGAAATGTAGCCCTGCAATAAACTGTTATGGCTGAAATCCACATGCATTCATAAATATTGGAAGTTAATTTTGAAAAACTTCAGGCGTAATAATATGTCTTCAAATGTTTCTACGGTATGCTATGACTTTTGTAACATTATTTTCTGCTAGTTAAAACTGCTTTCATTTATTACAAATGCAAACCACTGATTGTGTAGTTCATTTCCTAGTGTGAAAAAGTGCAGCTTAGATGCCATCTCTAGTTTTGCCTTCCTGGTGCAATATGGAAAGAAATCTGACTTCCCCCCCAAATTTCTTACAAGCAAGTGGAATTTGGGGATATTCTAATATAGTGAAATCAGTGGCTTTTTATAATCTGTATTACACACTCTTCTTCCAGAATTACACAGAATAATAGTACTTATTTCAGCCAGAAGTAGGTTAAGCTTTCAAAGCAGAAAGCCACAGTTTAGTAGGAAAAGTGTATAAAAATTCATTGCAAACATAAATAGGAATATCTCCATTGACTGCACTGGCATTGTGCATTTCAGGAGATACAGCAGTCAGCAGTCCAAGGAATCAGTACTGTGCACAGCACCAATAATGTATATGTTCCATTTATCTCACTATGTTGGAAAAATGATTTAACTAGCTAGCATATGTGCGTGAATTTTTTGCACTATGGGATACTAGCATATCAGTTCCATTGACATACATGTACCAGTGACCAGTTCATCCAGCATCTTGACTTTTTTGACACAGGTATGAATGTGGTTGTGGAAGGTTTTATTTTGAAGAGCATGTTGTTACATTAGTCATGAAGTCACACATTATGACATCTATTGTTTTACAGAGAAGTATGTATGAATGATATCCACTGTTAGTATTGAATAAGTAAAATTCTCTACTGCAATTTTTATGTAGGAAGAGCATGAGAGGGGATCTGTCTATCTGCAACATGTTGAATAATAATCCTGAAACTTGCCAAATTCCTAGCAGAAATGTGGTTCCCGGAGCCACTCTCTTATACTGAATGCTAAATATAGTCTTCTGAGATGGAAGGATAAAATCAGCATTCAAAGAATATTAGTATTAGGACTGTTAAAAAGATTTACTTTCAATTCACTACCAGCATTTTTGCTCTCACGTTTTTCATGTTTACCTACAGACTCAGCAAAGGGCTTCATTGTGCACCCTCTACGTTCACACAAATGTGCTGGCTAACAGAAAACCAACAAGAACATTGCTGCATTGATTTTCTCTCATGCCTGCAAGCCATGAAGTTTCCATGATGAATATAAATCAATATTTGTGGTAGAGCAGAAGGTGATCTGCATAATTGCTGATGAAAGAGTGAACACTGAAACTTTCATTCAACAATCTTTGTTATTTGTAAATACTTACTTTCAGATAATTCCCACTGCACCAGGCTTCATACTGTGGAGCCTCAAGTTTTTGGTGTAGTATTGGCAGAGTTCCCCCAGCTCTGACGCCCTGAAAAGATTTTAGAAAACGTAAATTAAAAAGGAACTAGGATCTGCCTGAAATGCCCTGCTTTCTTACTGCTTGTTGGAGGGGAAATGCAACAAAGGCCATCGAATCATTCCTTGAAGATTGACGGAGTTATGTACATAGTGATGATGCTGAGCTTTTTTTGCAGCCTAGAAAGCTGCAACCCTAGCTCTCCTCTGGCTTATCTGGTCTCCTCTCTGATAATGGGAGGCCCCAGTCACTGTTATTTCCTTTTTGCTTCCCTCACGTAGGTTTCTTTTCAGTCTCCTTACCAATCCTCTACAAAGGGATAGAAAAACAACTGTGAACTTTGAAATTGTAACTAATACAATTGCAAGTAATCTTTTGAAGGTGTGTGTTCATATATTGCATGTGTACAAGTAAGCACAGTGTGAGAGTGTTGCCCAAGTGATGGGGAATGCGAGGTAAACTCATTATAGATATTGTAGATGTGATTCATAGTTTAAGCTATAGCTAAGCATCCACTAGAAATTTCTTTCTTCCTGTGCCCGTTTTTCAATGAAGAAGAAGCAATTCTGTGAACTTTGTGTATAATCATTTTAGCACTTAAAGGAATGTGTACAGATTTTGAAACATTAGCTGCCAGTTTTCGAAATGGAAGGACCTCAGAGAGTGGTTTTATTTCACCTTTTTTCAGCTCCTTGTACAAATTCTGCATGGAAAACTGGCCTGCCACACATGTGGCATAATGTGAGCCATAAGAAATGGCTCTGCAATACTTTGCTTTGCTCACTGTTACTAACTGGCTTTCTGTCAAAAAATTCACCTTTTAAAAGCTTCACGTGTTTACATTTTAAGTATATAGGTAGCTCAGTAAAAACAGGGGTCTTTGTGAACCAGTAGCTGAGCTTACTGGAAATAAATACTCATTCTGTATCACTTTAAAGTTCTACATTAGTTGAAGGAAAACTTTATTACAGCTACGTTAGTTACACTTGGTGGATACATAAGCTTTTTATGTGTGTATTTAAAGAGCATAGACTAGCAAATGGCCTAATCTGACTATCACACGCTGTCTTTTGACCTGGATAAGTATGTGAAATGTTAGTGATCACAAAGATAAGCTTTGGCAGTTTGCTGTGTACGAAAAAAATCCCAATCTTAAATAAACATCAGCATTTTAAAATTTTGTATAGTTTCAGCATTTCAATGTTAAGACTTATAGTCTTAAATTTTAAAGACATGAAAAGGCGGTCACATCCACCCACCCTGTCTAGAGCATAAGTTGAGAGAGGAAAGAAATATGTGCTAGTACCTAGGTCAACCTGATGTAGACGTCTTTTCTAATGGGGCTAAGTATCAAAGAAGAATTTGGGTTCTTTGTTGCTTGGTGATGGAAATTTTGTGCAAGTAGGATGCATTATTAGTGAAGTCAGACTGTGCATATGTTTTTGGCTGGAATTAAGACTGAGAAACATAGGTGAATCCTTGCATGCTAATGCTGCATTCAATTGTGTGAATTATGAAATATGCAAATTGCAGTTTACTGTAAGTAGTGATTTCCTTTTAATACTAAGGATTCTTCTCTGCTAGCTCTTGTACTTATGTAATTTGCGTGAGAGTTGTAGTAACTGGTGCAGCAATTTTTACTGTAGACTAACAATTCAGCTTCTGTAGGACTGCTGCATAAGTCAGTGCCGAGGGAACAGTGATTTGCCCAAGACAGATAAGGAGTCAGTGCTGATCTAATACAGAAATGAGGTTTGCACAAGTCCCAGCCATCCATACAATCAGTGTGACCACAACACCATCTGCAATTTTATTCCTCTAGGTCTGTACTTATCTTTTGATGCAGTGATATTCATCCCTGCCAAATGTTTGTCAGTCCAGTACTTTTTGAACTACTAGCTTTTATTTATTTATTTATTTATTTATTTATTTTGAAAAACAGCAAGAACAGGTGGCTGGGTAGTTTCCAATCGAGAAAGAATGCTAATGAATTATACAGAACTTCTGACTTGCATTAAGCAGCACCATGACATGTTATAACAGCCTGACAAAGGCAGAATTTCCTATAAATCACATTTCAAGGGGCAAAAATATCCACCTGTCATAGCTGAATAGCTGAGGCATCTGCAGGAATCGGTATTTGAAGCTGACATGATTTGCACCATCTCATAAGGTACCTTTTTATGATGTATGTTTCCTTTTTTAACAGACAAAATAAGATAATTTAATCTTTTCTTCCTGCTGTCCAGTCAAGACAGCATTGTGCGCTTTGCTTCGTTTCTGGAAACTCTTTATTGTTCTTTCACAAGAAGAAAACCCGTTTCAGGGATGGTGTTTGCAGAGTCATTGGCCACATGCCAAAATATTGATGTTCTCATCAAGAGACTGTACGCTTGTATGTCCATGCAATGTCTTGTCTCAATTAGTAAGAAATTGATTTCATATAAGTTTGTTAAATTCTATCTATTCCTACATACTTATCTTAGTGGTCATACAGAGGACCTGGAGACCAGACATACGATTGAGAGAAACACTGTAAAGACTGATTATTTTTATCCGAACAAATGATTGTACAAGTAGTTGATGTAACATATGAAATCAGATTCTGCCTCTTCAGTAGCCAATGATGTGCATCCAGCAATATAAAATCAAATAGGTAAAGTAATTTTCTGATGTAAAGCAGGGAGTGTTTGTTTCATAATTTATCCTTTGGGCTACGAATTATTCATCATTTCCAGGTTTCAGAAGATCATAACTATAAATTTTCTTCTGCAATTTGACCTGAAAAACAGATTTCAGTAGAGAGGTCAAGTCATCCGAGAGTTATTTCTGTCTTACAAGTGAAATAAGCAGGAAGGAAGTGTTGGTACTTTGAGGAAATGTTCAGCCATCTTAAAATTTTCTACATTTTCTGTTACATACCTGTGTAAGAGATCTGTCCAGCTCAATGAGATACTGTTTGAATTCATAGAAACAAGATAGGCTAAATCCCCAGCTGGTATAAATCAGCCTTGTTTTACTGAAACAGTAGAGCTATGTGCTGGCTTTATGCTAGCAGACAAGCTGGTTGAAATTGTACATTAAAAGGAAGCTTATGAGCATGCATGTATTACTTATTATGTATATTAGTGGTAATTATCAGGAATATAATCCCAGTGGCTCCAGGGGATTCATGAACAAATTTAAAAATAAGATTAAATTAGAAAGTAAAACAAATTAACAAATTTAAACGATAAAAAGAGAATTGGGGGGGAAAAAAAAGTAATGCCACATATGTTCAACTGCCACTGGAAGCTCAGACTTGGTATTTCTATTTTATATATGACCCATTCTGTAATTTAATTCAGTTTTTGGTGTGTTAGTTTAGGGCCTAATTGGTTTAAGGGTAAATTGCACTCCTGTGCACTTTGATCTAACATCAAGATGCTTTGGATGCTTTTTGAGAACTATAATTTTATTTTAGCTCCTCAAACTGCTGCAGGATTTATTAAAGCAATGAAAACAGGATACTAAAGCCATGCTAGAGACAGGAACACCTCAGTCTTGTTGGAAGTCCCTTTTGCTGAGAGTTCTATCCTTTTCAAACAGTGACAAGCATATCATAGTGTACAGAGTATTGCTCACAAACCTCTGACTTGTGTAAAGGCTTAGAGAAAGCATTAAAACCAAAAGAAGAAAAAGGGAACTGTTGTCACTTGCACTTCTTTTTAAGTGTGCCCTACAGTCTTGATTCAATCTTCTTCATCCTTCCCAAGAACAGGTTGGGGAGTTTTGAGAGTTTTTTTTCATGGAATATTGTGTACAAGCAAAATAAGGTCACTCCTGCCTCCTTTCAACAGCTCCATCCTCAGAATGCTCCCAAGCAACATCTCTTGGCAGCATATACACCGATGTGACTCAGCAAAGGATGTTATCTAATAGAGAAAGATATTGTTAACTGAATGAAAGTCATTTGTACAGAACAAACTGTTTCCTGTAGTCCTCATCATTGCCCTACCTTTTGGACCAATGCACATGTTGATTAACTTGAGAGCTGATGTGAGATAGAGTTCACTAGAAAAAAGAGGTGGCTGGTACAGATGCCATAATAAAGAACAGGACGCAAAAATAAAAAACGTGTGAGTGCATACATCATGAATTAATAGCGATAAATCTATGCTATGAGCTCCATGTGTTCAAAGATGATGAAAAAATACTTTAAATATTTTTCAGTTTCCCTATGGAGTTACGCTTTTCTTGTGTCAAATCTTGATATACAGTTCTATTGAGGGAAGGAGCATTTGCAATGTTAAAACCACCCCTTTCACTTTAGATTTAAAGCAAGATGACAGAAGTATAAACATTGTATTAACTAATATTGATTTTATTTTATTTTATTTTTTGATGGAGAGGCATACAGCGATGAAAGTAATGAGAAATTCTGAATTTAGGTTCAAAGCCAGTCCCTTCACCTTTGTTCTGAAAGCTTAGCCTTTTATGGGAAAGAAGTGCCTGCTGACATTATTGAGTACATACGTCAATGACAAATAGCCCACTGAATTAAATGGAGCCACAGTTTCATCTCAAGATAGCAAAACAGATCTTTATGTATGTGCTCATTTGCTTTCTCTTGTAACTTAAATTGAAAGCTTAAGAACTGCGTGGTATCCTATAATGTTTCTAGACTATGCTGAGGAGCAAATTAATGACTACAACTTGGCACGTACTTTAACAGGAAGAAACTAAGCTGTTTAGCACTTTCCTGGAATATTTTGGATTGCTTCCTTGGCCTCCTCTGAAATTCATTTCCTCTACAAGAGGTCAGTTATTTCTACTTCAGGTTAGCTTGGTTTGACCTCTGTCTTTTCTGCTTCATTCCTCAGTAAGCTTAGAGATAATATTTGTATTTGTAAAAACACCACGTAAGATACATGCAGGACTGAATTCAGTGTGATGGTTGTTGTTTGCAGCATTCCTGACAGAAAGTTGTGGTGGTGGAACGTCAGAGCTATGTAATTCATGCACACTCAGACAAAGAGCAAGCAGAATCTGTCATTTGGGAACTAGTACCCAAGCAAAAGAATGTTTTTATGTGGTGGACAGGTCTGCACACGTGTTTAGATCCAACTGACAGCTAGACAGGTGTTTCTTTTCAGGGAAGAGTAACATAAGTGTTTTACCACATCCCATTTACATTCTCTCTGGGAGTCCTCCTGCTTTGTGAGAATCCTATGTGCCCCTTCCTGTCATCCAAGTTTGTTGACTAAGCTTCCTTGCCCCATTCTGGGCATGTATAACATAAAGCTGTCTTCATAACGTATCTCTGCATAGCTGAGAATTGTGCACTTGTAAACACACACAGATGGACCATAACCATGTAATTATCATAGTGTATGCCCTGCTATAGGCTATGAAGCCTTATCTGCCCATGCCTAATTGGCCAGTGTCACAGTTGAGCTGCTTTTACTGCTATTGGAATTTAATCGAATATTAATTGTTGAAATGAATCTGACTTGCTTAGATGTGCTTGCACAACTTGCACTCCAATTGCTTTGTCAATACACCACAAAAGAACCTGACAGGGGTTATGTTAGGCAAATGTTACAGTGAGTCTACCTCCCTGCTTGCTTGGAGCACTCTTGGGGAACATTTAACTCAAAATCTCAGTCCAGAAACACCCTGTTTCAGTCCCAGAGATAGATGAAATACTTAAAGTCACTGAAGAGTGTCCCAAGTGTTGCCACAACGATGCATTCAGTTACTGAAATTGGGATTCTGGTCAAGTTTTCTGCTTTGAGCACAAACTTCACAACTGACTGTTAGATGATAGTAATACCACAGTTGCCAAGCTAGCTATATACTTAGAAGCTGTTAATTGTTAGGAAGTTACTATAATAAAACAATTAGCAAATTCTAAAAATTCAGGATTATGAGGATTGCCTTATTGCTGTAAATGCAGAAGTAGCTGCCATCAAAGATAAGGACAATTCTCAGAAGGTATATTCTGTTTTATCAAAACATTTCCCACGTGGAGAAATAACAGAAGCGATAAAGTGATAAAAGCAACGTTAAGCTGGTACAAAGATGTGATATGCAGGCAAAGAACCATGTTAGAAGGAAGGGTCCCAGTTATATAAGACATAATTATGGCTGTTTGGTCCCTTCAGAGTTCATTAACAAACACTTGGGAGCACTGATTAGAGCCTGTATCTCTGTTTTTTTCCAGTGGCATAACAGAAATAATTAATGTCAAAAATGTGAAAAAGATTGACTGAGAGTTTGATGTTAGTTTATGGGGCATGTTCTTAGCTCTAATTAAAGTAAAACTCTGAAAAACTGCTGCACAGGTTCACTCTGCTGATTGTCAACAGTTGAAAATTTTCTCTTTTATGTTGTTTGGAGACCACTTAACAATACAGATCTCATCAGGGGATAGCAGAATGGTTACTTAATTTGCTTAATCCCTTTGCTAAAAACTGGCTTTCAAGACCTTTGCTAATCTAGATCTTTACAGAGCTCTAAGAAGCTATAAGCATTGTTTATTTCTAATTTTTCTTCCTGTTATTATGCTTAGGCTTCAGAGTCTGGACAAAATGAAAACAAGCTATGATTATTTTTTTTTAATAAAACAAAAACAAAAACCTACTTTAGATTCTGCAGAGTTTTAAGATGCATTATCAATATATCTTTTCTCATGGTTCCTAAATTTCTAACAAGCCACAGAGAAATACATGTATTCCAATACCACAGATAATCTTCAAGACCATGTTAAATTAAACCCAGCCCAATTTATTATTAATTATTTTAAGTACTTCCTCTTCAGGCTTCATTTCTACTTTTGGCAGACTGGATTTGAGAAAAGAAAGTGGTCTGAATACCGAGGAACACTTGCAACTTAAAACTGGGGAAAACAGCAGAGATATTTTTGATCTAAGCAGCGAGCAATGTCAGTCTGTTTAGCTTCAGGGACTTCCTTAGGATCATGAATTTGCTTCACACATAAGATCTGACTGAGAGCCCTGAAGAAAGTCCCCTGAGTCAGTAGGTTCACCATGGACTCTGGGGTACTCTGGACTACACTACCAAACACTTCTGGATATTGCTGCAGGTAGAGGCCATCTTCCAGGAACCTGTTGCTTGTGGAAAGGACATGACTACTTGCCAAGGGCTACTTCCCTGTGTGGGAACGTATCTTCTAGATGTGTCCCTGCCATTCCCTGTGGTTCCATTTACAGCTTGAGGGAAGGACACACTTCACATTCTCTGAACCACAAGATAGGTGTTGGGTATATGCTCACAGCTGGGGTAAGCAGGATTGTTGTTCTCTCAGGAACACTGCTTTTCTTTGTAAGGTAAGTGGAAGTTGCTTGTGTTACTATGCAAAGTCAAGGAAAATAACGTCAGATTTGGTCAGATATTGAATTACAGAATCAAAAGAAGTGTTACACATTGCAGAAAGACAGAAAATGTGCTGAGGTATACCTGTGAATTCACTGTCTTTTTATGAGTATCTCGTTCAGGTGCAAGAGCTGAGGGGACCATCCCTCCTCACACACTGCCCCAAAGTGTCACATCTCAGCAACTCACCTGAAGAAGGGCTTGTACTGCTAAAAAACTTGCCTTTTTTTTTTTTTTTTCTTGCTCCACACGGATTGTTCTGATGATAGGCATTATGTACAAACTTCAATGCCCTGCTTAAATACTTAAGCCGTTGGGAATACAGAATGCTACTTCTTGGCCTCTGGACTTACCCTTTTCCTTAGTGACTGTGTCTCTTAGTTTTGGCTGGTATGACTTTGTCTGTCCTTGGACTGAAGCTGCAGAGTGAGCAGAGATAACTCCCTGCCCTCGGAGCAGCTTCTGCACAGAGCTCTGCTCCCTTTCTTTCTCTTTTGTTGCTTTCACTTTTCTTCTTTTCAACTTCCTTCCTAGATCTTTTTCAATAGGAAGGGTGCCTGGGGACTTGCACTAAATAGAGATGTGAAGGATCAGTGTTTCCCTCCCCTGCTAGCTGTGGCTGGGCCCTGGGATATAATATGCAAATCTAGCAAGGGGTACACTCCCCCCTTCCTTCCTCTTTGAGGCCAGGATTTTCCCTTCCCCTTATCTGGCTTCTTTTAACTTACATTTCGCTTGTATTCTCTAATTAGCACATTCCTTCTAGCTTGGCTGGCTTTTTCCTGTTTACAGCATCTCCACAATTGCTACTCAACTTTATAAATCATATACTTCATAAGAAGGGCTCATTGTAAATACCCATGTTACTAGACTCATCAATTCTAGTTCACTGGGAGCTTTGAGTATAAACTCCGTATTACATATTAATAATGCAAATAGTAGCTTAAAGCTGAAAGTGATTTCCTAAATGGCCTTCCTTTTTGCCATTTTTGGAGGTGCTGTCATATCTAAGTGGGTATTTCCAAAGAAGATGGTAATGCTCAAATATATCATGGGGAAAGATGTACAAATTAATGATTGTGAAAATGAGACTAGTCATCTTCTAGAGCAGTTTGATTAATAAGTAGTGGAATGTGAGAAGCAGAAAATTATTCTAAAAGGCAGAATTCAACTCATGTTACTCGTCCAGAGGAAGGGAAGAGGAGTTATGATGTAAATCCATTAAAAGTCTGCAAATAATAGCATAACCAAGAGATGGAAGGAAGGAACAGGAATAGAGTAATATTTTCCATTTGAGGGCAGTGTGTCCACTTGGGCAGGCCAGACTTGGAGAGTGGCAGTTCTTTGTAATAAAGGAATCTATTCAACATTCATTGGTGTGCTGCTCCAAGAAGTTTTCATTTAACACATTTCAGGACCAAGCAACAGACGTGTGAAATACCCCGTATAATGAATTTTAAAATACCTTTGGATGAAAGACTATGTGCAAATGGTAGTAGATGGCTCTATACTTGTTTAAATGATATATAAAGATTATGGAGCGGTCCTAGTAAAGCCCCTGAAGACTTTATATATGAGCTAGCAAATCAGAAAACTAGAGTATATTTCAGAATAGTGGAAAAAAATTGAAAATAAAGTTGATCTGTGGTTATAATTGTTAAGATTACATTACTTACATAAAACATCCAGGAATACATTCAAAATATGAGGCGCAGTTCCACTGTAAAATAGTACTGCACAGATCATAGTCAGCTTTTAATGACTTTGCTATGCATCTTAAAGGCAGAATTTGGCTTGTGTTACTTCTGCAACTCAATTATGGATTGTGTATATATATATATTTAAATGTCAGCAAGAAAATATGAACAGTTGCTGCAGCTTTGAGCTGTGCTTGACATACAGTGCTGTGAGAAATGGGTTTAGGAACTGTGCTGTAGCAATGTAGGCTGAGGTTAGTCTTTTGTTTGTCCATCTGATATAGTTGGAAAAATGATCAGAAACTTATCTGTTTTTTTCCTCTAATATCAATCACTGTTAAGAAAGATATTACTTTTTTCCTACAGACCTTTACTGTTATATTTAACTTTCTGAGTGTAGGGGAAATATATTCTTATGTCATATGTGCACTTTTAATATTGATTAGTTGAGACATTGTATGTGACAAAGGTAAAGGAAATAAAGAAAAGAGCTTTGATGAATGTATAGCAGAGTTTAACCCAGGCAGGTTCTCCAGGCTGTGTTTATCATAAAGCAATATCTGATGTTCAGAGACTGCAGTAAAGTGACAAGAACTGAAATATACAGGGGCACAGAGCTACATACTAGAAAGTTTAAACTGATTTTTTCAGATTTAATTTTGAAGCAATTGCCAAAAGCTGGAAAAGAGGTCCGGGTTTTGTTTTGCACATTCTGAAAATCAGGATTCTCAGAAAGAATGGAATTGACATTCCATTCTTTCTATTGTGAAACACAGGTTGCAGTATTTTGCTTCCAATTCCTTCATCAAGACCAATGATTTAAGGCTGAAATAAAACAGTATCTTTTGGAAAGACATAAAGTCTGGATATAAGAGTGCAAAGACGGGAGAACTTTTCCATGTCTCCTAACTTCTCGAAAACTGGCTCTGCTAACTTGAATTTCCAACCATTAGATCTTTCTGCATCTTTTCCCTTCAGGCTGAGAGCTGTCTGGTAACAACAGATTTTTGATAAAATAGATCTCAAACAATTACTGTAAATTTTATTTTCTTCACGTGGCTAGAGTTTTTAGCATAATAATTCTTTATGACTTCAACCTGCACTTGCAATTCCAACTGTAAATTCACAATAATACACCTTTCTACTCCTGATGTTAGTCTTACTGTGCTAGGCATCCTTTGAGCAGCCCAGATCTTCATGCAGTGCCAACTAAATGGGAGATACAAATGTCTGAAGATGTTGGGTTTCAAGCATGCTGTAGGTTGACATGAATCACTGGCTGGACTCTTGTTAATTTTGGTGCTTTTCAATGCGTGAAATGTTATACGAAAAATTCTATCAAATGAGTTTTTGGCCTTTTATAGACAGAATGAAGGATCTGAAATTTGAGGCTTTCACAGCTCAGCTGAATGACTTATTTGCCTGCTGAGTGAAGTCAGACAGGTTCACCTCCTATTTCCTAACAACAATTAATTTAAGACCTTAAACTTAACCGTAGCAAGCATATTAAAAATTATAAGAAAGAAAAATAAGCAGATAACTTGTTCCACGAGGATGATCAAGGGGCTGAAGCACCTTTCCTGTGAAGAGGGTCTGAGGGAGTTGGAGCTGTTCAGCCTGGGAAGACGAAGGCCTTGGGGAGATCTTATAACGGCCTTTCAGTACCTAAAGGAAGCCTGCAGGAAAGCTGGGGAGGGACTCTGTGAGGGAGTGGAGTGATAGTACAAGGGGGAATTACTTTAAACTAAAAGAGGGTAGATTTTGATTAGGTATTAGGAAGAATTTCTTTACTCTGAGGGCGGTGAGGCCCTGGAACAAGTTGCCCAGAGAAGTTGTGGATGCCCCATCCTTGGAAGTGTTCAAGGCCAGGCTGGATGGCGCTTTGGACAACCTGGTCTAGAGGTATCCCTGCCCATGGCAGGGGATTGGAATTAGGTGATCTTTAAGGTCCCTTCCAACCCAAGCCATTCTGTGATTCTATGATTGTCTGAAAGCTTTGAGGAAGAAATATGTTGAGGCAATTGAAATAGGAAATAATCGTATAGTCTCTGACAGTTGTGAACAATGACAGAAAAAGATAAAACCAGAAAAATCTGTAAAGAAGATATGCTGTGGATTTTGAAAGCTGAAGATATATTTTTAGTCCTGCCAGAAGTGTATCCCTGCTCTACTAAGCAGTCAGGAACAGCATGGGAGAGCTTTAGAGACAATTAGTTTGTAAAGTTTATCTATGACTGTCTTTAGCTTGAGTAAATAACTGTGGAAGAGAAGAGCAGTGAGCACTTGAGAGCATAGACAGCAATTTTTCTCAGTTTATTAGCACTTGGAGTAAGTGCACAGATGCCTGCACTGGGTTAGGCTGTGGTGGAGTCAATTTTCTTCCTAGAATTATGTGTGGTGCTGTGTTTTTGATCTGTGACTAAAACGGTGTTGATAAATGCCAGTGTTTTGTATACTACTGAACAGTGCTTACGCAGTGTCAAAACTTTCTCCTTTTCTCACTCTGTCCCCTCACAGCAAGCAGGCTAGGGGTAGGCAAGAATCTAGGAGGGGACACAGCTGGGACAGCTGACCTGAATCAACCAAAGGGTTTCTCCATGCCATATAACACTACACTCAACAACAGGGGCAACAAAAACTGGTGGTGTCAGTGTGGTATGTCTGCCAATATGCAGCTGCTTGGAGCCTAGGTGGACATCGGCTTGCTTGTGACATCCGATGAGTGGAAGGCCTTTGCACAACCTATTTTTTTTTTCCTCTTTAATTCAGTTGTTAAACTATCCCTACTTCAACCTACAAGTTTGCTTTTGCTTTTTCTGTTCTCATTCCTCCACATCCTGCTGAGTCTGGGGTGGAAGGTGGGGAATGTGTGTTTACTGCTGGCTGGGGTCAACCCACCACACAGCCCTTACTGGACAGTTTAGTGGACTGTGCTGTTCTGTGCTCTCTGGCTCCTGCAGGCTGATTTCTTTAAAAAGTACATAGCCACTTAGCAGTTTTCAATGAACCAAAACACAAGGGAAAATACTGTGCAGCTAAATGGCAATGCACCATTTCTGCCTAATGTGTCAGGATATACATTTGCGTAGGTGAGTCATCCTGTTTTCTTCCGATGCAGTTGAGTAAAACACAGACACAAGTGTTGTTTTGCTGGTAGTGGTGGTGGGTTGTTTTGTTTTTGCTTGTTTGTTTCCCCAAAACTGTTGTTTTTAGCAGATCGGCATATTTCATAACTGTTCGATAAATATCTTCAATAAATATGTTCATCCTTCCATTTTAAATGCTGTCAAGGTGATACCACAACTAGATGTCTGTCCCTCACATTATTTCATTCAGTGTACCCACACAACTGTAACATGCAATTTAGTCTTTGAGGACCTGTTCTTCACAGGAAGAAATGGACATAAATGTGTGCTCTCAGGTACAGCAGAAAGAACATGGGCCCTTTGTGCCACAGCTAACGCTAGCAGAGGTTACTGGCCAAGGGCAGTCTGGAAGTTGGGATGGTTATTCCTAGTGTAGGGGAGAGGTTGCAGCATCCTAGCATAGTAGCCTATTGGTTAAAAAGCAGATGGAAGATAAATTGAGCACAGCTGGTGAGACCAAGAAAATGTTGTAGCATCATTCAAAAGATCAACATGATTTCATCTCCTGTTTGCAATTGAGGAAACTTTCCTTTATGTGATTGAGTTTTCTCGTCTTGTTAACTATCTTGTGATGTGCAGTCAATTAGAAAGAGTCTAAAACTTGCAATCAGCATTAATAATAACAACAATAAAGTAGGTTTGAATTTCATCTGTCATGGACTGTTCTAAAACTAGCTTTTTCTTGTGTTGATGAACTGGTAGCACTACTTGGCACCACACTGGATGCAATGCTTAATGAGAGCAAATGTGTGAAGTGCAGTTATGCTGGTCTCAGTAGCTGATGCTGTGGCAAGTAGAAAGAGGTAATAGAGTTGAACCTTTTCTCTCTCCTACAACATAGAACATAGACAGTTGTCTTAGAAACCGTGATGATCTTTGTAGCGTTGCTTTTTTATAGTGATGAATGCATTTGACTGGACCTTCCTGGACCAGAATAAAATGAAATAGAATAAGGATGGTAATGATGAATATGTAGGCAATTGAATATAATTTTGCTTAGCTCACTAGGTAATTTTGATACTGCTGTTGAGTGCTTCTGAAGATGGTTTTAACACAGGGGTTTTTTGTTTGTTTGTTTGTTTTTGGTTACTTTCAATGTATATGTGATTGTTTTTTAAGGAAATACTCCTTTTACCAGCAGCAGTGGAAATGCTGTTTCATAACATAGCCAATATTTAACGGATTATGATCTTTGTGTTTTGAATTTTTTTCCTCAAAGAATATTGCTATTAAAATACAATATTTTAAAAATAAAAATTAGAGGAAAAGTCCTTAGGAACGTGAGGCAGATTTCCTTTTCAGAGCACAGATGTTACTCTGCCAAAGAACTGCATAAATAATACTATGAAAATGTATTCTCTTTCATTTTCCACAAATCATCAGCTCTCAGAAGTGCATATGAAAATAATGTATCAAAAGACTTTGAAGTTGGGAATTTTTCCATTGACTGCCATGAGCTTTGTGTTGGTCACTCGTGGTTTATAGCTTGTGTAAACCTACTGGACATGGGGAATGTGTTTCTTCCTTACTCTGATGCTGCAAATGGAGAAGTGATGTTGTTTTTCTTAATCATAGGATGCAGGACAAGGTTGTACCTAGTTCTGTGCTGATGAGCAAGCTAATGGTGTTTGTTTTTTTTGGTTTGGTTTGTGACTCCTTTTGGTCTGTTCAGAGACCAAGTGTAATGTTTGTCCTAACTCCAGCACGTGATGGTTTTGAGTATTATAGCCCAGACACGAAAGACAAAAAGCTCAGTCACGTCAGTACTGGGCATCTGCCTGCAATAGCAGATGTTATTATACTCTTCTCTACTTCTGGTGGCATCACACTTCTCATTTGAAAGGACAAAATGAGCCTTAGAGACAGAATTTACTTCTCAATAAGTGAACTGTTTTTTGCTGGGGGATGCTTGGCACACATGAGTAAGGAATTGCCTGTAGGAATGTAAATTAGGTACTTCTTACCCACACATTACCACACACATTAAAAAAATGTCAAACTGTTTGCTTGATGATGGCATTGGTTCATGATTACATTTCTGTGATCTTATTAAGGGCAAAGAAACTCCTCAATAGGATTCAAGCATGTAAAATTTCAGCATGGATTCAGGGTCTCTTTTGAGAGAACTTCCGCTATTACCATTCTTTCCATAAACCACTGAGAGTTTCTTTAAGCACTTCATGTCTGATGTTTATACTGTTCTTTCCTCTTGGATGGAAGTATAATTGAGTTAAAACAATCTTTCACTGATGAATACTTCATTTACAATAGGCATAACTATAGTAATTTCACCTGTCACTCAAGAATCTGCTACCTTGTAAAGCTATGCTTAGGAAACCCTGCTGTTTTCTTCGCTAGACTAATTGGAAATAACAGTTGGTTAAGCAGCATCACAGAAGGTCATTGCTCTTACAAATAAACAATACAAGATAGAATTATCCAAAATAGTTTAAAAAAAAAAAAAAAAAAGACCTGGGTATCTTTTCACATAGAAGTACATTTTTACAAAGCAGTGTTTAAGAAATTGACATCTGTATATCAAACATGTGGGGCAGTCTAATCAAAGTCAGTGAATTCTGCTTTGCAGTTCAGATACATTTGAAGCACTGATACTTACTTTCTTTGGGTTTACTTCAGATTAACACCTTTGGCATTCCAGGAATTTTGGCTGTAGCTGGACTTGGGGCTTATTTACTGCAGAAAACAGGGTGTGGAAGGGCAAGGTGTAAAACATAAGATTAACACTCAGAGAAATACAGCTCATTTCTTGTTCTTTTCTGAAAGATGGTATTTGACTTTTTTTTTTTTTGGGGGGGGGGGGGGGGAGATTCTTCTCATAAAAGTTGAGATTTATTTTTTTAACTGGTATGAATGAACAGCCTGAGTTTTTGTTGTTGCTGTTGTAACACATTGTTATGAAATGGTGTTGTCTTCCATGTCCAGTTCCATGTCCAGGACATGGGAAAAAGCAAAGAAAACTGGGGTACAGAGCTATAGCCTTGGATGAGATTATTTCTGTTAAATTCAGAGCTCTGGGTCACATAGAAGTTAAGTGATTTGCTGAAAGCCACAGAGAAAGTAGGAGGCAAATAAAAGGTTTGAAAATTGGTGCTCAGATTTTCACTCTTCCTTAACTGCAAAAATTAGTGAGGATTGCAACCAAACAACACCATGCCTTTTCACTCCCTCACTCACTGTCTTCTTCACTCTCCTTCTATATCCCCTGTCTTTCTGTTCTATTTTCTTATGTGACACTGAAAAAGAAAATCAGGAAGGCAGTAGCTGGCATATTTTTACTGATGAGCCACAGTTCCTGGAAGCCCTATTTGCATGTCAGATATTCTTCATTCTATTCCACTAGAATAATGATTTGTGACTGAATGTATAGCCGAAGGCCTGTCCTAATTTGCATTGTTAAAATTTTAACTAATACAATAATATCCCCACAGGTCATTTGCAACCTGCGTAATATATTTGCTGAGGCAATGTCATGTAAATTAGAATAATGAGTAGATGATTGTAAATGATTAAGTTAGCATGTCTTAAGAAGTTACCACCCTTGAGCTGAGATGCAGTAACTGATTGCTTCATGCTTCTATGTCATGACAAATAAACTTTGGCTAATTTTTAAGTTACTGTGCAGTTCATGATCATCTACCCATACTTTACAATTAACTCTTTTAAATATCTCTTTTTTTTTTTTTTCACAATGAAGTCTTTTTTTCACAATGAAAAGTGAAGATTTTTTTCACAATGAAGTTGCTTACAACTACCTGAAACTCAGATTCATCTGACAGTGCAAATGCAAGGTTGCACACTTGACTCTTGGAAGTTTCAGAAAATGAATTTTGTTCGGGGACTGGAGGCAGATGATGATTTTATATTCTGTTTCCAGTCCAAGTGCATGGCAATATACCAGCCAGGCCAGTGGCTCTGGCACAGGCATTGAGCATTGTGCACTTGTGGAGAGTGTGGTCTCTGTACCCTCTCTACTACCTGTGCATTTGCTGTGTTTACTGAAGTCATTGAAATGTTAGATGTTGACATCTTTATATAAGGAACATGACAAAATGTGCAAGCAATCAAAGAACAGGGAAGTTTTCTCAGGAAGTCTTGAAAGTATTGATATTTCTTTATTAAAAGGATCTATATAAATACAATTTTGGCACATTTTAGAAGGAAGAGCAAGTCACAAGCCAGCATACTCATTTAAGATTCATTTATCCAGTGTGAGACATGCTGATCAACACAGGCACTGTGTTTTCTTGGAGATCAGTGAAGCGCACTGTGTAGCCATAGAGCTCCCTTCAAAAGAAAGAGGTTTACTGAATAGGACCATAAACAGAAATGTGCTTGGTTGGAGCAGCTTTTGGAATGAGATGGGCTTCCAGGATACAGAGTGTAGGCTGATATTCAGGAAGTGCTCAGATACTACAATGAGTGCTGCCAAAGTAGGGCTCCAGCTAGACACTTAAAAAACCTAGACAGAGATTGTATCTGGCTTATTTTTAGAAAATAATTATTCACATTCTTTTGAATATTTAAAATGATGGTGAAAATGGTATCATTCATCAAGCATGTTGGTTTAAAAAAAAAAAAAAAGAAGAAAAGAAAGAAAAGAAAAAAGAATTACTGTTAAAGCCTGAGAACAGACATCATATCTTTCTGAGAGATTCACAGACACTTGATTTCATTCATCCACCCACACAGTCTGAGATAAGCATAAGAAAATTTTTCTTAAATTTCAAGACAGAAAGTTAACTGGTTTGAAAAGCTGTTTTGGAGGTCAAGGGCCTCTGTGATAAATCTTCTACACTTATTTGATCGTTTTGATGATTTTTTCCTAAAGTCCATAAAAGAGTTAGTTGGTTTTATTTTTTAGTGTTCTTGGAGCAGAGAATTCACATGTTGGAAAATACACTATGCTACATTAAAGAAGGATGCTATCATGGATCTGCTGTCATTACCAATTAATGTTCTTATTTCCATTTTCTTTCTTGTGATAATGTTTAATTCATCCCAACCTTAGCAAACATTTCTGTCAAAATGAGAGTGAATCTCATACAAAAAGAATTCAACAAATGAGTTGGGCCTAGGTAGGATGTTTAACATTACAAAGAAAGCAACCAAATTCCTCCCCAATTATACCACGTTTTCATCACTGTTTGATGGATCCTTTGCTGTTCTAAATTGTAACAGTACCATCTGAAATCTTCAAATGTACCGATATACATCAGTTAAGTATATGGTTCAGTACTGCCAGCACCTCAGAAGATGGATGGGCCTAACCTTTACACGTATGACTACATTAGTGCAGTGGTTTCCTGGTTAGTAGTGCAAATGAGAAATAGAATTAGTCTAATAATATGATATGCAGCCTACTTAGCAACACTGTTAGAAAAATTTATTGTAGTTCATAGAACCATTGAATATCCTGAGTTGATAGGGACCCACAAGGATCATCAAGTTCAACACAGGCTCTACACAGGACCACCCAAAAATAAAGACCCTGTGTCTTGAGAGCATTGTCCAAACACTTCTTGAACTCCAACAGGCTCAGTGCCATAACCGCTGCCCGGGGGAGCCTGCCCAACCACCCTCTCAGTGATGAACCTTTCCTTAACACACAGCCTGACCCTCCTCTGTCCAGCTCCATGCTATTCCCTTGGGTTCTGTCACTGTCCCCAGACAGCAAAGCTCAGTGCCTGCCCTTCCACTCCCCTCATAAGGGAGCTGCAGACTACCATAAGGCCTCCCCTCAGCCTGCTCTGGGCTGAACAAAACAAGTGACCTCAGCCACTCATGTGTCTTGCTCTCCAGACCTTTCATCATCTTTGTTGCCCTTTTATGAGAACAGTTTTATTTGTGATGTTGGATGTGCTTTGTTGTGTTGAAACTGGTGGAGCTCTAAGTGCCTGACTTGTGTCAATTTAGAATGAAGCTTCACTATAAAAATTTTCTTACAAAGAGGAAATTCCTAGGGAAAAAAAAATAATCAGAAAACTCCCCAAATCTCATGTAGTCTATTGCTCTAGTTAAATGTGCTCTCTAGTATTACTGCAGCAGTTGTATGAATCTGGCACTTCTGCAAAATAGTTGGATTTTACAACAGGGCATTTTCTGACAAAATATCAGTTGAATTTAGCCTACAGATTATCCTTAAAGTGTTTACTGTCAAACTGATTCTCTCCTTCCTACAGAGGTTATTCTTCTCTGGCTTGTGTAAACCGCAGCTGCTTTCTGATATAACCTCCAAAACAGGTATTGTCTGGGTAAAACATATGATCAGGTACCCTCTGCCATCCAACTGTAAACACTACTTTAATTAAAATCATACGTTTTTGATAAATGTAATTTCTGTGATGCTGATGTGAATGCTATTACACTCTTTTAAATTTATGGTATCTACAGAGCTGTTTTCAACTATGTTTTGTGTGAGGGCTGAGGGACATTTCCTGAAAGCAACATGAATCATGCAGGAATTTTTGATTGTCCTTTACTTGGTGCTGTCACTGAGGCTTATGGACCATACCTAGAAGAGAAAACTCGTATTTCTGGTGAGACTATGATTTCCATGTAGCACAATTTGACAAAACTATATTAGAATTGTTTTATTTTCCTGAAAAAAGCCTTGTAATTTTGGTGTATTTCATAGAAGGCTCTACAGTATGCTTTAATACCAGCATGCATAACTTTTAAAGCATCTATGAAGGTTTCAGAGCACCAAAGATTTGTTGACATTGTTAATTTTTAAGATATGAGGTAAAATTTAGAAAATGGGTATATGATCTGAAACCAAAATAGACCATGTATTTTCTCATTCTCTCTCTCTCTCATTTTTTTTTAAGTTACTTATTAATTTGGATTAATATCTATGTGGCCTACTGTGAAAACAACCCATGGAAGTCAGTTATATCATTCATCCCAATCTGCTTCCCCTAGAGTGGCAAATAACATAGTTTCGTAGTGCACTTTCAATGATTCCAAGAAAAACAACTCATATTATTTGTCTACAGAAAATGGATAGTAGTGAATGCTTTCCTACATGTATTCCAACATTGTTTTCCTACATGTATTTATAGATGCCCTACATATATATTATTTCTCTCACTGTCCAGTCTTAAAAACACCTTATTTCTTCTAAATTTCATTATTGATATGTTGTATAGGAGCCAGAAACTGTGCGTGTTTTCAATATACAGAGAAGAGTACAATTCTGGGAAATACACGTCTGGTGATGAGGTCATCTTCTGTCATAGCAGAGCTTTGACTATTGAGGGTTATTTCTTCATGAAATTAGGGAAAGGGGAGACAGTCTTGTCTCATTTTCTTTTTTCAATGTAAACCACACCAAAACAGCAACAAAAACCAAAACCATAAAGTCTTAGCATTCTACAGAAGCTCTGTGTTTTTCTAGTGACACCTGTTTATGCAGCAGTTTTCCAGTAGACCTTCTTTCTGGAGTTTGATTTATTGAGCGTACTCCTCTAGCATGAACGTAGGGAGGAGGACCTGAAAGTATTTGCTGTCAGTCTAGCATAATTATGTGTCACAATTACGTCTTAAGTACTGTAATGTTTTCATAGCAGTGTTTTGCTATGACCTGACTCACCAAAGGAAGTAAGCAATGCAAACTGGCATTGTGTGGACTGGTGACTCCCTGTGCCTGGGGTTTCACCTCATCAGGGTCCCACCACCCCAGCCAGGAGCAGGAAGCTGTGGGCACCAGGGCAGCCCCAACCCCAAGCACTGGGCACCTCCCTGCAAGCTGGGAAGGCCTGCCACATCTACCGTTTGCCCCGGGCAACCTTTGGCTGCCTCAGGGCCTCCTGCTGGCTGCCACGTGGACAGCCCTTCCCTAGAGGCCTCTGCTCCTCAAAACAGGAGCTTTTACTCAGCTCTGTGGGAGGCAGGAGTGGATGTGGAGCTTTTTATCTGCTGGTACAAGTGTTCTGAGAACATGACCTCTAACAGGGCATACAGAAAAGCATACTAGCTGTGTATTAAATTGTGGCCCTGACAAGTTCAGTGCTGGGTGCCTTCCAAGGTACCTTTCTGCCCTGACAGAGTCGCCTGCGTTTGAGGGCATAGGCAGGGAAGTCCAAGCTGCCACTTTCCCCTTACCTAGTGTGGCCCAGGTGGGTTGTTGACCACAGGGGGCACCCCTTCACCTTCAGTACCACAGGTGCCAAGAGGCAAAGCCCCACTGCACTGAGTGCACAAGGTGGGCTGCAGGGAATTTCTATGGCAGTTTTTTCTCATCCCTGATTCTTCGGGATTTTCTTTCCAGGTTTATGGTTAAGCTTTAAAAAGAGCTCTGGTGCTTTATAAATTTCAGCTGCTTAGGAGATTCCATCCACTACTCTTTTTATGTTACTTTAATTTTTACTGTATGATGAGCGTGCTCTGTAATGGCAGTTAACAGCTAGGCAGCAATCTGCATAAATGGAGAAAGGCAAATGCAGATTGAAAATGCACTAGAGAAGTACATTGGAGCTACCAGCCAATTTCACAGCTTTACGCTGTCAAGACAGAGGACATGAAATAATACACAGCCCCTTAACTGGCATAACATTACCAACACTGTGCCTGCAGCTGTACTGCAGCACAGAACAGTCGACGTCTGCCACAGAGAAATGTAAAGACAGAAATCCAATTTCAGTTGCGGATTTTGTGCTTCTATTATTTTCTAAAGAAAATTGTTTGTTGTTTTTCTTTTTAACTGTAACCTTTTGGATACAGTCAGAGATGCTGAGCAAAATTCCTTTGTATACCTAACTGCTGCTGGTGTGCTGTGTGGCCTTGGTGTTGCATTCAATTCCTCCATGATTCAGTTCTGCACTTGCGTTCTTCACAGGCCTGTTATGACTAATTAACACTTATACATTGTTTGATGTCCTTGAGCAAATAGAAATATAAAGCTACATATATTCAAGCAAATATTATTTCAGGCCTTCTGAACTCTGGTTTCAACTTGTAGTTACACAACTGAAATGCTAAAATGAGAAGCAAGAAAGAGAAGCTTTGTGAGAAGCTGGAAGGAGGAAAGGTTCTTCAAAAGCATTGCCTTTTTTTTATTATTTTTTTTTTCTGCCTTACATAATGTAATATTCCATTATTTTACTTCATAGATTTGAAGCATTATTAATTTTTGATTCCAGTTCTACTCAAAAAACCTTTTACGGAGTTTTTATTCCAATAATGAGAAGATGATGAGAGGGAAAAAAAAAAAAAAGAAGAAAAATACCCCTCCAAAATACTTGAAAACATAATTTGCAGGATTCTCTGGGTAAAATTTCTGTGTGGGCTAAAACAAACAAAAACAAAAAAAGAATATTTTCCAACATTCATTGTTCCATTAATTGGTGCTATTTTAGGGCAGGGCAGTTCTCCAGAGGCTTCTTCAAGCTTGCCTTTTGATGGTAATTTACATTCAGCGTCTCTGCTGCAATGCAATCACAATAATAAGCCACAGTATCTTCAGTTTTTAAGCCACCAAATGTATCTACAGACTCAGCAACTGTCACAATTTCAGTATTTGAGTGTGAATTTTTACTGCTTAGTTCATGATTGGTTCCTTGAGTTCAAAAATAGTAACAAAAAGGAAAGGTTTGAGCTGATTCTGAATGAATTTTGACAGATCCATGACTTATAGGCATTCCAAACGTAAAGGCAGAATCTGCTTTTGAAGGGTACATGATTTGTTGAAAATTAAATGATATACTGAGCTCTAATTAGGATAAACTTTTTTTTTTTTTTTTTTTTTTTTTTTTTTTCATGGACTTAGGCCCATTGAATGTACAGGCTTAATTCAAATATGTAACAGTTTCATTTGTGAATAATTTTGAAACCGATAAATACCCATGGTCGGTTATTGTGCAGTTAGTTACTATGGATACTTGGTTTGCAAAATGTGTGGCTTTGTGGCTAAATTTCAGCCAAAGAGCATGTATCATTAAATAACATTTCTTTTTTAGACAAATAACCAGAGTGACATGATAGTATATTTGTAGTCATGCACACAAATCCCGACAAGATTTTTGTAGAGAGAAGTCTGGGTAAATAGAAGTGAGCTTTATTTTGCAGTGATCTCTTTGTGTGTCTCCTTGGAGCAGATTTGTTGGTTTTGTATAAATAGGGCTTTTTTGAAAATATTGGCTTTACACAGAAGTTCTTTTTTTTTTTTTTTTTGACAAAGTCATCTGTGCTTCCATCTCTCTACATGCCAGTACTAATGCAGCTCTCCTAAAACCCTTCAGCTTTCCTGCCCTTTGCTGTTGCTGCCCAGTCTCATGGGAGTATTATGGTATAAACAGATCATCCTTTTGATATCAAAACTGAGTTTGCTACACTTAAGTTCTCACTTTAACACACTTCCTCTGTTAAAAGACTTCTGCATTCAGTTCACTAAATATTGCTGAATATTACTCAGTGATATGTTTTTCAAAAGCTACCCTGCACAGTTTTTATTGTCGCATCCCCATCTCCTGCACAGGTCCTGGGGCTGACTCTGACTCTTCTGGTTTGGGAATCCTCCCAATGGACAGATTCATCATGAAAATCGAGTGGCTGTTCAAGAAAAAAAAAGATTGATTAATATTACTTTTTTTAGAGTAATCGCATTGCAGGGTCTTCAGACACAATTTGACATAACCAGAACCTCAGTACACCACTGAGTAAACCAGATCCTCAGATGCACCACTCCTGAGCCATGGGGTGCAGAGTGGTTCCTTTGCTGAAGTGGGCAAGACACATCAGCAATAATCCATGAACCACCTTTCTGAAGTGGATGAGAAAAAAGCTCAGGTGAAAACAAAACTCTAGAAGTGCTTCCAGAGGCAGGGCCTGTTTGTTGAACAAGAGTGAAGAGGGAAGAAGTAGGTCCCCAACTTCAAATATCTGACTAGTTTGCACAAAGTTAGGTGATGATATTAAATTAACTTTTTAGTTGCAGAACAGCAGAAGAGAATCATTATTCACTCAAGGTACCAGCATTCGTTTGTTCCTATGATATGGGAGTTTGAAGCATAGTCTCCATGTGTAGGAGCTGACTGGGTGAGAAGTTCTCAGTGGACAGACCGCTGTATTTATGCAGCCTCCTTCACAAGGCAAGGCCTACAGTTTATGTACCCTCAGTTGTCTGGCAGTTATAAAGCATCCTTAGTGAGAGGCTGCTTTTATGGATTGGTGAGCATGGCTTGGAGTCCTTGAGAGCTGCAGGTGAGTGAAGTTTGAGCTTCACAGGGCTGAATTCAGCTCTGCAGGCACGTGTGGAGGCAGCGCTGCTCCTGGTTTTGTTGCCGTGCTGGCACTTTTGAGAGCATGGGCCTGTAATGTGTCAGAGCTGGCTTGCTGCTCAGAACTGCTGAGCAGCTAAACTGTGTAGCAATTTTTAAAACAAATCTCTACCTTTTCCTTTATTCTCTGTAGGCCTGGGTACTAGATGACCTTTGAGCCATATATGGTGGAAATTCAGTGCCACTGGCCTTGGCTGCCATTTTACAGGGTCCTTTCCTCCATGCTCCTCCTACAACCAAACTGTTAATAAACGCTCACTAAGAAAAAAGTTATTTATTTGAACTTTTTTTTTTTTAATGCATTAGCTCCTGTACTTTTGATTTCTATTTTATTTCTCTTAGTTCAGTCATTTTATACTTTTTGTGACCTTCCCTTTTCTGGTTTCTAATTTGTTTAAAATCACAGATGTGTAACTGGAGGGTTGGCAATGTGATTTGGAGAAAGAGATTCAATGTATGAATTTGCCCCTAAGGAATAAGTTGCATATATTTTTAAATATCTTATACAAACTGAATAGTGTATTTAAATGATCCAACAAGTGATAATAGCTTAACAGACTTTTCAATATGATGCTACCTTCACAGTGAGTAGAAAATGTTAAAAATCTAATAATGAAGTTTGAGAGAAGTTGGTGCTTCATTCATGGATAGGAGGACCCTCACCGGTATCTGTTTCAGCATCACAGAGGAAGTGATGCAATTGACTCTCAGTGGAAGAAGCTTGAACTCAATGTGGAAAGACTCACAGAGCCTAGATCATAATTAAGACTTTCTAAATGTTTTGTGCTTTCATTAGGATGAGCTCAATATTAAAAAAAAAAAAAAAAAAAAAAGGAGGGGGTGGGGAGGGGAGAAAGTGGTCAAAGCGGAAGTGTTTGAAGGCTTGATATTCAGAATTCTTGTTTTGGGGTGAGCCAAAGGTGACAATTTTATAATTTCACACAGTTGATTTATAGTTGAGGCCAAGAGTACCACAGCATGTAAAATATTAAACAAACAAATAAAACATTTTAATTGTATCTTAAACAGGATTTAATGTAAAAAATTACTTTTTTCTGTCATAAAAAAAAAAAAATCAACATTTTGGTGGGGGAAAAAGTATGAATGTACTTAATTTGTTCTCATGTGGCACTCATCACAAGAACTACCAGTCAATGAAACCTTGCGTAGTGTCATTTGGTAATTTTTATTTTAAATGCATGTTGTATCGTGAATTTGTATCATGAATAGACTGTTCGGGTGAAAAGTCTGGGTTTTAGGAATTAATTTGCAGTTTTACTTCATTCTATTATGAAAATATAATAATTCAAAGGTAAAATTTTCATGGGAAGTCAAATAATATGAGAGACAAGTCCTACATGAAAGGAAAATGTGCTCTGACATAATAAGTCCTTAAATAATCATAGCCATAATATTGAATTTTAAATGATTAACTTCATCAAGTAAGAAGGTATTTTGGCATGTAGCTTTTTGGCATTACGCTGGTTTAAAAAAAACCAACAGTATGAACATAAGGAGAAGCCAGCATCAAAATGCCAACTGTGAGGAGAAGCGCAACAGTAGATTTGAATAATCTCATGCCTTGTGGCTCATATTTCTGATTCAGTTTTGCCCTTTCTTTAGTTTTGTCTTGTTTTTAAGAGAGTTAATATATCAAAACTTAGATTTTTATTTGGATGTGGAGGTGGGGAGCTCGCTTGGCTCTACTGCTATAGTATTGACCAACAATTAGTATGTTCTTTCCTGTCACCCAGGTTTTGTCAGGTGTGGCAGAAATGCCAAGTACTTCTTCTTGCTTGCTGAAATCACAGCTCATCTAGCAGGTTTGCTTGTTTGAGGTGTATGTAAAGATCTGGTTTGTACAAAATAAAAGAAGCTCAGAGGAATGGGTATGTAAATTGTAGATAAAGATTTGCTGAGAGCAAATCTGCATATCAGTAAAAAAGAGCATGGAGCACTAGGAGAGTGCTGTGTATCAGAGGGGTATTTTGTAAATCTGTAATTAGTTTTCTAGAGTCAAAACATCCATATTTCTTTCTTGAAATATGTAACACAACACCGTTGTAATTTGCTCAGACTGTAGTGAATGTTGGGACTTTGAAATGTAAATATTGAGTCTGTTCTCAAAGTTTCTGAAATCATGAATCTGGATTATGAAAACAATTGAATTGGGTTAAAAATCACAAGATAAAGAGAATTAAATGAAAACATATTGGTATTCTAAAGAGAATTAAATGAAAACATACTGGTATTCATCTGCTTACTAGGGTTTACTACTGGTATTTATTTTGCCTGTCTGCATATAAGAGGGAGGATGATACAACGTTTCCTGTAAAGAAATGTTGATACTTGTTGGCAGGCAAAATTCTCACTTTCACATGAAAGATTGCATGGCTGTAGCAGTCACTTTGCAAATGGCAGTATATCATTTACATGCTGAGAAAACACAGACGATTTTGAAAAATGCAGTTTCAATTCCTTTCACAGTATCTCAAGATAATGGTGAAACAAAACTGCATGCTATTTTTTAAATACCCTCCAACTTTGGCTAGTCTGTTTATTTAGTATAATCACATCAAACACAAAACAAACAAACAAAAATATTTTTCCTTATTAGATATGAACTTGAGACATTAGTGGTACAGAGCTTAGTTAAGAATTAAGCAACCCAAAGTTTGCAGATGTTTAATGGAAAGGATTTGTTATGTCTGAAATATTCAGAATTTTAACCACAGGGAGTTGGATCACCCTATTTCAGTGCTCTCAGAAGTTCTCATTCTAGTTTGTC
Source organism: Anas platyrhynchos (assembly GCF_047663525.1). NCBI lineage: Eukaryota > Metazoa > Chordata > Aves > Anseriformes > Anatidae > Anas > Anas platyrhynchos. The sequence goes on along the minus strand of NC_092589.1, from coordinate 31,318,548 downwards.
TAGTGAACTTTCTTGCTATCTAATTATTGTTTTGTGTAACTCATCTGATGCCACTGAAGTTCGTGCTAATTTATATTAATGTAAGTGCAAATTTTATGTTGCAGTTTAAATAAGGACAAATGTAAATTTTGTTTCAAGCCTATTTGCATACAGTTATGTTATTTACCAATTAATAATTGTTAAAACCTTGCTTCTGAGAAGTTGCAAGATTATATTCCTGGCTGTTAGATTTAGTTATTTAGTTCATCTCATACTGACACAGTCCTGTTCATCACAGAAATGCTCTTATAAGGTTTCTTTGCTGGTGAGTTTGTGGAAGGGCAAAGGTGAAGGAGTGAGGAGAAAATTCTTTCTTTGACATAAGTATTTCCTGTAGACAGCAATTACATACAGGTCTGTGAACTTTAGTTAGCTACCCACAAGCATTTGAACTGTGTGCTCAACATAATGTTTGTCTAACCTTCCTTTAATAATATATTTCAAAGACATCTGGTAGAGACATTTTGAAATTAAATACTTTTTTTTTTTCTTTAACAGTGAAAGATCAAATAATGTAATTGTGAAGGTGGAAAGTCTTTCTTCAATGTTGTTATTATTATTTACAATGCCTAATTTATATTTTTTTGCTTCAGGTACTCATGCATATCACATAGTGTAGCAGGTGAATTAGAATCCCATGTTATTTCTTTGAATTATAGAAATATACTTTATATTCACATATTACTTTCAGATCTCTATCTCTTTTGTACTCTTCAGTGCACTTGCTTATTATTCCAAACTTCCTGTCCTCTAGCTGATTTCCACTCATTTCCTTTCCTTTTCCGTTTATCGTATATCAGAAACAGCAAGAAAGTCCTGATGTGATGGTTTTCAACTTCCAGTACATGGTGGTACATAGCCTTCTTAATGAAGGATACCAGGAGTGATGTGAAATCAGAAAAGGTTTTGTTGGCTGACATCTGCTGTGGGTGTGGATAAGAATCTTGGACATACAGAAGCCACAGGCCATCTGAAAGGAGAGCTTCCTGACACCTTCCATTTTCTAGTCCTAGGAAAGTAGAAATGTTGCCTACCAGTTGATTGCTTAGTTATAAATTTCATAAAGCGAAATCTCACAGAAAATGGCAATTACTTAAGGGCTAATAAACTGTTTCCACTTATTCTTCTAAAACAGGCTTTTAATATCTAATGAGGACCATTTGTTCCTTTAAATTAGATAGATTTGAGGTTTGTATTTACATACAAAGAGCCAGAAATATGAACGTGAGAAATCAGTGTAGATTGAATCAGAGGTAGAAAGGGATCTTGAGAGATCGTTTCTTTACATGCTGCTTGAAGCTGGGCCAACACTGAATTCAGAGCAGCTTGATTATAGCTTTCACCAGTTAGGTCCTGAAAACTGCTGATATCCCAATATACCTAAAATCCTTAGAATTTCTGATACAATTTATACTAGCTAAAAGTCTTCCAGTAAATTTCTAGCTCAGCCTGCATTCTTGAGAATTGTGGAACTGGTTATACATTCCAAGTGGCATCCCTCTGCCTGGAAGAGGAAACACAGATCGTTTTCTCTTCAATTTACAGTCTGTATACTATAAGAGAGTTTGTTAAGCAGGAAGCATGGCTTTTTATTTCTGCAAGCTATGATTCTAGCTGTGCTATTAAAAGTTACTGTACATGTAACTGTTTTGCAATTCTTTTGTCAGCTCATTGTTTGATGTCATATTAACTAGGCATTCTCTAAACTTGTTTTATGAGCTTATTTTGGACTAAGTCATATTTTCTTTAATCTGACTGCTACTCTAATGAAAGTATGGCTTAATACTACTTTCAAGTGTTGTCTTTCTTCCTAACAAGTAATAGCATATAGTAATGATAAAGAAAATCTGTATAATGGTTACTACTAATTTGGTACAGTAAAACATTATTTCAAAGGAAGATCTATTCTATTCAGATATAGGTAGAATGGTATATTAGAATTATTATCTGTTCTACTGAAGCAGTGGTGCTTCTGAGGAGTCCTGATGGATTTGAACAGTGACATTCACCCTGCTAGTTTCTGGGGTACTGACTTTGTGGGGTGCTGCAAGCCTTGTTCACCCAATGTATCTCCTACCAGTACTTTCATTCAAAAGGCACAAATGGCTCCAAATGAAATATGAAAGGGAAGTTCTTCCATAGCACTCGCTGCATACAAAGTATCCAGGCTTTTCTGAATGGAGCAGGTTGTAGCAAACGGAGTCCCTTCAAGCAAAATCCCCCACCTTAGCCAACAAATGGGACTTGCAGCTCTGGTTTAGATCCTGGGTGCAGATCCTGCAAATGCACCCTGCAGATTCAAAGGAGTAGAGCAGGATTATTATTTTTTTTCCCGACTTACTCTGTCACTTCCCAATATGGTCAAATGTAGTCCACAATGCTAGCAAATTGCCTTCAGTAATGTTAGATGTCATTGACTGTCTGTGTTTTATTATCACGTAGAATTGTCCAAGAATGTCAGACTAACATTATGGGAATGAGAAAACTAGTGGCATCAGCGTGAAAGCTATCCTCACAGTAACTAGAAGCGTATGCACTGTGTTGAGACTAAACATATCCAATGTTATGGAATTCCAAAAATTAAATTATTTAAACTGTTTCCTGATTAGAGCAATGTTTGAAATAGCCCAGCAAAACTGAGTTGTAGGAAAAAAAAAAAATCTGGCTGGAAACCCTTATGGAGGTGATTTTCTAGAGATACTATGGGTACACAAGTCCTGTGAAAATCCATGAACTCTTTGAGTAGAGAGGACTTGAGTTATGCAGGCCTTGAAATTACTGTTTTGGCTTTAATTTGTTCTATGCATCACATCTTTACCTTAAACATAATAGCATATTTTGTCCCCAAAAGGAAATGGAGTTTGACTTACATTTTCTGCCTTTCTGTATCGTGCTATTTTCTGATACAGTCATATTCATGCTTCTGTGCCAACACACACTCATACTGAGTGCAATCAGTCCTTCCTTTCAGTCAGGTCAATTCTTCCTTTCAGTCTAGAACTGGGGTCTGGTTTAACCACCTCCTCAGTGCCTGGATTTCTTAAAACCACCTCCAATAGGCAGTCACCCTGTTTTACCAAAAAACATCTGGTTAAGGTCATCAGCTGGCTGTTTCAGTATTTCAAGATTACCTACATAGTGGGCTTTTTGTTTCAGTTTTACTTTGTCCTGTTAAACTTCTAATTGCCACCTGGTCTTAATCTATTTGATCGATATCATCTGGCACTCCACACTTTTTAGCTGGCCACAGCCAGCCCTAGCCTATCTGATGCAGAACACCTCCTAGGGGACAGTAGCATCAGTCATTGTGTCTGGTGATCCTGTTCATATGTTTTCTATGGAAGAAAGAAGCAAAAGTGAGTGTAAAAGCATTTTGCAGCCATGTACTAATAAGTTGCTAACAAACTTAGAGGCAAAGAAAAGTATTTTCTTCAGGAAATTCTATGCTGGCATTTTGTGAAGAGCTCATGTAATATTCAAATTATTTTTTTGTGTGTAATTGAAACTACCTGCTCTCAGCAGATGTTTGTTTTGCTAGCTGTCAGGAAGGAAGAATGTTCGCCATGCTTGCTATTGTCTTATTTACAGATTCCTAAAAATCTTTAGTGGGGAGAAAGGGCTTAGACCACTGACAGACAAAAGGGTATGTCTGGCCCCTTGGTTTTTAAAAGTAGTAATGTCACCCAGTTTGAATGATAGGAAAAAGTTAAAAAGTAAATGATATGTAAATAACTTAAATTCCTTTTTGTTTTGTTTTGATCAAAACCAAATGATTTTACAAAATAACAATAATACTTTTTTATGAAACTATGTGTCAAAAGAAAAGTAATAGTAGTTCATCTGGTGGGAAAGCATGTAAGAAAAATGGAAGGAACTGGAAGGAATAGTTACATGAGTATTCTTTTGGACCTAGATGTCCAAACTTTACAAAAGCCTGAGATTTCATCTGGTTAATATAAACCAGAGTATATTGTAGTTAGCCCTGCTTGCAGGGATCATGGACGCATACATGTTTACAATGTCGCAAGTTGTTTCCATGCATTTTTCACCCTAATAAACACAACAACAACAAAAAAAAAACAAGTTCAGTTCTAAAACTCCTCAGTCATGTGTTTCAGGATGTAACTCAAGTAGCAAAATAAGTATGGGTGTTTTTGTTTTTTAAACATTTTCAAGTAATTAAAATATTTGGTTTATGCTATCACAGTTTGGAAGAGAGTTCTGAATTTGTTTTTCTTCTCATTTTGAATTTTCTTCCTCTTCAAGTTTTTGTGCTTTCAGGAATTTCCTTTTAGAGACAATTTTAAAGAAATTGCATGAAAAGCATTTTCCCCAGGCTTTATCTTCCCTCCCACTTTTTTTTTTCTCCCCAGTAGAAAATATATTGCTAGGCAGTAAGTGAAAACTGAAAAAGGAAGGAGGAAGTAGATGCAAAAATCCACCAAGCCAAGTGACCAAATCCAAAGACTTTTGGTCAATGAATCTTAAGAGAGAAATACACTTGAAGGTCTTGCTCAACAAACACCTCCAGAAGGAGCAACAATTATATGGCAATTGTAAGAATAAGGTCAGCCAAGCCCGACACATTTGGGCTAGGTTTCATCTCGCCTAACATAGGCTGTCTAACAGTTATGAGTCTTGTATGAGGAAATCATCTGGGTACTGGAGATGACATACTCATTTATTCCACCTTATTTTTAGCTCAAGATTAGTTCATTAGCTTGTTTTGCCTATGCCATTTTCACACCAGAAACTATAGCTGAGTCTCACCTTTATTTTTCATATTTAGTCCCACATTTGGTTTTTGAATATTCCATTGCAGAGCAGATAAGCAGAAAGGCAAGACAAATACCAAGTCACTTAACCACTCCCAGATGCCATCAAGTTTGATCTCATCCAAGAAGCAAGTAGTTTTACTTTGAGCAGGTGGGCATGCAGTGGCTGCAGGAATCAAGTTAATAACTTTGCCCCATCTCACAGGAGTGGACTTACCAGCAGGAAAATAAGGAAGAAGAGATGGTTGTCATGCCTCTACTCTACTCCAGTTAATAATGCCAACTGCTGCATGCATACTGTAATATGGTCCATTAGTGACTTTGCAGTTCCTTCTGTCCAGTTCTGCTCCAGAAATGTGTTTTAGTTCTGTTCCAAAAAGCAGTAATAATAGTATTTGCAGAGCTAGGTAAAAGCTAGAGTTTCTCCAAAGGCAACATGAGGTTTGCTGACTGTTGGCAGAATAGTCTGTAAAAAGAACACAAGGAACACAATTTTTTTAAGTGGGAGTTCTATGGAACTTCAGGATACTTCATTTTACCAAAAAAGTGCAATGTTTTTGCATGTTTTGGGCTTTAGCTATTCATGTCTTGGGTCAGTAACTACATCTTATACACACACTTTAAAAAAAAAAAAAAAAAAAAAAAGTGCCCATAGCAAACATAACATTTGTCCTAGTAATGATGGCTTTGAAATTCTTGATGATCAAATATATTTAGCTACATAGCTAAATATTTTCATTTGAAGGATTGGAGAAGTATGTGTGGGGATAAGAAGATAGGAGGTAATTTGCCATGACCTATTTTCATTCCATTCCAATCAAAATTGCACCACTTAGCTGAGTACTAAAAAGGGATGCCTGAAGCACACTCGCATTAAATCATCTGTTAATGTCAGGCCAAATTTATCTGGTCTACTGGCTGGTAGGTGGTGACACCCATCTGCAAGGGATACTGGTGTTCTGCAGGCTCATAAGAAACTTTTATTTGCTAGGGTTGCTAAAAGTGGCCTGAAATTTTGACAGTTGATAGGAAGAAAGATCTCCAACGATGACAAAAACTAAGAGAACATTTGGAAATCCACATCTTTGCTGTAAGTAGCTCTGAAGCAGTAGTCTTTAATTCACCCAAAACCTTAATGATTTGGCACAAGAGATAAATAGGATGTATTGTTCTTAAAGAAAAATGAAATAATTGAAAATTCAGTCCTGGTGTGAAAGGAATGTAACTCCTATGAATGCCATGATATTGCAGCAAAATTTGGCTTCTAAGCATGTATCACAAAAAGTTAAGTATTTTTCCCATTTCCATAGTCTGAAAATCTAAATTAGATAAACATTTCCCCAAACCATCCTAACATGTTTTGATTTCAGTCTAGAACAAAACACAGAAGAATCTTTTTCTTGGTTTATTTCAGTTCTTTTAATGCTTCCTTCCTCTACTGTTGATTTTGTGGCTCCTATGGAAGCAGGTCGGTCCTGAGTACAATACAGCAGAGAATTGGATTCAAAGCTCCTGATTTAATAAAACCTGTGTGTACACACACCACAAATATACACCTTGTGGCAGGACTTCTTTCAGCACAGCACTCTGGTAGCAGACGACTTACTTTCCCACCTCATCCCATCTCCTCTTACCCCTCTCTGAAATGCTGTCCATTGGACACAGCTGAGGATTCAGAGCAGGAGGAGCTCTGCCTATCTGGGTCTTTTTGGGGCCATGGGCTCTGGCCACGAGCAGCTAAATGAAGGATGCTCAATACAGGGCCTTGACAGGTCTGTCGCTGCCGTGGCATACCATGCGTTTGCACTTGAGCACTGCAGCAGTGTTTAGCACTGTTACCCTAGCACTCTGTGTGCCAAATGAAGTCATTAGCAGATTTGAGATCTATCAACCATCTGTGTCTTGTATCTGTTCATCCTCAAATGGGAAGGAGATATCACAACAGACCTACAATGAGGGCGGTGGTGCTAGGAGGTCTCTGGGGCACGTCTTGGTCATTTGAATTAGTCTGTCCCTTGCATAGCATTTACTGCCCACCCCTTCCACCTGGCTAATGCCTGAGTCTCTTGAGAAGCTTGTTTACAACATGCCAACTGGTTACAACATCTTTTGTTAAATATTCGCTAGTGTTCAGGAATATCCAGCCAGCTTTCCTGTGGAAGGGAAACTTAATAATCCATGAACTTGTTTTTGTTTTTTTTTCATCTTTAATTTACATTACATTGAGTTCATAAATTAGGGGGAAAAGTTCTGGCTTTCTTCCTGCTGGTGGGTTAGAATATGCCAGCTGTGACACACCATTTACAGAGATGGCTGGAGTCATTCTAGATCAAAGCTGAAAATGATATTGGCCTTATTGGTGCGATGTGTCCACTGTTAATCCTTCTTTGAGGTTTTCTTGTGCACATTACAAGAACTACCTCACGGTGCTGCAGTAACATACAGGGACACATGGAGACAAAATGATTATTATTAGTCCAGGTATTTGTAACTTGATTTGTGCAGCAATCTTTAACCACTAATAATTTTTTTTTTTCTTCTCTTGCTTCCCCTATGCAAATTTTCCGTTGTCTTAGTGTCTGAAATCCCAGATCTGGAGTGTCCTGCTGTTGGGTCTACGTCTGCTTTATTTAACCCAAATGCAAATCTGTAGTGTAAAGTGATACGAACGAGGTCTGAACTGTGGCCACAGTCACCCACAATCAGTAGGAGGGCTTTGGATTAGGATAGGCAGAACTGAATGCAAATCCAAGGCAATATGTTGCCAAACTGAAGCCTTCATACCCTGTCAAATGCGAACACCAGAATTAATCTTCACGGCTCTCCATTGGACTGCAAGTTTGGCACAGGCAGAGATTGCTTAGACAGTACCTCCAGATGTCCTGGGAGCAGAGACCTCCTTACGAGGTAAATTGCAGAGTTCTCGTATGCTATTTGGAGAGGAAATAAAACATAACAGATTGCAGCAGTTTTTGTTTGCTGATGAAATATGCGTGAGAATGGTGGTCAGTCAGTAAAGCTGTTTTACCCTCTGTGTGTTTACCAGGCTGGGAAGGATTATGTCATCTTCTTGGGTTAACTTATGGGGTAGAGTATACCTCTCTAAAACACATGCAGTCTCTCAAAGAACAAATCTTTTTATTTAAATCAATAAGGATACATTATAATATTGTTTGTTGCTTGAAATAGTGATTCTTTTTAAATAATCTTGCAGGATTTATTGTCACATTTAAATTGTTGGTGAATGGTATGGGCAATCAATCTATGATGATAAACCTTGAGAGCTTTGGGATATTCTTAAAAAAAGTTTTGCATTGTGGAGACTTGAAAGCCTGTGAATCTCCTGTGAGAATTTGCCCTCGGTTCTCATGGTGAGAAATGTGTTATTTCAGAAACTGTAGAAATGGCAAGGAATTTGACTTTGCAACTTTGGAGTTCCAAAGTATGTGGACATTTTTCCTTATTTGTAGGTCTAGCAAACTCTGAGTACTCTGTTCAGTCTCCATATGTAGATATGCATTCATAGTGCTATGGCATTGGACAGAGAAGAGTTTTTAGAGGAATCATAAGGGACAAGTTGAACTGCAGCATAAATTAAATAACCAAGATAGATGATTCTACAGGAGTTAAGATGACAAAGGCCATGCCTCTGTAAGGAAGAAACTCTATTCTGAAGCAGCGTATTGCCCCATATTGTTTATTCTTCCTTATTTCAAAATCTGGGTTCACAGAGAATCAGAACCTCAAAGATCATTGTATCAAGAATAAGATGGTTCAGTAAAGGCAGAAAAAAAAGGCAAAGTGATGATGGAACCTGAAAGCAACACAATAACAGAAGAAAGGCATTGTTTGCTTTGTTTTGTTTTCCATAGAAATGGGGTTAGTTAACTTCCAGTCACAGCAGGTTTTGATCTGTAACCAATTTCCTCACTTTGTCTCGAAACAGGCAGTGTACCTGTGGTCTTCTCAACAGCACTGGATGCTCCAGTTTTATCTGGTATCTGAGCTACACATAAAAGTCAGCAAATCCTAGGAAGCGAAGCTAGGAAAATGGATTTTTCTTCGGGTTTTGTGTAAAAGAAATTCCTTCTTTTTTTTTTGTTTCTTGTGAGATGTGGTCTAAAACATTAACTCCTATGGTGGCCGTTGGACTGAAATCCCAGTACTGCCCTTGGCAGGACTCACATTTAACTTTGAGAAATTAGAAACTTCTTAAAAGTTTTGTGAATAGAAATGATGTGGAGAATATTCAGATTTTTAGAAACTTCATAAGAAATTTGAAAGAGAACCAACATCCCCACCTCCAGGTGCCAGACTGTGGAGTTTTCATCTTTGATTCCTATTACCAGCTGCAAACTATCAGTGCAGGATTGTCATTATGTCAGAATTTCATACACCATAAACGATGAGATACTACTTCCTACCTTGCTTCCTCTGTCTGCATTTGTTGAGGACAAAGAACAACCACAACAAAGGGCGATATCTGTAATGCACTCCGTATGAACACTGCTGGCTAATTCTTGTTTCCATACCTGAGCTTAACAGTGGGGAAGGATTGTCTGCAAGGAAGCTAAACAAATCCCACAGCACTTTAAACTTCTTATGCCTCTGGTTGGACTGTGACTAAAGTTATATAGCCCAAAATTCGTATATTTCTGCCTATGTTTAGTCTAAAGCCTAAATACCTTTTTAGATGTGGTCCTGAATGCTTCTGATTCCCAGTCCCCTATGTGAAACTGCAAATAGTTAGAAATTAGATGGTATTGCACTACTTCACTGGGATATTGAGATGCAACTGTATACTCTGAAGATATCTAAACCGGAGAAGTTAAAAAGTGCCTCACAGAGAGCTACTTCTGAAAGACACTCTTGATGTCTGAATCTCAGAGCGTCGATTCATCTCACATTTTTCTTTACATATAATCTATAAAAACCTAGTGTGTTCTTACAAAAAGCAAAACGCTTGTGACTTCTGTGTATGAAATTTTTCACACAATAGAATGCATACCTATGTTAGGAAATGATGAAATAGTCTCTATAGCTCTTAATTCTATAACTCCAACATTCAGTGTTGTTAATATAAACAGTTTTATGGTAATAATAGGAGATCTGCAAGGAAGAGGGATTCATTTACTTCTAAGAGATGTCTGACCTCTGCTACTTCATAATCCGTTAGAGAGCACTGAGGTCCACATAAGCGGGCTTTCTTTCTCCTTTACCTGGAAGGCATTATTTTTTCAATAAATACCAAAATCAAGTCAATATTTTTAAAACTACTATAATTGCCACTTTAAATGGACTAATCTTTGCTCAGAAGTTGTCTGATACTTTGTGTCCAGTGCCAGTAGAACAGAAATAATTAAGATGTATGCATTTGGTAATTGATGGGGAACATTTGAATGGGTTACATAAATAATAGACCAATCATAGTATTGTCTAACCGTTTAAAAATAAATAAATAAACACAAGCCTTACTGCATGTGCATTTATTTAAATTACCGTTGCTGTCAGAATTTATGAGAAATTTTGAAAGAGGGTTTCTTTCTCACCTTATGGTTAATGTTCTCATAAATAATAATTCATCAATTCTGTAAGGTAAGGTGTACGATTAAATTGTTCAGTGTACAACTTTAAAATAGAGGTGTGCATTTACTGTTCTGGGCAATTATTCTATGGATAAAACTACAACTTTCAGATCTCATTTTCAGATCTGCCAAATCATACTCTATCTCATTTCTGTTCTAAAGAAAATAAATGGCATTAGTAATTGAATGTTATGCAGAACAGGCATAGGACTTTGCATAATACTTGCATGTATAAGAAGTCTTTTTCTTTATCAAGTGTTTTATTAGTATGTCATTGATAACTGAACAGGAACTAATAAAAAAATATATATTAAAAAAAAAAGCAAAGAAAACAGTCATGTCCCTTCCCCATCCTCCCCACAACAAAACCAACAAAAAATAATTGAGACATATTAAAAGTTCATTAGGAGCTGCATTCTGGTTCTTGTTTAAGCCCATGAAAGTGATAATTGCTAAGCATTTACAAATTTCTGATCTATCACCAGGACACTTCAGTCTGATAATTTGGGGTTTGGCTGTATCTTCTTGCAATGAACTTTCGTTCTTCTCCACTGTCTTCTAAAACCACTTTAGTTTTGTACGAGTGTACAAGGGAAGAATGCACTATCAAGCTGAATATTTGAGGTGAAGTGAAAGATTATAGTTCTCTTGAACAATAATTTGAAGATGATTTTGTGTGATCTTATACATGCAAACCAACATATCCATAGCGTGAAAGATGGACTATTGCACAAACTTTGCATGTATTTATGCCTATATCACATTGCCAAAGTCAAAACTGCTCTTTAATTCAAGGCTCTGCTATATATATTCTTTGGGCTCTTGTAGTACTCATTAAAAGGTCTGTGACAGCCTGGCATCAATAGAGTACCAGAATGGAAACAGCCACGCTTTTCACCGGCCTTATCTGCTGTTATCTGCTGTGTTGTTTCCAGGCTAAGCTTCTCAGCCTCTGTGTAGGTTTTTTCCCCCCTCTGAACAGGAAGATAGGGCCTCTGCATGTGTTTAACCCCACATTTTTGCAGGATACTAATATTTCTGCTTTTAATTGACTGCAGTTTTACAGGAGAGTGTGTCCCAGATGTGATTGCTCTAAAATGAAAGAGCACCAGTGTTGGACTTGAATGTTTCCCATCCAATTACCAGTTGCCCCTTCATTTTATTTTGAAAGTTTTTTTTCATCTGAGTATGGAGTTTCCAAGTTACTCTGGTAATCCTGGATTTTTTCCCTTGTTTTCACAGGTGACCTGTAACTGTTTCACCATCAGTAACGGAGAGATGCAGGATGTTGGTGTTGGCCTGTATCCCAGGTAGTGTGAACACTGTTTCATTCACAGGCAAAATCTATGTTAGGTTTTCTCCTTTTTTCCTAGGTAGCTTTAAGGGCCATAAATGTAGCAGGTAACATGTCCAAACAAGAAACTGGGAAATGGGAATAAATTATAGGAGAATGAAAAAAATCATCAAGTTGAAAAAATTCTTAATAGTCCCAATTACAGATTTAAAACAGTTTAAATAGAATATGTCTTTAGATTTTATTTTTATTGAGGTGGTAGTCATTTCTAAGTAAAAAAAAAAAAAAAAAAAGCTAATGTTAAAAACGTGTGACTAAACATTCCTAACAAGTAAAAGGAAGTGTGTTCTATGTTGCTTTGGAAGGCAGATATTTTGCAGCCAAGAGTCTTCTGAATTGGCAATGAAAAGAAAAAGATCAAATGTGTATATTAGCAAATTACCATAACTAAGAAACCAGTAAAGTGAAAAGATAAGCCCCTTGAGAGATGGATGTTAGTATTCGAATTATTTCTTATTTGTATTAGTTAAGAAGGATGTATGAGGGAAGGTTTTGCCTTCATAGGTACCTGCAACTATTAATATGGAGCACATAAAATTGAGCAGAAAAAATATAATTTTCGATTTATTTTTTTGTGAATATAGGGTTGAACCATGTTGTCAGTATCTAAAGGGGCCAGTCATTGTTGTTGCTTTTCCTACTAAGGTCATGTGTGCAAGATTTGACTGAGGACAAACGAGGCCTACTTGTGGTAAAGATAAGGCAAAGGCTACTAGGAGGACATGGGAACTGGTGTTATGAAAAATACGGAACATTCATCTGATTTCATAGTGGAATGGAAACAAATCTTTTCACATACTTCAAAAAAAAAAAAAAAAAAAAAAGGAACAGTATTTTAGAGCATTGTTATTAGTGAAAGGTTTTCTTTTGGTTGACAAAAAGCCCCTGACTAGGAAGAAAGTGGCTATCTGTGTTCTGTGATAATGCCCCGTCAGGGGATACAAGGGACCCTTTCCCAATTCAGTTCACAGCAGCTTTAATTTTGCTGCTTCAAAACATTCTGAGATGGGAAAATAGTGAACTTAAACTGCTGGTTCCCAAATTCTAGGCAAATGCCCTTCCATCTGGGCTGCAGCATGTAATAAGGTGAGACAGTCTACACTTCCAGGTGAAATTGTCATTATAACCATTAGAGTTTCCACAAGATGAAATTTGATTAAGAATGCTTCGTATAGTCTCGTTAAAAGGTTGTATGTTGTTGCATGGCTTAATAGCTTCAGCATCCCAATATATTTTAAAACAAAATCCTATGGTACCTCTTTACATCATCTTGCCAGCAGGAATAGGCCCAGTGATCTCACTTAAGTGAAATGGAAACTGTCTCCCAGAGTATGCTATTGAGTTCATGCGGAGACTCACCACTGATATTTTGTGAGGCTTGAAGGGCTATCAAAAGATTTAAGGTCCTTTTTATAACCCTTTAAGAGTCAAGAACTGAATAAATATGGGCCGTGACCCTTGGTAACATCCTCCGTTTTGCCAGATGCATTGGGGATCCTGAGTTGCTGAATCAGGCAGATGGGGAAAGTAATAAAGGCAGCCAAAAGATGGATAAGCCAAAAATTCTGCTTCCAGCCTGAAGATGCCAGAAATGGTCTTTCAGTGGGTCATTCCCATAGAAGAAGAAACATCAGACCTGAGTCAGCTATGAAACTGTTCTTGGTCTGGCAGAGTCGATTGTTTCTCAGCTAGTAAAATGTGGAAATCAGAAGTACTTGGAGGAGGATGTTCTTATGTGCCCTTTTAAAAGAGGGAAGGTCCCACTAAGGGCCAAGGTAACTGGTAAGGTGTATGTTATTAGTGCCCTGAAACTGAGCAGAAGCAGCAGAAATAAGACACAGTTCTACTGGACAAATCTTTTATTCTGAACTGTTCTAAGCTACATTGTTGTCAGCTTGCCTGCTTTGCACTCTTCCCTGAGAAAGGCTTCTAAGAGAGTCACTGGGAGTCCATCTCCTTCCTCCCCTGCAGAGTACAAGGAGGGAAGGAACATGTAAACATGTTCAAGAGTGGCTCCTATTAGAAGATTTATATTCATTGCTAAACATTAATTTTTCTCCCCTAACCAAGAGCAGCTGATTTACCAGGGATTTTTTTGGATAGCTATTTTTAAATTATGTCCACCGTAATGGCAGCGAACTAAAGTTCTTTCACTCTCTTTCTCCAACTCTACCACCATTTGCAGCATGTCTTTACTGAATCACAGCTGTGACCCAAACTGTGTGATCATTTTTGAAGGATACCAGCTTTTACTTCGCTCAGTCCGAGAGATCCAGATTGGTGAAGAGGTAATTAACTTGTCCTCCCTTCCATCACAGACACCTGCAACAATGACATCTCCCTAAATAAATTCCAGACTGCAGGGCCACCAGCTTAATATTTTGATGATATATTGATGCCAATTTCTAGCACATAGCTATCAGGGAGAAAATGATAAATAGAATCATCTCTTCACACTGCCTGGGCCCCATAATCATTACTACTCATAAATCACCAGCAGTCTTGATAAATTCTTGTTCCTCTTTCCTCCTTTAGGCACTTCATTTTGTTTGTATTTGGATGTCTTTACCCTGATGGAAACACTTAGAATATTTCTGGGTGGAATGCAGTGTTCACTAAGTCAGGGCAACAATAAGCATTTGTCAGGCTGTAACCATGCTATTGTTGTAAACCTTTCATTGACAGAGAAAGTAACAATGTGAGGTTTGTTTTCTTGTTCATTTTACAAGGGAAGACTTCAAAATATCCCTCTCGAGAGATTTCTGATTTTGATCTAAGTTATTGTCAGTTTTGTTTTTAAGACAGCATTTGTATTTCTTTTGAAAACAATCATTTGTGGCTAGGTAACCATTTCAAAGGAACTGTCTTTCAGAGCAACGCAATGCAGAATTTGCTTAGTAAGGCCTGCAAAAACAGGTATATATGTAACTTCACATGCACCAACGACCTATGCAGGTCTAGCTCTTGGTTATTTCAAAATCATGATCTTATGTAAATGCAGTTCACGTTTGTGCTTCAGTCTCTGGGAAGATCAAGGATTTATGTACTCTAATTTAGGAACAGTACCTCCTTTTCTCACTATAAGTTGTTTTTTTGTTGTTGTTGTTATTGTTGCTTTTGTTTGTTTTTTAATGCATCCTTTTTCTAAGATATGTAAATGGTAAAATATATTTGTAGGCAAAATAGTGTGGAGAATCAACAGAAATGCTTTTGCTTGTTTACTTTACCAAGAGAAATCTTCTAGGGTGCAATTTTGTAGACCTAGTAAGTGTAGCCATTATTCTGTCTGGCATTCTTGTTCAAGACAAATTATGTGTGTTTTTCTTGCATTTTATCTATATATCTTTGCTTTCCCATTCACCAAGATGTGTTATTTATCTAAATATACAGTGGATTGTAATGTTTTCCCATGATGTATTCAGGTTAATTACTAGAGTTCTAAAATCTTAATTTCGTGTACACGGGTATATTTTTCCAAATAAATTTTGTAAATCAGTTCTTTGTAACAAGCAGCTTTTGCACAGTGGAAGAGGCACTCAGGTAGCCTCAGAGTGGTTCTGGAGTGAGAAGTGAAGTAGAACATCCTTGAATGTATGGATGTCACTTGGTAGTTCTACAGCTGTGAAGCAATGACCCAAATTTCACACTTTGTTTTAGGGGTCTATGACCCACAGAAGTCTTCAGGTTAAAATCAGTGGTGGAATAGATATCGTGCAAGTTATAAGTCATTTGTAAGGCTATAAATATAAATGGTAAAACAGGGCAGCTAGAACCACTTAGTTTACAGTGACTTGGACAGCTGCATGAATGTGAGCTTTAAAATGACTGCACCTTATGTGAACATATCATTTTCTAAAACACTTTTCCTCAGAAAGTCAGAATTTTCTTTAGAGCCCAGGTTCTGGTTTACTTGGTGCAATAATTGCTCCTAGTTTTGGTACTTAAAGGAAAACTTGCCTTAAAGAACATCTAAGATATATATGTCCTGTATTAAATTGAGTGCTTCAAATTTGTTTCTTCAAATAAGGATGTGTCTAAGGAAGAAAAAGGAGCATAAGTGAGAAAGATGCAAAGGATGCATTAGTTTAGATCTATTAGGGTAATTTGAAGGGGAAGAAAATTATGAGTGTATATATACAAGTTAGCTGTTGAAAATTATTTTTAACACCCAATTAAGTTCCTTCTTATGCAACTGCTGTTGTTTTTCATTCTATCTGTGCTCTGCATGCTAGCTGTGGTAAAGCTCCTTTCTACACTGCCTTACTGCTTGCCTGTGGCAGGGTGGGTCTCACTTTTCTTACTAGCTGTGTATTGAATTTAAACACCCGTGCAAATGGAACCATGTTACCTGTTCTGGCCTGAATTTTCCTTATATTACTGAGGTCATGATCTGAGCCAATAGGAGAGAAAATACATGTTAGGGAGGAATCTGATTGAGTTTTCTGAACAAATCAAGTGTTCTCAGACAATATGATTGGCCTTGTGTCAAGCCATGAGGCAATAAGGAATCTTAAATAATTATCAGCAGTAGAAAAGCAGGTTAATTCTGGAATCACACTTATGCCTTAATCATACATTAGAGTGCTTGTGCTATGAACAGTAATTACATTGATCATTACTGAAAAAAAAATGTATGCAAGACTATGACAAGCTCAATTTTTATTTTTTTTTTATTTCATGATGGGAGTTGTTCCAGTTCCCTTTTGGTCTTGTGTCTACATAGACATTGTTGATTTGCATGTTTTTCACAGGAAGCCATGTGGCATTTAGTGGTTTTTAATTAAATTTTGGTTTGGGCTTTGAAATTTGTTCAATGCAAAATGTATATCAGGTAGTAGGAAATTAGGACTTTTCAGGCAGAAGAAAATGTTTGCCTAAATCCTTATAGAGTGAAAGCGCTAAATTTCATGGTGTTGTATATTTTGAAAACTAATCACTCCTAAAATCACATTCTACCCATGTAGTCCTTTTTTTGTGGTAAAGACAGTGTTGCAGTCCTGAAGCGCTAAGAAATTATGAGTCATGAGTGTTACTTTTTCGTAGGATCTGAAAGAAGTGATTCCTGTGTAATCACTTGGTTTCCAGAGCTGAACCTTTAGGAAAACAAAATGTATTGCAGGAATCATAATAAAATACTGGAAGTTGGCAAGAAAGAGAATTGTCTGTTCCTTACATTTTGTTTTGTAAACCAAGTAAGTTCAGATTTATCTTCAGGTAAATTGTTTGGGTTTTACATTAATGTGGTTCTGTGGAATTGCATGCTTTTTGAGAGCAGAAAGTTACAATTTTAAACAAAAACACAGTTTTCCCATTGGCTTTTGACTGTGAATGCTTTATTCAGTGTTCAAAATAACAGCTTTCATTTCTATCATTATGTAACTCATTCATCTGTTTAAATGGCATTTATAATCCTCACTAAATGTAGAATTTTTAAAGTGAAACTTTAAAAAGGAAAGGTTTTTAAGAAGGCAAGGATGAAGGAAGGATGTTTCCTTCAACCTTGGTAGCCTTTTGTTTTTTCTTCCTGTCCTGACTCATTCTCTTATAAGTCACATAAGGCTGTATGGTTCTATACTAATACCCCCAGATTCTAGTGCTTGACCAGTTGGCAATGATCACTACTGAATTTAAGTATTTTCTGTTCTGCATCTGGCATGAATGGAATAAAGCAGGTAGGGACAAAAGAAGTGAAAGGAAGACAAGGCTTCAGTGCAATGATTTATCTCTCATGCGTGGATGGGGGAGGTTGGCCTAGAAAGAGTCTCCTAACAATATATAGATTCTACCCTGTACCAGGTTTCTGAGCATAATTGTATATAATGGCAGGAAGAAAGAAATAAGGATTTTTGTAGAGTTTTTATTCTACATGTCCCTACTTAAAAAGCTACAAGACTTTCTGAAATTTGCTTCCAAAAACTCAAAACTAATTATAACACCTTTTTCCTCCTCAAGATAACAATTGTTGTGGTGCTATCAGAGCTTTTGTTTCTTTACGTAATATTACTTCAACAGTATATAAAGATTTCAATTGATTTTTTTTCTTCATTACTGTGTCTACCTGGTGTTTTGCAGACTAACATAAGTTCATTTTGCCTATTCTCCAGTCATAAGTTGCATAGTTATGGTTAGTTTAGTGCATAGCTATGGCTAGTTTAATGCATAGCTCAAATCAATTAGTCCTGCTTAAGAAACAGGATGTATTAGCTAAGGTTCAGTTCTGCGCCAAAATGGGTACATGGTTTCACATCAATTTCAGATTTCAGTTAGAGCAGATTTGTATCTTTCCACTGAAAGACGCATAACAGATGGTCCTCTTACGGTGCAAGTAATCTTTTAATGAATACTAAATAAAATTCATAATTTCCTATGGCTAGCAATAAATATCTTCTTAATAGGTTTTCAACCAAGATGTATAATATTTCTGCTATTATAATTCTGTGAGGTAAAGTTTTATATCGTTGTATTTGTCACATTACATTTCTTTTCAATAATTTTTTCCTTGAGTTAGAAGGCATGTTGATCTCATATGCCAAAACAGAAAAACGACAGCCTGTTCACCACTTACATAACTCTGTCTCAGGAACACGTTTGTACACAACCCTCCCTAAGACCACAAGACCCATGCCTGCAAAAGCAAGATGACTCACTTTTTTTTCTCCTGCCATTTGCATTAAAATAATTCACTTGAAATTCCTACAGAATCCTCCATCTAGAAATTTTGTAGGTTATAGCTTATAACAAAAAAATAAAAGTAAAAAGTCATAAATTAAGTCCTCTGCAGCATGGCAGCACTGGAAAATTTTGTCCATGTCATTTGGCAGATGAGGAACATGAGAAATGAACCACCATACCCATCATTAAAGAATTTCTGTGTCATAGAAAGAAGTAGGGTTTAGACAGTGATGCATTTCCAAGGAGAAAGTCTTGAGAGTCAGTAAGTCTCATGGCTGTTAAATAACATTTATGAAGGCAGAGATCTATTTAATATATATTCTTCAGTTTGAGGTAGAAGATTTACTGCATTCTTTATAAGCATTGCAATGAGGAGGCAAGCTTTGGTCAGCTGAAATAATGTTTTAATTAATATCATACAACCCACATGCAAATACCATTAAGACAACCTTTGATAAATAGGGATACTTCATAAATATGGATAAGTTAAATGAGCCTTGCATCTAATGAAGGGATCCAAAAATTAAAACAAGTGTAGGAAAGAGACTTGAATACAGAATTTTTATGTTTAAACCATTAAATGGTTAGTGTAGATTTAGTCACCATCAGGTTGGTCATATTTCTAAATATCCTAACTGCATTTTCCCACTCAGTCTGCCAGTTACAAACATCCTTTTCACTTATGGATTTCTCCTGGCAGGAACTGGAATTTGGACTTGGGCCTCTAATGGCAAGAGTGACCCTAAATCATTCAAATGTTAAAAGGAGATGTCAATGTGATGAAGCTTCTTGTCTTCCTCCTTCTGCCTAGTCATATGTTCAGAGCAGGTAGTTAAGTGATGTTCATATCCACTGCCTTTGAGAAAATAAATTACTGATTTCAAACTTATTCCCTGCACATGTGGAAAAAAAGAAAAAAAAAAAAAAAAAAGGAGAAAAGAATGAAGCTGAAGATATGAAGATACAGCATGGCTGTGTGTTGTTTTTTTTTTGGTTTTGTTTTTTAATGCAATATTAGAACTGAACCCTGCCTTATGATGGCTTTGGCAGTAATTAAAAGGTTTAAATCAGTCTCTTATGTATTTTGGGAAAAAAAAAAAAAAGTAATCTCACACACAAGACTTTTTTGCACTGTGCCTAAACTTGATTGCATGCCTCTTACTGCTGGATGCCACCTGAACCTAAATCCCAGTAGGACATTGGTCAAACCGATGATCTTTTTTTTGCAAAGATAAGAGACAGGGAATGGGCCAGTGTGGGGAACAACTTGGACAGGAAACACTTGTGAATTGCAAGAAGGCATGAAGATCAGAAGAGAGGAGAGGACAGTTGGGCTTGGAATGGCTGAAGGATGAGGTTAGGGCTACAGCTTGACAGCAAACTGCTTTGTGAGAAGGAAGAGAGACGGATCTTTTTTACCATATCAGAGAGGATGCAGAGTAGGACCTGCTAGGGGAAGAAATGAGGACAAATACTTGGTGGGGATCATTGATGATGACTGAGAAACCAGAGTAGGGAAACAAGGACTGCGTTAGTGATCAAATATGGGAAAAAGATGTAAAATGAGGCATACAAGGGAGGAAGAAGGGCATATCTGGGACTAACACAATGACTAAAATCAGTGCATTGTCTAAGAACGGCTATGTAAGGAGCTAGAAGTGAGGGCAGGAAAGTAGGATTAGATAACCAGGTGCAGAGAGTAAGACTAGAAAATTATACAGCAGCAAAGAAGAGAGACCAAAGATGGACAGATTGGAGAAAATGGGGTAGGAGAGCTTGGCAGAAAAGAATGGAAAAGAAATAGGCAAAATAATTTCCATCCATTCCCCACAGAAAACTCAGAGGGAAGCCTACTGTTCCCATGTAAACGATTAGTACAGACCCGTTCTGCTGTCAGCCAACAGCAGTGAAACAACTTCCCTCTCAACTAGAACACAAACAAGCTGTGACAGAACATTATTTAGAAAGCAAAGCTGAACAAAGTTCTCACACTTTCTAACTTTTGATTATCTGTGGAACTTGAATTTGTCTCTTTAATGAATTAAACTATTAATCTTCAATTATGAGGCCATATTTTTGTTTTTTCCACAGGCTTTCTGCTTATTGACTTTACCATCTTTGGAAAAAGTACTTGACTTTACCATCTCAGTAATCCTTTAATACAGTCCTCCTTCAATAAATAATGAAAGTAAACTGTAATAATAAATGGAAAAAAAAATGCAAGCATTATTTTAGTTGCTAGTTAATTGCTCGTTTAATTAGAATACTCATTAGTTTTCAAAATGCAGACTCTGACAATAGATTTCATGGTCATTAGTACAAATTGGTCAGGTTTTCCTGTGATTTTTTTTGAGTGGACTCTCATGATTTAACTGAGAACCATGTGAAAATTCTCCCAATTAGTTGAAGTGTCTAGGCTGAGAATGAAATAATGTGACCTGATTTTTTTAGTTCTGACCTCTATGGAGTGTTTAAAAGTGTGTTAGGTGTATAGTATAATCACTCTGTAGTGTGTATATCTGAATGCTGGTTTGAGCCGGAGTGTTATTTTGTTATATTCTTTCCCTTATCGTTAGTTTGTGCCTTAACAGCACTTTAAACATTTGAAGAACTCTGCAAATGGGCATTGTAAAATTCCTTCTGGCAGGCATCAAAATGAATGAACTAAAGAGTTCTCAGTAATTCACTATACAATTTAAAATGGCACAAATGTAAGCATTTTATTTTATTGATCATTTTACTAAATTTTCCTGTCAATAGTTTCAACAACTATGACTGCAATACTTTTGTGCTACTTTGGTCATGAAGGAGACATCACAGACAAACTAAAGGTGAGCATAACATAAAAGAAGCTTTCTTCAGGCTCAAATGGAGCAAAAGACATTTGAAAGAAAGCACAGGTTTCCCTGAAACAAAATTTATGGAGATAGTTGGATATTGTATTACGCCAAAGTTAAATACCCATTATCTTTAGAGCTATACAGAAAATGAGGTTCCATGCACAGGGAATTCAGATGCTGAACTTCCTTTCTTTTTTTTCCTCTATTATGTATTTCTTCCTCCAAGTTTGGATGAAAAGCTGCAAGAGTGGTTGGTTGATTTTTTTTTTCTTTTTTCCTGAATTAAAAATTTAAAACTATATTAATCTGGAATAGTGAAAAAGTGTTCCTCTATGGAATTTATATTTGGCCTTTTTTTGCTTTTGTAGAAGTTGTCTGTTTTGTTTGTTTGTTTGTTTGTTTTCCCTATAAAATAATCTATTAAAATAAAATTTCATTTTCTGCAAGAAGAATGTTGTATCCAAACATATTATCTTAGCTATACTTTAACTAAATATGGAATTTTTGTAAAACATACTAACTCTGCTTTTGTATGTGCTACACACAGCTCACCATCAGCTATATTGAATCACTGATGCCCACCAGTGAACGCCAAAAGCAACTGATGCGCCAGTATTGTTTTGAATGTGACTGTCATCTCTGCCAGGATCATGAAAAGGTAGGTTGGACAAAGAAATTCCTTGTCAATAAAACAGAATTTTCCAGAATTTGCCTGTCGGCACCTTCCCTTACTTTATGTAATACTTATCTTTTGTTACTAAATGAATGGTCAGAATACAGCGAAAAAAATTACCTCTGCCCTCAGTCCTGTTTATGTTTCTATGAAAAGCAACCATGAAGGAAAGGAAAGCAGGAGATGTTGACCACATGATAAGAAGACGTTTTTGCTAAAATATGCATTCTTCATAAAGCTAGGAACCACTTTCGGTTCCAAAGTGTGGTTCAGATTATTATGGGATTCAAGGACCTTCGAGAATGAGAGTCAACATAACTTTAAGATCAAAGGAAAATATTTGGTTTTTGCTATTCAAAATAATAATATTGGAGCTGAAACTACTTCTCTGATGCTAGAGGAAGGCTGTGCTTATCCTCCTAATAATGTGAAATTAATTTTGACGAACACCTACATCTATAAATTCTCAAGAACTACCAGACATGTTCAGGAGTTGTTAGAGCTAGGCTACGTTCAGGGTGGTGAATCTCCCTGGACAACTATTTGTTGCTTTTGTGCTCTTGTTTGCAAGTTCTTGGAGCAGCATGTCAGTAGCTGCAGTAGGTAAAATTGTGTTTGTTGTGACCTTTAATTAGAGTTCAGCCTAGCCTGGATTAATTATTTTCTGGGTTCATTGCTTCATATTTACATAGCCCAGCCAGACTAATTCTGGGCTCCAAGCCTGAGGTGAGATCAAATAGAATATGCTAAATGATGCCAGCTTCACATCTACTTTGTCTCTCTGGTTATATGTATGCTTGTTCCTATTTTCAGAAATGTCTATTTTGGATGAATCAATATGCCATAGCTAAATGTGCTTTAAGTAGATCAGAGATAATATGAAAGACATCAGTGAAAATGTGATTCCAAGGAGCATGGTTTGATTCATAAAGTAATTGCTGTACTGCAAAAAGATTTAAAAAAAAAAATGAAAAATTAACTGCCAACATTTAAAAACTTAAAGGGAGTACAGTTGTATGAGTGCATAATTTTGTTCAAGCCAGGGTACACCAATTAAATACATAATGTATCCTTTGATTCATCAGTAAGCAGTTCAAAAAAGAGACAACAGAAAAGTTCCAGGCTTATGACATAATACTAAATGACTTCCTGTCCATGTGCAAAAGTTGTTGGCATTTTGTGCCTGATAAAGATTGCTGCACTGCTGTTTGGAGGCAGTGAAGGGAAGCAAAGACCTCTGTTTGTCTTTCTTTTAAAGATGCTCACTCAAGTGCCATGAGATCTCAGATTAGTTTTGGGGAAACACAGATGCAGTGATGATTAAGAAACATAAGCATGCTAAAGAGTCTTTAAGGATTGCTTAAAAGTCTGTGGAAGGGGAAGCAAGTGGTGGAAAGACCATTCAGCACGTAGAATGTTTTAAGAAACAAGATCCATAGGTTGGCATACACATCACTGTAAGAGCCAATGTACCACATCTACAAATATTGTAGTGAAATTATAATTGTAGTGAAATTAATTTGTACTTATAGTAATAGTTTCATCAATATATTTAAATTAAGTAAAGATTTTTTTTCTTCTAAATTTTTAACTGTGGTTTGAATTCAACAGATTATTATTATTATTATCTTTTAGCAAAATTCTCTGTGGGGATGATACTGCAAAGTGTTTGGAAAGCTCCTTCTGATTTAATTCTGAAATTCTGTAAATTTTTATCATTGTTACCATGTAAACACATCTTGGAAAGGCAAGGAATCTCACGTCAACATTGTTGATGTCTGTGAAGACACAAGCCTTTTATCCTTAATTTCAGTTTAGGATGATTATATCTAATCTCCAGTAATCCTCATAGTACTGCGTTTCATTGTTCTGCAGCAGAGATTTAATCACTTAACTGTTTACATGACTTACTTGGAAACAGATACTTTTCTTCCATTGATTTCAGACTATGTAAGATGGGAGACATCTAACACAGAAGCTACAATGGCAGAGAATCTTATTTGTTTGTTTGTTTTGGTTGGTTGGTTGTGTTTTTTTTTTGTGTGTGTGTCTGTTCTGTTTTGTTTTTGAAATTACAGAATGGCTGGATTTAAATGCCTTAAAGTAATCTGTTGGCAACATTATTCAATAATATAATTTCTGAAATGCCATGGATATTGACACAACTTCTCAAGATACCTTGGGAACTTTTTAAAAGGTGCAGTCTGTCAACAGAAAAGGCAATGGCTGCAGCTTTGGGTCATCAAGAGTGGAATATTCAACACTGAGTCAATAAGTAATGATAGCTTACAGTAATTTTCTGTATTACAATGTTGCTTTGTAAATATGATGGGCATCATCAATAGCAATCTAGTTCCTAAATCTTTGTTATAAATAAAAATACAAGTTTGAGTTTGGCTAAGAAATGCTATATGCCTTCAAGTAAGTTATTCATAACTTACTTGAGTAAGTTATATACATGTATATAAGGATATATATAAGTAAGTATATATACACATATAAGCTGTTTTTATTTCCCTTCATTTTTCTCCATTTATTTTCCGGTTATAATTATCTCATAAAAATGCTAGCATTCCCTTTCTAACATTGTAGATTGTAGCTTTTCGCTACTCCCAAGTTCTAGACTTGCTGAGTACACCTGCCAGCTGCTGAGCATCTACTAGAGACCAGTGATAGCAGACAAACCACTCTTGAGATGCACACATCCATTTAAAGCAGAACTACAGATCAAATCCTTTCCATTGTACCTTTTATTCTACATCTAATGTAATTATTTAGAAGTAATCCTGGAAAGTCTGTGGAATTACACATTAAAGTTTATATGAAGAGCATATAAACCTTGTATGTATTTGTTTTTGCTTATTTATACAGTACTTTACAAGTTTGTTATTAATGAAATCCATGTCTCTTCTGTTAAATTTTCTAAAAACTTGTTCTTTAGTCATCTTCTGTGCTCAGCTGAAGAAGGAAGATGATGGTATCAGGTTTCTGTTCTCAGGTCAGTCACTGACTTCACAAGTGACCTTGAGTAATCCCTTTCATTCAAAAGCAATCTTACTGTTTTCTAAGACCTTGCCCTTATTTTTCATAATTAGTGAGAAGCTACCATTTTAATTGGAGCTGGCCATATTTTTCACTAAAAACAAGACCAGTCTGTCTGAATTGGGGATAATTTTTAATGAATATTCTGTCATGCTCTGTTTTGCTCAGTTTCCCCATATGCCACACGAAGATTGGAATTCTTAATTCTGCTGAGTATTCTGATGTACAAATAATGATAGAGAAAGATGCTGCATTTTCCAAGATCCTTTAGCTTTGAGTGCTGGATTTGCTTTAATAATTCCTTGAAGTGGAATGATTTGAGGTTTGTGTCTTTTCTACAGTTCTCATTCTCATCTGGTTATTTTAGCAGTATTAAAAAAAAAAAAAAAAAAAAAAGTCGTATTTAACCTCAGAGAGAGCTATGTGAACAAATAACAGGTTTAGCCTACAGAATGCTATTAGTTTCTCCCATTTCATTTAGAGATCTAATCTAAGCCAGTTTTTAGCCTGCCTCCATATCCAAAGAGATGGGCAACTCATTCATACACTCTTGTAGTAGCCATCTATGAGAACTAGATTGGATACAGAAGGCTAAAGGAAAGCCTTCAAACAAATATCCACATGTTAGACAGATGAAGTTAGGTGAGATAAATTATGTTGCTCCATAAAGTATGTATAAACACAAAATCAAGAATTGCATGATTGTCTGCCTGTGCTAGCTGACAGGGATAGCACAGTGTAGTTGCACCTACATAGGTTTCAGCACCCTACCACTCATGTTGTGGGCAAAAATCTGTTCACACAGATCACTTTGAGCATTTGTATGTGATTGCTACTGTGGACATATTTATCTTACAGCCAGTTTTACCATTTCTTCACTGTTATTTGTGCTAAAATTGATTAAAGTAGGATAGTGGTTGCATAGTACTACAATCATGCAGTTTAACTGTGCATAGAATCATTTAGGTTGGAAAAGGCCTCTAAGATCATCTGATCCAACTTTTAACCTACCACTGCCAAGTCCACCATTAAAGCATGTCACTAAGCACTACGTACAAACAAGAGTAGCGTGTCCAACTGCTCTTTTGCCAATCTAGGTTATGTGATTTTGCCAGGACTTTTTTTTTTTTAATTATTATACCAGGTTTCTGATGAGCTATGATTTAAGGTGCAGCATGTCTGTCGAGACATTTTTTTCATTTGTCATTTACATGTAGTACAAATACGTGTAATATTTTGTGCCATAGCTGTATAAAACAGCAAAATTCACTCTGACACCACCAGTGACTTTCACATTCACAGTCACTTTGTCTTTATGGTGAGGTGTGGCAGCTTCTTCTCCAATTGCTGGCAAATTACAGTTTACTTGCACATTTGTTTAGATCTAAGTCTATTATATGTCGAAGTCCACATCTTCAGGTATACTTACGCAGCACCCTATCCACAGTGATCCTGTTCAGCTGCAGCTGATGCATGCTGACGCCCTCAGGGTGAGCAGTCATAGTGCTAGAACAAGTGGAGAGGTCCTTGGCTGCACAGATGCCCTGCCATTAACTATTGTGGGAGCTAATGTTCCTCACTGCTGTTGAGAGGACTTCATGATGAATCTCTGCTTGCATTAGTTGTTTTCTGTGTGCTTGTCCCACTGCCAGCACAGCCATGGACAAATCCAGGTGTCTAGCTGTCATCAAGGGTAAGAAAATAGGCAGGGAAATAGTGGCAGCTAGCTCTAGCTTTGGATCTCAAATGATTAGGCCCCAATGTCAGCTGCTTGTCAACTCTAGGAGGTAATACCATAATGCTGGCCAGTCTCTTTCGGCAACTGGTTCAGCAGCCTGGTTGCTGATTTAACAGGAGAAGAGAAGCATGTGCTAACACACTAGTGTAAACAGGTTAAGGTAAGATTAGGACGATCCTTTTGGCAGCACGTTCTGCCCAATTAAATGGTATTAACTGCAAATCTAACCAACATTTTTAATTGATTGTGGCTCAAGACAAGAAACAATCAGTAAGTAAAAGAGGGACAAAAGACCTCTTTTTAAAAATGTGTGCTGTCAGTACTTCAAGTTTTTGCTACTGTAATGTCTTCAGTTCATTGTATCTCTGACAGCTTTATAAATTATTATTATTTGCTCCAGACATTTTAAGATCAATCTACACCATAATTTGGAAATGCGTTCCTTCATAAAAGCTGAACTCTTGGCAGTGAATTACCATCCCAGCACATAAAAGCCCCTTACATTAATTATAATTAAAGATGGGATTACACCGATGACAAACATTTTAAAAGGAGAATTTTTTTTTTCCACAATCATAAGCCAGAGTATTGTTCATATTCTACATTTTCAGCCAAGGATTTGAGGGAGATTTGTGCTTTGCTATGAGTCGTCTTTCTTCTTTGGAGCCAGGATTTAATATTTTAGTCTAGCTTGCTTTTGGAAAGCTTTTATTTATTACAAGGTCACAAGCAATGGGTTTTGAATCATTTTTACATTTGTCCAGTATTTGATAGTTGCCAAAGCTAATAATAACATAATGCCAGTAAGTACTTTATTCCTTTAATCAGTTTATTGCTTTGCTTAGTACTCGCTCATGTTGCATCCCGATTTTTTTTAGAGAACATCACAAGTCCAGTTTCCAACTCAAGGACTCTCAAAATTAGGTCACCTGAATAGCAGCCAAGCCATCTACATGAAAATGTCACCTATGGCTCTTTAGCTTTTGCACTTCCATGCACTCACCAGCTCTCTCTCTCTCTTTTTTTTTTTTTAATAAAACCAGTAAACAATCCCCTAAAGTTACTAAATGTATTTACTTTTTTTTTTTTACTTTTTTTTTTCTTGTCTGAAGAAATAATGTAACTGTAGTTTAGGATTGTTATTAAACATAAATGCTTGTTTAACTTACTTGATCAATTTGGTTTTTGACCATGCGTCTTTGGTTGATTTGTCTCACAGGTTTTTGAGAGAAACGTCAATGTGGCCAAGATTTACACATTTTCACCTTTTATCTTTATGTTTTTTGTCTTCAACCACATTGAAGAACATGTGCTTAAATCACAGGGGCATTGTTACATGAAAAACACTATTATTGATGGTTGTGAATTAGAATGTAAATGCTTCACATGAGATTACTGTACTATTATTAGTACAGAAATACACCCCGTCCCTCAGGGAATGTATATTTAGGACATAGGAAATATAAAATAATCTGTTAAGAAGTGCCTTTTTAATTGGCTGAATTGCCAAGTTCTAGAAGTTTGTGTCCCAGCTTCCACAATATTTACTTTCAGGTATTTACATTCCCACTTTTCCAGCTATAATGAAAGATGAGATCTCCAAACTGATTCAAAAGATGAAGGCTGGGAACAAAGGAGTAAGCAAGATTGTCAAAAATAAGTCTGTTCATACGGATAGCTGAACATAAAACCCCTTGATCAAAGCAGAGTGAAGTAGGAGCATCTGTATCTCTAGGGATGATTCTAAGGTGCTTGCTATTTAAAGGTATGTTTAAAAAAAAAAAAAATCAGGACTTTGTTCCAACAAAAAGCTGGTTTAATAGACCTACTACCAAACAATAGAGTTTGTGTGTACTGTGTTCTTTCCTCATCTTTTCACTAGTTTACCCCTAGAACAACCCTTGAAGCAAACTACAAATGAAAGTCAAGTCACAGCTATTTCACCCATCCACCCTTTTGGCCCAACATTAGCATCACCAGTGCCTTCAAAAGCCAGTGGCACTAATTAGCTGCTCATTGGGACACTTATTTTTTTCCATAGGTAGTTGGCTGATTAACCATTCCTTCCTTTTGGCAAGACTTTTGATAGTGATTTAAACCCTGGATCAGTTCCTGAAATCCCGCCATCAGTCTGACAGTCTTCTGTTTCCTTTCAGGGATCTTACCCTCTTGGGATGTATTTCCAAACAGCCAAGGACTGAAAGGTTTTTTTGTTTGTTTGTTTGTTTTCTTAGTGCCAAAAATGCCACAAAAAAAAAAAAAAAAAAAAAAAAAAAGGCAATCTTTTCTAATTTCTGAGCTCTTTTGTTCATTAACAAAGGCACCATCTCTTCAGACTTTTCTTACACTTCAGACATTTCTTATGCTACTTCTGAGGCTTCTTCTATCTTTCAACATTTTTTTGCCATCAAACGGCAGTCCCCCAAACAATGTTAGACGGTGACAAATTGACTGTGATCATTCTTCCATGACAACTTACCTTGCCCAGTTACTTCAGGACTGCTTCAATGTGCTCTGGTCATGACTTGGCAGAAGTCAGCCGGAGCTCACTTGGGTTGTCAAAGGTCATGGAAAAGATACTGCTGTTCACGTAAAAAGACTGGAGTTCAGAGCTGTATGCAGACTCTTTTTCTTGTTCAGGGGATAGTCAATAGGGAAAATAGTATCAATCCGGTCCAAAAATGTTGTATTTGGAGTCAACATAGGAGTTGGAGTCTGGTGCTCTCCAAGGAGTCCAGCTTTATGCTCATCTGAGGGAAGAAGAACCTCACTCCTTTTAGATCCAGCCGTCTGAGAGGAAATATAAATCCTTTGGCAGATGTTTTAAGCAGAAATATTCTTTTTGCCAAGGGAAGAGAGTCTGTTCCCACTGCTGTTTCAGGCTGTTGTGGCTACATTTAGGTGCCCAGCTAGTAATTTCCCCTTTCCAGATGTCCATCTTCCTTGGAACTGTCATTAGAACCAATTACTAGTCTTAGGATTTTTCTTTTCAGTTGGTGTCATTCATATATCATTCACTCTTCCGTCTCTGCTGAATGATGAACAGAAATAAGAAAAGTCTTTCTCTTTATTTGCACTCCAAAATAAGCATACAGAAGATAGAATATGCTGAGAGAAATAGCAGCTTTTTTAAGAAATAAGATTAGGTCAGACAAATCTTACTCCAAACCCTTTTTCCCAGAGTGATTCTGGAAGACTGTTTTGCACTTTTTTTTTTTTTTTTCTTCTAAATAGATGCTGAATATGGTGGTTGCTTTATGCTCCTTTTAAAGCACTCCATTAATTACTCCATCTAAAGTTTCTGCATTTGATAGTTAACAGGAGAAAATAATTTTGCTTAAGGAATTTAAGCACATTGTTAATACACTGTCAGAGGACAGACAGTGCATTACAGCCCAGAAATGTTATGAAAAATTGTCACTGTGCCCTAAAGGAAGCAGCCTGAAGGCTTTGTTACCTCTTTGGGATTCCTAAAAAGGTATTTCCACAAAGAATTATGATTTGATTCACTGTAAGACAAACCTTGAATTCTCTTTCAGTGAGGTTACCATAATAACTTGTGTATAATACCTCATGACATCCAGCTTCAAACACTGATTTGTGAATATATTGTTGGGTTAGAAGAGGCTGGGATTGCTTGGGGTGTGTTTCATCTTCCAGCTAAAGGGGGCCTTCTTTATTTGGAATATGCACTAGATATGGTTGGAAGTACCATGATGAGGCTGGTATTAGGAACAGAGTAGAGCAAGTGAGAAACTAATTTAAAAGACTATCATCACAATGTGTCCAATGAATAGTAAGTAATCGGGAAGCCACTAACCGATTAAATTTAGGGAAAGGAGAATATGTTGAGCCGAAGTATCCATTTTAGTTAATATCTGAATAAAGTTGATATTTGATATAATATATTAATATTATATTAATAGCCTGGAGGATTGAAGGTTGGCATATAAATCAGCTTGTGAATATAGAAAGTATTAGATTATTATATAACTCAGAATAATTTATATGTATTTAAGTGAATACTGTCCTATCTTTTTGGATTATTTAATTTCTTCAAAGACTAAACATTATGGAAAAGATTTTTTATTTTTTTTATCATGAAGTCCTCTGACACCTATTAGTCAAAGGAAATGTGTGGTGAAAGTTTGTAACATATCTGCAGCTTGAAATTAATAATAATATATATAGTTCCATTTAAAGAGAACATAGTTTGTAAACCTTATCTATATGACAACAGAGCAGTGCAGTTGTTTTGACTGATTTTTTTAGGAGATGTATGTAAAAATATGGAATTATTTATATTAAATGTAACCAATATATTAATTAGTCACACTAGTCATAAGTCCACAATATATACTGTAAATGAGAGCTCAGTATCTCCAGATGTCTCTGAGTGGAGACTATACAAATGCAGTTCCTGTCAGGGGAGAAGACTGTTGGAATTCCTGTCAAAACATTTCAGTGATTCTGGAAGGGCCAAGCCAACCAAAGAGCCATATGAATGCAATATTCTTTCAAATATAACAACAACAACTAAGCTAAAAGTCCTTAATCTAACTCTCAAGAGTCTTCCACGTTGTTCTG
Source organism: Anas platyrhynchos (assembly GCF_047663525.1). NCBI lineage: Eukaryota > Metazoa > Chordata > Aves > Anseriformes > Anatidae > Anas > Anas platyrhynchos. The sequence continues at coordinate 31,287,243 of NC_092589.1, read as the reverse complement.
GGCATTATCAAGACCTCTTTGTAGGGCCAGCTTCAAGAAATACCCATTATACAAGTAAAATGAAAAAGATGAACTCTTCTTTAGAACATCTCGCTATGAAACATACTACAATGATTCATATAGCTCTTATTTCCTGTGTCACATTGTTTAAGTGTGCCCCATCCCTGGAGGTGTTCAAGGTCAGGCTTGGTGGGGCCTTGGACAACTTGGTCTAGTAGGCGGCATCCCTGCCTATGGCAGGGGGGTTGGAGTTAAGTGAGCTTTAAGGTCCCTTCTACCCCAAGCCATTCTATTATGATTCTATGAATTGCACCTTTCCTTCAAGTTGTCTTACTTAAATAAAGATGGCTTTCCTGTTAGCTGCCTCTAAACTTTTAGAAACTCTTTGCAAGCTAAATGTTATTCTTCAATGGTAGATCAATTGATCAATTTATTTAGGCTCCTGTAGCAAAGTCACCAGGTATCATGCCTTTGTTCTAATTTATTTTTGACAGTGCAAGTTTTTGACAGTTTCAAGTTTTGGGGCTTTGGCTTAGTTAGTAGGAAGCACTATAGATAGACAAAGGCAAAATCAGGCCCTTCAGTGCCTAAATCAATTCCAGTCATTAACTAATATTCTCCAAGGTCTGTTAAAGAAAGAATGAGCTCATGTGAATAACAAGGAAGTCTATAACTTTTGAGATTGTAAAGCCACAGACTGCCTGCTTTGGAGTGAAAAATTGCTATCATAAGCAGTGTGCCATACCAATTTCTTGCCAGTAATTTAATTAATATCATAACAATGCAGTAACTAAAACTGTAGCTATAAATTTTGCATTTGTGAACTTCATTTTTAGACATGAATAGGAACTTGTTGTGTAAAAGGCAGCAAGCTTGAAAAGGCTGAATTTACTCTAGCCATGTGAATTACAACAGAGGAATGTGTGAATTGTTGACCTATTGCAGGATCTCCTATTATTTTCCACAAGATTGCTCAGTAAATTGTATTACTTAGGCTGTTGATTACACAGCAGTGACCTGAACTGGGGAGTGTGGTAGAACAGTGAATCACAGCTTTGCACAAGATTTACCTGACCACAATCTTTAAGAAAAAAAGTGCTGCTGCATCATAGTGCTTTAGAAAAGATAGGGGACTGTCTTAGTGCTGACAAGTGTTGGTCCTAACCTAATGTTTCTACTCTTTCTTTGGCAATATCTAGACAACTAAATTTTACTTTCAAAATATGTCTGTATGTTAAAGTTGCAATATTCCCAGGCACAAAATGAGCCATTCTGAGCTTAGAGAGATTCTGATGTGATTCCAGCTACTGCCTAGTAACACAGTAGTTTGAATCTATAGGCATTTGTTATAGGGAAAAAAAGATACTGTGAAGTTTGATTACTTAGTACATTGCATTTCATTAATGAAGGTTGAGTTGCATGTTTAGAATGTGAAGTGAGCTTTTTCTCCCAAACGCTTAACCGCAAAAGAAGTTTTTAAAAAAGAGGGGTTGAGATACCATGCATTTCAGAAGTGTGAAACATCCATGTGACAGAGAAAAATATTTTAGGAGAACAGTATCCCTGTTTTCTAAGCAACGAGTAAAGTCCTTAGTGGACTGTACTTACCAGGAAACAGAAAAATAAATAAATTGCTAGTACTGTGAACTGTTTTGGAAAATTGGAAGTCCAATATAGATGATGAATCACCAAATAATGTTGTTCTGGCAGGTCCTATAAACAGTTGCTTACATGTAAGTCAAGATGTGTAACTCTCTGTACAGGTTTTGTAAACTAGGCTACCTCTCTTTGCTTTGAATTACTGGGGCTTATCACCACTGATTGCTGAGACACATAAAAACTTGTGCAGCTGGCTCCTGTTGACTGCCATTACTACAATAGCTATTCAAAAAGTAGATAAAGTCTCTGAGAATAATTCATAGGTATTATAGTAGTTTCCGTGGCACTATGTCATTTTATAGAACGTCCTCTTCACACTCTGTGATCTGGCCATTTTCCTATTTTTCATGACAATGACTAAAATGTCAGCGTTATTGAATCAGGATAATAGACAAGTAGAAAGGTACTGGCAGCAGCTTGTGTCAAGCACTCATTTGCTTTACAGAGCAGTTCTAGTTGCTTCCTTTACAGACTGGAAGAACTTCTGCCTTAAATTGGGTAGTCAATAATAATTCTCCAAAGCAGAAGTTCTTGAAATGACTAAAATGCTGGATGACATCTTTTAAGAGTATTCATATACTTCTCCTTTGATGCTCTGAAACTGATATTCAGCTAGGGAGCAATCAAATTTGTTGGCAAAATTCTAGAGGCAGAACTCCAGATACTGTGCTCTCATAAGAGCTGTAGTTGTACAAAATGAATTCTACCTTTTTTATTCATGACTTCAAAAAAAAATAAAAATTGAGTGGTCAGTGTGGATTTGTGCAGTGACATTGAACATTGAAGCAACAAGGTAGTGAGATAGGCAGTCAATTTTTATCAGCTCTCCGGGAACTGCTACTTTCACTTTTGAGATTTGTCAAATATTTTAAGGTATAGAGTAGATTAACAACTGTGTATGATCTTAATCATCTTGAATGTTTTTTTTCTAAATCCTAAACTCCCTGTGTTTAATATCCATTTATTCCGAAAACAGTATGCTCCAATAAATATTGTCATTTTACATTGCAGTTCACATAAAAAAAAAAAAACACTAATTACTAAAACTACCATTTTATCAAGTGATATATCATGCATTAAAATTTTAAATTGTTTTCAAATGAGTGTTCAAAATAAATATCTAATTTTGTGTCAGTATATTATATCTTCAGATGGAATCAATAATTCAATGGGCACAGATTCTTCAATCACTGAAGCATAAACAGAACTTTAACACAGGAGTAACAACACCTCTACTTAGTGAAGTGTTTAGTCATCTGCAAAAATACTAACTTCAACGGTGTTCATACATGCATTTAAACTTACGTGCACTCATGATTGTGGATCAGACTATGTGTGTAAATACCTAAATATTCTGAGAATTTTGGACCTACATGTCTCATCTGAGCCACTAAATGTTCTCAGTGGCACCCTGCATCTCCACAAAGTACGGTCTTAGAAACAAAGCAGATTTGCCTTATAGTTGTCAGTTCAATTGTTGATAGAGCTAGAAATTGCCTTAACAAATGTGTGATGTCTAAGACAGTCTGAAATACCAACTACATGGTTACTAGGGATTAGGCTGAACAGTATCCTTCCTCAGGTAACCAAATTACCCTGAGGGTTTTTTTGGACTGAAGCTGGAAATTACAATGGAATTGCAAATGTGCCAAGAATTTTTGGGTGGTCTGGCATAGAGCCCTAATTCTCTGATGGTAAACTGTAAATACCTTCCTTTCCTTTTCCTCCCTTCCTCCCATCCTCTGGCTTTTATGAGTTGATAAGTAGTGAACTTCCATTTATTGCTCTTCCCATGGTCCAATCTATTTTTATTTCAGCTTGTAACTTATGCAGCTCGGATGGGGATTTTGTAGTCAGCTCTAAGCTCCTGAAATTAGGAGGTTTATTGGCAGTGTTCTTACAAACATAAAATTTGGTCCTGTTGCTTATGGAATGAACTACAATTTCCATTGTAGACATAGGGGTTTGGGGCCTGCAAAGTGCCAAAGATCCTGCAGGGGCCTCAGTGGTGGGGACCTCTCAAAGCTAAACTGTGTCCCACATGGGTTTTCTGAAACAGTACGGAGAAAGGACTATGAAAATAACTGGGGTAGCCCTTGTGTGATCATGACTCCTTTTTCAGCAAAAGAAGGATATAGGGGTCACAGCTGAAAAATAAATATGGGAAATATTTTGGTCAGCCACCAGAATAACTAAAACTTCACTGAAATGACTACAGAATGTGTTAAATACATGTGCTTTTCATGTAAAGAGTCTCCAAGTCTGGGCTAGGAGCTATGGTGTAGTTTAGTGCATTAGCCCTATGTATTGTTTATATTCTCTTTAGATATCATCTTGCTTTCTTGCTAAGTAACCCAATATCCTTGTATGGTGCTTTTTGAGAGAAAAAATACTCTCTGTAGTGTTTTTTGTTTAGATTTTTGTCACAAAGAGTACATGCAAAACAGGAAAGTTTTAATAATAGGTCTGGGGGGGGGGGGTGGGGAAAGAGAGAGAGACTGTGATATTCAAGGCTAATGTAAAGCTTTCAGATGTTTTTTTTGTGTGTGTGTCTTTTTTCTTATTACAGGAATTTTTACATATACACTCTAAAGATTGTTCTGATGCCACACTTACACATTAAATCACCATAATCATCAGTTATATATAATGCTTACCAAATAGCTTCAGAGAGTGTCCATAATGACCTTGTTTCTACAGTTCCTAGCATTTTCATGAAAGAATTGGAAGTAATTGCAAAATCATTGCCAATAAAATTTGTGGATGACAAAGACTGAGAGAATAATAAACATTAAGGAGGACAGGTAAATCATACAGAGTAACTGGAATTGCTTAGTAAATTAGACCTGTTGAAATAAAATACACCACCACTGTAAAGGTAGAACATGTTCCACATCTGAAATGGAGATCTGCAACTGTGATTTATTTCACCAAGCCTCAGACAGCTGCAGTGTAAACATCAGCATCTGAGCTAGTTACTCTAGCCTTCTTTTATGGATAAAATGGGGGAAAAAAGGACACTCTTTGACTGCTATTCATCTGATGTATTTTAGAAGTTTGTTTTAGAGTAATACAGCTTTCACCCTGAGAGTGCCTCTAAATTGAAGGCTAGTCCAAATGTGTGCATTTGGTCTGATGAATCTCAGTACAGATATCTGAACAGAAATGAAAAATGTTGTGTTTTTCTCTGGCAAAGAAGGCTAATGTGATCATTGAGTCTACAAGCATGGGAGTCAATAGGAGGAGGGATGTGATTTTACTGCCTCTGTAACATAAAAAATACAGATGCAGTAGTCTTCAAAAATGCTGTCTAAAAATAAATCACAGAAACAAACAGAAGTGGGTTGCAATGAATAAGAGTGGAGTCTGAGTCTGAAAGTAATGCATTTTTTTAATGTGTGCAGAACTGTGAGTCTGACATATTGGACTTGCAAGTAGAAGAGGCAGAGAACTCTTTCCTCCTCTCTAACCTTATGCTTTAAAACTTTATTAACTTCAAGGTGTTTATGGGATAAATTTGTCTGAGTCCCATTTAATTTTGTTAGATTAAACTGGATTTGTTTATCTTAATTTTCTCTTTATTAAAAGCATTCTATTGCAATAAATTTCCCATGTTTTTTTGATGCGTTATTTTAAGTTTCCAAGGAAACACTATAATGTTGTAGTTAAGTTAGATAATGTTAAAGAAATTATATTCATGCAACTATCTGAAGGTACTTGTTTTTTTCCACTGATTGTACACAGGGTTTAGAGAAACTCTCATCTTGATTTGATTGCCTAAGTAGTGTGCTTAAACATAAATGGTGTGAATGACTTAAATATTCCAGTACAATTTAGAGTATTACTAGCCTGTGCATTTCTTTTGGCATTCCAGACACCAGAGTCAGTAATCCGTGAAGATAAGTGCTATATGAACAGCCGATATCAATTACATGAGGTAATGCAGTCTGTCTCACAGTGTACTGCACAACTGCAATATGGCATGCATGTGATGTGTCTTGTTTACTTTCAGAATTCAAAAATAAGAAGTACAAATTGAGTTTGTTCAGAGGCAGGGTTCACCCCCTCCCTGTAGCTTTACATGGAACGTAACACTGCTTTTCTTCTGCAGACAGATTAGCCTTGGAATCGCAATTGTCACCCTCTTCATAGCTGTATGGCAGAGCTGAGCTGTATGCTCAGCTTTTGGGGAGGACAACCTTGTGCGGGCTGGATGGGATAACTGAACTGGTATTTGTGGAGCTGGCGTTATTATTTTTCATGGGGCAGGGCAGGGGAAAGTTTCAATCTTTAGAAGTCACAGGTGAATCTTGGTCACAACAGTCCATTAGTCCAGGGCTCTGTGCACTGCCCATTTCTTATACACACAGTTCAGAACATAGTCATTTTCAAGTCTGAAAGTGAGGGAAATTGTAAACCAAAGCTTTAGGATTCAATAAACCACAGCCTTTGTGAGATCTGCAACAGGATCTGCAATATCATCTCAGTTAATGCTCTGCTCTGGCCACCATGTGTAAAATAGTGTGTTACTGGGTTACTAGAAGCACACTTTCAGTGATTGCTGCAGAATTAAATAGAATTAGAAATAGAAAATTGTTATTTATGCTTTCAGAGCATTATGTATTAGAGATCTATTTTGAAATGTCATGCCATTTTTTAAATGTCTGAACTCTTCTGGCAACTTCTTCAAGCTTCAATAATCTACCTAAGAAAAACTTTTAATTTGAACCCACTGAGTTGGTCAAAATTGTTCTTCCAGGTGCACATCTGAACTTGCCACTGAAATTTTTAGAAATTAAGCAAATCATAAAGTTGTGGTCAGCACTTTATTGTGAAATGTTCACATATTTCAGGTATCCATAGCTCTTAAGCTGTTAAAACATTAAATTCCACAACACTTCCTTTTCAAATATATTTTTAAAACTTCCACAAAAAGAGAGCAGGAACAGAATTACATGGTGCTGCCTCACAGGATTATCATTATATAGTCATAGATTTTGTGGCCAGAAGGAACCATTGTCATCATTTAGTGTGATTTTTGTCTTGCAAAAGTATACCCAAATATATTTCATATTAAATCCATAATTTTTGTTTAAACTATAGTTATAGGCTTTTACTATTGTAAAACTGACATTCCTTAGTGTTTACATTGCACATGTGTATTTCATTTGTGTGTTTAGAAGAGAAGATACTGGCCATGGAAGACTTTAGACCTTGTTTTTCTCTCAGGGCAACCTAGCACTCTGTATCCCTTACATAGTTTTGCTCATTTCTACCTCTGTGGGACTAGACAACTGAACACCAGATGTCCCTGGACCTACTTCTTCTAGAGAAAGGATGGGAAGGAGAAAGAGAGATGTAGGAGTTACCTATTGTGTGGAGTTCCTGTCCCCACTTCTCCCTTACAGACAGAAGCAGGGAGAGTTTGACGGTTTCTCTCCGTGGCAAATTTCTGGTTTGTTTCTCTACCTCTATCTGTGACAAGGAGAAAGAAGAACCTTGTAGAGAGGAGATAAAATCCATTTTCTATTTCTATGCTGTAGCCTAAGTATGAAAGGAGGACTAGCTCTTAATCAACCCTTTCATTGTAAAGAGACTCTGATGAGCACCTCTGAAGAGCAATGGTGGGGCTGCAGGAGCACATTTGTGCAGAAGAGACAATAATGTCTCTTACGAAAAATATGGAAGCAAAGGAATAGGAGGGAATGGAAGAGGTGATAAATTTTCAAATGCTTATTTCTGTGGTGACTGATGTATCTAACTGCTTCAGGAGAATCATAAATCTTCCTATCAATTAATGCCATAACTGTAGAACTCTTAAAGTTTGATCACCATGTCAATAGGTTATATTCTTCATCAGATATCCTGTAGTTTTCTTATTCCATTCTCTTTTGTTGTTATTGTTTCATTTTTGTAAGTGTCACTAATGGAACCTAAATTGTGGAAAACTGTAGTATTTAAAGCAAGTATTGACATTTAGTGATGTCTTGTGTATCACAGACTATTTTTATGAGCATATACAGAACATGCTGGACAAAGCTGCTCGTGTGCTTTCTCAGGCTCCTGAAATACATATCATAATGAGTATCTACAAATTTAAAAGTCAAGAGGATAATTGGATAAGAAAGGTGGATACAGTCTGAAAGAAAAATAACAACCAATGTTATTTTCATCTAGAAGGTGTAGAAATTATGATATTCAAGCAAATAATTATATATTAATATTTTTCTTGAATTCTTTATGCAATTAAACCATTGCCACATTTAAGAAAGGAAAAAATGGTACTTTACAGTAGTAGAATTTTCCTTTACAGAATGTAAATTTTGTCTGCCCATTCTGAAAAGTTAAGGAGGTTTTAAGGGTGGAATTTTGTCTGGTCAAATTTTGTAGGTGAGTTTTGTGTTTTATGCACCCTAACTAAATTCAAGAAGATGTGAATGCACACAGCACCCTCCTTTTGGTAGGTGTCAGATGGGAAGAGTTGAGGTTATAGCTTATTTTACTAGAAGAACCAAATATCATTGGAAATTGGTTTGTCTAAAGGATTTAGAAGCACTGGTCTATGCAGTCTGGGATAGTTAGTCCAAGGGATAGGTAATTAATGGAGATTTTCAGAAAGCTTCAGTATTAAGATGACAAATCCCCAGCTGTGTTTCATCAGGAAAGCTGTAGAAGCACCTGCTGCAGTACTGGAAGAATGAAGAGATGGAATTGAAATGTTACTATTGCATTTTAACTCACCTTTTAATAGACAAATTTCCCCAGCAAATGCTTGGAGGAAGTGGGAAACAGGTGCTGGAATCATCTTCTGTCTGCAATAATTTGCTCAGAATAAGGCACAACATCAATTTTGTCTTTCTGTGTGCCTTAGATTGTAGTATCACATCCTGTGATACTTCTGCCTCCAATAGATTGTACCTATGTTATTAAGAGCATCATGGGGTTATGCTCTTGCTGTAGAAAAGCGTGTATTGCAGCTGTCTTTTCTGCTCTCCCCGTGAGCCTTCAACACTTCTACTCTCAGTTTTCTCCAGCACACCTCAGCGTGTGAAATGAATTGTAAAGCATGCCAGCTGAAGTCATCATAAGTTTGTTATGCATTTTTGTGACTAGATTATTAATAAGTCTAATTATTTTTTTTAGTCTAAGACACAAATATTTTGTTGTTTTGTAGAACAAATTCTTCAGTTTAGTGTTGATGTTAGAAATAAGGAAATTAATTAGGCACAGCATTGCTAACTCTTTCCTTTTATTCAGAAGCCTCTTTCTTTTCTTCAGCTAGTGTCTCCTTTTCTACAGATGACAAAAACTTGTCTTCCTTTATTGTTGGCAGCTCTGCACACCTGGAGGTTTGACTGGGAACATGTTCTGAAAAGAGGTGCTTTCAATGGGTGTTGCTCTGTGGAAAGCTAAATCTCACATAGCTGTTACTGCCATGCTCTTAGACTAAATTAAACAGTTTGGCATAAATATTAATCACTTCAATTATTTCCATAATTCCAACTACAAGGCAGCTTTGTATTTTTAGCTGGCTTAGTCATACCACGTGTCCGTGACTTTCAAAGCATTGTCCAAAGGAGAGAAACAAGTTACTTGGATAAAGCTTATTAGGCTGGGAGGCAGAAGTGTTTTCAGTGACAAGCCTTCCTGGTGGTTTTGCAGCCCCTGCTTGGCTGCCTGTTTTGGAGCAGCCACTGCACCTTGAACAAGAATGCCTGGGAGAGGACAGGACCTCTCTAGTATTTGAAAACCTGATGGAGAACAGTGTAAAAGGGTGAGCTGACCAGGCCTTTGTTTGTTCTTATGTAAGGCAATCCCCAAAATACTTCATTTTGAAAACACAGAAAAAATATCATTGAAACCTGGGACTGAAATCATTCCTAGAGCTGGGCATGATGCCCAGCTCCTTCCATCCTTAAGTCTCTTACAGAAGGGATAAAGACCATGAATCCAGAGAGGGTTTTGAGGTTATTTGTCTAACTGACACTCCCTATCCTTTACCTAGATATGAAGCCAGTGATGACTGAACCCTATGCACTAGTGTAAAGGTTAGAGGAAACCCCAAACTTGGACTGCTCGGTATTGTTAATGAAATTCTAGAAGACAATAAAAGCAACTCAAAAGAGTTATGTGAATGAACACTGTAACCTGATTTCATCCGTCAGTCCCACTGTGAGCAAAAGTCCTAATGGTGCTTCACATCAATCATTGGCTTGTAACTTGTTGCTTAGGTTTTTTTCTTTCAATTACAAATCAGTCCCAATTTCCCTGTTTCTGAGTTTTTAGTTGTAAGGCTTACTGTGTGCTACAAAAAGACCGAGAATTGTATTTTGGCTTAAAAGAATTTTTCTTTTTCACAAAGCTCCTTAAACCTAAAATTTCACGGAAGTTATTATTAATATCTAACAGGCCAGATTTCTCTTTCAGATCTATCAGCGAGCAGCACTTGATCTACAAAGGTGTTTTAGAATTGGATTGTTACAGGTTAGCAGCCTGAGTTCAGAAATTGATGTACTCCCACAAAAACTGGGAGAGGTTATGCTGAAGGTAACAGATTTGGTTTAAGTCTCTTCCAAAGCTGTAACAGGGCTGGGTATGTCCATTAATTGTGCTGATAAAAAGTCTACAATATAAGCTTGTTTCTCCTGACATTCACCTTTTGTCTTTTGGTGGTAAATTCAGCTATGCACAAAATTATTTCCAGGTGAACTTTTTGATTGGAGAACTAATTGTGTGGGAAGTGCATGCACCAAATGCAGTGGGTTCAGGTTGCCCTCCTTGTAATCTGTATCTTACAGATAAGTGGGGCAGCTGATACCAATCTTGATTTAATCATCCCAGGAATGCACAGAGGTTTGCTGTTTCATGGAGCAGATGGAAAGACAAAACTGCAAATTAAAAGTGAAAGTTACTGCTGATTCTCACTGTAAATATTTCCTGATTTGAATTTATGGTAAATAAGGAGCAGTAGAGTAAAAAAATTATGCTGTTCTAGACAGATAGAGCTTGCAAGCTTTTTAATAGATGTAGTGCTGTGATATACACAGTGAGCATCTGTTGGCTACAGAGTGGTTGGTTAGATTCAAACACACTTCCTCTATTAATCTCCAGGCCTCCATCCCTGCTGAAGGGATCTTTGAGAACTGTATTTAAAATATTTCTGAAAGAATTTGCACTTACAACAGTCTTTTGAGAGTAGCAGAGCCTTTGTAAGGAGGGAGAGATAATGAACTGCAGTGTCTTAAAGGCCAGATTTTTAAAGGTACTTAAGCGCTTACAGCAATGGAAATTGAATATCTAGATGCTTTTGGAAGTCCCTCAAGATGCTTAGCTGCGTCTGTAGATGCTTTAATAAATTTGTTCCAAGCGGTTTGCCTAAGGTGCAGTTAGTCCCTGCTAGAGAGCTGGAAAGAGAAACTATTTCCCTTACTGCTGTAACCATTAATCATTTTTGCCTTCTTTATTATGACAAAGTGATAGGACAATATAACTGTTGTAATAGGGAAGAAATAACAATGAATTATAAAATAAAACTAAAGCTCAGCTTTTTCTGAGTAGCAGACGTTTCCTGTAAGCTCATGCTTACAACTGTAATGAGTGAAGGTAGGTTCCTTCTGCTTGTAAAGTCTCTCTAATCAGCACAAAATTATATGTGAAACCCTTTCTACATTGCAGTTAAGGGTCTGTGAAATATTAGGTAGCAGTTCTTTGAGAGAATTTGATCTTATTCATGCATTTTTGATAGTAAAATTCACATGCCACTGGTTATCTTTTCCAAATGATCATAGTTCTTGTTATAAAATCTACTATCTGGTTGGAGTATTTAATATTTCCATGTCTGTGTTCATTTTCCTTGATATCTTCTCATTTATTTTCAGATACAGGATGAATATGAACATCAAGTGAAATTAATTTTTGTGCATTCTCAAAAAATAGTGATAAAATCCCCACAACTTGCTTCTGTCAATGTGATCTTTTAAGATAGTTTTTCTTCATTACTGCATACTCTGTTTTACTGTCTTTCTAATCAAATGCTTTTGTTCCCTTTAACCAGGATGCTGAGAAATTGGCAGGTGAAGAGAGTGCCTGGAAAGAAGTCAAAGATGCTGTAAATGAAGTGAGATATCCGAAATCAAAAGAAGGTATCCTTTCAGTGACAGGCAACAGACTGTCATTCAGCAGTGAGCAGAATCCAGAGAGCCCTTTAGTAAAGCAGTTCATCTTTTGAGATTTATTTCCTAAAAGTTTCCATTCTTGTGTTGTTTTAAAAATAATTGTAATTTGTTGTTTGGATTTGATGATCTTAGAGGAGGTCTTTTCAAACCTACATGATTCTATGATTCTATTTGATGTGAGTACATTTAAAACGTAATATTTTGTGATATTAGAGCCTCTGATTACTTGGACTGAAACTGCTTCATGATAAGGCATAGCAGGTACCTGGGATGAAGAAGCAATATTTTGGCTCAGGTTTAGACTTCTGGCATCACAGTCTACTACTTCATATAAACCCATTGCGAAATGAAGTAAAGCTCAAGCTGAAATGCTGTTAAATTCTTTGTCCCATTAGTTCCTTTGTGAACAATCTAGGTTCTCACTCCTTGCACAGCATTGACAATAACTAGGGCATAATTACGGTCAGGGTAACTGCAAGCGTTATGGAATCATTGTAAGTTATAGTAGTATATAACAATAATTGATAATTAAGTAAATTGAATGGGATGATCTTCACTAATAAACAGGAATGGAGCCTAATGGCCATCACGTAGATATTCCATCCAATTAAAACACTAGCAAACATCAACGACCAAAAAAAAAGACAAGTGTAAGAGAAGTGGAGATTTTTACTATAAGAGCATGGCCACATTGATCCATCTCATCTTCATCTGTTCGGTGATATTTCACTGACCGTGAATTTCACCATATTGTAGCAAGATGCCTTACTGTTTTCCAAAACCTAGGATACCTACTGTATCTGGAGTGAGAGAGAATGAAATCTTCCAATATTTCAGTTCTTCCAGTTCCTTTTCAGCAGCATAAAAAAACAAGTTTGCATAATGATATTCCAGAGTGGAAACCTATCATCACATTTTTTTCTGTAACAAAAATAATAATAATTTAAAAAAATGTTACTTTCTAACCCAGACAGATTCACTTTGTTAGCACAAGGACTGTTGTTAAGGGAAATACTTACCTAACTTTAACACTCATACAGTTTGTAGTCTGGTTTAAAGTCCTTTGTAGTCACTAACTTGAAATGGGCAATACTGAATCTTCAGGCATTCAGCTGTAGCTCAGGGCCCATGTTTTAACCTGAATATTAGGTTGTAAATATGCAATATACAGCTGCAATCATGTTGGTACCAAACGTATGGAGCCAAAATACTCATGCAATTTAATGTCCCTATATTTAAATGCAGGAGAAATTGCACCTACTGACTTCTGCTAGGATCTTTAATTAAGTTTGCTAATTCACTGATATTTAAAAATGAATCAAATGTACTGTAGTAGAAGGTATTGGGATTGGTTGAAGAAAATGTCACTGCTGTCTGTTCAGCTTCTGTTCTCAGATTTGGGCACAGATTTGAAATGGGAAATCTTTTCCTTCCATTGCAGCACAGTGCTGTACCAGAGCTAATTGTTATGAATTGGTGAATGCAGTACCTGAAGAGGGGGCTTGACATTTGTCCATTTGCCAAGAATGAATATAAACCTTCCTTGCTGATTGAGGCACATAGTCATTAGTTTCTGCAAATGTATTTTTATAGCAAATTAAATGAATAGTGTCCGCAGTTTAGCAAGTTAGTGACTCCCAAAATCTGATCTACTGACTATAACTGATACAGTGCTGTAATGCTAAATCTGCAGTTAAGAGAACTTGAAACATTGTGTGTGTGCAGACTGTTGCAGAACCAAATTCTAGTTTAAGCATTAAAATTGAGATGCTAAAGCCAAGTCAGAGGGGATTATTGTTTGCAACACAACAGCAGCAGAGATGCTTGGGACTAGATGTAGGACAGCCAGCTTCACTTTTGTCCTGTTGCAGCTGATAGTTTTCTAGTTTGCAGTTTATGTACGTGAAAATTTGGTCCCAACTGGTTTTGCTATTAGATGCTAGTGAATGAACAAAGTAACGTAATATAAATAAAAGCAGAGTACTACTATGCATCAGCTAAAATGGTAATCTTTAGTGCTGTCATTGGTGGTTTATACTTACTACAAAAATTGTATCAGGTGGAAATGCTATCCATCATTCTTCTGTTTGTCTGTCCTTAATCAGTTTTAAAGAATACATGGATGTTTGCCAGAGATATAGAGGTTAAGGTGCAATTTTATAATAACACATTCTTTCCCTTGTATGGTTCTTTCAATCCAAGGGCATGAGAGCAGTTCACAAATAATTAGTTTAGCCTTTTAACAACCATGCTATAAATTCTGGCCCAGCCACAGAGTGGTCACATTCTTAAATTTAAGTATGTAAATATTCCAGTGTTCAGGAAGGACTAATTACTTCATTACAGGGTTATCATTGCACACTTAAATCCATTGCTGCATTGGGGTGAATAACATTTTCAGTAATGTCATGAAGATAATTGCTGAACGTCCTTGAGTTGATTGTATAGAAAGACCATGAGAGAAGCAGTGTTATTACTTCTCTTACTATAATTCTTCTGTTGCTTGCTTGATTTGTTCTTACTGGTGTGTATGGTAACATTTTAGTGTTTAAACTGCTTGGTTAAACTGTTTAAACTGATTACCTATTTAAATCTGGAAATATTAGTGTTCATCTTAGCTGTGGTCAGCGAGAGGAGAAGCTGCTCCATAGAGAGGCTAAACCAGTTTAACGTACAATGAAAATACGTGGTTTGTGATCAGGAACATCCAACTGAAGTGAATGCAAGCCCCAGATTACTCTCTGCCAAATAAAAACAAATAAACAAACAAAAAAAAACCTCTTATAGTGTTGGATGTAAAAATCATCTTTACTGCCAAGATCCTTTAACCTGAACAACAGTCAGACATCAGAACTGTGATGCTTTTCTTTCATATGCATGAAGCTTGCATCAATACATGGAGAAAAAAAAAAAAAAAAACAAAACACAACGTCAAAAAAAGAAACCACAGTGCTCTTTACAACTATTTCAAGGAGAAAGAAACTTAATTAATTGCAAGAAAGGTTCTAATTTATGAGAATTAAAAAAAAAAATCTTGGGCAGCTTGTAAGTATGTGTCATTATTTTAGTACATAGAAAAAAAAAATCTTTTTTTGGCTGCTGAAACCTTTTGAAAAGACACATTTCCATGGGTTCTTGCTGTTGGGCATAAGATTTTAAGGAGTATCTTAAGTAAATAATAATTTTTCAGCAGCTAAAAAATGTAACATTTTTAGTTTGATAGATATTAAAATATCCTTTAATTTTGTCTTTTTTCTTTTATCTCTTATTGCTGAAATACTGCCGCCTTTAGCAGTTCTGCTAAGTATAAACAAAGCATAGTTACCTAAGCTTGCCACTTATGAGTTCAAGTATGTTTTCAAGAACTGAAGCTGTCTGGAGTGATGGCAGCTTTTTTAATCTTAATGCTCTGTAGCTCCCAGTCCTTCCCAACAACATTTAGGACTTGTATTTTTGTTTGGTTAAAGATATTTCTTTAACTGAGGCCAATAACAGAGTGGGAGCAGGTTCTGGCAAGATGTCAGAGTCTCTTGAGCGGTGACACAGGTCGTCTTCCAGACACAAATATCTACAAGCTCAAAATGCTCGACTGTGCCATGGATGCCTGCATCAACCTTGAAGCCTGGGAACAAGCTTTGTGTTATGGCAACAGGACTCTAGGACCATACAGGTAAGAAATGCAGTGGGTTCAACTGTTTTCAAAGACTGGCCTGTGGGTCAAGGGGTGTCTAATTGCATGCAGAGTGTTTTGTCTAGATGCTGCTTAGCAGTTTTTATTTCTTGCTGTAAATCTTACCTTGCTTTCCAGATTAATGAATGAGGGAGAAGTCCTATTCTGCTTGCATAGTAAGGCTGAGAGCAAATAACATGATAATAGGAACTGTGATAACTGATTGTCAGCTGCTTAGATGTACTCAGATGCTGCTCTACAACTCTGACCAGATGCTGACTTTCTGGTTCAGACTGCGTTGCAATGAGGGTATCAGTATATTTATGCTGAACTGTGTTAAGTTTGAGGGACAGTGCTGGTTGACATAACATATATTCTCAGTATACTGAGTACATGGAGTTCACAGAATTATTATTTTATTTATTTTTATTTATTTATTTTTTTATCTTGTGAAATGAAGTTTCAGGTCAAAGTGAAAAAGCCACTATTCCCTATTTTGGTAACACCAAGGGGCTAAGGTGGTAAAGCATTTATTCTCTCCTTGTCAGTACTTGATCCTATGGTACATGCTGGAAGAGTTTCTGAGTCTGATATCCTTTCTTTGGTACGTAAGGATGCTCTAGAAGATCCCACGTCATGTGATAGGTCTTGAAATTGATTGGAGGCTGGATCTGTCATGTAACTTTGGTCATTTACTGGAGATAGGGTGGCTGTTGCATGCTTTGGTTTGCTCTGTTTTAAAAGCTCTGTGTTGCAAGTCTTTGGGTTCTGGATATTTGATTTGTGACTAAACGTAAACCTGTGCTGAATCTCTGGATATAATGTCATTCACGCATGAATGTTTGTTCTTGCGAAGCTATTTGTCAGAGTATCCATTTCTTCTCTTAGGTTTTGCTACACCATTTAGAACAATGTGTGCTGCTGTGAATATCAACATTTCAGATTTTACATATTTTCCCTAATCAAACCAGGCTGCCATCAGCATGCATTATTTTGCCTGAGGAAATTTCATCTGGCAGCCTGTTTCTGAATGAAACTCTGGGCAGTAGTTGAGGAACAGCACATTGTTTCAGAGCTTTCACCGTAATGTAATTAGTAAGAAATCTGCATGTGCTCTGCTCCACCAGTGCTGCAAGAAGCTGTATGCTCATAGCCACTATTACTTCACATACACAAGGGCATGAGTGCCTACAAATTCTCACATTTCTTCAGGGTGAAATTCACATCATGCGTGTCCCACTTAACCTTTTAAACAGGGCTAATGTAGCACTGCAGCAGTACATGCTTCCTGCCAGCCTTCTACCATGTGGCACACTCCAGATGAGTGGAGTAGCCTGCCTGTTTAAATGTTCCCTTATTTAAAAAAAAAATAAAAGATCACTAAATCACTTGGTGGTTTTTTTTTTTTTATAGCTTGTTAACTCAGTTCTTCAAAACTGAACACTGAGGATTTTTCTACAGACATTTAAGAGAACAGAGTGCAGTGAAACCAAGTGCAATTTTATCAGATAATTTAATAAAAGTTTCCCTGTTTTGCCTACTGACGTGTACTGTAGTTTTCAAGCTGTTAATGCAAGAGTTTGGAGATGAAAGAAAGGGTTTGACTTTGTGCATTGAATTAGTATTTCTTAGGGAATGCTATTTGCATGAGACACTTGACCTTTTTTGCACCTTGACACCTCGACAAACTTGTCCTTATTCTCACTTCATCCAAAAGCATTATTTAAGTGAGATTTTCACTTTTAGTTTTCTCTTTATACCCTAAAGTCATCACCGCAAGCTTTGACATACCTGAAACAAAATCCTCAGTTTCTCATTACAACAAATTGCGCCCTAAGCAGCAGGAGAGCAAATCCTAGGAAATCTTTTGGGATGCATTGAATTTCTCCTGTTGAATCAATCTACTGCTTGGCTGCTCCTGCAGTTCCATTATAGCTATCTATTTTCCTTTCCTCAGCTCTGGAAAAAATATTCATGGTGCTCTCCACAGGGTATCACCTGAGATTTCTAGAAGTCCATATAAATAGGAAATCATTGTTAAAACTTTAAAGCTCAGGAGTATTGGTCGAAAACAATTTTAATTTCAGGTAATGTGTTTATTGTTCATTTTCCATTTCTTTAGCAGCAGGGTTGATTTTCAGTGCTGTGTGACGCCTTGTATCATAATGCATGTTTTCAGTGTGATGGTTGCTGATTTTTCTTCTGAATCATCCACTTCATTAACTGGTGGAGACAGATGGTTAAACTGCATAAAACTGGTTTGTCATACTGAATACCTACCTCTGTATTTGAGGTAGTGACGATGACGTTTTAGGAGGAACATTGTTTAGGCATATATATCAAATATATCAAAGCAAAAAGATGCCTCCTCTTTTTATGCTGAACCATAATTGTCCATTATTTGTTAAAATCTATGACATGTACTTTCACTAGATAGTCTAAGCCAAGTGTATGTACACAGCTTTTCTTGTAAATGTCACAGTTAATTGTCTGTCTGTCCAAGAGCCT
Source organism: Anas platyrhynchos (assembly GCF_047663525.1). NCBI lineage: Eukaryota > Metazoa > Chordata > Aves > Anseriformes > Anatidae > Anas > Anas platyrhynchos. The sequence continues at coordinate 31,269,231 of NC_092589.1, read as the reverse complement.
TAACAAAAGCTGAGGCATTTGCCTAAGTGAAAGCTGCCCCACATCAGAGTCAGCACTCAGCAGCTTGCTAAAATAAACTTCCTTTCAAAAATCCTCTAACCACAAAATAACAGAATATCAGGAAGAGGTGTTACATGGGTTTGTCATGTCTCAGCACATTCACACTCCATTCACTGCTTATGAAGACTCAGATTAAGAGATACTGACCTTAGCAGACTTCTTCTAGGTTACCTCTGGGGAAGGACCCCCTAAATTGAAAAGAAGTCATTTATGTTCTGGGGATTTGGTTTGGGGGTTCTATTGTTTTTCTTTTCCCTTTATCTCAAGTATCTGGTGCTCACACTGCAAACAGTGGCAGTATGCATCTGTTATAAAACTCTGCTCAATATCCTAAGAGACAAGAGAACTAGAGAGAAAAGTAGTAGCAAAGTAACACCATGGGTCTTTTGGGTTTATGAAGCTGAGCTGATGGGGTGAAGGTGTGCTGCCTCTCTGGGCATCTGTGGCATCAGGTCTGAGGAGATTCTGGTGCAGAGAGGACAAACGCCTCTGTTTCTTTTCTGCACTGCTCATAAGCTCTGGCTGAACTCAAAGCTAGTGTGCAATTCCCCCTAATTCTTGGACGGGCTGTTTTAATTAGCAACCCTTCATCTCCTGTGCTGCAGCATGAGGAGTTACTGGAGGGCTCTAGCATTAAGGAGAGGAAATTCCTCCCTTTCACCCCACAGAGAGAGTTGTGCAGAAGCACTGTTGTCTTTTCCCCCAGGCAGCCTCGCACATCTTTCCCCCTCTAACCTCCCTCTGCCGAGTCAGCACCGACACAGGGCTTGTGCTGATGTGGCTGTTCTGCTTCTGGATGGGAGCGAGCTGTATAGGTGCAAGCATCACACTTTTCTGTTAGATGTGCATCATTTGTCTGCTCTTCTCACTCCTTCTATTCTCCATCCCTTCCAGCAGCATTCTGCAGTATTGCCTTACTTGACCTGTCTTCAGTGACTGACATGTTTCAGGGAACAGGGAAGACAGTCCCCATTAACACAACCTCAGATTATTTTGCAAAGGGTTGGATTTAAGAACAGTGGCTGGGATGTTCTTTTTCAGAATATTTCTCACTCCCCCAGACTACTCGTATAAATAAGGTAGGTCACAACAAGGCTCAGGGTATATTCTGAGAACATAGTTGAGTTTTCACTGTGGGAATGAAATGTCAGCCAGGAATTTTTGATTTAGAATTCTATCAGTAGACATGATGGATGGTGGTTTCTAAGTCTGTGAACTTCAATCAAAAGGTAGATTAAAAATTAATGGTTGCTACAATATCTTTTCCATGACTCATGATTTTGTAAAAAATAAAATAAAATTTAAAATGGCAAAAAAGCTGTAGAACCTAACATTCTCAGAAGGGGTTCTCAACCTCTTTTTTTCTTCTTCAAATGCACTCCAATAAAGAGCCTGGTTCTCTTTTTGTCTAATTTTCACCCCTTTTTGAAATATGTTTTGCAGAAACATCTCTGCTCTTACAGGTTAGTGTTTTATAATAGACACGTTATATATTCAATGACTGAAGATATATTTTTTGCATCTTTATATGTGATATATGGTTCTTTACTGAGCTGAAAAGACTCCCAAGTACTGGCTAGTTCTGAGACACCTTGCTTGAATTTACATTTCTTCTGAAAGTTGGAGTACCTAGAAAACTAACATACATACCCCCACCCCACCCCCAAAAAATAAAAAAGGCCTGAGCTGCAGTGATGGATAGGACCACTGGGGGATGCTAATGCTTAATGGTTAAGGTCTAGATTCAGCACCAATTGGCACCCTGGTTGTGGGAGGCCCCTTGGGGACTTGTGCATGGCTGGCAAATTTCTGAACCTATAGATAGGAGTAAGTCACTGACCAAAGTTCAGTGTTTTAATCATAAAACATCAGTCGTAAACATGCCTCTTCCTTCTGGGATCACCTGAGAGAGAGGGAGACAAAAATGTAAAGGTGGAGAAAGCAATTTAGAGGAAGAATGAAACAAAGAGCAGAAATAATAAAATTTAGCGCTGCTTTATTTTATGGGGTTTTAGAAAGTGGCATTTGTCCCTAACATTTAGAGCAATATGTGTGGTTGGTGGGGGGGGGGGTTGGAGGGGGGGGGGCAGGAATAGATCTTGCCAAAGAAAAAAAGATCTTGCCAAAGAAAATCTAAAGTGCTGGGGTATCTTTTCTTTCCAAGATGTGGGAATTGATAGGTGGTTCATCAATGTTGCCAACATCATATCATCTAGAGATAGTAAAAAGGCCAAGTAAACATCAATGGTTTGCAAAGCACGTTTGCGAAAAGAATAGGTTGTGTCTGTGCGAAGGTGCAAGGCTGGAAGCATCGCAGCTGATCAGAACCTCAAAGAGCTATTGCTAGAAACTGAATGAAGAGCACCACACAGCCTTGGTGTACCTTCAAGGTAAGGAAATCAAGATAGGGAAGTGAGAGCTTGATAGCGATAAACTGCTAAAGCTCAAGAAAAGATGGACAGCATTTGGAGCAGAGTGCCTCTCCACTTTGCTTTCTTTCCAGGTTATTGATAGCAGGTCACTGTTTAGTGAGTTTGTGTTCAGTAAGTTATATGAAATTAGCTGGCACTATTAGCATAAATTATCAGAAGCCAAACTGTCTTTACAAGCCACCACAGCTCAAGAAGCTGTTAGATATCTTATGAGAGACCATTAATGTTGTGAGTTATCTTTGTAGTCTAAGAAACACATTCTTCACCTCTGTGACTGCTTGTTAAGACTGTTTCTTAAACAGCTTTGTTGCTGTAAAGTTTTCCTAACAGCGCCCAGTCAGGAGCTCTATATATGTATATTGGTTCTTTCAAACTTCAGTTTATGCTTCTACTTTCAGTTTTAGTTTCTAGTTTTACCTTTCACTTATGTAAACATCAGTGTCTCCTAGTGTAATTCAGGCCTCCCAGTGCACAGTACTCTGCATATTGTCATCTTACACAGGTTTCCAAAAATGTAGGATGTGTTTGAACATTTACATCATCTGTATGATCGTGGTATTTGTTGCTATTTTATTTCCTAACATGGGTCTCACAGTAAAATTTCATGTTGCATCCTTGTTATTTTAGTGAGAAACTGAAAGGTAGCCTGTGTTCTGGAGAAGTTTGGGTAACTCTTGTGCAGATCTGAAAGGACAAAAATATAAAACCCATGAAAACTCTAAATTTTAGTTGGTGCTTTTTGATGGCTATCTGGTTAGGAAAACCTAGTATACATTGAAGAGTGTATTGTATCTTGGTAGTCTTAGGTAATTCCCCCAAAAGACAGCTTTTTTTGTAGCAATAGTTGCATAAATTCTGTCTTCATTGTACCTGTTTTACAGATAAAAAGGGAGCATGCTTGCCCACGGCCTGACATCTCTAGGGATCTCTTAAAGTACCTCAGCAGTCCACTTCTACCCTCCATTCCTCTCTACTTCCTCCCCACCATAGCCCTCTAATCCCAACAGCCTTACACAAAAATGAAAGAAATGTTTTATGTCTGAAGTCTGGTGCCTAAGTTATCTATGTCCTGATCAACCCATTTCCCACATAGGAAATGGATTTTCTGGTTTGCTGCTTGCTGGCTACCTATGTCTGCACAGCACCACCACCTTTGAAGCTTTGATTCTTTCTAGTTGTTTTTCTTGTATCCTTCCATTACAACCATTTGTCCTCCCCCAAAGTGAAACTCAGACATGTAAACCTCATTAACTTCTATAATGGCAAGCTCCAATTAGTGCTCCACCATCTACCTTTCTCCATTTTCATGTGTGTGCATGAAGTAAAATTTCTTATGATTGTCTCCAGTCATGCCAGCTATTTTTTCAGACATAATTTAGATATCTTTAGGTTGTCCGATATACTCTATCACATACAAAAAGTTCACCAACATTGCTGTTAATTTGAAGTGCCTCGTCCAGTATACATAACATTTCTAATCAGGTAGCCTAGGACTGTTTCTTAAATGGCTTTATTGCTGCAACGTTTTCCTCACAGTGTTCAGCCAGTAGCTTTGTATACGTATACTGGTTCTTTCAAGCTTGAGTTTAAGCTTCCATTTTCAGTTTTAGTTTTTAGTGTCACCTTTCACTTACACCAAGAGCTCTTTGAACCCTAATTTTGCTGGTTGTGATCTTAGTGAACTGAATTACAGTTTCCCGGAGCTGCATTTTTCTCTGACTCAAGTGTTGATTTCTCTGTCTCTTACCTGGCATTTCCAAGATATTTTAAGATACCTCTTGAAAGAACTGTGTTCTCTGTCAATGATAACTTCATCTGTAAAGATTTTCTTTTGGCATTGCTGGATCTGTTTCAGATTAAAATGTTAGATCATTTAGAACTTTATGCTTTATCTAGAAGAAGCTAATTCAATTCTAGCTGATCTGCCTATGAGAACTGAAAGATTTGGTGTGTTTTTGTAGCCCTTAAGTGGGAATGCTTGATATCTTTGTTTTATAATCAAAGGATCTCTTCTTTTTTTACTTGCAATTCATTTTATGCAGTCCTTGCTAGATAGAGTTCTTTTCATTAGTCTGCTGGCTGTTACACACTAATTAAAGGACAAAAGCGGCAAGAATAAAAGTGAATACTAGACATTAGTTTTACTACTATTGCTAGTATACTCACCTACAAATACACGAGCAGGTGTTACAAAGACCTTTGTGCTCTGAAAAATGCAGCTTAGTTCAGCTGGAAAAATCTGGAGGAGGATATTTGGGAATTCACATCTTTTGTATGAATGTCGGTGAGAGGAAAAGGGGGAAGCTGATGGCATACAGATTCAAAAAAAAATAGGTTTGGTTAGAACCTGAGCTAAAGTGAGATTGGGAAGTGATATCAAGGGAATAATTAACAGGTAAAAATAGATACATGGAAGCATATGTAGAGTTTTGGATTGCTTTGATGGTAGTTGAGCATTGCTTTGAAAAAGCTATTTTAGAGACAGAAGTGGTGAAAAACGAAGACAAAGGGGAGGGTAATCATTAGAAAAGAAAGATAAACTTACAATACCATCTCTGAAAGAGTCAAAAAAAAAAAAAAGAGGGCATGCAAAAATAGCAGTAGAGAAGGTGTAAGGAACAATGTATTCTCTAGGGAGAGAATTAGGAAGATTTTAGTCATAAAATATATATTTCTTTTTTTTAATAAGTTGTCAGTTTGAGTTGAGGAAGCAGAGACTGGAGTCTTGGCAATACTCCTAAGGAGGAAATCAATTAAGAAATCCTAGTGGCAGAGATGTGAAAGTTGGCAAAAAAGGAAAACTGTAGTATTTAAGTAAGAAAACATCCTAAGCAATCTTACAGTAAAGGTTGAGAAAACTGAAAAGCAATATTTTTTATTTGAAAAAGTGGAAATATCACTGAAAGGGAAAAACACAATTATGAGGGAAGGAATTGGACAAGAGCAGTAGATGAGAGGAGCACAGATATTAAAGAACATAGAGGTCTGTTTAAAGGGTGAAACAATGAGGTTGGCAGGGGAAGACTGATGGAAATATGGTGCTTTGAAGAGGGGTGTGCAGTATTAAAAAATTGAAGGAAGTATTGTCAAACGAGAACCAGGTTAAAGAGTGATCAAATTCCTGATGGGATGGTCCATCCAACAGGGAAAACAGAGAGTGAGGGTCAGAGAGGTTCTGCAGCAAAATAGGTGAGCTGTGTTGTGTAAAGCTGAATTTTCCCAGACTGATATTGAGAGGAAAGGAAGAGAAGAAAATTGAACACCCAGGTGAGAGGAAAAGGTAAATTATTGCAATGAGCAAATCCTAAAGGCCACACAAATGCTGATGTGACAGTAGACCAGAAGTTCACAGACCCTTGGATTTACCACTTATCAAGGGAGAGAACTAAAATGTAAAAGATCTGATTAGGAATTTATTGAATGGATGTCTCTGAAAACTAGAAATATCTTTATTTTCAGGTGCTGTGTTTGCTAAGTTACCTTGGTTAATCGTTCATACATATTTCCACCATGCCATATCTCGGTAAGCTCTATTTCTCTTGATCTAGTCAAAGTCTGTTAGTCAGTTTTCCTTATCCTCATAAAAACATAAAATCCAGTCATCCCACACAGGGAGCATCTCAAGGTATCATAACTAGTTCTAAATTATCTAGTTGTGGTATAAGGAGTGACACAGCTGAATTAGAATAACACTGCCTAATATAATTGGCAGTAGGATTGTGCTATAGGGAACTGGTCAAAAAAAATGCTGAGAATATTGACTGCTACATGAAATCTAGTTGCGTTTTCTCATAAATACAACAGATCTGACCTTCAAAAATTTATTCAATGTCTAATCTCCTTACTTCTCTATACATCTAAATCTTAGATTATACAATTTAGAGGATAAGGGATGACAGGGATGTGATGTGACCTTATGCTCACCTGCAGAACTCTTGTGTATGTATTCCTTTGGTTGCCATCAAAGCTGCTTCTTCCTTTCTTTTCTTTCATTTCTTATAGAACATCTTTCTCCTTTTGGCCAGAACCCCAGACACTGCTGATATGTCACCCTGAAATATCTGCTGAGCCCCAGATAATCCATTTCCATGGTTAAACAGGTGATTCAGTGCTTCTCGTCTCCACCCCTCCTTTTCCACCTCCTCCCCGCCCACAGATGCCCTACTCTTCCTCTGAGTACACTGAAAGATCTTTTCTTTCAGTGTATCATTTCATCATCAGGTGAGACACGGAAGCCTGAGCCACCTTTAGTAATGTGACTTTGAAGATGAAAGTAAGATGGAAGAAACAGAAAGCAAATGTCTGTGGATAGAGAGCTCAACAAAGACAGTAACTGATTATAAATGTTGGAAGGGTAACAAAAGATTTAGCACTGCTAAGGAAAACCGCTCCAAAAAATAGAAAGTAGGCTGCCCAAAGGACCATCAAAGCTGACAAAAGTGAGAGTATGATAAATATATCAGAGAGAAAAAAAAAAATCACCTTGAGAAAATTATGCAAGTCTACTAGTGAAAAGTAAAAAAATAATGTTTTACAAACAAAGTAAGGTCATCTTGGAAAACTGAGGAATGCAATGCACACATGACCACTAAAGGGAGAGGAAAGAGTATAAGCAACAGAAGGACAATTAGAAGGAGCACAGAAATATCAAAAGTAAAGAGGAAAACCATTCCATTTAAAATCTCCCATCATCACAGAAGGTGAAAAAGAGAGAGGGCAAAGAAAATAGATACTGAGAGAGTTGCAAATACTTTCCTAGGAGGAAAATCAGCTTTCTCTAGCAGTGCAGTATGCTCTTGGAAGATACGGTTGATGGGCTGCCAGAAGTGAAGATAAAGTTCTGGAATCAAAGTGTGTTCATTACAGCAACATCATGAATACATTTCCATATTAATTCAGGTATGTTGAGTGATGCACACCAAGGATTTAATGTGCTTTTAAGGCTGGCCAGCACTTCAGAAGTCTTTTTGAAAACTGGCAAAAGTGACAGCCAACAAGTAGAAGCATCCTAAACCTGGTCTTTCTAGTCGATTCATTGTTGATGAACTAGAACAGAGAAAGAGAAAATAGAATCTTTTCATGCAGTAGTGTGTTTGGCAGACTTTGAAAAATTGAATTAGATCCTACATTACTATAAAACAAAAGGCTCAGTATATACAGTCATAAAAAGGAAAAGCATTTAAGAGATTAATTTTGTTGTCATAGAAGGAATTTGCAAGATTTTTCATAGCATTGTTTGGAGAACTTTGCTTTAGACAGTGGCACAAAATACACGTTTTAAAAATGTTTATGTTAATATGACTGAATATCTTCTTTGGGAAGAATTGAAAATTGCTGTATGTTGTACTGTCTGAGGTGTTCTGAAACACAGGCATCATGTCCAATGAAACACAATGTAGCTTCTCAAATCTTACAAAATTCAAACAAAATAAGGTATGACCAGGGGAATGTTCTGCTAGTTGGTTGCTTGCTCTCATCACAATAGCTAGAGATAAGTTATCTTAGAAATTTGTATCACTACTGCCCCAGAGTTAAGGCCCTCTATTTTTCAAGGGATTTCAAAATGTGTAACCAAGTTGAGTAACATTAACTCTACCAATTCACCATCTCAGAATTTTGAGATGTAAAGCAGGTTTATGTGCTTGCAGTGAGATAACATCCTGAATGCATACTCAAGCTTTATCTGTTTCTGCCCATCTGGATTCAGTTCATCTGTGTATTGTCTTGCTGGCATGTTTGCAGTGCAAGTGAGCTCTACCAATACTGGATATTTATCAAGAGATGCTATCAAATTGTGCAAGTTTGCTTGTGCCAGTGGAAAGAAAGAAAGAGAGACAGGGGAGTAAAAAAAGATCATTTTCCTCCAACAGAACATCAACACACAGGTGTGAAACAAGTAAAAGTATGCTGGATTTCAGCAAATAATTGGTAATTTTATTAAGTACTCCATGCTTTCAACCCACTGGAGTGCTTTGAGAGCAACATTGTCCTGGGGAAGTGCTTGTGTCTTCTGATACCTTGAAGAGATCAAGGAAGTACAATGACTATATGCCTCTGATGGGTTAAACTGTGCCTATCAATTAACAACCAAGTCCAGATATCGAAGTGGAGAATGGCTCTTCCCCTCCTGTTTGCAGTGACAAGGGCTGTCACAGTGCATGAACATTCTGAAAACACCAGGGATAGAGCATTTAATGCATCCAGTGATACTAACAAAGACCCACAGCAGATTGTACTCAGACCCTGCTAAGTTAAATGAGGAAAATGGGACATCAGATTTGCTGATAAACAAACATGGAAAACCTCCACAGAAATCAGTGGTGGTTTGTGGACTCAGCAACATAATGTTTGGTGACATAAGGCTTTCACTGTTGGTGATAATGGTGTGGTGTATATCATGGGGACTGGAGGGAGTTCTGTCTGGTTAGGGAGTCAAGCACTAAATTTTCTTCTCTACCACCTATCTAGACAAATAGAACTAGACAAATATTTTCCAGGTTTCAAACATTAAAAACTATCTGAATGTGGAAGAAAATTTACTCACAATTTCTCTGATATTCACCACTGAAAGTCTGTCACTTAATTTTTTGCCCTATTTTTAAACATAAGACCAGTTCAGGTTCTTGACTGTTCTGAACTGATTGGACTTGTTTTATATCAGTTAAGGATGTAAATGATTCTCCATGAAATTTTACCTTTCTCTGAGGCACAAGTGCAAATACTCGGGATGTATTTTCATGTTTGCGTATACTGCTTCCATGTGTCAGTTTTTATTGCTGTTGCTGCTACCTAGCTAAGTAAATTCACAATTAACAGGATTGCTAGTGACTTTAGTAGGGGTAGCTGTATTTTGCTTCAGTTTTGTTGATGCTGGTTTTTATATCTGCCCATTCTTGCAGTCATTTTATCAAGGTCTCTTTGTAATGGCTTATTTCAAACAAATGTAGACATTCTTAAGCTATACATCATGCATTCCAGTAAATAACACAAGTCTTCGGCCACTTCTGAATGTGCCTCAAATGGCTCATCTCTACCTGCCAGGGCTACCCTTTGGCAAATTTCTGCTTGGTTTTGTTTAACTGAAGTTTACAAAAGTGATTTGATTTCCAGGGTCTTTGGCAGTGCTAGTGACAGCAATGGCTTACAGAGAGATACCTTAGACTGTTCCTGAAACAAAGTTAGTGCGTTGTATTCAATACAATAACACTACCCCAACTTGTGATTAAGTGCTCAGTGAGTTCCATTTCCTTATAAGAACATGTGTAAGAACCCAAGAATGTATGCCACAAGTGAACTAAGCATCAATCTGTCAGCAGCTTAAGTGTGTTTGGGATAGTGCAATGGAAATATGCAGTACAGTGACACAGTGTTGTTCTCTGGGAAGCGTTTAAGAGCAGATGGAACCTGTAAAATAGACTGATTCATGATAGTGTACAGCTTCTATCAGATTTGTTGGATGCTTCCTTGATTTAACCTAAATAAACACAGGCCTTGTTATATATATTGTTATATATATAATATGCTTGCATTTTCAGTAACGTGCCAGTAGCTGCAGGTGGGGCACCCAACCAATATGGTTCACAGAACTTCATCACTGAAAGTTTTTTACTTAAAAGGTACGCTTACTTCCTAGAATAGTGAGATGGGTAAACAGTACAGTATCTTTGTTGAAATATCCTGAGGAACTGAGAAAAAAAAAAAAAAAAGAAGATTCTACAACATAAAGAAATAAAATGCTGGAGTCTCATTCCAGCTCAATGGAAAGTTAGCTCCACTGTAGGCATCTCTTAAAATTCTAGCATAACATCCATAAAAATGAGGTAGGGTTCTACAGAAGTAACAATACAAGTCTGTAGCATTTAACAGAAAAAGGTTAAGCATCCTTCTGATCCGTTGAAGCACACTGTAAAATCCTGCAAACAATGTTTGCAAAAAAAAAAGAAAAAAAAAAAAGCTGCAAGTGTACATATATATAAGGGAGATGTTACATTCATGTCTGTAAAGAAGACCTTCTAAGCAACATCCCTTGCTAATCAGAAGAAATAATAAGCACTATATTGAGATCTGGGAAAACCATTATATTTGTGCAAAGCACCGCCAGAGTCACCACTTTATGGATTTTGAGTTGCATGCCATTGTGGCTGTTACAGTGGTTTAGTTGCAGTGTTCCAAAATCTGCACCAAGTTGAACCTTGGCATGGAATTTGCAGACAGCCTACACTGGCAGTTATCTCACTATTTTATACTGGACTAAATCAGCTAAAATTTATATATAAAACGTTTGCTTTCCTTCCTGCTTTTTGTGCTACAGAACTGTTGGTGATTTGGTTCATTTATTTTGTTTCATCTTTAATGTCTGGCGCAGAAATATGTCTACACTAAAAATCAGAGGAAATTTTTAAAAGCAAAAAAGATCCTGAATCCTGCCTGCAGCTTCAGACATTTTTTTTCACATAACTTGAACATAAGTGAGAAAAAAAAAAGTCAGTGCCTACATAGCAGCCCTTACTGCACTTGAAGGACAGAGTTTGTCAAGTCTGCATTCCTTTATATGTCAGAGTAAACACAATCTTTAGTTAAAGTATTTGGATAAAAATCAAAGCCATCAGGTAGAATCCCTGGCACTGATGTAGTTATTGGCTAAATTCTCATGGCTTCATTAAGGCTAGAGTTTCATCTGTTGGGTTGGTCTTAGATCAGTCATCTATAGCCAACTTGTGGATGAGTCACATGGAAGTGTCCCCAGTATCTTCAGAGCTGTCAAGTTTCATACGCTGGATAGGAAACTTGCTCGTCTGACCTCCCCCTTGTTCTCCCTACCCCTGGTGCAGTGGCTGTTGCTTGTCTCCAACTCTGTCTGTCACATCCAACAGCGAGGATCCCTGGGAAAAGTCAGCTGGAGTAATTTATTGCCAGATGATACATTATCCAGCAGCAGTGCACTGACAGGTCCTCCTCTCTCATGTGCCTGAAAGCACAGACAATCACACGCTCGTACCCCCATCATCCAATGCATGAATCTTGTGTGTGCGGATTCTGTGGCATTTCTCCTCTTCATTTTTTTGGCTAAGGATACTTGCATAAATTCAAGACCTTATTCTCTTTCATCTACATCATTTTTAAATTAGTAAACAGCTCTGGAAGCAAGAGAGATGTAGATATGGCTCGTTCACTGTAAGAGTTTTTGTTGTGATATGTTGACAGATGTTTCTAATTCTGCCTGAGTTCAGTGAAGCATCGTCTGCTTTTTAATTTTATTGTGCCCACGTTTTGCAATTTTACTTTATTCTCAACAGTTGAAGCTATCTGCTTTTCACAGTCTTATGGAGATTACAAATTATTTTATCATGTAAGCCAGGTAAAGCAGGGATTTAGAAAGCAAAGATAAGATTTCATGAGGCATCAGTAGAATGTTCTTCACTGTGTAACACACCCTTTTCTGCGAAGTAAAAGGGTTTTGGATAATGCAAAGAAAAATGCATTATCAAATCTTTTTTATATTTGTTATCTTCCTTTAATTTAGCAACAGTGAAGAAAATACAGTGAAGAAAATACTAAGGGAGAGTTCAGGGAAATAAAAAGAAAACTTGGAATTAATGATTTTGAAACTCTTCATTCTGTGTATTCTTCAAGAGCACATTGTGCAGTATAGGGAGTTATCATAGGTTAGGGAATTTATCCAAATGGCAGTCCTTAATAAAGTGGTAAGTATGTATTTGAGTAACATTTCTCAGAAACTTTTTTACAGAGAGATTACGTGGGGCCAAAACCATCTGAAGATTGTATATCAAATTTGGTGAAGATTGATACTTGCATGACTGTTGCCCTGATCTATACCATTTCACAGCTTTTGGCTTTCATTGACTTAATTACAGTGACTCTCAATTTCAAAGTATTTTAAAAGAGAAGCCAAAGAGATGTTGGTGGATGAGAGAGACCAGAAGTAATGATAGCGTATAATGTGAAGTGATAGAGAAGTGGAATGAGTGTCGAGTGTAAGTCTAAATAGTGAAAATAAATCCAACCTCTGGCTGACACTGGAAGTGAATTTCGTAATGAAAGTGTTGTGAATGGCTCATCACGGTCTGAAGAAGCAAGACTTGATTTATATACTGCTTTGCTTTTAATAGCTGCTACCATTGGTCTTTCTCTAGTGTGAAAATATCTCTAATTTTGTACATGATCTGCCTTCTGTATCACTTCCTGTTGCCCTGTTTCAGTCCTGACAACACCTTATACACGCTCATTGGCCAAGCTACCATCAACAGTGAACTTTCCACCAATACAAATCATACACATGACCTCATCTGTTATCTGTATAAGATGCATCTAGACCTGTAAGTGTCTAATAAGAATAATAAATTATTTAAGAAAAAAAAATGTTATTAAGTAGACATACTTTATAGAATCTTGCCTGGTATATTCTCCTCTTGAAGACAGCTTGCTAACAACAGTCTCTCAGGAGATCTGTTTTTCTTCTTTGCATTTAAATGTTTGCCTTTTGTAAGCCACAGATTTCCCTGAAGTGTTATCCATAAATGTACAAGCATACGGAAAAGTTGGCTGCAGATATGTGCAATAAGCATATTGGAAACTTGCAGTCTGCGGACTCTTCAGATCAAAGGATTTCAGAGCACAGTGCTCAGGCCAGCTCAGTATATTCCTCGTAGTCTCCCGCTGCTTGTTAATGTCCTTGTTGAAGGACTGCACAACAGTCCTTCATGCTAGCTGTGAGCAACACCAGGACAAGTTCTGGCTATAAGAAGATCAGGGCAGTGGCCTGTCAGCTCTACCAGAAAAATATCACCAATGTGCTCTAAAAATTCAGGAGATGTGCTCAGCAAATTCAATCTCTGAGCAAATTCCTGTAGACAATGAGCCGTATTCTACTTTAATGCATATTGGCTTCACACTAGCATAACTCTGGTGACTTGTTATGAGTTCATAATTTGTACATTCGTAGCTCTAAAGAGCTGTAGCAACAAATGTTATGCTAGTATGCTTGGAGGCATGCTGGCACTGAACAAGTGACTTGCTTGCTGGCCTCCAGAACTAAGGGAGCTATTTTTCCATTAGATTTTTGTCTTTGACTGACTTTTTGTGCTGATTGACTGAATGATAGCTGTGCTGTAGTGTTCACACACTGCTTATTACACATCAGAGAATTCACACTAGAGAGTCAGCATAATGTTTTTTGTAGTGCACAAACCAAGGTTTCCCATGGTTGGAGAATTTACAGTATTTTTCCTGCATGCATTCCTTTATACATAACTCAAGCCAAGCTTATACCATGTTCTTTACCTTGGGGAAAGGAGTATTGGTATCCTTCTCTCTCTCTCTCTCTCTTTTTTTTTTTTTTTCTTTCCAGAGTACTAAAACATCTTTGAGATTACTACTCCACACCAAATTTAGTTGAACTTGGCCAATGGATTCAAAACTTACTAGAGAAGAACTGACAGACAGATGATGGATCCATAAATTATGTTATCAGGCTGAAAAGAAGATAAAGCCAGCAGGTCAGGGAAGGACAGGCTAACAATGAGATAGAATATGACCAGACCCTTCCTTGGACAGCCTGACTACTGGTGGGTATAAGTGATATGTTACTGGTTCCCACATAATCTTGGTTTTATCCAGGAACCATGAGAAGGAGGAGTTTTAATGAGGGATTTGGTGAAAGCTAATGAAGTAGTCTTGTGGATGCTTACAGGAAGCTTCTTAAAGGTATGAAGAGCAGCTTGAGAGGAAATATAGCAAGGAAAAATAGAAACCTTAAACTCAGGAGGGATGCTTGTCTTATTAGTATAAGCAAGCATAACTATTGAGTGTCTCAGTTTGTTAGATGCCATGGTACTGATTAGAGAGTTTTACTGATGGCAGTGGAGCATCAACTTCTTCTTTTCAAAGACAATTTTGCAGCTTTCAAATCTCCAGAAGTTATTCTGCCACCTGCCTTGGACACTCATTTCTCTGTCTCACATAACACCAAATGTCATCCTCCTATTTCACCACTTTCCTCAGGACACCCACTCCCAACCCTTCCCAGCTACAAGCATGAACTTTCATTTCCAAATGCAAGCATTTTTCTCTTAGAAGGTAAGCTACAAATGACAAGCTTCCTGCCTCAGTGTTTACCACAAAATACTATGTCTACTTCCCCAGCCCAGGTGGTGCCCCTGCTGCAGTCAATATTCACCTTTGGATGCTTTCCCAACATTTAAAATTGTAGTATTTGATTCATGGGAAAGACCCTTGCATAACCCAATGCCATCCTTTAGGAATCCCACCCTGGGAATTGCTGCATTAGGATATATCACCATTCTGCGTTTTGTAGTTCCCGGTAATGATTTTTCAGAAGTTGTGTGTGTGCCAATCCCACACAGCTCGACTGAACTCAGCCAGAGATTAAGGGCCTCCATCCCTGATGCCAGAATTGGGCCTCAACAAAGCAAATTATGACTAGAGCTGAGTAAGCAAAAACTAACAACAAATTTCTTTCCCAAATTCACTTCTTCTTTGCCCTCAGATCAGCCATGAGCAGGCTTCCAGTTTTCTCAGATTTATTTCTAGTGTAGTTCTTTCAACAAATGCAGTTTAGAATATTTCACTTCATGACTATATTGTGAATCTTTAAAATCTAAAGCTTAAGTTTTAGCTCTTGGGTAAAATTCTTCCTTCCACGCTAGCTGAGCATTAAGATACTTCCAGCCAAGCAGACATTAAAAAATAGAGATAATGCTTCAGCAAGTTTCTGCACAAGTACAAACCCATCTTGGAATCCTTGTTAATGGCTTTAATTATGGGAACCAAGCTTTATCTTACAAAATTCACACATATGAGTGGAATATGCATGCTATGAATACTTATTTTGGTAGAATTCAAGTTGTTATGGACTGTGAAACAAAATCAGGGTCCTGATGTAATCAGTTCAAAATGCAAGCAAATGCATTTATCTTGTTAGCAAGGATCTGAGTATTTTGTGCTGTTCCTAGCACACATCTGAAATTAGGAGAAAAAAGAAGCAATGCATATGTTTCCAGATGGCTGTTTAGATGGTCAAATACTTCCAATGTTTGCAAGAAGTTTTAATTTTTTGTGTGTGACTACAAATGAACACTATCTGTGTTCATTTTACCCATTTAACCATATGGGCTAGTTTACTGTATGGTCTAGATTACAGAGCTAGCTTATGTCTCTTCTGTGTTCCCACATTTCCTGAGTGGTTACTGACTTCCCTGAGCTATAAAAGTTACTCCATCTAGTCAATTCATTCTGAAACATAGACAAGAACATAGTAATTGCGGTGTGTTTGTGCTGGATCCAGTGTCACAACTAGCAGCAATGATTAGAGTCAAAATCCAGTCGTTCAAAATATCTTAGTTAACTTGTGGGTGAGGTCAGGGTGGTACAGAAACCTGATACTGGACCTGAGAGAGTGGTTTTGATTCACCAGTCGCACCAACTACCCTGCAGGATCGCGGACTCAGGTATATTTTGTTAGCCTGTCGGCCTAAGAAGAGGGAACTGGTAATGTGCAAGGATATTCATGACCCTGTGTAGGAGGGCTGATAATGGCTATTGTCTGTTCACTAAAAAGAGCACTGGGAGATGAGATACAGGAAACCTTCCAGGAAGGAGCGTTTTGCATTTTCATTCAGGTGTTTAAAGATCCGTGAAAGTTTGCTGTTAGAGGAAGTATAAATTTCCTATCCCAGCCTGAAATTTTATCTTTTTCTCTTTGTCTCAGCAGCTCACCTCAGAGAGGTGTTTTGGATTGGGCTCCTTCCCTCTCCCAAATTTGTTTTACGCTACTCTCTTCTCTGATTCCAGCCTGTTTATCTTAATTTCTTTGACTCCTCTCTCTACACCATAGTAAAGAAAGAGTTGAGGGGAAGGGTAGGTAATATTTTTGTAATTTCTTTTCATTTTTTCCCCCCATCACCTTGGCAACCTAATATACAAATGTATACCATCATTGGTGGCCTCTCCTTTTACTACAGTCTTTCATCTGGTAGCTCCTGTGGAGAAAGGATGAAGACATCTTTTCTCCAAGGAAGTGGTTGTCCCTGAAAACAAATTCTTCCTTTCAGAATCTGTCATTCCTCCAACCAAGGTAGCAGCGGATCTTTCCTGTCTTCCAAGGCAAGAGAGGGAAACCTTCCCTCCCCTGCTCGGGCAATGCAGGAATGAGCAAAATAGTCATCCTGCTGGAACTTGGTTGCTTCATTCCACATGGACAGATGAGCACTTGGTTAGAGGGAAGTGAAGCTTTGTGAGCACATGGCCCAAGCCTCATTAATTTCCGTGGGCTTTGGAAATGGTTGTCACAACATATTACTTCACTACGGCCCACACATGTCACACCCAAATTACAGACTGCCATATACTAAAAGGACAGTTTCAAGAAAGACATTGTTGGAGAGTACCTCACCTGTGTTACTTTTCTCCAGCATCCACATCCCCAGGTTTATCTGCTGTCTTGATGGGGGGGGAGAGGGGAGAAATATTTAGCATACAAAAGGAGGATTTCTTGTGCTATAGTTGCTTAGTCCATTAAATCGTGACTTGACCTATTCTAAATCCCTGTAGATTATATGTATTTTTGACCATTAGCTCCCATGGAACTATACTTTCTGGCTACCTTTTATATTACTATGGAAGCTTAGGACATGGATGATGCAACAAATGCTACCATAGTGTTGCTGTTGGTTTGCAGCAATTGTGTGTGTGCTTCAGTGGATGATGGAGGGTTAACTGTTCCCCTGTGGTACGTGCTTTCTTATGAGTTTTCAGAGTTTTTTTATGAAGCTCTTTTCTTTTTACCTCTTTCATCTATTTGTTGTGTATGCCCACATGACCTCCTGAAAATACAAACACACTCTTCTATTTGCAGAGCCCATTATCAGCCTTGTCTTTAGCCTCATGATAAAGGTCAAGTAGATTAGTTAGGGAGGCTCTTGCCTTTCTAAATCCATGTTGGTTATCTCCTTTTAGATAATTACTATCCATGTACTTCTCTAACATGCCCCAGGGTATAGTTTCCATTCCTTGAATACTGCAAGGTTAAATTCATCTACTTTTGACACATTTCGCTTTGTTTCAGCTCTGCTAACTGTTTTAATGCCAGTGCTTTTGTGATTAGTCACTTTGGACAGGGGAAATAGAGTAAGTGCTTAGGAAGAATATTCTCCAGGAATAATCCTCTAAGAAATACTTGTGGTACAGCAGCTAATGTTTCTGATTTATCATGTAAGTTCTTCAGATATCCATGGTCTATTCTATTCCTTCAGCATTGTATTGCCTATGCAACTTCATGCTGTGTACAGAAAACCCGTGGGAATAAAGGAGCACAACAGTAAGAACAAGATGACTAATATTAACCTCCCTGTAACCTCTAGTCAGACTTAAAAATGCCACTGAAACATTGAGGCTTTTGAGGTTCTCATTTTAAAGAATAATATTCTGCTTTTAAGATGCCCACATTTCATGCCTTTCAGGAAAAAAAAAAAAAAAAAAAAAAAGTAGCAGGTTTCTTGTATTTTACACTCTGTCTTCATTAATAATTATTTCAGCAGAAACTTGAGGGATTTAAAAAATACTTATACATGCAAGATGCATCTCAAAATTACTTGCTTCCAGTGAATATCCCTTATCTATGGAATAATCAAGCTCAATAACTGTGCTTTAATAGGTGCTTTATCCATAGTTAAATGTGTGCCTTTTGCCTGGTTTTCATTACCATTCTTCATCACAACAGGACATTTAAAATGCTATATAGGATAGTATGGCATAAGCAGTATGGAGAAAATATGGCATTCCTTTCAAGATCTTTCCTCTATAATCTTCAAATGAAAATATCTGTCTTATTTAAACTTTCAGTATAATAATGATTGCTGATGTGATAACAAAGTGGGAGCTTTTTGATATTTTGGCTCTGACAGTTCTCTATCTTTAGAAGCTGAATGTTTTCCTGTGTGGTGTATCTTTTCAGCAAAGCAGTGGTGAAGATTTATCACAGTGAGCAACACTGGTTCTTCATCCCCAAATATTTTATATTGGGCACTGTGTGACTATTTCACTAGTTAATGTCTCTTTTTTAAATCAGATATCATTATAATAATATTTTAATAAAATTATCTACATCACTGTGCCTGGTACAGATCTTGCAAAGATAAAATTTCCGCATCCCCAGAGTGCTATTTGCATTTGTAACTAATGTTCATTTGTAACTAATGCATGTATCCTGTGGTCAAACAAATCTATTACATTAAGCAACACGAAGCTTCACACATATGTTTTCCTTCCATCCTCTTTTCCATGACAAATGATTTCTTCGTATCACATGCTTTCTGTTCTTGCTAATTCCCCAGTGGTGTGCCATAGTATGTATTGAATTAAATAATTCAGCTTTAATCTTATACTTAGAAAGCTCTCCTGTGCTTGAGGTCAGCATGAACAAAAGACATTGGGGCCAAAAATAAAGACATGGTGTTTTTCCTCAGTTTCTTCATAAATCTAAAGAGAAACCCTTTTAAATGTATTTTTTTTCTCAGTTATGAGAATATTTAAACACTACAGAGACTTTGTCAATATATTGCCATTTTGCATGCTGCTCAGATGCAACAGTATGTGGGATATTTTATAAAAGCCAGACTAGACTGCAGTGTATCCAGATTAACATTTCTCATTGTCTATACATCTTTTAATAAAATCCTTCAAAATACTGGTATGTTTTTGTTCAGAAGGGTTTCTCTATATATGCATTATTCTGTGCTACTCGTGAATGATTGCAACTTCTCTGTAGATGAAAATGTGGTAAATATTGCAATAGACAGAATATTTTTCAAATGCTAAAACTCTAACCTTATAAAACAAAGAAGCAACCTTAAGTCAGCTGGGTAAGAGTTTTTTTTAGCAGTTTAATGTAGCAGAACTCAACCAAAGGGGTAAATTTTTGCTTTAGCTTTCCACTGATGTGAACACTGCAGCTGCATTTGTGTTTCCATATTCATTATTGCTAGTGTTCCTCCTGGATTATGACTTATCCAGAAGAATTTGAATCCTCGTTTGATGTTTTTAGTCTTTTTTTTATTTTTCTTTAATTTTGGTACAAACAGACAGAAAGAATACTCATGGCAGCCATTATTTCTTTCCACAATTTGTTGGAAGTGGCAGAAGCTATTAAAAAATGAAGGCATACATATCTCATGCTATTCAGCTAACTGGTAATTAAAGTGCAATTAAATTTTTCATGGTGTAGATTGTGTCTCTTTTCCAAAGAAATTAGAAGCTGTGGCCCTTTGAGAATTGTATTCTTTGTCAATAGGCATTTACTGCTACAGCATTTATTAAATGTGATCATTGATGAAGTTTGAACATTCAACATACTTATAGGAGGAAGTTTGCAGTTAGTTGGCTTTTTTTTTTTTTGGAATTGTGGTGTTCCTATAAAAATGCATTGTCCTGAAGCTTCCCATCTGTGTTAAAGATTAATAAATTGCAAGCAAAATTAATCACTTTGTCTCCCCATTTCAATTTGGAGAGTCAAAGTGTGGTGCAAATTGCCCTCACAGTTAGGGAGTGAGTCAACATGATGGATACCTGAACCCATAAGGTCATCTTGAATTATTAATCCTGGGGAATAGTCAGCAGCGCAAGCTAGGTATTCTGAATTTCCTCCTCAAGGAGACCTGGACTCTGCACTGGCTATACTGTGAACATGTGAAAATTAAGCTTCCCATTTGGGCATCAAAAGTTAGATGTAAAAGTAAGCTGACTACATGATTTATACTACCAGATAAATCCTATTCTCACTGTTATGTGAAAGTTTCTAAAATCTTGTTCAAGTATAGTAGCAAAACTGAGTATTTGCTATTTTGAACCAACTGCAGGTTGCTCTAGAAAGGATTTAGACATGTGGGCAAGGCCTACAGAAGTCAACTAAGCAGCCATTTAGGTACTTCTTTTAAATGCTTTCCTGAATAGAGATGGAATTAATGCTTAAAAGCTTAGATGTGTAGTGTAACACATGCTATAATGGCATGAAATGACTGCAGAGCTCAGTCTGAAAAACAGATGGACAGAAGACAAAGTTTCTCTAAAAAATCCAAAGGTAAGGGTGACTAGAGGATACAAATATGAAGCAACTTTGATATTTTGGCAATTTGGTACAAGAGGAAACAAAAGGAGATACGGAGAAAAATGCATGGAAATGAAGTTTTGTGTTTTGTTTTGTTTAAAAAAAAAAAGGTGTCTCAATTCTGGTATTATGAGTAGATCAAATAGGATCCAACAGAGGAAAGTCCAGTGGAACACAAAGCCTCAATTCTGTAGTGTTGTCAGTGTGAATTCCACACCTGAAGTATTTTCCAACAGGAGTTACAAGGAAAATGTTTCCTCTGGAATTTTTTTCATAATTTAGTATGGATCCAAGTAATTGAATACTTGTCAAAATGCTTCATATTTCAAATAAAAGGTTTGTTTTCTGTTCAGTTGTGGGGCTAAGTAGAGGTTTCAGATTCATTTTTAAGGAAGGAAGAATCCTGGACAGCTAATTCAGAAATGTAAAGCAATAGAGAAATTTGTAATTGCTAAGAATCCATGAATCCTAAATAATTGCTGATCAGGGATCAAACTCAAGCTCCTTAGATACTGAAATTTAATCATGCATTTAAAGTCTTACATTCACAAGAACAAAACATTAATCGAAGGCTTGTGTATATTGGGAGCTCAGTGTAGTGGTTGCCCTGCCATGCGCTTCCTGACATAGAAATGAAATTTATTGAATCACAGAATCACAGAATCACAGAATTTCTAGGTTGGAAGAGACCTCAAGATCATCGAGTCCAACCTCTGAGCTAACGCTAACAGTCCCCACTAAACCATATCCCTAAGCTCTACATCTAAACGTCTTTTAAAGACTTCCAGGGATGGTGACTCCACCACTTCCCTGGGCAGCCTGTTCCATTGAGTACCACTAAAACTTGTTCCTTAAAGAGGAAAAGAGAAAGAAACAATCCTTTTCTTCAGAGAGTACCATCCATCTTGCTGTTTAGGGTAGCATAAAAGAGAAAGTTTAGTACTGCAGCCACAGTTACTTGCACTTGCTTTATGCATATAACCACTTTGTTTTGCTATAAGAAAGGGAAGATGACAAATACAATTGAGGTGACAATGTCTGAGAATTTAGATTTTTGACTTGCTAACAACCTTCTTAATGTTCAGATTTCAGCTATCTTTACAGTTATATTCATACAGGATGAAATTCACATGCAGACAGACAGCCCCAGGCTTATGCACCACATAAATCCCGTCTAAGCCCCTAAAATGCGTTATAAGTGGGCCTAATTGATTCACAGGACTTATACTGGCCCCTTACACATGGGAGAATTTCTCCCAGTTTTTTGGCTCGCACTAATTAACTATTGTACTATTGTTTAAAAATCTTTTACCCTTTTTTTATCTATTACCATTTTTCCTAGTGAGCTGATTTTGCACTTCCTTCTGTTTAAACATAAGCACAGAAGAATATTTGAGATCACAATGTATATATTAGATAGGAACACAAATGAAATGTATATTAGAAAGGTCAGCATTCAATAAAAATTCAAATCAGATATTTAGATTTGATTATACACAGTGTGATCCATGCAGTATGCACTTGGGGACTGTGCAGAAAATCCACTAAATATGGTGATGGAAAAGCATGCATTTTGTAAAGGACTAAATTCATCGTAGCTTGTAATGATTCTTAAGACATTGGTGGAGAAGAGAATTACTATAGCAACTGATTCTGTGTTTGCTGGTAGTTTAGTATTTGCTAGTACATTAAGCACAATCTGCCACTTCTAATTAATACTTCATAATTTATATTTATTGTACCATCAACTTTGAGTCAAAAGGTAGCACAACCATCTTATTAACCTAATAATGCAAAATATATTATTGTTTCTAGTTTGTGCCTTGCCCCATTTTGTCTAGTACCTTAAAGGACAAATCTTTATTTTTTTCCCCACATAAACCAATTTTCCAGCTAACTCCTGACCACCTAAAGAAAATCAGACCCAAAACATCAAATATTACTCTAAAGAGAGGAATGTTACATGATTTTATATTTACATACATTTTGGACCAATGTTGTGAAGACACATGCTTTTGTTTTTTTAAGGGTACTGTTTTTATCTGACCAATGCATTTGCCTCAAGAGTAAATAACCCAAAAAGGTTTTAAAGTACTTTAATTAATCTTTTCAAATACCTGTGTTTCTCTTGATTTAATGCAGCATGACCTAATTTACTTTGGAAAAGAATCAAGCTAAATGTGAAATAGCTCCACATTAGTTTTCAATGAGAGCATCTACACGATGGTAGAAGTAATCTACCTTAAATTCACATCATTACTGAAATCAAATTAACCTTGAAAGTCCAGATGTAGACAAAATCTTATACTCTGGTATTTATGCAGAAGAGTCATGCATTTATGCAAGAATTGCAGTTATTTACAAATTTCTCCTAATGGTAATTGTGCTTGCCTACATATTATAAGTGATTAAAAATTTGAATTGTAATCCAAAAAGTGTTTCAGATTGGAGTCATAATTTCAAATCAAGGCAACCCAGGGTACATTCAGATAGTTCATTGTACCCTGGCAAGTGTAGAAATTAGTTTTGATCAAACACTTTTTTAAGGTATTTGTTAATTGTCTTTTAACCTATTTTAACTTATTGGCCTATCTGTAAAGTAGAGGGTTTTGTTGGAGTTCACATAGTTTTAAATAAAGTGTTAAAATTAAAAGTGATACAGTAAAACGCATATGGTGAGGTAATCAATATCAACATTGTAGAACGGTTACTGGGTGACAAAGACATACTGGGTAAGCTGCTCTATAGGTATTGAAGGCCTGAACTGCCATCAGTTTGTTCACTATGATTTATGTAATCTATTTTTCATGTAGATGGTAGTTTGCTGCTTTTAAAAATAAAGGTGTTGTTTGTAGAGTCATGCTACAAAAGCACTGACAGTGAGAGTATGTGATGTTTTGATACATGTCTATACATGAGGCTTGTGATGCAGTCAGCAAGCCTGATGACTGTGGAGGTTACAGATCTTGTCAGGAGCACTTTGTAGGTAAAAACATAGGAAAGAAATTCAGTGAAGGAGCCTTGGAGGAGGGCAAGCCATGGTAAAAGCTAGAGGAGATGTGGTGGTGGAGGGTTTGGAAGAAGTTTGGCAGTTCCTGGAATAATTACACAAGGCTGCCAAAAGGGAAGAGAGAAAAAGAATGGAAGAGATGAGTGTAAGTGCTTTGGAATGGAGACAAAGCAAGGCATCTCTTTAAGCCAATAATCTTTCCATGTATAGCTTCTCTGTTAAGAGGATAAGCATTTTCAGTGGTTGTTTTCTGATACAAATATTTGTCCATATGAAACTGGCTTAAATTGTTATGTCTTGTATGTTGCATAATATTGTATGATATATTGCGTGAGATGATTTGACCTATATTACATGATGTAGGAATCAAAAAAATGTGATATTTTTATATGTAATCTGTCTTTTCTCATATTTTAAAATGTTAAGGCAATCTGCATATCTGTATGCATTCATTTTAAATCTACTTATGTCACAGTGGAAATACTTTCACTATACAGTAGCATTCATGCTGTCAGCGTACTTCCGTGCACAGCAAAATTTCCTTCTTGGCTCATCTCTATTCATAAACAAATGTCATGGAGAAATTAATATTCTGCAGTTTTTAAGAATCTACTGTATCGTGCCTCAAACTAGCATTGAAAAAAGATGCATATTTTGCAAAACTTAGTTGCATGGTTAGCATTATTTGTACTTTATAGTAATGTATAAAAATTATCATTTACATGGGTAAATTATCCAGGCCTTCTGCTGTATTGTAATTAAATATCTGTGTGTTTGAAAGTGGACTTCATTCATACTTCTATTCTGGATGTGAAGTGGTAAAGAGAATGGTAGCATCCAGCAATCTAGCAGTGAATAACTTTGGGTTTCCCTTTTATGTACTTATTATATTTTAACCTAAAATTTAATTTGTGCAAAAATTACCACAGTAATCAAGGTGCTTTCTGAGGAGGCTAGATGTCAGGTCTCAGAAAAGTGGCCTAAACACCAAAGTAGTGATCATTTGGATGTAGGATGGCATCTAGAACATGCCTGGGGAAAGTAAAAAGTACACATGGCAAAGCTGCCCAGAAGGACAAAACAGGAGCTCAGCCATCAAAATGTCCATCTTGTTGCATATCCACAGTATAGCTGGATGAGAGAGCAGATGTAATGATTCGAGGCTAAGGACAGCAGCTGACAGTGGCACCAGTCATGTAAGGGCTAGAATTGAGCCACATACCTTCTCATATGAAGGTACAACTCTCATCAGGTTTTCTTCTGATAAGGGGCAATGCAAAGAACTGCTCTAAATATCAAGGACTGCAATGAGGTATGTGATAGTTTGTGCAGAAAGAAACCCTGCAGGAAACCAGCAATAATTAGCGGAGCCCTTTCTGAGAACTAGTCTTTCATCTCAGTCAAAGTTGCTGTTCCTAGAACATTGCTTGGTGTAACAACATGAGCAGAGAAAGAAACAAGGTAAGCTCCAAGTAAAGAATGAAATCTCTTTATTAAAAAAGCGTGTATCACTGTGGTATGTAGCTGCAAGGTGACTCCAGGGAAGAGCTCCATGTTTCTGGGAAAGAAACTGTCCACTGAAAGGAGAACATAATATTTTGCTAGAGAGGTCTTTTTTCTGCATTTTGTTGAGAACATCTGGTCCAGCATAAAATACAGACTGATACAAAAGCCCTGAGAATGGATGTCATGAAAGTTGAGAGATGTCTAAGACATTTCAGGGAAATCACAAATTGACAATGAAATGGTGAGGTCCTATTGTGCTACAAGCAAAATCAGATAGGGCTGTGACATTTTGGTTTTTTTGCTTGAGGCAAGTAAATGCCATTTTAGATTTTGATGCCTGCCTCATGCCATGGATTCATATTTAATAGCAAAGACTAAGTATGTGGTTTTCCTATGCCTCACAAAAGCGTATTGACAGATTTTTTTCATGGCTGCCTCCTGTACCAATTTAGAAAGATGCCCTTTAGGCTGCAGAGATTAATGGACATGTCGTAGATCAATGGGTAGTTTCCTGAGGCTTTATGCACAGCACACCATTGCATGTCTTAACATGTTGTAATTTTCAGTGCGTACAGGGAATTTACTTTGCAACAGCTGTTAGCAGTCTAGCAGTTGCTTCAAAGATGTGTATCTTGCATGTAGCCCAGCCAAGTGAGCAATCGGCCTCCGCAGGACACACCACTTTTGTTTTGTGTAGGTAGACAGGGCCCGGGAGTGGAAGAAATGTAAAATCATGAATAAAAAGATGAAAGAGGAGGTTAGAGGGGGAAATAAAGCAATTTGGTGGGGGAAAAAAAATAGCAAAAGAAGAAAATATAAAGAGAAGGATAGAGAAACCAGGAAAGAAAGACACAGAACCTAGAGGAGGAAAACTGAGAAGAAAATAGGAAACAGTGTCTGGGGAAAGGGAGAAAATGGAATTTCTTCTTACTGTTAAAAATAATGACTTGTGAGATAGACCAAGGGTTCTGCCTCAGACCTAGCTGGTATGTGTAATGGCACACAGATAGTAAATATTGTTGAAGGGTTTTAGCTGACGAAGAGGTATGACCTGGGGCACAGGGTGATGTACTACTCCAGGACCTGCAGATTGGTCACCCTGGCAGCTTTGCTGCACTTGCACAACAGCTTACTGGAGCTCTTCCCAGTGTGCTGACTGTTAATGCTGAGCTAGAGCTAGGAACCTTGTCTCAGTGTGCAGAAATTGTCTACTGGGAACTGTGGGCCAAGTAGTACCGAGTCTTTCTTTAGCTCAGTGGGACACAACTAACATTTGATAGAAAAAAGAGAGTTTGATGGAGTCCATATGTGTTTCTTTTGCTCGTTTCCCCTCCTCCACTCAGCCATAAATCAATGTGTTAATTGCCTCCACACAACTGGCTAAAAGAGAAATGTGGTTGCTCAATGTTTTGTAATTTCAGACTGTTACAAGCCTCTTATTCCTGTGCCTGTATTGCAGTTGAAGCTCTTTCTTTGTGCCTGCTGCCCTCAGTGAATGGGAAGCAAGGTAAACATTTATCAGGTTGTTTCAGATGATCCCTGTCAGAAATGTGCTGCATGAACGGGATGTCTACCCACTGGCAACAGGGAAAGCCAGTTGGACACAAAATGTCTGTGCCTCCTCCGGTGTCTGTGCAAGCACCGTTGTAGGCCCTAGTCAAGTAACTCGTCAGAATTTCCTGCACAGATTAATAGGCTTTTTGTTTGTGTGTTTAATTTTATTTGTAATTCTGATGGGCTCATGGCCATATTCTTCAGTGTCATGTTTGGTCATTGTTCTTGTGGTCTGGCACAGAGAGGCAGCCACTGGTCTTGTTGGCAGCCACATGACTCCCAACAGGCCCATCGTGTATATTTATATAGTAGCCACTAAGTGAAATCAAAAACAGCTAATTCCTTGGGAACTGCATATCCTGCATATTGTACACGATATTTTGACTCTGCAAAGTCTTTATTTCTGTTTATACTCAAGATATTTATTAAGTAGGTCCTTGAATGCATTGCACTTTATCTTAAATCAATTGTTCATGCCTTATCTTGCCTACAGAAATATATTTGTCATGTTAAGATACAAACCTGTAATGCTCCAATCTAGAAATGCAATCAAAAACCTCATACTGAGGACATTCTATGCAAAATCCCTATTGGAAAGTATCTTTTATCCTCCCATCTCACACATCTCTAAACAAGCCCTGAGTGGCTGGAGTAGTGACATAGCTAGAGTCAGTGTAGTTTTGCAAAACCTCAGAATCTCTTAGAACAACAATATATGATTACAAACTGGTGGATCAAGATTGCAAATAATCTTGTGTCAAAATCTGGGCATAAAACTTGGTTGTCCCAGAGAACATTGTAGAAAGAAAGCAGCATTTGAACAAAAAGTGAAACAAAGATCATTTAATCCCAAGTACTGTGAATTTTGAACAATGTTTTGGAAATTTGGCTTTGATTCTATGATGCTGACATTAACATTGTCTTATAGCTCTTAGACACAAGGTGTTCCATGTACTGGCAGATGATGGTGTACCCATGTCAGTCAGTGCATCAAGCATTAAAATCAGTGATATTATATCAGGTTACATCTGTAGAAACTGTCTTGAGATGTTCTGCTATCTGTAACATGCATGTTGTATTCAGCCATTGGAGATGGTAGCTTGCACACTAAACTAGGAACTGATATGAGACACCATGTAAAGCATGAAATCTTGAAAATTCCTTTACTTTGTGTGAACAGAAACATTCTTTTCATAGATCCATTTCCTCCTCAAGCAATCTTCTCAAAATTTTTTTGCCCCCTGCCTGTTCTGCCAAGGTACAAATGTACTCATTAATCAAGGTGTACAGCAAACATGGCTTTGCTTGAAAAACGCTTGCTCAATGAACATGCTAGTTTCAATTACAAATGGAGAGTTCAAGCATGTCTTGGTCTTTTGAAGCATTGCACACCCATGAAGAGGCATAGTGGTGTTACATGAAAAAATCTGTCCTTTATATTCAGCTAGCATTTCAGGCAACCCTTTAGAGCCTTGGAGAGATTACTGTTCATGATTGCTACTCATAAAATTCATAGCAAGTCTTTTTTTTTTTTTCTTTTTTTCTTTTTCTTTTTTCTGTAAAGAATGCTATTTCCCCCCTCCCCTTTCTTCCAGATTGTTTTGTTTCTAGGAAACTCTGGAGCAATTTACATGCCTTTTGGGTCATGCAAGATATTTTCTAGCCAGTTGAGTGACTGGATGGAAGGTAGTGTTCTTCAGTATAGTCAGATGGTCCTGTTTAGCTGCCACATTTTAACCACGTAGCTTACCAAGGATTTATAATTCTCTATAGAACTAGTGCTAATACATTAAACTGCTACAGAATCTTCCTATTGAAGCCTCAGAGCTTTCCACAAATGTAATTGAATTTATCCTTCAGTGAGAGGATCACTATTCTCACATTACAGATGGAAAAGCTGAGACATAAGGAGTAAAGCCAGATAGCTAACTGAGATATCTGATGCAAGGCAGTAGAGTTCCTGTTCAGGCATGCTGGTAACAAGTTATGCATAAGAATCTCACTAAATTTTGTAAATGCTACTTCAGCTATTATTGTTGCTATTATTGTTGAATATTATGATCTGGGAAGCAAGGAAAATTGAAATGTCAGCTGGTAAAGCACAGATCTGAGAAATTCTGAAAGGTGACAACATGGTGGGTGAAAGCAGAGAAACCTGTAAGAGAACTAAGTCTGGGAGGCATCTGAGTGGTCAAAACTGAGGAGATAAGCCATACAGAATTTGGCAGGGTGATGAAATTAGTATCACTAGGTTCAACAGCTAACCAGCCAAATCAGAAGCATGTACACAAACAGCTGGATCAAATGTCCGCAGTTGGGACGGCAGTGAACCAGCATCTTGCTGATTTGAAGATGGTAGAGGGCAAGGAGAGATCCCTGGCTTTCCTTTGTTCATAACCCATGTATTGCTATTAACATAAAACTAGGTTGGTAAACACAACGCCACTGCAGTAGTTACTGCAAACAAGATGATGCTTACTGAAGGAACAGCAATGGCACAAGGTATCACAAAGCAAAAAGGGCCATCTTGCTAACTGGATGCAGAGTAAATTCCTTTCTGTATTTACTTAGCTTTACTAATAGCTATGGATATGGTACAGTGCACTTCCAAAGTAAAAGTGGTTCCCAAAGAACATTAAGTCAGAGCTGATACTAAGCAATTGAAGAATAACAATTATGTTGTTCCTGTACTTTGGAAGGGGGAACTAGAGGGCCATCAGTTCAAAGAGATTTAAGAAAAAATCTGAAGGCAGAAAAAAATGAACGGAAAATGCTCTAAAAAGTAATGTAGGTTTAACAAATATGGATCGTGCAAGACTATTTTTGATAATACAACATAATCTAAATGAAGGACAATAACATAGAGTTAAATTTCATTAAATTATCTAATGAAGTATAACAGAGTTACTGTCATTCTAGATGGATATTTGCACACAAAAAATTAAGGTGGATCAAGAACTGCATAAGAAAGAGGCAGATTGGGAGAAGATATCCAAAAGAGGCAAACGTTCCTATGAGTTCTTTCATAACCTTCCACCTTTTCTAAGCTGGAAACTTATCAAATAGCCAACAAAAGAGGACTTGATGATCATAGGTACTGGGTTAACAGTTTAGCTAGTTTCTGTGTGAGGCAGAACATCCATTTATTGGTTCTGAACTTGTCACCTGTTGGTTTCATCTGCTATCTTCTAGGTCTTATGAGGGGCACTGATCATACCTTGCTTGCCTTTTCTATGCTCCCTTTGATTTTGTAGATCCACTGAGCCCTTCCACAACCATTTCTGTTGCAGACTTGTCCTAGTCTATTTACTCCTTCATTACACTGTATCTGACTGTCCTCATCAGCCATGTTTATATCTTTCTATTCAACTCTTTTGAGATGATGGGATCAGAATTGCATACAATGCTCAAGATGTAGGTGTATGGTGTATTTTTTTCAGCACTTTTCTGTTTTCTTTTCCTAAAAATATCCTAATATTTGTTTTGGTTTTGTTTCATTTGTTTTTAGTTTTGTTTTTGTTTTGACCAGAATGTTCATAGAGCTAACGTTTTCATGGAAATATTTATTATAACTCCAAGATCTCTTTCCTATATTATGCAGCTTACTTCAAACCCATTACTATATATGTGTGTGTATATATATACATAAGCTTACTAAAAGAGTGATCTATGTTAAAAAAAAAAAAAAAAAGTCTGTGGTCTTTAGAAGTGGAAAGTGACAGAAATCCAGCCAAAGGACATGCTGCTGTGATTCTTTTCTGAGCCACAGCTGTCATGAGAAAAATGACTACGTTTCTCCAAATCGCAGCCACGCTGTCTGAAATTGGCATTTGTAATCCTTTCTCTAAAGAGACAGAGTTGTTGCACTGTACCTGATAGTTTCCCTGCAGAATTATCTGGAGATACAGTAGAAAAAGAAAGAAGGACAGTATTGTGTAAACCAGTGATCTAACTCACAAGTTATCAGTCTTCTGTATTACAGCACACTTCTGAGGTGATCTGAGATTCTGAGGAGTGAAGAAAAGATATTCTGCACTGATGATGGCAGTACTGCCAGCTGCATCCTTCCTTGTAGAGTTTGTACTTGCACACACTCGCATGACCTCTCTGAAGTTTACTAACACTAGTAGCAATTAGATGTGCGTGGCTCTGGTGCTGAGGGAGTTCCTATCATACTGGAGGGGCAGGGAGTCAATTAGAGCATTTTGAGCATAGGGGATCCAGCAGTGCTTTTCATTCTTTCCCTGTCACTGTTCTGTTGCTGAAAGGATCAGCATACAAACATGCAGGTTCATGATCTGCTCACAGAAAGCAGAAAGTCTAAATTTGCATTGCTTGTATCTGCAGCCAGTCTTGTAGCTGTGTTCTAGCTACATAAGATACCGAGGGTGGGTCATTTCTCTTAACATCAGTGACCTGTAGATTCATTCCTTGGAGAAGAAGGTAAACATCAAGGTCTTTGTCACAAATTAATATTTCTCTAGTACACGTTTCCCTTCCATATTTTATTTTTCTTCCTATGCATGTTCTCTGTAAGTACCTTTCCCATTCTTTCTTTGCTGTCTTTCCTGCACTTACTGTGTTTTCTGGCATTCTCTAAACATGCTCCATTTCACTTTTTAATTCTTTTTATAAATCCTTTGAACTAAACTGTTGACCCTAACCTCTTGTTCTTCCAGTTATGCAAGGACTGAGATTCCTATCTGCAGTGACAGTCCACCCCACCATCCGTAGCTGTAAGGATGGTAACCACATGATGAAACTAACGAGCTACAAGATGCTGGGAAGATTGGCCAGGACACAGGGACAACCTATGCCAAGTTTTTCCCTTCTTCCATTCCAGACTGAGCGCTGTTTGTTACTGTAACATCTCTTAACACCAGAAGCAGACATTTGAAGTGGACCATTCAAACAGACAGCATCAGCTTTTTAAATTGATTAATTAGACTTAGAGACAAGATGAAAACTGTGGTTTATAACACTTTGTCATTTTATTAAAATTATCATTCAAATCTTGGTAGAGCCAACATCTGGAATGATATCCATTTTAATGTGACATAAATTATCACCATAAGGAATATGGCAGAATGATCAGTAGCCAGAGAGAAATTATTTCTGATGAACAGCTAATATTTCTTGTGAATTCAGTCGATTAAGAAGTGTGATTGCTTATTTGATCACATCAGTTAAATTACTGAAACAAATAATCATAGAACAGTATGAGACACAGATGTGATGAAAAAGATTTTGAACCATGATTTCACAGATCTAAATCCTAAACTATTTGCAGAGGCAGTTATTTCACTGAAATAATGGGACATCTCTTGAGTGAGGACAGAATAAAAATAAATAGGTAAAAGAAGAAGAAATTGTCAATCTGGCACAAAAATTTCTAATGCTGCTGTCTCTACATTCCATTTCAAAAATACAACATGCCTTTTAAACCTACAAAACTACATTTACTTTCATCTGGATTGACAGAGCCAGGTAGCCAGACAAAACAGCATGGATATAAGACCCAGGCTCTGCATGAACCTAAAAAAAGTCCTTTTCCCTGAAGTTACACAGTTCTTGAGGTCCAGGTTAAATTCTTCGCTTTTCCAGGGACTTTTCTCTCATAAAATCAGACATATCACTTCATTTGCCTGTGCCTCAATTTCTCATCTGTGCAGACCAAGGACTGTCATGTCATGCTTTTTAGTGCTTAGTATAACGAGGTGCTTAAATATGTTGCGGTCTTTGGTAAAACTTTCAATACTAAGGATAAGAATTTTGACAATACAGCAATAATACAGGTAAAGAACACATATAAATTAGAATACACGAATGTACAGCCAGGATGTATTATAGTCAAGAGTTTAGAGACTTCCAAGTGAGGTATGATGAGAGGTGCTAGGTCTACACATCTCTACTATATCAGACCCAGCTGGCTCAGGAAATAAGGTTGACTTTCTCTTGTTACTTGGTTAAATCAGAAACATATTTCCAATATAAAGATTTTACTAAATATGTTTTCTCATCAGTGGCAACACTGTTCAGTAATGCTTCAGGGATGTGCACTAGTACTTACCTGCAGGAAATCCTCAATAGTAGTGCTGTGGAGCTGCACCCACAAGTGAAAAAGGTCAAATCTGGGTTAAAAAAAAAAAAAAAAAGAAAAGGATGATTTCAGCATTAAACTGTTCAGTGATGCTTTGATTTTGTCAGTGAGGCACTGTGATGGGGAGATAAAATGGACAATGAACATTTCAGGTCAGCTGGACTATATATCAGCAAAGGTAAAGGATTTAATCTGCTGCTCCAAAAATGGCATGGCTGCTGCAGAAAGTGTAAGGGGAGTTGTAAGGTCCTCAATGGATTTAAACGTACCTGGTTGTCCATAAGGAGTTGAAAGAGAAGAGAAAAAAAAAAAGAGAGAGAGAGAGAGAGAAAGGACAGAAAGAATAACTGTATAAAATCATTTTTATTGCAAGAAAAAAATGTGATTAATATGTGAGCCAAGCCAGTAATCTTTTGGAAGGCTTTCACAGGGAACCCTAAAGATTATATGTAGGTTAAAATAGATATGCTGCCCTGAGAAATTATATAGTTCCAACTAGACTTCTAATGCTTAGCATGCAAAACAAAGTCATTTATTCTATATCAATAACATTTTCCCACCTCCACCAAAAATAACCCTATAACCTTGTTCCATCCCAGACAAAACTCTTGCATATGGCTGGTGGTTATCAAAAAAATTGCGTACAAAGCTCTTTAAGGATATTTTCTATAAATAAAACATTGCTTGCTAAGCACTATTCCAGCTTCAAATTGCAGGGTTTGGTGTAGGAATTGCCAGGTGAAATTCTGTGCAGGAGATCAGACTGAACAGCTGCAGCACGGTCCCTTTGGCATTAAGATCTGTGAGCTCCTAAATGAGCACAGATAGTTGTAAATGAGCACTGTTAGTTTACCTGTTTTATACTCCTGAGGAATACACTTTCTTTGACTATTCATAAAATAACTGGTTCATTCTTGGAGCAGTTGATAGATACCAAATGTTTCATACTTTTTATCATAAATAATCATTTGTCTTTAAATTTGTCCTAAAAAATGCTTCTCATAAGTCCCAGATGTGGAACCCTTTGATCATCCCAGTCAAGGAGTGGAACAAATATCATGCGAATTATGAATGACCAGTCTTACATCGCTAAATAATGAAAAAATAAAAATCACTGGACAGCGTAAAAATAATCCCTTGGCTGCAGTTTAGTGAAAAGCTTTAATGAATGTACTCAAATACTGAGTAGTTCAGAAATCAAGAACACATCAGAAAAAGAAAACAAGGCTGTGCTGTATTTGTGGTGAACATTTCCACCCGCTGTAGCTAGTACATTTCTGTCAGGAGACTGATGCTGTCCTCTTTGCATTCTGCTCACCCCTTTCCTGAAGCCCAGGAGCCTGCTCTTAATTCCTTCTCCGTTGCTGTGGCTCCTAAAACTGCTTTATGTCTTTTATGCTGTCATATTTACTTGCATGAAAAGATACTGCAAACCAATTTACAGTCATGTATAGCATCACTTTTTACATGTCACCATATTAAAGAGCCTGGTAACATTTCCATTCTAAACCCTTATTTCAGGTTTTAGAAATCCTGCCTGCTTCTAATTACATCAGGCTGAAGACAAAGGTGTAGATGTTAACCCTGCAGACAGATTTACAGGAAATGGAAGGCATCTATTTATTTTAAAACATGAGGCATCAGAAAATAAAGTGATTTTGCATATCCTTTTTGATAGTAGCCGTTAGCTCACAACAGAACACAAAAGTTGCTGATTGTTTACCCTGTAATGAGAGATAATTTGAGTGTAATTAGAGGAACTGCAGTATTAAAATGTAGAAGGATTTAGCTAAAATTAGTCAAAAGTGTTTTTCTTTTTTACGTTGTTCTATATACAAGAACACAAAGGATTTCTTGAAGAGATTCAGAGTTGATACAGATTTATGGAAAGATTTTTTTTCTTTGTAAAGTATATGAACAGTAATTGCATGGAGGGTCATCAAGGCAAACCTTGGGGCTGAGCTGCAAATAGGAGCTATCAATTTCATGGTATATTAGAAACAACTATTGCTTTACCAAGTATTGGCCGTATCTTTGCTTACTGAAAATTGGTATCCGTGTATTTTGTGAATGAAGTGCAGGAATTGCTGGTTCCTGGAACAGTGAAACACTGAAGCAAGCTACCTGGAGACTGGGAAATAGCTTTCAATTGTGGTTTTGAATAACGAACTAGACAGTGCTTTCTTTGCCTCACTCTTCACCTATGCAGTGCTCCAGGCACAACCCAGAGAGGGGGCTGAGTCAAGAGGATTACCTGAGAGTGTGACCCGTACAAACCCATTGGACCTCTAACAAAGGTGTTGAGAGCTGGCCAGCTTTCTTGTTGTCCTCTTTGAAAGGTGGAGAGGATCAGGGAGTTACCACCCAAGTTAGGACATCACGGTTCAGATGAGTAGACAGCTTGACAGGTAAAAATCTTGTTGGATGTGGGGGTCAGAGGGCCATGGCTGAGGTGCTGTTGCTTGTTTGGATGCCAGTACCAGTGGGTACCACAGGGGACTGTCCAGGGACCGGTCCCGATTAACACCCTTTAACCTGCAGGAGGCAACGAGAGGCACTCCTGTGTTGTCTGCACATCACGCCACATGGGGGGGACCAGTTGACAGGCAGAGGAACAGGCTGGCATGGATGATGTTAGTCATAGACTGGAAAAAAGCCTTGCTGCGAAGGCTGTGATACAAAATGTAAATATGTTTTTCATCCTCCTCTAGTTTTCTTGTTTACAGTGCATTTTACTTGTTAGTTATTGTATTCTGTTTAATCTCTCTTTGCAAGTGGACTGATGGGCATTGACCAGTGCCAAGGAGCAGGAAACATCACTCCACAGAACCGTCTTTCTTTATTTCAGCTTTTAGTGTGATACTGTTCCCTTTCCTGTCCCTCAGGCCTTGGTAAATCTCATAAAATCCTTTTCAGATTGAAATCCTATTCTTTCTGAGCTGTTCTGTGTTTTACAGCATGTATTTCTCTGTAGTTGTGTTATTCTCTTGTTGACAGTCTTTAGGTGCTAGTTCCCTGGCTGGTAAATGTCTTCCTTAGTCTTAAAATTATCCATTTGTTTTGTTCAGAGCAATGCATGGGGATAGCAGATAGCTCACAAATACCTGACACTGCTTCTTAGCTCTTTTTGCCACGCCAGATTTTCATAATACTGAATCCTAGGGATGCCTGGAAGAAGCCAGCAGCATTCTGCCTGCTTACGCATCTTTCAGAAGAGCTGCAAGCTGCCTGGATTTCTCTTATAAACTCACTCAATGGATGCGCTTTCACAAAAAGGTGTTTAATAGATTTATTTCAGAATATGATAATAAATAGTTGTTTCAAATGTCAATTTTAAGGCTTGCAAATGTAACTATATACATGCATAAGATCAGAACATAAATCAGCACAGTAAAACAGCTTTGTAAATATTTATGAACTCAAGGCTCTTTGTTTCACACTTACTCCTTCTGTGTCCTCATCTTAAATTTTCAGTTGCTTTGGTTTATGGATGGTAGTCTGGGCTGAGTCTCTGACATTGTTAAATTGCCTCCTGTTTGCTCTGGCATTGCATATACCAAATGATGCTAAGTCTTTATTGACTTCAAGTGAACGTATGCTCTGTAGAAAGAGACCCGTTTGCATGCAGGGGCAGACTCTGCATTCTGATGGACTTGTGTGAAGTTTAGCAAACCCCACGTTGCCAGACCAAAGCACAGCCTGAATTTGTCCTTGTGAGCTGCCACCCCCATGGTGGCTGCTGGCAAGGCAGGACCCAGTTGGTGTTGGTATTTCAGACAGGGCTGGTTATTCAGGAAGGAGAGGGAAAGGAGAAATATTAAAAAGATGGTTGAAAGGATGAAAAGTGGAGGTTTGCAATGAACATGTGAAGGCCATGAAGGAATATCAGAACTGTCAGGGCACAGCACAAACAATCTAGTGAGTACTGCAAAAAGTTCTCTCATGCAAAAGTCTGCCTCCCTGTCTCCTGCTCCCACGGCTGTGATATTTGACCCAGGCATCCTGGCATTCCAGTAGCCCAGAAAGAGGGGGAATGACCTTCATGCTTCATCCATTGCAGCAGTCACAGGTGAAGGCAGAAGTTTGCAACCATCTGGGCATTGCTGTTTTGCAAATTTTACAAAGTTGTGCATGTCATCACTACTCCCATTTGTGCCATGTTATCTCTGCAATTTATATGACTGTTCACTAATTCACAACAAAATCTCTTAGTTGTATTTCCTCCTTGCTTAACTACTAGCAGATAGCACCATGTTAATTGATATAATAATCAGAAAAATAAAATAAAAATAAATCTACTGATATTTTTCCAGTATTTGTTTAACTGGATCTTTAAAGTTCCTAAGTGGTCAGTTTGTATTGAGACAAGGACTATCATTTTTCTTCTCTCTAGTCTACTGGCTCTCAGCCTTGTTGGATTGCAACCCACAACAGGTTTGAGAATGCCTCTGTGCATGTCTTGTAGTTTTTGTAGTATAAACAGTTGTTGCTCGTGTCAACTCAGGATGGATTCTTCACATTAAGGAGTTGGTTTCTGTTACTTCATGAGAGAACTTGATGGATAAAGGTCCTGAGAGGCAAGCAAACCAGGCATGCTTCCCATGTGTTTCTGTACATCTTCACTGAAACTGGGGGATCAGCAGAAAAAGGGGAGGTTGGGTGTGAAAACATTTTCCATGACATTTGCACATCTTCATTTGAGATTTATGACATTTCATGAGCATCTTGAAGGAAATTAATGATGATGTCACCCTCCATCTACTTCCTAGGGGAAAAAAAAAAAAGAGAGAGAGAGAGAGCATAGTTATGTTTTTATATATGTGTTTCCGAAGTAACTCCAGTAAGATTAATGGAAAACTTCTGATTGTGGAAGTGAGGAGTTTCTCCTCACAGTAGCAGATACCGTGTCTAGATGCACGAGCCCAGTCTGAGATGTTTCCTTGAACATGCATTACCAGTTCTTTTCTGCACCAGGGAGCAGCTAGCAAACCTTCAGAAATGGTGGCCTTGATGTATGTACCTGCTTTCTGTGCTGCCCCCTCTCCTTCATCCTGGAGGATCCAAGAGGTAGTTTCCTTCTGAAGCTTCCCTTTAAAATTATAGCTCTTCAGGGACCTGGGATTGTGAACGACCTCTGTTTGCAACACTAAGTACAGTAAATTCTATTGTGTTATCCAACAGTAGCAAATGAAATAATCCCACTCCCGTCACTTTCTAACAGGATAATGTTAAAGGCATTCCTTTGAGATGGAGAGTAATAATTTGCTAATTCCCCTCAGTATTTCATGCTTCTCAGTAGTGTAGCTAATTTTCTCTGAGTACCTTATTAACATTCACAATGACTCTGCGGTCCCACCCTAATAGCTCTCCACAGAGGCAGTGACTGTGAAGGTGAGAGCTGACACAGTGACACATTTTCCTCCTTTTTTCTCTGCAGACTGTATTATCCTGGCTTCCATCCGCTGAGGGCTGTCCAGCTGATGCGAGTGGGCAAACTGCAGTACAGTCAAGACATGTTTCCTCAAGCACTGGAGACTTTGAAAGAGGTCAGTGTTGTGAAATGCTACGTCCTCCCCCAGCTCTCACTAGCCCTGAACCAGCCATGTATTCCCTCCCCTTCTCCTCTGACTGTACCTTGTGCCTTTGCATATTCCTCACCACTTTTTCCGTTGTCGGTGCTGTTTCCCCAGGCTGCAGCTGAATGTGATGATGGGTCACTGTTGCACAGAGTTTCAGGCACTGCCTTCCCTCAGTATCAGTCAATGCTAATTGCAGTTTGATAGCTCAGAAGTGCCTGAATGAAAAATTGCTGTTAGATCTGAAGAGATAAAACTATCTCAGTGCCTTCTACTCTCATTACCATAGCAAAGGGATTCTGGGAGCACTAGAAGTACAAAAACAGGTGCGGAGCTGTGGTTTCTACCCTCCTTATAGTATCTTCTTAGGTATTTGTGATTTTGGATGGAAGAACTTTGCCTTTTCATGCTTGTATTTTACTGTGAGCTACGCAATCAACAGGCATGCTTCTCGATCCCCCCTGTTTCTGTGTCACTCACCATCTTTCCATTCAATCTGTTTTTGCAGCTGGTGCTTTGCTGGTTCCTTTTCAGTTTTAAGCTGTCCCTGTTGTACCTGAACTTATTGTTCAGGTTTAATGAGTTTTATATTCATTTCCTCCTACCCCAGGCTCTTATTTGTCCTGCTGTTATATTGCTTTTACTATCTGGCTTGGGACTACAACCTTAAATATACCGAAGAATCCCCTTCCGTGAGCAATGTTTTCAGGACATAGGCTCTCACTTGCTCCATGTCTCAAATCCTAAGCCACTGTTGGGGTATTTTTCTCCTCCTGGAAGATGTGCTGCCTCAGGTCCCCTTCAGAGAGGTCTCAGGCTCATTCACGTGTATTGTTGATTGTCCTTTGTTGAAGCTGGCCTGAAGACACTACAAACCCTGTGAGGTTCCCCCACTTGTCTCCCTGCCCACCTCCAGTGCCTGATGCAGTCTCCTCACCTTTTTCTCAGCACTGCAGATAGCCATCTGCAGTTTGCCCTCTGCAAGGAACTTGTCACAATACAGGCCTTGCACAGCTTGTGTTGTCTTCAGGACAGGGTATTTCACATGTTAGCAGTGAGTTTATCCTTAAGACATCCCACTGGAGAAATCCTGTCATCTCCATTTCCAAATGGGGAAATTGCAGGACAGAGGGACTGAAGAGCTTCTAGCACAACCTTGGGAAAGTTCTCAGCACTTGCTCCTCTCCTCTCTTCTACTTGAATGTCTGAAATTACATGCCAGAAATTGATGGCTTATGCCCCATTCACAGAGTTGAGAACAAAATAGCTGTAATTACACGGGCCTGCAATTTCTGGTAGGCATTGATAGGATTCTCTGCTTCTCCATTTACACCGTATATTTTCTTAGCACTAATTAAGCAGGAGTGTTTTTTGGTTTTTTGTTCCTGTACAGTCCTCTCCAGTGCAGAAGCTGGCTGTTTTGTCCCCTTTGTTTAATGTCCATATTGTATGAAGAGCTAGCTGTGTTGCAAAGAGGGGCAGCTGCTTGGGATAGAAGGGGATGGGAGTCTGCTGGGGATGGGGAGGAAGTGTTTTTTACTCCTGTCTGGATCCCCTTTAAATAGCAGTCACAACACAACAAATAATTTACTGGTTTGTACTTGCTTTTCTGAACCACCTGATCTATTAGGTTTTAACATCTGATTATATATGCAAAGTGAATAACTGATCATTTTCACCTCTTTAAATAATAAATCAGTATTTGATACGGCACCTTTCTTACCAAATCTTAGTAATTTAAATCTTCACTTGATATATTTAACTTAAATTGTGGCCAATTCTGATCATTAAGAAGTTGATGGGAGCGTAATCAATTCTATTTCCCATTCATTATTCAGAAGTAAGCCATATATCTGCCATGTGCCAGGTAATCTGCTCTGCCATTTCCTCTGTAATATTTATGATTTCCAAACATTTGGACCTTCCCTTTTAGCAAATGGAGTGAGCCCCCAGTCAGAGGAGTTTTTGTTTTCATTGATATTGCTGCAATACATCAACAGGCATGCTTCTAATTGCATTTCTAATATGATATTGCATTAAACGAAACTGGAGTTAATTCCCCTAGAGCTATCCGAATGCTGCTCATTGGTGAGGGCAGAAGTTGTGATGGGTTTTTGTATGTGTTTAGTGCAGTAGCCCATTGCCAGCCAGATTGTTACTGTATTATTCTTTGAGTGCAGACCAATACCTAACACAGAAACCATTTTTTCAAGATTTATCTCCTCTGTCCCTTAAAAAGGAGCACATGCTGTTTACAGTTTTATGTCATACCTCTGTGCATCTCTAACCATGCTCTCCAAGACATTAGTGGTCCAAAAGGACACAGTAAGTGCTTTGCAGCTGGGATGCAGAACCATTGATAAACCAATCCTATTGCAGCTTTGTCTACTCCCCATTCAGTCTCCACTTTTTTAACCAAATATGTCGTACAGGGAGAGACTCGCCTCTCACTCTCTGCGAGCACTGTTAAGCAGACAGAAAAGCTTCTTGTCATCCTACTTCCCCTACTTCCCCAACTTGCATGCATGGGATGCAGTGCTTCTTCGAACGGGATCTGAAGCTGACTCCTTCATCGCTGTCTACACAGGAGCAAATTAGAGCCATGTAATTCCCAGTTTGTTGCGAGTAAAGGATGTGATTCCTAATATAACTCAGATAATGTCCTGGAGTTATATCAGAACACAGTTTTGGCCCTCTGTGATTAGATGTGTCAACAGAGCATGCCACATGCTCAGAGCAGAAACTCGATTGCCTTCTCTGCTTCATTACTCTTCTTAATACACTCTGACACTGAATAGCACCCTGTTGGAGCTCTCGTCAGACTAATTTCAGCCTGGCATTAAGGAGAAGGATGGGGAAGGTGCAGAGGAATTGAGATCTGAGTGAAATTCACCTCACTCATATAAATCCTGTTTAATCAAGCACAGCCTCAGAGCTGCTGTGGATTGACAGTGGCTCTGCAGCAGCCCTGCAGTGTGTTTGCACCCGTAGATCTTCACACACGGCCGTGCAGCCCAGCCCGTATTTCTGCACCCTGCGTCACCTGAAAGTGAATCACAACCACCCTGCCCTACTCTTATCACCCTTTGGTTTTAGCTCTCTCACCTGCACCCCGAAAGAAGGCTTAAATAATGTGAGGGACCTTGTGTTACTCATTAAAATGAAATCACCTTTTAAAAGTATATTATCCCCTGCAGAATCTAATTTGCCAGGTCTTGGAAATAGAAGTATTACAGAGAGGCAGTAATCTACTTCTGGAGTAAAACCTAAAGGTAGCCTTTGGTTTATTGTACAGCCAACCTATCATTTTTAAATTTATATATATATATATATGAAAAAATGTAATGCTGGGAGAACAAATGGAATTATAGATCAGGAAAACCTTTGTCAGCAAAACACCAGAGCTGGAGCCTGGTCTGACAAAACTAATTTAAAGAGCCTTGGATGACTGTAAAAGTGGCAGTAACAACAGTTGCAACAGGCTGTCTGGGGATGGGTGAAGCTTCTCGACCTGGAAGCAGCGCTCTCACATGAGCCCAGGACGGGTCTGCATTTCTGGAGCTCGTGGGAATCCCCTGGTGAGTGTCTGTGGTTTGTCCCTGTGCACATTCGGTGCCCTAAATATTTGGTAGGGGTTATCGTTACCTTCACAGCACTGCAGACTCCCCTCTTTGGTTGACCATAACCTGAGTGCAACCAAACTGTGTGAGGACAGGCAGGGTGTACAGGGGAAGACTTGGAGCTGGTTTTTCACCCTTGCCTCCTTGAAGTGAGTCCCAGTGGTAGTGGTGGTGGCAGCCTGTGCCCATGGGCTTGCTTGAGCGATGGCTGGTGGGGACCAAGGCAAGAGGGGCGCCCAGAGCTGTGCTGCCTTTCATTTGCATTCATGGAGCAACTGCTGTACCTCTGATCTAATGGGTTTTATATTCTTCAGGGATACAGCGTGTGGTTGGTGACACTCTGGCCTGAGCTGCTGTCTTGCGATTACTGTAGTGTTTCATAATTAGATTTCTTCTTTTGTCTGAGAGGAGGACCACACACATCACAAGACTCTGATCCGCCTTGGCTCTGCTGGTTAGCTCTAAGATATAAAAGAAAAGGGGGGGGGGGGCTCAGAGAGTTGGCATATTCCTCCATATTTTTCATACATCACCAGTTAAAAAATCCTTGCTTTGGAGGTGAAATTATCCCCGGTTTTTCTCTGATCTTTACAAAAATAGCTCTGTAACTTCATGTCAGCGTAACCTGAGAATTAGGGAAGTCGTTGCTATTCTACCTTCAATACAGCCTGGTTCTGACTTGTAGTGCACTGTGTAAGACAGAACATTGCATGAGAATGATTTTCTCCCTGAAGGAGACAAAAGGATAAAGACTGTGTGCATTTATCTGCCGTACTGAGGACAGAGATGAAATGGAAAAGAAATGTTGCAGGTGAGAGAGAAGTCAGCCACAGTAATGGTATCTCAAGGTTAGGTACGATATTAGGGAATTTTGCCTTTTATCAGATATATATCCTCATGGACATCTGTAACATCAGGGTGTTGATGGCCATCACTACTTGCCTGACCTGTGTCCTGTAGGTGGGCTAAAGATCAGGGTCAGCTGCCCTGGGACTATGATCCAGCCCAAATGCACAGCTTGTTAACACAGGTCTTTCCCAATAAATCCATCAGCTTTCTTGGCCAGATCATGTAAACACCACACACCAAACGTGTCTATATCTATGGCCAGTCCCCCTCACCCTTTTGCCCTGGAGTCATCCTGACCATGATTAGCCTGAGCACAGCTGCTCTGTGCTGCACAGCAACATGCCTGGGATCCCACCTGCAGCTATGCTGCTCTGCACCATACAGGGATTCCTACACTGTGCCCATGTTCATATTTCTCCACTCCACTGTCTCTGCCAAGTAAGGACTGGCTCTTATTCTCGCCTTGTACACTACCTCTTCAGTTATTTATATTAAAAAAGCTCTCGTACAGCATAACATTTCATGCTCAACTATGTTGAAGTACTTTCGTGATCTGTTCTTCACAACATTTTCCCCTCACGTTAAATTAGGAAAAACAGAAGACTAAGAACAGCTTAGTGAGTATTTTCAGGGAATATAATTATGACTTCC
Source organism: Anas platyrhynchos (assembly GCF_047663525.1). Lineage (NCBI taxonomy): Eukaryota > Metazoa > Chordata > Aves > Anseriformes > Anatidae > Anas > Anas platyrhynchos. Next base: position 31,225,734 of record NC_092589.1, on the reverse strand, counting down.
TTGCAAATGTTTTGCAAAAACATGAACAGATTTGTATTTCTCCTAAAATAGATGTATGCAAAAACGAGGATTTCTGATTTTATTTCACATTTCTTAGGCATTTCTAGTGAAATGAAAGAATTTCCATTGTTCTGTGTAACTGAGTATTTTACCATTTAGTAGTAGGAAGGCACTGTGGTAGCTCAGAACATCTGATTCTTTGTAGAGTTCCTTGCTTACTCTGATTTGTTTTGACTGATACTTCAACTTGTTCTTTCAGTCTTTTGCTTCCTTCCTCTTATTCTAAAAAGTTAGCTAATTGGAAGCAAAAATAAATTATGCCAGAATTTCCATATGCTTGCCTGTTTCTAGAAGTTGGAAGTAGAATTCGATTCATTCTACCAAAGAATCTTTATATTTATTTTTATCTTTGAATTTAAATGAGGTCCCTTCCTTGACATATTTCCAAAAAGATAATTTTTCTGCAATCTAAAGCTGATTTAGCTGAATTTTGTCAGCCGACTGAACCAGGAACTTATTCAAGCCCAGGCTGCATTTACTTTTTGATGATTTCTCAGCTTGTGATGAAGAAAAATCTCTGATGTTTTTTCTTCTATCGGTGCACTTGGAGCTCCCTTGTTCTTTCCTTAGAAGTGCTGAGTCTGTTTCCACCTGGTACTTCCCTTCTTCCATGAAGAATTTAAAAGAATGAAGAAGCCGAAATGTCGTATGAGAAACGGTGATTGAAACATGAGCTGGGCAAGGAGTATGTCAGACATATCTGTGGCAGGGAATCAGCAATACAACAGACAATATGAGCAAGCATAAATTGGGCTAGCAATGTAAGATGACCAACACAGAGAGAAAATAATCTATGGGAAATGAAGCAAAGAACCATTCCTCACATGTGCCTTTTTTGAGTGAAACTATTAATTTACATATTTGTTTGATGCTATGTATACTTTCTCCTTATATAGTCAGAGCACTTAATTCTATTTGTTAAGCATTAATCCATTTATATTTCAAGGACTTTGAGGCTATTAACAGCATAAATATCACAGTCATCTTTTAAATAATGTATCAAAACCTTGGGTGTTGTAGTTGATCAATCTTAAAATTGCCTTCATGCCTCAGTGCAAAAGCATCTCCCTCTATTACGCCAAACATCCCTCTGTGCAACACATTAGGGGACTTTAATGTTTTAACATCTAAGAATAATGTGTCAGTACCTCCTCCTTTGTCAGAGACAAATTGTTACATGCTTTGGGATACTTCACTCTGATTTCTACTATGCCATGCTTTAAAGCCCCCATCTAGAGAGTTGGCACTGAAATCCATGCCCTACCGCAGTTACCAACCCTTTGAGATGTCCTGAACAATGACTAATGTGTCCCTTTCTGCTCTCTTCTCCAGGCCTATAATATTATGAAGGTGACCCATGGGACAGATCACAGGCTGATGCAAACCTTGATGGACTTAAAGGAGCAGTGTGAGGCCATCATGAAAATACAATGAAGAAATTATCCGGTCTGGAAAACAAAATATTCAAGGAGAAAGGAAATCAGATGTTTTTTATTACATTAGGAAGCTTTTCAATGATTTTGTTGTCTTTTCATCAGGCCCTACTTTGATTACAAAAATTTGTCGGTTTTCTGTATCTTCTGAATTGAGTTAATGGTTGGAGGAATATGTGCTATTTTCAGAAAGTTTCTAATTTCTACAAGGCAAAATGGTAGTGGGTAAGCCTTAGTATTTGATTTTAACAGATACTGGTGATAAAAATACAGACAAACATATAGTGAGGAACAATTTTCTTAATTTTTATTTAATAACCAGAATCTCCAGTCCAGATACCACTGAATGTAGGAAGAACTGAGACTTGAATTCTAACTCAATGATACTTGACCCAGCTTCTCCCATGTGTTTTAGGTATTGATTTCTGTATCCATCCCATTATCTCTGGAATGATCACAAAGTCTCACCTTACCACCTGTTTTATGTCTGTTTATCAGAACACCCTTTGGATTTTTTTTTTCCTACCAAACACCTAATTTAGATGATAATACTTGATTATCAATTTACAACACCCAATTTAATTGATAACAAATGCTGGGAAATGCATACAGTCTTAGCTTGTTACAAAATAATGTAATTCCATTGACATCAGCAGCCAGTTTTTTGTGCCAGTTTATGCCAGCAATTGAAGATCTAGTCTCAGAAATATTCTATGTAGAGAGAGCATATTTTTCCCTTTGACTTACCATTTGGTGTGTTTTCCAAAAGCCTGATCCAATACTATTTGACATTAAATAAAAGACTTCCAGTGTTCTAAAAGAGATTTTCTTCCCTTGCATTTTAACTTTTGGGTTCTGTTCCTCTTTTTCTTGCCTTTTATATGTTATAATAGTGGATATTAAAATGGATGAAACAAAAAATTTAATCAAATATGTATCTATGCAGAAATTGTTTATCCTGATGTCTCACCATTTTGACTGCTTCAACAAGTTCTCAATCCATAACACTGTTAAAAAGAGAGATTTGGACCTATGAGCTCAAACCTTTGTCTGCAGGTGCAAGTTTTTTGTGAAGCTTCCTCAAAATCAGAGGTTGGGTATCAGGGGCAGTGCAAAAAGTAGTATGGGTAGTATGGGTTAGAAGTTCAGTGACAGGCCTGCTGATAATCTGTCCATATAAAAGGAATTCCAGCTTTTTGTTTGTTTGTTTAATGAAAGTAAAATTGGAGAAACTACTTAAGTTATTAAAAAGCCAAAAGAAATACAGGAATGCTGTCAACAGGACCATGCTTAAACTACCTCTTGGATTTTTAGAGGTGAAATTATACTTGCCACTAGGTGTCTCAATTTAAGAAAGCATTCAAGAAACAATTAGAATAACCTGGTTTATAAGGTGACTAGGCTCTGGAAGCCCCTTTGAATCACTCTAGGGCTGAAGTCAAACCTTCTGCTAGTGCCCAGAGATACCTCTGGGCCTCCAGCACCTACCCGCTCAGTAAGGAACTGACAGAGAAGTGAGGTGCCAGCTTTTCTTTCACACAGCAAAGTGCACTGAGTGTGTACCCAGGAAGATGGTGCTGTGGTTTTTAGACATTTCTGGGCCTGCAGTGTTTGGACTTACTGCTTCCAGTCCCCCAAAGAGTATTTTGGACTCCAGAGCATAGAGCTTTGGGCTACTTAATCCTGTAGTTCAACACTAGTTAGGAATTTCTTTCCAGCCAGGGAAATGCTCACCCTGGTGACTGCAGCCAGGTATGGTCACCTCCTCCTCGCTCAGGGCAGGCAACAGGCTGGAGCCTGGGGCTCTGACAAGTGAGCAGTGCAACACAGTGGTTAACAGTTTTTCTAAGCAAATTCAGTTTCATGATTGCCAGGCCAACCATGTTCCTTCTTCCCTCTTTTCCATACCCGCCCTCCTCTCCCTCCCACCAAGCAGGCAGGGGTGTTAGGACATGGCTGTGTGGTGGGGCTCTAAGACCTTCAGAGATGTGATGAGCTAGGAGATCATCCTTGGGGAAGAGAAGCCTGTCTTGGAAAGCGTGTTCTCCATTTCCCCACACTCCTCAGCAAGAGGGTTGTTTTTGCCAGAGCTGCCGACTTCCACTTTTAACACAGAAACAAATGTTAACAACAGCCAAATATTTATGAGGAACGTCGAAACCTAAATAATTTAAGGCCTCTGAAAGTATCGCTTCAGGTGTGTCGCTCCTCTCTAACAATTTATTGCTGCTACTCCAGCCATGACTGTTATTTCATTAATCCATAGTTGTTGTAAAGTCAGGCTTTTTTCACACCGGTAACTTGACACCATTAATTATTATGAGATGGGAGCACATTTAAAAAGAAAATGAACACTCTGGGCATAATTTACAGCCCCAGCACATGAGTGCCAGTGCTGAGGAAGATATCTCCTTTCAAGGCGCTTGAATTTGTTCCACTGTATGGAGCGTTCACTTGCCCGGCAGTAATATGCAAGCAATAACCTATGAAATGCAGCGCCTTTCTAGAGTACGAGGCATGGCTTGAGGCCAGAGGCCAAGCCGTATCAGCCACCCTAGATGTGCAATAATCCCCACAGAAATTCACTGCTTGGTTGGGTCTTCTTGCTGTTATGAAAAGGAAATTATCTGGGGAAAAGGTCAGACCTTTGCATTTATTGGGATTTCTGACAAAGCAGTAGCATCATTGATGGACAATCAGAAAATGTGAGAGGTACTCAGTCTTCAAGAGCTATCTTCTGGTTTTAAAGGGACACATCTGTATTTGACATTATGTGGTTTTGCATAAAGATGATACTTGTTTTATCTTATGATTACAAATCAGATAGGAAGATTTGCAAATGGAAAGGACTTCAGAGTGTGAGATGAGATCGTGCATCAGTTTACGCAGCACATGCTGGGAGATGCCCACCAGCTCTCATGCATACACACAGCTGTATGTATGAACAGCACTGCCTTCTGGTTCAAGGACACACAACTGTGCAAGCACAACAACAGGGAAAGACGGGTACTAGGGCAGAGTCGGAGTTACCTGGCTTTGGATGAGAAAGGTGAGATTACAGCAAGCTAAAGGAGCCACCTACACTCAGGTCAGGGTCCTGAGAGCACAACCACGTTACCTGCCTTGCCTGGCCTGCTTTTCTGGGCTCTTCTGCAGAGATTCCCTACTACAGGGACATAATTCATGCTTCATGTTCATTTCTGCTGATACAAAACTTGCATTTCTTTCAGCTTGGTCAAATGAACAGTCAAGTTATCTGGTTGGTGTCAGACATTTATTGCGTGGTTTCCCTTGGAGACTTGCATCTCCCAACACCACCACCAGGGCTGCGGATACTGCATGGACGATTGTTACTGGCAGATTTTCTCTCTGTGTTCCCACTCCAGCCTATTTTCTGCAGAGCAGGCTGGCCTGTGACTGCAGAAAGATTTTGAAAGTGCAGTAGGAAGCAAGAGCACCAGGGAGGAAGGCACATTGGCTAAACACATTTCATTTCAAGGTAGTCTTACTTTTTCAGCTTGAACTCAAAGTACTTGGAAGTATATATGCACAGATGTTTTGGCCCTCTAGAATAATCTCTCTCAATTTTTCTGGTTGGTTGGTTTGTGGCATTTGTTTTTTTGTTGTTGTTTGTTTTGTTTTGTTTTTGGATGCTATCAGCTTTGCAAGCTGATAGATAAAAATGCTGAAGTCTAAACTCAGAAAGAAGCAGACCGCAACATTATCAATAATACTGGCAGGCTTGCTACTTGTTTTCAGCAGACCAACTCATAGAGATTTTTCCAGTACCTTTGGAAAGTAATGACAATTTGGGTTCACCTCAAGGCTCAGAAATACATTTTGAGTTACCTTTTTTTTTTTTTTTTGTCGCTTTCCTTTAAATTAGTCTATTAGTCTATGTTAGATTGCACTTACAGCAATTGCACTACATTGGAGTATATGTTTGGAAGAAAAGCAGTACCAACAGAGGCAAAAAAATAATAGGAAATTGTACACTTTTGCTGAGAATAATTGATAGCAATAGAACAAAACCTTCTTTCAAAAATATAATAAAATAAAAACAGATCCTTAACCTGTCTGTTGTTTTTTTAAGCATGGTGCAACTCTTTGTATCCATAACCCTCAAAGTGTGCTAATAATGTTAGAGCTGAAAAATCTCTGGGTCCTTAGCAAACAGAGCTTACAATTCATAGCAGAGGTGGTAGAAAGGAAAGACGCTAGTAAGAAAAATGCAGTGAGCTGTGACCTTCTCAAGGCTATCACCCTGTGTCTGCAGTCTATTGTGTGCAGGTTTGTGCCAGCAAAAGTCTCCCACTACTCAGCATTTTCTGTGCTTGTAGCTGTAACCCTGTTCTCTGCTGTGTATTTTTTAAGCTAGTTTTTCATACATTTTGTTTTGTTTTTTAACATATTAATGAAATACAGAGGTTATTTCCCTGCAGAGTATATTACAAATAGTCCCTGGCCACAGCAAAACTCATAGTGAACAGAGTTGTTTTTCATAGAGGTTGTGCCAATAATTTTTTTTTTTTTTTTTCCTGATTCTGAATTAAATCTCCCATAAAACAAGGATAAAGACGGTCTTACTGCTATGGATGTGGAGTTCTAGTTTGGCTTCTCCACTGCACCAGAAACTTTGTGGCCTTGAGCAAATCACCTAGGGTCATGCTGAGACTGAGTTGTGTAGTTGCATAGTTGGGCTTTGTTGTTGTTGATCCTTGGGAAATTTCCACTCACTCCTTTTTGGTAAAACAATCCCACAAAAAAAAATTTAAAAGGAACTGGGTATGACACTGTCCATACATCTGCCTCACTACTTCTCTACTGAAAAGGGCTTTAAAACTCTACATGCAAATAGCTCCTTAGCACCTTATTTGTAGGACAGCAGGAGAGCTATTTGCAGAAAAAGATGTAGTTCCCAAAATACCCCCAGAAACTTTCCAGAGAAGGCAAAAGTATTATGTCACAGCTGAGGAAAATGAGGCCCATGGATAAATGCACCAGGATAAATACACTGATGTGTTCATGGCTGCGTGATGCCACAACTGCAAAAAGCCCTGGAGCAAAGGCTGGCATCCGCAGCCTCGGGGTCGGTGGCGTCACCCACAGAAAATGGTGTCAATGTGAGCAGCAGCACCATGCAATAGTGTGCTGCAGAGAGGCCCCCTCACTGAACTACATGACAGCTAAAGAAACTACTGATTATAGGGAAGAAATATTTGGCCAGACTCATGTTTTGGGAAGGGCAGCCAACAGCTGGTTGCCAAGTTAAAGGTCCTCTTCTGTTTTATTTCTGCTTTTATAATGGCTATTTTCTCTTTCCCATTGGCCTTTTCATTTCTGATTTTACAAAGTTAATCAGGCTGAAAATACATTTGAGATGAATGCTTCATGAAATGGTCCCTACAAAAACAGCTGAGTGTATTTTTCTTGCCCTAAGAATAACGAATGCAGGTTACCTGAAAATCTGTGGCCTTCTATTCCTTAGTCTTGTCATTCAGCACAAGGGGATTTCTGTTTATCCCCATAATAGTGATGTGTAAACCATGCCTATATGACCCCCATTAGTATTTCATGGGGTGAGTTCAACGTTTTTATTTGCTGTGCGCTTGTGATCAACACGGACAAATCAATTCTAATTCCATCATTCTTTAGACTTTTTGTAGGTTTTAATAAGGACCTTAGAGATTCCTTCCCCCCAAAAAAAGAATAACTCAGCCTCAGTAATTAGGCTTCATACAGTCACTGCTCACACAGAGGAACCTAACAAGTTCTTTATAGTTCCCAGGAGACCAATTAACCTTCTTTTAAATATATCTCTATATAGCTACAGACACACGCGCGCGCAGGAACGCACATACACACAAGCTTTTCAGTAGTCTCAGATGCTCCAGCTCCTTGTTAACCCAATTCTGATGGGGCTCACAGCAAGAAGGCAGGGCCGAAGCAACCTGCCTGAGTACTTTCTAACTCCAAAGAAGCCTACACGAGAAAAGAGCACAGGCTCCTCTTCTGCCTGCCCCCAGGAGAGGAGGAAGGGGATTACCATGTAGCCTCTTTGCTTAAAGTTCCCCTTCATCTCCTGGGCTTGGGCAGGTGGCACTTGGTGGTCTCCTTCACTGGAGCTAAGGAGCCTGATCCCCAGCTGTGTTTCAGCCAAGGGCTGGTGAGAATGAAGAAAAGAGCAACATTTTCTGCCTCCGCCCCTTCAATTCAGCAGCTCTGATTCCTTGTCCCCAGAGGCTCCGAATAGGAAGGTGGCAATTTTACACAGCTCTTTGGAGGAAAACTGCTCTTTAAATCACAGGTGATTCCTCTTGACAATTCCACTTGACTTTCAGAGCAGGAGTCAGGAGACAGTAACAGAGAAAGGTGTCTGATGAGGAAATTATCAGAACTCCACTCTTCCCCTCCCCCAGGGCCTTTGCTGTGCTCCTCTCTGTGCTTGACTCTTTACATTTAATGATACTGTTTTTAACAAAGCCATTTTAGTTTTCCTTCCTGCTGTGGGAGGGGCCAGGTGCGGTGCTGAGCATCCCATGGTGGAATAGGCCAAGGTCTGGCTCAATCCTTCATGCTGCCCCATGCTCAGATGGGGACACCAAGGCCGTGAGTGCACTTGGATGCACTGCTGCCCCTGCCACATGGCAGGAGCCTGCGGTGAAGGATGGGAAGGACACTGTGTTCTTTGGGCACTGCCACAGGGAACCACTGGCCTCTCAGCCTACAGCAGCAGCCTCAGTGCCAGGAGGCATCTGGTGCTCGGGTATGGGTGTAGCAGGCTCTGTGCAATGGTTGTGCAAAAGGCAGCAGTCATGGACCACTGGGGGTTGCTTTCTGCTTCTCCTTGGCAGTCCATTTTCTCCCACATGGCTCTCTGAGCCCTTGCTATTAGTGAGTCTCCTTTTCCAAGTCACTTCCAGCTGTGGGGAAAAATTCTTCAGCCATGTACTGGCAATGTCTGTGGTTTTCTATTCATTCTAATTCACTCTAATTCACTCTCCATTCACTTTCTATTCACAGTTTCTCGTACCCAGCTTATCCCCTATGTTTTGATCCCCTACGTGATCAAAGTACACTTACTTGGGACTGATGCTCCCCATCATGCTAACTGGCTGAAGGTAATAATTATAATCTGGGAATGTTAATTTCTGAACATCTGTGGCTGAAGGCACCGGTTGTAATGGTATTTTAAAGGTCAGTATAATGTGGGTATACAAAGAATTATTTTCCCTTACCAAGTGTTTCTGTGGTGACTGTTACATAACCTGTGGGGAAAAAAAAAAAAAAAAAAAAAAAAAAAAACAGACAAAATCGGATTTTGTATTTTCTGCAAACAGGTCTGTGATGATTCATGGGCTTATTATTACTTTTTGTTTGTTTGTTTATTTTACTTATGTCAACTTGCAATACAACATGAAAGCATTGGCAGAGGTGCAACAGGCCAATAGAAAGCCTCTGCAAACCAGAAAGACCTGAGGAACGCTGATTGTAGGCCTGGGATGGGGCCTCCTGCCAGCCACCAGACAAGGATGCCTCCTTGCTTTATGGCTGGCAGATGGGAAGATAGATAAAAATCCCTTAAACGGACATTATCTGAGTTCACTTCATCAGCATCATGAGGCTCTTCCACAGTTCATGTAATGCAACTGTGATATACCCTGGCCACAAAACTGCTTGCTTCACTATTCAAATCTAAAGCCCTGGCAAGATGAGTCCCTCCAAGGTGGTGGCGAAGCTCATTAGGAGACCAACAAGTTCTCTGCTATGGAATAGCCCCTTGAAATCTGCTACTAGGTCAGAAGAAATGATGGCTAATGGGGTGGTGGGAACTTGTCCTCTGTGTCAAAAAAAAAGGCCAGCTTGCCAGCCAGCTCCTGGCTGGTGTATGCAGAGCTACAGAAACAACATAGGGCTAGACCTCTGCTGACATGCAGAACTCCCTATAAACTGGCCCAAACCCAGACTGAATTTCACCCAGTCGTTCTTGCTCTGACTGAGACCCATCAGGGCGTCCTTCAGCCAGGCAGCTGTCTTGGTTCAGAGCACAGCCTGGTGAGGAGCCAAGGAGGGCAAAGGAAGGGATTTATTCCTCCTGCTTGACTCAGTGCCATCAGCTAACACCTCTCCTTACGTGTAGGGAATAGAGCAAGGTGCCAAAGCCAGCTGTAGAGCATACTGCATTTCTCACAGTCCAGAGAAAAGGTGTCACAAGGCCTTCCCTGTTGTGCTGCAGCCAACTTTTTGGGAGCAGCCCAGAGCTTCCCAAGTCCCAGCTCTGTGCCTGGGAGAAAGCAGTGCCTTGCTGGCTGCACTTTGACCATGAAGCACATGCTGATTGGGGCCATCAGCCTTAGAGCCGCTGAGGTTTTAGCCTTGTACAAAGATGTCACATGTTCAGCCTCTGTCTGTGTGTATGTGGGGGGGGGGGGAGCAGAGAGTAAATAAATAAATAAATTTAAAAAATAAATTCAGAGGCAGTAAGTAACCATTTTTGAGGTGGCACGGAAATGTTTTGCTTGCTGCTCCACTCTTGGCAAATGGTGGAGAACAAGTTTGGCAGGACAAGCCCTCAGCTACTGCATTGGCTTTGCACCACGGCCGCTCCTCTGTGCCCGTCGCTCTGCAGAGCCACCTGCCATTAGACATGGCTTCCCTGTGCCATCTGCAACTCCTCTGGGAAACCTTAAGCAGCCTGCCAAATTGAAATGGTGGAAACCCCAAATTGCCTCAGGTCTGCAGATGGTCCCAGGCACAGATTTGTTGGTGGGGGAAGGAAATGGCAAATGACACTTATTCTTCCCCAGAAATCAGTCTCCATGTCCTGCTGGGCACCACAGACTCCCTCATCTCACTGCCACCGTCACGTGTGGAGTGTACCAGCCAGGGCAGCAGCTCAGGGCATGTGGCTGTCTGAGGCCTTGCTCTGACCCTACAAGAGGTGCCTCCATCACAGGGCCCAAAGCTGGCTGATGCACTCAGCCAGCTGGATAGAGCACTGCTGTCAGCCTCTGCCTCAGGGTTCATCCAGCCCCAAATTTACCTGAATTGTCTTATAGCAAAAGCTTATGCAAGAAGCAAACATCAACTACTGGGCCAGCTCCTCACCAGCCTGTGCTGCCTCGCATCTGAGGAAAGCCTGCAGGATGTGGTCAGGTGTATGATTTCTTAGAGAAGCTGGTTTATGGCTTGCCCATCTGAAAGACTTTATTTTGGTTTCAATTATAAGTTACTACATGTATGCGCTTTGAAAGAAAAAAAAAAAAAAGTAGAGCAAGGTCTCCTCTGCCTTGTCCAGGGAAGAATTTCTAGGGTCATAGAGGCAATTCAAAGCTCAAAGGTTTACAAGCCCAGCAAGATAAGGCAGTGTAACAGCCTCCACACTTTATGGTGCCAGCTTGTGAAGAGATCGAAATGGCTTAGCGTGAGGGCCTTTTACTCAAGGTTCCTGTTTGAGGAAGGAAGAAAAAACAACTAATCTTCACAGCTAGTTTTGACGTTGCTCACCTGGCACCTCCCTGCCGTGGGAGAACTGGCAAGCTGCGAGTGTCACTTGTCCCAAGGATGGGGACTGGCCCTGCTGCCCCTGGCCTCCCCTGGGTCCTGCCTCTCCATCAGCCCTGGCCTCTGGGTGGTGGGACAACAGGTCTTCAGGTGAGACGCCCTCTTGCTAGGCTAGGCTTTTATTTATTACACACATAGTGTTTGTTCCTGTGAGTAACCCACTCCGCAGAACACTTTATGCCACTGCAATGCAAATTTTCAAGTAAATAGGACTAGGATTGGCACGTCCATTGTTCTGGCCGGTCAGCAGAAAGAATAGAGGCCGATAGCTGCAAAGTATGCAATGCTCGGGCTTAGATGCTTTCCAGAAGCTTTTCTGTGGATTTCACAGCACTTAATGGCTTTACATATAACCTTCAGAAATGTTCTCTGAGCCTCTTTAAACTCATGGCAGGCAAGAGCCCAAGCCCCCGGGGCAGCGTGAGTAACCGATGGCAGGGTTAGTAGCTGAACTCTTAGTGTTCGCTTTAGTCACCTAATTGCGATGCTTTTCATTGTCCTTGGAAATTAGGAGAAAATGATGTTCACAGTGTTTTCTTTGGCTCCTGAGGTGCAGCTTGCTGGGTATTGTGGAGTTTCCTTCAAGCATGGTTTGGGAGATGTTTAGTGAAAATAGGGCTGTAAATCCTCCTGCAGCTGCTCAGACACACTTGAGTCCAGGGACACCCAGCTAAGAGCACAGAGACAGGCATGAGTTGGGCCACAGGGTGCTGAAGGGCAAGGTGGGTAAAGCACTGCTACGCCATGCTCTTGTTTTAAGCAAGCACCAAGGGGCAGCTTGCACAGCACTGTGTTGGGCAGCACAGGGATGCTGAAGGCACTGGTGTGAAGGAACCTGTGGAGCACAGCCCAGTGCACAGCATGGCTTCCGTGCTCTTTTAGAAAAATGGCAGCTTTTTTCCCCGATTTTCTGGTTTCAAGTCATTCAGAGAATGAAGCTGAGCAGGGACAAGACAGGGGAAGCTCTCGATCTCTTTAAAGTGAGTGAGAGGTCCTCCATGTGTAGAGGTGTGAGATTTTCTCTTTGCAGCATGCCCGGGAGTCCTGCACACCACACCCACACGTCTGGCTGTCCACGGCTAGCCAGGAGCTAGAAATGGGAATATGGATGTGTGCCAAACGCACACAGCTGCATACTTTTGGCTGCCAGTTGGCTGGCATGCCATCCACAATCTGATGCAAAACATGGGTGCCAAACCCATGCAATAAGGTTCCGTAGAAGAGCCACATGTAAATGTACGTGAAATGGAAAGCAAATATTTTCCCTTGACAAGCGACCACTGGGGATGGACATTTCAGCCACTTAGGGCTGTTCCCAAGTCAGCACTTGCTGAGGTTGTTCTTGAAGGGAGAACAGACTGGACCTCCAAGCTATCTATTTGCTGTTAAAGATTTTGAGATGGGCCTTTGGGCACCATAGAGCATTTGCATGGTCGTACCCACTATAGTGTTGCTTGGTGGTTAAATAGCAGATGTCAGCCTCCAAAACTGCCAGATTGGCAATTGTCATGAACACTAACAGACACCATGAAACATAAAATCCACTCACAGATGGCCTTTTACTAGAGGAACTAAATATTAATTTTGTGCTTGTCTGAGAGAGAGCGAGTTGTTGGTTTTTTTTTGTTGTTGTTGTTTTTTTTTTCCCCTCCCTCATCTAACTTCTCAGTGGCTCAATGGCAGCCAGAGCTGCTGATCAAAATGAGGTGAGAGCCCAGGGCCCCATTGTGTTGTGGCAGGTGTGCGAGAAGAAGCAGCTTCAGCAACTGGCTCCTCTCCCCAGGTTTTCCAGGAGCTGGGCAGCTTACTCAGGATCCCCATCAGGTTTACAGGCTAAACCCTCTTCTGCAATGTATCTTCAGCCTGGCAAGTTACTAGCTTCAAAGACAAGGTAAGACTTGGGCATGGCTGGGAAAAGACATTAGCTTACAAGAGGTACCAGCCATTTCAGCCATGCCACACCGGGTCACCAGCCTTTTGCCAGGTGTGTACATCGGCTCTCACCTCATGCCTGAAACCTTTCCTGTCAGTCTTGCCCCAAACCAGAGGTGTTTAGCACTGAGCTCCCTAAGGCTTCAGAACTGACCAACAGTGATCTGATTTTGTTTTCAGATTGTATGGAGCTCCTCGCCACCAGTTCTGCCTCAGACAAAGAGTAGGTCTTGCTCTAACCCATTTTTCTCTGGTTTTGTCACTTTAAGGCACTTCAGGCTTTTTAATACTGATGTGGCTGCATGATAACAGCAATGAAGATAAATTACCTCAAAAATAGGCAATAAGCCTTTTAGCTCTTTAGAGCAAATCAGAGCTATTCTGAACAGCCCACAGATGAAAGAAATAGCCGTTTGTCTTCATTTGCAGCTACTGTGGAGAGGCACCAGCATGTAAATTCATTGGCCCAGGGGCAACAGCTAAAGTTGTACTGGAGTCAGAGGGTCTGCTGCTGGCAGAGGAGAACCTGAGGCCTCTCTCTGCCACACATCATCTCACTGTGTGCCAGACATCACTTCTGCAGCCACCTTGAGAGCTTTTTTGTTCAGAAGCGATGGTCACTGTAGGTGATGGCATCCCCTGCCACTGTGACTGTTGGCTCTGACACTGGGCTGACACAGGAACATCAAAGGAAGGACTATTTAAATACACACCAAAGTATCGACCAAATATTTAGGCTTGTAGTGTGCTAACATGTCCTTCCTAAAGCACGCCATGTGACAGAATCATCTGCCAGCATACCATGTATCTTAAAGGAGATCTTAAATTGCTTCCTTTTTTGTCTTCTCCACAAGAAATAGGATTTTTTGTTTTCTTCCAATGGAAAGAGCACAGTGTCCTTACTGGGACTTACCCAATGGTTAATGGGCATTTGAGATTTGCCTGGAGAGCTAATTCATGTCTTGCCCTGCAAGCAAGGCACTCGTGATTATCAATAGGGAACATCATAAACGTGAGCAAAAGCCAAGCAGAAATTGCAGACACCTTAGCAGAAGCTCAGGGGGCAGCTGAACCTGAGCTATATGTAATGTGTCTGGAGGAAAGGAAGTAAACTCTTTTTATTACTTTCACGTTGCATAAAATACCTGCACAGTGGGCAAGGGAAATCTGATGCAGTAGTGAGAGATGATAAATAAACACATTGTTATCATTTGTTTGGTCTCAATTTTGTTCCCTTGCTTACAAATGCCAACTGAGCAACCACTGCTAGTATGAAGAGGCATGTATCCATAACCAGCTTATGTACCAACACAACCAGTTTGGGCCTGGTGACTGTGCTTGCTTTCTGTTTCTGAACAGTAGCAGGGGAGAGGATAATGGTGCCGTGCTTGGTTGCAGTGTTTCTGCCATTGCTGTAAAACCCTGTGATTCCTTATGGTTTTCTGGTGAATTTGCTTCTCAGCAATGCTTGCATGGTAGAACCCCTTTGGGTGTTTTAGTTTCAGGTTTGATCTTGCTCACTCTCATGAACAGCACATCTCATCTTGTGTTTGGTCACAAGCATCTTCTCTGCCATCTGACGAATGTTCTCATCCAAAGTGAAATAGTCAGGAGGTAGAGGCAGATATATCGGTAAGATAAAAGTAAACATTTAATGCCACTATAGTTTGATTTTTTTTCCAGACATCATATTTTTGACAATGTTTCACACCTCAGATACCACAAAAGGGATATTTTTTAAGCCAGCAAACAATAAACTTTACAATTTTAATGGCAAAAGGCTCAATGCATTTGTTGACCAACTTGGAAATGGCTGTGACTTTCCACATTTTGAACTTGTCCTCATGCTGTTCTTTCTACTTTCTTTTTTGTTTTCCCCATAAAATTTAGTTGATAAAATATATATATATCTACTACTGATACATCCTCTTCTGGAATCACCCATTGGTGGGACCAGCACAAGATATGTATCCATCATTTTGTCTCCTCCTTAGCCCTATCTTATACCATTGTTATAACGAGAAAGAACATAGCCACGGACAGAGTGAAATGGATTTAGCAAACATACACTTCAATGCATAGCACTTAGATAAGCATTTCCAACCATGATGTGTAAATAAATTATAAAATACAAGCAACTCTATAAAACAAGAACATCCTGAGTTTACAAATAAATTATATCCTTCATACATAGAATATGATGTGGATGTTAGTAACCAGCAGTTTCAGCTATGGGAGAGAAAGAAGTCAAACAGAAAAGTTAGTATCTATGCATACATAAAACATATATGTATGTGTGCTAGATGTAAATATTCACACGCATACATATACAATAGAGAGGGTGAATACAATCCATATCTATAGTATATAGAGAATATGTAATATAGCTGAAACTGCCTCAAGCACCATTTTTAACCATTATTATAAAGTTTGCTCAATATTTAAGTAGGACCACTCAAAGTAAGAAGGTTTGGGTTGTATATTTTTTCGTGTCTGAGAGAGTTTTGAAGATAGTTTGAAATATTATTGATGACTGTTACTATTTCACTGCCAGCACCTCCATTCTTTGATGAATAATCATGCCCTTTGTGTTCAAAATGTTGCATAAGTGAGCCTCAGTCTGCTGCCAGTGAAACTGGTAGCAAAATCCATATTGACTTCAAAGGGGTCAAGATAAGGGTGCTACATTTTCAAGGGAAACTAAATTTTTTTCCTTTTTTTTAAAAAAAAAAAAAAAAAAAGTTTGCTTGAGAAGGAGAAAGAAGAAAAGATAAAGCCAATAGTAAAATGGTTTATTATTTCCAAGAGCAGGTATGGAAGCTCAGATAACCTGTGATGAGCGCACAATAAATGCAAGAGATAGAGATAATTAACTTTGGATTGACAGATCATTCACAGTTTTGTTTGCCATAGCTATTTGGAAACCTATTTCAAGTCTTGCAATAGCTAGCAACATCCAGCCTTGTGTCTCCAAAAACTGCTGGGTGTCAGCAATGCAGAAGCCTATGGGGTAACAAAACAACGACCATGATGACAGCGGGATTAAGCAAGACATGTCACCCACCTGTGGATGTGAGAAATAGCACCTCTCTGTGTGGCCATCATTTACTCCCATCAGCATGCAGTGGTACAACTGCTCTATGTCTGCATCCCTGATGCTGTGTGACCATCCCGCCCATATGAACAGGCACCAGAGGTTCAGTAAACCCCCCATTTATGAGAGTATTTGCTTTGTATAGTCATCAGCAAGACAAAAACTTCAGGTTACAATTTATAAATCTGTGAGGACTTGACAGGAAGCTTTATCTCCCATGGAGTTAATTGTCCAGGCTTTCAACTGACGTGACAAGGGTGTACACATCATGCATAAATTCAAATTGTTGTGTTTAACAGCAATGATCGTGAGCTATCTTGCCTTCAATTCGTGACACCCTGAAATACAGAGTAGTTCGTCTGGATTGCTTTTACAGACTTGAACATTTCAGTAACAGCCTCAGCATGGGAACTGCAGCAACTTGGCCTACAGGATGCAGAACAGGGGGAATAAAGGACCCTTAAAGGAAGCCTTCAGAAGTCTTTCAAGCCTTTTTCCTGTAGTGTGGCATAAGTCAGCTTCATCTTGTTGAGTGACAGGAGAAAGGTTTTACAGTCACTGCACGGAAGAGGGAGGGAGTGGGGCTTTTGCCATTTGTGAATGGCAAAAAGAAGCTATGCAACCTCTTCAAAATAATGTATGTGGGGGCTATCTCCCTCAGGCTACGTACATATGCATTTGTCTGTATGTATATACTACCCTTCAGTTTTGATGATTGTTGGCTCAAAAAAAAAAAAAAAAATCACAAACATTTGTAAAAGGCAATGTTTGTCAAAAAGTACACTTCCTTCAGCTGTCATAAAATTTGAATTCCACAGTGCAGATAATAGTGGCTATTTTAAGACAAACCATACTATTGAGATAAATGATAAAGAAAAGTATTTTTTAAAGGACCAAGTCTATTTTGATGTGTATTAATCCCAGCATTACTCCAGGTTTTCTGCCTCTATAATTCCCATGTTTAGGGAAAGAAAGAAAAACCTAGACATTATCTGCAGTTTTCACTTTTAGCTTGCTTTGTGTCAGAGGATCATGACGTTGCTCTTTACTAGTAAGTATTTTATGTAGCTGCAAGTTTCAGATGTTGCATGGTGTGATAGTGGGAGTCTTCCCAGACCATGGATTGAAGCCTGCAAATGGTCAGTGATAAACCAGTGCATGGCCTTTAGGCAAAATCAGGGCTGCGTCAGGGTATCGAATAAATGAGGAGCTCATTCTTCAACCGTACAGCTGGCAGCACAATAAATACCAAACAAGTGGCAGGTGACTCTTCCTTCTCTTTACTACTGGGTTTACTCTGCTATAACTCGTAACCCTTGATGCTGTTGTGCCTCACCACACAGAGTTACACACAGTTATAGCAACACACGAGATGAGAACAGAGTCAGGATAGCGCTAAGAAAGGACAGCTTGGGTATCGGTTTGCTTGCCTGCCTTCTGCAAAAGAGTACTTCTGGTTACTCAGATCTGAATGAATTGACAAGAAATCATTCTGAAACAGATACAAGGCATGAACGGTGGGAGCGAAGCCAGCTGTGACAAATGCTCCAGGAATTAGGGCTCTCCCACATGCTCTACAAAACGAAGGGACCCAGAGCGCCCGAGCTGGCTGTGCATGACCCAGGCTTTCTGCCCGCTGCCGATGCTCACAGGGACTAATGGGATGTCTGGACTCAGATCACAGCCAAACTCCCAAGTCTAAGGTTGCACCTGAATTTGGGGTCATAGAACAAGTCCTGTCCCTCATAGAAATAATATTCAAGCACGTCAAGATGAAAAGTTTTCAGAATTAGGCCCAAACTACCCCACCTGCCCTTGCCTGAAACTCTTGCCTCTAATGGAAGCTAATGGCTGGTGCGCTGCACTCACTGCAGAACCTGACAATAAAGAACCGTGATCCTCTGTTGCACAGGCAAACAAAGGTTTAACCTTCAGGCCTAATTGCGTTAACACCGCTGTTTCCTACTGAAGCTGTTCCAGGGAAATGAGATTGATTTCTGAATATGCAAACAATTAAGGATTCCATTCACATCGCTGGTATGTCTTTTGGGTAACGATGCCTTTTAAAAAATACAGGATAAAAGCAGCATTACACTGGTTATTACATTGCTAAAATAATGGGATTTCCTGGATGACTTGCAGAAGTGTATGAGTCTTCTGTAAAATGCTGGCTACTACAGACTAAAAGCAATTTTAATAAGGTCATGATGCTTTTAATTATCTGTTTTGAAGATATTTGAAGTATAATAATATAAACTTTAACGTAAAAAGCTATTTTAACAGAAAATGTTCCACAGATGTCAAATCTCTGCAAATTTACATTCCCTTTTATGCATTAAGCCACCACAATTCCCAAAATTACAGTGGCAAATTTTGAAATGCACTGACAGAAAAAAGAAAAAAAAAAAAAAGATGACTATTGATTTTAGAATATGAATACTAATATGTGATAGGAGCTATGTGGCAGAGGGGGTTGGAACTAGATGATCTTTAAGGTCCCTTCCAACCTGAGCCATTCTATGAGTCTTAATGGTCATTATAATTAAGTCCTCACAGATAAAATATTTGTAAGGACTGTGATTTTTCTCTTTCACTACCTAATTTTCAGTGTGTCAAATGCATCCTTGGTGTAATCCTTTTGGCTTCACAAATAAATTTTGGTCCATCCTGATAAAAAGGGCAAACATACAAGGTACATGTTTTTTTTCAGGTAAACCTTATATAAATCTATCAGTATTTTTGCAGAGTGTTTCCACTGGGAGTTAGTGCTTGGCGTATTGTAAGATGGCATTAATGTGCTGATGCAGGCAAAGGAGGAGCTGCATTTAAGAACAATAAATTCATGAATTGATGCATACTGAGTATGTTAAATGCTGCTCTTATTTTCTCATAAGCAACAGGAAGGTCATGCAAGTGTATGCTAGAAGAATTTTTGTGAATGGGCTTATTTTAATATAAAGAAGAAGAAACCCATACAACAAAACAATTCTTTATGCTCATTCGTAATTAAAATGCAAATCTCACACACTTCTTCAAGTAACACAAAGGATGTTCCTTCCCACATACCGTTTATAGATAAAGACGCAAACAAGTACAACATTTGGATATGCACTGAGGCCCAGACCCTCATCCTTTTGATGTCAATGTGAATTTTGTCATTGCTCCAATAAGGGAGGTGTTGATTAGGAAAATGCCACAATCAACATGGTCTAGTGGGAGATGTCCTTGCCCATGGAAAGAGGGTTGGAATGGAACTGAGATAGCACTTCTATAACATGCCTGAAGTGTTATATTTGCTCACTGAGGACTCCTCTTTATTTCTGAACCAGCTGAGCTGAACAGAGCCTGCACTTCTCAGGTATGTCTGTGACTACAGACAGACCAGGCCAGGGACCCAAAGCTGCCAAAACATGCTTTGCAGTTGTGTGTATCAAAAAGAGGCAAAGCTAAATTTTATCAGTTTTAGAAAGGAGGACAGAATAAACTGAACTGATATTTTGGACTGATAAGTACAGGAACAATCACCCTAAATGGTAAGTTTCCAGTGAGTTACTAGTCCCAGAAAAGAGGGTTAGGAGCTAGGAGAGCTAGGCCTCCTCATCCATAGTTCTAGCTAGTACAAAGCTAAAATACATGAACAAGAAAACAAGCTATGGGGATTGAAACAAATGGAAAAGATATTAACTTCACCGTAACGTCACCTCTTCTCTCTCACATGTTGCAGAATCTATAGGTTGGGAAAATTACTGTGTCCTCTAAGGTGGAAGGTAGTATAAAAGAACACATAAGCAAACCTTGCTTACTGCTAGAAATATTTGTGTGTTATCTGGAAAAGCTGAATTTCTCTTTGAGTGGCCTTACTCTGGTAACAATAAAAGACAGTTAACATTTATTCATATGTTGTACTGATTAGGAAATATCTCTACAAACACAAGTTACTTAGAAACAGCAAGTCTGAAATAGGAGAAAACACCAAGAGAAAAACAAGCTGTAAATACATTTCAAAAGTGTGTTTGTTTTTTTTTCCTTTTTCTTTTCTTGACTAGCACCATCTGTACACAAGAAAGTATGAACATAAATGTTTGGATAATAAAGATTTGCAAGGCACTTAAACAGTCTTTCTGGATAGGTTTTCTTTTAATGAACCTCTCTGTGGAAGTCCTACAACCACCTTCCCTCCTCCCTCAGCTAACGCAGGGAAAGAAGTCTCTTCTGCCAGCAGTTCTTATTTACAGACATGTCCTTAAAGGTTCCTCAAAGTGCTCTTTTAGGCTAACAGAATCAACATCCTTATATCTCCATTTTTCATGCTTGTCCTGTTTTTTTTTTTTATACTACTCTTCCGTATAGTTAAGCAAATCTCTCATACACACAGTTGAGACTTGACTCCAACCTTCATCCTCATTCTGTTGTCTTTGGGATGCTATTCGGAAGGGAAAAGGAGGATGGCAGAGATGCCCATTGAAATTCTGTTGAGGTTCGCTCCTTATCTGCGTCTAGAGGTGATGTCAAAACAGGTGATCATCATGAGATGGGCCTTGCAGAAGTTGACACGATTTTCCAAACGTTCAGTCACACATTCCAGGGCCTCCAGGTATTCCAGAGAATCCAGCTCAAATACCTGCTCCAAATCAACTGTAGGAAAGAAAACACACAGGTAGAAAAAGTAGAAAAAAAACAATACTCATTACTGGGAGAGACAAATCTAATTCAAGCTTTCAAACCCATTGGTACTGTATACAGCATTATCTTTAGCTTCCTATTGCCATTAAAATTTGCCTTTTCTATATAATGGCTATTAAAATAGCTCGTCAGCTTACTGATAGTGAAAAATATTGTTATGATCGCATTGGATGGTTTCTTGAGCAATATGCTCTGCCATCCTCTGATGGTGAGTTTCACCATACTCCATCTTTCCTTCAGCAAAGCCACCAGGACTATTCCTCCAGCAACCGCATGGCTGACTGTGAGGGAACCAGCCAGCACAAAACACAAATAGGCTTCAGGTGAACCTTTGCTCCCACAAGGAACTAGAATATCTTTTTCCCTCGAGGTCCTTCTGCATTTGAATGTAAATGCCCTTTAAGCTAACTAAACTTTACACATATATTGTAATGAAGAACGGGCCAAATTCATCCTTCATGTAAGCCCACTAGTGCCAAGGGACAAGTTTGCTTCATGGTATTATTCTGTGGTAGAAGAGCAGATTTATAAAATTGCTCATATGTCTGAGTGATATGAGGCCAAAAGAAAAAATCTCATTTTCAGTAGATGTGGACTGAAAAGTGTGAACGTTTATCTACCAATGGCAACATTCACCACTACAATGCTGTACCATTTTAACATTCAGCTCTCAGGCAAAAAGGATTGTTCAGTTCTACTGTCGACATTTAATAAGAATTATAGGGACTAGTTCTAGAAATACAGTCAAGCTAAATCTTGCCTTTAGGTCATATGTCAGTTCATTCTAGTTTACAAACACAGTAGCTCACATCTCATTCTCTGCAAACCTTTCTGCTCCCCTTCCTCCCCACAGTGAAATAAACCAAAGACACCTATGAGTTCAGGCAATAAAACAATGTCCTTACATTCACTGAGCCATTTATTAGGATCCAGCATCAGGTACTGTTTCGTCACCTCCAGTTCTCTCATTAACCACTCGTATTTGGCCTTGACCTCAGCGATTCTCTGCTGGCGATGCTCCAGGATTTTCAGCTTGGCATTGAAACATATGACTTCCTGCCAACCAGGAAAAATGAGCAGGGAAGGAATAGGTGAAGAGATGAAGAAACACCCAGATCCATTCAGCTAAATGATCTTCCAATCAATAATACTAACAATGAGCCATTTACTCTGCAAGCATACGAATTACCACACGAGATCATCTATCATCTGTTTTATTTTTATTGCTTTTGTTAGATTTTGATGTTTTCCATCAGTGAGCTTTGAAGACTTTGCAATGATAGTTAATAATAAACCATAATAATTAATAACAGATGGCATCTTGAAATCAGATTAATTGTAGCAAAACATTTCTGGATTTTGTCACCACAAGTTTAGCTAAGAAACAACTATGCTTTTGGGAGAAGGAGGCAAAGCTTGGTGTATTAAAATGCTAAGTATATCTCTGTGCTTGGCACATGAGAAATGCAGTAGTCACATCATTAAATAAGGAAACTGGTAGCAATATCAAATTTAAAACATTCTGAAGCAAAACAAGGATGTTGTTGTGAAAAGTTCTAGCAATTCACAGTCATTAATAACGAAGACGTATTTTCTGTAAAGATAAGGGGTACAGTAACAGCACAAGCTGCAGTGCTGTCCAGAGGCAGCCTGTCTGACCTCACTGGACCTCTATGTGGTGGCACCCATCAAGATGTACAGTAAGGAACTCATGATGAGGGCCGTGCTATCCTTACTGGGGTGGGAGCAGTCCCAGAACCAGAACTAGCCTCCTCCAAACCTGTGTGAGGATGGAAACGCCACCCCAAAAAGTGATATTTTTCCCCATGTAAAACCGAATCAGACAGCAACATCATTAATAGCCTAACCAAATGATGGGAGTCTAGGAGGAAAAAATGCCTTAAAATAATAAAAAAGGCTACATACGTGGTTATTGTAAAACCACCAACTTCAGATACTCTTCCCAGTCATACCTCTCAAGAGCTGACCTGTACAATTCTCTGGCCTACTTTTAAGTTTTGATGGGTGAGGTTGGGAACAGAAACTTTGTTAGTGGGAAGAAATAAGTTATTCTGGAAACAATCTCATCAAAGCACTTGAGGCACCACTGCTGTGTGGACTGACAGATGTGAGGAGGTGCTAGAACACAGGAGCCACCAAGACTATTACCAAGGGACAAAAATACAAGGGACCAATGTCTGTTAGCTGCTACTGAAGAAGATGTAACTTGAATTACAACTGCTCTTAAATGAGATATGGGGTTTTCTGCCAATTGAATTAACCATAGATAATATTACACACTGCTGACTGCATGATCTGAATTCCTCCCTCTGAGAGGAGGCAGACAGATGGCAGGGGTTGCACTCACCTTGCTGTCCCCTCCTCGTCGCCGCTGGAGTCTCTCCACATCATCTATTTCATAGACTTTGATCTCAAAGGGCTCCCCCAGCCCCCTCTGTCCACTTCGCAGGGGCCCATCCACCCAGCGGACCCCGGGGCTGTTGGCAGGCTTCCTTGCAGGGGAAGAGGTGTCGAGGGATAGAGCTGGAATAAGCCTCCGTCTCTGCGAGCCTGCAAATGCAGAAATTGCCATGTTGCATTAGCACACTTAGGTTTGATCCGCAGAGGCCATATGCACCCTAAAGCTTCCAGAGCCCGTGCCTGCTTCCCTTTGCTCAGGTCTCGGTGTATGCGGGTATGCCAGTGAAGAACCAGAGCTTCAGGCTGCAACTGGGCTAGCTTTGCTTTCCTCTCACTCCATTGGCACTGGCTCCTACAGCCTAAGAACAAGCATTAATTAGCCAGCCTCACCTTGGACCATCTCAAGGGGAGGTGTGGTCTTGTTTTTTGTTTAATCATAGCACAAAAAAAGCTCTTTGATGCCCTAGTTCCATATTGTGCTGGGGCTGAGTGACAGTATGCCCCCCCAGTCCTTTGTAACTGCCAGCAGTAAAGCAGCAGTGAGGACAAAATATCTGCACGAAGTACGTCCAAGCTTAGTGGATGCCACAGAGCTACATTAGTCTTGTCTCTGTTCAGTACAGCATTTTTCCAAAATGTTTGTCATTTATACTCTTACTCCAGCACTGGTGAAGGGTGAGACAGCAGCAAGAACGCCGGACTGGCAGCAGGGTTCGTCACTGTGCCTGCGTCAGGAGCAGCACTCACGCACGCCCCTCTGCTTTATAATACCAGCACAGTGCATCAAAGCACTGCAATAGCTGAAAATTTACCATGGCTGATAAAGCCTATGCCATATGGAAAGCATCTGCCATGTGAGTTGCCAAGTCAGGGCCTCAGGTAAAGCAAGGGAGAAGAAGTACGTCACTGGCCTGATGGCAGCAGTAGGGAAGTTGAGCATATGGTTTGTTGGGAGAAAGAACAGACACACACAACATAAAAAAGAAAAACAACTGGTTACATTTCCCTGCTCAGTTTAGTACAATCAGAGCGATGGCTGGGTTACAGAAAAAATAAGAGTTTTGTGGCCGACAACTCCTGCCTGTTCTCCCCTAGGAGACAGCAGGAATAGAAGGGATGGGAGAAACCAAAAACAAAAGCCAGAGCCAGAAAGTTTGAATGAAACTATTAACTGGCTCTCTTGGCTGCAGGAACAAAACTGATGCCAGCAGGGAAGGGATGCAGAATGATCATGCAGATTTTATTTTAAAAACAAGATACAATCATTTACAGGAATCTCTAACACTACATTCATTGAAACTTGCTTGCAAATAGCTTCAACATGTCTGCCAACTGTGTGCTTCAATGAAAGCTAAAAAAATAAAATAAAAATCCATTGATTACTTGTTTTTTGGATTTATAAGTAACAACTTATTGGCCAGTTTCATTCATGGGAGTCTATTTTTCTGCAATCTTTGCTGACTTTGCAAACTACCACATTTTCTCCCATTGATTTCTGAGTGCAGCAGTCTTTGCTAGAAACCAGAACACAGCAACCTGCAATTAACCTGTAAATGCTAGCTTTAACATGGAAAAGGGTTGGTCTATCATGCTGTCCACCTGCAAAAACCTGGTCTACGGAGTTTTTATTCCAATGCACCAGAGATAACTCTATGCAAGAAAAGGAGAGCAGAGCGAAGTCACAGACAGGGAGCTCTACCAGCCCTTTGCACCCGATGGCCTCAGGCCTGCCCTGCCCACCCCATGACACACATCGCACTTGTACTTCTAGTCAAGCTGCAGCCCAGCAAACGAGCCCAGGCCAGAACAAATGAAGCCTTTAAATACCAGCAAGCACAAGTTTTTTTAGGCCTTTTGCAACAGCCACTGGAAGTCAATGCCAGCACAGCTAACAATGGCAACAACAACAGACCAACAAACTGTAGCGCTAAGGGTGACTCTCATCCGTGATGTTAGAGAGAGGCAACCAAACGGGGACAGCAGCTGCGTACATGAGGGTAGGTGGGGCAGGGTGGCAGACCATTACCGTTTGTTATGTGCAGAGGCAGATCCTGCAAAGGGCTCGGCCCCTCCTGGAAAAAAAGCCCTCTGCTTGGCTGGATGTGAAGGGCTCTGAGTGCACCCCAAGTGTCACTCGAGACCAAAAGGTTTTAGGCACTAACTACTTCTAAAAACAGTTTTTAGGGGTTTGGCCATGGTCTCTCACAGGAGTAGTCTTCCAAATTTCATCTGACAGCAATTCACCCAGAGAGGGGGATGAATCTGATTCACCTTGCCACAAGAACAGCATCAGGCTTTCACTTGGAGCAAAATAAAACAGATGTCACCACGGTGTGAATTACAGGGATGCTGGTAAATGATTTTGCTTTTAGTTCCCTTTCGCAGCTATTTGGCTCAATGAGAAACAGAAGCCTGGGGGCTAGAAGGAGGGCTCCAACATGAGGCTCTGGCTAATAGCTCGTATCCTTTGGTGAAGAGGCAGAGGAGTGGTGAGACACACTAACATATGCCCATCATGTTTTCCTAGTCATAGCTCTTGTCTGGATAGCCCGTGGGCTATCACAACACAGCAAGGCTGATGGCTCTCAGCACACCCAGGCAATGCAACAGGGCAGAGCTGCCTGAGGTGGGCACAGCATCGCCTGCCGGGGGCCTGGAGAAGCCACCAAGTCCCCTGAGGGACACAGGGGACACCACACAGGTCTTGCTGCCCCACTGTGGCTGTATGTCTGCGTGTGAGGCTGAGACGAGGCAGAAGGAGGGAAGTCTGTTTGTCTGAGCCTTGAACACTGACTCAGGATGATTTATCTGAGGTTTAGAGTGCTTTGGGAGAAAGGAAAGACCTGCACGTTAGTAGGGAGGCAAAACTGAATCTACTTCATTCTAAATATGCACTGATTAATAGGCTGCTTATTAGGCCAGGCACAGAAGACGAGGGTGTCTTTGACAGGAGACTCCTGGCACTGACCTCTCCATTTTGTCTCTGCTTTTTCTGGTTTCACATTAACTGGGATCAGGCAGGAGATACAGCCTAAGCAGAATGTGTCACAAAGCAGCTGACAGCTCGCTCATCCGTATCAACACACATAGGCAACAACTGAACTGCTCAGATGCACGCAGTTTTCCATTTTCACAGAAAATACCTATCTGAAGTCACATATTTATTGCTAGCATGTGATGGAGTTAGGAAGCCCTATATTTTGGCTGGGTAATAAATAAAATGCTCCGTAGGAACTGCAGCACACCACTTTCCCCCTTTACCTGCAGGAAGGCAGGGTACATTTTTCACTTAGCTTGAAGTCAGAGCTTCAGAACAAACCCACAACTCAGAACAAACCCTCCTGAGCCTAGCTTGAGCATGATTAACCACACTATGAAATAGCCCTGAAAACCCACAGATTACAAGATCTGTTTTAGCAACAGATCAGTTGCTCTACGGGGAGCTATTAATTAAGGTTCGGCAGGTTTAGCCCTGCCAGTGATGGACCAGGTTAAAATTAAGCTAAAAGGAGCAACACAGCAGTGAAGGTGTGCAGTGTGAAAGCAGATCTGACTCAAGGGTGGCACTGAAGCTACTGCAGCAGATGTAAGTCCAGAGAAGCCTTCATCTTTAAGGTATTAGAAACAGACCAAGCTAGCTAGGTAGGTATGTAAGGGTAACTTCAAGGATAAGACTCGCTGACCTCTGCAAAACTACCCAACTCCATATGGATATGTGCTCATAAAAGCATGTGTTGACTGGGGCAGAAACCCTAGAGGTCTGGTTTTGCTTAAATACTGTATAGCTTGCAGCATTCCCTTTCTATTGCTTTCCAAGCACACATTCCAGCCTGAGCATCTTTTCTGTGGAAAAGGTAAAAGCACAAAGTACAATTGCAAAATCTCCACGAAAAGAAGCATGATGTGTATCTCTTCAAAGCAGGATGCGGCTGAATGGGATGTTAAACAACTGCTGTCCTAGAAATTTCAAGATGTTTCAAGCAGAAGATGAAACTGTAATTTGATATATCATAATTCCAGAAGTTTATAGTGTGTGCTTAAAGGCAGGATGTAGAGCCAAAGCTATTCCCTACTGCACTAAATGCTGTGGGAGGTAAAACTGCCTTTGTGTGCAGAACCTGTTGTTCAGCATTTTGCTTTTTTCTCACTATACAGTCCATTCAAACTGAAAGCGATTACAAAAAAAAAAAAAAAAAAACAAAAACTAATCCTGGCTAAGTAGAGCAGTACCCCTAAGCTCACCCCATTCTTTCTGTGGCTTCACTTCCAAGAAATACTGTCCAGTAGTGATAGCATCAACCTCCAAGGTAGCATCAAACTGTCTGCTTACTGGCAAAGATTACTTGTCCTGTTCCCCTGCTGCTCTTCACTGTCTGACAAGGGGGCTCCTGCTTTGTTTGAGTTGAAGATGCAATGCTGACTTCTCCTCTCTTCCCCATTTCCTACAGGATCTGCCCTGCTGGGCAATTATCCGTGACTGAACCAATTCCTCACCACTCCTTTGACCTCCCTCCTCCTAGTTTATTTTACAGTGCCCTTTCCTCAGTGCAGAGCACAGCCATCACTCCTTGGATTTTCACGCAGTATGTGCAGTGCTAAGCTCCCCTCCCGGTTTCTCAAGACGTTGCCAATGCTTTCCTGTGGAAAAGCCTTCTGATGGTGAGGAGAATTCATCAGAAGTATTTAGGGTGCACAACTTGAGGTCGGTGCTCCAAACACCAAAAAATACTCAGATGGCATAGGAAGGACCATGCCACAACTGAAAACCTGGAGTAGGAAACACTGATGTGATTTGTCATTCAGAAGAAAAATCTTCCATGCCCATCTCACTGCAAAATAATTCAGGCCATATTCTGTGTTGGCTTAAATGTATTGTGAATCAGTAAGAAGTAAAAGGACACCTGAGGCTAGAAATAACTGCTTGCTGTACAGAGGAATACAGCAATCCTTGTTTATTATTTTCCATCCATACCTATACAAGACACGTTGCTTCTACACTGGTATGAGGAATATGCTGAGGTACAGCCTACACCTAATTTTTTTCTACCCCTCCCATTCATTTCTTACCCATGCTTCCCGAGTTACTGTCTCATTTTATAAGGAGCCTTTCAGGGCAGTTTAGAGCTGGTGAATGAGCACTGCTGACACCAGCCCTGAGGAAGCAGCCCTCCTGCAGCGTGGCAGGCTGACAGGGAATCTGGGAGACGCTCCAGGGAAGATGCTCCAGCACATCACAGGGGATGCGTTTTCAGCACCCACGATCCCTAGCAAAAACCAACTGGAGTCTCTTCTAAATCTTCATCTCCCTTTGGTCCGGATTGTGGTTTAAAATGGATTTGTCAGCATTGGGGCATTATTTAAGGAGCCAGTTACTGTTATGGCAGTACTGCACTTAATAGCTGCACTTGTGGCTTGGCCAGCAAAGGCAGAGATGGAGGAGGAAGGGGCTCTGCAGCCAGAGCATTAGCTCCCGATGGGACGGTGGTAGAGGCATTCCTGTGAGCTAATTCTGTGGCAGTGCAAGGAGCAGGTTTTATTTATACCCGGCCTAATGGTGTACGACTCAGTCATGCATGTTACATGGAGCCTTCACTGCGCACAATAGCCTGCTGCCACTTCCTCTATTAAATCATTCCTATGTTCATGTGGCTGAAAGCTCAGTGCTGGCATGCAGTAGTCAAGCGTGTAAAAAATGATTACTCTGATCCCTTTCAACACAGATTTGCTGCATGAAATGGCCTGGCTTTGACCTGGGAAAATCAATGCTGTTGTTTTAATGAACAAAAAAAAAAATTAAAATTGGAGCTGAAGCCCACACTGCCCCTCCTTCTGCTCCCCCCTCCCCCCAGGGCCGTCCAGCCAGCAGTCACACTCATAAAGGGGTCACCTGCACGCAGACAGCGTCTTGCTGTATAATGCTAAACATCCTTTGTCATGCTAAAGGAATAATGCAGGATATCAATTAGCTACCATCAGTTGTGAGCAAGTTAAAGTAGAAATGCTGGAGATGCCCAATGGCTTTGTGATACAAAGGGCAATTTTCAGCTCCCCACAGTGCCTTAGGCAGTCTAAACATGAACTAAATTCCTTTTCACTTGGATTCAACAAGAAAAGCTCAGACTCTTTTGGTTGGTGTTTTGTTTCAGCATTATCATTTTGGCCACGTTTCAAAACGTGTTGCTTTGTAATATTGGTTGGAGATGGACTTTCATAATTTACAGCCCATAGATTCAGTCTCTGGCTTTTTCTGCTGCTTTCATAGGCTGAGCTAAATGCTTTCAGAGGGACAATGTGTGTGAATATGGAGTTTTCAGGGCTTTCCAGGAACCCTGAAATCTCCGTTTTTAAAACCATCCCAGCTGTGAAATCTGGAGTACGGAGGTAAAAACAAAACAGGTACTCTAAATGTAGATAATCATTGTCACGTCTTAATGGTCTCTCTTTTTATGAAAGCACTTCAAATCACGTAGCGATTTGCTCTACTTTGGTGGTGAAACTTAGTACTGAGAAAGAGCCATAAGAAGTCATGAAACTTTACTGCAAAAGCAGTAAAATGCTGCAGCAAGAAACTTTAATTATCTATAGGCAGACAGGTTCCCCGTGCAAAGATGATTAAAATGTGGGCACACACACATATACATACACAGGCAAATGCTATCCTAGACTGGTAGGAGCAGGGTCCTGCAAATGCTGGGAAATACAACTGCAGCCC
Organism: Anas platyrhynchos; assembly: GCF_047663525.1. Classification (NCBI taxonomy): domain Eukaryota; kingdom Metazoa; phylum Chordata; class Aves; order Anseriformes; family Anatidae; genus Anas; species Anas platyrhynchos. The sequence continues at coordinate 31,195,835 of NC_092589.1, read as the reverse complement.
TAGGCATAGGTTTAAATCAGGAAGCCAGCATTTGGAAACCTTGGCTTTTCCTCAGTCTTGTTGAGACTTGGCTTTACTACCAATAGGATCCCTTAGTTTTTTGTTTTCCAATGTTCTGTGATAGCCCATGTTCAGGAAGGCTGGAAGATCTTCTAGTGGCCTTCCAGTACTTGAAATAGGCCTACAGGAAAGCTGTCAGGGAGTGTAGTGATAGAACAAGGAGTAATAGCTTTAAAGTAGAAGAGGGAAGGTTTAGATTAGATATAAAGAATGAATTCTTCACTCAGAGGGTGGTGAGGCTCTGGAACAGGCTGCCCAGAGAAGCTGTGGAGTCCCTGTCTCTGGAAATGTTCAAGGCCAGGCTGGATGGGGCTTTGGGCAACCTGGTCTGGTGGGAGGTGTCCCTGCCCATGGCAGGGTGGTAGAACCAGGTGATCTTTAAGGTCCTTTCCAACCCAAACCGTTCTGCGATTCCTCCTGTGTCCCTGCTCTCCACCAGTGCATTGTGCTGGTTGCCACAGGCCAGCTGCTCTCCCTAGCCCAGCAGGGCCACAGTGTGCAGCGTCACGCATTTCACTCTGACAGCACCAGTAAAGCTCCAGGTTCAGCTCTGAAAAACCTCATCCAGAGGGAAGCAGAAGTCAGAGGAGGCACTCTCTGTGGCAGAGGAGCCTCCCAGCTTGGCAGAGCACTGCAAGCAAAGATGCATGACAGCCCTTAGACCTATCTGTACGTCATGTGGGCTGGGGGCTCCCTCAGGCACCCAAGCCCATTCCCAAAATGAACAGGAAAGCAAACAGCCTCAGGAACATCTCTGCAATTTCCATGGGAAGCCCTGTCTTGTAACAAATTGTCTTAGAGCCCCTCTCATTTTGCTGTCCCAGGGGAAGTCTCCTCGCAGACCTGGCAGTCCTGTAGGAGAGAGGCAAAAGGCAGGCACAAGGCATTCATGTGCATCACATGGGAATGCAAACAGGGCCTGCTTGCCTTTGCTGGGTAAACCTCATTAGAGCCTGGGCTCTCACTTTGCTGCTATCTCAGAGCTGAGGGGATCACGCATTTGGAAACAAGCAGTAAAGCTGCGCGACTGAAATCACCCAGTCCTGTTTTGCATTGAGAGTTGTTTTAGAGTAAAGGCCACATACACCCAAACTGAACTGGGGAAAAGATGCTAACAAGGCAGAAGAGCAACAAGCAGCTATGTAACACTTCTGATCTAAGGATCCTGCTCTGCTACTTCTTCCACAAGGCCACTATCCAGTTTTGAGAGCTGGTAAGCAGGGAACACGGACGCTACATGAGCTGCCCAAGGTGACAGAGTGAACCAGCAGCACCCCTGAGAACACAACACAGATGGTGCAAGTCCTAATCTGCCACCCTGCCAGCCTCCCTCTTGTCCCTGTTGTGTTCCCAGGATACAAATATGGCTTGGTTAAAATGGAGGTAAGCCTGAATGCATTTCCTCATGACACAACGGAGTCTGTACTATAAAAGCACCCTTGTCATTGTCTTTCCGTGGACCAGCACTGGGTCATTGCACTTGAAACTTCCAAGGTATTAAAAATAATATGTAACTGGGGCTGGTGATGACTATGCCCTAAAACTTCAGTGCCCTGCTTGAGACGGTATTGCCTCCCTGAGAGAGAGGAGGGTGGAGTGAGAGCCAGGAAAATGGTTGAGATGCCAATTGTTTCCTGCAGGGAAAAGGCTAAGGGAGTGAGTGAAGAAAATTGGAGCGAACACAGCTGCACAGATGCTTGAGGGTGGGTGGAGAGGGAGGGAGGGGCTGCCACAAAAATAAAACAGCAGATAAAACCCTCCTCTCTGCTGCTCAGTTAAGGGCAGGGGAGGATGTGGGCCAAGTCAGCTGGGGGTCAAGGTCAGAAGTCAAGGGTGCCTGCAATTTAATCCTGGATCTGGCTCCCACTTAGCTGTAAGCATTGGGTAAGTCAGTAAAGCTCCCTGCACCTGTAAAATGGGGTCTGGAGTAATACTTGCACCACAAGGTGGATTAAAGGGAAGCTTTGAAATGTACAGCTGTATACCAGGGCCAAATAGCTGTTTCTGTGATAAGCAGTCACTTTGGGGTAATGTGTGCTGATTATAGGACCAGTGCTAATTGCTGGAAAGATGGAAGTGTTCATTAAACCGATAGGTTACTACAGGGAGGAGGCTTACAAGGCTCATGATGTAAATAGGTATCAGAATATAATGGGAAAACTATTTATTTATTTTGTTCACACTGTACTGGGCTGTTTGTGAACTGTACATACCTATGTAGAGACTAAAATTTAACCTAAGGCTAAAACTGAAGGATATCAGCTAGCTTTATCTTTCCAAAGCTGTCAATGTAGGTCTGATGCTTCATGTATGACAACCAGTGCAGAAGCACCTACACATACAAATAATGCACTTAAGAGCACTGAAAGACGAGATCTTAATCTCAAGGAAAAAATGATGTCTTTCCAATGTGTCAGGACTTCAAAAGTAATTGTGAGATCTGACAGCGCTGCTGGTGATTCTCCTAAAGACTCTTTATAGCTCCTCTTAAAGGGGCCTTGGGCTGATTCATGTTGATCGTGTCTGACAGCTAGCATTTCTGCTAATAATAATCATAAATAAAGTGGACAAGGTTGCCTGACCCGAAATGAGCATATCTACAGTGCCGTATCCATTACAGCACAGTGGATCTGTGACCGCAAATCAGGAAAGGTCCAATGCTCTTGACACTATGTATTAAAATAATATCCGTCTTCTAAGAGCTCAGAACCTTTGTATGCTATCTTTTTCATTAAAAAGTTTTCCTTAAGAGAGATCATTCAGGTGAGAGCAGACCTATAGACAGGAAATACTACAGAGGATGAAAGGCTGCAGATCTTTGCATATTTTTTTGTTTATTATGCAGTAAAAATATGTTCGTGAACAACTATATTCTCCCTTATATCTCAGGTCCTCCTTCATGTTCTCCTACATTGAAGTCATAATCCTGGTTTTATGCCATCATAAATCTGCTGACATGTGAAAAATTATACTATTATCAAACACATCAAAACAGAATTATTACTTCCCTGCTGCAGGACCAAATGCAAACAGGAGCTGGGTTATAAGAAAGTGAAACCTTAATAATTTCTGGGTGCTGGTTTGCTGCTAAAGATATAGAAGGCAGGAAAGATTTTTTTTTTTTTCTTAATTGCTTTAAAATATTGGTTGCAGTTGCATACAAACACAAATACAACTTATTCTACACAATACAGGAATTACTTGCAGATACAGGGAATCATTCTCAAAACTGAGGTATCAAAAATAACATTAGTTCACATGATCTCTCCATGTCAGGTAACAGACTGAGTTAAGAGAAGCTTTGCAAAGTACTTTGAGGGATGTCAATGTGGCACACCATGCTGAGCCTACCAGGGCAGGTCTCTTGCAGGGCTGCTGGCCCTGCACCGAACACCCTTCACTCCTGACATTCCGATCTAGCAACGGTAGGCACCCACACCATTGCTGAATAGGGAGACAGGAACAAAACTAAAAAGAAATTCGACTAAAGACATGAATTTGTCATCCAGAGACAGAGCTGTATTTGGAGAAAAAGGTCATATTTCACTCAGCAGTAAAGAAAGAGTGGCAAAGCTGACTCTCTGTGTTCCCTGGTAAGGAAAGCTTCCTGCTCGTCCCATCACTCACTGTCTTTGCATATCTGTACTGCATGACAAACCACTATTACAGCTCTGACAGGTAGGATCGAAGTTGGCTAGATTCAAGAGAGAGGGATGGACTCTGGTGTCTGCTAAGGTTGAATCTACACTGCAGTTTTCTCTCCGCTCCCTCACCTGCACAGCTGCCTGTTTTCACCAAATTGTTAAAGTTCTGCCTCTATTACTGGGTCAAATTTTGTTGAAATTGTCCAGCTGTGTCAGAAGTAACTGGAAGGTATTATAGGCTGTCACAAGAGGAGGATTGTAAGCTTTACTTCTAAGCTAAAAAAAGGAATGGTGACCTTTACAGAGCCACTTGTCTACTGCAGATGGACATCTCTCAAGGATGCTTACTGCGTGCCTGTCATTATATCAATGCCAAGGCAATTAGAAATCAAGAGGCTCAGCTTTTGCTACAGAATTAAAAAAAAAAAAAAAGGGCAAATGTCCTGTGGAAAAACTCTATATCGTATGGGCAACTTCTCTATAACATACAATCTAGTTAGCATTACAATCCCAGAAATCAAAGACTCACAGAATGGTTTGGGTTGGAAGGGACCTTAAAGATCACCTGGTTCCACTCCCCTGCCATGGGCAGGGACACCTCCCACCAGACCAGGTTGCCCAAAGCCCCATCCAGCCTGGCCTTGAGCACCTCCAGGGATGGGGCATCCACAGCTTCTCTGGGCAGCCTGTTCCAGGGCCTCACCACCCTCTGAGTGAAGAATTTCATCCTGATGTCTAATCGAAACCCACCCTCTTTTAGTTTAAAGCCATTACTCCTTGCCATAACACTACATTCCCTTAAAGAGTCCCTCCCCAGCTTTCCTGTATGCCCTCAATGCAATCTGTGTAGTCAGCTTTGGGTTCCTTTTCCACAACATACAAAATCATCCTTCTTTTTCTTGCACATTACCATTAAAAAGTACATATTTGAAAGGAGCCATTAGAGGACCAGCTCCTCAGAAAGAGGAAAATCAATTCATTGCCATATATGCTGAAAGGATAGAAGAGAGTCTTTCTCATAGGATGCAAAGTTAGCATCAGAAAGATTATTTCATCACTTGGCCCTTGCTTGCACAATGAACAGCTATCACTTTCAGATGTATTCTCTGAACAGGTAAAATCAGCCATGCACTTATGGATATGGTTTTAATAGTGGTATCTATTGTGTTCACATCTGTGCTGCACATGTTCTTCCTGCTACTGCAGTCAAAAGCGTGAGGGAAGAGAGGGTAATGCATCACTCAGTTCATTCACTCTAAATGAATCCCAGAGGCAAGTAACCCAGCAAGTGGAAAGGCTGGTGAATTAGGAACTATATGAGAATAACACGTTTTGCACAGCCAGAGCTACTGCAGGGTAGGTAGCCACTGATATTACAAATACTTGTACATACCCATTCCAATGTCAACATGCTTATTTAAAAAAAGAAACTAGGCATGGCTCACACTTCAGGCTGGGAAAGCAGCACCCAGGAAAAAGGTGAGGTGTCCAGCTGGTGGATGCTCCTCATCCCCTCCCTGCAAACCTCTGAAACTCTAATGTTCTAGTGAGAAGATGTACCAGCTGCAACGGCAGAGACTCCTGGCATGGCCCAGAAGGCTCTTGCTATCTGATTAAAAAGCGCTGATGCAGCATGAAAGCTACTGGGGATTATGGCTGAACAAAGACGAAGTCTTTCTGATCGGCTCTGTGATGACTAAAAAGCTCTCAGATTTGTAAGTACTTCAGTGAAGCAATTCCCACATTTATAATGTTATTAATATGATTTATTATTTATTAATAAAAAAATACTTGGAAGTGAAGGGCTCACAACTAAAAAGTTAAAAAACAAGAGACTCAGAGGCAGGATATGATCTTACAAGGGGCATGGCCACAGCTTTGTTCTGCCTTCTAACATGGGTGGGAAGAAGGAGCTCAGTTTCAGCTGCAGGGCATCTTGTACCCTTTGGGTATCCAGATGGCAGAAGGAGCTAAAGTGAGCTCACAACAGATACTGCTCTTGAGCAAGACTGTGGTCTTGTGCCGCTGTAACACACACATACCAAGAGGTTAGTCTGTGCCCAAAGTGCTTAAGAGTAACAATTACATTTCACTGCCTCATGAAGGCATCTTTTTGGAATCAAATCAGAGGAATATTTGTACAAATAAATACTTGAATGCAGTGGCCACTGGCAACATGAAACAGCTTTAGGGATATGTGCTCTGTTAATGTGAAATAAACCTAAGTGAAAAGGGTGAGGGGGAGACTCCACTGCATAGGCAATGCAAACATACAGACTTGGGCACGGTGCAAAATGAAGAAGCTCAGAGCCTGGGACACTTAACCTGGCATGGCTTCTCTGCTACTAGATACGGCTGGCACTGAACTAGCTCATCTTCAGGGTTGGCCTCCCCACCGTAAACTAGTTAGCTGGTTTGGTCTGTGTCCCTCTTTCACATCACCGCAAACTTACCCGCATTTGAGCGTTTCTTTGGATTTTTGAGACTTCGGCACCTGCCGCTGGCAGAGCTGCTGTTCTCGCTCATGGAGTCTTGTGCAGAGGAGGCGCTGCCCGTCGCCTCGCTGTCCCTCATCATGCTCTCGTAGCCGCTGCTGCCCCCGCTGTGGTAGAACAGGGCTGTCTTCCCCATGGCGGGGGGCAGCTCCCCACTCAGGACACTGCTGTTATCGCTCCCGTGACCACTGCTACAGCGGTGAGGTTTCCTTGGAGGGGTGATCTTGCTGTAAGGGGATGGCAGCATGTGAACGGCCGGCTTCTCCTCTCCGTGAAGGCCCCCGCGCTCCTCTGCCTCTGAGTTTCCCCGCAGCTGCAAACCTCTGGAGCCGGCGCTGCCTTGGAGCAGCTCTGAAATCCGCCCGTTGACAGCCCGAAGCGGCAATTTGGAAGCCAGGCTGGAGCCTCGGTTTCTGCTGAGGGACTGTGTTGACCAGGACATATTCTTCCCACTTGGAGGCAAACTGGAGCTCTGCCCGACGGACTGAGGCAGAGACTTGGTTGAAAAGCTGAGTGTTTTGGTGGCAGAGGCAGACAGGCTTCGGGCCTTGGGGCTCGCCAACAGGAGCTTGCTGACAGCAGAGATCTTTGACTGGCCAGCTTTTGGGGAGGCCCCTGCAGACTGTGAGAGCCCCGAGTTGGTTGGTGAGGACATGACACTGCGGCTAACACTCCTCCCAGCCCTCGGCATGGTGGTGTCTTTTCCAGGGTTCATTTTGGAGCTCACAGAGGACAGGCTTTCTGCCCTTTCCAGTGAGAGACACTCATAGTGGCTTCCTGTGGACCTTCCAAGGGAGTTGGTCCTGCTGGCGAGCTGCTCCAGCTTGGCACTGAACAGCTTGCTGCTGCTGTTGTTGCTGCTGCTGTCAATGCCAGGGCCCTTGGGTTTGGCATTCAGCTCTTCGGGGAAGCTGGCCAGGAAGGGCCCAGGCTGGCTGGAGGGACTGCTGGTGGTGCTGCTGGCCGCGCTGTGCTGGGGGCTGGCTCTGTTCTTCTGATCCAAGCTTGACTTTCTCACCGGTGGCAGAGGAGGGGTCCCTTTGGGGCGAGTGAGGACACAGTGTTTGGGAGAGGCCATTTTTTTGTCTAGGCTAGCCTTAGAAAGCTGAGGGTGGGCAGGAGAGCTGGCTCCGCTGCTGTCGGTGACCGTAGGCTGGAGGTGATTGTCAGGTTCCTCCAGCTTGCCTGCTTTTGGGAGCCCTCGAGGGAGGCTGCGGCTCTTCAGGCCATCAATGGAATGAACGGGGCTTTGGGTTGCAGAGCCTGATGCTGCCATCTCACACCCATCCACGATCCTCTTCAGACTGTCAGATCCTGGGGAGACAGAGGCGTCCCCACCACTGCTGCTGCTAAACCTATCTGCTGAGGACTGCTTTGTGCCATGCTCAGGCTTGGCTGGAACTGTGGCCATGTCAGGCCTTGGCCCATCAATGCTCCCAGAGCTGTCCTTTTTAACATCTTCTTCTCTCTTCAGCCAAGGATCTTCAAATTTGATATCCTTCTTAGCACTGGAATCTTTCCCCTCGTGGGAATGGGCAGCCTTTGGGTCTGCAGTTACTGCTGATACAGCGTCATCAGTGTCTTGTGCTTTGAAGGGATTAACAGCAATACATGGATAAACAGTAATGTTTGTCTTCATTGGGATGTAGCCCTCACAGCTACTGAGGCTTGCAGTGTTTTTAATTGTGACAGTAGTTTTCCCTAGAGCTGATATTTTACAGCCTTTGATGGGTGGCACTTTGCCGAAAGCTTCCTCCCCCATTTCTGACAGTATGAGCATGTTGTCTGTCACTGGCTTCTGTTTGTCACCTACACAGATCATGCTGGCACTTTGTATGGTGCTTGCAAACTCAGACACAGGGGGTTCTGCCATTGCTTCTCCATGCCCATAGCATGCCTGGGCAATGAAACTGTGGCATGACTGTTCGCCATCACTCCCTGTGCTCATTTCACTCAACCATGAGCTGATAGATGAGCGCCTGCTGCCATCATCCTGGGATTTGTCATCCAGGCCCAACTTTGGAAGTGGCAGGAACTGTGTGATGCTGACTTCAGACACAGGAGCTGCACTGGAGTAACATTCGAGATCTTCAGATATGCTGCTGATGATACTGACTGGCCTAGACCCAGAGGCCAACGCCTGCACGGAGCAGTCACTGTTAAAACTGATGATGCTGGTTGGGCGCCCGTTGTCCAGGACCCCGCTAATGGTCAGTTCTTCTACGAGGGTGAACACCAGCTCGTCCTCTCCATTCAGTTCCAATGGCTGCTGCACAGTCACCATGGTGGTGCTCAGTATCTCCTTCTTGGATTCAGGAGAAATGCTTTGTTGCTGATCTTCGTCAAGGATGGTCTCTTCGAAATCCCCACTGCTGGAAGACACCGACTTCTTCATGATCTGAGGGCTCATTCCTACAGGTGGGGTCCGGATTTCTGGCTGCAATGAAGATTCACTGGATGTCACCCCAGTATCCTTACTCAGAGGAGCTGGTGGGGGAGTGGTGCTGGGCAGGACTCCTTTCTGTGTATAGACCTTGCACCTCTGGGAAGGAGAAGTTGGTGGTTTGTACTCAGAGGTTTTGGAGAGGCTTGCAATGCCAAGCCGAGGAGAACCCATTGGCCTAGGTTTGCCTTCCACAAATCCACAGGTGTTGAGACCTTCTCTACTGCTCTGCAAGCTGGTGCTGTGTGCTAACTGACAAGAGCTCAGCTCTTTACTAGAGCTCCCTGTTACACTCCTGGGAGAAGAAGGAGTTGAAACATTAGTAAGAGCTCCAGAAGGAATGGGGGAGTGATTTCTTTTAGTTTTGCTGGGTGTTGCATTTATATTTTCCTTGGCTTCTCTATCAGGATGCTGACATTCTGGCTTTGTATCTTCCTTATCTGACTCTGGTAAGTGGCTAAGCTCTGCCAGTTGGCTTGAGACAGAGCACTTAGACATCTGGTCTGAGCTAAATTGAGCAGGCATCTCTTCAAAGGGAAATTTGTCGGTTTCTTCACTGCCATCTATGCAATCCAGCCTCTCCTGGAGCTCTGCAAAGGTGTTGCACTTCAGGCAATCTCTTTCAGATGTGCTGGGCCCTGATTCATTACCTTCCTCCAGCCTTCCCTCATTTTTGGTCTTTTGCAGTGCAGGAACTATGGGAACAAAGTCAGGGGGACCCTCGTTATCTGTCAGTTCCTTATCAGAAAGGGCAGTGCCATTGGGGCCGACATAAATCACTGTGTCACAGGACTGCTCGCTGCTGGACGAATAATCAGGATCACTTGACAAATGCAAAATAGGGAAGTCTGGGTCAACGGTGTTTCTGGAATGGAAAGGTCTCAGCTGGGTTGGCCGCCGCATCCTGCCCTCCTCACAGGAGCTCTCTCCTCCAGAAGAACTTGATGTGTACTGCAACATCAGAGAGACAGCGATCATGACATTTAAATATTGCAAGCACTTCCTTACACAAAGCACACACACAAAAAAGTCAGAGTCGCATCTAAACAGGGAAATCTCTAATGAAGCCTCTGAAGCCTCTTATATTCAGTCTTATTGCAAACACACAGCAGTGTTCAACAGAGAACACAGTGCCCCAGCTCTAAATGTCCCATTTTAAGAGTCATGAGATTTCAAAAATAAAAAGCACTGAATAAATTAATCAGTATCCCTTTTCTAATTTAGCCCAACCAAAGAAATAAGGTATTTGCCAAAGGCTTTCCTGATTTTGTGTGTCTGAAGAGGAACAAGAAAACTTGTTACACAAATAAGGCACAGAAAATACAGACAATCCCTTTTGGTCATACTACCAGCGTGTGGATTTGTATAATGTGTGCAGAGTCTCTGGAGGCACACTGCTGTGATGGTGTGTGGACTGATTTCCTTCTCTTGTCTCTCTTCAAAGTTTTTGTCAATCCATAGGCAGTCAATTTAAATCAGACATTCACTGGTTGTACCCAATTCCCAATGCAAGCTATACAGAAGGAACCAGGCCTCCATAAGCACAGAATTGGATACGGCTCACCATCTCTTTACTTCTTGGAAAATCAATCACCCATATTTAGAAGCAGTCAGAATAAAAGGAGCATTGGTACTGGCAATGGAAACATTGCTTTGCATTTATTTTGTTCCTGCTCTCTGTGAGAAGCACAGAGAATCTAATTCTTCATTAATCCCAATTTTCTTTACAGTATTTTCATTCCTTATTATTTCATTAGTACTAAGAATATAATTGAGAATTTATGCTCTTGGCTGTATCACTAAGCAAGGCCAGCTTACGTACCTGTTATAACAGATATGTCTGAAGTCATTCCTCTATCTGAAGCTGAAGTGTTTACCCCCTCTAGTTTCTGATACATGCTCTGAGCCATTCGCCTAGGACAGTTCATATAACCTCTGCACTTTGGAATTGATTACTGATGTTGTATTTGCTGTTCTACCCAATTAAGGAACCTTCAAAGTCCTCCTTGCTCCCCCCTCCAGCATTTACGAGAAGGAAGCTATACATTGCCTTACCTTAGTTTTCTTTTTCTTCATCCTGAGGACTCTTGATGCAATCTGGATAGTGGACAGCGTCTCAGCATAGTTCCCCGCAGCGGCTGAAATGTGAGCTATCATTGTGGTGCGGCAGTTCATATTCCCCAGGGACTCTCGAAGCAACATGGTGAGCTTGCTGTCTCTGCAAAATAAAATGAATTAAGGCTGCATTAGCAATCGAGGTTTCACTTTGACCATTGTGATGTGACTTGGGTCTCAGTAAGATTTTTTTCCCCTCCTTTTAATGGAATCCTAATTAGTTCTGTTCCTCAGGTTTGCACTATCTTGTGTCTGCAGCTGAGCACACTGAAAGACCCTAGACTACGAGTTAAACTTCTTTTGTCTTCCCAGTTTCCCCTCTGTCTTCTGGTCTCACTCCTTCAGCACTGTCATCTTTGTGAATACAGAGCTGCAGACCAGCACTGGGGACTGTTAAGGAGCCACTGCAGCAGACTGCTGCCCTTTTCCAGTGTGCAGTGTACAAGCAAACTCTGGCCAAGCTCTGGAGGACAAGAATGTAGACTATTAGATTTGAGGACTCAAAGTTTTTCTTGCTTGCTGGGGCACTGCATGATTCAATAACACTAGTAGTTAAATCACTGAAATTAATTTTGGACGATACTGGTGAAATACAAAACAATCAAGCCTTAAGACTTCTCACAATTGTTCTTTCATATTAGATCTTTTCTTCCGCTGAGACGGGAATCAAATTTTCTGTTCTTGCCATTTACTCTATTGTTCAGAACAGGATAGCTTTTGAAATGCTGATGCCTTATTGAGGGGCTATGACTGGACTAAGAATGGGAATTGTCAAGCATGACAATTTTAACAGCATAATGATGCATATATAACATTTCCGTGGTGTTCATCCAATTCTGTAGTCAAAAACATACAATATATTTTTAAGGGAGCTTTAGCTACGAGATGCACAGGTTGACTAGCTGACTAGTTGGAAGATAGTATCCTTTTTGAAGAGGGCATCTCCTACACTAAAGGTTGTGGATAATCATTACATACAGCTCAAAGTAAAGACAATAGCCCAATATTTACCTCCTGTTCAATGAATGGCTTTCACTGTTGTAATAATAGCAATACTGTCAGTGGTTACGGATCAGATTTTGGGGGGTCACTGATCAGTATCTGCTAATACCTAGGGTGCATGTGTGCCCTTGGTCATCCACTTAACATTCCCAGCTGATGGGAATCAAAAAAACAGCTGCAATTTGTGGGAAATAAACCTATTTCTACTGGATAGGACTGACAGACAATCATCAAAATTCTTAAAACTCTATTTCGATTGGGAAAACAATAGCATTTTGTATGCGTATTTCAATGCATCTAGCAATAAGGTTGGGGAGCTCCCAAATGGTGCTTCTCCTGAGTTTTCTAGTACTCGTAATTTCAGCGAGGCTAGCAATACTGGATAGAAAATATTTTCTGTTTCAGAATTTCTGCTTCCTTCTGCTCCAGACTCATTGAAAACAGTCTGGCAGCTTTGAGAAACAAACAAACATCCATAAAGACTACACTGAGACAGCCTCACTCATTTCACTTGTGACCTAAGGCTGCTTTGAATCCACAGATCCAGAGTTAATAGGCTGCTGTACCCCAGGTTAGTGGCCCTCCTTTCCATCAAGGAATAATTAAGATGTCAAATTTTGTACATCAGTTACTGCCACTCCAATGCAGAGTTAAATAGAAATTATTAACATCTGCACAGAAATCAATAACAAGCCTTTCATTTGCTAGTGCTTCTATCATAGCAAAACATGAGACGACAGGGGAAAGGGCAAAAGAATGCATTCTGAACATGTCGGTCTCCTGGGAATACATAACCCATGCAGCCAGCATCAGCACGCTGCGGCGTGGCTCTCCTAGAGCTATATGCATTATGAATATAAAATAATCTGTGCCATCTGCCTTGCATTGAAATGCACACTTGCAAGAAGAATGACAGAGGAAATTCTTATTCTATAATTCAAATTCTATGACATATACCAGAAAGAAACTAAAGGGCAGATTTTTTTTAGGATTGAAGCAGGAAAATTAGCAGCAAAAAAGCCCAACCAATACTGATTTCTAATTTCAGAGTTTCCACATTCAATACTGCCTGTATCTTGACTGTCAGCTTTAGACACAGAAAAAAACTACTCTCCTGTCAGTATTGTATATTGAAAAATAAAACTAAGAGGAAGAAATTTGCTAGCCTCATATTTTGTCAATGCTAGACATTGTCATAATTGCACCTGTTCATGGTTCACTGATCTCTCTAAAAGAAAGAATGATAAACAAAGGGAACATAGTAACACAAACATGTGGCTTAGCAACTATTAGTTTTTAACTCACCCTATCCTCAGCAAGTAAAATTATTGACAAAATACTTTGTGCAGATCATACAGTGTGAGATGAGAAGTAGATGGTTTGCTCTTCTGAGTGCTGACATGGTATTTCAGCTTGAAAAAGGCAAGGCTTTGAATTGCTTCATTAGGTGATTCACGAGCTGGTATTTGCAAAAGCAAAATTTCCTGTGAAGCCTTAAGTTTTACAAAGAGAAGGTCTGGACTGAAAGAGTTTTGAGAAGGAAGAACTTTGTTGATCTTCTGTCTGTGCAAAACGAAGACATAGGAAATTTTGAAGAAAGCTCACAGAAGGGCTGCTGCTTCTGGGTGCATGTTGCTCATTAAATTGAGCAAAGGCTGGTTTGTAGAAGGTTACAGATTTCTCACAGCAGCATAGTGAACTGTTTTCTATTTCTTGTCTTCTGAGACCACCATACAAACTGGGATCAGTGTGAATTAGTCCTTTCACTGGCTCAGCAAGAAGGAAAAAGCATACATCTTTACGTTCCTCTTAAACATATCTACCTTCCTCATGATTAATTATACTTAGATCAAACAAAACAGAATCATACATTAGAAGAATGAAGTACTCAGGATAATGAAAAGTTTGCTCGGACTCTGCCTGAATCCTACTTGATTATGTGCATTAAGTACAAGTCCTTAATTTCATGACTGGATACTATTTTTCCACTAGACTGAATCACTGTACAGGATAAACACTGCTCCCTGAACACTAAGTTATCCAGTCTTTCGTTTAATCTGTGCCTTTTAATGTGTGGACTCGTGCTTATCTACTGTTAGGACTACACAAACTCAGCTCTGCATCCAGAATTACTTATTTCTTCAAAGGCTTTTTTTCTCTTTCCTGTGGAGCTCATCAATGAAGTATCTGATGAATGCCTCTGAGGTGAGGTACATAATCCCCTGTTAATACCTGCAGCATTGAAGACTTCACTAAGCATAGGTGTTTGGTGTGAAGCACTGATCTTTCAGAGTACTGAGCATTACACAGTCTTTCATATTCAAAGCACAGCTTCCTTTGACTTCCCTTGCAAAGAAAATAGTACAGCTGTTTCTCAGCCTGGGTACCCAACAAACCAGGAGCATGCAGGAATAGCCACCTACAAACAGCAGTAATGCATTAGCCAAACCGGTTCTGAAGGTAGGTACCAGCTGCCTTCAGAATACCTCCCTGTCCTTGCACAGCTCCAATTTCTATACTCCTTCCAACTTCTGTCATGGGTCAAGGCAGGAATTTATTGACAACGACCACATCACAGTACAGTCCCGCTTCATCTCCAAAGACAGTCCTTCATTTGCCTTGAAAAAGATGATAATTTTATGGAGAAAATAAAGTCCTGCAGAGAAAACAATATATATAGCCCATGGAGCCATAGTAAGTTTGCCAATATAACCTTATTACTGGCATTTTCCGTCCCTGTAGTAATTGATTTCACAATCTGTATATTCTTCTCATATATTTTATGTCATTTCAAATGGATTTATATTTACACTTCAATGAGGCATCAGCAGGCCTGTAACCTTCCCATGTATTAAAAAGCCTCAACTGCTGAACAAGCTGATCAGCTGGCAGCAGCACCCAGCTACCACCTTTTGTATGGAAAAGCAATAGGGAAGGAGGAGGTGACTCATGATTTACCTTGAGGTTTTGTTAGTATTTGCTGCTGGTGAGGAACAGTGAGATTCAGGAGTACTACAACCCTTTCCTGCAGTACAGTAGTGTTTTACTCTCACACCCTTTTTGCCATGCTTTTCTCTCATCAGATACTTCTGTTCCCTTCTACCAGTGTTTACCATGGGCTTTTCTCATCCACCCTTCTTAATCATTCTCATACCCACACTACAATCCTCACCCCCTGCTCCCTCCTGAAGTGGCCCAACGCTGCTCCATTTTATGCTGCTTTGCTTGAACCACCTAAACCAGACTTTGCCAGTCTCCAGCATCATTGCTAGCACCTCTCCTTGAACTGATCTTCTTTTTCTTTACCTCTTGCTCCCATTAATGTCCTCTACTGTCACTGTACAACCACCAAAGCCCCTCTCCCCACTTGAATCCCCTCAGCTGCTCACTGATACCCCATCAAAGGCATCCCATAACCCCCACATAATTTGGCACGGCTCATTGCACCATACTACATAGGTGAGGGGGCATAGCATGGACGGAGCCTTCCTGTATCTTCCAGCATCTGTCAGATCCTTCAGCTTTATGAGAATTCGTGCTAGTAATGTGTTCAAAATGTGTTTCACAGAAAAGAGGCAAATGATAATTGCTTTTGTTTAGGGCTGCAAAATAGAATTCATGAATGGAAAATGAAGCAGTAAGAACAAATATTATGCTCAGTAAATTTGCCGGAATTTTCATTGCCCAGCATCTCATTCTTTGTATAGGAGAGGCAAGGACAGAGCTTTTCCACAAACGGAGGGAATGCTGGAGAGGAAGATCCAGCTAAAGTCCTGGAATCATGATTTTTCTGTGGAATTATTAAACCAATCCTATTAGACTCTTTGTCGTCCCGTCCCATCCCATCCCCTTAATGAAAATATTTTCCTTGTCTTCCCCTTCCACTCCCCCTCCTACTATAAGGATTTTGGCTATTCAGTGACAAAAGCAGCACCATCAGGAGTAGAAGTAATAACACTGCACAAGAGTTATAATACAATATTATTATAAATAAGCTTTAGGACGTGCACGGGTGTGTGTTTGTGCTCTCTATTAATCATACACCTTGGTGTCTTCCTAGGCACTTGGCCAAAAGAAAAATGTTGTCAAGTCCCTCAAGGTGTTATTGTTACAGGATAAGATGATGTATGCCCTCAGGTGTCTTGTAATCTAATTATTTACAGGGGTATGTCAAAGGAAAAATCTCTGGAACTATGGCAGCTATTTTTGATCGCAAAGTCTTAACTCTGCTCCCTAGTGCTAATGCACAGCTTTATTTGTAGTAATAAATGCTTGCATAATGAGAGAATCATATAAATACTCCATTTGGTTTTGGTTCCTATTGTACAGAAATACTCTCTATAGAGGGCAGTTCAAAACTTAAAAGGCACAAAACTAACACTGGATGTTACAGGTAGGTAACAACTGAGTTCATGAAGAACCAATATAGCTTGCTTAGCCACGTCTTTCCTTTCTGTTCCTAATTTTTACAGAAGGAGCAAGGAAATAGGAGCAATGTGTGTAGGCACAAGCAAAATGAGGCCAGTAAAGTGGCCAGTAAAGCCACTCGGTGATTCAACCATGTAAGCCTGGCTGTGTAAGCAGAACAAAGCAAGGCAGTTGAAGAAATATGGATAACATGTTGGACCTTTAACCTGGGGAATCCTTCACCTGATAAAATGAGGCATTGGGGAAATTGTAAACTTGTTCCAGATGGAGGCTAACTAGCCTTAAAGGGAAAATTAAGCAAAGTGAAAATCTCCACTGACACTACAGTTAGTTGTCTTGTACGAAGCACACCAGCACAAAACAGAAAGCTGTCCTCACTGCACAGGGGAGTGGGGAGCCAGCTGAAAGGAGCACACTGGGGAGATACTGTGGTCAGATTCATGTGCTGGGAACATCAAAACCAGGTATGAAAGGATGTGACACTGCAGAAGTCAAGGGTGGGAAAAAGGAGTTGCTGCAGTCAAGTATGGGATGGCAGGGGCTTATACTTGAATTCTAATATTAAAAAAGGTATATGAAATATAGGTTTTCCCCAAACAATTCTTGTCTTGTAGGAGCCTAACTGTGCAAATTTCATATTGCGGAACGATCCTTGTGCATGTGACAACACATAAGCACGTGACAGATGCACAAAATGGCATTTTTTTCTTTCTTTTCACCAAAGACAGAAATTAATAATAGGACAACCCAAATAGCTCCAGCTACACTGACTCCTTGAAATTGACTGTCCCTCTGACCATAAAAAAGGATGGCTTAAGAGCTGTAACTTTGTATAGAAGTAGATCCCAAAGCTGGTGAAACTTTAATAGTCAACAAAATAGCCAAAGAAAAGCCTGTTATCCACAAATGACATAGAAATTCCCCAGACTGGAGGTTCCACTGACTGTTCTCAGCAATTCGTGCTTATCCACAGTAGATCTACCTCACAATAAAGCAGTTTTCATGGTTTCTGACACTTCCAGCCAGGGTCTGAGCTGCACACCTCTACACCAGCCCTGGGGAAGCCCAGAGAAAGATGTCCCCTCCATCATCTCATGCTCCCTTGTGCCGCCAGCAGAGCTGAACCAGCACAGGCTCCATCCTCCAGCTCCTAGCACAGAGCTAAGCTCCACTCACAAGGAACCATTAAAAAGACATAGACAAAGCACAACGTGAATCAAAAGAAAAGGATCCTGGTTGGCCCAGCTGGCATTACAGTGCCAGCTCCAAATAAATTCTCGTCTGAAAAACAGAAGCTCAATTAATCCAGGGAGCTAATTAGGCTGTGCAACTGTATGCTGGACTTAAAGCCAGATTCCCCCAAACCAGCCATGCCACAGGAAAACCTGAGCAGTAAATAGACTGTGATTTACAGGAGAAAAAAAAATCCCCACAGTTAAAACCAATAATGACACAGATTTTAAATCATTTAAAGACTTTGCATATGGCCAGGCCCTGTTGTAACCTCCACCAAAGTACACTCACAAAGGGAAGGAAAAAGCCTTCCTCCCTCAATCCCCCATCCTTTCTTGCTTGGCTCCCTACCTGGAAGCATCACAGGGGCTCAGCTTATCACTGTGAAGCGATTTGGTTGCTTTCAATGAGAGGACAACAGCCGTACCCACTTCTGAACAGCCCCTGGAGTAGCTGAGGAGCCTGCCTGCCTCTGCTGGGCTGCCTTCGTCCTGGGAGCAAACAAGGTGGAGAGCGGCCGGCCAACACCATTGCTACAGGGCAGCAGTGGGGGAAATCACATAGCAAAAACAGAACACAAGGACATGTCCCCTGGCAATCTGCTGAGGACACGTTCTGGAAGCCACCTTCACAGCAGCTCCTCTGGTGGCTGATTCAGGTGGGTGACGGCCTGAGCATGGCGAGGAGAGGCCTTCAGCAAGGGCAGCAGCCACCTCGGCTTTCACCTCAGCACAAGCAGACCGGCACGACCCTTGTGTTGTGCACACCCCAGGCAGCTGGGTGACCGTTTCGGCTGCCTCCCTGGTGAATACAGTGTGGTCATTTGGAAGGGGGACAGAAACGGTGCTCACTGCTGTGCACAGCGGCACCCGCTAGCCCGAGGAGCAAGGAACAACAGCACTTTGCCCTTTGCTTTCAAGGAGTGTTATGATTCATATGTACCGAGAGTGGAATACCAGGGTTATTTCCTCACACAGAAAATTAACTTCAAATGTTTGTAATTGATCCATGAATATTCATGATCTTTTGGGAGGATTTCATAATTACTTCATTCTGGTTAGACTCATTTGATCTGCAGTAGAGACAGCAGTAGTTTACACTCCTTCATCAAGACGCCAACAATTTGGCAGCGTGACCTTCCCAGTTTCCTGTGCTGGAGAGCAGCTCTAGTTATCCTAATTGCAATCCCAAATGGAGTGGTACCTGAAAATAAATTGACTGCTGTTCGGTTTTAGAAACCACTCCACTTGGAAGTGCTGCTAGCATAAACAGATGACATCTCCAGGAAACTGGAAGGTCACTCAGCAAAATACTTTGCATTTTGATAAGTAAGATTTTATATGGCAGCCCCCTGCAGTCTTCAACCCACAGTATTATCATAGCGGATGGAGAACACAAACACTCCTGCACAGAAAAAAAAGAAAAAAAAAAAAGAGAGAGAAAAAAAAAAGAAGAAAAAAAAAAAGGAGAAAAAAAAAACAGACTTCATCTGTCATTAATATCATGAAAATTATACGGTTCACCTATGCTACTCACTAGACCTATTCCAGAAGAAAGTTAGGTTTAGAAGCTTATTCTGCCCATGCACCTGTGCACAAGTTTGCCTTATCGCCTCCAGCAATAAACTTTCAGCCTGTTGGCTAATTTAAAGAAGCTTTGAGAAAACAATTTAAAAGTCCCAAAGTCTCCGTAAGTATTGTGAGAATTGATGGCTGGGTGGATGGATGAAATCGTATTTGTGCTCCCACAGCAACGTGGCTGAGAGTCCTTAAACACTACCCTTGAACACACAAGGGGAAGGTACACAGGTAAGAGAAATTGCCAACTACGTGGCAACTTTCAGCCAGTATTTATACCTTTCTGGATGCCAACATTAAGAGACACATTATCAGAAATGTGATTTTCTTGGTGCTGATCCTTGCAGAACTGCTCATTTAGATTAACAGACCAAAAAATATCCACTCATATGAAAGTGGATCTTGGCTATCAACTATTAACAACATTAGAGCAAAATATACAGTCAGATACCTCAAGAATTAGTGCTATCCCTGGTAGTCAATTTATTAGCTCTTTAAAGTTCCTCTTCACACACAACTCCAAACTCTCCTTCACAGAGAAGCATAAAACTATTAAAGGCTGCTAAGAGAAGCAACAACTTTTCATTGGCAGGGAAGATGGACACAGCTACAGCCAATTGATGTGCTAATTTAGGATTGGAATCAAGCAGATGAAGCAAATTCCAAAACTGGGGAATTTTTATGTGTTGTTTCCCATTTGTCAGTTGGGGATCCACATGCCTGAGGTCCAAATCATCTAGGAATTCAGGACTGATATTTTGGAATTCTGTACTGACATGTACAGGTGATACATGCAGATTCTAGACACTTGGAAAATCCCACTGAAGTCAGCAAATATCATGTGAGTCCATCACCTTCCAAAAATCTGGGTAAATAACTAAGCCTGGACTTAGCTGTCTATATACACAGCTTCTCCTTTACATCTCTATTCTTCCAAAAAGCAAAACGGACTAGAAAGCTGGTTTCACTTCACAGATTCCATTTTGCCTTTTTTCAAGTCAAAATAGGTGTGTTTTTTTTTAACACCTGCAACGATGTTTGAAGAACCAGATGAATGGCAGAGTTCTCTGTCCCCTAAGTCCTTTGCCTCTATATTTGCACTTCCAACAACCAACAGGGGTGGGTTGAGCTTGTTAGGAACTGGAGAGAGACCAAAAACTCATTTCACATAAAAATTAATGGCCATCAGACAGCAACAACTTTTTTCTACAGATGGGCTGAGCTATCCTCACAATGGGCTGGCTGATTGAGAGATGTGATGAAACAGACTGACTGACAACAGTGATGTTGCTATCTTGCACTGTAATTAAAGATTACAGATGAAAAAAATCTCTATCTGTGACTGGCTTGGTGATGTCTGAAAAAAAGCCTCAAAACTGAGATTTTTATGAGCTGAAAACCATGGCAGTGTGGTCCGAACCCAGCTGTCACTGAAGTCAACAAAAAGGCTTCAGCAGGATTTGAATTGGGCTTTTACAGATTCAGTGATTGGATGCATGAGATGATGAATTGAATAATCCCTTCTTGAAGTCAAATACATGGCAATGAAGTTAAACCATGGAACCACAGGCAGTTTTATGATGTGTTTAAAAGTTTTTGGCAGCACAGGGCCAAATCTAGCAGCTGCTGCAGGGCAGTGGGAATTTTCTCATCTATAAACACAGGCACAAGAAAACTAAATGTTTGGTTCTCTTACCCCCCTCACACTTCATCATACTTTATTCATAGAGGATGCGAGATAAAACCTGAGGGACCCCAGTCTCCATGCAAATATTTCTTATCGTAAGCAAAAGTGGCCAAATCAATATATAATGATTTTAAATGTATATGTGTTTGTCATGTAAACCATTTGGAGATTGGCCGTATCAAATACATTTATCTTCATCTATGCAGCAATTTAAAATATTAATGATGCACATGCATTTTTCATATTATGTAAAGTTGTGCTCCCCCTTTAAATGGATTCTTTATTTTCGTGGGATTTATTTTGCCCACTGTAATGCCATTAATTAGAAAACCTCCTCAACAGACTCTCATATCTCCAGCACTTCAGAGATCTCTTAATAGCCTGTGACAGCAAAGAAAAGGAACTCTTTTAAACTTGGTGTTTTGTAACCATTACATAGCTTGCAGTTTTACCTAAGGTAACCAGAGCATGTTTTAGAATTCAATAGGCATCTATTACACCCAGAAAATCAACTGTAAATTTGAGTATTTCCATGCTAATAGCTGCCTCTCCACAAGATTGGCAGTCAGAACAGACTTGTGAGTGCCAAAAAGCAAAATACAACTACTAATGTTTGTATGTATTTAGCTTTAAATGATAAAAAGATATCTATTAAAGAATCAGCTGTTCAAAATCCCAGAAGCATTAAAATAAAATTTCAAACACAAGCTGAGCCAGTCTTTCACAAAAAGCCCCTTTCAACCTTCAACCATCTTCAGAAAGCCTCAAACTGGACTCATTTACAACGTGCCTGGAAGGGCCCTGTTCTGTTTACAGAGCTGCTGCTGAAGCTCGGTAATTCTTGCAGCTGAAAATAGTTGAGGCTGCGGGAATATTTTGGCAAAGTTCTTGTCCTAGTCTTATACTCTCTGCTTGGCATCTGCTGTTGAATTTACTTAGAGGCGATACTAGAGGGACATTTGGCCTGAAGCAGTATGGCCACTATTATGTTCTTAACTTTGTATTACTGTGATTTATAGCAAGGCTCTGCAGCCTCCCTCCTGCATCCCCGCCGCATGCCCACCGCACTCTCCTGACGATGGGGAAATGCGTTCCTCAGAATCCCATCAGTCACTGGGTTTGCAGGCACAAGAGAGGCCCAGGGGAAAGATGGTCATTGAGTTAAGGACAGCACACAGCCAACAACCACAGAGAAGGAGGGAAAAGGAACACATTGTTTGCTCTGTGTTCCTGTGAGACAGTCATCAGAAGGGGGTGATGCTTGGGGTGGGAAGAAACCGAATTATCACCTCCTGCTCCTGTCCTGTAGAGAGAATCATATGTATCATCCTCCATAAGCATTTACAAGACCCATCAGTGAACACATTAGTGCTTCCTAGCACTTCCCACAACCACTGCCATTTCAGAGCAGAATGCTAGAAGCCATCAAATCTCCTGTTTATTCATGTTCCAGCACGACCCTTTGGTTTCCTTTGCTCTCACTCCCCAGTAACGGGAATACTCCTGCTGCATTAACAGGCAACACATTGCTGCTCACCCTCTCTCTGTTGCCTCACCCTATTTTGGTATGGAAGCACATTAATTTAGTCTTCTCTCATAAAAATGGTTTGGGTTGGAAAGGACCTTAAAGATCACCTGGATCCAGCCCATGCCATGGACAGGGACACGTCCCACCACACCAGGTTGCCCAAAGCCCCATCCAGCCTGGCCTTGAGCACCTCCAGGGATGGGGCATCCACAGCTTCTCTGGACAACCTGTGCCAGTCCCTCACCACCCTCTGGGTGAAGAATTTCTTCCTTATATCTAATCTAAACCCACCCTCTTTTAGTATAAAGCCATTACTCCTTGTCCTATCACTACACTCCCTGACAATCCTGGTCCCCTCACCAGCCTTGTACTTGTTTCAGACTGAATTCATCCTTCATCCATATAGGTGACCAGAGCTTTAACCAGGAGAGGAATTGCTAGTCCTAATATTTATGCATAGGGGCATTAATATTTTTCTATTGCCATTCCTCATGTGTCTGCAGACTTCATTACCTTCTCACTGTTGCATCGCCTGTGGACACCCGTGGTCATTAACCGACATGCCTAAATCAGCACACCCCCCCACACACACTCCTCTGTCTAGCTGATGAGCTCCCAGATTTCAGTAGAAATTGTTAGCAGTCTGTCAGAGCAAGCCCTTGCACAGGCCATTAATGCCATTTCTATTACTCCAGCCCTCAAGGTCCTGCAGCTGCTCCCAGCTGATGTTCTTCCTTTGTACAGACGATGGCTCTTCGCTTTGTGCAACCAGCCACCGTGATTAGCATGCTCCTGCTTTGTGTGTCAAGGCTGCTGATAATAACATGAAATAAAATCTCTTCCAAAACTGATCCTTGAGGAACTTCCCTGGTGGCCTTTCCTCTACTCTGATAGCTTCCACTTCAATGCAAGCAACTGCTGCCTCATCAGTCTTCACTATCAGATGCATCTTACAGCTCCCTGTCTTCTGCAGCTTAACAAATAATTCCTCATGGGGCTCCAATTCAGTTATTTACTCAAGTCTAGACAGATGACATTTACCACTGTTCTTTCACCTAGAAAATCAGACATTAGGTATCATCATGCACAAAAGAGATGGCAAGGGTTGTATCCGGGGTTGTCACGGAGGAGTGCTGAATTTAAATGCACAAGTGGCTATTCCACATTTCCACTTCTTGGAACAGCCAAGAAATGTCAAGGCACCCCCTTCACGAAGATAATATCTGGTGTCTGTACTTACTCTAAAGTGAGTTTAAATTCACTCACACCTTCAGGATTTGTCCCTCCAACACGTGAATGCTAATTCTGAATATGTGTCATAGCAGGACTTTCTTAACATTTCAATGTTAACTTCTGCAGCTATCACAATAGCAAAAAATGATCATTTAATTCAGATGATCTAGCAGTGAACTCATTTCAGCTCCTCTCTTCTCTCCATCTTCCATACACGCTGATGAGCAAATCATTTAGAGAGGGGTTTGTCTGCTGACTGCATGGATTTTACTCAGCAGGAAAATATATTCATCTAATTGCACTTTGAATGGTAAGGATTTGAATAAATGAAACGGATTGTTCTATGAATAGAGGAATTAATGAAGACCAGTTTCCTGTGGGTTTGTGACCTATGTTCCTCCCTTTCCTACCCTTCTGCTGTCCCCTCTTCTCCATGCTTCCTATCACCTCACCTTGCTGCATCCCACTCAGCTCGTCTCATCAGTTTCATCTCCTCCTCTCCCTGCTGCCCTGTGTGAGCCAGCACAGACATACAGCTGCACAGAGCAGCGCAGGGCTGCAGCCTCACGCCTTCCTGGCCCAGCCTGAGCGGGCACCTGCTTCTGCCCCCTCCCTTGCCCAGGCCCAGGAGCCCTGAGGAGGCTTCAAATGTCTGAAGGCCTGTTAAATCTGAGTCGAAATGGTCAATTAAATGGCCAAGTAGATCTTTTAGATCTACTGAGATGACTGGAAAGAGAGATGTGATGATGTATCCTTCAGTGTCTTAGAAAGTGGCTAAAAATCTCTTGCAGCATATATGCCACAGCTAGTCCTGCTCTTGGAGCTTGTCAGACTCCACAGTTCTGGAACACAGCGCAGAGAAGTCATTCCCCCCACCAGCTACTGAGGACAGAAAGGACGTTCCCCATATTAGCGTTATGAGAGTGATTAGAGCCACCTAATTATAGCTCTGCAATGACAAAAATCTCAGCACACAGATGTCAAGTTAGCCAGGCTTTTAAGTTCTTCATGTCCTGTGGCTTAGATTATTCCTGCTTTATAATTTTTCAGATCCATATTATGATTTTATGTCCAATTAATTCTCTGGGAGGATAGCAGTTCTCAGATGAACATGGAGTAAATACAATCAATAACAAATGAGCTGTTATGAGAGTTCAAGTCACTATGGTGTTGTTAACATCTTCCAGTAGGACAGACTTAGTTTTTTGTTTTTGTTGTTGTTTCCTATGATGTATGACACATTAAATACATAGCAAATGGCTTTAAGGTCCCTGTTTTCAAAGCTGCTATTGTATCAGTTTCCAAAAATGGTAAATTATGATGCAAAAGGGACCAAAGAAATTTGTCAACCCACAAATACTCCCTCAGCGCAACACGTTTGCATATAGTTTAGCTAAGAGGTGTATTTGACCCAGGCATTTATAATTAACTCTTAACTTGTCATACATAAAGAAAAGCTTTATATTAATTTCAATGTTTTTGTTGCAATGTAATTCCAAGAAACACCAATTAGCTATCAAATGCTGACAACTTGCACTTATCACTGATTAGGGCTAGATATGAACTATAAACCTAGCACATTACCATAGTGCAACAGCTCATTACCAGTGTAGCTTTCCTAGCTAATCTTTTCTACTAATTTTTATTTAGGGACCTTCTGGCTAGCTCATCTGAAAATTATACGCTAATGATCTGAGCAGAACTGAGAGCTTTAAACTGTAACACAGGAGAGAAAATAATTCTATTTGATCTCTTTATGTTATGATAGATGCCATTTAATCAATTAGCACAGCAGTACACCTCATTCCAATCCAGACCTAGCAAATATAAAAGAAAACATAAAAGGGTGAGAGCTTCACATGTCTCTAGACCTTCTCCACCATGAGACAGGGCATCATATATATCATACATATGATAGCAGAGAATGTTTAAGAGCACAGTCACAGACAGCAGTCAAGATACTATTTCCCGTAGGTCTCCTACAAGTCTAACATAGTGGATTGCCAAGGATGTGGCTGCAGATAATAGATGGGACATGTCAGAGATAGGGTCACAGCACTGGCCACTGTGTCTCACAAAGACGTCAGGCAGGAGGGTGGCCCAAGAGGCATCCTGGGGTGCCTGCTACAAGTTAAGCCTCCAGAAGGTTTCACATGGGAAGGTGACCCCCTGGAATGGCCCAGAACCAGAAATGTGGCTATTATTGATGTCTGCTTCCTTTACTTCTATTCTTCTTGAGATTATGAAAGTGTTTGAGGAGCTGCCTCCAGAGTACAGATTCTGAACAACCATGGACTACAGATGCCGCAGCAGTGACAATGAGTGCTTCATATTTATTTGCTAGAATTATATGATAAACAAGAATTACTTCTGAAATACATTGAAGATAAAGAAAAAATGATATTTCAAAATATCCACTTGTTAACGAGTATGAAGGTTTAAGGATGATAAAGGATGATGAGATGTAGGTAGGAAAACAATGTACATTCTGTAAAGCTTGTATAAATTAAGAGTATTACAGGATATAGAAGTTCTGTATTTAATAACTAATATAAACAGATTGAGAGCAATGACATAAAGATTTGGGAAGCAGCATAAGATCACATTTAGATGCTATCTCATTCCCTGTAATCTAACTGTGCTGGAGTTTCTTTTCTGAAGATTATGAGATTTACCCAACAATACCAATAATCATGCCCTGTGCTTACTGGACTCTACTCTGAATGAGTTGAAGATAGCGATGGTCAAAATGCATATTAATGATTTGAGAAACAAAATATGGCTATAATTTAACGATTCAAACACCTACATTGCTGCTCTTTACTTGTCCAATTCAAAAATTAGATAACGCCAGAGAAAGTTCTCAACACTCATCTAGTCCTGACCTTAAGATGATAAGCAAGCAGTCTCCGATCTGCAGGAATCTGGACTCTTTTCCTAAACAGTGGTAGAGATTTTTTCTTCATACTATGGACAAAAGGAGCAATCATTCCTCAGGACTCCCTTTTTTGGAATCTGAAAAGCAAGAGGCATGAAGACTTGCCGCTCTCTGCCCATCTTTCTAGATCTCCCAAAAGAATGTTCTCTAATTAAAAACAAAAAGATTTGCAGATTTAATGGAAAGAAACATCTCTATATGAACATAATCAGACCACAGGGCAGAGAGATGTTCATTTATTATGGAAAAGGAGCTGGAAGGAAAAAGCACCATACATATTCCTATTGCATATTATGAGGTTAACCAAGGAGAACTTACTTTTGCATTCAGGTAATGTGAAAAGTGATACAGGCAGCATATCAACTGTAAGGTCAGTTAACTCAGTCCCTTTTTATTAAGATAGTAATCATTGGTAAATAGTATTAGTTTGCTTCTGGCACAATAGAACTGTATTTCCAAATTGTACAGTCTTAGAAGGGAACTGATATGAAGCTCCAGTTACCAGCACAATTAATACACAGAGAAGAATAAAAAGATTGTTAGATTTAATATGGATTACAGAATCAGATAATAATAGGAAAAATTTGGATTTTTATATTCCTGTGAGATGAACTAATGTAAAGCAACACACTGGTAATACTTATCATGAAGCACAACAGTTATGGGTTTTGTATCTGTATGGACCATAAAATTATTAAGAAATTTATTTGTGCTCTGTACTGGGAGCAACCTTCAATAGAGACAGATCTGGGTAGCAGATCTGGATACAGCATCTAATTCTTGTCTTCTTGCACAGGTGTGTAACTTCAAAGCACATCACAGGAAGCCTGTGAAAAACCTTGTTTGCAACACAGCAAAAATGTGGTCTAGGAGCACAAAAGATTCTCTTACCCTGTTTATATCTGGAGGCAGAAATGAAAATTGTGTCCAGTCCTTATAAGACTGCTTCAGGGAGCTTCAGGTCCTACTGGCAGAGAGGTGATGAGGTTCTTTTAGTAGCTCCTGTTGTAAGTGGTTTCCTTCATTTGCTCTCCAGCTGCCTCCAAGATGAGCAGCACAGGTGCCTACTGCAGCCTGGGCTGCCCTGAGGGACTGGCACAGTCGGCACAGGAGCTACAGGAGACTCCTGTCCCCTCGAGCTGCTGAAGAAGGCAGGCAGGACACCCAGCAGGGCCGCAAGCTCTGAGAGCAGGGCAGAGACCTCAGTGAGGGCACCCACTCCTGCACAGAACGACAGAGCCTTGGCTCAGGTTGCCCAAAGAATCTCCCTCCTTGGAGATCTTCAAAGAGCACCAGGCCCTGGGCAATCTGCTCTGGGTGTCCCTGCTTGAGCAGGGGGTTGGACCAGATGACATCCAGAGGTCCCTTCCTTACCTCAGCCATTCTGTGGTTCTCTGAACACATTATTGTTTCAATTCTGAGCCCCAAATTTCCTTCACATCTACTTCAGCTCCCAGTTTCTCCTTTCGTTCTTCAGAGGCTGAAGACTGAATCTCCACAGGTCCCACCTTTTTAACAGCACCCAAAATAGCCACTGCCACAATTCTGCTAACCCAGCTCTCTGCTCTGCAGAACCAGAAATCAAAGGAAGGCAGAAGGGCTGGTATTTCTGACAATACTGATGTACATTTTATCACTGATTTTCAAAACGAGTAAAGCTTTTTTTCTGCCCAAGAGCAAAACTTAGGAATAGAAAGAGAAACAATTTATTAACTCAAGCCCCCTAAAAAATAACCTATAATTTAAAATATGGCAGATAGAACACTTTTGCTGATGTGATAGGTAGGACAAAATACATCTAAATCAGTTCCTGCTGTCTGAAATTACTTTTATTAAGTGTTGTCACATATTGCTGGAAAACATGTCACCTGATGGCATTTATAAATAAACTAAAATTTAAAAATTAAAATATTCTAACAAGTTTGGTTCTGCAGCAGGAGAGGAAGCTCATTTTAATATTTCAGAAGTTAGTTCTCACCAGCCTGCTCAACTCTGAAAAGTCAATGCATATTTTAAAAAATTCACTTCACATCTGTTCACTGTGTACAGGCCTGGAGGCAAGCACCATCCAGAAAACTTTGATCACCCAGCAGAAGCTAGTTGGTATCTGAAGGGCAGTGAGAGGATTGTCTTCGTCACTTTCCTCTCAAACGTGTTATGAAAATAACAACTTCAGTAAAAGTTTGTAGGGAAAAAAAAACATGTTGCAGCTGCAACGCCATTCAAATGCTCCTGAAGCAATATGGCTGAAAAATTCAGCATTTTGAAGCCCCTAATTCTCTTCAAAGCTCTTCAAAATGGGCCTGTCACTCCATTGAGGGGGGGTCAGTTTAATTTCATGTTGGTGAAATAGAGTCAGAGAAAATACACGGTCTAAAGAAGCATTGTTCAACAATTTGCCCTTAGAATGTATACTAAGATTTTGTTTACTTTTGAGTTCACAAATAAGATTTATGTACATCTCCGCCTTTGAAAAGGAAAATCATATAGTCCTGCCTGTGCCACTTCAGGAGTCACAAATTCCTATTTATGAGGCAAGTTCCTATATAATCTCCTTGAGCTCAAAATTCATGGTCACAGACCCATTTGCAGGAAGCCATCAGATGATCGTACATTTCCACTTTTCACATTCACTGATACACACCAGCAAGCTCATCCCCTGCAATCCCCGAAAATCCCATCACTAGGTAACACTTAACCCCATACCACTTCTCTCAAAAAGTAAGCTGTTAATCATCGAATACTGAACATGAACTACTGTATACAATACCCCTTAGCAAGGATTTGAGGATTATCTCATCTAATTAGATATAAGCATGTTTTCTAATCTCTGGGCTTAAGTTAAAGCCCAATAAAAAGACCTCCATTGACTTACACTGAGTTTTGGATCACGCACTGTGAGAACTTGATTATGCATTTCAAAGACAGAGACCTTCATAAAAAGTGTAACTAATGACAAAGGAAGAAAAGCAGTTAACTGAGTTAAATGGTCTGGATGTCTCATGTAACTAGGGATGAGTCTTGAGAAAGAAATCACTAAAAGTTTCTGGAAGTCATGCAAGTGTAACAACTCAGCTGACTGCTAGTTTTCAGACTCCTAAAAGCAGGAGATTCTAGTAGACACACTAAAACATGCTTTAATATTTATTTATTTATATAACTGCCTGCCATGTGCAAACAGGTTCATTCTAGCAATGCAAAGTTTGATTCTTGGGAATTTATTCCATTAACTAACAGAAAGCACTGTTAGCATGCTTTCAAGCTTATGTCCCTCTGCCTCATTACTGAAAGATAATCATTCTGCAACCTTGTCTCACCCGAGCAATTCTCTCCTCCTGTGTGTACTTGCATCCTTGAAATACTACAGAGCAGTTGTCATCTCCCCTCTCAGAAAGGAGCTTCCTTGCAAGCTATGAAGCTTCATTTCTGTTATGGTGTTCTTCCAGGTAAGCAACCCTCTCACCTCAGACCTTTCATAATTCCTCTTGCTTCTCTTTTAAATTCTCTCCAGCCTGTAACATCTTCTTAGCAATGAGGTGCTCAAATCTGAAGGAGGTATTGTAGGGGCTGGCACTATGCAAAGAAAATCAATTTTCTTTGGTAGTCTGCAGTGGCATATGTGTGCTTTCTTGCCCCAAGTCACCCCAGTTTTGCGTAGGGAAAGAAAGATCAGCAGGGAAATGAAAGTTAGCTTCACCGATAATATTTGTACAACTGTTCAAGGAACTGATATAACCAAAAATGTGAACTAAGGCTAATAAAAATTACCACATGCTTTTTTATAATTTGCTGTATTGCAAAAGATCTCATTATTCCAAGAATATGACTATTTAAAAATTGTTCAATTATACATGAAATGAATTACCACCACGTTTCCATGGGAGAAAATGTATTAGTGTTCAATTGAGCCTGAACTAGTCAGGGAACAGGTGGGAATAAACTGCTGGATACCCTTACTGAAGCAATATTAAGGTTCAAAATGGCATTTTAATGAATTAAGTATAGATTCATTTGTACATGAAATCACCACAACTGCCTGTTTGGGTCCCAGTCAAGTTATAATTCAACAATAACTGCATGCTACCGGATTGCTTGTTCATTACCAGTCGTGGCTGTGCTGGCCCTGGACCAACGTGGTGTCCTTCCCTGATACAGCTATCTGCTGATGATAGGAATGGCTATTTAAATGCAATTAGTAATTGCTATTAAATCTTCCTATAAGCCAAAAGCACTTCCCTTCTCATTTCATTTTGCAGTCCATCATTATTTGCTTATTACAGTATCTGTAAAGAAGCAATTCATTGAGTGGCTGAAAGAGCATTAGAAGAGCGAGCTCACGAGGCCTGATTCTTCCCATGTGAACATCTGTGCAGAGTGGAGCCACGTCAGCTGAGGTCTGCTATAAAACTGGGGTAATGGGATTGGGCTCAGTGAAAGCAACACACTCACCTGCATCCTCCCCACACGCATGCAGACACCCCTGCTCCAATAATTAACGTGCTGTCAGTCTGGCAGAACTGAATTGAAAACCCAGAGCTGGGGAATGGCATGCTGTGGCTTTGTGCTCCACTGAAGCTTTCCTTGAGGATTTTGTCTACTACCTCTCATTAACTTGGTGATGAAACACACTACTGTAGGACATGCAGATAAAGCTCAAATCTGCACTATCAGCTGTACAAACCATCCTACAATAAACTGCATTGCTGATGAAAACTACAACAGTGATTGCTGGAGCATGCAAAATCTGTTACCCTCCTGCTCCTAAGTTGCAGACTAAATTAATAAAATGTAAAAAGTTTTCCTACATTCACAGACTGTGCATCCCTGATTCCATCTACAGCTCCCTGGAATAAAGAAGAAAATTGACAGATACTCAACCTAGTAAAAGTGTCAGCTACAGAAAACCCCCAAAGGTGAAAGTAATTGCCAGATGCTCCAAATCCTCATTATATCCATGCTGACAGTGTTTCTGTGCTCACCTCTTGCTAGCAACTGTATCGCTCTTCCAAGTTGCCAGAGCACTCTGGCAAGTGTCAAAGAGCGTGCACCTAAGGCCAGGTCCTCAGCTGGTATAATATGGCAAAGCTCCAAGGGCTTAAGTGCCTGCCAGCCAAAGCTCTGGCCCGTGCGACCTGGCTGCCAACGTCATGGAAAACTTCCTTTGTTCCTGAGCAGCTCATGGTTTTGATAGCTAATTAGGAAATATTTCACATTCAACAAAATCTCAATTGACAGCTCTCCTACAACCGGATCACTTGGGGGTATTTCTTAGGCTTATTCCTTTATTTGAATGGGCTCATCTCATTTCCTCCTTTGCTTCCCAGTTCTTCTCTGTGGATTGTTGCCTCCTCTATGCCTTATCTCCCAGTCTCTCTTGGAGCTCTCCCATTCATTTTGGACCATTTCCCAGTCCTGGGGCTCTGTTTCAGCTGTCACTCATGTCCTCATTTTCCCTTTCTATTCCCCATTTATCTGCTTTCACATTTATGGAAGTAAACCAGCGAAACAGTTCTTCACCCACTTCTAATATATTAAGTATTAAATTAACACAGAAAGATTGCGGATTTCAAAGGCTGCACAAGATTTTATTTTCTGAGGCTTTCTGTGGCTTTTGCACCATATTCTCATTGAGAAGAAGCAAAAGCAAGCAACAGAAAATAGGAATGCAGCAGTGAAAAGCATAAGTAACTGAAATCACTCAAAAAATAATAACAATGTGATTTTAGGTTTAGGCGTGGGTAAAGTCACCAATAAACAGATTCCCCATTGAGCATATAGTTCAATTTTGGCATTAACTTCTTACACTTACAAAACAGACTCAATTGTATGAATCCAACTAAACTAAGACTTAGTACAAGCCTGTAGCTAAGGATAAAATCTCCAGTACTCATACGAGTTATTGTACAAGAGTCTTCCTGGAAACAAGGACTCCACCAAGCAGCGTGCCATTTTCCTTACATAGAATGCTTTGTCATTGATCGGGTGTTACTGCCAATTCTTTCCTCAGCAGCTGCTCAAATTGCTCTGCAGAGAAACCCTCCCAGGACAGCACTAGCAGAACCATCCCTTGTGATGCTCCATCTTCTGAGCATTAGTAGGAGCAACTACCAATGAGGATAATCCCAGATTCGGACCAATCATGCTACTACACGCTTAGTAGCAGGCATACTGGAAGCCCTGTCAGAGTCTTTCACTGCTGTAAAAAAAAAAACACCATATTGTGTTTGATTCTGTGCCTGTACCATTTTTATAGTGCTGCAATTCCACTGATGACAGTGGAGGTACTCCTGATTTATGCTGGGATGGAAGAGAGTGTAGGAAAATTACCACTACTGTAGTTTACTTGCCACCATGGCCTCTCTTTCAATTATATTGTCTTCACATCAGTTAAACTCTTGGTCTATTCTTCCGCATGCACTTTCTCCCAGTTGGCATCTGTGTAAGAGCCCACAGACCATAATTTATTATTTTTTTTTAGTATAATAGATAAAGAAATGGCAGAGATGTAGGTAGTGTTTGAAAAGTACAGCATCCATGCTATTTATCAGTTAATTCCAGGTGCTGTGTTCAGTTTTAAGTTTATTGTGAAGTGGTTTTTAGCTTTCCTTATCTCTTCCTGAAAAGTTTTCACTGATGTTTCATTTGAGAATATTCTAACTTATGTTACAAATGCAAAGGCAAGATGCATAAACAAAAGATATCCCCATTCTTTTCTCTTGCAATTCCTCACACAGATGAAAAAACTGCAGACAGGTACACCCATTTAACCAAGAAGCAAATCTCAATAACTGGATTCATCCAAACCTCACTTTTGTTTTAACCCCAATAATCAACTAGCAATTTAAGTAAATACCTGACATAAAGCATATTCTTTCAGCTCATCTTTTATACTGCAATACCATAATACATCACTTTCCCTTTTCTCCTTTTCACTTAAAAGCAGTAATAGTCTGCCCTTGGGAAAAGCACAAAGCCAGATTTTCCAACCCATTAGAACAATCTGTGTGAGTCTTTAGCTCTGAAATAAAGGTAACAGAGTCCTAGCAACACTTACAATGTAAGTCATGCTTTCTGCCAAGTCTGAATGCCCTTTACAAAGTCCTGCTTGGTTTTTTTCTAGCTCAGTATTATAAATGTGAATATATACATAAATAGATGATTTTCCAAAGGTCATGCAGAAAGAAAGAAAGTTTTAGCCTAAGGTTTAAGCACCATATTAGATCTTAAAACATGTTGGCTCTGGCTCTTGTGTAACCTTATACCAAACACTTAGTGTCTTTTATTTTCTACAAATAAATAAATAAAATAAAAATACCAGCATGTAATATATGGGACAATCTGCAAACATCTGAGAGAGAAGCAGAAGTTCAGAGAATAACATTCATGCTTTCAACTCACACCCATCTGTCTTATGAACAAGACTCCACCTCTGGATATGAGTGAGCATCTAGTTCAAAATCCAGGATGCCTCCAGAAACACAAACACATTGGGATAGCACATTAAGAGAAAAGCCTATTAGATAAAACAAGCAACAATTTCTGAAAAAGAAATTCATACAGCCTTGCACTTTTCTAAACAGTTTTCTTACATTCTCATAGCCATTAAAATGTATAAAAATGATTATTTCCTAAACAGCATTACCATGAATTATCGCCACTACTGTTGCCTAGCAACTGGAGTAATTTTTGAATAGTGAGCTACATAAACCAGTATCTGGAGTTTGTGCAAATGGGTATTCATCTGAGGGCTTAAAACACATTCCTCATAGAAATCAGATGCAGAAAATGCAGCACTAATGTAAAGCTGAAACACTTTTAAGAAAATAAAACAGCTCCAATAATTGCTGCAGCTTAGCAAAATCCTTCTCCTATAGCAGAGCTGAGCTCTGTCAAACTTGGTCAAGGCTGGAGGTGAGTTCCTTGCTCTTCTTGGGGTAGCAAGTGCCCCTTTCCAATTTTCATGAAGATGTTTGACATTCCTCCGGTGGAAATCATTCTTGCCCAGTCTTCTGAGGGATTTGCTCCTAACTCAAGAGCAACAGAAAATGGTGACATGAAATGGCAATGTATTTAATTCAAATAAATAATTCTATTTTTATATGACACATATTGAGCTAGAAGAACTCACTGATTCATATCACACTATGACAGAGTGATGTGCTCAAAAATGTTCAAAACTGGTCTGGACATTAATAATGACAAAGAGATAACCCACTGATATATTAAAAAGAGATTATAAGCACATAAATGAAAGACACAAGCTCCCTTAAATCATGGCATAGTCACTTATTAGCTGCATGTGGTTGCCCATTACAGAGATTCTTGCCCATTCTTCAGACCCAAGTGGAATTTAACTCAATTGCAGGACAAGATCCCAACCTGTATTTTTTGATGTCTGAGAATTTCTGTATTACTTTCTTACAGCTTTAATAGACAAGTTCATGCTAAAGATAATGTCAATCTGTGTTACAGTTCCCAAACTCTTTTCTCAATGGAGAAAAATTCCAATGTACTGGGTTCCAAGGCTTCCTAGCCTTATGGGTAAGAAAAAAATGTTAAATGTGCTGAACACCAGCATGTCTCATGGAGACTGCAGACAAAGAGGCAAATTCATCTTGGCACAAACACACTGCCTGCTGAAGACAATGGAGGAATATCTGCCTATACCAACAATGAATCTGAGCAAGCTTTTCCATACAACTGCTACCTGTAGAGACAAGGCTGAATACAGCACCAGGTGGAGTTTAAGAGACTGCAGCTTCTCCAAGTTCAGAAAACATTTCTGCAGTAAGAGAAAACCTTTACTTGTTGTTCTCAGACATTATTTCAGGGCTCCCAGGAAGCTGTATTGTGCCCACCAACAGGCTGCCACAAACTACCTAATGGCTGTTTAATAGCTCAGGCAGAGAAAAGATGCTCCATTTTGTCTGTTGCGATGTGGAAATTTGTTGAGACCACACACACAATGCACAGTGCTATTGCATAAAGGAAACATTTCCCTTGTTTTCCTTCAGTACCACTCACAAATGGCAGTCAACAAAGTTTTAATTTTATCCTTAATGATGAAAGAGAATAGCCCTAAAAAAAGTGATATGATCTCAGCTAGCTAGGCTAGCCGTTGCTGCACACAAGAGGTGCTACTGAACACATACCACTTCAGTCTATGGGATGCACAGCCTCTTCTACAATGCAGCACACAAACATACACACACAGACATCTCCTTCCTCTCTCCTCCACACACGAGCTACACACACCTGCATTGCCAGATTGTGTGCTCCCACAGCCACCGCTCATGAATAGATCACCCTTGGGAAAAAATACATTCTGTGCTCTTCTCAGCAAGAAGTGGACAGAAGTTGCTCCAAAA
This sequence comes from Anas platyrhynchos, assembly GCF_047663525.1. Taxonomy (NCBI): domain Eukaryota; kingdom Metazoa; phylum Chordata; class Aves; order Anseriformes; family Anatidae; genus Anas; species Anas platyrhynchos. The sequence continues at coordinate 31,160,084 of NC_092589.1, read as the reverse complement.
TATACCAGCATGTTTAGCAAATTTCATTTTTAAAATCCTCTTTGGAGACAGAGATATTGCCTCTGATTTCCAGACAACAAACCACTGCTGTATACTGTGCTTCTCTTCTTATGGGAGCAGATACAAGAGGAGATGCTGGCCTGAAGAGAGCTTTTATATTCTTTCAGCAGTACGGAGGCATTGATGAGCAAGTGTGTTGGCACCACTGGCTGTGGAAGCTCAGAAGTGCAATAGCTGGGAACCGCTGCAGAAAGGGATTGCTAGTGCAGCAAGTGGGAGACATGTTTGGTGATGCTTTTCTCAGAGCCAGGCACTGCCAGGGAAAACAGCTGTTGTATGTGCTAACTATTCCTTGTGTGTTCCGTTCTAGTCTAGGGAGCATCATTAACATCATTTTTCTATTTCTACAGTCTGCCTTCTCTTCTCTCTCATAAAAACTGAAAGGAAGAAGGACAGATTTTTTTTGATAAGCAAAGATTGAGCTGCATTTAGTGAAAGTACAGTGTTTAAGCCATTTCTGCACTACAACCAGGTGAACAAGCCACAGAAAATTTCGTGAATATTTATATGTACAAATTTGGTTAGCCAACTGAATTCCAGTCTGACTGAATTCAAGGAACAGGAATATTTCTGAAGAGCATGCTTTAAGCCAAGACTGCCAAACAATTTTGGGAAATAAATATTTAAAGAAAAATAAAGCCAAAAACTCATTTCATCTTTATTTTCTAAAATGAAGACAAAACCACAAAGTAAAACTTATCAATATCTTATACTCTTAAATGAACTTGAGAAAAAGCACGTTTATAATCTTCAAAGTGGTAAAACAAGTAGAATATATGGACTCAAACTCTGTACATGACTTTCTTAGTTCATTTTTCATGTCACCCTATTGTTGCCACCTCCAGATCTGATACACACATTTTCCACAGATGTAGATGTACATTCAGTAGCAGTTCGATTACAAGATGCTACATAAGCCATTCCTATGAGGCTGGTTGCTACTCCCTAGGATTTAGGCTACAGAAAAGCAATACCTCCCCACAAAATAAGAAAACTCTCTAAAATAAAAGTTGTATGACTGTCTGGGTTGGGTAATGAGTCCAAACTTGCTTTCAGACCTGTACACATGATGAATGGGCTGAGACAACAATGAAGAGAAATGAGTAAAAAACATACGTACTAGCTGAGGATCTCCTCTAATTTCCCAGAAGCCACCTGCAGTAGCAAAGGCCACTTGTCTAGTGTGACAAATAGGGGCTACTTTTTTTTTTTTACAAGTGAAAGGCTGACAGAGATTCAAACTACACAAAAATAAAATGTAAAGTAACCTTGCATCACAGAAACAATCCCATGGTAAAGATTCATGTACATTGTGACAGATATTTTTGAAAAACAAAAATGTGTATAATGAACAGTAAAACGTTTTTCTCTATAATGATTTCTCTCTTTTATGAAAGGAACTTTTGCTCCATGGAGCAAATACGAAACTGGATCTCTGAAGCTTTAAAGGATTAAAAAATCTTCTAACAACCCTAGAAAACAAAATCCTCGTGTGTTGAACTTTCATTCATAAGATCTTTAAGGCAACCAGGTTCTCTATCTTCAGGCTTCTTCCTTTGAAACCTGAACACGAAATACAGTGTAGCTACCAGACATACAGCTAGATCAGGCTTCACTCAACTTGAGGGAGGCTTTGCAGACTGCCTCAAGAGGACTGCACCAACCCCAGGAGACTGTCTTCCTGCTTACCACAAGTCTGGGGTGAGACAAGTAAACTGGACTCGATGATCTTGAGGTCTCTTCCAACCTAGAAATTCTGTGATTCTGTGATCCTCTCATTAGGTGTAACACCGAATATCACTTACTTGTACGGGATGTGTTTGCTTCCATTGACAAGGGCAAGGATGACATTGCCCAGTGCTGACAACGAGAGACAGAGGCCAGAGCTTCCTTCGCGGTTTTTGCTGAGCACTTTCACACAGCTCCCCAGGTCAATAAGGTGCAAGCGGCTGCGACCTCCAGACACTGCCATAAACAAAGAAAGCAAATGGTTAGCATGTGCCTCCAAAAGCAGTTTCCCAGGAAAGCTAAAGGCTAGCTACGACTTGTGAAGAGGAAACAAACCAGAAACCTCTCCTAATTCATGGTATCAGCAGCAAACTGTAGGGATCCTGTGAGTTCACTTTCAGCCTTTATTGCTATATGTTTCTGTCCACTACTGACTTGCTTTAAAATTGATGAGGTTTTCATTAATCATCTGCTCCTCCGAGTTTAACCCTGTGGCAGGCAGTCATCAATGTGTTGTTGTTTTGTGTTTTGTTTTGTTTTTTTTTTTTTTAATATAACTCCTTTAGCCTATACCTTAGTTGGCTCTGTTTCTGTCTCTGAGATTTCTGTTTCTCTGCCTGGAAAACTACAGGTTGAGAATTGCTGCTTGGTGAGCAGTGGTTTTGTGATAGCTTCAGTTTTTCTCTTATCCGTCCCATCTGGGATACTGAAGGTTCATAGGAACAAAGGCATCAATGGGATATTAAACTTTGCTCTAAGTTTACATATTTTTAAATTATCATTTGGGCTAAGAAAAGGTTTTCCATGCTGTGTGTAGTGGATTGTTAGAAAGCTGTTCTGTTCTGAAAATGTTTTCTGTAAAATTGGTAGTGGGTGCCTGTTTTCTGTCATGTTTACTCTGTATCAACACAACTACACTGAAAGTGAAAGGATGTTACCTTTGAAATACCAAGATTAACAAACGTTTGCTCTTATGAAAAATCTATGTTTCCTTTATGAACCCAGGGGTGGGGACTTCACAGAATTTACAGAACTTCTAATTTTCTATTTTCTGAAGACAATTTCCTAGCTGCTTTCTATTTCCTTTTTTTTTGTGTTTTGTTGTTGTTGTTTTACATCTGATCTTTGACCAGTTGTCCCTATTCTCAAGAGTTAGTTTAGAAGCAACTGAAGGAAAAGACAGTTTTGTTATAGAATCATAACTCAAAAGTTAGCACTCTGAGGATCTGAACATAAACAGAAGTAGAAATACTTTCACTTCTGAGTTTACCTCTGTGCAACTAAATTCACAGCCATTTCTACATAGCACCCTAACTCACGCATTTAATCAAAAATATTTATATATATTGGAACTGGGGGAGACCTGCTCACAAGAAAAGATGGCAATGGGAGCAACTATATGATGGAGATCTTAGAAAATAAGTTTTCAGATACATTTCATTGCTTTGGAAATGCCTTAACAACCACAAACAAATTTTTCAATGATCCTGCATTGAGTAGTTATGGTACCATGGCATGTAGGTGCCACAGGAGGTAGAAGAAAATCCACAGAATAAATGCACATAGATATATGAAGAAGAAACTTGTAAAACGCTGCGTGTTGACTAAAAGGTGATACATGATCATATCATTTTGCAGATTTACTTAGAGAAAGTTTAGTATGAAATACATATCTAAATATATAAATCATACAGCTACCAAAGGCATATAAAACATCAGCACACTAAAGGCATATGTAAATTAGAAGATGTTAACCGACATTCAAAAAATAAGGAGGGAAAGAGATTTCATTCTGCATGCACTGCAAAGCACAAGGCTCACTGCTTATTGCTACTACCTGGTATCTTGCATGACACACAACTCTAAAAATACAAAGCATTTCTGTAGAAACCATGACAATGCATTATATATAACACTATAATTCTCTATTCAGTTGTAGGTTATGGCTAATTAAAATAAACAACTAGAAATAGATTTTTATGATAAAAGAAGAAAAAAAGAAAAATGAACAAAGAAGAAGTGGAAATAAATTAGAAGAAAGGAGAAAAATGAAGACGAGAAAAAAGAGAAGGAAACAACAGAGAAGATAAGTAAGAAAGGAAAAGAGCAAATAAGAGAAAGAAAATAGAAGGAAAAAGAGAAAGAAGAAAGATAAAAGAAAAAAGAAGAAAGATGAATATTTCTATGAAAGCGGTTTATGCTATGGAATTTGACAATAATATTCAAATAATGTAGCCAATATCTCTCTCAACAATTACCAAAATACAGTAACTGCTGCTTTTTTTTTTTAGGTCTTGTTAGTTCTCCAGCTACATTAGGTATCTGGCGAGAAGACTTCCACATATCAAATTATACTGCAATATCGGCTAAGTCATGTTGAATATGACGAAAAAGAAGTGAAGAATAAATGTCTGATTAAAATTAATACGAGTAGCCAGACATTCAAAATACTGTAACATTCCCCAGATTACACTACAACCCATTAAACGTCCATGGATGTTTTCAACACCGTGTTCTCTGAGGTGTTCACAGGGAAGTATCCATGCACGCTACAAATGCCTGAGCTCACTAAAAAAAGTCAGGCTCCCCAGGAGAACCATGCAGGCAGCTGCACCTTCACTGCCTCTGAACCTTGGCCTCTAATTGTCCTTAAACTCTTAGACTTAGGATCCCCTAAGTCCTCTAAGATTGCTACCCTCAGAAGGCTGAAGTTACCCTTTGTGAGCACCCCCAGATGATTTTGCTTAGAAAAACAAGGAAATGTGTTTAGATGCTACCAAAAATGACTGCAGGTGTCTTTACTGGATTATATATAATAAATATTTCTGTTGCTAGGATTACTGGACACTGGGGAAACAAAACAAAATTAAGACAATTTATAATTATTATTATTTTTTTATAAATTACAATTTATTTTAAAAAAATCTGCCTTTCAAACTTCAGTCATATTGTTTGCACATATAGTCCTTTTATACAGATTGAAGAGATCCAGAACAAGAGAAAGGACTGGATCCTTCATTCTTATTTAATTTACAAGTCAAAATAAGACATGTTTTAGGACAGCCGATCCACTTGCTTGACCTGAAAATTAAATTATTTTTTAGGCAAGTTCTCCATTAATGTACCTGGCAGCTATAGAGAGAAGAAGAGAAGTAGAACATCCTAGCACTTGTTTTTCTCAGTGGCCACGGAGACTTTGCAGAGCTGACAGCTGAAAAATGGTGGTGCCAGTTCTGCCACAATTCCATTTCTTTCAGTGGTACTAAGCCTGCTTCATGACATTCCTGGTAATGAATCTGACCAGGAGTTAAGTACAGTACTGATGCATTACTCTAACTGTCATTTTTTACCAAAATCATGCATTAGCCTTCCCTTTAATCTCATCCTTTAGAAGGCAGGTTTCTTTTTTTTTTTTTTTTTTAATTATTTTTCTTTTTTTTTTTTCCAAGCCTTTTTTAATCCTGTTACTGGAATCTATATATCTCTACTGTCTGCACGTTTTTTTCTGAGAAGTCCTTCATTACAGAAGGAGACACTGATAATCACTAGGCGCCTTTTCTGAGCAGCTGGAATTCCCCTCTCATTCAATTATCAGCCAGATCTGACCCTGCCCAGCTCAAGAGGCCACTCAGATATGGAAACTTGAAGACAGGAGGTGGTATGGCCAAGAGATGAAAATATAACTACAGGCAGTTGGGAAAGCATGCCATACTATAATCTTACAGGATCGTGCCATCTTCGCTTTTTAAAATGAGTCATTATAGCCACAGGAAAATATTTTTTTCTCTTTTATTAATTGCATTTGAAAATAGTAGAAAAGTATTGTGTGTACATGTAGTACTTTTGCCTGTAGTAAAAAACATGGAGTATTAAATAATTGTAATAATAATTCCCTCAAAATCAGCCATCTTTATTCCTATGCACCAATCCGTTTGAGCATTCACAGTCTTCCTTTCCACCGCAGGGTGGTTAATTAATAAACCTTTAGTTAATTGAGTTTTCTGCCTGCCAATTCCACTGGGGTTATTACTTAAACACATGCAAACTGCATTTCCATTTAGAACAACTTTCTGGTTTTCTCTCTCACGTTATAAGTACAGTAAATGTAAATTTTCTGCATTCAAACATCAGACATTAATACTGCAGTGGTGTTCACCCACTACACATCATTACTTGCAATCTACTCCTTATGACAAATGACCTATGCAGAGCCAGGAACTGAAATATGTGTTGTATCTGCAGAACTGTTTAAGCCACCAATTCAAAAAAAAAATAAAAATCAGAGGTCTCGGGTGTCTTTCAAACAATTTGTCCCTGTAAAAAATTATTAAAAAAAAAAAAAAACACAGGAAAGTTTGTCTTTTGGTTGGGGGTGCTCCTTATATTATACAAATCGTTTATCACTGGAATTTGCTATTAAAAAAAAAAAAAGTATATCTCTAGCTATAAACAGTTTGGAGACTTGAAACAAAAGATAAATATAATAAAAAATGTAAATGGTGAGAGTCAAAAGAAACCTTTGAAAATTATATAATATATGAATAGACACAGCAAATACTGGAAGCACCTTTTCCTCATTTACAAATAGGAAATGGAATAAAGACACAAGTCAGTGAAAGCACCTATGGCACAGAGAGAGAGCAAACCTACAGCCTGGAGTCTTCACACGAAGAACCACGAGCACACATGCAGGAGGGCCAGCAACTAAAACGTTGTGCTCCTTCAAGGAAAGCTGCAGGTTATGCACTGGCAAAATCAGCTCCCACACACTCTGCCCTATGGAAGTGCTGGACTGGAACAGTCAACGTGAGGGTGGCAGGGAATCCCCATCGCCACAGTATTTTCATCCATGATCTCAGCCCTGCAACTATCAGCAAAGATAACACTAAAAGCTAGCCTGAAGAGCACTTTTGCATCTAAACACAGACATCCACACAGTGTTGAGCACTAACTGTTAATACCTCCACAAAGGCAGCAGCTAAATTGACAACTGATAGCAATAGTCCCTCGTGGCCTTTAATGGCTTTTGCTGGATCTTCACCAGATGGGCAAGCAGTCTAAATGGACTCACTCCATCGGAGACCACTGCTTATTTTCACCACTAGAGAACACTGCTTAAAGGCTTATCCAAAGCCACCAGCGACAAGGGAAGGGAGTGAGGGAGCAGCTTACTTCCGCCCTTGCCGCTCTTCTCCATGCGGTACTGGTAGATGTGCAGCGTGAAGAGCATGTGGGAGTTGCGGTGATCCTCCTCGTCGCAGTCCCGCTGGCTGCTGCGCCGCGAGGCGATGGCGGCGTCGAGGAAGAAGGCGGCCTTCTCTGCCGTGGGGGCGCGGAGCTCGCTCTGGTTCTGGAGCTGGGGGTTAACACAGGGAAGAAGTTACCCACAAACTTCCACAGGAGTCAACACTATCAGACAGCAGCCACAGTCAATGAACGCTGTGGATACTCTGGCTTCTGATGGGGCTGGGGAGGAGGAAGCACCCTGTTGAATGAGACCTCCTGGCAGGGACATTGCCATGTCCTCCAGGCACCCCACTACCGAATCCAGGCCCCATTTCTGAGGGTCGCTGCTTGCGGTACCTCTGGTGGCAATTGTTACAAATAAACCTAACGTCTGTCCTATGGGCTGGACACAGATGCACACATTTGTTCCTCTACTTTTCCAGAATTTTAAGCCATTCATTAAAGTTTGTTATTTTTGCTGCCTGTTTTTTCCTGCTTTGGCAATCCCTGTGTCCTCCTGACAGTTAGAAGATAAATAAGCTATTGTGGATAACACGTCAAGCCCAACAGTTGGTGAAGACTGGCGGGGGCAGGCCCACATGTTATTCTTCAGGAAGTGTTAGAAGGGAGCAGTCCACAGCCAAATCTGTGAGATAACAGGACTGAAGCTTGTGGTCAGACCCACAGCGTGTGGAGGGAAACACAGAAGAGAAGACACTTTCATGTCCCTTCACACCACCAGCCTGTGCACCTGCTCACAAGATAGGGCAATGCATTAACTGGAGCAAGACAGGTAGTGTGCATATGTTCATACTTGCTGGACCCCAATCGCCACCACCAGCCTGCTCTTATCTCTCCAGAGTGATCGACAGCATAGGAGGGCAGGTATTATTAACCCATCATAATGTTAGGAATGCACGTGTGTTTCGTGTCACCTAAGACTAGCCTGCCTGTGGAAAGGACACGTGACCGTGCAATCCGATGGCATTAGTTTTGGCAGTATGTGGAGCTGGCCCACAGCCCATAGGATAGGCTTGTTTTGTCTGGCATAAATACGGTGAGGAATTCCCATTCTCAGGGTTTGCTCCACTGCTGGGTAATGCAGCTAAAAGTTAAGTTCTCCCTAAGGACGACAATGCTCCTGCCTTCCCTTTGTGATCATTAATCAGCGCAAGGAGGGATAACGTCAACGCTCTGCACGGGATGGGGTAACACAGCTGGGTGCTAAGCTCTCTCTAGAAAGAGAAAAGGAGGCAAGAAGGAGTTAACACAGCAAGCAGAAGGCAGACCAGTCTGTGGACGGATCTCACTAATATAAGCAACAAAAAAATGTGCACACTTGGAAAGGCCCAATGACAGACAGTATGACATATGGTGATTATTCATTTGCTATACACGCTGCTGGTTTTGCATATCTGTATGGCTATAACATAATCTCCTCCCTTCAACTGAGGATTTTGAGAATTCAGGTGTAGGACACGACTCCAGAACACTATTATGTCTTGCAAACACACGTAAAAAGAGGTTTTGCTCCTATTTTAATTCAGTATTTTACACTGCAGAGATGCACAGCCCTGTGCATCCCTCCCATGGAGCTACCTTTTCTCTGCTGATCTAAAACAATTCACATTGTATATGGCTATTATGTCTGCGTGTACGTAAAAATAGTCTACTATTGTGGATTATTTATTTTTATTTTTATTGCTGCTGTGCTTAAATACCTTAGTGAAGAATTAAGCTCTAAGGAGGGGTTATCTGTCACACAGTTATGCAACATATATAACATGCATACATATTCTAATTCAGATCTAAACCAACCCATCTATCACCCCAGTGGGAACTGTGAAGACTTGAGTCTCCCATCTATACTCACTGAACTACACCCACTACTAGATACCAGGGGGTGAGATAATGCCAGTAATGCTCTTGTGATAATGCCAGTATTTCATGAGGCACTAAAACTATGAGTCAAGTGAGAATAAGAATGCTAATCATTATTTAAAACCAAGAAGAAACTTTGCAGTCCTTGGGTAAAACAGAAAGGATTGAAAATACACTCTCAGTATGTCCAAAAGGCTTAAACCACAAAGAGATAAAACACAAAGTTTACTACTTGCTGTTTAAAATCTCATGATTCACAACTTTTGGGGATGTGAATCATGATTCCTAGATGCTTGCAGCTGGAAACAGGGAGCAGGCAGACAGAGTCTGTTCCCTCCTCCCTCCATTTTCCCATTCCTGGAGGGAATTGCTCTGCAGTTCCTGGATGGATGTAGCCATTGCCTTTAAGGCTGAAAGAATGTATTGAAGCTAGTTTGCCCCCTCTTCCCCCATCATCTGTTCATACAAAAATCAGAGTCACTTTTACACAGACAACAAATTGAAAAACAGGCCCTTCCTCCATCCAGCAAAATAAATAAATAAATAAATAAATAAACAGATAGATAGATAAATAAATAAATAGATAGACAGATAGATAAATAAATAAATAGATAGATAAATAAATAAATAAATTTGGAGACTTTCTAGTGGTTTCCCAGGAAATACATGGACCAGTTACTCATTCCTGCTAAACCTCTAAACCTGAGAAGATCTGGAGTTATTCTTGGCTTGCCCAGCTCAGGAATTTATGTCTTGGCAGCAATTAATAAGTAGCGATTAATGCTTCCTACAACATTGCTAATGCAAGTGCTATAAATAATGTTTATAAAGAGATAAACAGCCATATTAATGGCCTCCAGCTATTTGTGCAGTACTGTAAATATTTTATCTTGTTGTTTTACAAAAAAGAGATCACACTTTCTTTTTTTTTTTTTTTTTTTTAAATGAGGTGAATTTCTGTTTGCACTGAATGCTTTCACAGTTTATTGCAAACACAAGCCCCTGCTCAACATCAGTTATACCAGAGGTACAAATATTTAGGCCAGGAGAGCAGATGGCCCTGCAGCTGCAGGTCATAAAGTTCTTGCATGTTTTAAAGTAAACACTTTCAAGTCTATAAACTTTGTGCTCTGGGTAGTTCTTGAATTTGAACCATCTCAATGGCTCAAAAAAATCACATTGCTTGTTTTAGTGTAAAATTAAGACTGGATTCACCTGCATGCCACAAATGGGGTCCTCACATAGGTAGACGCCTGGGGACTGGCCATCCTGCAAGCTTCCTGTAGCCACTTCAGACAACAAGTCTCTAAGATTTTCTTCTTTCCCCCACACTTCCACTGCAGAAATTCGGACTGAGAAGCGGGCTCCTGTCTTCTCTTTGCGTTCATTAATCAACTTGAAGAGCCAGGAGATGGCACAAGGGATTATGCCAAGGTTTTGCATGGAATCATCCTTGCCAATCATGGTGTATGACTTCCCTGTCAGGAATGGGGAGGTGGAGAAAAAATAACAATGTCATTTCCAGGATCTTCACAGCCTTCTGCTAAGTGATATTATCCTTTATCAGCCTCTTGAAAACAACTTCTTCACAACCAAAAGGACAGCCAGAAAAGGGAGATAGGCAGGCAGGCAGAAAAATAATACATGGAAAATGGAGATCATTTAAAATCAACAGATGAAATCTTGAGACACTTTCAATTGTAACCTCGTGTAGTCCTCTGACATTCCCCATGCCCCAGGCAAGGGTCTGCAGGTCCCTATCACACAACACTGCAGCCAGTACCATGGGTGAATAGCGAGGTGAATTGAGCAGAGCAGGAATACCATGGTTTATGAAATTCCCTGCTCTAAATGCTGTGAGTGCGATATATACTTTGTATACCATGTTACTTCAAAGCACTACGTTATGTGTCACACACTGGGACTGGCATTGACATAACCTTGGTCCCAGGATCACAGAGATGTAACTTTATACAGAGAACAAAAGAAAAACAAAACAAACAAACAAAAAACAGGTACACACGATCATTTGGTGCAGAAGTGGGTCCACAAGAATAAATATTTTGTATGGACCTAAAGCTTCCCCTACTTTACTATTATTTTATTCAGCACTTATAATTCTGGCTTGTCTCTCCTGTAAAAGTTTGTTGAACAAGAACAAGCACCAAGTTCTATCTTGTGCTGCTTTAGGTGTCAGTATATAGAGACAAGTTTTCTAAATTTTCAAGCCAAAGTATAAAGGTATACATAATTTTTGGCAAGTACTTGTGGTTTCTTTGCCTTGTTTTATTCCGTATGTTGAATCTATGTGGAAGAAGATCGGTGATATTTTTAAGCACATGTCTGTGTGTGTCCACAGTTGGCGGAATGGTGATGCAACTGCAGAGACTCAACTTGTGCTCCAGTAGAGCTGCAACTAAGCCATCTCTTTGAAGGACATGTAGCACTTGTGAGTCACCAGCATCTGACGGCTTTCTTTTCCACTTGTCATCTAGTGTTTGGCAGGTCACACAGGATTAAATATCCAAGTGTTCATCCCACTGTTACTCTGTATGGTCCAGAGGGGTCCTGTGGTTAGTTGGACAAATGGCCCTGCTCTATTTATTGTACCAGAGCTGGTGGGTGGTGCTGCAGCTTTTGTTGTATTCTCCAGCTTTTGTTGCCTTTAAATTGGGATAATCATAGCCTGATACAGTTTGATCTTCCTTATCACTTGAAAAATGGAATTATCCTTTTCATTTTTGTGTGTTTATCTGTTTCTTTGGGACAGTAAAAAATAGAGATCATTGCACCCATTCACAACAAACTCCCCTTCATTAAAGAGATATTATTTTCAAAATACGTCTCAATAAACATGAACAAAAAATATGATTGCTCATAAAATCCAGTTATTTCAAAAGAAAAGTTTGTTAATGATAATGATTCTCCTTTTTATTGTCTTTCTGTGAACACCTGAAATGCTGTTGATGCAAAGAGTGAGTTTTAATCCACTGGTAATATTCAGTTAACCATTAGAATAGGATTTCTTGGAGACAGAACAGGGAACAGTAATTAAAGAATTGTCTAATCTGGGAATAGAATAGAAAGCGTATGATGTGAGTGCCCAGTCACTGCACTTGAACAGTGTCACCACAAACACAGAGTACTTGAGTGAATACTCTCAGCTTGATAGAAGTGGTGTTTTGGCAAAGAGTCTCCAATACTAGGCACATTTGTAAAACTATAGATCCCTATTGGATCATTCATTAACAATTGAGGAGAATACTAACAGTTGCTGTAGTGCTCAGGGGACTGAATAAAGCAAGAACTCAAAAACAACCTCTACTTCAAAGAGCATGTTGTCCATCATTTAGACAGTATGCAGAGACGAGAGATGTGTTAATGAAAGGTGAAGGTGTAGTATAAGGCCACGCATGTAGTGTACTACTTTCAAATACAATTACCATGCACAGAAAAATGACGGTTTGTTTTCCCTAACTTCAAGCATTAACAACCTTTGGTTACAAATATTCATTTTTCTGTTCAAATAGGGAAATTTAGCGATACCAACCAAGTTTTGCATGGCCAAAGCAGAACACACAGCCATCTGCACCATTGACCACTGACTGGATCACTTCAGCCACAGTCCCAGCACATACTTCAGCCTGTAACAGGTATTAAAGAAAAAAAAAAAAAAGAGAGAGAGAGAGAGAGAAAGAAATTAAAGAAAATTATCAACAATAATAGCAAAATCAACAGAGTACTTTCAGTATAAGTAGTCATAAGGTCATCAGTGCTCCAGATAGCATGCTAAATTATCAAAAAGTCTAATCTTGCTTGTTTCATTTTTGTGACCAATACTATTGATGGTAATGGCATTGTTTGTGTAAGCAGAAGAAACAAGACTTTTGCTCTCTCAAGGAAGTTTCATTTGCTGACTATCAACAACTGTCATGGTGTTAAACAAAATACACATACTATGAAGGGGATGTGGTTGGTTTGATAGATCTGTCTATTAAGGAGTCATAAAAATATTTTTCTGTTGGCGAAAAGGAAATACTGAGAAATTTTAACAGCTTCTGTTATTTCCCCAATTATGGACTGAATTAATTTCCACTAGCAGGTGGGTAAGGAATGTAGGGGGGAAAAACAGAATGTTTGGTATTACTTAGGTGACATTTCTTAATTTTTCTCTATTTTATTATGAGTCTTCCTAGCGTTTAGCAGCAGTAGACTCCATCCTGACAACAGCAGAAGTATGTTAAGAAGTACAACACACAAATTTACCCAGGGCATTCTTAGAGTTAAGGTTTAGACTCTCTGGTCTACTTTGCTCTTTTACTGTCTTCCTCATGGCATTTGTATAACAGTTCACCAAACCAAAGCCTAATAAAAATGAGAAATCTGATTATATACTTATGATTGGAGATTTGTGGATTAAAATCTCCAAGCTTCTACTGTAAATTGTACAATAAAACAGTGTACAAATAATCCTTGACATCTTAATGAATAGAGAATCGTATTAGAGAACTGGCTTTCTAATCAGATCGCTGTATACACCAAATAATCCATTTAAAATATACAAAAATTGTTGATATGGAGGATTTGCATTCTAGGCACCATTTAGCACATTTATTGCATGTATAATTTTAGGACCAATTGTTTACAGTAAAGAATAAAGAAAGCACACAATCATTTAGATATGATTTAATAAATTGATTTCACTATTGATGACACTGATGGATCAAATTTTACTCTGGTCTAACTCTACTGAAAGTACTGCTGTTGCAGCTGAAATCCATCTGGCTCTGGTGCGTTCCATTGTTAGATAACTGTTCTGATCAGACTTTGCCTACCTGTGATGCATCTTGAGGAAAAACTGCATCGAAAGCAAACATCTTGGGTGGAACCTGGTTGCCCCTTTTCTGAAAAGCATTCTGACCTCCACAGGTCGCTGGGTCATAGAGTGTGATTTGCTTCTTACGGGGATCGACTTTTAAGAAAGAGCTGGATTCAGATGTGTCTCTGGCAAGCGTCGAAGAAATGCGCACCATGACTTTGACCTGTCAGCAAACACAAAAAAAATGACCACATTTGATGAGACTGTTGGATGCACTAGACTCTTATATGTTGAATGAACTTTCCAAAACACTTGACCCAAACCACTCGATTCACTTTGCTGTAGCTCCATGGAAGTCAGTGAAGACACGGGAATGATTATAGATAGAACTTGGTCTACAATGCACATTGCACAAAGCCAGAACTTGTCTCTGTCTACTTCAACAAGCACCTCGTGTAGTTAGAATTACAAGCTACCTCATGGTGTTTTAGTGCCCGTGTTACTCAAGTACAACGATGAAGTATTACATCACCTTGTCTTACTCTCAGTATAAATTGAAAAGTAACTGTACCCTAGTGGCCCAATTAAGAAAGCTGAAATGTAATCTAGGCTGCTAAACTATCAGAACTACTGCGGTTTCTACACAGTAGTGTGATCAATAAGACAAGCACATAAAAGCCAGATCTGTAATTTACACCTTTCTGATTCTATCCAAATGCAAAAAGATGAACTGCTCACATCTAAGTGTCATCATCAAAGAGTTGTGAAAATAGCCCTGTTTTAATGGTCAGATTTTGAAATCATCGTCAAGGGAGTGAAATGTAATAAGTGATAAAAGATTTGTTAAAACATGTTAGTTCACAACTCATTAAATGGCTACATAAGACGTTATTTCTAGACAAAAATACGTCTTCATGGATTTAATGAGATTATACTGCATCATTAGCCCACTTGGTAGGCAATTTAGATGTAAATAATACAGTTGATAATCGGTCTTGTTTTGGTTCTCCCCATAAATTCACTACCTGCAGACAAATCAGTTCCTGAACTTTACAGGGCAAACCTCACCTCTCTGCCAGCTTTTGCCTTCTAGCCACACATTCATTTACTTTGTCCTAGGGCAGACTGACTTTCATGCCAACCAGAACTTTTATCTAATTGTTTCGTTCTAACTATATCTCCGTTGTATTAAAACCCATGCATGGTTGGCATGCAAGTCACCATGAAGAGGCACTTCAGCACAGGGTGGGCACTCAGCCACTGCTGGGATGGCAGAAACACACTGGGAGGTATTGTAGCCCCAAAAGTCAGGCCAGGCTGTGGCTCCTGTCAGCCTTGTTGAGACTGGTGCTTTTCGTATGTAGACCTCATTTCATGCTTGCCCAAACTCATCCCACATGTAAATAAATCATCTGGTTTGAGAGGTCAAATCTGGGAAAATTCATTTTTTTAAACAACTCCTCTGAAGACAACAGAATGAGATCAGAAATCAATCAAGATTGTTCAGTATTTTTGTGATTTGTCTCTATATGCTTGTGAGTCAAATTGGTAATGTGAACCCAAATTTAAACCAGGAAAACAACTTGTCACTAAATGGTGAAATGGTCAAGAGTCTGATTTCAGTTTTACATGGTTAGCTGAGGGGAAAGAGGAAGAATGCAGCTTGGGTGTGCACGGATTCTCTTTTCAACCACTCAGCTCAGCAGTTATGAAACCTAACACCTAACTGAAAAAAGCCACTTCCAGCATTTTGCCCAAGGCATTAATTTAATTAGCAGAGCTAATTTCTACTGAGGACAAAGACCATCAACACCCCCAGACAGTTGTAATGAACTGGCCCTGGTTTATTTCAGCCCTAGTTGTCCTGGCAGCTCAGAAGAGAGGCACTCGTCAAGTAACCACAGAGGGGAGGGAGGGCAACACTGAGTCCTGGAGGAGAAAAAACAAGACATACAATCATAGAATACCCTGAGCTGGAAGGGATTCACAAGGATCATCAAGTCCAAGTCCTGGCTCCACATAGGACCACTGAAAACTCAAACCATGTGTCGAGAGTATTGTCTAAATGCTTCTTGAACTCCTGCATATCAGTGCCGTGACCACTGCCCTGGGGAGCCTGTCCCAGTGCCCGACCACCCTCTGGGTGCAGACCCTTTCCCTAACCCCCAGCCTGACCCTCCCCTGTCCTAGCTCCATGCTGTCCCCTCGGGTCCTGTCACTGTCCCCAGAGAGCAGAGCTCAGCGCCTGCCCCTCCACTCCCCTCCTGAGGGAGCAGCCGGCCGCCATGAAGTCAGCTATATTAGTCTTCACCTCTTTTCCTATTTTCAATTTTACATGAGTTGTGTTTTTCTATTGTATCCTATTTTAAAACAGATATCACTTTGTAAAAATATTAGACTGATCTGTTAGAAACTCAATTAACTGCTGTTCTTCAACTAAATCAAATAAAATACTCTACAAATCTACTTCCCTATAAGTTTATGTGCACCTTTGGCTGCTGTGAGTCCATGTCCTTCAGATCCTTGATCATTACGTGCAAAGGAGAGCTAATTGAATACCCCGAGGGTAAGTTTGTTGTTGTTTTGTTTTGTTTTTTAGAAGGAAAATAGGTTAAATCTAACAACCTTACATATACAGTTATGAATACATTCTTTCTGGCCTCAAACTGTACGGATGCTTCATTTCAACCTCTACCAGTTTTGTACCAGTATAACATCACCAGCTTTGGGACCTGATTTAAACCTCTTTACACAAAATCAGACTAGTACCTGTCACTTCTTACTGAAGTAATACTGCAAATCCTCCTTACTTCCAACAGCTATAGTGATTGAAGCTCAAGCATCAGGTTTGTCTTTCCCTGGAGTAAAAGATCAATTTAACTGAAATCCTAAAAATTTAGTAGCATCAGATAAAACGAATGAACCACTATAAAAAGGAGCTCATCTCAGAAGTCCCAGGAGATGTCTAATGACATAAACTTTCTGACCATTCGGCTCCTCAGCTCTAGCAAATACAGACAATTCACAAGAAAAATTCGCTATTGCCATGAACCTCCGATTTCCTGTGCATTGGGGAGTTTTATTTTCAGATCTAATTTTTCCTGTGTGTCAGGGCAGAGGAATACTGCAAGGACTATACGTGGGTATCCTGATAACTGAGCCACTTCTTATTCTGAAGACAGTTTGTTTACAGCTGGTATGAAGAGGTCTGTGCACCTGGGCCTCCAAGGACTGGCAGTTGCCGTTAGGTAGGCACTCTATTAGTAAATATTATTATGCATGTAACTTAAACCCAAGGATTCATGCAAAATGTTTCCCAATAGCAGTTAGGATGACAGTAAATCAACTAAGCTACAGCAGTACAAACGATGGGAGAAGACAGCCATTTCACAGTCTTTCAGGCGATTTATGACTGGAGGATAGCAGGGGGAGGTTTGGAGTCCGTGCTGACCCCTGCAATCCTCGCCACGGGGGAGGCAGTGCGAGAAGAGGAGAATGTAATTCAGCCAGCTATGGGGATAGCACAGGAACTTAATGGACTTAAAAGACTTCAGTTCAATTTAAGGAACAGACAGGTTGAAGATCACAGTGATGCTCTGGGGAAGGCAGAAGTACAGTATGGTTAATTTGAAACTAACTGAACAGTGAAGTTTAAGAACTCTATTACTTTATGCTTGCAATTTATATTTAAATAAACTGTAAATTGAACTTCTTCTTAAGAAGAAAGCAGGTTTTCTGCTTCACTTCCTATGTGTCATTACTGCTTTAGTCCAATGCTACAATTCTCCACTAATCTCTTGTAATTGAAGGGTTTAAGAGATACCACTTGTGATTAATGGGACCACTCTGTCTGCCAGAAATTCTTATTTGAATCCCAGTGATCGGGTCTTGGCAGCGCCCAGCCTTAGACGCACCTCTGACTGTTTCTACAGGGAGAGATGAAAGCCCTCTCTTGAGACATGGGCTGCTGGTAAAACAAACAACTGGGGTCTAATTTTGATCTAAGTTTACACTCCTGCAAATCTGGCTGAACTCAGCAAGAATTACCCTAGCTTAAGAGTGGAGAGAGAGAATAAAAGAAAAGGTCACTTGTTCTGCATCATTACTGTGCCTCTTCTAGGACATAAATTCACTTCTTAATTCTGCTCATGCCGGAAACATTTGTTAATGTATTTTCTCCTGTGAGATCACAGGATCTGATTTGACAACTACTAAATCCAACAGGACTCCCATTTACTTCTCCGGACATCAGTTCCTACCTGGGAGGAACTGTTCTGTTCTTGAATGAGTTTTACAGTCATGTACTTCCACAGTATTATGCCTGATACGCAATGGCATAAATAAAAGCAAAATTGGATCTGTACTGCTTAGATTTCCTCAGCATGGTTTCTTTATATTTCTTGTATACATATTTATATTTATTTTCTGTGCATAATTATATGAACTATTTTTTAAAAATGCATAGATGTATAGGTGTTTTCTGAATTTATATATAACCATATATATGCTTTTTTTTTTCATAATTTTATCTCTATGTGGTAAATATGGGCATTAAGTAGTCACTGTTCATTCATGGGTACTACTCAGTAGCATCAAGGGAACATTGCTGTAATATCACAATGCTTTTGTACCATAAAAATAAACACAGACCTTTTAATAGCTTCCATTGCAATTTCAGCTGCCTGAACCATATTCCTTTGTCTTCTCCTTTTTTACCTAGTGCATCTCCCCTACAAATACATCAACTATTTCTTGAAGATGGCATTTGCTAATTGCAGTATTTTTTCTTGGTAAACTCAATTTGTGACCTGCCATGGACCTTTTGTTATGTTCTTCCTCTGCAGAGAAGGACAAAGGTTCAGCAAGCTCTGCAGATTCGAACAACTGGTGCCATTGGAAAAAAAAAAGAAAAAAAAAAAAAAGAGATAAAACTGAGTGCAGCCCCAGCCACTGACACTCCCATGTCTCCTGTGCCTGCAGGGGTCTGTCTGGAGGACCGGCAGTGAAGTAAGTGCGGAAGAGGGGAGAGGTAAGCTCTGTCAAATCCGTACCAAAGAAGAATAACTACAAGCAGAGGCTGGAATGAGGCAATGGGGATATTATCACTTCCTTCTACTCTTGCCTGTAAGATTTCATTTGGGGTTCATTTATCTAATTACTGCAGGGATAGGGCTAGACAGCTGTTGCTTTGGGCACTGTGCTTGCCTTTATGAGCTGCCTTTCTCATCAATCATTTGAGCAGCTTCTGCTGGACGTGTGCTGGGTAGTGGTGGGAGGCAGGAGCTGTGATGCACTCATGGGCGAGACGGGCCAACCGGGGCTATTGAGCTGTATTAGCACTCCATCAATGTAATGGCAATCACTGGCTGCAGGAACAGCCTTATTGGAGGTTAATGAAGAGTGGGTTTTGTAATTTCTCACTGTTACAGTTGTAAATAATGGTGGCAGGCATGCATTTTTGTTGTAGTCAGCCACAAAACACTACAGCACAGGAAAATCTATGGCATCCCAAGTGCTTAAGCACATACATGCTTTTGCATGATGGATGTAAAGCTAGAAACCTTTCTACAGTGCCCAGAGAATAGAGAAACAGTCTCTTAAGTATTTTCAAGGGTCTTTCCTACAGATCATGAGACAATTAAATGATAGTGCTAAAATGAAATTTCGAAAGTTAAGATAAACAGAGCAAGAACGAGACAAATAAAGATTTGTATGGGTGGACAGTGTTTTAATAGAAGTCTGCTGGTCACATTTGGCAAAAAGCTAGGGTAAATTATGCTGATTTATATTGGTCAGGAAAGCATGTGTACATGGGCCTCATTCTCCTTCCTCCCTTTCTGTTCTCACAAAGGTAATTCTTGTAGGCATCAGTGCCTCACTTCAGCAGAAATTAGAAAACAATCAGGCCAGATCACTCACATTCAGTGTGGGAAGGGCTGTCACTATCACCACAAGCAAAAAAATACTACTCTGGAAAAGCAATGAAAACAATTGGGAAAAAAAATCATTGGGCTCACAGGTCCTTTTTTTTTTTTTTTTTTTCAACAACCGTCCCTCTGTTTCTTTCTTGTGCCATTGCTAAAACTAGTAGGGAAACATTTCCTTTACTAGCTCATCAAGCCTATCCTGCACAGCAGCAGAACTAATTTGCACTTCCAGCAATAAAGAAGAGTAGTTTACATGCACTGTAACCAAACACCAATGATATTGTTCTTATCTTAAGAACTTACCCTTATCAGGGTTGTATCTTTTTGTTGATTACCTGATGTAACTTTATTAATGAACTCAGTAAAATCTGGTGTGAAATACGCTCAGGTCACAGGTTATGGCTCAGTGACCTCTGTCTTGTTTGTGTCAGCAGTAGCTTTGAGTTTTGTCCCTGTAATTTGGTACGGCTGAAAGACAGTGCTGAGCACCTACACCATCTGAAACCAGCGTGTACATCCATCCCAGCAGCCCAGTTACTCAGCTCCCACACTGCTACTTCAGCATTTGCTAGATAACACAGAGCATTGCAAATTTGTTCTCTTCTTAAAAGAAAAAAAAAAAAAAGGCATAAGGATCACCCTGTCATGGAAACAACCCTTCCCTAAGTTTCCCCTCATGCCAAAGACATTCTGTGTTCCTTGTTTTCCTTTTGTTTGTTTCTGATCTCTTTGAGGGAAGTCTGCATTTCAGACCTGCACAGCTGGGGCAATCTGTGTGTTGCCTCAAGCAGGAGGAGGATTTTTCCCAGCTTCTGACACTCTCCACATGCATCCACAGAACCGTATCTGCAGCTATGATGCAGCCAACAACAGACTAATTGAGCTCACGTGTGGGGATGAAATTTCACCTTTTTTTGGAGAATATCTATAAGTGGCACTGTTACAGATACTTTCGTAAGAACTGAAAAACATAGAAAAGCCTTCAGCGGTCCCAGCATGAACAAGACAGGATCAGCTGGCAAATCGTCTTCCCTGCAGTGGATCTGCAGATACATAACCATGTGCCCACTGGTAAAGTACACAGATACCTTCCTTAAGCCTCTAGCATACTACTACCGACAAAAATTTGCACTGACCCTCTCACTCTAATAAGAGTTTATTTTTTTCTGAGCTGAGAAGCAAGTACAGATGTCTGCCATGAATTTCAAGTGCTCCTCATTTCCTTGGCATCAGATCTCTTTACCTTTCAAAATCAAACCAATATTTTGCTTCACTTCAGTGACCTTTTAGAGTACAGCTTTCCATCCCTTTCCCCCTTCCCTTTCTCATCTTAATGCAACCACTTCACAAGGGTCTTCAGATAGGGAATACTTGTCTAGCAATGAAACATGTCAAAACCTGTCTTCTGGCACAAAATGGCCAGCATATTTTCCTGTAACTTTCATCCTCTGATACAGTGTGGCCATACCAATGGTGTACTAAGGTGGTTCTTTGCCTGTGCTGATTTTTCAACCACTGTCTGGGAGAGTGGTCTACCAGCCCAATATCATGCCATGGACCTTGTTATCAATGCAGGAGTATAGATGATTGAGTGCCGGTGCCCAGGGAATGTTTCCTGGTGCTGTTTAATTGACATTATGATCCTAGCCACAGAACACTGTACAGCTTGGCCAAACTATCCCTCGTTTTAAGTTTAATACAAGAAACTCAGGTGGTACAGCACTGGCTCCCCACGCAAGCAATATGCCAAATGTTGCTCTGTTCATATTCCAACACAGCTTGGCATCTGCAGATCATACAGAGAAATCAACAAAGCCCAACAAGCACATCTCTGACACCAGTAAGGCGAGTCTCCCTTAAGCAACTCCCTTCCTCCCTCTTGTGATCAATGACAAGGCTGCCTACACGGGGTTATGATCAGCCTCCAGGGCAGGAAGGAGCAGGCAGCACCACATTAGCTGGCTCCTTCTCACAGGCTATGCTCATATCCCACTGCAGTGCAGAAAGACTAAAGGGATTTTTACTTCACCCACCCGAAGTTCCCTCTTAGAAACCTTCCCTTCCAGCACACCAGAGCGGCACTGATGTGGTTGCTGAAAGGACTGGTGTGGATAGAAAGCAGTAGCAATATCAACAGTAGCAGTGTCTCAGACATGCTCATTGGTAATTGTGTGCTGTAGTACTTCTACGAGTTTCAGTTTCCTTTTTTGTGAAGCTATGGGAATGGTGCACACGATGTGGCTTGGTAAGTGTAAGCCGGCAGGTCAGCTCATGCCTAATTAGAGAGAGGGTAGCATTGAGGGCTTCGCGTTATACATTCTCAGGAGAGCAGGAGCTCCCAGATGAACAAGGCTCTCTGTTTTTTGTCTCAGGAAACAAGAATCTCGGTGGAAAGAATGCAGATAAAAGACAAAGTTTCTCTTACGCGTGCCTTTGAGACGTCTTTTCAGTGCTAGGGAGACAAAGTATATACAGGTATTGCACAGAAGATGTATAATCACAATTGTAAGCTTTTTCATTATTTATAAAGATGATCTCCATGACTGCATACAAAAGAAGATTCCCCAGTCTGCACATAACATTGTATGGCATGGCACCATAAATAATGAGTAGCAATGCAATCAAATAAGAAGGATTTACATTATTTAAACCAAGCTGGAAGAGGTGAAAAATTACAATTTAATGTATATAAGTGTGGAAAAAGATGTGTAGAGCTTTGGAGTGGCAGTTGGTAATGACAGCCAGTAAATAAAAGGGACAGTTCATGGTACTTACTAGGAAAAAGATCTGGGAATTCATGAGGAAAAAAAAGAAGCCCAAAGAAAGAAAGGGGCTGGCATTGCTAAAGAGTCCACATAAATGGAAGGAGATACAGTCATCATATTAAATGAGATATCTAATATGCATTTGAATATTTAGAGAAGAAGTAGAGTCCCCAGAAGGGGAGCATAACCACCCTCCAGTGCTGTATGTGGCATGAAACATCCAGTAGAGACTTCAAGGATTAGAGTTAGATGCTTTAGCAATAAATTTAATATAGTAAAATGTCAGTGTTATCAACAATAATTCCTTATTTACCTGGAAGCATATGAGATCTGAATTTGACCCTTTTTAGGAACATCCATGAACAAAAGGAAAAAAAAGGAGGAAATGATAAAACCAAGGTTCTGTATCTAAGCAAGAAAATTATTTATATGGTTAGTAAACCTTCCATCCGAAGATCCTGCAGGGGTTTGCAAAAGCTTCTGACAGGATTACGACCTATTTACAGTTATGCTCATTTTCCAACTGAAGGAATAAAGTATAAGAATAAATAAATCATCCAAGGTCCCAGGAAATGCTTGTTTTACCTAAACAGACTACCTGAATTCTAGTTCTTCCTCTTCCTATGGTGTAATTGTAGTATTTCCAAGGGCATAAATATAATATTAAATCTACCTTTTCTTTCATGTTATATCACATTTAACACTACCTGCATGCTTCTACTTTGGCAGTGGTACAGGGAAGTACAACAGCTACAGAGCCTTAGCAGACAGCCACTTAGAATTAATGAGATCCATTTGTAATGCTATATATTATCTATAATTAAAAATACATTTGTTGAGACTTAAAAGAAATATGTGGAATGAATTTTTATGGTGGGCTTGATTCCGCATGCCTCTGAAATAAACAGGATTATTTACTGCGCTTGGGACAAGAAAACAAAAGGCTTTACAAGCTGAATCTAAAGGTTCACATAAATCTCTAATATCCCATCTCCAAAAGGGACCAACCCTGCAAGCCTCCCACGCTGGTGGGCTGCGCTGACATCCCACTGGTCCCCTCATGGCTGTGGCTTGACTATACCTGCCTGGCTCACTGTGCCAACATGGTCTGTTTCCTTCACCCTCTGTCCCCCGACATGGGGGAGAGCCACAGGCCCTGATGATCCAGCTTGTAGCCTGAACCAAATCTTACCAGCCTCTGTAAGCTTTTAGCACCCACAGCATCTTCTGGCAAGGATTCCCATGCCTTATATATATTTCTCATAAATAACATCTTCCTTTTTTTTTTTCTTTATTTTTTTTTTCTAAAGAGTCTGCTACCTGCTTACTTTATTTGATGCTGCCCAGTTCTTTAAATCCGAAGAGACAGCTGTCTTAAGCTCTCTGGGTCCCTATGAGTTGCACAGCACTCCTCATGTTTCCCCCCAGCCACCCATGATGTAAGCAAAGCCTTCGTTGATTCTCATTACGTCCTCCATATCTCCTACTGCTCCTGATGCTCTTCTCTCTATCTCTTCCAGCGCCACTCTGCCCCTTTTGACGTGGTGCACAGCACTCATGGTGCAAACGTTCAATAGATTTCTTAATAATAAAGCAGCACACAGAGTCTTTTTACTTTGTGCTTTATGCCTTTCTTAACTAGTTCTAACATCCAGTTGCTTTCCAACCAGTATAGATCATGGAGCCGAAATTTGCAGTAGCCACTAGAAGGCACTACAACCTGACTCTTGTCCATGAAGGCAAGAAAAGCCAACAAAATTTCTCATGTCTGAGAAAATTTGTTCCTAATGACGGAGATCAGCAAACACAGCTTCTGGTGGCACAGAGATGCTCTTACTAACTTAGAAAAATCCAAAGACATATTATCTAAGTCTATGTTGCCACTGCAAATGATGTCTGTGTTGTACTCTACAGCACTGGTTCTTGGGCATGCATCTGACTACAGGAACAATGCAGCTCATCTCCACCACATCCTCTGCTCCCATGGGAGGAAACACAAGTATGCAGACAAGGAGGATGGTATGGTGTACCTAGCACTGATCCTGGTCTGTCTGATCACAGAACCACGACGTCACGACGTGGTTCATCTTTTCCTCCTGGCACAGACACAGACAGTGCAGCACCCGGCTATAGCCAGCTGTCAGAAGCAACTG
The DNA here is from genome assembly GCF_047663525.1 of Anas platyrhynchos. NCBI lineage: Eukaryota > Metazoa > Chordata > Aves > Anseriformes > Anatidae > Anas > Anas platyrhynchos. The sequence continues at coordinate 31,135,525 of NC_092589.1, read as the reverse complement.
CAAAGAACCAGAAAATCCAACTTTGTTGAGCGCAGTAAATGTGCTTTTTGTACCAAGTGTAACTAGCTAAATGATACCAAACCAGAAAGGCAGACAAATAAACAGACAGAAGGAAAACTAAACAGGAATCCCCAGGGGAAAGCTAAATAGAAACAGTACTTTGACAAATGAAACTCGCCTCACATCACAGTGAGCAACTAACTTCTTACACCCATGGTTGTGGTTTATGGCATAGCATTACTACTGACCCTCAACCTTGATCAATTCAACTCTGTAGCATTGTTCAACCAAGAAACAGACCGCAAAGTACCCATCTGCTTGGTGCCGCTTACCACTAATGATTTCATCCACTGCTTGCAGCCTTGTTAAATGCCTTAATAAATAACGGCAGTGTTTGTGAATGGACTGGGTAACTATAAACACTTGCCCTGGAATTAATATCTACCACTTGCTAGTAGTCTTTGCACATGCTCTCAGACATAGTTCTGCAATCTTAATTCAGGCAAAACTCCCATTGTTTTCAACTTTAACTGCCATTTCCTGACTTTTGCACGCTTAACCATGCAACCTTAGCATTGCTTTAATGCTGATGTTCACCAGCAGAATAATTCATTATGTTGTGTGTAGCTTAGGGACTGTGTAATTCTTTCTAGCAAGTAGCAGCCTTTAATGAATGGCACCTGATCAATAATGCAGAATTCAACATTTGAGAATAAATAAAAATCCTTTTTCATGAGGGGTGTCTGTACAAAATGTCAAAACCATTTATCAAGGGTCCAGACTGATAGCCTGCAGCTGCTGTCCACAAGAGCTATAAAAAACAACTTTGCTGAGACCTGCAAATATGTTTTTTGTGTTGAGTGTAATTAGCTTTTTCCATAACCAAAATACAAAATAAAGACTTACTGAGTATGAATGCAATGGTCATTACAAAAGCTGTATTAAAGCAAACTTTGTCTTAATAGTACTTTGTCCCTAAGCCGCTAGTTATACAGGACGCAAAAAATGCATTTATATTTGGGTTTCAAAACCTCAGATTAATGAGGCAATCAGACAAACATTACAATAAAGAAAATGGTAGGAATTTTACCTCATCCTGAAGCATGTATGGAAGGAGTAAGTAGTTTTAATTGTTAAGGAAAGCTTTCATTTTTCTTAGTAAATGATCTATTAGAGAAGCATATGGCAACTCCACCTCCTTTGCTGATAATTTACATCCAGCAGTAAACAGAGTAGCAACAGTTAAGGTACATAATCACCTATGACAGATATGAGCAAGATGATGAAAACAGGAGTTTAATAAGTTTGCTGCAGTCCTGTAAGGCTTAAAAAATTTTACTGTAGCTGCTAAAGCGATCCTGCCTCATCAAATCCTAAACCCGGAGCGATCAGTTTTCCAGATATCTTATTTATTTGAGTAGCTAAGAGTGTAATCTCATTCTGGACTCTGTATCCAAGCAAGGCTCCCTCCATTGCACCTACTGCCAGGATGAGAATTATGTCAGCCATATAAGCTTCCTATCCACAGATCAGCAGCCTAGGGAGCCTTTGCCTTTAGCTAGTCTGACCTACACTGACAATTTAATTGCTCTCTTTTCTGATGCAGACAGGAAGAACAACCTGGCATTGGATAGGAACAAGTGGAAGACCTCAGTGAGGCCGAGCAGGTAACAATTCCAGGACTCTTGGACGTGGGAGACAGAGCTGTCTGCTTCATCTCCTCCACACTCATGAAATCCACTCCAGTCACCGTGATGCCACCATGAGTCACCATGGGTCACCAACGAGACCTGGCATTCTCAAAACTGAGATCACGCAGCAAAGGCCACAGTGCCTCTGGCAGGCAGCAATTCCTGCAGAGACACTACATCACTGTTGTCACTAGCGGAGGTATCCTAGCTATTACACCGAGGAATTTGTTCTTAAATCCATCTCTTTAAAAAGCCCTTTTCCACCTACTACAGAAATGTCTATGGTAACACTGCTATTTGTCACAGGTGGCACTGCGTGCCATACAGTGGCTATGAAAGTAGCAGTCAGTGCACAGGTTTCACAAATGATTGAAGCAACTAGCCTTTTCTTGAGCAATAAAAGGATCTTCCACTTTAAGATAATTTATCCTCCATGCTTGTCACTATTGTAGCTTAGTATCAGGGAAGAAATTATCTTTGATGCCTTGTAACATTTTGTCACTCAGCACAAAATAGAAAGATTAATGAAGACCAAAAAAAATACATATATATATATATATATATATATATATATATATATATATATATATATCTCTTTTTAGAAGCATCTTCCCACAATATTTTAGAGCACAGGCAGAACAAATAAGCAAGGTAAAATATACCAGGAAGATAAAATGGAGAAGATACTACAACAAATAAAGCACAGTGGATTTTTTATGTGCAGCATAGAAGGAAGCTTGATGAAATATTCACACTCCAAATCTAAATGTGATCCTCAGTCAGCACCGTGTGGTAGACAAGGAGACAGCTCTACTGCCTGCCTGTCTGTTGAGGGATGGTTTTATACCACAAAACCTGAACAGGGTATGTCTTGATGTAAGTGAGACTGCACGAGTACAGACTGATCATATACATCAGTATGAAATGTGAGAAGCACAGAAAGAGAGTGTGGCCAGGGTTGGGACAGGATCCAAAGGAGAGTCATGCCAACCACAACAATATTCAGATTTTTCACTGGTGGAGCCAAAGCCAAAACTTGGATCAACTTGGATTTTCCTCATTTCTTTCACTACACAAAATCCTTCCAAATAGTTCCAGGAATTGACAGTGTACCACATTTAGACAGAATGGACCAAAGATCGGTCCAGCTGGAAAGTCTCAGGTACAGTCACAGACATTAAGGCAAGTATTGTGGATTTCTAATTGGCCTTCTGAGGCACTCGTCTTTATCCCTTGTCGTCCAGCACTATAGCTATACATTAGCCCTACATTTTTTGAAGACTGTCATCACAGCAACACTCATCTGGGAGGCAAACCATGCATCTCTGTGCTTATTTCTCTAATAGCTAAGTATTTTTCATTCTTACAAAGTATCTACACAAGGCAAAATTAAGATATAGATCTTGCTTTGGAAAGAATGCAACTCCACTTATGGTATATTTACATCTGGCTTTTGATTCAGATTATTTCCTAATGTAGATTCTAATAAATGGTAATCTATCATGGTTCATACACCACCTTGTCTATTCCACTACTCTTACTGTATTTCTGTTAAATGCTACATATCTTAACTGACTGCATGTGAATGCTTATTAGCTAATATTCAAAGCAATCTAGAGTAAGAATATTGCATATAAACTCATCAATGTAAAGGAAATTCACTCTGTCATTAATTCCTACCAATTTGCCTACATGTTGCAAAAAACGTGTTCTCTGTCAAGATGCTTGAGGACATATCCCATTCATTGTGTACTAACAAGACAGAGCAGGGTATATTTTCAATGCAGTGACTAACTCTGGATGTCCTCGGTAGTGCGGGATTCAGTAAACCTCTTAACATTATTTTAATTAAGCTGTTACAGTCCATCATGTCAAAACATAAAAATACAGATTATATAAAACTACATTAGGGGACCTCACAAAGCCCTGATTAATGACCTGATAGGTTGTAAAATGAATCCAAACTGTAAATTTATACTGAGGGCTTTTCTAAAATGTGAATTATTGACTTGACAGATTGTAATAACTCTTTCCAAACTATTCTGGTCTATGGTTCAAATCTTTTCTGTACAGCTCACTGACATGCACAGTGAGCCTAATTTAGTGTGTCTCTTACTGCATGAACATCCACAGACCGCAACATCCTTTAAAATGGATTCTGAAATATTGCGAGTGACCAGAGGGACAAAGGCATGAAGAAGAAGATGTCATTTATCTATAATAACTTCCAGGTAACTCAGAATCCCTCCTGCTAGCTCACCTGGCAGAATAGTTTCTGCAATTAACGAGGCACACCAGTGCCTGAATATGATACATGGAATCTACTTTACACATCAGCCAGCTTGGCTTTCCAGTGATTTCATTAGAAAAAGGTGGTTTATTTGCTGCTTCAGTATGCCATTATTTTCTACAGCCCTAACAGAGGAGATGTTTCTAATACCTAGCAGACTACATTTAAACTGCTATTAACTGGAGCCTCAAAAAAACATTTGAGTCCAAACTTCTTATCTGGACATATTTTAATCACCTTTAAATACCTCTGTAGACTGGAACAAACCTCAGCTCATCAGGCTGGAAACCCTGGGCACTGCAGGGGAAGAATGCATTCTGGATTTACATGGTGCTCAGCCCCTACAGCCCGTTCAGACGAAACTCAAGCCACTCAGTTCTGCCAACTGACACTCACTGTTGCAAATATTTACAGAAGGCATTAAAATGTCATCTCCTCTCCTCTAGACAGTAGGGACAGTACACTCAAAGCCTATCTTGCCAAACCTCTTCAGTGTGGCATTTATTTCCCTGAACCTATCATTGCAAACTCAGATCAGCCAGCAAATTTTGTAAAATGCCTTATTTTTCTCTTGGTAAGAGAAGAACTCTCAATTACACTTTTTTTTTTTCTTTTTACTTTTTTTTTTTTCTTTATCTTGTTGCAACATAAGCAGTTGAAGCTCTTTTGGTTACAAGAAATCACAAACATTTTAACTTAACAACTTTCAAATACATCTTTAAAAAAAATGAAGACTCTAACTTCTATTTTGTCATAAGAGAGACTTTGACCAGAATACAGTTTTCTTTTGCATAGGAATAAAAATCCCCATGACTGAAATTTTCTGAGAAATGCTTACATTATTTTAGATGAATTCTAAATGTCTGTGTTGATAAAACAAAATACTTTCCTCTTACTGTCAAAATACATTATAATGTGTAATGTAAAGTATATTTTCATAAACAGAAAGTTATTTTGAAATGAAAATTCTCCATACCTATGGACTACCATAATCTCATATTTGTTTTGATCCAGAAAATAAATTAAAAACAATTGGAAACAAACAAACAAAAAACAGCTATTTCTAGCTCAGTCATTGGTTCAAGTTTCAATCAATTCAGTCCATTTTTAGATATTCTGATCTGGTGATTACTGGGGAGTAGCATGACATGACAATGAGGAGCTAACCAGGAATATAGCTACAGGTACAAAGAATGACATGTTTAAGTTCATGCTGTAGTAGAACTAGACCTACTAACTGGACATGTATTAAGCACTTAAGTACTGAAAAAGTAAAACAAATCCCAGCATAAAAATATATATATATATATATATTATTAAAATTTCACATCAGACTTCAAAAAAATGAGGAAAATAAGACTGAGCAAATTGGTGTCTCTAAAAAAAGTTCTAAGCACATAATTATATCTTTTTGAAGTAGTGTTAACATGTATTTCATAGAGCTAATCTACACTTCGTTACTCTCTCTAGAGATGCATACTCAAAGCTTACATATATCCAGCACATTTCCCCATTAGTAAAACCAATTTATCATCTTTGTATAAGACAACATGAGTTAAAGAAAAAATCCCCAAAATCCAACCTAAAAGACAATATATTTTTGTGCAGAAAACTTCGAATAGGAGCAGGCATACATGGCACACTACCCAGAACCTGCATTTTCCAGAGTTTGAAAAGGAAGACAATCATGCTTTTCATTTATAAACCTAGAGAAATCTGAATTGTACAGCCTTTGCAAATAGTTCCTGCACAATAATAAAAATGTAGTATGCAGAACTGCTGTAAAGAAAAATGTAAGGGTAGATATTTAAAATGCTTTTAAAATGTTTGATGATATTTGACAGACAAGTGCACAATATAAAAGATGAAGTCCTGGTCCCACTGACTTTATCCACATAGTATCTTTCAGGCAGGTTAGGTAATCATAGGATCTCATCAATCTAAGTCTTGAAGACTAACAGGATCTTTTCCGACTGGAAGGAAAAGGTTTCACTAGACGTAACAAACAAAAATACAAAAGGAACATCATGACCAGAGTATCCCTCAAAAGTGGTTTCTTCTAACAACTTCTGCAAGAAGAAGTCAAACTCTTTGGAAAGAGTGCCTGGAGCTGGGGACTGAAAGTTTGACCTAGCCTGCAAGTCTCCTCCACCTCATCCACCATCTTTTTCCTCAGAACCATTGCCCCAAGGCTTGAACACAGCCAATTACTTTAACCTAGCTGATACCCTTGGAGAAAGGAAGGAAGGAAGTCTATGCCTGGCCAAGCACTTGGAACAACTTCTGCATCAATACTGCTGGTATGATAATTCCCCAACTGGGACAAAATCCATATGCTGAAGCTCAGCTGCCCTCTGTACACTGGGAACTTTGCAGTTTAAATACTGGGGACTATAGTAGAAAGGTTTGTAAGTTTCAAGGCAATGAAGCTGGCTTTTCTAGTTCTAACTCTCCATGATAAATGGTTAAATAAAAAAAATCACTTTGAATTCTCAAGCAGGGGAACTCTAGGAATGATAATACCAAAGCACTTTCCTTCAATGTGCAGCACACTGCTGCATAAGGCTATTAAGGTATATGCTGTATAACTGGATTTATGCTTTTTTTTTTTTTTTTTTGGTATCTGGACGATGGTGTGACCTGAACGGGATTTGTTCTGCAGTTATGGTTCCACAGGGATGCTACGAACAATCAAACCACCTGCCAGACTGTGTCACCTAATTGTCCACAGGTGTAAGGAAAGAATCCTTCCTCCTCTTTTCCCTTACCCATGCTGCTGTAGTTTGAAACTTAGTTTAAAATGTCCATTAAATCACCAAGCAATGGCCTTCGATAGAGGCAGCAGGAGACTGGACTGTATGGACCACTGCTTTCATCTTTGCTAAATACACCCAGGCATGTAGATTAGTTTGTGTGGAACAATTTGATGTCCTTGGATCTCTACCTCATAGTACTCAATGCCTTCAAAAGCAGGGTTTCTCCTCCTTCGCTCCCTCCACTACATTATATATTCATATATAACTCGGTTCTTCAGGCCCTATTGCTATGATTCATTAGGTGTATGCTCTTAATTACTTTGCAAGATACTCTACTATTGTGAGGAGAAAAGATCGGCTCTTTGCCCTGAGCATTCAGCAATTGACAAATTCAACACTTAATCAGGCCAAATGCTACTCTCTCCTGATGAATTCTGAGGAATGAGATTTGTAAAAGTAAGGCATTGTACAACATAGCCTCAAATTTCAAAATTAGCTCTTAAATTACTGAGCAAGTAAGTGCTAAGTAGTCCCAGAACCTGCAGAACCTTCCTTAAAATATCATTCAGGTTCACAGGGAAGGCATAAAAGTGCACAACTGTAACTGCCAGGACCAAATGGCACAGTGGAAGTGTCCACACAACCACCAAAAATGCTGCACCTCACTGGTGGTATCTCTATCTATTCACCACAGACCCAGTCTGAACAATATTCTTGCAATTGTCTATCAGCACTCTTCATTTCTCACCTGGAAAAGCTCCACAGCTATTCTACCCCTAAGCCTCTTCTGGCCAGAGATGGAAACCTGCCAAAACATGCAGGAATACTGTGAATGAGGTGTGCTAAAGAGTCCACTGGGACTACAAACTCATTTTTACACAAGGCCTGAGCATGGGTGTGAACCCAGATGTCTAGAGATAGACTATTGCATTAACTTACCGTGCCATTTGTCTGCTTACGCAACAAACTCATGCTGTATTTCATCGACAAGGCTGCACTTTGCTTCAGCCACACGGTGACAAAAGCAAGGCTGCAATACTAATTTGTTCTAAAAAAAAAAGTTCCACGTAGGGCCATCTTTTGTCCTGACAGATGATGCATCCTCTTCCACTGACACCACAGGGAACAGTCATCAGATGTCGAGAGGGATTTTCCAAATGCCTTCAGGGACCTAATTAGGCTGCCACTGAACCTGGTGATAAAATTCCTGTTGCCTTTAGAGGTATGGGTGCAGGGATAGACCCTTGCTGTGCTTTGCAAAATCTTCTCTCTCATCCATGTGCTATGCCAGAGCTCAGGCTCTCTCCTCTATTTTGGACTTTGTCTGTATCCTGGTGCTGTGTGTCATCTGTTTTCTCAGTCTGATTTAGAGGACAGGATCATTGAATCAGCGCTGAACAAACTGATGGCAAAGATAAAAACAACAACAATAACTGCCACTAAAGATCAATTTTTCAGTGCATGATGGAATGGAAATCTGTCCCATCTGAGGCCTGTAGAGATTTTTAAAATACTGCTTTAAAAAACATGGAGACTGAGTGTTGGTTAAGTATTCCTAGTTTAACACCCTCATTGTGACCAGCTGGAAAATATATTTATCGAGTGGATTCATTGCCATGAAATTAAAAAAGAATAGATTTTTTTTTTCAATTTCAGACCATGATAAATTCCTCTTTTTATTTTACTAGCTCTCTCACATTGTATTAACAGAACTTTATGAAGTGTTTGCCAGGCCAAAGGCTAATCTAATTACACAGACTTCTCTGGATCACAACAGTTTGTTATAAACTATTACAGTGACTTGGCGTCTGTCTGTGGATGTGTGTGTCTATGCAAAATGATAAAATCAATGTTCTCTCCCCCAAGCTGTGAATCTCCAAAACCTTTATGTACAACCTTCTCAAAAGGTTCCAAATGTATTAAAAAAGGAGGAAAAAAAAAGAAATTGAGTTTTTTTTTCTAGTTTGAGTTCATCCAAGATGTTAATTTACACAGTAAAATTACTGTGCATCAACAAAACATTGCCCCCCCCCCCCAAATAAAGCACTTTAAAATATTCATTATGTTCAACCATGTTCATTAACACAGAGCTTTAGCTTCCTTTTCTCTCCTCACTATTCCTCCTTCCTCTGATTCTCAGCTGCTCAAACCATTAATGTTCTGTGACAGAGACAATCCACAACTGATGCGGAAGACTGGTTTATGCACTGAAGGACCATCAGTAAATAACTGTTGAGGGAGGCAAGGGAAAACCTACATGGGTATAACGCACTTCTTGAGAGCGTAAAACATCTGTCAAGGGAGTCAAAAGCAGATGCCTGGTTAGATCCAGCTTTCTTCTGTTCCAGTGCATGAAATTCCACGTGCCAAGCTGTGTACCAGCCTCTGTGCATGCAGGACAGCTTCACATCCCTTCGCGTGGTGCAAGGGCCCAGAGCCAGCCCACAAAATGTGTAGTGCCCCAGCCACACCTCTCCTCGGCCCAGCACACCAGGCACAGACAGTGAGCACATCAACCAGCAGGTCAGGAAGGAGGTTTCACTAGGCTTCAAAACCAGGGGATACAGACCTGACCACAGGGGAGCGTGAGATGAGGTACAGCTGCAGCCGGTCTCACACACACCTCATGAGACTTGGCAAGCTTATGGAGATCTTAAGCCTCGTTAAAATTATTTGGCACATCCTTGGCAGCACAACCATGTTAAGGTGCTACCTGACTAGCTGTAGATTCCTCCAAGATGGGGAAAGTCTCTTGAATTGCTAAATAGGAGCAAGCCTGGTTTTCTGGGGGAACACCAGCCTCAAAGGGTTCAGTTAATCACACACGCTAAAAATCCTAACCAATCAAAGCACCAACTATTTGAGTCAATTTTTTAAGGTTCTTGAGACCATATTAGGTAGTAGACACTAAATGAGCTCCCCAAACTTAACTAGAAAGCAGAGGCATTTCAGGCATCTGTGCTGATGGGCAGTTTTCTGCTTTGTTACAAGAAAATTTCAGCAAAGCTATTCAGGCACCAGCCTGCCTGTATTCTATTAAAGTAACTTATGACTGCTTTTCCTGTTCAGTCTCTCCTTCTCTCTCTCGTCAACCCCTAAATGTTTTGCTTTAAATTTAATGACCGAAAGGGGCAGAAGAGAGCAAAGGTGACATTACTAGAAAGGGAAGTGGTTACTGGTTGAAGATCACAATGTCACCTGGAGAAGGATGAAAGTGCAGAGACGGGCAGACAGCCTGCCTTCTGCTCCTGCCACCTTTAATAACCTCCTTCTTTTTTTGTTAAAACTTGAAACCATTCAATTCAGATGGCTGCTGCCAGTCTGTCTGCCTGTCAGCCCCGGAAAGCAGCTCCATTTCTGTATTTCTCTGCAGCAGCATGACAAAGTCATTGAGCTGCTGGCTCCAACCTTCACGTAATACCCACAGTGTAGGGGGCTCCCGAGGCAGAGCAGCGTATATGGGAAATCTGCACTCCCACCGCTCAGCCCCAGATGGGACCACTTGTTAAAAGCATGTCAGGAGCAAAGGAAATGCTGAAAGAATAGGTAACACTCCAAAACCTCTCATGCAAAAGCAAAGGCTTCTAGAAAGGCCATTGAAGGGGTACCAGAGCAGCCCTGCAGCTGTTCAGCTCCTGCAACTGAGAACAAAAAATGCAAACACAAGAGGAAGGGCAGGATCCACCTAGAGCCCATTATCCCTCCCATCATTCCGGTATGTAGTGAAGCACACGGGGGAATAAATGTGGCACAGTACCGCCTATCTGCAGGCTTTCAAGTCTAAGGGGCAATCTGACCATCTTGTTACTAGCAATGTCCAAATTACTCGCAATCTAACTCGTGTTCCTAGGGACATGCATCTAATGCACCATCAAAAGCCCTGCACGGACGTCCCAAGGCATCATTCAGGTAACAGATTTTAAAAGTTTACTTGACTTTGAACTCCATCAAGCTGAGAAGTGATTTCTGAGAAACCACAGCATATGCAGAAGAGAAACCAAAATGTTCTAATTAAAGGCCTTCTTCTGTTATCAGAGGATATTGGATTAGTGCAAACCGCATCAGAGGAAACTAGTTAATCCATGTTTGGTTGATTTGTACACTGGGGAGGCCAAAAGATTTTAGCAGTCAGTATTATTTACAGCAGCTATAACATCCTGTCAGTTTAATGACAGAAAATCCAGCATTACTTTTTTGGCTGAATGATGAGAATTTTCTTTTTTAATATGCATAAGTTTCTAACCATCTGACTTCTAAACCAATATTATAAATATACTTTGATTTGTGATATGATATTAACTTCAACAATATCCATGACACATGAATTAACAAGGCTGATAACCTCCAGAGAGTTGCAAATAGAAACACGATGTCACAGCCATGGTAAGTCATTTCATGAGCACTTTAATTCCTCATGACAACAGTTCTCTTGATGGAGGGGTGGGCTGGGCAAGGCCAGGATTTGCCTGGATTATTCTCTAGAATTACTATCATGCATCCTGACACAACATCCACGGTTATGTTCAACTGGAAAAGCATGAGAACTCTGTCATGTCCCGCTGCACATATAAGCCAGAACAGCCTATTCAGCTTTTGTGCTGCTTTCTGGGAGCACATACTAATAAATAACGAGCATACCTCTAAACACACTCTTTGTTAAAGTGCAAACGAGGTTCTTCATTTATGGTCCCAAAGCTTCCACATTCCAGGTGGGTCGTTTCTGGCCTTTTTCTCCTTGGCACACTGTTTAGACAAAGAAGCGTCTGTATGCTTCACTAACCCTCACATTGTGCTAACTCTGGGCTTGAACTTTCAGGCTAGGTGATATTTTTCCCCTTTTCTAAATGAATGCCTTGTTGAACGCTTTGTTGATACAGGGCTGAAGAGAGGTATATTATACCAAGAGGGACCAGTTTACATACAGCAATACACTGGTATATTTTATTAATGCAATCCATCATTTACCTTATCCTCTCCATGAACAAAACAAAGGTTCAAATTTATCTGTAACTGCCCAATGCAGAGATTTTTGTAAGGCTTGTTTATGAAGAGAAACCAGTGTGGGAGTAAAATATAATTCATAACATATAAATACATCCTAAAGGTACAATAAAGATCATGGCATCAGCTGAAATAAAAAGTGTTATGGGAGAAATGGGAGCAGATCCTCCCATTAGAAGGCAGTGGATAGAGGTCAGGAAGGGAGGCTGAGTAGGATCTAGTAGCACCCCTCTGGCCACACAGATGGAGCAACAGCATTAGCTGAGCATGCGGGAAGCTTCTGCCTCTGGTAAGTCCAATAAAGTGCTGTTTCTAGCAAGCAATATCTCAAGTATCAGATAATAGAGATATTTGTTACTGTATAAATGGCATCTGGACTGATTACAGTTCTTCTGTATTCCTCTTTTCACGTAACCAGCGTGGAACCAAGTACTTGTCTGCTTGTCCTATCTATCTATAAAACAAGTAAGATGTGATGAGTTAGGTGGAAGTGCATAAAATTTAGGCACCAGATCTTTACCAGATGTAAGGAAGCATTGATCAGTGAAGCTGCTCTTGCAGAGCTCTGCCCTGATCTGCTTGATCACCATCTTCCACTACGGCTCACAGCCATCTTCCCCCCTTTTTATAACAGAGTAGTGTCAGCAGGACACACAGGCGAAGCTGGATGGGAGGGAAGACACTGGTTGGTGTAAGAGGAAAAGATGGGTTCCAAAAAGGGGAAACAGAAGACAGCCCTGAAATGAATGTGGAAGGGTGTAAAAGTGGCACTGGTGAAGACAAGGTAGACAGACCATATTCCTGGAAGCAAAGACAGCAAGATGTAGTCAGGGGATATGTTCTGTAGAGTAAGAGTGATACTGTGGTCCTGAAAACTAGACAAAGCCAGCAAAAGGGCAGGGTGGAAGAGTTAAATATCACAGTCATTAATGAACTGAAATTAGATTATAAATCCTTTGGGATCTGTCACCCACTGTGGTAATGATGTGCTGCCCTGCCTCTTCATTTCTCTGTGGAGACCATTCTGCTTATGAGACTGTAGGCAGTTAGCACCAGAGCCCTCACCTTCATAAAATATATCGGAAGACACACAGATCGGAAGAGAAGCACATCACAAACTACGTATTTGTGTTGGAGCTACTACAAAGTATATAAGAAATGCCATGGAATATGATGTTTTTGGCAGCTGTGCTCTGCCTAAATCAAAAATAGGAAAGATAAAAAGCAAAACTACTAGACGAGAAGAGGCTGCAGTTACCACAGACAAAATTTCTGTATCAGAAATGGAATGGAAGAGAGAAGACAGTGCCCTACTTCACTTAATGGGAAGTTGATCATTTCTGTCATTATTAGTTTAACAACAAGCAGTCCTCACTGGGAACCATTGATTCTGTTCAGTTTTCATATACTCTGGGCTTCCCAAACCTGTTGGCCCTGTGAAAACAAGCCTTCTGAGAAAATAAGCAAACAGCTTAGGAAAAAAAAAAAAAAAGTGATACTTTTTACAGCAGCAGGAACTGTTATTGAATTCCAGCTTCGCAGCACTACTGCACTGTGGGCTGGCAGCTTTCAGAAAGAGAAGCCTCTAGGTCTGGGGTTTGTAAGCAATTTGCCACACTTGTCATCCTTGCTGTATAAAAGCCTTTCCCGGAGGATATTGTTCTAACAAAATTATCCACTGTAAAGGCCAGCAGCATGCTCATCGTGTCTCAATCAAGGCAGCATAAAGAGGAGAGTCAACCATGCATGTCTATCATTTGGACGATTAGCCTTTCTGACTGCAGACGCTATTCTAAAAGGCTAGTCCTCGGAAGCACCTAATTTCTCACTTGGAAATTATTTTTCTTTGTCTGTCAAAAGCACATAGCAATGAATGTCCTCTGAGAACCATATTCAGGAGCTTAAGACAGAATCAATGCAAATACATCAGAAACACCCTTGTAACCTCTCTATGACCAAACAAACAAACAAAAAAATGGGTATTTGTGATGTGGAGCAGCTGAAAACAATAACAAAAGAAAGCAGGTGAGTACAGGACACTAGTCCTTATGCATCTCCATTTACAGTGTTGATACTGCTGCTGTCAGTCTCCTTTGCTTATGCCATCTTCGCTCTGCATCTCATCAGCTGTACTAATTACAATTATTTTAAAAGACAAAAACCAGACAGTCAAAAGAAAAGGAAGCATTATTTCCAAGGAGCCCTTCATAATCATAATAGACTGCTTTAATCTCTGATCTATACTCTCTATCTGATTTAGACTGAATTATACTACTTTCTATTATCAGTAGAGTCTTTTAGTATTAGCTCAACTGCTTTTGCTCCTTGATAAATCAAAAGAAAGAAAACCCATGAATTGCACGCAACATCCTTACAGATCTACTAGTACAACGGCCTGATGAGTATACCTGGTAAAATAAAGCCATTTACTCAACAATGTAAAAAATATTGCTTGGTCTGTGATAATGATTTATCTACCACCTTGTGTGCTTTCTGCTAAGGGAAAGTACCAAGCCAAGCAAGGTCTAAGAGTTTACAGTTCATTCTTACTTTCCTTCTTTCATTCTTTTGTGACATTTTTAACAACAACTCAAAAGAAATTCTTCAAAGGGATCAGATCTGAACCATGATGACAAAGGCATGTCTAGATGGAGCTAGGAGTAAGATTGGTAGTTTTTGTTTTTTTTTTTTTTTCAGTCTGAATTGAAAGGAAGGTTCACTTCTTTCCATATCTGTGTTATCTCTAAGATCAGTAAAACACAGACAAACTGGCTTCTTAATGGGGGGAAAAAAAGCACAAGCAAAGCAAAAATATTTGTATATTTGGGCTGCAATAGCCTTTGCTTCCAAGCTTGACTAAGTATCAGCAAATGCAAATTAACGTCTCACTTAACGCCAGACTATAATCCTCCTCATCCTTCCTCCTCCTCCCTGGTACTCTTGAACTTGATGCGGTCTCTGGCAGCTGTTTGGGCTGTGTAAATTAAAAGGCACCACTGCATGACAGAGGTGTTTTTGTTTGACTCCTGCAAGCACAGGCTAGGATTTGAACTGAAGGCATGATTGCTGGGGACAACCTGCCCACCGTGCATAAAGCAATATTTATTTTTACTATTTTTTTAATGAAGTGAATTAAATAGTATGGAAGATGCCATGTTGACAGTTTTTGAGGCCAAAATATTTCTCTAAACATACCATGTACTGCATAAACTGTATCCAGATCGGTTTACCTATTACATACCTCAGCTCTATTTGGCTAGGGCCATTTCAAGGGAAAAAAGAATTGTTTAGTGTCTGTGCCTGTTTAACCTTGGGCTCTCAGTCAAGATTGCTAATTCACATACTGTTTTTCCTGATCTATTTGTCAATTCACTGAGAGACCACCAACAGCCTTCCCTCCACCACTCTGAATCTTAATCTGTCTGGATTTTGAAAATGTCAGGCCTGAAAACTCTCCTCTAACACCTTCTTTTAAGAAAGTATCTTTCCACTCAGTCTCCGTTTTGGGATATAATAAAAATTATTAAAATGAAGCAGGCTTCCATGGTCTCACTGAACAATTATCTCCAGCAAAACATCTCTGAGAATCCCAAGAGCACAATTCCTGCACAACCCCACAGAGGAAGAGGCAGTTGCTTGAGGGTCCCTTGCTCACTGTGGGGTGACGGCTGTCCTAAATAAGCCTTGAACTTCAGTTACTGCACATGTTGCTGTGATGAGTGGTAGGCAGTAGATATGCAAACACCCCCCTAGGCTTGCGCGGCCAAGCAAAGCAAGCTATAATTTATCTTTCCATTCTTAAACTCCCAACAGAAGGAGCACACTGTGTTCAGGAAACAGCCATTTTGATTCAACATTTGCCTTCTACATGTGAGAGTCATAGCTGAATTTGGTTCACTTTGGTTCAGAAAGCTCTGTAAGGCTCTTACAGCACTTCTATGTTCCATTAAGGGGCTTGTTTGCCATCTAGTCTTAAAGAAAGTGGCTTCAGATGGTAACACTTAGATGACAAATACTTGACTCAGCATCCAATTCAGACCTTAGTTACTTGCTCTATTACCACACTTACTAAACCATTGCTCACTATGAGGCATGAAAGTTATTCTCTAGGAAGTATCAAAATCCATTATCAGCCTTTATTCACAGTCTGATTTTCTGATCAGCTGGACTTTGAACAATCATTACAAATTTGGACTTACTTCAAAACAAGGAAATGCACTTCAGTGTAAGGTTGTGTGCATTTTGTCCCTGACAGCTAGGGAATAAAGCTAACAATCCTCCAAGGAGATGAAGGAAGAGTATGGGTGGGCAGTGCTGTAGGATTAAGGTGTTGGGAAGAAGGGAGGGAGAGAGCATGTAACCACAGCTTTATCTCTCGTCAGGTCATTTGATCCTGGACTAAGCAATGAACATGTTTACTTAGTAGTGTATTTTTAAAAGATTTCCAAGGGGGGCAGAGAATTTGGCAAATACTCTTCTATCTCACAGTAGTAAAAGAACCTAAAAATAAAGGAAAAACAATTGGGTCATAAGGGAGCACGTTAAAAACAAGTGGAAGGGTGCTTCAGAGAGATAAAAATAAGTGAAACGTGCAGAGAAAAGAAAGGTGGGCTTTGTCCACAGTCTCGTACTTTAAACAGGACATATCCAGACATATCCTTCTCTATCCAGATGCTCTAGGACTACTCTCTAGCAGAGACGAGTTGATATACATCATCGTGCAACATGCACACGCAAAACCAGAAAATCACACACACACACAAAAACAAGCACTGAGATGCAAAGACTTGCTATGAAAACACCCACAGCCCAGGAGGTATTTTTGGCTCAAACAAACTTTCCTTAAAAAAGCAAAAAAATATATATAAATGCAGGGCAGGCACCCACCTTGTATATTATCTGTCTAGACAGTAACTGGGAAATCTGTAAGAAAATATTAATAGCCTGCCTCTGTGGTACTCTTTGCAGATCTGACCAAATCTCTGCAGTCTAGCCTTGAGAGACAGCGGATGCTGACAATGCCTTAAAACAAGGATCGTTTGATTAATCTTTGTTTGGGGATTACTGCCTGAGAGTTTAGGGGAGATTCAGAGATACAAGAAGAACAGTTTCATTTTGTACACTTTAACTCCAGTTTTTGGTAACTGACTGCTTGTCTTCCCCTTTTCCACCCTCTAGATGCAAGAAAAAAATATAAAAATAAAGTATTTACCGACACATATGCAAATCACATCAGGGTAAAACAAGGCTTTTGGAATGAGAAGAAGCATCAACAATTAAGATGCAGTGCTCAGACAGGAACAAACACAGGCAGAAGGACCGCATGCACTTATCGTGCACTTTACCTCCTTACACATTGTATCTTCTGCTACTGAAGAAACCAATATTTAAGCAGCAGCAGCAGCAGCTTTCTCTGCTCTTTTGGTCTAATGAAAAAAGAAGGATATTCCCACAGCAACCACCTGTGATAAAATAGTCTGCACAGGAGATTGAAATCTTCACTAATACCAATATTAAATGGAGAACAGTTTCATTTACTTTATTTTTTTGGACTACTAGAACTACATTAAAAGCAGGACAACATATGATTTACAGTCTTCAACACTGAGCTCCTATACTGCTTGTTTCACAAATGCAGTTGCTTTCCAGAAAAATGGTGGATTAAAGGTCATGCTGCAGTTCTTTGCTAAGCTCCTACTCCATCACCGTACCAGGTGCTTAATCAAATGGGCTTCCCTTGATAGCCTTATCTCTCAGTGGGTCAGTGTTGCTTGGACGGAACTGCAAAATGGCTGCACATTGCACCAGCTGTGTTACCTATTTCATTTAGAGCAGAATTTCAGTGTCCTGAAAACTGCTTAGCAAACAGGACTTGAAATCAGAGTGACAGTACTCTCTCATGCCTCAAGTAAAAGCACATTTTGGTATCCAGCAGGTGACCAAAGAGTAGCTATGAGTTATTATTTTAATAGTATTGAAAGGTATCATGCAGAATCCCCAAATCAGGCAAAGCCCTGCCAGTCATTGACAGACAGCCATGGGCTGCACAGGAAAGGATGGAGGGAGAGCACAGTCATCAGGTGCTGGACAACTGGATGCTCACATTTCTCATTGCCCAGCTCAGCTATTATGTCCCAGGAGACTCAGGGACGCCAGGGATTTCATGCCGCTGTGAAAAGGAGCTTACAGACCTCCAGGGAACACCCTGCATCAATTCATCCTGAAGCTTGAATATTTCACGCTAGTAATGTCTTATCTGGCTTTATATTGTGGGAGGAGAAAATGGTAAGAGGTTTATGTAGAGGAAGGCTAATAATCACAATACTCTTCTTATTCAGCATTATTAGTCTCTGCTGAATTAGATGGATCAGTGAAAGATTCTTCATTCCTTTGGAGATAGAAACAGAACAGTCTAAAATTGTAAGGAAATATTGTGCCTATTAGTCTCTATGTAAAAGCCCTAGAAATAATGCTCACATAGATAAGATGTAGAGTAAGAAAATAATAAAGGCAAAACAGCAAAGGCAAATTCCCTCCCTGTGCTGCTCTGCAATTAACTGTTTGAAGCAATTCCCGATCCCCTTAATCTCGAGAACTCCACTTATCTGCCCATCCAGTTATTTTTAATTTGTACTTCTATTATTACTGCTGCATTATTAATACACCCTGATAAGATAGGAAATAGCATGGTGGTGGTCCATTTCAGCAATGCCTCTCCTGGCTTAATAGCCTTTACGACGAATAGCTCCCTCCCATCTGAAGAGATTCACGATTCTTGCTGGTCACGGGGCACGAGGCCCCAGGGGAGTCCCACGTCCTCATCCGTGTTGCTATTTGGTTTCCCAAAAAGCAGCCTGGGCCTCCCCGTGTTTATCACATCTGCACACACTGTTATCAATCAGGGTGCATGCCTTCTCCCTCTGTGTGGCCAGGCAACACACAGCCCTGGTGCCTCTGTCAGATCTCTTGCCAGCACATACCTTAGCACCGCTCCTCAGAGCTGACAGAAAGTTAAAGACAAAAATGCAATGTTTAAGGTATTTTCTTGGTGGGGGGGGTATAGCAGCTTTTTTGGCCACACTGCTTCCAGAATCTGGGCCCAGGTGCCAAGCTAGTGAAGGAAAAAAAGTCTATTGGAAATCAAGATCTTTGTCTGGCTAATCCTCTAGCAACACACAATGGTGGAAAGAAGGGGGAAAGACATTACAGCAAAGACAACTCTATGACAATAATTATGCTCAGTGTACAGTTGGAAATACATGTGTTACATTATTTCTGTGGGGAAAAAAAAAAAAAGAGAGAGAGAAAAAGAGGGGGCAGGGAAGAAAGTATCAACAGTTTTTAAGTCTTCCCACATTTATGTTTCTGTAATGGAATATGTGCTGCTGTAAAGGTTACTGTACAGCTATCCTGGCATTTTAATACACACCACATTTTGACACCACATCTTTTTCTAACTAAGTGTCTCCCTTTCAGTACAAATATTATAAATTGAGCAGATCTGTGGAAAAATCAAGCAGTAATTAATATGGACAAGACCAACTGGGATCCAAAGAAATGTAATAGAGCCTCACAGATATCTAGAGAATTTAATGTAAAATGCTGCCATTTGTATGAGCATTTTCAATCACCCCAAAGGAGAAAAAAAGTCATACAATGTATAGACGGATGGACCTAAGCAAGAAGAATACTATTCTCGGTTAAAATCAAGTTACTGGGAATATCTTAAGATAATGTTGAACTCTTACAAAAATCATCTGGTCTATAAAGTCTTGGCAAGTTATCCTCTCAGTTTTTCAGATAACTCATTCAGCAACACCATGCATTGCTTTTTGCAATATATTCCCACTGTGCTAGGTGAAGTGGGAGGTAAATATATATATATATATATACACATGCACCTATGTATGTTTGTAGATACAAATATACACACTGTGTATACTGTGTATTGCACATATACCTAACCACCCACCCCTCAGATTCACCCACTCCTTTTCTCACTTCTGAGTGCTACAGAAGTAGCTTTGATGGTCATAGACCTTAAAAATTGTATTAGCTAACCTCATTCATTTGCAAAATCAATCAGGTCAATGTTTTCAAATTTCATTTTTACCTTTAGTGTATAGAAAAGACAGATTCTTTCATAATGAAAGGTGGTAATGCTGATGTATTGCATTTCATTCCTGGCATTTAATATCTCACTATCCAATTAAAGGTCTTTTAACTGCTAATCACTTCAGCAGCACTATAGATGAAAACACCTATTTAGACGTGGAAAATGAAATGGCATTTGGTTATCAAGAATTCAGATCCACTAATGCAATGTTTCAATGCCAAGCCACACTACCTACCTTTCTAGGAAGGAGCCCTCACTGAAAGCAATTTGCTGTTCTGGTTACAGAGCAATGACCCCTTGGGGATCTGAGGGCCAGAGGCTCGTCTAATGGCTGTGTGCATTGTCATCAGCTTTACAGGTCCATCCTGGCAGAAGTAACGCTAAACATCTCCAGCCCTTCAATCAATGAACAACAATTCAGCCTTCCCTTGGTTTGCAGAAGGCCAAATGTGAAAAAGCCTTCTTGGTCATTTCTTTGAAAGTCTGATGACTTCATGTATAAATGGTGGAGCCTCTGAAGTCACTGTGCTGCCTTGGGTAGACTCGGGTGCAGTACAGTGAATCTTCAATGTTTCTTAGACTGGAAAGCAGGGGGTCCAGACTTCCATCTGGAGGAAAGTTGCAAGCATCTAGAACTTTGTGCAAGCATCTTATTATTTCTCCTGGTAGCTGGTTTCATACTAAAGTTAAAGGTTCAGAGTAGAACACAAGAAGAGGCTGTGTTCCTACTCAGGGAGAGGTTCGTTTCACCTTATCTGAGCAAGCCAAAACACAGATGTCTTATTCCAAGACAGATGTCTATGTCAGCTCCATAATCAATGTAGAAAGAAAATTAGATCTGGTAGGCAAGTCAGCCCATCCTAACAGAGGCAACATTTTTTTCTATTCATCCATAGGAGGAGTTTATATGACCAGCCTAGATCAGAACTGTAGCAGTCACTGAAATGCCAGCCAAAGAAAGCACAATAATTGTGTCTCTGAACACTGAGGAAAAAGACAGAGAGATAATGACTTGGAGCATAGAGACACAGGTTTCTCGAAAAAGAAGCACAAAAATAGGGTCAATGTATCCAGAGAGATCTTCCCACCAAAATGTGTTTGATCGCTAAGTAAAGAGGCAGAAAAGGGAAGAGTTGGTGAATGAAAAAAGCTACATTGAGTGGTATTCGCACTACTAAGCTACAGGTCACACTCGACTCTTCCTCAGCTGGGCTGGTTATCAATGTTGTACCACAGAAATGAGGCAAAGCTCAGGGTTTTATTATAATGGAAATCAGAATAGCCTTGCAGCTGAATCATTAGTCCGTGATGTTACAGCAGCGCCAGAGAGGAGCCTCCAGCAGTGTCCCCATCCTGCCTGCGCCACTGAGCACTGCTCTTGGACACATGCTGAGAGGAGTCAAACACAAAAGAAAAAGTTGGGAGGAGAAGAGCTTTAGGAAGTTTTATGGAAAAAAAAATGTAATAGGGTCTACAATTGAGAGTTTAAAGTACAGTGCCTTCAATTTACATAAGATCTCAGAAAACTTACCATGATCCAGGTTTAAAGAAGCTATTCAGCATTTAAGTTCCTTGCTCAGCATTGTCTGAGAAACACCCTTGTAATTTTCAGTTTCTTTCATCTTGACTTTCCTGATTTATATTAACCTCTTCTTCATGGATTTAAATATGAATTTAATGGGGTGAGAGATTTAGGGGGGATAGGGCAGGGAAGAAGGGGACATTTCAAGAGGCACTACTGAAAGTCTTTGAAATGAACTGGAAAGGATTAACTAGGCCTATCATAATGCCCCAAAATATCAACAAGCAGTATAATTTAAACTGAAAAGCAGAGTAAAGGAAAATAGAATAGCTCAGACAAAGTTTGAAGAAATCAAAGTCTTAAAAACAATGGGGTTTTATATTCTAGAAAAATCTCAGTAATTTTCACTCAAATTGCATAAGAATTAATATTTAAGGGATTTTAAAATGTGGCTACTCTACTGTGATACTATTTCAATAGCATAAGAGTATGTTTAAAACATACTTAATATGTCACCAATATTAAAGATTTCTAGAGCTAATGAAGGTTGACAACATTTGGAACAGCCAAATTAATTGAGCCATGTGATTATGTATGAAGGCTCCTAGTCAACTACATGTCTGTAAATTATGATCATTCACACCAATAAGAGGCTTCAATTCAAGAACACAGGCAAGTAACCTTAAAGTCAATGACTGATGCACATAAAATCATATATCCATGACAATGCAGAGGGCATTGTATAAATAAAGTCACTCAGGAATGTACAAAACTTAATGGCACCAGCCTGAAGTGATTTAAGCTATTTTTCTTTTGATCCTCAATGTTTACACAAAAATTCAACAAAACAGACCAAGGTAAACAGTACAAAATTAGGACTTACAGCTCTCTCCCTGGGTGAAGTGCACTATAAAAGAATCACAGAAAGGATTGATTCTTCCAAAAAAGAAATAGGAAAAGTCTATCAAAATGAGGTGCAGCCTTTTTCATATTTTGTCTGTCTGGTTCAGTTCCATCTGGAAACATCCTCCACCCACCTCTTGTGTTCACAGGTTCACCCATAGGTACAATTTCTGAATACATATAGGAAGATGTCAATAAAGAGCGGAACACCTTTTTTTTTTTTTTCTTCAATTCTGTGGGGGAAAAAAAAGAAGGAATTTTCCTGATGCCAGGAGTGACAACTTGTCAGACCACTTCCCAGTGGTTTGCAGGTGGGCCAAAACAGACAGACTGCCCTTAATCTGGCTCATTAATGAGTAGGGCTGAGATCTAATCCTCCCTCCCAAAAGGACTGGCTAGATTATATGGCAGAAATGAAGCCTTGTTTTTCCGCACAGAATTTCTGTGTAGTTTAGGCAACAGGACGGGTTTTCCTATAGCAAGCTTGGATGATAGGTACTATTAGCTTTCCATGAAGCTGCAGCTTCTACACTTTGCAAATAGAAGGAACGGGAATTATGTCCATCCTCTAAATTGTGGAAACATGGCTGGGTAGAAATTTCTTTAAAACCCATCTTTCTTTAAACCTCACAAAATGCCAACCAAAATGCAATGACAAGCTCCTGGGATGGCACTTGCACAACAATTGGCTTTAAAGAAAAAACAAAATATCTGTGCATAGAAAATACGACGGAGGGTAGTAACAGACTACTGTTTATAGTGATTCTTCCAAATTCTATTAATTTTACCTTTTTCTTAAAGCAGCTTGAGGTATTAAAACTCCCCTGAGAAAAGTCCACCTAGCAGAAATCTAGCTGAGGTGCACGAAGGCTTCTGTCTGGTCCAGCTGATACATTTGGAAAGGAAAATCCCAGTTCTGCACAACTCTGGACGGCAAAAGGCCGTCTGGATTTAATTCCAAGTGGAACTAACTATTTAATTTATACAACGATCATGTTGACAACAATGATGAACACATATGTCTCCTTTAAATGCCTCAAGGGATCATCCTTTTTTCCCCATTTCAGTAACCATGGTAACTTTGGGCAAAAACAGCTTCCACCTCAGAAATTGCTTTCTGTGATAAAGGGTTTATCGCCTAACAGTTAACTTTTTCTCCCTATACACCTGAATGATAAAGGAGAGAGAACCTCTCCTTCGCAAAGGGAAGAGCACTTCTGCTTCTCTCTGAAAACGCTTCAAGATGGATGGCAGTGAAATGAACTACAGAACGTATCTTGCAAGCTGTGCTGCTTTTTTTGCTGACCTTCACACAGGTTTTCATAAACACCCATTTAATGTACACAATAATGTTGTCAAAAAAATCCTCACATCCACAAATCAGTCAAAATAAAACTCTCTGAGTAAAAAGGGAAGTTTTCTTTATCTTCTGGGCTTAGTCAAGATGTGCATCCATTTTGTTCCCTTCAAATCAACTTTGCAAATCACATAAATCTAAGAATGTCTCTCTACTTTCCACTGTACTGATACAAAGAGTAGACACAGCTATTGAAAACATCTTTTGGCTAAGACTATTCAAATCATGATTCATACAGGCCAATAGGCAAACTCACCATTAACAAACGTATTGCACTGTTACAGTCTGGATTAAAACATGTCGAGGCCAGTGCAGTAAGTTTTGCCTAATTAGTGAAAAGTCCAATAAACTATTTTAAGGCAGTGGATAGCTGAAAAACTAGCAGTTTGCAAAGCCAAAGCACTGGCATGTTCTGTTACCCCAAAAGACAGTTCTGAACCTACTGAGAAACCTGAACTGCCTGGGCAGTAGGGCTTGTTCACTGTTACTTTTGGCAGGGGTACACATAAACAAGAAACAGCTCAAATGGAGAAGCAGGGACAGAAAGAACAACATAGACAAGAAAAAAAACTTGAACAAACACTGATACAGTAGAAATAAGAAATGCCCTTAAACCGGGAAAGGAATGGGATAACAAAGTACCTCCTGAAAGGTCCTGGTGGTGTAAGAAGCCTCTGGTTGCTTCTCTTCATTATCATGCAAGATTTTGTATTTCTTAGTAAAGGAA
Source organism: Anas platyrhynchos (assembly GCF_047663525.1). Lineage (NCBI taxonomy): Eukaryota > Metazoa > Chordata > Aves > Anseriformes > Anatidae > Anas > Anas platyrhynchos. The sequence continues at coordinate 31,111,162 of NC_092589.1, read as the reverse complement.
CTGAATTGCATAAACTGAATTGCATATTTGATCTGTTCCCTTCATATCACTTCCCCAATATGGAAAAACTCTGCAAAGCAATGCTTCTTTGCTAGCCACTTGGATCAAAAGACTAGTAGTATGTTATGTGATCAAGTGGGATGATATAAGACCATCTTTTGATTTTAACAACACACCACTGCGTTTCTTAGGCCAAGGATCTAAGACTCTGCCCATTAAACATCAGTGGTATCCTGTCTTTGTGGACCTCCTGCCTTCAAAGGAGCAAGGAGTATCACAATTCTCCCCACACAAATGTGTTCACCTTCACTGAGGTAATCACCAGCCAGCCTTCATGGTGGGAACCCGCAGTGGGATTCGGGGAAGTTGGTACCAGCTTGCTGAGACATTTGCAGCAAGTGAGAGGAATGACACAGCTGAGTGCCTCTGAAAATCTTCTGCTGTTTTGGCAGAAGCAATGTGAGGTCAGACAAAATCTGTCTGATGCTTCTAGATAGAGTTTTAGGCAAGTCAGTGTGAGGGAAAGGTAAGCTGCAGACTAATGTAAAGTGAATAGTAAGCTTTAGGCTTATTTCAATCAAGTATTGTGCTTTAATGGAAGATTAAATTCTTACAAGCCAGGCACTATTTTTAATTGAACCTTCTGCAGTACATGGCACAGATACTTAGAAGAAAGTACTGTGACTCAGGGGTGTCTATCACACCACCAGCTCACCTGCCAGCATTTTGCAAGCATGCCTGGCATTTGGCCACAGCCACAGGCCAGCTCTCACTCATGGCCCTTCCCAGCCAGGCTCCATGCTCAGTCCCTGCCAAAAGACCATCTCCTGCATCTCTCACTTGCTCACCGACTGTCAAAAAAAAAAAAACATTCATCTGTGCTGCCTCCTACTCTGCCCTACACACTTAGCAAGGGTTCCTCAGAAGCATCTGCAGTGTAACCTATTACTCCCATTTCAAAGATTTTAATAATCTCATCTTCTACAACACCTACCAAAACTTGAAAAGGGCTATCTAATATTGGACTCTAGATGGGCTGACACCACTATGAAGATGAGTGATAATACCTCATTCCTACTTCTTGCTTCCCATCTGTCTCATCTTTCTCCCTACATTGAGATTGTAAGTGCTCTGGGACAGAAATGGGGTGTTTTGTTGTTTTTTTGTTTGTTTGTTTGTTTTCTGAATTTATATATTATCCATCAAAATAAGATTAGGCTCTGCAAGCAAGCAAATCCTGGTGCTACAGAAAAATAAAAAATAAACACAATATTGTGTAAGTAAAACACAAACACACAAAAAATAAACACAATTAAAGTGCATTTCGTTAGTAGGTTGAAATGACTTGCCAAAGAAAGTTCATGATGACATGCTTCTCGTTTGTTAATAGAAATCATCCCGATACAAACATTGCTATTTTATTTTCGTATTAACCAGTACCAACAAACAACAACTCACGCACACACACAAAAATAATATGTAAGTAAAGGTAAATTAATCTCTGTCCAAACATAACAAATACTTCTCACTGGCAGAGTTCTGTAAGACTACACACAGAAAAATAATAAATTAAAGAAAGCCCAGAGACCACATCCATTCATCCTAAACCCTGTGCCACCTGAAAACAACCTATTTGTTAAGGCTGGCAGCAAATTTTTCATTTAAACTGTTTTTCATGGGAAATGTGAGATTCAGCAAAACATCATCTTTCACAGAAAGAACATTTCAAGTTTTCTTAAAAAAAATCTGTTTTAGTTTCCTTTTTGTTTGACATAACACAGAGGGTGGAGAGAAGGAGGGAAGCAGATTGGGGAGCAAATCCATGGAAATCTTAGTCATGGAATAATTTGTTATTCCTGCATGGAAGCCTTTTTTTTTTTTTTCTTTTTTTTTTTTTTCCCCTACTTCTCGGCCCATTGTCAGAAAGAACAGACTTAAGGAGTATGTTCTGGAAAATGATGGGTCTTGGGGAAGCCGCAAGTACAGTCATCCAGGATAGTGGCACTCTTTGTCTGTGTTTAAGTCCAGCGAAAGCAATCTGCCACTCTCCTTTGGACAATAGTTCAGAACACAATGACTCAAAGACAGCACAGAGAGAACAAAAAGTGATGCTCAAGCTATGTCAGTTTACAGAGCTAGAGTGTTGTTCAGCCCAAAAGAAAACTGCTATCAAGAAACAACTGCGGAAATAACAGACTACCTTCCCCGGGGATCAGCTCCCTCTGCTAGCAAAGGCAAACCCAAAGCACACGTGTATGTCACAACCCATACAAGCACCACTGCTAATTTATTTTCAATATAGTCGCAACCCTTTTACTTTACTTTAGGGAGAGATAATTGGAAATGAGACCAACAAAGGATCTGACCCCTTACTACTTCACCTTGACACTGCTGTTTTTCTGTGTGGTCAACGGTGTGTCTAACATTGAAATAAAATGCTGCTTTCTGTTATTTCACCCGCCTCCTCCTACAAAGCTGAAAGTTAGCAATCAAATAATATTTATTCCAAATTCCAGGCTAGTACAGCTTGCTTTGTAAGTGCTTTTGTGGGAAACACACAATCTGGAAATAAACTCTAGAAATCACTTCTCTTTGTTTGTTTAGACTATTCAGTTGTACCCATATCCACACTAACTGAGCTGACTAGTTAACTTTTAAATATCTCGTTGATAGCAAAATCCTCCCAGTTTAATTCAATAAATTATATGCACAAGACTGTTGATCTATTCCTCAGAAATTTTGGAATTTGAAATGAAGTATTCCCATCAATTTTGTAACGAGAAGTAGAGTCTTTGAAAATTCTACTAACAGACGTGAAAAAAATGTCTGCTCTTTGGTGCCCAGCCCATTTCATAAAACTGCAAAATGAAATTTAACCTCAAAGTCTATGCTTTGAAGCTCCTGACTTCCCATCCTGCAGCTTCTTGGATATGTATCTACCCTGGGAAATAGCTCTCAAGCTGATGCCAAGCCAGTAACACAGAGCTTCTGTGCTGGGGCTCCTAGCCCTACAGCCAAGAGCCTGCCTGCTGGAAAGCCAGCCCCAGGTTGCCTGTACGATGCCATACCCAGGCATCTTGGAAACCAAATACCTTGGCAAGGGCCTGCCTTCCATTTCTGCTGAGCCAGGATTTCCAGTAACAAACTGCCCTGCCAGAAAATTCCCAGCCCATTCAAGCCCAAAATGAACCAGAGTTTTATCGCACTGGGATTGTTCATAACATGGTATTTAAATAGAAACCAGAAAAAAACTAAGTGACTGAAAATAAAGTTTGGCTTCCCTGAACCCAATTCCTCCCCATGGGTCCACAATTTATGGATTTATAAACTTACAGAAAAAATATGTGAAAGGAAATGCTGAGAAAATTAACATTTTTTTCCTTTTCATATCAGAACATGTGCCCACCAAACTAAACATATATATAAAAAATAAATAAATAAAAAGCAAACAAGCCAAAAATTCCAGTACTTCATCAGAAGTTTTCCCATTCTGACAGATAAATGACATTGCTATACTGCTGTTGCCCACTTACTATGCCTCACACCCATCTCTCACCTATTGAAATGTAAATTATGCTATAGAGGTAAACCCTGAGAAACTCCGATGGGAAACTCTGATGAAACCATATGAGCTTCCAGTCATAATTATAGGGTGATTCCTAGAAGAAATCAAAGAGGTGAAAAATGGAACTGAATTCCAGAAACTGCAGGATAGATGTATTTTTGCTAATGAGAATGTCGTGGAAAAAAGGAACTTTCTCTATTTTGACTATATGAATTAATCCAATTTGGCCTGCTACCTTGGAGAAGCGTGTGTTAAAACATTTTTGAGCCTCTTAGCTATATCTCACATACTCCAATAGCTTCATTTGCTGGACTGCAACATTTCAGTTTTACTTATAAAGCCCGGAGCCTGTTCTGGTACACGGTGTTGATGGAGAAGCAAACTGTATCTCTGTTTGGGCATACTGCAAAACTGGTCCCCAAGACCTGTTCATTAGAAACCCAAGATCAGATGAGAAAGAAGCGTTCAGGTCAAGCTTACAGTGTTTTCACGGAGCTCCATCTGTGCATGCATGTAGACCCTTTACTTGGGAATGGTTAAAACCAACAGTCAGGGTAAGTGTCCACATAGTTCAACAACGGGAAATTAGCCCCCTGTTTTCACAACCACATCCTCCATGATTCCTCAGCATAAATTTTATTTGTATTGAGATATAACCTGTCTCAAGCACAGCAATGCAGGAATCCTGAGAAGAGAGCTTCTATTGTAAATATTTTCCATAGCAGGTTCTTACACCAAATATAACATGTTCAAGCTTATTCCCCCTCCCACTGAAGCCAGAGTAGGCATCACTACTGCCTTCTATCCAATTATGACAGATTTGTACATTTCTTCCCATTTACCAAGCCAGAGGAAAGGAAGGGAGCCTTATCTGGAGGGAATCCTACAGGCCCTTTTCAAATGGGCATAAACCAGCCACAAAAGTAACACCACTGTTCTATGAAAAAAATGGAACTGTACAGTTTCCCAAAGTGAATATCCAAAACCAGCAACAGAAATACTGAAGCACATCATATGCTCAGTACTCCAAGATTATGCATTAGTTTCTCTTCTAAATAAAAAGATTTGCAACAAACTCATTGTCTCTGCTTCGTATCCAATGAATATGGAAAAGCCGCACACACAGATGCTTGCATAAGAAACTACCTTGATTAAAGCAAACTGCTGTCCTCAGCAACCGCGTGTGTGTATTCCCAGATGTAATGTGCCAGGCTCTCCATTTCTAACAGGGAAAAAGGGCTACTCAGACAAATAATACAGCAACAACAAACTATATAGCCACCTTCTCCATTGCTTCCACCATTTTCCATCATGAGTATGCACCTACACAGCATTTTAAGGGGTGTGATTGTGGAAAATGGAAGGAAGTAACATGACAGAAGGAAAACAGAGTAATTCATCATTATCAGCATATGCTTTGTTCAGGTATGCCGATCAGGTATGTCCAGCCTTGTCCTGACCATACTGGAAGAAAGCCAGGATACATGAGCCAGAAGCAAATTACAGTGCGTCCAGCCAAGATACCAGCCTGGACAACAAAGGGATCAGAAACCCAGAATATGCCACAGCAAGCACCCGCTACACAGTTGAAACACAGCTACAGAGACCAGCCTGCTCCAGAAGCCCTAGCAGAATGGACAGTGCCACCCCTGGGTAGCACCGTGACCCCAGTACCGGTGCATTTTGCCTGAGAGCTTGGAATGTATTATTGCTGCACAGTGAGGGCTGTCTGTGCTCAAATCAACTTCAACCTTATGACAAATTTGCATGCACTACATAGACTATGTTGTCAGGCCTTTGTGCATATGCAGGGACCAACTGCAGTAAAGCCAAACAAGAAACAATGTGCTTTACCAATTCTCTTGATGCTTTGCACAAGGAAAAAAATATCCTCCAACAGAAAATAAGTGTTTCAGCGATAAAGGTAAGGCCTACCTTGCCCACACCGGGGGTGTCTTTCACTTTGCTGACTGCCCTTAACAAACATGGTGGTGCAGGGGGTGGGGAGGTCTGAAGGATACTGCTGAAGCTGGTAGAGAAAAGCGGAGATTCAGGAGCAGACGATGCAGAAGGCCTGTGCTTCTTCTTTTTAGAAGACAGGTTCAATTTCTGAGCAGCTCTGTGGGAAAAAAATGACAAGAGTAAGCTAAAACAATCCCAAACTCATCAAGACAAGCAGTCAAGAATAAATAAAAGTAATTATCAGGTTAGGATTTATATAGGATCTCAATTTTGACCTCACCAATCACAACAGATCTACAATTCTGGTACTTTACTCATTAAGTAGGGTCAGAATCAGGTCTCTGTCACTGTCTCATCCGTTGAAACAATTCAACCCACAAAAAAGCTCCAGAACCTCCAACTAAATCAATGAGCTATGTGCCAATTTCTGTTACAAAAATAAGTTCAGTCACCAAATGGTTGACACAGAATTACCTGTCACTCATAAGCCTCTGATTAGAAAATGAATACTTGTGCAATGTTTGGATGTAAGCAGCCACTGTTACATCAATCAGTATTAAACGCTCAGGTTAATTTGCTGAGGTGTAAGAAGCCTTGCACTAGCCGTTCTAAATTTCTATCAATTCTTAAAACACAAGACAGTCTAAAAGTTTAAGAAGTGATGACCAATGAAAATATTGCTGCTTGCAATGAGACAATCATACCATCTATAGATGCATTAACCACTAAGCAGGGAAAACAACAAAGATGGTTTTTAGGATGCAGTATTCTTAGCTAAGCATGAAGTTCATATAGAATTTCATTAAAAAGCTAAGCTTTTCTGGAACAGAAACATTTCAATACCTTGCTTTGCAAAATGTTTTGAGAGGCAATTCAACACTCAGCCTTTGTTGCAGCCGACACACGTGCATTCTACACTGCCCAGTGATAAAGCTGATATTCATCATGTTGTCCTAGAGCTTCCCTTTTGTAAAATGGACACTTCAAGCAGCGCAGGTCAACTGAAGCACCATCCCAAAGGATGAAGCTCAACAATTCATGAAGCTACATTCCTGCTGTTTGCTTTGGCAAAGAACTGTGGCTATGTTGACAGTAGATCTCCTTACCTTGCTGAAGTGTGACAGTCAAGACCAGTCAAACACTCTAGTTTTAAGAAACTTTAGCTCTACTACACTGGTATTAGTATACGTTACCCAAATCTAAACTTCCAAAAGTGATTTAATTATTTATCCCAAAGCGTTAAGGAAAAAAACCTGAGTGTGTATATATAAATATATACACACTTATTTCAGTATGCAAGTACCTTGTGTTTGTATCAGATGTCTCAAACACACGAACAAATTACTGCTGGGCATGAAGTTGCCATATGTCAGCTGATCACGTGTGCACTGTGTGCAACCCCAGTGTATTCTTTTAGCCTATGGCAAATGCAAAGCAGTTCTCGATAAATTAGTTTTTAATAAAAGAAAAGCACTAGGAGATTTTAATTGACCTGACACAATTACAACTCAGAAATTTCTGCGCTACCTCTTTGCCCTTGACCTGCCCCTTCCTTCTGGCTTAGAGACTGCAGTGCATAACCTGGCCCTCTCTTTAAAGATTATCTGCTTTTTCTCAGAAAACATAATCAGAATGAGTTGGTCAAAACCAAAGCAAAAAGCACCATTTTTTTCCTCTTCCTAGCGACATGTCAATGACTGGATAGGGTTTGTTGATTTCAGCTTCCACGTTGTCCATTACTAATGCTTTTATAAAGTTGTCCATGCTGAATCGAGATTTCCCATGTGTCTTAGCTTCATAGAACATTATTCTAAGCCAAATCTTTTAGTACATGCAACAGCTGAACATACAAATGTTGAGTGCACGCAATGAAGAATTTACTACGGTCTTTACATGGTCAAGCTCAGTAGTCCAGGCTTAAATAAAGGCAGTGGTTCCCCCCTCTCTGGTCACACATCTGGTCTCACTGACTCACCTTGGGGGAATTCACATTGCCTAAAAAGCATTTTCTAAGTTGACTAAGCCATTCTCTCTCCGTTGTCACTAACAACATTATGCTGTTCTTTTTACAAAGCTGATGGTGTAATACAAACCACTTCTTGAACAGACCAAGCTGGTGGCTGGCATTTTTCTTAAAGAAAAAGCACTGTTGGAGGCAACTGGCCTTTTCAAAGCCTTGGAACTATATTCTAGTTTGACAGTTATAACCTTTGAGATTGCATTCAAATAGAAGAACCTGCATTATTACTTTATATTTTTGGCCTGCAACTGGTAAAATGTATGAAAAAGCAATGAACTATATCTCACAACTTCATGGGGTTTTCTGTTTTTCCCCAAGGAGAGAAAATCAATGGATGGAGGGCTAGAAAATCATTTACGAGCCCTATCAGACTTTACTGAATTTTGAAAGGGATCAAAAATGCAATAAGCCTCAGGTAATTCCCAGAGCATTTAACTGGGAAAGGAAGGATATTTCAACCAGATGTAGACTGCAAAATGGCACAAACCTGTACAACGTGGCTTTCTCGTGAGCACATTTGCATGAATAAAATCACTCAGCTTGGGTGGCTAGCATTGCTCTGAGCACAGCCAGTCATGCAAATTGCAGCTGAGTTTGGCCATGTGATCTATCATAGGATAGAAATTATCACATTTTACTTTTCCAGGCAAGTCAGAGGCTTGGCCCTCCCACACAGACTCCCTGGACCACCAAGACCTCTCTGGCAAAGCACCAGGTGGGACCTTGGGAGACCCAATACTGCTGCAGCTCACTGCCTGCCCAGCCCAGCCCAGCAGCTCTTTGGTTCTGCTCTTTGTACAGGAGCCAGCTAATTTGCTTTCATTTAATAGCTATTATAATAGGGCTGATTCCCACTTGAGACTATGTGTACCACTCCAGTACCAGTAACACTAATGATGGGAGCCTGGTTTTATGCATTGACAGTAAGTTGGTGATGCTCCAGAATCACACAGAATCACAGAATTTCTAGGTTGGAAGAGACCTCAAGATCATCGAGTCCAACCTCTAACCTAACACTAACAGTCCCCACTAAACCATATCCCTAAGCTCTACATCTAAACGTCTTTTGAAGACTTCCAGGGATGGTGACTCCACCACCTCCCTGGGCAGCCCGTTCCAGGTTACGTTACATCCCGTTTCAGCCAAGTGATACCAGCTACAGATACCAGCAGGGTGCACAGTGGGCTCCAGCATGACGCAGACCACTTCACCACCCCGTGGGGTACAGCTGTGGCAGGGATATTGCCCACAGAAGCACACAAGAAACTGGATCCAAATTAAACGTACTAAGTGGGTAACTTAACCTGTATTTGGCCAGTGTGTGGCCACACTCATTCACCACAAAGGTGTCTTTAATGTGATTTAACTGAATTATCTTCCAAAGGAAGACCGATTTAAAGCTGTTTAGCTAATACACTTTGGATTCACACCTTCAGTTAATTTGGATTATTTTTCCTGAAAGTCCCTATGTAAACAAGCAGCTGTAGACTTTTTGAAAGCTTAAGAGATTTGTGGCAGAGAAAATAATCACAAGATCAAGATTTGAGATTGCAGAAGGGGTGTTAGAAAGCTGATTAAAGTTGATTATAAATAAAACTAATGAATTGCTGGCAGGAATGGGGAAGTACCTCAAAAGCCCAGCTGGTCCATAAAAGAGTCTGAGTTTACTTCTTGAAATGACATTCCTTGCTTTTTGTCTAGAGAAATACAAGTTTAACAGAGGATATCTTTGGGCAGTCAGAAGGCTTTTTACCTCCTGCCTATGCAGAAATGGGTACATTTTTCCCTTAAAACTCCATAGGCAGGTTGGGATTGTCAGACACATTCACTGCACAGGAAACTCCCGTATGGTGGAAGCCAGTTCCTGATTGATACGAATTTTCTGAAAGCTGAAGGCCCTCTATGGGATTTATTGAAGAAATGGAAGTAAGCCAACTGAGAGGTAATTCTGAGAAGTTGGTGGCAAAGTGTATTCTTTGGAAATTTGTCTAGAGAGACGAATGAACAGAAATAGATTAAATAATCCAATTTTAATACAGAAGAAAGATGCTGCTATGGGTAACCCAAACATCTCTGCTAAGCTATTTGTATTACTCGTAAGCAATACATGAATGAACAATGAAGCTGATAAAACACTTCAGACAAAATAAAAGCCATTATGGAAAACTGTAAATAGCTTCTTTAGAGAGATAACTGAGTAACAGTTGCAGTACAACGTTTACAAGGAAACGGTGGAAGGAACAGTTTGAACATTCATGAGATCTAAATTAACTTTGTCTGTTTACAAAAAGCAGTTTCAGAAACTGAGGATGACACCCATACATGCACTTTTTGCTATGTAATATTCAGGGGAGAAAAGGAAAACAAACACTTTGGTTTTCACTTTGTTTGAAAATAAAGCCTCCCTGCAATACAAAATGCTCATGTCTTCAGCTTGAACCGAGTCGTGCAGAAGCTCATTTGGCATAAATACATGTAAGATTATGAACTTCAGGGGGGATTGGCTGTTGCAGCTCATGGCATATTTGCTTCCTCTCTTTTAAGTAAGAAAACAGGCACTGCTAATAAAATTCAAGGGGAACCTATTTAGGTTCATAAAAGATACATTTTTTTCAACTACATATCATCCCAGCCAAGAGGTCAGCATGGCCAACAGGTTCATGAAATTCAGAAAGAGAGTAGACGCCTCTGTGGATAATTAAAATATAAATCACATTTGTGTCAGCAAAGATCATCATTGATGAGCAGCACTGACTCTCATGCTTCAGTACCTGACACACCCCTTCAGCACTGATGTGAAATTTCCTTTGGGGCATATATCTGTATAATTATTCATTAGTGGAGTTTTATATTACACTATATTGTATCTAGTACTTATCGCCCTTGGAAACAGAATTCCAGATCATAGGGTCCAGTGAGCTGGTATATCAGTTTCTGTACGGAAAAAAAAAAATTGAAAATAAGCTCACTTTCATGTTGAATTTTCCACACAGTAAATGCCTCTCAAGCTGGGGAGGGCTAAATAGTCAGGTACTAGCTAATTCTAATTTGCAATTTTCATTAAAACTAAAAATCTATTTCTCTTTTTTATTTGGAAGCATATATTTCATTTTGTAAAAAAAAAAAATCATAATAATAAAATCCCAGGGAGCACGGTATGAACTTCATATGTGCAAAGGACATCTTACCGAAAGATGGGCTTGTTTTATAAGCCTACAGGAAATCAATGGTCCTCTCTAATAATCAAAACGCTACCTTTACCTATCCAAAACTGCCTTGCCTGCTGTCTCTTAGTGCTGGGTTGGAAAACAGACAGAAGTTTAGTTTGGAAATCAGTCTTCTGAAAAAAGTCCCTAAGCGTATTTGTGCAGCTATATCACTAGTGGTAACACACATCTACGTTTGTGACTAACAGTGTTGGTTACCCAGTGTGAAACACTCATATATGGCAATTCCTGTGGGCTCAGATTGTGCACCTACAAGTGAAAATTAACATTCCTCAGCCTCACCCCCAACACTTAAGGCCTGCTGATGATTTATTTGTTTTTTTAAACCAGGACATAATTCTTTCTTTAGAAAAAGAAGAAGTCCTTGACTGTCACCTACTAAACAAAATATAATCTGCATAGTATCCTAGCTAAATGATGGAATGTCAAACAAGAATATACTGGAAACCTGGCATTATTTTTTATTATTTCCAACTGTCATGTTCGCAAATATGGGTTCATGGTATGTTTTCCATTTTGGGTAAACATGCTTATGTAAAATGAGTCATCATATCATATAGGCTCTCACCTATCTGTATGGTAAGAACCACTGGGATACAGAAAAATTACATTCATTTTTGTTGTTGTTGTTGTTGTTGTTTTGTTTTGTTTTCTTATGAAAAAGGCCAGTCTTGATTTTTGGCTACACAGGGTCACTCTACAGCTGCTTCTTCTCCAAGATTTTTAGATACTGAATTTTATCAGTTACATTCTGCCTACACAAGCTGGACACTGGGCACTAAATCAGATGTACACATTTTCTAACGATAGGGACGCAACCTACCTGAAAGTGATTCTCTCAATCATCTGCAGAGGTCATAAAGGCTCACTGAGATGACAATACAGCTAAGACCTAGGTACCACCACCAAAAGGGAAGGTCCCTTACATGCCAGTGTTCTGTCTGTGTAACTCTTTCCCCTCCCCTGCTCCTTTCTTCAATTTATTTTGGCTTGGTTGCTACTGCTTTAACCTTCTGAACTGCATCACACTAAAGGGTGCTCTAAATCATACTTACTTGAAATGGCTAATAGGCACAAATTAATATGGCAAGCACTTACTCAACCCTAAAATCTGAGATGTATGGTACTAAATGTGGTTTTATGCAAAATCTCATCTTTCCAATTGGAGGGCAATAATCTGGCCAGGACACATAGCTTCCTTTCTACCAGGCATTTCTTCACATCTTTTAAAGGAAAGAGAAGAGAGAAGCTTTACTGAGTGTTTTACCAACACGTGAACCATGTTCTGGTACAAGGGGCCAGGCTGCCTCTTCACTATCTGCTGCAAATGGAAGACACCACCTGAGAAGCTTGCTCCCTGAGCAAAGCAAGAATGATCTCCAAAGGCCTTTTCTCATACCTCTACATGGAACAATTTTTCTTATCCAGACTGAAAGTAAAAAGACAGGGCTATAAATCTTGCACTCAGCTTCACAGCCCACACTCCCTGCCCTCCAAGAGGACTTGTGAGCTAAGAATGAGAATCAGGGCAACTCACTCAGCTTTAATTCTCTGGGTGGCCAAATGCAGGGCTGTGGCATTGCAGCTTAGTAAGAGATGTAAAGAATGAAATAAGAATCCTCAGAGGAACATTTTCTGCATTTGTACTTCCAGGAAGATCCTTAGTATTTGTGTTTAATTATTTTACAATGCCTTTAAAATCTGGAGATAATTTGCGCTTTCTGCTTATGCTGTAGAAGGTATAATAAACATCTCTCTAATGCCCAGTAAACACTTGCCCCTTATTGTTCTCTTTATTTGTATGCATGCCTTCAATTTCATAGCAACAATAAAGCTATCCCAGGCTGCAATCTTTTACTTCTTGGGTGGTTAATTCAGATGTTTTGGCCACAATGCCTTAGTGACTGCTCTCCCCTGGAACTGTATTATAAATGTCCAGAAATTCATTATTTTTAAATTATTATTTAATTCTAGCACACAGTCAAAATAGGGCTTCGATCTTTATTCAGGACATGCCTTATAAAACCTGAGGCTTGTTGTACACAGGTAATCTCAGCGAAATTAACTGCTCAGACCGCCTCTTATATCAAGTTCAAATTCGTGTAAATCAAAGCTGCTCTTAAGTTGCTCCAAGATGAAGAAGATCAATATGCTTGAAGATCAATAGCTTAATGGGAAGCTCAAAGTCATACACAAATGCATATTGAAGGACAGAGGACTTATATTCTACACTGCTGTTATTTGGGTGAAACTCAGTTTTAGACAAGGCTATGACGAGGTATGAAACAAACTGCTTCTCACGCCATTGCTGTTTGATCCACATGATTCCCTTCACCAGATAATATTGTACCCCAGCACAGAGCTTTTCACATAACCTGATAAGCCTGGACTCGGTGACAAGACTTCCTTCTGTCTTTGGCAACAAAATCATTAACTAGCTCTCATGCATGGGTATAATATTGGCCAAAAAAAAAGTAATAAATGAAATCTGAAATTTCTACAAGAGATGATGCCCTTGCCCATAAATAGTACCCATCAAGAAAACTACATGTTGACTCTATAGCTTGATGCATTTAGCCAGACAAAACCATTTCTGCTTTCTTCCCTTTCTTTTCATTTATTTTTCTCCTCTTCTTTCTCTTCTGTTCTTTTTATTATTTCCAAATTTCAGGCATTACTGATCCTTTTTTACAAACTGTAAAAATGACCAGAGCCACCTTTCCTGCTGTGTTATTAACTTCAGACACACAAGCAACCTGCATTTTTAGGGCAAGGAGGGATTCTGGTGACCAGCAGAAGGACCCCATTCTAAGAAAATCTTCAGCACTGAAATACAGAAGACAAATCACAAGTCACTAATTTATTTATTTTTTTAAGACTGGGTAGAGGTTGCTTTTATAATTAATCTGACTTCTTTTTGTCTCTAAAAAATGCTTTTATAAGAAATGGTAGTCAGAGAGATGACGGTACTCACAGCATCATCCTGTTCCTGGAAAGCTCTGAGGATGAGTTGGATACGTGTCACTGCATGCTTAATGCATGAAGCAAGCTGAACCATTACACTTAGATAAAATAAAATCAGATGTTTAGCACTAGTTTAATACAGGAAGAAAAACAGCTACATGTACTATAACTCGAATTCAAATGTAAGCACTTACCAATTACTGCTATGGTTACTTGGCAATGCATCCTCAAATCACAAAGGAAAACTGCACAGGCACGAGCCTGACAGCCACAGACCAGAGCAGCTTTAATTTCCACCGCGCCCTGCTGAGGGTGAGGGCACTAGTACCTTTCAAGGAAAGGCCCAAAACAAGCTCTGTCCAGCTCAGGCTTTGGGTGTTAAGAGGTATTGCCTGCATATACTTAAGATTTAGATTGTAAAACGCCAGCGTTGCCACCAAGTAATAGGAAAGGAGACGTGCGCTGTTTTATATTTGCACTGTTATTGCGTAAAACAAGAAACACACACAGATCTGTCAGTCTTCAACTGTTAGCTGGAAAATATTAGGGGCGCAGATGTACAGTTACACTGCTTTCTCCTGAAGTACCAGCGGGGATGGCTGGCAAGCAGATTTTCCCAGTGCCTGAATTCACCTACCCAACCTCCAGCCCTGGGACAGGACTGACGGTCAGGCCGCCCGTAGCTGACTCTCCTCATGATCAAGTAGTCACAGTGACAACAACTCAAAAACGTGGCCAACAGAAGCTCTGAAATGAGAGGCCATTTAATAAGAGTCCTTAAAATCGCATAAAGCAATTCTTTTAATTGTAAGTTTTATGAGGCTTATAAGATTGAGGTTATTTTATTACCTTCAGTGCTAAAGCCTGACCACACACTGTGCGGAAAACTATTTTGCTTCATCTCTGGCCCATCCAGCAAAAGCCTCTCATAACACCGGGAGGAAAAGCAGCCAGCACACAGATTCACAGCCCATTGTGTCATTGTTTAACTTTCTGGTTGGCAGAACAATTAAAGAGATGCATAAAAAGGCCAAAAGGTGGGTAAGCTTTATAGTTTTCTTTGCCTCATCACTATTTCAGAGGCCAATACATTTAAACTAACATCAGCATACAAATGGGAAAATACTCTGACAACGCAGATGCACTGAAATTCAATGCACTTAAACCCAGCTCTGACAGGCAATCTCCTCTCATAGTCAAAAACACCTCCTGTGGGAGTACCCAGAAGCCTTGCCTGATACCTAGGTCACCACCGTGAGACAGGGATAATTCTCTGAGACAGTTTTGTGTTGTTTTGTTTTGCTTTCCCCAGTGGTGGCCTAAAACAGGCACCACTGTGGAAGACCATTTAAACACATACCCATATTTCAATTACAGTGATATTTTTTCCACCTCTAACATGCAGCCAAGGCTCGCATTTGTCCTCAGCATTCTCTCGGTCCTTCCAAATTCACTTTTCTTCTGTTGAGCACAGAGAAACATACTGGAAAGACACACACAGCACAGGAATAATAAGGCACAAGGATTCAAGGCGATAAGAGCTTAAAGCACAGCATGGCTTTTAAAACGCGTGATTTATTCCTAACATTATGTTTAAAAGAAGCTCTGGTTTATTAAATAAGCCAACTACACCTTCCTGAAATAAATTAGCTCTTCAACTACTGGAGCCTGTCACCACCACTATCCATAAAATGTCAAGGTCCCAGACTGAGGTCATCTTCTTAATGGCCTACACACTTGCTGCAGTCAGTCCAGCTCCAACAGCTTATAAAAAGACAAGACAAAGAAAGAAATATTATGATCCAGCCTTTACAGAGATATGCCAAAACACAAAGAAATTAATAGGCTGTGGCAAATAGTAATTTAATTTAGGTCTCTTCAGCAGAATCATGCCAATGGTTACTTTGTGGGTGCCTAAGAGCATCCCTCCAATACACACAAGAGCACAAAAATGACAGATCCAGGGTCTTCAAAACGGTGCAGGACAGGAGAGAGGTAACAGGCATATGCTGAAACATGAGAGGTTCAGATGAGTTACAAGGACAAGCTTTTACACCCTGTAGACAGACAAGCCAGATTGACAAGTCTGTCCTATGCAGGGTTTCAGGACCCAAAAGTCCTGGGCAACCTGTCTGACCTCAGAGCTGAGCCTGCTTTGAGCAGGGGGCTCAACAAGAAACATCCTGAGGTTCCTTCCAGCCTCTGTGATCCAAATATATGTTACTGCAGTTCCGAGAGCAGAATAATAAAAATATGACACTTTTTTTTAGTCTTTCAAAATATCTTTTCTCTGAAAATTTTCTACAAAATCACTTAGCATCAATCTCAGCAATTTATTCAATCCAAAATGAAAGGTTTCAGTTTTAGAATTTAATTTAAATATAACTGAAGCAAATTTTAAACTACAATTCCAAATGGGAAAAAAATAACTACTACTACTTTTTGCAAGTGTGTAACCAAAACACATTTTAAAAAGTCTTGATTCTAGATTAATTTCCGGGAGGAAATTAAATCAGCAGAAGCTGATGGAGCAATTTAATTTGACTGACATCTACATTTTTTGCTGGGTAAAAAGTTAGACAAAATTTTTCACCCAAACCACCTTCAGTGACTTGTTATAAGACCTTCTCTCTCTAACTTTTGAAGATTTAGGAAACAACTCTGCAAGGCACTGAATGTCCTCATCCTGCAAGTCATACATGCCCAGCCTTTTGCAAGAATGTTCAGCATTCTGCTAGCTCAGACCCCACCTCCTTTGGGAGGTGACCTTAATATTTAACCTACTTAAATCATGCTGCAGAATGAATTACTGAGAAAAATTATGAAACTGGAAAACACTATTACTGTTGGTATTTATTGTTACTACTTACAAAAACCCTTTTGTACTTATTTTTCTATTTCCAGTCAAGTGAAATGAAAAACAACATGGAATTAAACACATCACACAAAGAAGTAAACCATGCCCAAGAGGAAATGAGTTGTAGAGAGGTGTGGTACAGGCACCAACAAGCAGAATTTGTAAGAGATATAAAGACTTCAATCTACAGCTTTTTGCTTATTACCTATACAAATTTCAGTGAAAGCCCATTTATTTTCGGTTCTGAGGGCACTCTTTACACAGTTGGGCAAACTGCTAAGCCAAACAAGAATTCGACGTGTTTTTTAACTTACCGAAAATATTTTTAGAAAAAAAATACCTCTAAAAATGAACAAAAAAATTATTTACAATGGTCCAAAATTTTAGGCCAAAAGAGTTCCTCTAAATGCATCCTGTCGTATATAAAGAAGATAGAGAAATACATTTGTTGTTTGATTTAACTTGGAAATTAACCTCAGCTGATTAGTTAATACCCATATGCACCCCTCTGTTCCATCTGAATACCGTGTCACTAGCTCATGTTAAGCATTTATAAATTACAGCTGAAACTGACTGGAGGGGCATGAATCAGACGAATTATTAAGGGTCTTCTCTGTAATTCTGGATCATTACAGGTACTGCAGTATCTGAGTCCCGTAGGATCATGGCAGGTATGACAAATGCAAGCAGCAGTATTAGTCAAAATACTCTTTTCCCTCTTCAGATGAATAGAAAACTAAGCTATTTATTCTTTTCTTGATACAGACCTTGCTGTTGAGATTTAATTTTGTCATCTGCAAGCTGGAACACTGCCATTTGCTCTAATGAGAGCTAGGTGTGAATGTTTCATGCAGTGCAGCCAGAATGAATACTCATTTCCCAACCAGGAATCCCATCACAGGGTAGATGATGTTGCAACTTTTCCTGAGAAACCCACCACCAAAGAGGTTATGATTCAACTATCTTAAATGGTTTTATACAGAGACTACCCAAAAAAAAATCATTTTTGCACAATTTATGCTAACGTTAACATTTAAGACTGAAGCATTCTCTTTCTTCCTATTTACAAGAGGCAAATGGATGCAATCACCTTCCAGAACGGGCCATCTCCTAAGCTGGTTGCGTCATCTTATGTATAGGGCTTTCTCTGCTTTCATTATGATTCCTCTCTCAAGAATTCTGGTTCAGCTTTTTAGGACATTTTTTCAGAATAGGGGTTTATGGAAAAAGGCCTAGAGTATATATGCCTGGTGTAGCTATGGTCAGTTTGACCCTGGGCAAGGACCCCAAAACCCATAAGCAGTATTAGAATTGTCTGATATCCTGATATATGGCATTTCCCATTTCATATGGGCAAATTAAACATCTGCAAAGTAATTTTTCCCATCTTTTTGAACAAATTGATTGTGTATATTGATGCCTTACAGTCTGTGTTGTTGGTTATCCAAAAAAATGAATCCTGCCTTCAGAAAAATTTGAATATAATTTGTTTTCCAGACCAGAGGATAACAGAGGAATGATTTCTTTCCTTTGCTTTACTACAGTTATCTACAGCAAGGCACAAGCAGTCAAAATGCTCCTTCACCCTGTGTTTGCCCTTGTTTTCCATTCTGAAAATCTGATCACTGCTGATACACCCAGCCTGTTGGTCATTTTAAATAACTATAAACCCCTTTACACAATGGCTAGCCAGGAGATAAAACTCAGAATTCAGTTTCCAATGTCATGAGACTCTGCTTTCAATTGAAATGCTTTTATCTGATTTAAACAAGAGAGGACTGCAACCTTATTGAATGGGTAGTGTAGTTAAAATGAAGGAACCCGACGGTGGTCTGGCACGTCTGGGGCCGCCTCCTCGTATTAAACTCTCCATCTCCTCCAGAGTAAAACATTCTCCTGTTGAAGCTTCAGATCAAAATGAAAACTTCATTACATCTGTAAGGTATCGATCCATTTGGGACTTACTTAAGCTGCCTAGCTTTATCAGTTCAGGCCTCCTGGGCTCAAAACAAAACTTCAGAACTCAGAGGAGCTTCAGGCTGGCTCCCCCTCCATCCTCCCACCCTGATTCTTCCGTGTCCTCATACCCAGCAAACTGAGATTGCAATCAACCCTTTCTAAAAGGCTGTTTGCAGATAGTAAGCATATCATAGCACGTTCCTTTCTCAAGACCAAAAAAAAAAACAACACTCTGCACCCTCTCACCAAGCCACAGACTTTAAAAAATATATTTAAGTTATGCCATTGTAATTTCAGCAGTACAGTGATAGCAGATAGCACTCTCAGTGTGAAGGTATTTATTCTGGCACATTTTATTCTCATACAGAAAGGGGAATAAGGGAATATAATGTAAAGTACCACCTAATGATAAAATTGCAATTATATAAGATTGGCAAGAAGAAATAAGCCCCACAACTAAAATGTCTTTATTTTCTATGCCTGAATACATACACACACACAGATGCAGTACCACCAGCTAACTTTCCCCCAAACATATCACCATCCACACCAGTCCCGCTGGCAGAAACCAAAGAGAAGTGCTGCAGAGCACAGCACACGGGATGGGCCCTGCTACGTGGTCAAACCTCACCACACTGCTCCACACCAGAGCAGGGACAGCACAATACCGTGCCAGACAAAGCTACCAGCCCACAGACCTCTTTTTTCCAGTCATCAGTGTCACTGGCTTCATTTTTCTGTCATTTTATTAGATGCTCTTGTAGCTATTTTACATACAGTTTGTTATCCATTTTTTGCTTTGTCTGGTTACTGTTCCATCAATTCATTTAATCAAATAATATTTGAAACACAGCAGGGGCATGAAATGCACACAGCTCACCACTAACACATACTGCTGGCCGTTCGGGAGCAATGTTACAGTCCTCGCTCTATTATCAGCTCCTGCCCACTCACTGCACTCAGTCAGGCTTTCATTTGCCATTCTGTTCCCCAGGCTAGAGCACACTGATATTCCCCTTTGGATTTATTTTCTGTTCTAGGTACCTACCTCTGAAAATGAAGATACAAAAAGAAAAAACATGGAGTATGTGATACACAATTAGACAGCATCTTTAAACCAGGAGGAACAGCATATCCACAGGGCCTTTTTGCACAGTTATATTTCACAGCTCTAACACCGCATGGAGACACACTGATCACATTAAATGCAAATCAATAAAGTTAGGGGCAGTTTCAATGAATCTTGGGAGAGAGGATTGTGCTCTGAAGCTCACTGAGGCCAATCTCAGATTCACTTGTTTCTAAATGTATGATAAATTTGCCATGCAAGTTCAGTTTTACAAGGACCTAAGTACCTCCTGTGAAGTGTGCTGTGGTGTGTGCTCAGCTCCCGCTGAGACTAATGGGATCTTAAAGGGCTGGACAAATTTCAAGAACAGGCATTTTCTGAGTTATTAAGGGGATTCCTGTCTGTGGACCAGATCCCACACATTGATGCACACCCTGTATTGCTGCTGAAGGAAGCAGAAGCAGAAAATACTCAGTAACCTGAAGGAGCATACTACAGCAAGCCCCAAGGCTGGAAGAGAAGACAACCAGGCCGCAAAGGGAGCTGGTCAGTACGCCAACCAGTGCTGTTACAAGGCTCTCTGAAAAGTTGTCTGGTTTGGCAGCCAGCCAGTGAGCACCAGGAGGGCAAGACATCATTACACTATCGTTATTCACCAAGCTAGCCACGGTGTTTTATCAAGCATGACTGAATTACAACAGCCTGTGAGCACCTGGCTGGGAGTAAAATGGCTCGCAAGCACACAGAGACTGGTTGCCTCTGCTGCAGACAAACCCAATATCAGGAGAACTTCAAGGAAAACACATTCAGGAATTACAGGAGTATAAACACAGGGCATCTATGATGACTATGCCGTTCCCCTCTCTCTATCTGACGTCATAAGAAAAGTCCAATTAAAAAAACAATGTCTATTTTCACGTTTTTCACCAGCCTTTAAAAAGATTTCAGCAGAAGGGCAGTCACGCTGGCTTATATGAGGACAATGCTGTGCTATTCTGAAGCTGCTTGGGAGGGGGGGGGAAAAGCACCAATAAAACAGTCTCTCAGCCTCTATTTTAAGGAGTCATCTTATATAACAGGAAGCACGCACGGTTATTCTGGATGCTTGAACACCGTCTGTCACATTGCCACAAGCTAAGGAAGTATAAATAAGTATGTGCGACCACTTGAAGATTATTAGTTTTAATTAGTATGTAATAATATTGGTTACATAAATCCTCGTAGGCTGAATTAGAGAAAAAGTGCCAAGGAGATTAAGCCTCCATAACGTCTAAATCATTCCAAAGCTGAGGGGACCAAGCGGTGTTTCCTCTGAATGACAAGCCCAGAGGCAAGGACAGCAGTCAGTGTGCGGTGCTCACAAGCACTACCCCTCACGCTGGTCTGAATCCCTTGGGGCAGGAAGAACCATCTTCAAGTGGCAAGGGACAAGTGGCTGCTCCTTGTCAAAGGACTTTTCTGCCCAAAAGCTAACAAGTAAAGCATCAGCTTAGCCTGCCACTGCTACACGGTTATCAGAAGAGAGAGCTAACACTCCCTTTGCCATTTCTCTCTTCTCGCATAGGACAGGGTAGGATGTGGTCCTCAGTTTCTTAGGCTTCTAGGTTCGGGGTTCTCTTATGGCACTTACTATGATTCATTTACATGTACTATGGCACTTACTATTTTTCCTGCTCAGTCAGCGGCTTGAAACCTGAAACTTGTGAGCAGAAGGCATTTAATGGCATTTGCCAAAGAAGCTGGAAGGTCTGCACCATTTGGTCAGATAGACAGGAAAACCAGAATTTGGCAAATAGCTTTGGTCGCAAAAATGTGAAGAAGGAAGAGATGTACTGAAATTTTGAAAAGACCTGTGAAACATTTCAATGTCTTAAAACCACATACGCATAAGTTTTTAAGCTTTAGCATACATGAAAAGAGAAATAAAATCATCTGTATCAGATTGAAAAGAAGGTTGCATTTAACGCAAAACAGAATTTTGTTGGTTTTATTTCTGCCGCCAAACCAAAAACCAATTGTTCATACAGCTTTAGTTACTGACCTGACGAGAATTAGAGGAGGAATTCTGCTGGTATTACCCAATTGCACGGAGCTTTACCCCGACAAACCACTTCCAGCTTCTCCCAAGGCTGCTCAGGTGTATAGCTCAGAATTACTAGAGTATCTAGAAATGCACTGCCAAAAAGAAACTTTGCCAACCTTAGGAATAATAATAATAAAAAAAGATTTGATGCTAACATAATTATGCTTAGTCCATCTGGGGCAAATTTTCAGGAAGTCTAAGTCAGGGTCACTCCATGTACTTCTGTATGATTTCACAGCAGCTGGTTATGGAGAGCTTGAAATTTGTCCCACTCTTTATCCCGAATTAGTATGAAATTGCCTCTTTAGATGCGAAACCAAAAACCTTCTAATCCACAAATGATTGTTAAAATGGAAGAAAAAAACATGAAAGGATGAAAGGTAGGTCAGCTAATAAAATAAATAAATAAAGCAAATTAAAATAATGGTGAATATTATTAAAGGCTAATGTAATGTTTTACTGGGTTTTATTCATTCAGTTCTTGCTGCGCTGATCCAAAAAGAGAAAGACAGACCCATTTAGGCACGTCTTTCACATGTAACTTTAAGCCTTTCCTTCATGAAAAAACATCTGCATAGTTCAATGCTAGAACTTTTCATAGTGACTAATGTATAAACCAAGAAAGCATACTGTTTTGATTACACTTTAAAATAGGCATATTGAAAGTTATAAAAGAAGCAAAGAACGCAATAAAAATCCTCTGATTCACCATCCAAATAACTATAATCACATTACTTACATTGCCTTCCAATCCATCATTATCATTACTACATTATGGCTAAATAATCAAATGCAAGAAACTTTTCTTCATGGTCAATAATAAAACGTTTTGTTCAGATGTTCCTGGTTAGAGCTGCAGCTTCCCTCATGGAAGCACAACAACATGGAGGTGAAGAAAGACAGCCATAAAGATCCCCAAATCTACCAGGATGGTGCAAGGCCAGATGGAATGAAAGAGTCACAGCTCCCGTGGCACATGCTACCACTGCCAAACAAACTTCATCCGTGAATGTGGCTCCACTGAATTTCATGGTAATGTCTCATCCCAACCTGTACCTGCTCTAGCGATACGTCTCTCTTCTGTAGCAGGTTTTGAATAGCACATTGCAAGCTTCTCCCTGCAGCTTTCTGAAAGAAACTGCATCTGTTTCTCCCTTCCTTGCTATCCAATGTGTAGGCATGGCTGTGAAAGACCGAGGCACGCAGCATTTGTGTGACTGGGGAGGCAGAAACACTTGCTGGGACTTCATTTAACCCGTAACTCAAGAATTCCTTTGCAGAGAGCAGAAGGAATTATGCCTTTAAAATATATGCTCTTTTCATATACAGATGTGCACAAAATGTAGTTTCTAATTCTGTCATGACACCAGCTATGCATAATTTACATAGCAAAGGATGCATAAATATATGTGGTCGTCACACATGTTTATCTTGTACATATTCAAACCTAGGTTGTTGGAAAAGCTGATGGGAAGGGCAGGTCCAATTTGGTGCAGAAGCCAAGGCTCACATGTATCAGGGAGGCTGAACCACAGCTGCCTCTGCAGCCCTGCTGCTCACAACCTGCTCAGCCAGGAGTGCAGGCACAGCCCAGAAGAGCCAGCTGCCTTTCTAGCCTAACATCGATCCAGCACACACCACCAACCCACACAATATGGGGGGAAGGAAGGGGGAGGCAGGTAGTAAGCTGTGGTATGAAATCAAGGTATAGCCAGAAGTGGGGTGAGCTCCTCTGTCCCTTTTCTCCTGTGCCACCATGGCCCTTTGTGTTCCCCCCAGCCTCTTAATTTTCACCCTGCTGTTGCCATAACATACCTTTCAATTTCAGTTTTCAAAGTGCGGTTTGTGTGTGTTTGCAAAAGCTCTACCGAGACTTTAGAATCACTGTTGCATGTCTCCTCCTCACTCAAATACTGGTGCCGTCTGCTCAGGGTTGATAACATGCCATGCAGGGCTGAGGACCTGAGGCCCAATTTTACACTACCTTGCAAACTCGTTAATTGTTTATACCTGCATGAAATTCAGATGTTAAAGCAATTTATCCTCAGTTGGCCAGGGTATAAACAGTTGCACAAGTGGCAGAATGTCAGAGCAAGCGAAGCATGATCTCCAACCAGCAAAGAGATGCTCTGAGCAGAGCCACACCATCTCCCTACATGTGTGCAAGAGCCCAGAGTGACGGCATCTGCATAAGCTGCCAGCGGTATCACATCGCATGCAGCTTGCACAACCAGCACCTCGCGACCCACACAGAAGACAGGCACTGACAGTGGTATCACCTGCTAACAGGGGATGTGAGCGAAAGCAGCATGAGGAGTTATGTCATTAAGGGAGCACCAGGACAGTGGGGATGCCACATGCTCCTCAGACACAACCGTGGCTTAGACAGGTAGAGCCATCTCAAGGATTTTATGCTGTTTACAATTTCTCTATATCTATTTTCCTTCTTACCCAGGAGAAAAAGTGTATCAGTGTAACCCAATGGCACAGGTTCTGTTCAAAGTAAAAATGTGAACAGGATAAAAAGAGACATTACTTCTGAACATATTACTAGGTGTGCTAACTGCTTGTGCTGTTTTTTAAAACACCGATAATATCCTTCACCTTCTCCCTAAGGTTGTACATCACCTTATACTTTCCTGTAGGATGAACTGGAATAAAACATTCTTAGAAAAACTTCTAAAGATTGTCTGATGTGCATCACTGGCTCCAAGCAAAACCAAACTGATACTGCATAGGACCACAGGCTGGTTCAGGTTGGGTCTCTGCTCCATCTTCCTGCTCAAATCAGGCTCTTGGCGGCCCCAAAGAGTTTCCTCTGGCTTTTCCATGACTCTTGTAGTGGGAGGCTCAAAGCAGACCCAGGGCCTAGACGCAGTGCTGACACACAGCCCCGCTCCTGGCAGCACAGCCTGGGCTGCTGGCACAGTCCCTTGCTGCTGGGGCATGGCGTGGGCAGGGCCCAGCCTGCTCACTGCCCTGCAGGGCCCCAGGGCCTTTGCTGAAGAGCCTGTGTGGTCGCATAGGCTCCATCCTGCCCAGGGCAACTGCATCAATACACCTGAAATGATTTCTCAGGTGAAAATTAAAATCCTGGCAGAAGAGGTCCAGAAATGTTTTATTCCTTCAGAGAACCTAGGGGTGGTAGACCAATGATGATGCCACCTCCTCTCTTCCCTCTCGCTAGGGTTAAGATTGTTCCCAGTGAGTATTTGTGGTATTTTTTCAGCCAAGTGTTTAATACAGGGAGAAGTCAGGCTCCCATGCTTCTTTGGGCTAATTATTCCAAGGGGCAATAGCAGAACTCACATTCAGGATATTGTTCCCAATACTCAGATTAAGATTTTCTTTGTTTAATTTCCGCCATTTACTTATAGCTAAAACTTATCCTTTATGCTAAATAATTTTTCTTCCCTCCCTCTTTGAGGGAGTCCCATCCCTCAAGTATTTGTGGGCTCTTCTATCCCTCAGGCCACATTTAGTCACCACTTAGCCAAACTATACATATTTAGTCCTTTTTATTACAACTCATTAATTATTCTTAATCCCCTCCTCTGAACTCCCCAAGATTTCAGTCTCTCTCAAAACAATGCCGCCAGTATTCCCCATGTTCCTGCATCACTAGACTGGAGAGAGGAACCCCCCTTTCTACAGCCCAGTGTTTCGGGAAGTATAGAATATAGTTTAGCTGTTGCATACTGCATCTCTCTGCGCCTATGTCTTCCTCAGCATTGTTGCTTCCCAGTGCCAAATCCTGCTTCCTTTACTCACATGGCTAGCCCGACTGGAGCAAAGCCCACAAAAAGGATTAAGAGTTGGCTTTCTCCACCATCTGAAACTGTGCTCACTTCCTTTTTTTTTTTTTTGTTTTGTTTTTTTGTTGTTGTTGTTTGTTTGTTTGTTTAATTAATTGCTCTCTCTTTCAAGGTTTAGTACAATGTTCATTTCCATTTCTGCAGTAATAAAATGGCCCAATTTGGAAGTTTCTACCTGGTTTTGTAGTTTCAGTAGTATTCTAAAGCTACTGAATGTTAAGTATCTAAATACCTAAAATCTGACTTAAATACTATTAGCCATGTATTAGGATTTAGGAATCAACTTTATTTCCAGTGCTGTATTTTCGGTGCTGTTCTAACAAGGTAGGTATAATCACCTCTCACTACTGTCCTATTTTATTTTTAGAAATGCAACTGTTCTGTCACCATGGGTGCTTTCAGTAAATGTTGGCTGTAAAAATAAACTGGCTTCTAAAAAAAAGCAGCAGGGCTCTGCTGCAACTAATACTCTTAATATTGAGCTAGCATTTAATAAAAATACAGATTCTGACTATTGCATAATTACTGAGGCACTGCCTCAATGAAGCAACAGGGATTCATTGCTGGTATCAGTGGCTTCAGCTTATACAATTAAAAGCTCTGAAATGCTGAGGAGATGGCTCTGAATCGCTTGGGAGATGAGTAAAGAGGCAAGGACTGAGAAGCAGGTACAGCACATATTTACAGGGTACATCTGACCTCCCACAGAATCAACCCTCCTCAGCAGGCTACAGCATATATCAAGAGAGTACATGAAGAACCTATCTTTAACCCTTTCTCCACCCTTTGGGATGCTTTGCACGTCTTGAAGGGACAAAGAGGGAGCAGAGAGGGTGAGCTTACTTCTATCCTTCTAGTGTGTGAAGGCAGAGGAGTGCTCTGTCCCATTCCTCCCACTGCCTCTGCAGGCACCTACATAAATAAGGGCTAGGCGAGTCCTGTGCAATGTAAGCAGCAAGAGAAGGCAAGACACAAGCCTGGCAAGACAAGAAATGGTGACCTAAACACTCATCTGCTCTGCAGCCCTACTGATTAATGGAAAACATTTATCAGAAAGACAACTCTCCCCTCCTACAGAGTAGCACTGACTTAAGAGTATAGGAGTTGTATCAGTAACCTCTGACTTCGCTTGAGATATATGCCACCCTTTATTTTTCACAGGCCGTCCACATGCTAGTCTCTGTTTCTGCAAAAAATCTTCAAAGGCATTTTTTTAGATTCTTCCTTCCATGTCTACTACTTATTTTTCTCCAATTTGATTGGAGATGCCTACAAGTATGAAGTGTCAGACTGTAATACATAACAATGATGTATTCCAGCATTGCTTAATAAAATTGCGGTATTGCAATCACATGTAGCTGCAGAAGTCCTTCTGACAAAGGGACATGGGCCTTGGTGTTGCTAAAAAAAATAATAATAATAATCCTTTTCTCCAAATTAAAATGTTTATCTTTTTTTTTTTTTTCAAACATTTGTATTGAGATTTTTTGTAATTTGTTAACTGAAAATCTAGTATGGACTAGAATATTGACTAATAAAGGCTAAACCATAAGAAACAAGAAGAAAAGCCTTTAAGTCCTGTTAACAATTTTACATGTTCTCTGAAGTTGAGCAACTGAAATGGCAGACCTTGATACGAAATCCAGCCTACTGAGTAAATGCCATCTCAACTTAGCTGAGGACTTGGATGCACAATGTTTCCTTCATTTCTGCAGGATGTTTCTTTCCTTGCCCTGGCCTGTTAGGGAACATTCACAGTGTGCAACCACTGGTTTGAGCCAGAAGGACACGGTGCACCACTTGACTGGCCCAGCTAATGCTGTGCTTGCTCCTTATCCAGGAGTCCTAGATAAAACGTGGCAAGCAGTGCTGTACTAGCCATCAGATGTGCTTATGCCTGACCCCCACAGAATTTCCTGCTTTTCTCCAGAAGCTGCAAGCTGTTGGTTAGAAAGAAGACACTGAACTAAGTGAGAGGTAACTTGATCCAGAAGTTATTTCTGTTCTGCAACAACTGCTGCTTAGTGCACCAACTCATCACCACTGGGTGACATGCCAGCCTATGTCCTCTTCTACAGGAACTCCTAGCAATTGATCCTGCTTCAGCTCTGCCTACCACGGTCGTGTGACCATTGCTTCATTAGCAGATGCAGTTTTTGTTTCTTAAAAGCATATCTTCGATTTGACTGTCACAGCCACTTAAGTACCTAGGTAAGACATGACCATGCCATGACAGTGTGACCATCACCTCAGACACACTGTTCTAAACCACAGCTCCTAGCAGGCCTATGGCATTTTGTGTTGCATGAGGGAACAGACAACATTTTGTGCTCACCAGTCAGGCCAAATTAAAGCGAACATGAACAGTTCTTCATCTTTTACTGAAAGGGGTTGTTATACACATTCTCCTCGATAATATGACCAGGATATAGGTACAAAAACTCCAGGGCTAGGAGGATGCCAGCCAGAAATACCACAGGGAACCTATCAAGGGGATTTGTGGCAAGAAAGGCATTCCATGGCAAGAATACAATCCACAAATAATTAGATTAGAATTTTCTGCTGACAATCCTCCTGGAAGATAAAAGAGGTGAAAAGACAGAGAAATGTGAAACTGTATTCAAAGGAAATTAGGAAAACAAACAGAAACACAACCTAAGGCAGTGCAAGATATCTAATTGTCACTTGCAAAGCAATACTACTATTTCATCTTTCTTCTTTTTTAATTGGCAGAATCTGAGGCAAATGATTATACTAATCTAAATTAATTTACATTCTGACAAGAATGTGGGAAAAGAAAGCAGCCTTGCAATAAGTCGTGCAGCAACAATCAGTGAAGACACTGTTTGGAGGCAACTATTCTAACTATAATCTGTGGAGAACATTATTTAAGAGTTTTCATTAAAATTAATAACATTTTCATTGGAAACAGCAGCTACACTGTATGACTGTACTGGACTTCACAACTAATTGTATGTTGGTCAGTCTATTACTCATGAATTCACCAGACCCATACAGTTCATTACAGTGTCAGAGTTTCAAACGGTAAAAGTGCTGTTTGGGCAAGAGTTTTGTGTGTAACTAGAGGAGGGCCCTGGGGCATCCCTCAGGCAGCACAGACATGCTCTAACCCAGAAGGGAGTCCTAGAGCAGAAGTCACAGTTAGGCTCCTTTCACAAGGGCTGTTCTGACAACAGTAACAAATAATTAGAGTGCCAAATGCTGAATCAGTAACTTCCTTCTCTCTTCACAGATCCGTGTTTAAATTCATATTTATGTCATCTCTGGTGAGACAAAGCACATAGAAAAGAATTAAATTTATACATAATTCTGAGCCATGTGAACCTGATTTACCTGCCCAGATAGTACCTCTAGTTTCTATACAGTCTATGGAGAGAAAGAAGCTCCTCTAAAAGACAACTGAGAGCTCCTGTATTAGGTTCTGATGCTAAGCTGATGCTTGTAGGAGTTCAGCTTCTGCATACATTGAGAATTTTATCAGCTGGTTACTACATGTATAAGAATCCCCCATTACATATAAATTAGTTTAGTATTACAGCTTACAACTGACAAGGCCTGCTCGGGAGACCTGCATAAGAGGGACTTGCTTTCACTTTGTTCTTCCTCACATGCAGGTCTTCTCCACGTCTTCAACTTCAGAAGCACCTCCGTATGTCTACTGTTTTTTATAATAGTTTTCCAAAAACTTGACTTCCACGAAATCTGTTTTCTTCTTCTGACTCAAAATGATTTTTTCTTCCATACTGGCTCCTTAATCAAGTGTATGACCACATTTCAAGAGGTACAATATTTAGTTTTCACCAAATATTTATTAATTAGTGCACCACCAAGAACAGGAACATACATAGCCACTAATTTTTATGCTCTTAGTATTTCCATTCCTGAATCACTGAAATTTTAAGTGAACCCTCTATAATTTCAAAACATCAGAATAAACAACAGGGATTTCCTTCATATAGTGCATGTTTTTCAGCAGCCTGCTCCAGTCCTGTTGAGGTTAGAACTGTGGGTACTAGCACTGGAATTAGGCAGTATTTAGAGGAAATGGCTGTGGGGGAGCAGGGGAATCATGGCATCTGGCATGCCGGTGACATGAGCCTACTACACTAGGGACATGGAAAAGAAAGAAGGGCTAGGAGGAGAGAACAACACCACGTGAAGAGAGTAAGGCTAAGACGTGTAGTGATGTGAATTATAAATCCGAGTGAGACAAATAGAAGCAACTGACTGAAAAAGAAATCATGAAGGAGCACTGGAAGTGTGTCAAAATGCAATTCACAGTGAGCACCCTGCAGCCCAATGGAGCTGGCGTTACCTGCCTGATCTAGAATGATTTATCTGCTGAAATTGTAATGTATATTGCATTCACAGTCAATGCAATGTCAGAAGACACTTTCTGTGCAGAGCTTTCCCAAAACACAAAAGTAGAGCAGCCCCTCTGCATAAACTCCTTCACACAGAAATCTTTCATCAAAAACTCCCTTTGCACACGGAAAAACCTTTCAGCAGCAAAAGCCTCTCCTGGTGAATGAACAGATTTGCCAAAAGTTTGCAGAAAATTCCATTTGCAATTATCTGCACTATCTAAATCATTCTTTGTCAACAGCCACAGTGTAAAACCACTCAAAGCCAAAGAAAAACTGCAGTAATGTTATTTTCAACCACAGGTTTCCCTCAGTTATATTCTTGTATTCCAGTCACTTCCATACACAAGCAACAGTTTCAGCTTCTGTGGACAGAATCCATTTATTGACGCTGTATTGTGAAAATCTGTCTCAAAAATTTTGAACCTGTACTGACAGATCCAAATTTTCTGACCACAGTTGACCATAGCTGTGCCATTTCTGACAGATGCTTGCCCACCCTACTGCTAAAGACTCCCTATGATGGCAACTTCACAGCTTTCCTAGGACATCTATTCTGGCACTCCACTGCCCTTACTCCATTGACCTTTAGAAATCTAGACTTTATCTTTTAAGTGAAGTGTTCTTTCAGCCAAAGAATGGTTTTGGACTTTTTACTGAACAGCAGCGTCCACCTACTCGGATCAGATGCTTATCCCACGCCTGACTATTGGAGAACACCCTGGGATTCCTTTGGAATTTTTAAAAAAACAAAAACCTTCTAGTAACAAGCATGACAGACAAGGGCGCTATTTTCTTTTAACTTTTTGGTTGTAGTACAGCTTTGCTTTCACAAGAAAGATAAAGGGAATTTCACCAGAGACTATATCAAGAGCCAAAATGAGGCCAGGACCATCTGATCGATTCCAGCACAAAAGTCACCTCCTGCAGCTTGTGTGGAAGGTGCACCAGGGTAAGTTTTATACACTGTCACCTGGCACTAGCTGAAACCCACAGCTGTGCCTATACCAGTACCCAAAATGGACAAGGAACTGTATTTTGGCCTCAAGACCAGCTGGTAGAGCATTTAGCTAAATGCTCTCAGCCCCTAACCCCTACAGGGTTTCTGTATCCAGACACAGCCCTTTGGAACAACTGTGCTCCACGCTAGGCTGTGGATGATGCCTCAGCCTTTATCTCAGAGGGTACCCAGTGGTCACGATGACTCCTGAGCAGCACGGGCAATTGCCTACCCCTGCTTGGGCCCATGTCCAGCCATGTTACACTCAGCAGGCCCATATGGGAACAGCACACTGTGGGAAATGGGGGTTGACAGCAGGTTTTAAGGATTTGGTAAGGTATGCTTAAAAATAGAAAGATGGACATGTTGCTAAGCATGTGGATATACTGCTTTTGTCCATTCCCATCCATTTTGCATGTCCCCGGTGGGTCACCCAGAGAGAGAACTCAGCCTGGCTGACAGGGAACAGCTGCCCCAGCGCTGAAGGCTGCCTCTTCTGCCCCAGAAGCAGGACAGCTGCTGCCATCAGAAGGGGCAGAAATGACAGGCAGGAAAGGGGAAGGGGCAGCTGCCCTGGAAAGTCACTCACCTGTCCCCTGCCCTCGCTGTAGGATGCTGGGCTCAACAGGAAGCTCAGCGAAGGGGAGTCTGAACACTTCATAAGCAGACCTAACACTTCAACTTCAACTAAGCAAAACCCTGATGTCTTATTTCTTCATTGCCTTTTTTTTTTTTCTCCTTTGTTTTTCTTCTTACTCCCTCTCCTGAAATGTTCTCTTATTCTTTCAGGCCAGCTGTTTTGACTCTGGAAACGCTACCTGCACTTTCCAGGGCTTTAGGACAGTAAATCTTAGAAGCAGAACACGGTTGCTGCTCTTCAGATTCAAAACAACCCCGCACCTTTCCCCTTGATAATGTGCCTCGGGATTTTACTGTGGTAAAATCGTACTGTTACCTCCATGGATTGCAAATTTAAAATAAGTCATTAGACTACCTTTTCAACTTTTTTTTTTTTTTTTTTTTGATGGGCAGCCTCAGCCAAGTTAAATATCAAATGCACTGTTTGTAAACAGAGAGCTCATTCTTACTTACAACTAATAAGTAGGCACTTAGCAGCCCTCACGTAAGTTGTGAGTCAAGTCAGAAAGCCTTTACATTCAGTTAGTAGCTTTACTTTTCCTCTTGGATTTTTAACTGTAAAAACCTATTTAGGATGAGAATGAGCAGAATCCCGTGAGCTGTCACTAGCATGGCCACGTGAAGCAGAACTCCACTTGATAGAAAACACACGAAGACAATAATGAACTCGCCTCCCCAGCCTCAGCTTTCCCAATCACCTTCACATGCAGCGCTTCCAGGTTCCCTCTTCTTTCATTTCCCATTATTCCTCTCGTATCATGCTTGATGGACAGCACCATCAAATGCTCTGCAGAAAGGAAACTAAGGGAACTAACCAGAGGAATGCACATCATCATCTATTTTACAACTGAAGAAAAATACAAAAAGTTATCTGTTTCGTTAACTTGAGCAGGAATCTCTCCAAAGCAGGACTGACAGCTTCTGTTTCTCATGCTAAATACATGGGCATCTATTCCAGTAGACACATAGAGCTCATGGAATACATACCACGATAAAAACAGGAAGAGTAGTGAAAAAATGTATTTAAACTGTTTGTGTTACTCCTAATTATTCAAATTTTAAAATACTCTGATTTTTGTTTAATTGATCAGTGAAGTAGTATTTTGGGGAATCTTCAGACATAAGACTGAAAAGATCTTTGCCTCAGACCCAAATGCAATAAGAACGGCCTGCTTCACTATTAATTTTTATCAAGCAGCCAATCTAGCCAATTACAGAATCTATCATATAAGGCCTCAATGTTATAATCCTACAAGTATCTGAAATTACATTACATCTAAATGGAATAACCAATAAAACATGTCACTTTGGTCTGGTTCTTTTTGAGGATGACACTAATTTATGTTTCCAGAATTCCAATTACATCGCTAGACCACAATTAACCAATACAGTAGAATGATCCATATGGATAAATGGTCTGAAACTTCCTCATTATAGACCTTGTTGCTCTGAACACTGCTGGCAGGATCCTTAGCAGTTATCACAGAGAGAGGCTCTCCAGAACAGGCTGTCTGTGCTGGGAATATCTGAAGGGTCAAGGACTGTCAAGGGCATCATATCCACAAGCCTCTAAAGTGCTCAAGAGGCCCTGTCCTGAAGATAGGGCTCTTTACCCCTTCCCAGCAATTGCAGAGGTTCTAAATTTTTTTCTGTGTCCTTTATAGGCACAGCTAGTCCAAAACAATTGTCGTGGAAGCGATGCAACAGAAAGTTTTGTTTTAAGAAAACAGAAATAGTTGGAGTCTTTTACTGGATAATCTTTCCTTCACAGAAGGCACTTCGCACCACTAGTAACACCTTGTCTTGTAGAGAACTTAGCTCACAGAAAAGCATAAAGAAGAAATCACAATTCTGATAAGGCAAGTCAAGTTGCAGTTAGTTTCCAGCTTCCATTTTATGACACGGATTTTTCTTTTTACAGCGTTTTTAAGGAGGAGAGAGGAACACTTACTTCTTTTGTAAAACTCAATGTACAACATGATAGAAAATTTAGACAACAATAAAATGTTTCAAACTTTCATAAAAAATACCTACACACATTGTAGGGTAAACCCTATTCAGAGCTGCTCTGGAAATAAAAGCATGCTACAATGAGTCAAAAGTGTGATCTTTTATGTACTAGTCTCGTTTAAGAGAATCTTACAAGATTCTCTCTCTCCTTCCATGGCTGAACTGATCAAGTATTAAAACATACAACTTATGCACAGTTAATGGACTAATTCCTTTAACTCAAGTAACAAAATATGCTTGCTGAGACCGAAGTCTTACACAGCATTCTGTAAGTTTTGTCAGTCCTCTAGTATCCCAGGACAATTGAACCATCTGAGATCAACAGCTGTGCAGACACTGAGACTCCCAAAGTGGCTTTCTTCTCAGGACCCACCAGAGCTACAAGCCCCGGTGCTCCACTAAATACACAACAGCAGCCACAAGCACCCCTGAAGCAGAGTCAAAAAAATTAGCTCCTTCTGGACTAGGGACATGTTATGTGTGCTGCTATACCTCCAAACAGCTCTGCACATGGACAGGCTGGGTTTTGCATGGGCATACCCACCTGACTGCAGACAAGGCAGACCCAAGCTGACATGACTCCACAGGAGCCACTCAGTCAACATTTCCTCAATCCGTAGGTTCTTGGAAATGATCTTCATCATGCAATGAAGAGCAGCGCAGATGGATGCTCTGGCTGAGACAATAATCCTGGACTCCTGTCTGATCTGCAGAAGTCAGCATTGGATTAGTAGCTGCAGCGCAATGGTGGCCAAATTATAGACATGTTGGCTGTAGTGGTCACTTAGCTGCCTCCCCTCAATACTGCATCATCTGTTTTTTTCAGGTTGTTTCAGCTCTCCACTTGTCCTGCATAATGGAGAATAAGCTATAACATGGAATTACATTAAATGCTGGTAAAAGAATTCAGGAGCCACATGATATCTCTTGCTATAAAATAGGGACAGTTTCCAAAAGCAGCAAGCAATGTTATTCCTTTAAAAATATGTATGCATAAAGTAACAGTCCCATTCAGTGAACTTATTGAAATTGGATGCTTGGGACAGGAGCACAGTTGGGTGTAAATGGTTGTGCTGGCATGCATGTGTGTGCCCAAGCTCATATGCACCTACTCATGCTCTGAAGCAAATGAAGTTTCTCAAAAATACTTATTATAATGTAAACTGAGTTATACTGACAATAACTAACCATGGCAACCACCAAATGTATAAAAACATACAAACACTCTTTTTCAAAGCACAGCCTCTGCTTGAATCTGCCTTTTTAAAGTCTGTATAAAAACAGTGGGATGCCATAATACAAGCCTAATTTGTGAAATCTGGCACTAGAGAAGGGAAGAGCTGAGTAAGTTTCTGAAGAAGCTATATTATAGAAGATATTTTTTGATATTAAAATCAAAAGCATCGTCCTGCAATCCTGTCTGAACTCCTGCATAACACAGGCCACAGAAACTCATTCAGCAGGTACTGCACTGAGCCCACACCTTCTGTTCAGGTATCAGGTATCATTTAAACACATTAGAGAAAAAAAAATCATTCATGACAGAAGTCTCTTCCTGCCTCTAAAGCTGATAGCTCTAGACCTCCTATTTCCCAATGCACCTATTCAGAATTTTGATTGGGTACGCAGGTGACCAAGTGGCTAACTAGAAGTATGTAAACCAAACCGGCAGCAATACCACACCACCAACAAGCACAAGTAATTCCTACTGCAATACAGAAGATAACTGTAGAACCCAATTTTACCGTGCATGAACAATAAAATGCACTATACGTGCATTTAAAAGCATTCAAATATTTGTCTAAGTTTATATAATTAAAAAATTATAGTTGTATTAACAATACATATATATATATAAACATACCAAATACATTTGCATGGGGAATATTTTTTCTCTCTACATGTAGGAACTTTTTTCATTAAGTGGAAAAATCGAAAAAATTGATAATGAAAGGGGAAGTATTTAATACAAGGTTTCATTAAAAAAACTTGCTTTAGCAACTAAGAAAAATCGCTAGTAGTCCCAGGTGCGTACATGTTATGCAGCATGCAGTAACAACATCAACAAAAATAGTAAACAAATAAATAAAGGGATGGGCATGCCAGAAAAGCTGACGTCCTTGGCGTCCACTGGACAGAACCAGAGAATGTCTGAGGTTAGAAGGGACCTCTGGAGGTCATCTGCTCCAACCTCTATGCTCCGGCAGGCCACCTAGAGCGCGTTACACAGGATTGTGCCCAGACACCTTTTGAGTATCTCCAGGGAAGGAGACTCCACAACCTCTCTGAGCAACTTGTTCCAGTGCTCAGTCACCTCCCGATAAAGTTTTTCCTCACGTTCAGCTGGAACTGCCTGGGTTGCAGTTTGTGCCCATTCCTCTCCCCCTGTTGCTGGGCGCCACTGAGAAGAGCCTGGCCCCATCCCCTTTATGCCCTTCCTCCAGATACTTAAACACATTGATCAGATCTCCCTGAGCCTCCTCTTCTCCAGGCTGAGCAGGCCCAGTTCCCTCAGCCCTCCTGTGCTAGAGCACCTTTATGCTCCGTCATAGCTCGCAGATGCTAGAGAGTGTACCATCATCTTAGCTTCCCTCATTCAGCATTATCCCAGAGCTGGACATGAGCCTCTCTCTGCTCTAGTAGGCTTTGAGGACGACATAAGCCGCCAGACACCATTAGAGATTTTTCTGGTGGGTTCTAAAAGAAAATGAAGCCAATTTTGACAAGCTGCTGGCAATAATACATAAAAGCACTGCCAAGATGCCCAAGGCACTCAATATGTTAACAGGTAGCAGACCAGATGCTACATGACTACTGTTGAACTTACCTTTGACACTATTAGGAGTTTAGCAAAAAATATTCTCCGCTCACTGGAATCACCATCACCATCATCATCGTTGTCATCACACCACCAATCCAGAAAGCTCAAAAAGCCTAAGCAAGGAATGATCCCCAGGCACCCATATAGGCTCTACCTACGGACCACAGGCTGTCAAGACAATTCACCCACCGACAGATGATTCCCTGCCACCCCTGTTTTCCTGCAGGGCCTTTAGCCAGGGACAGGGAGTAGGCTGTAGGAAGACAAATTGTTCCAGCAGCATCAGCCAGCTCCTGGCCACTCTCTTGCCAAGGGCTCTGCTGACTCCCCCTGTCACTTGGCCTGGTGCACACCCATTACATGAGCAAGACACGGGTCAGCACTGTGAAATGGTGGGTGCAACCTACAGGCTGATTTGGGGATAGAAACATCTCAGGCAAGGTGTGATTAATGGTTTCAGGTAAAGGATATTTCCTGCTTGGCATGTAACTGTCTGCTTTTCTCTGGTACAAGTGAGGGGAACAAGCAAACAGAACACTGCTACAAGACTTTTGTTCACCTGTACTGCTCCATTCAGAAGAAGAAACAACTTAACTCCTCTATTTTGGTCTCTATTAAAATGATCCCATTGAAGCTGGTGGCAGCATTAGCATTAGAAGCAGAACTGAAATCCAAATCAGGTATGTAACTCCTGCCACTCACTATTTTCTGAAGAAGTATTTCCTTTTGTTCAGAACTGCTTCGCTATGTAACAGTCTGTGCTGAGGGAAAAATGGGAATCTCCTGATGTTGCTTACACACACCAGAGATCTACCATAGATAAAAGAGATGTTAAAAAGCACAGAAAAAACTGTTCTTGCAGTGTACCTCTTTTGCACCCACTGGTTAATGATTTAAACCAAAATCTGCTTTCCTTAAACCTCTTTACCCACAAATCTCTCTCTGCCCACCTAAGCCATTACAGCTTTCTTCATGACTGCTCCTCACCTGTCTGTGAGCTCTGTTTAAGTAGGTTATCTGATGTAAAAGCACTGGAGTAAATCAGCAGTTGAAGGTGAAAATGCAAATGCTGTGGTTATCAGAGCTGCCAGAGCCAGCCTGTCTGCAAGCCTTCGCACGCACGCAGGAACAACTTTGCTCACCGAGGCTTGGGAAGGCTCCGTCACGTTAAGCCCCAGCACACTGCACACCGACATCCTCGCAACAGTGAGGTGGGCAATTAAACCTCCGGATATTTTTCCTAGGCTGATTTGAATGTATACAAGCAGGTACGATGGAGCTCACTACCAGCTCTGAACAAGGTACAGGGGGCTATGAGGAGCTGAGCTTTTAAGCAAGGGTTCTGCAGCGCTGTAGCATCCCTGCAGTGAGGGAAGTGACCCAAACCCACCCTCGGTCCACAGACACAGAACATTATTCACCTTAACCTCACTGCTTGTATCTGGGTACGACCTCTATATTGGACTCTTTTTGTTTCTCTCTACATTTGTTAAGTAAAAAGGCAATGTCAACAACTGAACGGCATAATGGCTTGCAAACCATTCCTTCTCCCCAACCCCCACACCATAAAAAAACATAAAAGGTTTCAACAGCTCCAAAGAAGTGCCAGCTAAAACTCATTATTTTGTTCACCCAGGGTAATGCCAGCCCCAGCGTTTCTCTCCTCTCATTCTTTCCAATCATTGCCCCAGATAAACATGCCTGAGTTATGGTTCACAGACTCTGTTCACCACATGCTCCTCTTCATCACGATTTCATTTCTAATGAAGGTTTTGACACTGGTAAAGTAAATGATAATCTGCTACTCAACTTCTAATTAAGCATACCGAGCTGATAGTGATAACCTTAGCATCCCTGGCTGACTTTTCACTTTAGAGGCCCTTGAGGTTTCCAATTCAATTTCTAGCTTCTCAAATCACACAAGAATAATTAGGTTGAAAACACAAGTAGTTCAATATGGCACACGTCCTCAGCTCTACTGCAGTACTGACTGTGAGCTTTAGGTGCCAGAAACAAAATCCCATCAAGGGAGAATGCCTAAAACTTCAACCAACAGAATACAGATGCATTTTCATTTCTGTCACCTATTTGGCCCATAACAAAGCACCAGCAGAGTTGCAATCACTGCATTTCTCCTTGTCCCAAGGCCTTGTTTTCCATTAGAGAAGGGCTGTAAACTGAACTGCTGATCTTCCTCTGCTTGGTTGTTCCACATAGGATGGAACAAAACAAAACTGTCTTCCACATTTTTATGGAATTAGCATCTTACACACTTAGAAATCTGAGCATTATCCTATTACTGTAAATTTGGTAATGTTTCATCTTGTTAAATGTTCTGTAAATTTCTTCATTTCCCTCACAGATTAATTGGCCTTGAGGCACAACAGTGTTATTTGACAGGACTGTAAATTATGTGAAAACACCATCTACGTGTCATATAAAAAGTGTGTTGAGAAGCATAGAGCTTAGAGTCTCAACATAAACAGAAAACAAAGGGAATAAACATAAAGTTTGCATGTCTTCTTCTACTAGTTATGTTTCTAGAAGGTATCAAAAACTGCTGAATGCATGACAACTCTAAGGGGAATTGGGTCATTGGACATCAGTGCTCAGGGGTGACTTGGAAAATCTCAACCTGATAGGGGAATGCCATACTTACAGCTCAAATCTTATGTGGATATTCATCTCTAATTCAACCCCCATGTGCAGTCAAATGGCTGGCTTTGTAAAATGTCCAAGTTGCAAATAAAGTTAGAGCAACCTTAGATTAGTACACTTCAAAAAAATAAAAAAAGGCAACATCAGAAAAAATATGGGTTTACACGAATGGTTTCTAAAATATGGTTATCATATCTTAGATGAATGCAAAGTGCTAACTATTGCATCACAGATATCACTGGTTGGATGAATATAAGTGAAATATTTTAACAGAAAATACTGCACTTCCAGCTCCAGAGCTGCAGATTGGTCATATATTACTTGAATGTACAACAAAGGTGCAATACAAAGTACCTGTACAGGAGGAGACAAAGACTATTTGTACCAAGGGACTGAGGGGCTGCATGGTAAAGTTTTCCCTTGTGCTCCCATCTGCAATCAAAAGCTCACACTAAATTTAAAAAGTCAGTAATAGCTTAAAACCGGATGGGAAACTGCATGCTTTCAGAGGCATGTGCAACAGACAAAAAAACTCACCACCTGTAGAAAATGTACTCTCTCTATTTACATTTATATTGAAACGTACAGAAAATAGCAACTGATACTAAAGACCTAGGGCTAGGGTCTGTATTGTTATCCTGCCTCATTTACTCTGATACTGTTTTCTCTTACAAAGTACCTATTGTTTGTAATGTGGCATATTTAATATCATAATGTAAATCTGAAGTTCAGGAAGTAGAAGAAAATAGTGCAGCACCTCAGGGTTATATTATGTTTTTGTTGGTTTTTTTTTTTTTTGGAAATGTTTTTACTCGGTCTTATAGAAAGCTTTTTATAATTTGAGAAACAGTTGTATTACCACATTTTTTCCAAAAAGAAAATTGAGAATGCAGGCAGATACATTAATTTATTATGTTACCAATTAAGGACACAGCTCTACATTTCTTCTACGAAGAATGCATACAATAGAGGGTATTTTTTTCAAGTCATAATTCATTGGATATTTTTTTTTATCCCTTTCTCTTGGGAAATTCCCATCAAATATAATAAGGATCAAACCAATAAAAGTCTGAAATAAATTAAATTAACTCTATAGAAATTACTGTAAACTACATACGGGTCATAGGAGAGTTCAAAGAAATATTTATGTAACTGAGTTCTGTAGCAGAGCAGCATTACCCTTTTAAATCCTATAAGCTGCTTTAAGTCTATCAGTAGGAGATAGCCCTCTACCAAATACTACAGGACCTTTTAATTAATGAAACAAACACCCCAGCTCTCCCCAGGAGCAATCTAAAAGGAGCATGAAGGAAAGAGCAGTGAAAAGTTTAAAAAAAGAAGAAGAAAAAAGAACCTCAATTTAGCTTTGTATTTTAACAGGTTGTTACAAACAGTGGTGCAAGGCAGGAGGGAAGCAGGCAGGAAAAGACAATCATGCAAGCTCAGTTTTTACACTTTAGTAGCTGATAGGAAATAGTGAAGCACAAAGCAAAGGAATGAATAATGTAAATATTCTTATTATAATAGACCACAGGATGAAAAACTATCAGCGAAAAGAGGGACACAATGAGATATGAGGTATATTAGCATAAGAAAATACTGAGCTGGCAAAAACCAGAGACATTCATGCTGGCCTTTATTCTTCAGAACTCTTGGGGAAAAATCAAGTTTTCTTTAATGGTCTTTATTTTGTGGATAGTGGAAGGGAATGGGGAAGGGATTTTTTAGTTTCCTTTTTCAGCTGGAAAAATATGACTGACCAGCAGCAAATCAATGACACCAGAAGGATATTTTAAATGCCAAGAATTCAAAGATTCTAGGATAATAACAAATGCAGAAGTGGAGCATTTTGAATGAACATTTCTGAAGGCTTCCTTGCTTCATTTAAAATGCAAGGTGCTTGTCTTGGAAATGATAAATTGAGACAATACTTTCAGGCTCCCTTGGTGCCATTACACCCAATCATACAGGGTGACATTTCTTTGATTTCCACTCTAAGACTTCATTACATCTTGTATAATTTCCCACCAAAAAGAAGTCAGAAGGGAGTAATTCAGTTAGTGTACAAGTATATTTCTCTATGTCTACATTTCTCTTCCATGTATATTAATAATTGACAGGCTCATGTAAATTGACAAAATGATCAAGCATTCTCATTTTAGTCTAACTTTGGAAATCAAACTGCAGTCTTCTTTAAGTTAGGCTTTAAATAAACCGTGAATAAAATTGCTATAGCTTTATAATAGAATATATATATATATATACATCCAACACTTTTGGTTCTGTTGTTTGAAACTGCTAGCCTTACCTTCAGCAGCCTCTGGCAGACTCTGAGCCCACACAAGTCACCTGTGCTGAACATGCAAGGCTGAGTACCTGGAAATCCACCTGGCAGTACAGACACGTTCTCATTGTCTTATTCACAACTAATTTGACTTATTATGAAGCACCTGAGTCAAAAATCCACTGTGAACAACCAGAAGTAGAGGACTGTGTAGAATGGGGTCAGATTGCAATACAAGTCACAGTACTATGGTATTACTGTCCTCATTCTTCTAGACAACTCTTAGAAATGCATTTGAACAGATCTCTTGCCCATTTATCCCCTAAATGTCTTTCCTGCTTGAATACTTCATTGCCTCCTGCATCCACAATGCAGACTTGTGGTGTTGTGAAAAAAAGAACTGTTATCCGTCTTCAAAGGTTTTGCTGCGTTTTTCAAAATCCACTGAAGCGTATATTACAAAGGAAAAAATGTAAACCAAGAGTGGTGTGCTAACCACTGACACAGTAGGGCTGCAATTCAGAGAGGATTACCAGTTCCTTAACGCTGCCTTTGCAGTCAGTGTCTGCTACAGTGCATCAGGGAGATTCTGAAAACCAACATGGTCAGAAGCAAACATTATCCTGGAAGTACCCTGCAAGTTATTTAACAGCAGAGCTCCCCGGTACGAAGGCTCACTCCTTATCAAAGAGAAAATATATATGTATCTTCCCTTAGTTTTTGCCTAACAATATGTCTCAGTGTATTGACTGTTCTGCTACTCCATCCTAACATCCTATCAAATCTGCACAGCAGCTTCCATACACACAGTTCTCTTACTACAACTTGTTAAACACCCCTACTGTGCTAGCAGCAGACCATGACCCACACCAAAGAAAAAGCATAAGCGCGTGTGAAAGTTCATAATGTCAGCAAATATCCATGACGGTATTGGTTTTCTCACCTTTTTCAGAAGGGCTTTACAGATATTTTCCTCATCCCACAAAAGACACATTGCTGATTCATCAGCATCCTTTTACCCCTGCATCCCTCCTGCTGCCTCCTGTGGTGCCAGCATAGAGCCCAAACTAATAAAACCAGCAGATTTATTAGCCTGGACTTTGTTATATACCCAGCTTCTTGTGCGGGTGGGTACCACCAGGACAGCATGCAGTCCCTGCTGGAAACCAGTGAATAACACAGAAGTTTGAGTCCACTCATCAAGTTAATTTTGTTTATGACTTCTGCCATAATTGAGCCTCCATATTTTCTTACGCTAATCCTCAAAGATTACCATCATGGTTATACAACTGTTAATACCACATCTGCCTTGTCCCAATTTACCTGGCAGTACAATTTGCTCTGATTGGGAGAAAAACATACAATCGCATTTCTCTTGACCTAGCTAATTCAGTAGAAAGGGTGTTCCTGCTGGCTTTTCTGTGAATGGTAGGATGACAGATTTTACTTGATCTGGCTGAAAAAAACTGCAAGGGCGAATTAACCCTTTACATACCTTAAACAAATGTGAACTGGTAGAGTAGCTTGGCATCAGTACAGTGATTTGTACCACTTATCTGGTGGCTCTCACCTGTTTCTGGATGGCCTCAGAACAAATTCACCACTTTGTGAAATCATTGCCTGGCACTCTTTTTCATTTGGTGCTTCCCCTTGAAAGAAACACTACTGATGTTGGAAATCACCAGTTCAGAAATCACTGTTGTTTTCTGCTAACATGGCTCAATGCTAATCATAGTGAGAAAATAATATAGTACTCTGTGCTTCTATTCTGTGATTCCTTTGTCTTTAAAAAACTCATTACCCCGCAACAAATAGTTTTTATTATTTATGGCTTGGCCTTTCATAGATTTGTGGGTTTCTAGACATCTAAACCTACTCTTTGGGCACATTCTGGACATAGAGAAGATTCTTCCCAAACCAATTCTTGACAATGCTTATATCAATTAATTCAAGGGTGGTTGAAACAGAGTGATAAAGAATGCAGTGCCAACACTGGCACATCGCAGATGTATTCCATCACCATCTATGGGTGGAAACTGCACGAAGTAGCGGCCTGTTGGGATTTTTTTCCGTTTTATGGCTATTCTCTAAAAACCCAGACCAGTACTTCAGGGATTCCATTCCAGATACTTCATCTGTACAAATATGACAAGTTTTCCACAGTCTTTCTTTTCGAGTAGACATTATCTATATATTGAAATCTGTCCCTTTCTCTGTCAAGAGAATTAGCCACTTTCCTGCAAAGTGACTTCACAAACCAGTCAGGTCGCACTGACCTACAGTTAGCATTTTTAGTTCTAAAGAAAGGTCACAGACTAAAAACCATGATGGCTGCACCACGGGACATGCGAAGAAGCATGAGCCAGTTTCAGCTATTAATTAAAGTGAAAAAAAAAGTGACTTTTTAATGTATAATTGCAGCTTTCTTTTGAGGTCCAATAAAAACAGGTCTAAACATTACCCTTCCTCTGCCTTTTCCTCTGCTTTGCTCCAGAAACCACATTTCTATTTCTCACAAAGAAAGACAAGAAACATCCCAGCCTGATTACTTCATGTTACTGCAGGTTTGTCATGATGTTTAGGGATAAAAAATATTTAACCTGTAACTAGCTTTTCAGTGCTATTTTCTCCAGCTGGCATGCCATTTGCAATAGAATTAATTGGTTTCATGACCCTGCCAGAACTAGAGAATCCAGAAAGTCTTACCCAACCATCTGCAACACTGTTTAGGAATTTAATTTCCAAAAGTGATTTCTTATTCCCTTCAAGAAATGCTTACATAAGTAATTTTTGACTTGGGAATGAAATGTTTGAGAAGGAAACCCAGTAAATAACCTCCAAACAAATATCCTGTACAGCAAAAGGACAAACTATCCAGAATGTTTCTAGCACTATTTAATGGCCTCTGCTTATTATTCAAACTGGTAAGCCCTGAACCCTCCAGCTGATTTCACTCTGAAAAGTTGCTAAAAGAGGCAGCATGAAGTTCCCTTTCCACTGTCTTTCAATTATCCTGAGCAAATTAACTCTGGCTTCAGGTTCACAAGATTTTTCTTCTCCTACTGCCAGACCAAAATGCTCAAGCTGAACGGAAACTGTGCCCTTTCTGCCTCAGATGTTCATCGCCAAGGGGAGCTCTGGTACAGGTGAGCTGCCTCGTGCTGCCTGCCTTCATGCAGAGGAAGCCTTCTGAAGGAAAATAGGAATGTGCAGGCCAAGGAAACCCTCTCCTCATATGGCTTTATGGGTTCTGTAATGCTGATAGGACTTAAAAGTAGTAAAATCATATTACTGTGATTAAAGCTAATGGCTCTCATTTCAAATACACACAAAAAGCAAGCTCTGAAAAAGAGAAAGACAAAGTCCAGCAAGAATAAAGTTTGTTAATGT
Source organism: Anas platyrhynchos (assembly GCF_047663525.1). Taxonomy (NCBI): domain Eukaryota; kingdom Metazoa; phylum Chordata; class Aves; order Anseriformes; family Anatidae; genus Anas; species Anas platyrhynchos. Next base: position 31,066,454 of record NC_092589.1, on the reverse strand, counting down.
AAAGCACAGCCCACCTTATTTATAAGGCAGTCAAAAAGAAGTGACAATCCCATCAGACAAACAATTGTACTCTCTATCTGTCTCCATCTCTGTGCAAAATTTGTCATTTAGAGTAAGATTCAGTCTTCTAAGAACATCATGAACTGCAGTGTCCACAATTCCACGAAAATATTTTAAATTTGTAAACTGATACAGGAGCCAAAAAGCCCCTTTCAGCAGTGATCTCCTATATGGTCAGTTGCAAATCTTTTGGTTGTGGGAGGAAAAATGACTCTTCAAATAACAAAGTGCTTGGCCCAAATTCTCACGCTTTGCCTTAATTTCCACTTCAGCTTACTAAACAGCAAGAGCCTGGCCCACAAAACTGGAACCAAGTTCCCAACACAGCAGAAAACTGCTAATAGTCTTAGTCTTAATTCCAAAATACTACTTTAGTAACAAGCACACCATGTCCAGCTACCCAGTTCTGGCCATGGCTCCGTGCTGCTCAGTTGGTCACCTCCCAGCTGCAAGGGAAGCTCCGCTGAAGGCCACGCTGATACAGACAGCGCTGTCTGGATGAGCCTGCAGAAGGCATTTCAGAAATCAGGTAGGGGTCTGTCAGTTAGTAGAGCAACGATGCACAATTAATGTATTAACAACAAGGGCACAACTATGTAATCGTATGCAAACAGCACGCTATTTACCATACACCAGCTCAAAGGCAGACAGACGGCAATAAATACATAGCATTTTTAGGATCTTATCCACATAACTAGAGTATGCACAGAGAGGCCCCAGATACATTGTGCAGAGCCATGAACTGGTAAAATTTCATATTTCAACAATAAAAATATTAATAAATAAATAGCAAATGGATAAGATGCCACATCAGCAAAATGCTAAACAAATAATTATTTATATTTAAATACTTTCTTTCCCCCAGACAAAAAAACACAAGGGATGTTAGGGGTGGGATTCATCAACGCTGAACTTATGCTAAAACCAGAAGGAAATTAAGAATGACCTTGAACAAGGGAACTGGCAAATGATGCTCATTAACAACCAGCCCTAGTAAGGCAATCTTAGAGGTAACCTAACGTACAAGCAGCGAGGGTTACCATGGCCACTGGTTCAGGGACGTTTCGGAGATGCATAAGAACAGTAAAGGGAATTGTGTCAACAGCATTAAATATACGTGATGAAAATCATGCATTAAGAAAACACTGAGTTAACATGTATTTAAAGGAGAAAGACTCTCTATTTCTGCTATCCAGAACTGCTTTGTGAGTAAAGTATTGATTCGATACTACTGCTTAGGTAACTCCGTCCCCTCCGGTTGTCAATAAAGATCATAACGTGAAGGCTTTGTGTACAAATGGTGCCAGAAAACTCTGTGGCAGATTGATTTTCCCTCTTTCTTACTGACAGATTACGTCAACTGAAATACCTCTTAATAATTTTAATTAGTTTCTTCCTTTTTTTTTTTTTTTTAGGTCAATTGAAATTTAATTAAAATTATCTCTGTAAAGGAACGAGGCTTGCCTAGTGCTGTTCAGCATCATTTATTCAGAGCAAGCTACACTCAGATGACTGTCCGGTGGCCCATGACATCGTGTACAATTTATAAACCAAATGACGAAAAGAAAAGAAAGAGGGAAAATAAATTTGATTTTGATAGGAATATGGAGTTAATGAGTATGAATTCTTCTTATGTTACTACCTAAACTACCTTGTCTGGCATCCAGTTAATTATCAGCTATAGCCTCAAACAGAGAGGGTTCTCGTACAAAGTTTCTGCAAAGTTAAAGCCTTCTTTAACTCTGCAAATAAAGAAAGACTTATTCCATGTAGGTTAGAACAGAAAACCAAAGATGAAACCCCAAGCTAAGAGGTTACCTCTGAGATTAAAAAGGCCACAAGATCTTCACACAAGGTGCTTCGGAAGATTTATGGTATGCTTATAAAGATTGCACAATCTCTAGCACACACTGCCCTTTATCTGACACGAGCAGAAGAATCAGCCCTTCTACGCCACATTACAGAAGTCTCAAAAGGCTGAGAAACGGAGCAGCACAAGAAAGCCAAGCCAAGATCCCTTCACTTAACTATCCCAGGGACAGAGACACAACAGGACACGACAGCCTCAGCGCTACCAGATAATTCCCTTCCCGGTGGAGACAGCCCTCTTGGCCCAGGTGTGCTGGCTGCGCAGTCAGATCCATTTGGCAGTGCCATACATAGCAGACAGATGACAACAAGTGGGAAGACGTTGCCAAAGTCGTGCATGAAGGGCTGGCAATTTATCATCAAAATCTTTGTAGCCTGTGTTTGCCTATTTGTAGAACAGAGAAAAGAAGACTCTTGTTTGTCTGTTTGTAGAAGAGATTGTCACTGTCAAAAGCCAGACTTTCATGTACAGCACTGTAGACTTTGTATGTGCCTTCACGTTGCAAAAACTGTTCACATGGACCGTAATCCCAACCTCCCTGGCACAAGAAAAGCTCCACTCTTTCAATCCCAGCTGCAGGAGACAAATCCAGTGGATGAAAACAACTAGTGGTATAGAGACGTACCAGATATCAACTGCTGTAGTATTTCTGATTGGCTTGCAGTTTTGTTCCTTAGGTTCATTCCTTGAATGGGTTATCTACTCCCTCCTGTCCATTACACTGGAAAGCCAGTGTAATTATGAGTAAATGCATTTCCTAGAAACCTAGCAATGGAAGGGGAATTTCTTTGTATCTGGGTTGTTGATGGGGATTTCTTCATAACTGATCTACAAATCCGGCTTGTTCTGGTACTGAGATCTGAATACTGCATACAGATATAGCTATAAATGAAGTCCTATGACCTATTTACTAACCTTTGAAATAACTAGATTATTATAAATAACTTCCTTATTTGAGGCTACTCAAAAGCATGTTTTCACACATAGAACAGTCACTAGACAATTAAATACTGATCATTGCTCTTTTCCAACAAAAAAAGTGAATCGATTGGTGAGTTCAATTGCACAACGTATGTTTTGCTTCCTGTCTGACTCCCAAACACATAAGGAAGGTTTCCAAAATATCCACTTCAGTCGTAAACACATAGATGAACAGACACTTGTTTCTGTGAACAGTTTTGCAGACAAAATCTCTTTGTAAAAATACTTATGGAAAAAAAGTCAAAGTAGTTTCCACTAGTATTGAAACAAATTTCTATTTTTTAAATCCAGACAACGAAACATCTGTTCTAGTTACTTTAAAAGTGACAAATACAACCAAACAATTGATACCTTAAAAAGAACTTGATCCAGCTTCCATCATATTAAAGACTTTTCTTGGCTTCAGTGGGAACTGGATCAATCTCTACAACCTGTCCACGTACTGCCAAAATATTCTGTGATACTTGTTCAATTAAAACTCTGAATGTAATCCAATAAATAAAACAATATTTGCTCACTTCTCACAGAAGTGAAATGCATTTGTTCACACCCAAGCCCACTGCATACACATGTATATCAACACATATGCCTGAGCATACCTTATTACTAAAAGTTTCATGTAAAAGTTGCTTCTGAGGCGATGTTCATCTAGGCTGAAGAAGAGAAGTAATGCCTGACCACACTCGGTTGTCTTTATCACTGTAGGATGTTCTGCCAGTTGCAAACCATCAAAGATAAGTGAATCAGCCTTCTCACCCTGATGATCAAATCTCCAGGGTGATAATTCAGATCTAGTAACATCTGTACTTGCACCAGTATACTACTCAGAGAGAAATAAATGTGAAGTAGTTGAAATTAGCAGTGAGGCTGATGATAAAGAAAATGTCCCCAGTCACACCACTCAGAGAGTTGGGTAAAATTTTGTCCTAGGTGTGTAATTACCCTGACATCAGATACCTAGAGCCATACTTGTGGAGTGACTCAAAAGCCTTCAAATAGAAACAAAAATACTGAAACAAGGAATATCTTTTTCTTCCATAGAATAAACACATTCCTATACCAAACAGTTATTTATGAAAACTAAGTGCAGCATTCTTAAAAAAAAAAAGAGCCTTCAGCATTTTCATATATTTTTTTTTTAAAGAGTGCAGCTGAATCAGCTGTCAGGAATATTTCTATATGCATATGCTGCCAAGAGATTAAAAGAAATAGGTTTAGAAGGGCTACACGGTGTATTTATTCCTTCAGGTTGAGGTTACAGTCTAATATAAATTTTTATTGCAGCTTTTGAAGTGCAGAGTCCAGATGGAATGTTTCTGCTCCTTTCTTTTGGAGACGAGCACAGAATATCATTGGGCAAACTGTGTATTTATTCCAGAGGTGCAATTTTGTGCATAGCTATACTTGAAAGAAAAAAACATTTACCACAAGAATTAATTTTCTCGATTTTACTTGGGAAACCCCAGGAACGAAGATTTAAGATGATTAAAGAAGATAAAAATCGAACTAGCTCCAAATGTTGATCAGATTACTAATATTTTAATTCATTCAGTTGAAGAAGGGACAGAAGCTGTATAGGTAACTGGGGAGCTGGCAAAATATGCAAACATCTCAGAACTGTTTTGACCAACTATCACATTTCAGATCCTTCTGAGTTCAGGAAACCTGTTGTTAAAGGATGTCTTCTATGTCTTCTGAATCATGAATTACCAGCAAGAAAATGATGGCAATAATACAAAACCAGTATAAAATTTAGCAGTAAGACAGACACATAATTTGGCATGGGAACTACGATAATGCCAAGGAAGGATTCAATCATTCCTCATTGACTCCAGTAGCAGAGCCCACGATGTTGTAAATAGGTCATTAATAAACTGCATTTCACATCACCTTTCTGCTGTTAGATGTCTGTGTCCTTAGTCACCTTGTTTAGCCAAGGTGCCCTTTCATTGCAATCAGTATTGCTGTTTATGGATTAAGAAATAGAAAGCAAGCAGGTTTGGTTCCTTGTTAGGTTACAGGCTGACCTGTGAAGCTGATGGCAAAACTCACATAGGTTTCAAAATGGGGTAAGATTTTACCTAATTATTATAACTAATAATCTATAATTAGCATCTCCATCAGCCTCTACTTCTACTATAGCTCTTCTGCTCTGACAGAAGCTCAGCAGCATCCTGTCGTATTTCTGCCAAGGTCCTTGGGGAAGGCACTCTGACAACGGGGTAATAACGCAAGCTGCAGCAGAGGGAGGACATGTGGGGGACAACATTTGGGAACATGACAGGAGCATGAGAGCTTTGCTAAAGGTAGGCTTGATACTTCCCAGGTGCTTCATCTGGTAATTTATTAATACCATAAATAAGGAAAGGCTTTACACTGTTTCTAAATTCAAACCTGGCTTAAACTGTTTGACAGACCCACAGACAAACACATTTTTCTCTCTGAATGTTTGAGTGAGGCTGTTCACATTACAGATGAGTAGAAGACACAGTGGGGAAAAAAATACAAACAAAAACATCCCACCCACCCCCTCACCCTGAGTGGTGTGGCACTGAGGTGCCAAACTTGCTAAAAGCAAAGAGCGCATGCAGCTGAGAGCCATCCCTCTGAACTTTTCGGTAAAGGCAATCACACTGAGCAAAACAACACAGCAAGTCTATCAGTTTGCATTTTTAGACATTACTGTTTGTGTCTCAGATTTTCCTTGACACATTAAGTCAGTCCACAATTTTTAGGGTTCCTAGTCAGTACGCACCAGTTATACCAGGCTTCTTCTTCTCAGGTCACCTAAGTAACATCACACTGATGCAAAATCAGGATTCAGAACAAGACACTTTTGTTGACAAAGCATTTTTTTAAATCTATTTATATATACACATAAATTTTCATCAGAACTGACCCCTTGATGCCAGACCAGGTACACAAGAACTAGATAGGAAGGTGGAAGAAAGGGTTTCTTTCCTTGGCTTCTTATCCCTTTTGTGTTTGTCAGTGCAACTGAAAAGCTTAAGGGATATTAAAACATGATGTTGTGAGTTCGAAGTAAATTACAAGCTTCTAAATGTAATGTATTATAAAGGCATAGAAAAGAAGGAATTGTGCCCTGGAAGAATCTCCATAGCTCTCCCAAGCTCAATTTCATTCAAGTTTAACCTAAGGTAAAACGCTTCCTGTAACTGTTCCCAAAGCGTTGGAACTTGAATACCCATCTCTTAGAACAATGTCTTTTCACAAATTTAAATAGTCCATTGATACACTATTTATACAAATAATAAGTGGCAGCAGTCAAATATTTAGATTTTTCTATTTTTGAGTGCAACCAGTATGCCTCTTATTTCAACAGAAAATTTTGGATAAATAGCATTATTTGAAAAGGAAAAAAAGGTCAAATGGTCAAATATCAAGCTCTGTGCATTATGACAGTAGGTGGAAGACTGAGACCTTTTAACTAGAAATTTGTGCAATTAACAAACATTTAGGAAAACATTTTTGTCAATTATTTAATAAATTTTAACATACTTATTCATTAAAAAGTACACACCACTCCCCAAGTTTCACATTGTTCCCTAGAGTTCACAGTTTCTCAGCTCGGCTCTTCCTCCTGGACCCATTTATGACTCACATTTACAACTTCCTTGCTGCTTCTTTCACAAGAAACACCCGCCATCCTCCTCACTCGCCCCCAGGCTACATTAAGAGTTTTTCCATTTTGAAGTTTGCTGGTTTATACACCGAGCAAATGAACAACATGATCACTGTGCGTCCCCTCCTATATAACAGGCCACAGATCTGCACTGTATATTTTTTAGTCATACTTAAAAAGCTTTTAGTGTTCCTCAACCCGCAATGGTTAACTGTCCTTACAGTAAAAACCTTATTTCCGCTCTGAGCTCTTCTTTCTTCACTTCCTAGCCATTGCCTCTTTTTAAACACCCACAAGACTTAAGAGTCCTCAACTACCAAATTTCACATTAATGCAATTATATTTAATCAGCTCTACTTGATATTTCTTTTTGATGAAATTACAAGTCATTTTGACAAGAGCTATTTTCCATAAGTTCCTGTTGATTGGCATTAATTATATTGCCTTAATTCTTTATTAATTAATCTTTATTAATTTTAATGTGCTGGTCTGTTTCACAAGGTGCATCGCTGGATGTGTATGAGCAAGCATGCTTTCAAAAAGTTTTAAAAAACAGCAAAGAATTGCATTGTGAAAGCTGCAATGGTAAGTGTTAAAACCAAACATCACCTTCCCTTAACCTCATGTTTCCATCCTGACAAAGCAACTCAAAGCAGGGCACATGGCTTCTTGCAGGAGTAGCTGCTGGGTGGCCTGAGCTAGGAGAAGATACGAAAGAGGAGTGGGAAGCATCACGCACAAGGAAGAGGCAAGTAAGTGCCACCAGGACAAGGGGGGTGAATCCCTGCATGCCTGCAGAATAGCTGATGTGCAGATGTCCCCAAGGACTTGGCAGCACATCCTGAATTGCTCTTCCCCTGGCCATATCCCTGCAGCAAAATGCACCAGGATGCTGAATACGTACACAATATGACCTAAAGACTCTGTTGTCATATAAATGGTCACTTCCACCTTTTCATTAGGGTTTGCTATTGTTGGGTAGAACCCTACTGAATTTTGCAAAAAAAAAAAAAAACAAAAGTGAGATTTTCTGGTGCAAAGTGACATGAAATTTGATTCCACAGAGGACCTAGTTTGTGCCACTCTTCAAACCTCCCGTGACTACATAGGCATATCAAAGGAATCACTTAAAATATGGTGTGTGTCATCTGCCCCCCTTCCCCCCCCAACAATCAAGGTAACACTGTCTTGACAGATGAATTACAAATTTCAGTATTTGACACACACAGAATCATAGAATATCCTGAGTTGAAAAGGACCCATAAGTATCATCAAGTCCAAGTCCTGGGTCCCCAAAGGAATACCCAAAAATCAGACCCTGTATCTTGCCCTCCAGACCCTTCACCATCCTCATGGCCCTACATTGGATGCTCTCTAATAGTTTTATGTCCTTATATTGTGATGCCTAAAACTGTAGCCAGCACTCGAGGTAAGGCTGTACCAGCACCAAGCAGAGCAGGACAATCCCTTCCCTTGACTGTCTAGCAATGCACCCCAGGGTACAGTTAGCCCTCCTGACTGCCAGGGCACACTGCTAACTCGTATCGAACTCGCCATTTACTAAAACCCACAGACGTCTGTGGGGCTGCTCTCCAGCCTCTCATCCCCCAGTCAGTATGTATCGCCAGGGTTGCCCCACCCCAGTTACAGAATCCAGCACTGGCTCGTTAAACTTCAGATGTCTGGCCCTTCAGGGGAATACTAAATTGTCTAGCCCAATTTAGTATCACCTGGAAACTTAATTAGCATGCATTCAAGTCCTGCCTCCAGGTCATTTATGAAAACATTAAAGAGAACTGGCCCTACAATGGAGCCCTGTGGTACGCCACTAGCAGCTGGCTGCCAGCCTGATGTAACCCCATTTACTACAATCCTTAGAATCCAACCCACCAGCAAATTGGTCACTCATCATATTATGTACTTGTCTAGTAGTACACTGGACATTTTGTCCAAAAGAACACTGTGAAAGACAGTACTGAAAGCTTTGCTCAAACCCAAAAAATCATGCCTACTAGCTTCCCTTCATCACCTAGATGAGTAACCTTATTGTGAAGGGAAATTAAGTTAGTTGAGCAAGACTTTCCTGCTCAATACACAATTTGTAGTGACTAATTCAGTAAGTTCTATGGAGGCTTATTGAAGATAATAGTTCATTCTTTTCTCTCACATATCACATAGAAAATTGTTTACAAGTCATAATTTGCACACATTTAGAAACCATAAATTTGAACAAGCCCATGAGAATTCACATATGACTCAAAGCACCAGTTTTCAAACTTTCATTGCATATAATCGTTTACACATTCTTCTGAACAAATGGAGCCAAGGTGCCTTTCTGTACAGACAGAAATTATTGGGCACTGTGGGATTCAAGTCTTGGTTACTTCCTTATCTAGAGAAACATAGATCTTAACTCTGAGATTGGCAACTAACATCCTTTCTGCTGCAGCTTGTGTCAACAATTTAAGCAACTGCGTAATTTTTACTACACTTCAGTACTTAAACAGCATTTGTGTTTTGAGACATACAAATGCCCACTCAAATATTTGTATTGCTTTTATGAAAAAAACAACATATGTTTTAGCACACAGTACCTCTCCATCTTCAAGCCTCAGAAGGTACAACAGGATAACTCAGTGTGCAGTTAGAGATAATAGTCCTTCTTCCCTCCTACATGCTTCTCATCAGGTCTGCTGCCCTTTTAAGCTCTGCTCAAACAACCACCAGTTCTCTAAAATCAGACCACTGGATGATTCAGGTTAAAAGAACTTTATGTTGCTGGAGGGCTATTCATAAGGATAGTCATTCAACGGTACACCACGCTAGGCAGGCCCAAGGTTTCATCAGCACAAACGGAAGGCACAGAGCCAAACCAGGACATCTGGGGAGGATGAAGGATAGAAATTTCTTAACTTTATTACACTCCCAAAATTGTTTCTCAGTATCCCAAAATTCATGAAGTAAGAGTCATGCGGAAGCAAATGCCAATGGGAGAAGAAGACAAGGAAAGGTAATAAGAGAGCTGAAACAAACAGTAAAACAATTAAGAGTACTGGGGAACCGCAGAAGAATGAAAAATCCCAACTTGCCATAGGAAACCTTAAAAGGTGGAAAATCCTTACAGAGAAGGAAAGTGTATGTAATAGGATTATCATTCAAATCAGAAAAGATAAATCATTAGATATGTATTGTCCCATAACAAAATGCTGTTGGTAACATCAGTATGCACACTGTGAAGTCACTGCACTGAAGAAGCCAGGACATAGCAATGAAATGGTGCCTGCCAGGTCTCTGGGGCACAAGTACAACTGACTAGGTGCTCCAGCACCAACCTTGAACCAACAAACTGGAGGAAGAGAACATTTTTTTCCCTTTAGGGAGAAACTGTAAACAGTATTATCCCCGTTACTATCCAGAATTAAATTCCAGCTCAAGGTGGGGCACTGTCTTAAGCCTTGTAAACTCAAAGATAGAAAATCAAGTGTCAGAAGACAGTCGCTTCCCCAAAGTAGGGAAGGAGAGGATCAAGGCTGAACAGGGCACTCTGCAAGCACTATCATTTGACATTTATTTTCCTTTGCCGTTCAGGTCAGAGGGTGTTGGATAAAGCTGGGAACACCCAGCTAGTCAAGAAAGACTGACTGACCAAGCTAAACAATCTTCTATTTTGATACCCACACTAAAGAGAAAAATCTGAAATTGGTTTACAGTAAGATATATATTTGCATGCTCCAGTATCTTTGTGTCTGGAACATGTGGGTGTGGAGGGAATTTGCTGTTTGCAAACAGACGCATAAAGAGGAAACGTTCAACTTAAAACCCATAATTAGCACTTGCTGCTGGTTTTCTGTGGCTTGTGTGAAAAATGAATTGTACTTGGACTGAATTCCCTGACTCTTCTGCATTACCCCTTTCACTAATAGCTGAAGCAGTAAGAACGGGATGGCTGTGCTAGTTAGTTTTCAGTGCAATAAGGTTCACAGAGATAGATGCCACTACTGTATACGTCCGTTCTGACCCTCCACAATGGGAGTCAAAATAAGTTTGAAATTAGTCTGATTCCAGCGTAAAAATAAAGACTGCAGAACAAACTAAGCAGTCCAATGAAAATTACAGTTCACACAGGTCTCGTCATTGGCTTGTTTTTCATATACTATGTACACAGGATTGAGATCCACACTGAGAATATGACAGAGGTTTACACTAGTAATTTTGCAGGCAACACATCAATTCTTCCCCTCTCCTGTATTAATTGACTCCTCAGCCAAATTACTCTGCAGATCATTGAGGTAGAAATTCAGGGCGAGACAATTTTTGCAGCCTACTCTGTCATTTTCCAGACTGTTTTCAGCCTCATGCCAGATAACTGCTCAGGGTTTTTCCATCTAATCCTAACACTAGGCTTTGGTCACACTTAGCTCCCCAGCCCCAGAGCCAAGGCCCACATGAACAACCTGGTAGAGGAGAAACATTTTCATTGCCTGCACTGCTGTTTGCATCCCCTTTCCAGCCTTACACACACTGCCAGTGCCCTTCTCCTCCTAACCCCAAGGCCAGTTCCAGGTCTGCCAGGGCCTTGAGGGCACCCCCAAGACCTTACAGGTCCTGCCCTGGCCTCCTGAGCCTTTCTCCAAACTTGCCCATGGCCCAGGACCCCATTTTAGCCCTTGGGGCCATCAGCTCCTGCGCCAGCAAGGCCACAGCAGGACCAGTCTCCAGGTCCCTGCAGACTGCCCTGCTGCAGGCCCCTCCAGGCCCAGCCCACCCATGGGACCAGCCCCAGGGTAGTGCCTGATGGGTGTGTGGCCCAGTGCCTGGCTGGGGCACTGAGACAGGCCCTGCCCTGAGCCCCCATGAGGAGCCCCTGTAGTGCCCTGAGAAGACCTTGGCACTGTCTGAGCCTGTATCCTCCATGACCCAAAGCAACAGCACCAGCCTGTGTGAAAAAGCAATCTAAGGAGGAATCCTGTTGTGGTCTGTGCCATCATCTGGTGGCCAAATCAGCACTGTCTGTGAAGATGACTTTTTCCACGAAACATCAATATTTAATGGTTCTTGACTGTATGAAGCAGACTCTGGGGCTGTCAGTGCTGTTTGGCTGTCAGCCAAAGACTTTGCAAAGCAAATACAAATGAACCACTGTTGGGTGCTCCACTTTATTATCCACATTCATTATGAGAACTGCAGAGGAAATTACCTGTAGAAATGACTACACCTAAAATATAAAATCCTGCATCTTCTTACAAAATATATTGTCAATTCAGCGTCTCCTATGTATTTACATATTGCTTGGTAAAAGCAATGGAAAATATATTGAGCTTCAGAGATTAAAACCTGAATCTTGGAGATCACAATCAAAACCTGAACTTAAGTCCCAGCAAAATCTGATTGAATTGCACCATAGACACATTTCCTAGATAAGAAGTTTACATTTCTAGAACAGTGTCTCACTGAACATGCATCTCCATGACCTTCTCTCCAATGAGACAATTCTCTCTTTGTCCACTGAGATAAACATCCAGGATAATGGTGGGCTGGAGCATGTAAAGTACCAGGATATGCTGAGACATCTGGGTTTACTTAGCCTTGAATAGGTGGCAAGGAGATCTTAGAGCTGTCTACAACTGATGGGAGGGTTTAAAGACCATGCCAGATGCATTCTTGGAGATGCACAAGGAAAGAAGGGGCAAAAGAAAGTTGCAACATGGGAAATTCCAATTCTATATAAAGACTTTTTTCACGGCCAACCAATGGAACAGGGACTCAGGGAATTTGTCCAAACTCCATCCAGAGATATTCCAAGCTCCATGAGACAAGAACCCAAGCAACCTGATGTAACTGGGCCTACTTTAAGTAGGGAGTAGGACTAGATAAACTGCAGAGGTTCCTTCTAACCTGAATTATTCTGTGATTTCATAGACATAAGTTTTGAAGAGGCATGCACAATACTATTGTCGTATATTTGAGTAAAAGGCTTTAAACATTTGTGTGTTTGACAAATACAAAGCCAGCAAGGGATAAAACCATATTCTGCTGTAAATTAAAAAGGAATTTTGTTTCCATGAACATCTGGGATGTGTGTGTGCAATTGCCATACTGCTAAACAAAGAGCTGGCATGAAGAAAAAGGAAAGGATCTGTTTCTATTTAAGATATTGTCCCTTGGAGCTAACATATTGTATAATGTGTTTGCCGTTTAAGTATAGTTATTTGTCAAGAATTAAAAATAAACAATTTTCAAAATACAAGAATAGTACTTTATGACAGAACCAAAGAGAAATCTGAATCAGAACACAGTTACAAAATCTGTCTCCTGGAAGCATTGAAAAAGTTGTAATCACAAAGGTACGGTTTTCAGAAGTTACCTAGAATTTCAGGAATCTAGGTGATAACCACCATTACTTAAGTTCCTAAGCACTCAGTTTTTGAAACTGGGACCTAGGTTCCCAAATCATTCTCACTTCATTGCTCATGGAAACCCAGTCTCTTCAGCAATTTTGAAAATTTTGCTCTAGAAATGTATGGTTCTTATATTCACTATGTACTTTTCATTGTAATGCAAATTAAAACCAAAATTGTTAGTCTGGACACACTCTTCAGATTCAGATGTAAACTTCATCTTAGATCCAGAAAGGGCCTTAGTCACAAGGATTTCTCAGCAGTTCAGATAATGGTGAAGTCACAACCTCATCTCACCTAAGCTCTGTACACAGTGAATAGGAAGATTCAGGCATTTTGCTCACCACCACCCCAGCCTGGCACACCACAAACATATAAACTGACCCATAAGAAAAGCTGAAAATAAATTTCTGAAATACTGTCTCTTTCCTAGACCACAGCACTTCTCTAGAACTAGGCACCTGTGTGGAACTCGGAGTCACAGCTCCAGCTTTCTTTCTGGGATTGAGTTGCAAAGTCACAGACAGCAGCTGGCACCTCTCTTTTCTTTTAGATGTGGCTGCTGGAGGAAGTCTGCTGGAACAGCATTCGCAGCCTGCCCAGCCCTGTTCTCCGGGCGTTGGGAAGAGCTCGCCCTCCTTGCCAACAGTCCCATGGGTCCCACACTGCTTTCTACACAGTGGAGCATCCTTAGCTGACATTACTGGAGCAAGGATCTATTCCATCCTTGCTTACAATTATAAGGCATTCCTTTGGGTAGCATGAGATGTCATTTTTTGACTCTTTTGAAGTTCGGGGACGTTTCATTCATGTACAAAGTTGTACTTAAATGCCTTTCGTATTTAGCTCTTACTGAAGTTGAACCTATCTCCGTCTGTAAGAGCAGTACAATATTTACATAGCCTCTCCATTAGCTCTAGCATATTACTTGTTAAGCAACAACACGCTGAGCACAATATGGACCAGAAAATCTGTGCTGTCTGTGCCCATGTTCAAGGCATGCTGAAGATTTTGTTTTCTGTGATACATATGTCAATAATGTATGACAAACTCTTACCACAATGTAATATAATTTCATATAAGATAACGATATGACTACTAATACACAAATCCTGTGTATAGAAAGGATAAGGCATTAGAATGAAAAATGTGATGAACCATAAATAACAGACAAATCGTATTTTCCTTCATCATTCAACAATAACTAAATCCAATGTCATTATTCATAAAAGGTCCCTTATATATTTCCTGTTCAAATTTGTTGACAATTAGTTTATCGATCCCATTGTTTGAACCATCTGTGAAGGATATAGCCTCTGTGAAAACCCACTGACTCCTCTTGGTATGCCTTGCTTACCTTCTCTGACTGATTAATCCTATTGACTCAGGTGTTGCTAGCTTATCAGTCCACTCTTCACAGGTGAACAAAGGAAATTTTATGCAAGGGCTGATCCTATTGCTTATGTTAATCAAACTTCACTGATTCAGATTTTGCCTCCTCCCAGCAAACACCGACATCTTTCCAGCTTGCAGACAATTACATTACGTATCGAGCACTTGTCTGAAGCATTTATCTGTGTTGTAGAGCTTCTCTGCAGCAGACAGCATGTCGGTGCCTGTGGATTCTCTGAATTCCCAGAGATGGGAACCAGATGCTACCATAACTACACATACAAAAAATAGTCTCTCACTATAAAAAAAGCCCTTGAAGGACTTTATTCAGATTTTATGAGCCATCAAGTGGAACAGCTGTATTTTTTTTTACATTGGTTTTATCCCAGTAATTTTAAAGCTCCGACAGTTGCCCCAAAGTCTTTGCCTTCAGATACAGGATGTTTTTTTATTTCAGCTTTGACTCCTAACTTCTCCTGTTAATGTTAATATCAGAATATTAAGATGCTTTTTTCCCAATCATGATTTTGACTAATGCACTTTTACCAGCAACAAACATCCATCACCTTTGCTGACTGGCAACCTCAACCCAAAAGGCAAAGAAAAGTAGTATTGATAACTTAAAATAAATAAATAAATAAATAAATAGTGCTTTTTTTTTTTTGGGGGGGGGGGGGGGGGAATTGGTTTGGTTTCTTATGCTGTATTATGCTGCATACTGGTGTACTTTCTCAAACAGACAAGAAATGGATGTAATCTCAAAAGAACAGCAAAACAATGCACTACTAAACCAGATGTGTGCCCAGGGAAGCCATGGAAAAAAATCCACACAGATTTCCACGTCTTGTTGCATAAATGGAAAAAAAAAATCCACATTCTGGCAGATAAAAACATAAATCCTTTGTTCATCTACAAAAAAGATTAAAGAACTTACCTGTCAATCACTCCTAGTCAAATCAAGAAAATTAATAGTTTACTCCTTTCTTCATTGCAGTTTTATCTTATGCTTTGTTACAGCGTTTGTCTGATAGAGGAACAGAAATAGTACTCCTTGTTGCTGTAACTTGCACAAAAATGAATGTCTTCCCAGATTGTTAAGTGAGACTATTATGACTCTCTAAAATATTTAACTTCCTGTGTAGCAAAAACGATGGATTTTGCCTACGTTAAATCTCTTAAAGCCCCTAAACTGTGGTTAACTGCAGCCTTTTTTTGTTCAAATACCCATTTTAATTGAAAAAACACATACTAAAAGAAAACTCGCTGCTACTCTTGTTCATTTCAACAGGTCATTGCCCTTTCTTAAGTATGCACATTTCATTACAACTCTGAGTTTGTCTAGATTCAACTTCCTGCCATTACATCTTGACATGCTTTTGTCTGCTAGACTGAAGTCCTCTGGTATCACGTTTCTGTTCCCTGCAGAGGTTTCCTGCACATCCCTCTAAATCTGTTTGATAAACTAAAGAAGTCAAGCTGTTGGAAGGCATGTTTTTCAAATTTTTGATCATCTTTGTGCCCCTTCTGAGGCCTCTTCATTTTTTCAGCATCTTTCTTCAACTGTGGACATCAGAACTAGACAGAATATTCTAGCTGTGACTGTATCTACTCCAAATGCAGAGTTAAAGTAACAACCCGACCTCTTTTTGCACGTTCTTATTCTTGCAGCTATTCAAGAGATGCATTAGCCTTCTTGGCCACAGCAGCCCACTGTATACCCATATGCAACTAATAAACTATGACACATAGATTCTTTCTAGTAAGTGCTTCTGAGTACATAGGCCCCTAGTCTGTAAGCGTGGTCTACATTCTTTATTCCTAGATTTATAATATTACATTTGACAGTGATATAACACATATTGTTGGCCCAGATGACTAAGCAATCTGTTAACTATCTTCCCAACACCATCATTTCAGAATCACCTGAAAGGTTTAATAATATTTTTCCAGTTAATGTCATATGGCATTCTGCACGTCTACAGAATCCCAACAGGAGCAGAATCATTTAACATAATATGTAATTTCATCTAGTTTAGTCTATTTAACGCATTCCACATTTGGTTTGCATTGCTCTAATGTATTAATCAAGAATTCACAATGTTAACCCAAATATCTCAATGAAATCCACACAGTGTTATATTAACTGTACTTTACTAACCTGTGATAACCTCAAGAAAAACATGGAAGATAGATTTATTCCTCGTTCCTGTCAGTTCTCAACATGATTTCATGTGATTCACATGGCTGAATTAAAGTAGTGCTGTCTTAATAAAAGGTTGATGCTGCTGTGGAAAGGCACAATCATGGCAGAAGAGGAGAACTAGAAAAGGATTAGCTATTGTAATGAGAAAGCTTAGATTCATGTTCCTTTGTTTCTACTTAAGTAATAAAAAACAAAAGCAGAAATAGGCAACTTTAATCTTTCATGCTGTGTTGATATGCTCCACCCTGTATGGATTCGTAACTCAGTTTACTTAAAGATGGCTTGAACAAAAGACATGATGCCATCCAATTTCTGTGTACTTTCTCCTTTCTAATGAAAGGCTGTCTGATTTCTCCCCATATTTGCATACAAAGAGCTATTCTGAAAAGAAATGGAAATAATTTCTGCTAATATTGTCTTTTCTGTCTTAGCCTTAAGATTTCCATAATTTTCACTTTTTCATCATTCTTGCTTAGATTCAAAGAGATTATTGCTGTAATTCTCACAATGGAGTAAATACATGTAGTTTGGTCCCCTTCTGTCAGTATTGTTAGGGTAGTAAAACCAAAGGCTGCTTCACCTTTAGCAGTTATCAGGACTAGTTTTTTGTCAGGTTACTCAAATGAGGATGACTAATACACGATCTAAGTGAATCTCTTTGTCTACACTATGAGGGCATTTGAATCCATTGACCAGCTTTAACCAGAAAAAGAGGTCTTAAAGTAATTGAATCTCTCCTGATTTCCTGAAAATAGACCAATGAATAGGAGAGGAAGACTGTGTCAACATTTTGACTGAAGAAACGGCTGGAAATTTTTATTAAGCAACAGAGGAAAAAGCCCCCTAGTAATTCTCTAATCATAAAAAGCTTCTAAAGCCACACCTCAAAGTCATGAAGTCTTAGGAAACTGATTCATAGAGAAAACAGTCTCTGTTAAACACACTGCTCCTTTAGTTACTTGCTTCCTAAATGTATATGTTTATTTCTTGTTTTCTACTTTAACAGGTCTGTCTCCTGAAAGGCATGTAACCTGGTCAAAAACCAGAAGTGTGGTGTAAAGCTTTGGAGCCACTGTCCTGAATACAATGCATGCACGTAATGCTGAACTTGAGTTACTCAGAAGAGACCAAACCAGTATTTTTTTGCTGAAATTTACCAGCAGACAGCATCTGTGAGATAGGCATCATGTTCAATCAAGAGGTGAGGTTCTAAATCTCTATTTCCTACCATCCACCTAGTCATGTAAAAACAGGGGTACTATGGTCTTCTCAGATATTATAACTAAATCACAGGGATGAATATGTACAAGTCCAACTGGCAGTTGCCTACCTAATGTTAAATTCTTTGGAATAAGCAAATGCTTCAACATTTCAACCAGCTTTGTTGTTGGAGATCTTACTCTATGAGCAAAGAAAAATAAAATGGTATGTATTCATTGGTAATCATATGGAAAAGCCATCAGCTGTTGAACAGATTGCTCTCTTAAGGTTAAGAAAACTGGCTCTTTGAGCAGCTGAGTGAAGGACTCTGCAGACAGGGCAGATCACAGCTGGAATTTCAAGGCTACTGGGGTAGCACTGTAACAGTACTTCTTGCAACAGGAAAGCAGTAATTAGAATAAAAAGTTTGCCACTCTGAACTCCCAGGTGTTTAGGAAAAAGTCTTGTTACTGTGGATTTATGATCTCTTTGAGAGAAGGTTAGTTTGGTGGCATTAAAAACAGAGGGAGAAAACAACTGGTACTGCATATAATTTTCTGCTATAGACAGTGCAACTACACCGATTCATCTTTCTCCCTCTGCAAGGCAAGATAGAAACACTATAAATCAGATCTCTTATGTCAAGGTTTAAGAGAAGCAAGAAATATGCAAAACAGTAAATCAACATGAGCTTGCATCTAACTATAGTTGGCAGTCACAGCTATACTAGAAGTCAGAAGATTAATGCTGTCCATTTTTATTTCCACTGCCCTAAGAGTAAAAGCCAAGATTAAACACCAGGAGTCTTTGGTAACAGGTGCTGCAGGATTACTGCATATACTGCTTGCAGTTTTTCTTAATGTAGATGTCAGGTGCAGGAAAAGGCAGTGCTAAGGAGCTGTGAGGAAAGGAAATAGCCTCATTTCCTTTTAAGTTTTCCTGAAATCAACAGGGAACAGGTGTGTAGCAAATATTCTGGTACTCAAAAGCCATTAGAAATTAAAGGCCAAAACTATCCTTAGTTAGCCTCTCCCTTTGCAGTCTTTTGAAATCAGCAGGAAATCACAAGATGTGGCTGAAGTTACCACTAAAGTAAGGGAGTTACCACTGATTTAACATAGTATATGGAGAGCAGCATGAATTCAGCCTTCATACACCTAGACACTTTTGTACCGAACACTCAAAATCACCTATAAGAATCAGGAATACACATCCATAAAATTTTTCCTCCTTCCTTAGCAAACCACCAATGATATAAAAATTAATAGGACATATGAATTCTCAAGACATGCCCACAAACTTAGTAAGTACCATGGATTCTTACAGAGATCAGAAAAAAAGAGTTAAGATTCTATATTTCAGGTAATATGTACCAAAAAGAACTCATGTATTGATACACTTAGAAAACATCTGTTTTAAAACAATCTCTTAAGCAGAAGAACTTCCATGCTATGTCCCCTTTGCTTTGCAGAATCAGATACTAATAAAATTAAATTGGGGATTGCATCACAGAGAAGAAACATCATGTCACAAAACTATCCAAAGAAAAAGGCAGGAATGGGGAGCTTTACTTAGAACATTATCAAGATTTCTCAAGGCTGTGAAAAGCTAATTACACAAGAAACTCCAAATCTTGATGACCACTTCAATAACAACATTATTCATAGATGACTTTATTGCCATTACCATCACTACAAAACATACCAGATGTGGGGCAAGTGCAGATGAGAAAACACTTGTGCAGTGCACAGAAGCAGGTGTAGCATATTTCAATGCAAGGCATAACAACAAAGTAACATACCTTTCATGGACTGGAATTTTAATTTCTCTGTTCAACTATCAATAAATTGTTGCTGGATAGTTATCTCTTACTTTAGGTTATGAATCTGTTCTAAATAATTATTTTTAAAACAAGCTTAGTCCAGAAAAGTATACTTGTTATGGTAAACCCCCTGTATATCCTGTATTCATTTGATACTAGGAACGTGGAGTGGATTTACGTCTTTTTTATCAGTTATTTGCTTTGAGGCTATGCAGACAGCACGTCCCTGCAAGTATAGGATTCTGATAATCAAAGCATAATTTTTAGCCGATCTCTTTTCATAGTCCTACTGTTTGATCCCAAAATCCTGCTTATAAATCAAGGTTTATTGTCTCTATTTTAAGCTTTGAATAACATCCATTAACCTGCCACTAGCATATAGTGTATCTAATTGGCATGAAGGTTCAAATTATTTTTGTTTACAGCCCAATGCCAAATTAAACATATCACAACCAGATTTCCAACCCACGGCTAAATGTGCATGTAGTTTCTTAAGTTTTTGTTTAAGTAACAGTGGTGTGTAATATCCAAAGATTCAGGCACCACGGTTTCAGACGTGTACTCTGTGCAATTCCTGTTAGAAAATTACCTAGTCTGGAATCTTTTTACTAAACTTTTCTGTAATTAAAAGATATGATCTGATCAAAACAAAAGTGCCACGGGGAGCGTGTCAGCTTTGACAGTCAAAACTGTCACTAGAAATTGTTTGGGACCCAAGATAGAACTACCATGCAAAATTTGAGATCGTTCATGTATCTTTGCTTTCCCTCACCCAGATGTCACACTTAACTTTCTTTTCCTGCATATCAGATCATTGACTCAACTACCAGGCACGGGCTATTCTTGCATGGAGCACATAGTCTTTTCTGCTGGGACATTTTTTATTTTTGTTGAATTTGAATCACATTGAATCAGAGAAAAAGAGGGAAAATATTCTTCATGTCCCAACCACTAGCCCCATTTGGCATTGTGAGAGTCAAGATTCTCTTTTGATTGGCACTTACTTTATACACATGAAATAACACCAATAACGGGAAGAGGCATTCTCAAGTATCTGTTAGGGCTCTTACAGCAATGGAGAGCACAGAAAAGCAGTGATTATGAACACGTATCTCCTGCATTTCTGATGAATACTGAGCAAGTAAGAAGAAACAGACCCTGAAGTTGTGCACTCAAACTTAGGTGCCAAATGTAATTACTTATTTCATGGTCTTTCAGAATGACTGAGATCATTGTGATTGAAATTTCCCCTACTTGTCAGCCCCAAGACAGGCTTTGAAAATAGAAATGTTTGTGGAAATGACTTACTGATGTTTTAAAACTTGTTGCCAGCATTCCTACTGAAAGACAGCTTATGGATCTTTGCTCTTCACTTTATTCTTTTTATGTATTTCTTCTGCAGTATATTATGAGGATGAGGGAAAAGAGCAGAAATTCTGAACAGGTTTGTTAATATATAATTCAAAATGTCTGAGAGACTGTCCACAATTTAAATATTACATGCGGTTTGTTCAGCTAATGAAATAAAATTTTAGGTTCTGCACATTCTGAACAGCAAGAAAACAAAGTATGTTTTCACCTTAGTCTCAGAAATATAGTTTTCTCTTAGGGATGCTGAGGTAAGTACTATTTGCCATCAAAGATTTATTAAGTAGTGCCTAAACTAGGGAACTACCACATGGCTAGAAAATGCAGTTGTGTCCACCACTCTTCAGCACGAGGAAACACTGTCACAAGTCATCTGCAGTCAGATCATTAAAAAACGTTGAGAACTTCAACAGAACTTTCTTCAGAAGAGGCTCAGAAAATGGGACATACAGTTTTTGTGCCCTGACAGCAGTCACAGGCTCTTTCTGAAAGGTCTCCCAGGCCTCAGCAGCATGGAGGTGCGGTCTGGGCCTACACCACCTGCTGTGTGCCTGTACACGCTACAGCAGTAGCGGGAAGAGACTCCTGGCCTGGCTCATCTGCTAATCTTAATGCTTCAACCACACTGGTTGCAGACAGAGCACTGGCACAGTTCAGATATTTTGCTCTGTGGTACAGGAATACCCCGCCACTCCAAGTGATATCCTTCTCTACTAGCCTCTGCCTGTTTCTTACACCCTTTTGCTGCACATGTTCATACAAACCCAAACAGCAGGAAAAATTCATGTTTGTGAGCTTCCCACAGACCTCCAAAACATTCAAGCCAGGACCTTAGAATGGTATGATTAGTTTAAACCAATCCCCCAAACTTTAAGAAAAGGAGAAAACCCTGACTGTTCCTGGATTTTAAGCCTTTGGGCATCAAAGACTTTAAAAGTCTTAAAAGACCTTAAAAGGTTTTGCAGAGTTGCACTGGAATTTATGAATTTCAACAAAAATCACATAATATTGCACCTATAAGGGAAAAACAAACAAACAAACACAAAAACAAAAAACAGCAAACATCAAAAGCTATATGATAAGCTAATTGCTTTTCACATGCATGCAAAAATCTGTGAGACATGAGATTCAAGGTTCTGGGGTCCTCTGGATTGCTAGGTCAAAGCTAGCACAACAGCTTTATCAAGAGGGTCCCACAGAAACTGTACCAGTATTTAAAAAAATGATAATAATTAAAAATAAAAATAAAAAGCATTTGCATGAGTGGAAGGGAAATTGGAGCATTTTGAATAGGATGTTCACAATATCCCTTTCCAGTACAGCACTGCCTTACCTCCTCCCACAGCTGCCAAACTACACTGGGAGGGGGAATGAGTGTCAAAAGGGTCACCAGCAGTTTTCCAAGAAAGGAGGTAACTGTTAGTATAGCTTATCCAGTGCTGACTAGCTACATGTCAGTTACATGAAGCTAAGTATTTCTATACTCATTTCTGCTTAAAATAAGAAATATTTCAAAAATCTGGATACTTCTGCATTTGCTTTGAAAAACACACAGATGACTTGCTGCATCTACAGGAGGAGCATTGTGTGGCCCTGCCTCGTGTTTTAAGATCTACAAAGACATGGAAGACGATCCATGGAAAAGATTTTTTCAGGTTACGCTCAAGATTATCTATATTCCCATTAGGCTTAATTAAGCCAAATACAACTATATCAGATTTCCCAGGGTGAGGGGCTTTTGTTCAGGATACACTGTTACACTTTGTGACCA
Source organism: Anas platyrhynchos (assembly GCF_047663525.1). Taxonomy (NCBI): domain Eukaryota; kingdom Metazoa; phylum Chordata; class Aves; order Anseriformes; family Anatidae; genus Anas; species Anas platyrhynchos. Next base: position 31,043,746 of record NC_092589.1, on the reverse strand, counting down.
GCAAGAGAAAAGAACTTTCAAACTTAACATTATCTCCTGCTTTTTTAAAATTTTAATAATAAAAAATATATTTTTAACACCCTTTTTGAGGTCCAACGAGGGGCAGGCTTTTACAGTTCTCCTTTGTCATGAAGTAGTAGAGGTTTTTCTTCTCCTAGAAAGCCAGCTTATTGTGACAGGGCAAAAAAGGAACAGTACCAACATTAAGAACCTGAGTGTTCTAAGGATTTTTGGTCCAGTTTTGACTTCTAGTTCCTGCACTGTAATATCATGCTTCAAGAGACTATTGAGACTCCACAGCTTGGATCACAACAGAAAAATTCAATTCATAAAGCCAGATTTATTCATAGAGTAGCCAGATCAAAGCTGAAGTAAGCTTTGCAGAAGCTTTCCCCACGCAGAAATAAGCAGAGATAGCAGCAAGGTTTAGTACAACATCCCATGTCCTGCTAGAGCTTCACAGAGACACTATGAAGACCAGCAAAAGAAGGTCCTTCCCTCAGTTTGGTGGCAGCATTAGCATGGGCTTTTTCTTCTCCCTTTGCTGGTGGTGACACATTCCTACGTTATGCTTGGAGGATGCAAGACCCAAAGATGCAGTGAGTGCTTCTCATGAAAAAGATCCAAATATTATGTAAAGAATCTTAACATTATTTCACATCCACTAAATGCATTATTTTTTATCACAAATACAGTACTTATAAGAAGCAAGATGATGCTAAATTACCATGGACTGGAGGATATCTGAAGCTAAAATGAATGATAGCCCCTAACAGGAAGGCAAATTTGGTGCCTGTATTAGAAATGCTATCATTTCAATTCATTTTCTATGACAGAATCACTGTCAGAAATTCATTATTCATACCTGTATCATCTAATATTCATAAGCTTTCCAGAACAGCTCTTTGGAAAATTTTCATTGTTTGTTCCTTTAAAACAGTCACATACAATCCCATGGGAATTCTACATACAAGTTTTCTTGCGGCGATATCCTGACAAATGACAATTCACAGAAGTTGCAACCCTTTTAACTGGTTGGAAATCTGTCAGCTATATATCATGAAACATGACAGATAAGTATTGAGATAACTGATAAATCTGCTGGCTTTTCAAAAGATTGAGAGTCGCTGTGGCCTTCAGAAACTTCTCCATGGCTCATTGCCAGCTGTAGGCCAGTCAGTGAGTATCACTATTGGACCAGCAGTGCCTGAGAACAAAAAAATTATAAGCTCCTAGTTCTTAGTCTGTTCCACTCCTGATGCTTCTCAAGTAATTACAACCAAAAGTTCCCATGGATGCCTTGCCATTTCCTTCATACTATAGCATCTTAGTTATTTATATTTTTTTCATGATGATGGATGACTTTTACATCTGAGGCTCATCTGAAGATCACTTTGCTTGTTAGGAAACATAGTGAAATACTGTGCTACATGATTCAAATTTCTAAAGAATATTTTCCATTCCTCTACTTCCAACCTCAGCTTCATATTAGCAAATTTCCCTGCATAATAATTTCTTACTGATCATCCATCTAATCATGACATGACACACATGTTCAAAAAAAACAGGCATACATTTATACTCAAAAATAAACAAAACAACTTAGAAGTTTAACAACGACTGCCTTCTACTTTTTAAACACATACAACATGCAGGTTCTTACTTCATATCCCAACTTCAAAAAAAATGCAAAAAGATACATAAGATGCAAAACAAAAATTAACAGAAGGTCCACATTTTCAAAGCAAATTGTGGACTTTCTTGTTAAAATGTCAAGCATCAAATGACTGAATTTGATTTTCTGCTTGAACTATCAGCAGATGATACAATTTGAAGTCTAAAACTAAACTGACTTACCCAAGTGACATTAATCTAGCGCAATATTCCAAACTAAACTAGTCACTTTCATTTTGCTAAGTACAGTTTAAAAATAAACAGGCTAAACATGGGGTCTCTCTGCTGGGCCAAGGACATCCAAGCACTGACACCATCAACTAGAAACTAAGAGTATTACTTAAAATGCTGGGACTTAATATTGGGATTTTGAGTAAACTTAATTAGTTTCCTGCACTTCAGCAGTGTATATTAAGAGAAAATTAATTCTACCAGCATAAAAGTGCAACAATGAAGAGCAAATGAGTTAAGCAATCTTCATAAATCAAATCATGTTAAATATGTGCTAATCCCAATCTGCACTCCAGTTAGATATTACCATCAGAGTACATTCAGCAATTTTAATTTAAACTGCCTGCAGTTTAACAGAAAAGGGCAGCAAATCAAGACCACTGTCCTCATTCACATTTGCTATTGCAGCATCACATCTGTAAAGAAAAAAGGCAGAGATGTCCGAAACAGCGTTCACTGGCTCCTCTAAAATACCACTTTTAATCCTCTTACATGATTCATTTATTGTGTGACACTGTTTGAACATATGCAGTCCTCATGTGAGGAAAAATAGGAAAATCTTCATTCCAGATTTACAGTCTTCAAAGTTCAGCAACTTTATAAGTTTTCCATTTTCCTTTATAATGAAATAGAATCATGTGGAATTACTAATAGTTGGCTCACTAATGGGTAAGAAGCTAATCTGAGTATGCCTGAGGCATTTACTCAAAAGTTCACTCAATGTTTCAGATATCTCACTAGATTGGATTGGAAGTGTTGTGAAAATAGCTTATTCTCTTGTTGTTTCATTGCTTCCACAACTCTTTCCAAGTTAATCTTCTAATTACTGAAGAGCATTAAAAGACAAAGATTATTTCAACTTCTTCAGTTAAACCAGAATTCAAGCAGGCTAAGAAGATTGTTCTGTAGAGAGCATATTTCTGCACAGAAAAATGTTTCCATTGTCAATAGTGAATATTTCACTTATCAGCTAGTATGCCCACATAACAAACCATTTTTACTAACAAATTAATAGAGATAACCATAAGATTTTAAATGAAAATTTCATCAGATTTTTGAAAACTTTGTTGGAAACACTGGCTCAGTGATCAACAGAAAGGGTGTTCTGAGGATGAGTTTAGACCATCAGGTCAATTCAACAGCATGATGGGGACAGAAACTGAAATCAGAAACCTAAAATATTTAGTCTGGAGATAAAAATCTTAACAATTTGCCTAGATAGAAGTAAAATTCTCCGAACCTGAAGGTTGCCTGCAAAGACAACTATCCAACTCCAGTTGTATTACTAACTGCCCATCTCAAAAAAAATTACTTGGATGGGCTCTTGTCACTCAGGGTATCCTCTATAAAAATCACACGAGATTAGGTATTATTCTGCAATTACAATCATATTTTATCCCAAATCAAGAATTTAAGTGATCTTTTACGGAGGAAGGTAGAAGTATCATCCCCATCTTAGAGACAAATGTACACAGGTGCATCAAACAACATTTTCATGGTAATTCAGTAGGCTTCTGATGAGCTTTATCTATAGCATATCTCTTGTCATGTGCACATTACTCAGTCAGCCCCATGTCTTCACTACAAAATGAAAGAAATTCCTATGAAAGAAATTGTTTCCAGAGAAGTGAAATCTGAGAAGTCTTTCTTACCTGGCAAAAAATGATGCTGCCACCGAAGTGCCTGTGGATACATCAGTAGCAACATACGTGCTCTGGGAGGCGGGGAAGCTGTACAAGGAGGGTTTATCTGCATTGTAGCGGTTCAGTGCTGCTTCAGTCAGGCCCTCTCGACTAGTCTCTGTCATAAGCTGAGATATCTGAAGACAAAAAAAAAGAAAGCAGTGAGAGTCATCAGCTTAAAACTCACTTGCTGACCCCTCCTCATCCAGAAGTGCCTCTGGGTTGCAGATGGAGTGAGAGAGGCATTTCATTCACTACATCTTTGCTGGTCTATGAACATGCTCATTGCTTCTGTCATGCTAATCTACAGTACTTTGGCTCAGACCTAACCTTGTTTGCATTAAAACTAATGGAGTAAATTCATCCCATCATTAGAAATGTCAATAATGTCAATGGCTTTCCATCCATATGGAAAAGAAAGGGTAAACCAAAATCCTTACCGGATTTCCTCTTATGGTACACAAGAGAGAGTTTAGAAACATGTAAGATACTTACATTTTACTTCAGAAAAAAAAAAAAAAAAAGTTTACCTTTGTAAAATAACACAGCACTAGTGTATTAAACAGTCTTGTTGACCTTTCTTCTGAAAGGCCAACACAAAAACATAGCAAGGAGTCCCTTGGGATCCTAGACTATTTGTCATCTCTCTGGAAAATTGGGATCATCACCACTCACTTTCATTAGCTTTCTTAAAAGGTTTTAAACACTCCATGATTTCATTCTTCTGATGGCCCATTTAGTGTTTCGTTTGTTAGGAAGCCCCATCTCAGTCCTTCTTTGGGAAAAACAGATATGATAGCAATCTTCCAAAGCATAGCTTTCTTCCCCCTGCAAAAAGTTTCCTAAACTCGTGTTCTATTTCAGTTCTCATTCCTTTCCTTATCATCACAGTAAGGTGGTGATACCACCACAACAGCAAAAGGATATCTTTGTGAGGTACATCAAGAAAAGTACTTGAGATCATCCTGTAGTTAACTCTCTTTCTAGTTAGGTTTGCTTTATTTCAGCTGTTAGACATTTTGGTCATTAAATGCGAAGTTGAAGAATTGTGATTTGCATTTAGACGGGGAAACAACATGCAATACGGTTAACATCCTTTCATTCTGCAGAAGATTATTCCATAGGCATTGACCAACCACCAATCCACCTCTGCTTCTTATATAGAAAAGTGTTACCTGTTCTGCTACATCTAAGAAGACAGTCTAAGAGTTTATCCCTATTGTACTTATTCTGAGGGCAATTAACTGTAATACTTACAGGAGCACTAAATTAAGCCACTGTATTAGATGAGGAACCACTAAAGTTGCTGAGAGCACCCCAATCATGTCACTTGCACACTGAGCCTTTCTGATTTAGCAATTCGCTATAATGAATGAGCAGTGGTCTCAGAAGGCTGAAATCCTGGACTTAAATCATCTCATACTACTTAGTGTTAAAACTCAGGAATTTAGGCTAGCTGCCAGTACCTCCCTGTGTTTCCAGCATGCAGGCAACCAGACGTTTGCTCTTCAATGTGCTGCTAACCTACACATGCCCACTTGGGGCATCCAATACACTTGAATTCAATAACCAATAATTTCCTGAAGTTTTCCATAATTTTTGTTAACTCCGATCTTTACATTTGCGATGAATTAACTGGCATAAGATTCTACCTTATTACCTCAAATTACCTTGAAAGCAATTTCATAATCTGCCACAATGACCACTGCTAAGCAGTCAGATTTTAAAAGCTCTTTCTTCAGAGGAGAATACACACATCAACTTGATTCTGTCTTAGCCCATCCACTTCATATCGGTGAAGTCAGGGATGGACCACGGCAGAGGTGTTGGAACTAGATGATCTTTAAAGGTCTCTTCCAACCCATCCCATTTTGTGATTCTGTGATCATTATTCAGTTGTCAGTGCTGATGGGGAAGTGGGAAGTGAAGCTCAGTTCCACGGGAACCTGAGAGCAGTTAAGCCAATGAGTTGACTGATCTCAACTGCAGTCTCAATTGCAATCATAACTTCCCCATCTACTGCCAAATAAAGATTTGCTGCTCCAAATATGAATTTCCACATACACTGCAGCATCATGCTATGGCCATAAAAGGTGTAACTAAATGGTTCCTCCAATTATGGAGAATTTTATGTGAGCCATACTCATATTGACAAATGTTATTAACAAGAACGAGACAGAAGAAATAAAGAGTACCACACAGATTGTGCACATTTCCTGAAAGGTATTACACTCAGGCTTCCTCAAAAGCCGATGAGATGCTTGGTTCATGAACTTCTGAATATTTAGCACAAAATCAAATACTCTCTTACCAAGGAGACATGAGATTCTTTTAAAAAGATACAAATATAGACCACTCCTCCTCACATACGCATTCAAACAGAAATAGGTATTACCCAAGAAAAGGAACACTAACGCCTTTTTACAAATGGGGATGAAGATCTTAAGAAAGTATGACCTGAGTACAAGAATTTATATTAAAAATGTAGAGGAACTGAGTAAGAAGCTGGAAATAATCAAACATATTTACATATTCTGTATTTGTGGAGCACCATACTATCCACAGGACAAAGAAAGAAAATGTGAGTTTTTCTCATTTTAGGAAAATGAGAAAAAAAATTTAGTCCACTCCTGGACTAAAGCAGAATGAGGTTGCTTCTATGGTTTTTCAGTAGTACTGCTATTGTTATCATGCCATACTAACACAACACAAATACTACAAGGATGGTAAAGTTGCTCAAGCTGTGAAACATCTGCATGGCACTGACCACCAGAGCCTGTTGAAAAGGCAGCAGCAGTTCCTTGCAGCACTTCTTCCTGCTCAATAACATAAGCTCGCTTTGTTGCAGAAAGCAGGAAGCGACGATTGACATTGATAATGATGCATTATCTGTGAAAAGCTGCATTCCAGTGTAAACAGCCATGTCAGAGAGCCCTCCCAGAGCTGCCCTGGATGGACACTCATAACGGGGCGCATTGGGCTTGTTACATACCCTTTTGCTCCTGAGGGTCCAGCATCACTGCTTGGTTTCCTTACTCGTGCTGGCACGCTTCCTGGGCAAAAATCCATTTCTCAGCATGAGCTCTCTCAGAATTAAACTCCCAAACGTATATACTGTCTGTCCTTCTGCTCTGTTAATTTGCTGTTTGCCTCAGCAGGAACACTTGTTAGCTGACAGTGTATTGCAAGGATACCGAAATGGGAAGACACGTTATTTTGCTTAGCACAAGGTATAGACAAATTAAGACAAATAAGAACTGGCTTAAATCACAGTCTGGAATCTCCCAAACGAGGAATGGTTTCCAGTTTTAGCACTTGCCTCCTTTGTCTGCCAAACTGGGGGTTTTTCAACAGTTAAATGTCTCCAGAAGCAATGAAACCTGAAATATTACTCGGAATTTCAAAGGTTCTACTGTTCCTCATCCAGGAAGTTTTCATCACCACTTCATGCTACAGAGGTCAAAACACACAGAAGTACCTTGTGATACAGCAACACCCAGCCTCAAACAGAACATCAGGTTTTGCTTGAAGGAGCTTCTCAAGTCACTATGTTCCTATCTTTTCCTTACATCAAGGCAAGAACTGGAGAACAAACTAGAACATGACAATTAATTATGGAATTGTCCCTTTGGACACCCAGCCAGAAGAGATGAAGGGCAAAGTGCTATTCCAAATCTTCCAAATCCTAGGCCAGGCTGGGAGTATTTTTTCTTTTTTTTTTTATGTTCAGTTCAGCTTATACTGCAGAAATTTCAACACTTGGGTCAATTCACAGGCTAAGCACCTCACCTGGCACCGGCATACATGCCTACAATATTTGATTAATAAATCCTCATTTATTCTCAGAGTTCAATACATATGCATAAAGCAGTGGACAGAAATAAGCCCAGAAAATTCATATACAAGTGTTCTGAAACTGTAACTAGTTCTACTGTATTTCTTTCTTTTGCTTCATAGGCCAGAGAGCATGGAAATAATTTACACTGTTATACCAAACTGAAGGGTGGGCTTTGGAGGTATCGTACCATCCCATCTGTCTTGTCCTCCAGTCACAGAACCAAATAATCCCTTCTACTCTTACGTTCCTCACTAAATTTCACGTAGATACAAACATGAGTAAAATGAAATAAATTAAAAATTTAGAAAATCTTAAAAAAAATTCTTTTTCCCCATCCTAGTTCAAAAGACACAGTTGAAAATCATGGTTTGAACTTAAGCTTTTGCAGAAAGGAGATGGACACAACAGAATAATGTAAATTATGTTTGCTTGTTGAGTACACTTCACATAAATTTGCCTCTTCAGTGTCACTGCTCTCTCACTAGATACAGTTTCTGGAATTAATGGGGAAAAGAAGCCCAGGTTCTCGACTCTCTTTCCCTTCTCTTCTGTTAGTACCCACATACCATATACATGAGGTTTAAGATAGGTTAATAGGATATATTTTGAGAAATTCCTTTATTGAATTGTTGGCAGCACATCAGTGCATGGATAAGCAACAAAAAGACAAAGCATGGAACAACACAACCTTTCATGCCTCAATAAAAACCTTTTAAGTGCATATGGAACAAGACAGATGTCCCTCCCCAGGCTCCATTTTTTTCCTGTCTCATAAAAGCGAGGCACCCATTAACCTCTTCTTTCACTGCTTTCTGACAGTATACAGCAAGAGCTAGAGATAAGTCATGATTTAAATTCTCTACTTCATAGGAAAAAGATTGCTCTGCAGTTAAACCACAGGTGTCAACCAGCCTAGATTCTCTTCCTGTTCCAATTAAAGTGTCGCTCTGTGAATAAGACTTGCCATCTGCAATATGAGGTTAATTATATTTATGTAAGGGCATTTTACAGCCAAGCTCATTCGTGTTTCTAAAGCTCCTAACTGAGGAGTCCAACTGGAAGTACTGTAGAAATGGAATTTAACATTTGTGAAAGATGTGAAACATTCTTTGCTCTGGAGGACATGATGCACCCAGGAACATCCCTGAAATCTAGTAAACTTCAATGACTGATGAATGAACTAGATGCACAGAAATGTATGAAATGTATCCATGTCTGGAGCCAAATTCAAGATAAGAATCTGTGTGTCCAAAGTCACTATAAAGCAATCTTCAGTTTCCAAAGATCCTAACCTGAAGAGAGAAGCTCACTAGCAAGAAGAGACTGATAGTAGAAAGCCCTCTTTCATATACGTGCAGACTCATAAATGACTTCTTTGGCAATCCACTCTTGATTCAGAGCAGCACTGAATTTTCCGCCCAATAAATACTGAAGAAATAACTTCCTGACATATTTTAGACAGCAAATGTCTACATTTACCAAGAAACATGTTCTTGTGAAAGATTCCCCTCTCAAAGATGAGTTCATGATGGAAGCTCTAAAGGATTCCTCTCCCAAAGCTTTCACACACCAAAAACGTCATAAATTCTTATGTATCTGCTTAGACTACATGTTTAGCAGCTTAATTTCAAGTTTTCCATTGTGCACAATCAGGTGTTCTGTTCTGGCTCTTCTAAAATGTTCATCTTTTACCTTCTGTCCAACTCCTTTTGGCTCATCGGAGTTTACTCTCAGTCATAACAAGATAAAGTTATTCTTCCTGTTTGGCTCAAAGGGCCCATCTTCTGCTCTCTGGGAGTGATGAAACAGGCGATGAGAGAGGCATCTCACAGTAAATCATTTGCTTATTCAAGCAAAATCAAGTACATGCAGAAGAGCTTCTCTCAACAAGAGACGTATCAATAAGCAGTAGGTCCTCTTCCTACAATTTGGCTCCTTTATTTGTGCCCCTCTGAAAACACTGACTTCATCCCCTTTGCTGAACATGCAAGGTCTGCATTATGTTCTGCACATTAATAAAAAAAAGCACAGAAAGAAATCATCTAAGGTAATATTCAAAGGACAAGGTAACAGCTAGGATCCACTGTGCTCAGCACCACAAAAAAAAAAAAAAAAAAAAAAAGAGAAATGTGGGTAATTTGATGTTTAATATACTTAATTTTTGTAATTTAATTGTTTGCTGGGATAAATTATCATGTGAAAATAGAAAAGGGAAATACTTCAGAGTCAGTTTCAACTATCACTGTTAAACAGATTCAAAAATACATTGAGGTAAATTGGGTCGAGTGTTTACTGAAACTAAAGGGGGCCTTTGAGAGCAGAGGGGTAGAGAGACAGAGGAATCTTTTGCTGCCTACACAACTCACAAATTAATTTTAACACATCCTTTGCAGGGCAAAAAGGAACAATACACCATTGAATCAGAGCAACTTGAAAGTGGTAGGGATTTGTGAAGGCAGTCATCTTAAACATGCCATGGAGAATGAAGGACACACACTGCGTCTGCCACAAATCACTCATTACAGCAACGGTGATATTTCAGGAAATATTCAGCACAAAACCCACCTGTAGAAGAAATCATTTTTGAATGGTAACCAGCTCCTGTAGCTAAGGGCACTCATAGCATCTTGCCATTTGATTATGACCTTTTCTCTCACAGCAGAACACTAAGCTGCTATAGCTTGAGATCACTAACTGCTGATGCAGAGACCGAGTGAGCAGTTCTTGATAGTCCTTTCCTATCAAAAGAACGTGTTCCATGAGGAAAAGACTGAAAAAGGACACGCACAACTGCTGCATTCAGGCTCTGTCTTAGAGTCTGTGATGTAAACAATCCAAATACTGCTGCTAAAGGCAACTGTTCATCGCAAAAAACGAAACTCAAAGGGAGGGTCTCAGGCATGCTTTCCTCCTGCTTCATTCAAGTTTCCACACAAAATCTGAAATATTGATTTAGCAGAAGAGGCTACTGTAGTGGTACTGACTTTGTATTGAAACATAAAACAATGCATCCTTAGAAAGAGCAAGGTTTGTCAAAGGGGGAATCACTGGGATGGCAAGAATGCTAATTATGCTTTACTTCCAACAAGGAATAGTCAGACTGTATTTAGCATAAACTATTTTTACTTAAACATTACTTAGTTACCATGACAGCACCTAGTGCTTAATTGCAGTCTCTAGCTTCCTGCTGTCCAGAAGAGAGATGACCTTTGACTGTTGCAGCCACATCCCATGTCCCTCTATAAACAAGATAGCTATTTAACACAGGTCTAGCACTCCTCAGCAAAGACAAAATCCCAATTTGTGCAGACACATGCACATCCTCCCATCGAAAGTGCCATGCTACAGTTAATTCTCACACCCAAGAGCCCACTACTATTAAATGAAATATTTTACAGCAAATCACTGAATGTCTTAAGATCAGCTACTTAGAAGCTGATCCATCAGCTGATCAGACATCCAACTAATGTTGGATTTATCTCTGCTGTAAGACATTTACCTCCGATTCCTCAAGAGTTCTGTCTTATGAAACAGTATTTTTGATTTTTTTATGCTCTATTTTTCCATAGTAAATAATGATAGCATTTGCTCAGCTATCCAGTATTCTCCCTTACTTTCACCCACTCACTGAGTGCACATTCTTGCCCTAGCTTTTGAACTGAAAAGCAAAATGAAGCAAAAAATATAAAAAAATCAACAAGTACTGCCTGAAAACCCGTAAGTTACTTCTTGAGCACTCAAATTCTTCAAAATAATACCTAGTAAGAACTGCTTTTTTTTTTTTCTGGCAACAATGAAAGCTTTATTATAAAACAGGAAATCTGCTCTATTAAGCCTGTGACAATGGTTCATTGGCTCAATCAGTAAATTCCCATACAGACCATAACTTGGTAAATGTAAGTTGACGCACATTCCCAGGCAACCTCCACCACTGAGGCATGAGGGATATAGGTTGCTGGATCCTGCTTAGCAATGAATTCACTTTTCTCAGTTTGCCAATACCCTCCTAAACTAAGTAATCCATGTGAGGAACAATTAGTACTCGATTTACATCGGAAGGAATCAGTATATTGGGTCTGAAAGAATATTGGCCAAGCTTGCTTCTACCTCTGTCCTTTGGTACTGATGTATTTATGGAGCAACCAGACAAACAAAAAGGAAAATAATATTAAAGGAGGGGAAATTACATGATCTGAAGTGTTCAAGACAGCAAATGCCTACCTACAGCAAACATATCTTGGTATAGAAGTTGCAGATTCCAGGCTGCAGTGGCTCCTTTAGCCTGAGCCACCTGATGTGCTAATTTTATTTATCGGCTACTACTTTATTATCAATCTATTTTCTGAACGGTAAGGTCTCTACCTCGTAACAGAAACACAACAGCTTTCATAACTCACCTTTCCACTCAGGATTATACCAGCCTCTCCTGGTCCTCCCCAAGGAAGCCACAGGCAGGAGAGCTGCCCCACGGTGCAGACTCCGTGCCCCAGAGAAGCAGACACCCCGTGGACAGACCCCAGCAGCGCTGCAAGCTGTCCCTTATGAGGAAAGCAGTAAACACCTTCAGCGAGACCCACACACCCCTCTCATTCCTGAAGCTCCACCAGCCAAGTCTCTGTGGGCAGAACAGCAGTGCAGGTTTCCCAGCTGGCATATTCCCACACTTACCCTGCAAATGAAACATAGGAGCAGCAGCTAGCAAAGAGGTTCTAGCCTCAATTTTGGGTCCCCAGGCATTTCAGCAGTGAAATACAATAAAATAAAATAATAAAAATGATACTGTACAGTTACACAATAAACCTGCTTTCATTCTCATCAAGGAGACAATAATAATGTGGCAATCTGTGGGAAAGCTGAGGCTGCCCCCACCTTTCGGAATTTATTTTATTTTAAGTCTACTTCATTAAAGTTTTTGGTTCTCTTAATTACCTATGTATCCTCCTGCTGCACCATAAAGCTGTGCAGCTGGAAATTAATTGGATTTTTTTTTTTTTACTATCACTTCTATTTCCTATCAGATTTTTACCCTATTACAAAAGGAAGTCTCTTAAAAGAGAAAAGGACTTTCTTTTGCGCGACTCACTTAAAATTGAGTGTACACATCCAGATTCAGTGGTCACGCTGTAAACCCTTGCTGCATCAACTACCTTTTAAGACTTCAGTAGTCAGGCTAGTTGTGCTAAAATAAGAAGGGCAGAAGAGTGTGTGCGGACCATGAAAGGCAGTCACACCTGGCTTCTGTCTGTCTGTGCACACGGAGCAGCATCCAAACGAAGTGAGGGTGCTCTTGAAGCTGAGGCAGAAGTCTTTCAAGCTCACTGTGTGCAGGAGCAATACATTTGTTATGAATACAAACTTTCATTTCTCCGATCAGCTACTATCCTGCCAGCAATGTCAAGGCATTATAAGAAGTTCAAATCTTGCTGTGGCTGCTTCCCTATCGCAAACAGCAATCTGTAAGCCATTGACCTTTCACTGTCAGTTGACAAGAGCAGCTCTAGAAGCTACCAGAGTGTGTCAGCATGAGGGCTTATCTTAAATGGCATTATTGACCCAGAAAGCAACTTCTTTCTCTAGCTAGCAAGAGAGTAAGCAATAAAAAACACCATTACTTTTTCCACACATAGGTGTGTGAACTAGATCATTAGTCTTTATTTAAAAGACATATGATCAAGTTCTACCATTAAAATGTGTGGAAAAAACTACTTCATTTTCAGGACGAAAAAAATGACAGGCGTAGAGATTCCCATATTGAATACTGCATAAAAATGCGTCGTAACACAAATTTGGCAACACACACAATCACCCCAAGATCTCACCTTCTGGGGAGATAAGACCAGTACATGTCTGACATGCCTCTTACCCAGCTGCTCTTGGAAGGTTGTGTGGGTTTGACCCTCAGAAATCCAGCAAATGTCTTGAGTCTGTTCAGAGTTTGGTACCTTTCCACCAGCTTCCCCATTACAAAGAAATTATAGAAAAGCTGACGTCTGTAAACTGCAGCCTAAGATACAACTATAGCAGTACTGGCAGATACCACAGTGGTAGAGATCGCCCGTGTGTTAGCTAATACAACTATCCATAAAGTACCTTACAAAGGAAGGAACTAGAAGACTTGACTGGACAAATGCTCTCAGACACATGATCTGATTTTCTGGGTTTTTTTGAGTGGTTCTTTGGGGACCCAGGAGTTTGTATAAACTTCAGCCCGAGATGGTGAATGAAGCAAGTTTCTGACTGTTTAAGGGCTGTTTGCAGTCAAGAGTCAAATCGTTTAAAAGCCAGAAAGCAATTGGACCAAGCAATACAGAAGTCTAGGAAGCTTAAGTTGAGAGAGAACAGGAAATCCTCCTCGACTCATCAAATATTCTAAGTTTGAAGATTTATTCTGTCGTATCTTTTTCCATACACTTTCTTAAATCATCTTTACATAGAAGTACATTTTTAAAAACTGATTAAATAAAAGTTAACCTCTGACACTTGAACAATTATTAAAACTGCTCATGAAGCTTTCTCTTTTCCTTCTGCTATGAAATATTAACCACTCAGCATCTGAAAGGACTCTAAGGAGAATCTTGTATATCATGATTCATCCATTAGTGAAATAAAACTTAAAATGAATATTTGAATGCTTTGTTAAATTGATGTCTTTCAGGACAGGTCTAAGGCTCCAAGTGCTCTCAGTTATTCTGAAAGCTCCACTGAAATCTTCAGGCAGGAGAAAAAAAAAAAAGAAAAAAAAAGCTTTATAGAAAGAAATATTGTGTTGAAATCTTGCTGTCTGATCATTATGTTGACATGTCCCTTCTCAGCATTTCAGTTTAGCTTAACAGATACTGCAGCATATCTTCCAGTGTATTACCTGTACTGAAATAAGATCTCTCCTCTTAAAAAGAGAAATTTGCCTCCTTTCTGAAGAAAGCATTTTTTCTGCTTTCTTTGTTTGGGCTCAATTCCATGTGAAGTATTCAGAAATGAAAATATCCAGTCTTCTGCACAAAATTTAGTTCTTAAAATGCTGCTATAAGCATTTAAGTGCTCACAATGAATTAATGTCACTGAAGTTGCGCCTGTTCAGGTGACCCATTCAACGCATCATTTGTAATGCTGCCTAAGGAGCCAGTTTGCTTTCTGAATTCCTGACATTGTGTTAAAAGATTATGACGACTCAGGCACAGAAGTTTTTGTACTTCATCATAACAGCTGTCCACATGTACACTCTTAGACTGTTGCAAGTGCAAGGTAATGTGATTTATCTTAGTCTCTTTTTATAGACCTAAGTGAAAGAGACAAATTCAAATCATCTCGAATTTGCTGTAAGCCAAGACCATGCATTCACATTTACCAGGTATTAGCAAACTTGCAGAGAACTTATCAAGCTGATCACGCATCAGAGCCCTAAGAGGAGATTAGAATAATATTACAGTGGCATCTGGATGAAACTGTATTGAAGTTGATGCTGTGACATCCAGTTTTCATTCAAAATAAATTGTTACATTCTGATGTAGCCTTAGATAGCTAAAATAGGAACCATTATGCAAAGCTGAATGCAGAGCTGCTCAAAAGTTACACCCTATGTTCAGAAGAGGTCTGTGGTGCAAAATGTGAACACCGAGAATTAGCCATTACATAGTTCAAAAATCCATGGAAGATGTGCAGAAGAGGAAACCAGAGAAGCACCAACAGTGTGGTGCTGCAAGAGAGGCACTTTTAGGGGGCTGAATTCCAGCTGGAAAAGGCTCAGAGCTAAGCCTTGCACTTGCCTAGGAAACGTTCGTATTTCCTTCCCCAAAGCAGAGATGTTGATACAATCTTCAGAAGCAAACAGCGTATCCTTTCAGTGCAAATACCTTGCGAGACCATGATCCCAGCCAACCTCTCAAGTCAAAAAGCATAACAATAGTGTTCCTCTTTCCCCACATGGAAACAGCATTTAGCTTCAACTTACATTCTGAAAACTCCCTCTTTTTGGTCAATTACACAAACCACGCACTAATCTACCATCCCACAGTGTAAGTCATGCTGAATTGCACTGCCCTTTGGCTTTGTGTAGCTGCCTCACCCTTTTCTGTCCTTAATATTAATAGTCCCTTGCAGGTGCTCCTTCTTTCATGGTACCAATGCAGAGCTGTAGCAATAGCTAATTTCACAGTTATCAGTGCTAATGGGACATGCCGTGAAATTGTCTCATTTCCGAAGGAGTCACTACACAGTTGCTAAAAGAGAAAAAAAAAAAAAGCCATGCATCAGCGGGAGTGACCTGTCTATAAATTTAACAAGGTTAGTCTTTCTAATCTGTCACAATACCTGCACACCTGTCTTACTTTCATGTTAATAATAAAAATGTCCTGATGGGGTTTTAAAATTATTTTATGACAGCAGCAACCGTCAGTTTTAACAGCAATACATGAAACGAATTCAAAAGGTGCCAGAAGAGCCTTCAAACAAAACCACTAGCCAGACAGAAAGAGCTCCTTCCCGGCCCCGAAGGTGAATGCCTTAAGGCACAGGTTTGATTGCCTTATTACCTTGGTTTGCATAGCTACAGCTGTTATTAGCAGTCATAAAAATCGTTCAACTGTGTTTGACTTGGAGGCCTCTTCCTGCAGTGAATTCTATAGACTTGACTAGGTGCTGAGTTATGCTATATTCTCCTCTGTTTGCTCTAGATTTACTGCCATCTCAGCTAATGAAAGCAAGAAGAGAAGGAGCACATCCTCAACTGAACACCAAATTAAGCCCTGTCAGTGTGTGCTGCAAACCGCTAGGGACTGGGCAGCTCTCTTCTGGCCCCTTTCAGAGGCTCAGCAAAGAGGTCAACCTGCAAGCTTCAGGCTATGCACGTGCTATGATACTCCACTGAATGAAATAAGCATTTCCTACGCAACACCAAACATTCTCGGCTTTCTATGTATACTCCTAGTTTGCTTCTGTTTTCCAAGCTAATTGTGATTTTGCATCCAGTCATTGCATGCAACTTCAATCGTGTTTTCAAGCACATTTGTTTCGGTTGGCCATTTTCAATTTGCAGGTCTTTTTCTTGACGGAATCCAAGCTGAGTGTGGTTTTCCAGGAGCTAGCTGAACACCACATTAGCTGAAGCTGGCCAAACATTTAATTCAAATGCATGCAATGATCTTTTCCCCAGTTCAAGTAATTTGCATTTTGGTCTGCAGGAACCATCATAATCCATCTTCACTATGACAGCTTTACAGTAAGAAAGTCACACTCCCACTTTTCCCTTTAGGTCCCTTGTACACTTCAAGCATGCTGACTATCCATTCCCAGATGGAATTTAGCACACACTCACTTGCAGTCTGTTTAATTAATACCATTCCCCATCTCTCCTGACCAGATAAATAACATCAGATGAAGAACAAAATTTTCTCCGCAGCACCGATTTAAGATGCTTCTTCTGTTTAGGCAATACAACCCCTTTACTTCCCTAAGATAGCATTTAAAAGATCAGTGATCAATTTGAAGATAAAAACTACAGACGTTTTCCAACTTGAACAGTTCTGAAAAGTGAATAATAGAGGGAAAAGGGGCACTGGCTCAAGTCTGGCTTTGCTCTGCAGCACTTTCTGAAAAGGCAGGAAGGAAAACAGTTGAACATTCACAACCTAAAGCACTAATAAATGGTGAACATTTCTGAAAGAGAATATTCTTTCAAATTCAGACAGTATAACCAATACTGAGAACTTTGGATGGGCAAATAATCACCACTGAATTCATAAAGAATTATTTTCTCTTAAAACAGAACCCAGATCAACCTAGAAGTAGACTTTATGCAGCCTTAATGATCAATGCAGTTTCAACCATTTCCTATATAGAAGAAGGGCTGTAAAAGACAAATGACAGTCATATACAAAGTCTTACACATTTTCCCACCTAATGCATTTAACTTTGGAAGGCAGCGCTCACAGTAAATACTGCTAGTTATTTGCTGTTTTATTCATATTCATTCCTTGTGTATATTTTCACAGCAGAAGTGGCTCACAGCACATAGACAGCATGTACTTGCAGTTCCTGCTATAAATTATTACCTATCTCTGTAGTACCTTAATCTCAGATGGACACGTAATTTGTGAAATATCTAAGACCCTTGTGATTCTTAATTTCTGCCTCGTTGTAGGCCTATTATTTCCTAATCTTTAACATTAACATCTGATAATGCTTATTCTCACTCTTTTACACACCCTGGTCACTTTTTCTGTTGGCAGCCTAAGAGACAGGAGAGGACAAGAACAAAAAAAAAAAAAAAAAAAAAAAAAAAAAAAAAAAAAAAACAGACATTTGGAAAACTTTATAACAAAAGTCCAGAAGATTTAAAGAGAATATCAGCTTAAAATAATTGTCTGGAAGTACCCAGTCAAGACTTATACTTAGTTCTTTCTCGAAAAAGTCAACTTAAATAAGCTTCAACAGGCTATTTCTCTATTTTTATTTTTTTTTTACACAGTAGCAATTAATATCTCTTTTCTTCTACATAGCACACAGACAAAAAGTCACAGCCCCAAGGAGTTTACACAATAACCTAAACTGACAAAACACACTCCACTCTGATCTAAAAATAAATAGCGATTAAAATTAGTGCAGGAACTGTTGGTTGATATTTTTTATAGGCAAACACCAAGATTACATTAACTGGCCCACTGGGAATAAAACAGATTTACAATAGATTTAATTAAATGCATCTAATGAAGTCCAAATATAACAACAACAAACAGGCTCATCATCTGAAATATAGCAAACCATTCTGAACTGTAATAAATTTCTCATGTTTATCTTCAATTTTCATTTTGGCTTTCAGCACCCCACAGAGAATTTTTATTTGCTCGTGAAATGTTTTGGATTTTTCCCCTTCAACTTGTTTACTCAATTTGTAACATAGAAGTTTCAGAAGTTACTTTTAAACCAGTTTTTGAAAGGAAGTCTTTATTTTAATTAAATTTTAATAGAGCATCATGAACCGATTTTCTGCTCCACAGTGACATGCCAAAAGAAGGATTGCTGACTAGAGGTCAGTGGGAGTGCAGTGATGTAATCTATATGAATGAGAAAAAAAGTCTCCTGTCTCTTTGCAATGTATACTGTAGACATTTGCTAAGTCATTTACACTAGGACAAAGGGAATACACCATGGGTATGAACTAGCTCCAAACAGCACAGTACCATTCTATATGCAGGTTAATAACAATAAAAAAAAATCCTCCTGAAATATTTCTCTAGAACTGCTTCTTAAGAAGTATTCTTAGGATGGGCTGAAACACTCCCCACTCATTTCCTTTCCAAACATTTCCTTTTAAAAAAAAATCAATGCTGATTCTTTATTTTTTTAATGTCAGCAGAATGGCATATGATTACTAATAGCAAGAGTTATGATTGCTGGTCTGTCACCAGAGAAGTAAACTTGATTTCACATTGATTTTAGATCAGAACCTATCCTGAAGTTTCTCAGCATTTACCTTTGGAAAAGAAGGAAAGGAGTCTTACCAAGAGGAAATGAAGAGGAATAAAAAGATATATTTGTGCGTGTACAAGCAAAAATACGTGTGTACAAAAATTAAGAAACCAAAACATGGATGCCCAAAACATCAGGAGTGTAATCAATATACGTATGCACTAAAACCAAAAATTCAGGAGGTTGTAGACTAATTCTCCAATACTTCCCACCACTGAGTTGCTCTGCTCATAACAGTCACAGCTATAGAAGCTGTACAAAATGGGGGCAGCGTAGCCCTTTGACCAACCCGGAGGTTGAAATACACATTCCTGCGTAGCATCCCCTACTGACAATGGATTTCAATGCACACAGTGTCCGGTCCTATTGAAGAAACAGATGGTTATGAAAGTGTATGAAAAAAAGTCTACAGTTTCAAAGCTTGACTTTTCAGCAGAACAGCATTATGGAACATTCCCTAGGAGCAAACAGAACATTGTATGAGGGTGACAGGGTTCTAGCTTGCTGGAGCTACTTTTACTAGGAATTAAGGAGTAAACAACTGCTTTTATAAGGAATTGAATAAACAACAGGGGAGATATATCCTGGACTCAGAAGCTTGTTGAAAGAATTATTTTCAATAATGCTAAAACCTAAAAACTTCAGAGGTCAATTTAAAACTTCCATAGCCTTGATCTTCCCAAGAGCACACTTTCAAATGAATCCCTCTAAAACAAGCTCGTTTCCAATCCTTTTTTTCTTTCTTTTTTTTTTTTTTTTCCAGAAAGCACAGTAGCAACTTGTCGTAAATGCTAAAGTGCATGGAATCTGTGCAGTTGATAAAAATTCCAGCTCAAGTTGTATTTGAAGATTAAAAGAAATCAACATCAGTTTCATGAAACCGACTTCTGGCCAGTCTCCTCTGCTTCTGAAGATTTTCCAAGTTGTTGTGAACCCTTAGAATTTCTCCATCTTATAATCCACTCTGATACTGATTCTTCCAGGAAGCCACAAATTTAACTTCCACAAATAAAATCACAAGGTGACCCTTATTGTCCAGAGCATGAATAACAGAAGAAAAGGTTATTTTCTCAACATTTCATAAACTCATGGCACTCATCTCAGGCACACCCTTCACTTTCCTGTAAATGGGATTTGTAACATATAAAGCATGGGATAAAAAACTTTGTTTCATTCAAATCTATTGCCAAGGTTTAATTTTGATGTACAAAGTATTTTGAGTCCTTTTACAGGAATGGACTTTCAAGTCTGCAAAATGTTATACAGTTACTGCTCCAGATCTTTCAGTCAGATTTATATTAGTATTCCCCCAGTAGAATTTAATTTTTCCCCCATTCCATGTCAGTGCAACATTTAAAATGTCTAGGGAGCAAATTCTCTATCTACATAAGCTCAAACCTTGCTCTAGTGGAGCTGTGGCTATTGACTGCCTTTCTATGGTATCACCTGTGGATTCTCCAAGAAACTACAGAGGCATTTCTACTTAAATGCAATAAAATCAGGCACAATACTAGCAGCAATAGCTTACAGGCATTACCCAAAAAAAAATTTCCCCTCACAGATGATATAAAAATGTCTAGCGGATAAAATGGGAACCTAAGAGCAATCAGTTATTTTACAGTATTCCTGTTAAGCAACTAATAGGTACCCTCCTCCTCTCTTACACAAATGGAAACCAAGCCATAATAAGCCTCCACTGCCATGCTTTAAGCCACCTATACTGGAGCAAATATGAGAAATAAGGTGCTATACTATTTATCTTCATCAAAGATGAATATCATAGATACCACAAAATGTCTAGAGCCTCCTTGCACTGCCGGCTGTTCCCGTTTCAGAGGCAAAGGATTGAGGAGGCAGGAAGAGGAGGAAAATGTTCATAATATCTGATTAAAATCACTGAGCAGTGAATGGAAGAGGAAACAAAGAAACCCACATCACTGAGCCTGTAATATCTCATAACCTGCATAACCCCTCTCTCAAGTTCCTTTCCAGGAATCCTGCTCTTGCTGCTGTCATCAAGTATCCACATTTTACCTCCGTTTGTGTAAGTAGGAATAAATTTTGATGAGATGATCTCTGGTAATGTTTAAAGAGATCTTTGCAGAGGCTGAAGTAGAGGACAACAGGAGATAATCAGCTTCAACTGCTAAATTCTGGCTAAATGGCACTTCCAGGAATTCAAGATTACACAGATAAAGACCTTTGTGATGGCTGAATAGGGCAGAGAATCACAAAGCTGGTAATATAAGAACTGATTTTTTTTTTTCCTCCAAAGCCCTCATTTAAAAAATAAAAATAAATTAAAAGGGAAAAAGAAAAAGCTTTAGGACACTCTGATACTCTTATGATTCGTCAAGAAGTCCTGGTGGTCAAGAACCCTTACCTGTGCTGTTCTCATAAGTCACATGAAGAGTAGCTGGTTACACTACTTGCTGATCAGGACAAATGATGATATGTCTGGTTTTCATCAAAATATAAAAAAAAAAGAAAAAAAGAGAAATCTTCCACAAGCTTGCAAAACAAGCATCAGTTCAACCTGCCTAACATTGCAAGGCTCTTCATGGTGCATTTCCTAGAAGCTGATCCAAACACAGACAAAGCTTTTTGAGCACACTTGCCCTGTCAGTCCTGTCTGTAATCACCACCACGATATACCTTCATGGTACAATTGAGAATCATGTCGCATCCATTTTTTTTTTTTTTTTACCTCCTGCACATTGCCACTGAACTTTGCACAAAGCCTTCACAGATGAGAAAAACTGATCAATTAAGAATTTTTTTATCTCACTACTATAGATTTTCTTCTGATGTGTTCTGTACAATTTCTTTAATAATACTTGAATTAATTTTCCATCTTCTATATTGCACTGCAATTGAGAAAATATACAAGAATAAAACAGAGGTGATTGCGTTCATGGTTTAGGGTTTCCAACAAGCAACACTGCCTACCTCCAGTGGCCTTAAACTTGTCAGGACTGAAGGAAAAATAAAGCCTCACAATTTTCCTTCTTGACACTGGTTACATCTTTATAAACTCCTGAAAAGATGGAAGAGCTGAATACATCCTCCTGCAAAAGTCATAGTAACTAACAGTCTCTTCTTGTACTTTTAATGGCATTATATTGCCCTCTGTTGCAATGAGAGCATCATCTTCAATAGCCCTTCGAAATTTAGCATGGCTACAGGCCACTGTACGTTCTGATCTAACCTAAAGTATCTGAGGCCAGAAAAGGAAACAGCAATTATATGATGAAAATAAAACATTTACTGGGAATTTTTCCTTCCTCTGACACTTGAGGAAATAAATTAGTGACAAAAAAATCTTAGTCTCAAACTGGCTTATATTTATTTATTAGCTATATCTTTCTTACAGGGAAGAAAATATTACTCTACATGCATTCAATATGAAGTATTTTTCAAAACTCAGCCTAAACACCTTTTTTTTTTTTTAATAGCATTGACTTTCTTGAAAAGTAATAATGCCATAAAAGGTATAAAGGAATTGCAGAATTCACATCACAAGAATGCATTGCAATTAAGCAGTGAGACTCTGAACCATACTTGCTGTAGATCAATGCAGCCACAATGAAACTAGAGAAGCAGAAGTGACATCATCAAGGATAGTTTTAACCTTTAGTTCTTTTTGTCTTTCCCATTAGCCAAAAGCCTTCGCATACACTTCAACAGCTATTTAATAAACACAAGTACATGCTGCTATCAGAGATTTTAAGACTCACTATTTGAAGCAAAGCACACCTATAACATATGCATGTACTTGATTCAAAGAGCTGTCACAACAGAAACGCCTCACTTACGCTCCTACCTACACAACTAATGCCTTGCACTGGTTGCAGTATAGTCATGGGACATTTGCATCTACCAGTCAGACTTTTTTTTTTTTGACTTACTAAACCAAAGTCCTCTGATACTTTCTTTAATGATACAAGTGATGACAACTGTCGTGCTCCCATGCAAGGCAGAGCTACAGATGCTCCTGCTGAGACTTCCTAGTGACATAAAGCACAATAAGCACAGACCAACCCCTTGGAAGATGAGGGCTCATTACCCTTCCTTTCCCTTCAACCTTTGGAGCAATTCTAAGTTCAGCTACAGAAAGGTTAGGTGGGTGTGAAAGGTGAAGAGCACTTTCATTTCTCTTCAGAAAAGACTGTGGGTTTAAAAAAAGATGGTTTCATTAGCTGGGAGTGGCTTTTTCCTCACGCCATGCAAATGTAATCTTCCTTACTCTCCACAGAATAGAGCTAGGCACAATCAAAGTTCAAAAGTTGCTGGATAATCAGCCTTATGCTTTCATTTGTCAAGAGGAGCAACTCCAACAGATTTCTTAGCTCTACTACTCCGACGCAGCCATGTCAACTGCAAGCCAATTATCCCGGAGTGAGAGAGAAGAGTTTGGTCCCAAATGTATTTTATATGACAGCACACATCTCTCACATTTGCAGTGGTCTGGAATAAAATAGTTGAGTTGCATGGGACCTTCAAGATCACCTAGCTTGACTGCCTGACCATTTCAGGGCTAACCATAAGTTAAAGAATATTATTGAGGGCGTTGTTCAGATGCCTCCTGAACACTGACAGGCATGGGACATCAACCACCTCTCTATGAAGCCTGTTGCAGTGTTTGACCATCCTCATGGTACAGAAATGTTTCCTAAAGCCCAGTCTGAACCTCCCTTGGCCCACACATCCTGCCATCGGTGATCAGGGAGCAAAGCCCAGCACCTTCCTCTGCGCCTCCTTTCCTCAAGGAGCTGCAGGGAGCAGCAATGCCACCCCTCAGCCTCCTTCTGTCCAGACTGGACAACCCAGTGAACTCAGCCTCCCCGCCCTTTTGACAGCTTTTTGCCCTCCTCTGGACACTTTCAAGTACCTTAACATCCTTTTTATATCGTGGAGCCCAGAACTGTGCACAATATTGCAGGTGAGGCTGCACCAATGCTAAATATAGCAGGAGAATCACCTCTTTTCACCTCATTTTGGTTATGCTGTGTATAATGCATCCCAAAATGCAGTTTGCTCTCTTGGCTACCAGGGCACACTGCTGGCTCACGTTGAGCCTGCTGTGACCAGCACCAGATCCCTTTCTGCAGGGATGCTCTACTGCTACTCGCCTCCCTATCTGTACCTGTGTCTGGCACTACTCCATCCCAGCTGCAGATCCCTGCGCTTACCCTTGTTGAATTGCATGCCATAGGTGACTGCCCAAGGCTCCAACATATCCAGATCTCTCTGCAAGGCCTCTCATCACTCCAGACAGTTAACACCACCTTCCAGTTTAGTATCAGAAGCGAACCTGCTGAGGATGCACTTCCCTCCAGCATCCAGATCACTGATAACAATGTTGAACAGGGCTGGCTCTGGCAGTGAGCCCTGGGGAACCCCACTAGTGACTGACCACCAGCCAGATGCAGCTTCATTTATTCTGACCCTTTGAGCTCTGCAATCAGGCTAGTTCATTACCCGGTGTAGCATGCACCTGTTCAGCTCACAGTTGGACAACTTTCCCAGAAAGATTCTGTGAGGAACAGTATCAAAGGCCTTAAAAATACAGAAAGATCACATCTACCACCATCCCTTCATCCACCAAGTGGGTGACCTTACCATACCATTGTATTAAATTACTATGACAGTGTGAGCACTGCTCGGCAACAACTGGAACATGTGTGTTATCAACATTATTCTCATCCTAAATCCGCAATGCAGCACCATACCAGCTAGCAGAAGAAAATTAACTATCCTAACTGAAACCAGGACAGTGGCACAACGGGATTGCCTCGTCCTGTGCTTTTGAAAGGTGGTTCTTAAAAAATGACCAGCTATCATGGACCCCTAAACCTTCTCAAGCAGATTCTCGGCAGACACTGCTAACTAGCTCCCTAAGTAGCTTAAAGTCTGCTCTCTTAAAGCCCAGGGTTGCAACTCTGCTGACCTTTTTTGTCATTGCACCAAAAATTTTGAACTCAGCTATTTCATGACAGGGGAAAATCCAACCACTTTAACTCAAATTCACTGAATTAAAGAGATAACTGTTCCAGCAGAGAGTCTGATGTTCTATTTCTGGTGCCATTTCAGAAACTCGTTATAGAAAAACAATGGTTTTACATGATAGCTATGTGGAATCACTTTTCAGAGTTACATCAGCCTCTAGCTATTTGTTCCTTACTTCCCAAAAGCACATCATAGTATCAAAGAAAAAAAGCCTTGTCAGTTTATTTTTATTTTGCACAGTAATGCAATTCTTCACATTTTAAAGCCTAACACTTTTCCTAAGCAAAATAAAAGGAACAGCATAATGTATTTACTATGACATTACTAAGTATAATCTTAATGTCTCACTTATGATGTAAAACAAATGTCTCTGTCAAGTGAACAATACATTGATTTGCGTCTTCTTTGAGTAGTACCAGTTAGAAATCTAAAGGAAAACTACTAGAAATTTGCTTTCTAATTATTTTGCCATCACTCCATCCTTCCACATCTCAATCAGACTGAGTTACCTTTGTACAAACATCTCTATTTTGTCTCTTCTTGCAAAGGATGTAGAACAATAGCAAGATATAGGAGGAATGTCAGCGATGGGACTGAATCTTTATGCAGCTTTAAAGACCAGCACACTGCTTATAGGAATGATTCAACCCAATGGTGTTTTTTTGTTTGTTTGTTTTGCTTTTGTTTTTAGAAGCCCTGAATCTTCACACTTTAGTAAGAAATAAAAATAAATATAAAAATAGACAAAGAATTCTGAAACATACAACAACTACATCGAGCTCTGGCAATGTTGCTGGAACTGTTGGAAAAGCACTCTTCACTAATCTGTTTATTACAGGCCTCCATCCAAAACGCAGCACCAGTCATCTGTTGTCATCTGGTGTTTATCTTTCACCAGGTTCAGGCTCTAATCTAGGCTCTCTCTCCAGCTGCTACTCAAGGGCCACTTTCAGAACAGAGGGACAAAGAGTCTAAGAGATGACTAAGTACATCAGAACCCAACTCCCAGTCAGCCCAGTTACTCCCGTGCTGGAAAGCTTCCCTGCTGGTTTCAGGAATTGTAGTCCTTAGCAATGTATTGGATGTATTCAAAGGAAGCTTTCTCCATAGAATATGATACCAATTGTCTTATGCTATATGGAAATTTATCCTTAACTTTATTATCCTAACAGCAGAAAGGTTTTGGCGGTGGTTTCTTTTGTTTGTTTTTAACTGCTCACATAAACATACAACCTTTTTATGAATTTTCTTAAGCTTTTGGCCTCAGCGCTATTTCCATGGTAATAGGTTCCACAGAACTGTATATTGCATAAAAAGCATATTTCCTTTTCTCACTTCCAAATTGGCTGTCTTAACTTTTGAATTCCTGTGTTCATGAACTATGAAATAAAGCATAAGGACAAGCTGACCATTTTACTCTGATTCTGTGCCACCTTATTTACAGTGTGGGAGACAAAGGGAGAACTTTATTTTAATGCATTAATTTGTCATCTCCCTCTCTCCATGTCATCTCCACATCATTTTTTCTCACTGTTCAGCCATCTCTCAATTTATCCTTTTGTTCAATGATGCAAGCAATTAGCACAGCTATTATTTCAGAAAAGAAACTAGTCTCACACTTGGACAAAATTCTTAAGCAACAGAGCAGGGGAGGAAAGCAAGACTACAAATCCTCATTAATTGTGATCTTCTGGCTTTCACTAATTTACAGGATTAACTCACTCCTGTAATAGTCCACAGATTTCTTCCTCACATCACAACTGAGTCATGGGGTTTTCATACTCATAGGATAAGCCTACTTAGCTCTTTTCAGTCCATGGGATACCCTTTACCTCCTTCTTCCCTTGGTCACCCTGGTATCATGAAGGGGGAAAGTAATGATTCTAAGGTCATTAAGCCATGCATAAAAATGCCGTAAGAGATCAAATCACACCAAGGTAATGCAAAAAAAAAAGAACCTCCTCCTTTAGTTAGCACAGACTTCAGTTCTCCCTCTTGATGGTATTAGAAAATCCATATACAGCTGGGCTGTTAGTTGAGAAGGTAGACAGGAGGAATAAAATACAAATAGCCAACTCCTGTAATATACAAACTGAATGATCAAACAATCATGGCAAAACGTCAGCTCATGACATACAGTGACTTCAGTAGGGTCATATCTAATTACTAGTAATGTGGTTTAAAAAGGCTTTTAGAGGAAAGCTACTTCAGAGATAACAACTAATGCATGAGGAACAAGGGCAACAGAGATAATTAAGTGGGGATATTAATTTTAGTGCCAATGAATTTGTTTGACAATCTGTTCTTTGGTCCAGTCAAACAAACTTTGGAAATAAAATTCCTGCACTTTCAGTCTACAGTCTCACTATGAGTTACTTTGGCCAAAGAATGAAAAAAAAAAAAATCAGCACAAGAGTTTGCATGCATTTGTTCAACATCATCACTTATGAGCTTGTAGTAACAAGAACAAAGTTTTCTATGTTGTTCTGGAAGCCACCATACTCAATTAAAATCTCATGCATTTCATGACTGAATGCAAGCCATCCAAAATATTCTGGGCCACAACCTAACTGCACATGGGCAAAATACCTCCTGCATTACAGATCTTGTACGGAATTGAGTGTGGTCACATAAGAACATGGTACTAGAAGGGCCAGTACACAAATTTCCTTTTCATTTATTGCTAAGATGCTTTGACAAAATAGGTCTAGCTCTAAGAAGCATGGAATAATTATAGAAAATGCCCGTTAATGTACAGATGGAGCAAGCAACATGATTTCTGTACCCTGCATTATATGCTTCAGAAGCTACTTAAATTATCCTGGCACTGCTGTAGCAATCATTAACATTTTAGCTTTATCCTGCTGAACACTTTAAGAAGTGACAGCAGAAGCAAGTGGAAGAGAAATAAATTAGACAGTAGACACTTAGAAAATAAGGTTGGAATCAAAATCCTGGATGAGGATACCCCACACACAGGCTTTGGCTCTGTATCTGAACTCTCCATCTTGTGCCCAACTCTAATCACTACCAGTTTCTTTCTAAAAGGCTGTGCCTGAAAGAACTGATGTGTTATGAGACAGCCGTGACCTAAGTAAACTCCAAACAAATCATTCATCACTGCAAAACTCCAGAACAAACTGGTTCTTTCTCAGAGAACAGTGTTCTTCTAAACACATATTATACATAAAGAGGAAATAGAAAGCACATACTGTAGGCTTTCATCAATTGTACACAAAGCCTTTGATAACTCTCTGAATAGGCTTGAGATCATTATGCCCAGGGCCAAGTAATGCTCTGCAGTTTAAGATCTCATTTTCCAAAATTTTGGTCAAAAGGGTCTTTTTAAGTGCAGCAGAGAAAGGAACACTTTTTCCTTGAATATCATGATCACTCAAATCCTTACATGTATCATTTTTTCTACACCTAATTCAAACTTCACAATCTCAAGGTCTGAAGCAGGAGGTACTCACCCTATCCACATCAACAGCCAGGTTTTCTCCTCCCCATTCTTCCCTTTCAAAGCCCACATTATTCCTGGAGGAACTGGCCTTTCCCAGTTCTCTGTTTTTTCTCTTACCTTTCTGTCACTCGGATCTGCAAACCATGCTGTGTTAATCTTGTTTTGTTTTTAAACAACCTACTTAAAATTTAGATACACTAAAAGATTCTTTTGCAGATTCAGGAAGGTAACCAGAGGTGGTCCATGGACCAAGGAAATGCCCACCATTTTATGTTCGGCAGTTCATACCATCCTTTTGGTTTAGAGGCATACTAAAACAGGAGAACTATGCTGATCATTTTAGGAACAACTACTCCTAAATAGTGGTGAATTTTACTCCAAAGTGTTTTACTGTAACCACCTTAATCCAGTCGCCTATTTTCCACTCATTTCCCTTTGAAAGCTAACCCTACATCAGCCTGAACTACTACGGACTCAAATCTATCTCATGCTCATTAATGTGGTGGTTTTGTTTCAGATATTTTAGCAGCTTTGGATAATAACTACTAAAAACATTATGCATTTAATTTGCTATCACATTTTGTATAAAATTAGTAGAAGCAGTCATCTCAATAAGGTATTTGGACTTTGCAGCTCCTACGATAGCTCAACCATTTCTTGTTCTTTAAAAGCATTTTGTGACAACTGGTATGTAACATAGGTGTGCTGACACTGTGATATCCTGTAATTCACATTAACAGCTGCACATACAATTACAGGCCTTCCCAAGTAAAAACCTGACCAATTCCAAGGAGTTTTCTCTGAGCAAGCAAGGACTGAAATTCCTTTGAGTGATAGAGAGATCAACAGAAGCCTTTACAAGTGTTAAAACACAGTCTGATCCCGAGGGCATGCATAAAAATGCTACCTGCTGGTGACTGAAAGAGCACAATTTTCAGACTCTATTCAATTCTACTGAATTTCAGCTGGTATTTTCCAATATGTAATCATCAGAAAGGGATCACAATTACCCTCTTCAAGTAAGCATTTCAGCATTCCCGTGTTCATAGGAGGGTCTTCATGGGCCATACGTTTTGAGATTAATCAGTTCCCTTTCCCTGCCTCTGATTCCCTGTCTCACAAGAGGGCTGCTTACCAGCAAAATTTGATTCAGCTCCTTACAGAAAACAGCATCAGCTGTTCATTTGTGAGTCAAGCCTAGGGAAGATCACAGGGTTTTGGAACCAGATCTTTGTTTCTGTCTACTCAAAGAGTGGCTAAACACAGAATGATATAAAACAGGGATGGTGAGGACAGATGGGGTCACGTACTCCATCTCCTAATCTCCAGGTAGGGACTATTTTGTCTACGCACTACTTAGCAGATAATTCTCTGACTTACTCTTTGGAGATTCCATTCGTGAGTTCCCGTAATGCCTCCACGAAATTTATTTGAACTGTCTGTATCAGTAGAGAGGTTCTTTTATGTCTAACATACAGCTCCAGTTAAAGACATCATTACTTCTATTTTTTCTGGCTGTAGACATATACTAAATTACTAAATTTGGTAGTATATAAATTTGCATTTGCTTTACTTACTCCTGATACCAACTGCTTTTTCTGCAGAACTGTTTGAATAGTAGGGTGTTATTTAAGACTTGCCCTACACTATTGCAGCAGCTGAGCCCTACAATATCACAACACTTTTTATTTATTTCAGCAGAACTCAAATAAAAGCTGTAATTCATTCCCCACAACAAGGTGCTATTGAAGGCAGTCTGGAGGGGAAGATCCTAAGAAGGCATCAATATCCTAGAAATTACAATAGCAGGAATATTTTTTAGTGTCTAAAATTACCATGAGTCTATTCCGAGCCATGGTGTGTCTCTTCCAGAATAATGTGTTTCTTTTTTTTTTTTTTGGTGATACTTCAGTAAGAAAATACAGTCACACTTCAAGGTACTCTACCATTGCTGTCAAGTTATCTAAGAGTGTCTAACAAAAGCTAATTTACAGTGGGAGGGGTCTACAAACAGGCACCATTAAGTCTAGAGCGATGAGACTGACTTCTCCTTGGACATCAGTTTGACAAAGTTATAATGTAGAAGGGTACTATAACTCTGTGTGAAGTACAAGGTTTCCATTCCAAGGAATTCTTTTACTTCTTTCCTATTCCTCCAAGCTAATACACAGTGAGGCTTCTATTCTTAATCTATTCTTGAGGGAAGGCAAGAAAAATTAATTAATAGACGTTTGCAAGTAAGTAACTAGTGCCTTTTTGTTTTTTTTTTTCCCCAAAATAATGAAAATCAGAGTTCTAATTAAGATGGGATAACAGATTCATCTTCCTAATGCTCTTCCCCAGCAGAGTTTTGTAACTCTAACAGTAAGTACATAATGAAAATTATATGTACATGGGGTAGAGAGATCGAGAATGTTCTGAAAAATATACAGCAACATTGTTTTCTGTACATTAAAGCAGAAGAAGCAAAGCTTGCATCTCATTATCTCAAGTTGCAGAGATCACTAATCAAAGTTATTCTTCCTACTTGATTAATTTCCAGTCTGATACAGATACTACATAACCAAACACTAAAATCGTTTTAAAGTGCTTAAAGACAAAAGCTATCATCGTTATTCCCTGACTGGACAATTAACTGTGACCCTCTAAGTAAAGCGAGAATTTCAACATTTGAAGGTTGTAAAGAGACTATAAAACTTACTATCAACAAACAGCCCATTACAGACCAGCATCTGTAGGATGGTAGGTTTTTTGTGTGTGTGGTTTTTTGTTTGTTTGTTTGTTTTGCAGGAAGGGAGGTGTTGAATCTGTTAGCAGATTCCAGCCACTATCTTTTCTATTTCCAGGTTAGCAAAAGGAGAGGAAAATGGCAGGGAACAGCAGTCCTTATGGTAACTGGAGCCGAACAGGATCAGACTGGAAAGTTTTCAGTAATAGATTCTCCTTAGTGAATATTTTTAAGACAAAATGAACTGCCTAGGAACCATGAACGTTATTAAAAAGTAAACAAAAGACATTTTCGTAGAAGATGAGCTAAACAATTGTGAAAGCAATGAGACTGAACCAATTTTCCTAATACAAATAATAATTCAGTTTTCTTAATATGCGTTCTTTGTTTAGTTCTTTTCTTACATCAAATGCTTTTGTCTTAGATCAAACTATCGTCACATAGTGATCTGCCCAAATGTGACTCAGGTTCACTAGAGCATAGATCCACAACACAACGGTCACATATTTTCCAGATAAAATAACTGTAATTCACTTCTAGTTTTACCAACTCTTCTTTGGTGCATGGCTGTATCTTAATGCTTATGAATAACATTGTGGGTTGTGGGTTTTTTTGTGGTTTTTTTTTTTTTTTTTTTTTTTTCTGGCTATAATACCAGTCACTCGTACAAAAAAATGTTGAATATTAATGTAGGGATGTATCTTGCAATCTGTTCATAACTTTGTAGAAAGACCAACTTCCAAAGATTCATGTGCCTAAGGAAGCCAATAGGGATAGCTGGGAGAATTCAAAAAGAATAGCCTTGTATTGCAATATGCAAGAGCTTGGGCACTCTAAAAATCTCACTACCTGCAAAAGCAAGTGCTTTGGAAAGCCTGCCTCCTCCTTCTGCACAAGTTAATGTGAATTGGTTCTACAGCTACCTATGTGTGTGTACAGTTACCAAAAGTCAGCCCTCCAAAAAGGAGGAAAAAAACTACTGAGAAGTATATGGAAACAAGCCCCAAACTGCTCAACTCTGGAGACTACTGATCCTTCTGAATCCATGAGAATTAATACAAATCAGAACAATAAGAATCAGTTTAATGTGCAGAAGGACACCAGCACATACTAGCATCAACAGGAACCTGTAACTTCGGGCACATCAACACAGCTGGTGGCTGCTCAACAAGGACTATAGGATCATATACGCCCCGATAAACCAAAAGTCCCTCTGGAAACTTCACATATACCCAGCCAAAATTTATTGGTACATCAGTGCTGTTTTCCACTTGTGAATAGACAAATGTGGTTGACCTCCCAGTTGTTGCTCTAACCAAGTATTATGAGGGAGTGAATGAGTTTGTGTGAACTGTATGAAGGAATAAATGGACAATGTGGCTAATTATCAGCTAGTAACAACAGCTTGGTTCTATTATTAATAACAGCTGCATTAATAAAAGGTGTTTTAATTAACACTGGTTGTGATCTGTGTCTTCCCCCCAACTCAATTCCCTACCAAGGAAAAGAGAATTTGTAGCACTCTTTTTTTCTGGTCCTCACTATGTGATTGGCTCTACTTCTCCCCAGCAGGAACAAGCAGTGTTCGCATGCCCCTGCAAGCTTGTATGAGGGGGGAAAAAAAAGGCAGGGGAGGGGGGAAAGAAAAAAGAAAGGAACGCATTTTATTATCTTAAATTACTTACTTGGTAGGGGTATAGAGTAACACCATTCGTTCTTGACAAAGACCAGGTGCCGTCAAGGTACTGATGAGCCTGGATAGCCACAGAATTAAGAACGTTACCATTGCTGGGGCTGGTGGCCATTTGAAAGCTGACCTTGGCTTGGTGTCCAGGAGAGCCATTTTTCTTCTCCACCCCATTGACAATTCCTAGACTGTTGGGTTTTCCACTGTGTTTATTGGTGACAAAGCCTGTATAATTAGACGTAGCATAAGGAGCAGGCATGTATGCCCAGTCCCTGGGCTGCAAGCTGCCCATGTGCCGGGAACCCACTAACGTGGGGATGTTGGAGAGGGGTGGGGGAGATCCTGGCGAGGCATCGTAATGTTCTGAGTTGGCAGCCTGCTCTAAGGTCAGCACCATCTGAATGGCCTCTTGCTTCAGCTGGTTCAGGTGTGTGGCACAAACATCGCATCTGTTGTCCTTCTCGTTCCATGCCTTCCGAATGGTATTGGGAACTTGGAGCTTGTCATGAATCACTGAAGAGAAACACGGGTCCTAAAGAGCAAACAGAGAAGGGAGGGGGGGACAGGAGAGAAATATTTAACCACTGTCACCACAGTGAAACATTATTACTGCTGATTGTGCATTTCAAAAGCCAATTTATGAGATAAGCTTAGAATGCAAATAAAAGCCATTAGATACAGTCAACACATGCCAGCAGCAGAGTTAAACAAAAATGAGAAACTGGATCATGTAAGAAAGAAAAAAAATATTTTACTTTTACTGATAAATGACAAATGTTATAATTCCAATGCAAGCTTCAGTGCATGGCAGGGAGAATGAATTAACCTGCTTCACACACACCACTGCACCTAATTTCTGACTTGAATGAAATCTACTTCTAGTTACACAGGTGAGATCAAGGGCAACTCCCCTAAAATCAATGGGCTTATAGCAAGGTTCGCTATCTACTCATCATTTGTAGCGAACAATTTTCTCCTTGGAAAGTGTATTTTTGAGACAAAACCGTGTATGATTTAAAACCGCCTACCTCATATCTTTACCTTGTAGGTAGAGTTTTCAATGGCAGTGGTGCTCTCTGTGGAGCCACCCCAATCTGACTACAATGCTGGCCCAAACTGCACAGCAAGTGCTTCAGCAAGTTGTGATGCCAACCAGCAGTCATAGCAGGGCTTATCACCAAACTTGCCTAGTTATGCAGCATTGTGTGGTCTTAGAAATGCAGAGCAATGATGTTTGTTATGCAGAACAAACCATGACAGCTACGTGATGGAAACTAACATTTCTAATGCACTCATCTGAGGTTCTCTCTTTACATGCAAAAAACAGGAGTTCTAGACTAGCAGTGCTGGAAGTGGTGGAGAATATGTATATATTCTGTGCATATATGTATATATGTACATATATGATAAGGTAGGTGAGGAAAAAGAGCTTTATACTCAAGTCACTGGTTATGGAAATTTCACACAATATTTTAGCACTTTTACAGGCCAGGCTTCCCCTCCTTAAGTTTTGGGGACTTATTGGTGGATTTTGTTCTAATTATTAAAAAGATTTACATGCAGTAGCATCAGAATCTATTTTTTCTTCTTTTTCTTTGAGACTTTAACAGCTTCAGCAGCAAAATGAAATCAAACCGGAAAAGTAGAAATAAAAAAAATCCAAAAATAGAGACCACCCTTATCAAGCAATTTGATGAGCCCCATGCCATCAAAGATGGACAGATTTCATGTCTTGATAGTTTAGCTGCACTGGGAAAAAATGAGTAGGGGGTATCATATAAGGAGGGAGAAAATTCATCGGTAAAGGGTCACATTCATTATGATCCATCTTTATTATATACTCAAGCATTTTATTTTCACTGTTTAACTACCGTGAACAGCTCCTCAGCATGCAGTGATTAATTGATTCATAAATCATGGTGCCTCTTTATGCACAGCAGCAAAAGAGCAGTTCTAGCCCCAGAAGCCCAAGAGAGCCATATAAGCTGATGGGAAACAACAGGAGGCTGAGATGTGATCAAGCCTCAAACTGGTCATTTCTATTCCATGCACAAAGGGGGTCAGAGCATCAAAGTGTGTCAGGGAGGCAGGAACTGGATCCTGCATCAGCCCTCCCCCCTTAACCTTCAGGAAAAGTGGCTGATGGAAATCAGGGGGAAAAAACAGGAAGCAAAAGATGTCAAATCCTATTTTCCATCCAAGACCACAACTAGGTCAACAGATCACATCAGATACAGGCACCCCACCCATGATGCCAGGTACGCAGGGAGAGGACTCTACTGTTCCCCTAATGCACTAGA
Source organism: Anas platyrhynchos (assembly GCF_047663525.1). Taxonomy (NCBI): domain Eukaryota; kingdom Metazoa; phylum Chordata; class Aves; order Anseriformes; family Anatidae; genus Anas; species Anas platyrhynchos. Next base: position 31,008,671 of record NC_092589.1, on the reverse strand, counting down.
CAAAGCCATCCATACAGCTGAAGTGAGGTGTGAGTCTTCTCTCCTGGCTGCTCAATGTCAGTCCAGGAAAAATCCTCGCCGGCTCTTCCTGCAGCTAGCTAATGCCACAGAGCTGGTGGTTGTTCTTTGAAAGTTAACTTCCCTTAGGCAACTGGGCTCGAACCCAGGTACTTATACACAGCATTCAGATCCAGCAGCAGTTTAACATGGAAATTCCTGGATACTATGATAAATATTCCAAGGAAATAAAGCCTTCTCTTAAAGTAAGCAAATGTCAGTATGATATAAATATTCAAGTAGCACACCAGCTTTAAGGAGTGCTGGACAGCAGTGAATTCAGCTTCATCTCAGTGTTAAAACAAACATCAGATCATTCTCTGATACAACAATAAACAGAGAGAGAGGAAGGAATACTGTTCCTTCTCGGGAGTAGAAAGGAATAAAACAGACACCACCTGAATTGATTACTGTTACAACCGGCCCTACTTATCTATCAGACTCCCCTACGTGGATAGCTCAAAACTGGATCCAGGTCTAGGATATGAAACAAAATCCTACAGGATAGCGAATAAATTTGGAGAAACACAGGTTCCAGAAACATTAGTCATAGTCTGTTCTCAACAGCAACAAAAAATGCTAGAGCCCATTTACTTTGTTATTCTGCACTGGGCAGCTCCAGTGTAATTTCGCAGAAGAATTAGTGGACAGACTTGCAACACATCTAGGAGAAGGTCAAGGCTGGACAGTCACAGCACCCTTGTTTGAATAACAGAGCAACGCAGCTACATGACACTAAGTTTCATTATATCATCTGCAAGCAATCATCTGCACACATTCCCCTACAGAATGCCTATTAGTTCAATAAACAGGATCTTGTCCCATAGGCCTGTATGAAATAGCGACGGGCAAACCCCATGAATATGTGGTTTGTGCTAGCTGCACTGAGCAGCAGGAGTTGGAAAGGTTATACTCACTACTAAAACCTGTGAGGTCTCAGAAACCCCATACACACTGTCATGAGAGCAGATTTGCTTGTGAAATCTGAGGTTGACACTGGAAATACCATTTATATTTTGGCACTCATTTCCAGGCCTGACAGAACAAAGCACAGTGACACTGAAATTGAAACAGAACTTTAAAAGTCACATAAGAGTTTGGTTTGAGTTCAGGGCAAAGGTTCATGATGGTTTCTCTTATTGCTCTAATGGTTCACCCATCTTTAGTATAAACAGCATTACTATAAACTCCTATTCCTAGAATAAACACATGAAGACGTGTAAGAGGTCTGAAAGCTTCAGGAGATCTGTCACAACATGGACCACAGCAAAAATGCACAAGGCAAGCACTGAACTAAACAGAGTACTGAACTGAACTTGTCTGCAAGGAGCATTTTCGCATTGAGTTTTCAAGCTCAAGTAAAGACCAATGCCAGCTATGCTTGGCTGTTCATCGTCTCTACTCTGGCCATCTATTAATTTATCCCTCCTCTTTGGTCTTGAATTATAAAGCCACGTTGGAAATACAGTAGAGTTAAGAAAGTTTTGCTTTTTAGAGCCATCACAGACAGGGATGCTGAGGAATTTGTGCTTTACCCATTAAGCAGGCACTAGTTAAAAAACATTGAAGTTCACAGCTGTAACAGGGTAAATGCAGCCCTGACCTCATGGAGGAGGGGGGACCGCACAACTGTAGGTCATGTAAGGTAATGCAGAAGCATCCTCTCTTTGTCTGCCTTCATAAAGCTGTACCTTGCTCTACAATTTTCATGACATTGCAACTCCATCACTGGAAAGCAAACCAGGAAGAGCAATTCTTTCCTTCCTGCTACCCTGCACGGTGCCCATCTCCCTCTACAGAGAAAGCAAACACTTTTAGCATGAAGGACAGTGCTTCACACACACACACACTCATACAAAGCTCAAAAGGCGACAGGACACAAGCAGACAGAGCTCAACTGGTGCAGAGAGGAGCAGGCCAAAAATAGGATGAGCAATTTGCACTTCCATGTTACATGGCACCCAGCTGATCAGAGGTTCATAAGCAAATGTTTCATATGCCTGCTACTTGTTTCACAAACCAAGAAGGTCGACAGTAATATAGGGCATGCAGTTGTGCATGAAATCTTAAATTTTGTTCTGCCAACTGTAGCCAATCCTATGTCGTTACCTCAGAGAAAACTCAACTTTACAACGGATCTCAAGACCTGCTTATCAAATTTTGGTTTTCAACACCAGTATTATTCATTGCTCTTCAGGGAAGAACAAAGCAGTCAACACCAGCTAGATCACAGAGGTCAGCCTCTGCTTGGAGATGCTCACAAAAAACTCATGGATTTCTCTTGTTTCTGAGAGGGTCCAGGCAGCAATGACTGCTGGTGTGTAATCCATCACACAAGGAGAGGGGAGAAATAGGGGGAACACAACAATCAAAGCTCTGCCCTGGAAAGGGTGTTTTCCAGATTCACATTCTCCACAGGCAGGGAGTAAAAGAACTAATTAAGAAATGTAAGTAGGAGGGAAGCCTTAACCCTGATAAAAAACACATGTTTTTCCATGACTGTGCAAACATCTCTGCTCTAAACACAATCAGGCTAGTCCACGGTTGGTCTCTATTTAAAAAATAAATAAATAAAGTCAGCCTTTTCTGTTCTCTTTTCTCTCTTGAGGGCTCACTTTCTAACCTAATAAAAAGATTATACTTGTAAATTTACTTTCCAGAGGCACTTGGGCTATTTTCCAAGTGACTCTGCATCCTAACTTAAACATATCCTATCATCTTCGAGGCTACATTTCAGAGATCTGCTGTTTTCAGCATTCCAGAGCCCCAACAGTTGAAAAACAGCTTCTCACTGTTACAATGGCACCACTTCTGTTAAAGCAAAAGCATGTTCAAATAAGCCTCAGTCAGTGGGAGTTTTTCCTCAAATAAGGATGACAGGAAAGAGACCATGACTATAAATTAGTAGGACTGTATCACCAGACTGAGCTGGGAGACTTCAGATAAAAACCAGTTGGTTTGCTAAGTAAAGACTGAACCATCTGAATTATCTAAGGTGACAGGATCTCTGCTAGCACAAGCAGCCTTTGCTGAGTAAAAGCAGAAGTTGTATGTGAGGAAGACCAACAGGGCAGTGCGATGGCCTCCCTTTTTCTTTTGCTCTGCACATCTCAGCTCCTTTGCTAGAAAAGGAGAATATAATTCCCTCTTGTCATTCAGGAACCCTCTCCCCAGCTGCAGCATCCCCCTGCAAGCATTGTTACTGCACACTGGGAAGACGGCAGAGAGAGCAGAGAGGGGGCAGAGAAGGGAGGAATCCTGGACTGGAAGACTGTAAGGAGGACAAAAGGTGAGACAAAGGTTGTAAGGGAAGAGAAAGGGAGTAAAGGAAGAGGCTTTTTATATGACTCTGTTTCCAACAAGCCCTTGCAGAGAGACTCTCTCATCGACTGCAGTAAAAACCTTCATGGTGTTATCATAACCCACCTCTTTAGCTAATACCATTTTTGTCTCTCAAGCTTCAGAATTTGCTTTCTGCTGATGATGTGAGCCTTCACTTTCACAGAGGCCACAAGAATGCTCCTTGCCCTACAATGAGCATCTCCAGAATCCATCTGTGGGATGTAGGGGCAATTTTTTCATAGAGCAGGGGAGGGGGGGAATCATATCATGATCCTCTCTGGTATAGCCCTCACAAGAGTTTCAAGGAGTTTTTCATGAGCTGGCAGATACTACTGACATTTGGACTTTAATAATTTAACATTTGTCAGTACAAACCAGCCACTCTGCAGCCAGAGAAATGCAATCCCTCGATTTAGGCTCTTTGTCTTCCTATCTGAAAGAGACAGATAAAGTCTGAGAGAGACTCCCTCTCAGAAACTTGCCGCAGCAGGAAGCAGGGGAGAGAAAACACTGGAAAAAATAGATGGATTAAAAAGGGGGAGGAGGAACAGAAGAAGGGGCAAAACAAAAAGTGTTTTCTAATTGCCCAATGGATCAGCTTATGGCTCTGATGATGGATCAGCACTGACAGCCTTACAGCTGCACACATCTGGCACACAGGTGTTTGTGTTCGCATTTGATAGCTAGACAGCAGCCAGATTTTTAATTGGGTTGGGAAGAAGAGATGGAATAGCAGCAGGAAAATCTAAATATACACTCAATGGTGCAAATCCAAGCCTTGCCCAATGAGCTCTGCTGTTCAGCTGTCTGGGGCTCTGCAGCCCAGACCTGAATCTGTGACCAGAGCATGCAGAGGGTGTCCTGGAAGGGTATTTCTTCTGTAGCTACATGATAGACCAACTCAGCCCTTGCCAAAAGGGCAGAAATTGTCAGCTGCCTTTCTGTAGCACAAAGAACAAACACAAAGCAGCACTGGCCTCTTCACTTGTGCTGGAAAAAGCAGTGGGCCTATTCTCTCCTTCCAGCCCGGTGAGCTCCTGCCCAAATGCTGACAGATTGCATTTGCTTTCCTAGCCACCAGAGCACACTATGAGCTTGTGTTCAACCGATTACTCACCTTGGCCCCCCAGTACTTTTCTGTGTCACTGCTGTAAGCAGTCTTGTGTCATGTACCAAACCTAGATGTACCACAGATGTATTTTTGCTCAAGTTTCCAGTCACCCCACAGAACTCACTTGCTATAGTTGCTTTTTCACCAAACTGGTTGCCAGCCTCAAATTTGACCTAGCTACTGCTAGAATGACATGCTTTCTAGAGCCTACAAACTGCTAGCTTTATCATCCAGATGTCTGGCCTCATTCCTCACCAGGGTGGCAAATATATATTTTTTATTTCTTTTTAACCAAAAAAACCTTCCAAATGCCATTCACAAAGATACTGCTCTTGTTGGCATCCTGTACCCACCCTTTCAAACCCATCTGGGATAAGCACAAAGCATGACTGACCTATAACTACATGGGCCAGACCTGTTAAAATACGGGAATAACATTAGTTTTTCTTTGATCTTTTCAAATCTTCCCATTATTCCAAGCTTTGGTAAGCACTGAATAAACAGATCACATGAACCTCTAAGTAACCAGGCTACAGGAGCAATTATTCTTATAAAACAACTCCAGATTTTCAAAGCTTAGCTCGCTTTTCCTGTGAGAAGAACACTGCAGTCCTTTGATGAATGCCAGCACTGAGCAAGTATTGACGTTGTAACCTGTGATTTCTCAAATAGGTGTCATACCTGAAGAATGGTAACTAAACATCACAAGTGTGAAGGTCAGGACACTATCTGTGACACCTACATACTTACGGTACTCATGATTTATAAATGGATTTGCAGCAAGCTGAAATCTCTTGTAAGTGCTATTCAAACACAAGAATCATATTCCTTTTATTTTAAGCAAACAGTTATTAGCAGAATTATTGTTTATTTCATGGCCCTCTCATTCTCAGAAGAGCTATTCAGAATGTTGTAACTTTATCAAATCTTTTCAGCTTCAGCACATCTACAACTGACGTGCATCAGAAAATCAAAAAGATTCTGTCCTATTCAGCTTACTTTTGTGTCCTGTTTTTGAAAACCATTCCTGCATGCTCACTCATGAGCTTTTCTCTCCATATGAAGAAACATAAGTATCTTCACAGAGCAGGCATATTAACTAAGATCACTGTTCTGCAGAAAAAAAAAAAAAATACCAATAGACTAATAACAGAGGTTATTTTATACTGGGTAGAGAGATTTGCTTTTGCACGTCTGATCTTCCTTTCTCTGCTTGGTTTTCTTTGTTCCAAAAAGCTGTATGAATAAAATTCTACCCGCATTTATCTGAATTTCATGCAGAGATTCTGACCTGAGCTAACTCTCCATCTTGGATATGCTCTCCTCAAGCAACACTCATTCAGGATCTTTTCTTTGCTGCTGCTATCAGATTTCTACCCTCCTTCCCAGCTTGACTGGTGAGGAGATGGGAAGGTCAAGGGTATGAATTGCCTAGACACAGCGCATCGCAAGCCTTAGTGCAACACTTATTATGGTCTGTTAAAACCTGCAGAGTTTTACTGCAATTTAACAAAGCCATTTGAAATTCACACTTTAAATTAAATTGACTTTGTTTCATGTCCTTGAATACGAAAACACCAGACAACCCAACTAATCTTAATCTTAGCAAAACTGCAAGTAAAAGTAAAATCCTGCCCACTTTATTCAAATCAGATGGAGCTCATCTGTGTGCCAGCTAGGAAACAACACTTTCTTCCTGACCTCTGGGAAAGTATATCACAAAGACAATATCCACTTTGCAGTAATAATGAAGTCTCTCCGTGCAACTTCACTGTCAGAGACACATGAAAATTTGAAATATATTTGCTTCTTCACTGTGTTTTCAGTTTGCATTAGATAGATAACATTGTTAAAAACACGTAATTTAGAAATAGGAGCAAGTCTCCCTTCTGCACTGATTCTCAAATCCTTGCATATGTGGCGAGTTCCAAGCTGCACACAGACCTGCTCTTATCACTCAGCAGCAGTCATATCTCAAACTAGCACTGACTGGAGATTTTTACCAGCTTTTTATTCCAACTGAACTAAAGAGCATACACCTCAGCATCTGCAGAGCTGTTACATGCCCCGTTCAGGAGCTATTTCCTTCACATGAATGGACCCAAGATGAAGTGGGCACTGTGAAATCTGGAGGGCTGGTTAACACCACGGAGAACAGTCCCAGGATCACTGTGGAACCCCTGAGGTTACAGAGTGAGAAGATGAGATACCGACTTGAAGCTGATGGTGAGAAATAAGAGGGGGGGGGGGGGGGGAAGCAGTGGAATGATCTATGGAAGAATATATATTTTTTCCAAACTGATTTCTGATACAAATAATTTGAAGGGCTAGCTGATGGGATCAGCAAAGATTCAGAATTGCTGACCCAGGCAGAGAATCACACCTCTGTTAATGTGTTGTACCCTGCTCTGCTTTCCCAAAAGACTTGTGCTGCATTTTAGGTGCAAAGAAGTTGCACAAGGGCATCCTGTTATTTGCTCTGAGGTTTGACAGCACCTGTTTGGAACATCCTCCTTGATGCACAGCAGGCCTGAGGTGAGCTGCTGGTTTAAATAGTAGCCACACATAGGTGCTGACAGCCACTTGCTCTGTAGGCAGCTAATGGTCCCTTCTATCTAGCCATGCAGGCTCTCACGGCCTCAATCTCACCTGCTAAATCCCTTCCCTCAGTAGTACTGGGCCTGTTGGCATTTACCACCTCTTTCTCACCCCAAGCCCTTCACCCATAAAAGGGCCGTCCTGTTTGGTCCTGCCTTTGGATTCTTCACAAACTCCCGTTGTGTCCAAGAAACTACATGTACATTTCTGTGACTCAGCATCTTGGAAATCCCCCTTTTTTCCACAGAAAGGGCAAAACGCCACCATCCTGCTTCTCTCCTCCCAGGAAAACAGTACCTATATTTCCCCTCTGGCTTGCACAGCCTTTTGCAGTCCTGCCCCTGGCTCCCTGGGGCTAACGGGTGTGCAGAGTCCCCAGACCAAGCAGGTCCCCCCTGCCCCTGAGCCCCTCTGCTCCCCTTCACCCTGTGCTCCGCTAATCCCAGGTTCAGGCTAATCAATACCACACTGATCACACTGGATGTGCGTGACACTATTCATTATTGTTATTAGCATCAATAATGTGAACCAAGCATAGAAAAATCCCAGTGCAAGCACTGAAATTTCATTTTAACAGTTTTAAATTATCTCAGGGTGGGTTACACTTGCATGTGAAAGCTTCTCAGCTTTGATGTAATACCAGACATTAACCAGATATAGCTTTGTATTTATAGCCATCTCCATTAACACAATTATATTAAGAGCATGTTAATGATCTAATTATCAAAATTGTCTAATTATGTTTTTGCTTAATTTCTTTTGTGTGCATGTGATAACTTGTAATTATTGCTTGTGATCCCTGGAACCCCTAAAATGAGATGTAACATATCAAAGACATTTTTCTTTAGAAGTGAAATTTGGGTATGTAAATATACTTCTCTCTCTAGGATTTTATCACTTTTGATGACTCACACCAGTGAGATCCAAGAGACTCCTATAGTCTACAAATTTCTCATGTAAAGTACTTTAGATAAATGTATACCATTTTTATGCCTACATAAACAAAATTACAGATACATGAAAACAACCTAAAACCAAGAAAAATGCACCATAAAGTAAAATCTTTATCTTAAAGGATGCTGAGTGCCCCCAACTCCATGCAGTCAGAGTAATCTAAGGGCATTAGGGCAGTCATGAAAGAACATTTATTCCACTTAGTATAAAGGGCAGGAAGCTAAAGCACACCTCAGCTTTTCAGCTGGGAGTAATTTCAGGAACAAAGTTGTTTGCAGGTTTCCACCCATGTGCTAGATCAACTTATGTTTGTTTAGCACGGTATAAATGTTTGGGGCATGCAAAGAGGAGGTGGAAGAAAAAACAAGACCATGAAAAAAACAATGGAAGTACCAAGAATCTGCCAGCTCTCTCAATGGGAAAAGAATTACAGACACGACCACTTCACAGCATGAGAATGGGCCACCTTTGCACGAGGCAAAGCTCTGTTCTGTTCTCCAGCCTTGGGGCAGCTGCGCTGTTTTAACCATGCCAACATGGCTCAAGTGGTAGAATGTGTGTTATGACAAGCCCTCAACAAGCAGTCTTTTTCTCTGAAGTATGCTACAAACATACCTGCTAAATTTCATTAAACTCTGTGTGATTTTCTACGCAGACTATATGCTAATTTGTATGCTTTAGCATATGCTTCAGCTCCAGTTCAGCAGACTCTGGCTGCATCTGCTGCAGTGGCGCTGGGGGAAGGGTTTTACAGGATTTGGCACTTTGCACCAAGGGCAGGTGACAGAGACTGGGGCTGAGGGGCTGGTGAGTGCAGAAAGATGCCCGAGGCAGATAAGAAGCTGTGGTCAGGATGGGAGCTGTGGGGCTGTTGAGTGTAGATTTACGTGAGAAGGACAGAGCTCCAGCTCCACTCACTGTGGCTTTTGGAGACACCTAAGGACTTGCCTTGGGCTGCTCCCTCCCAAGGCACCCACCACACCAGCTCTGGCCCAGGCTGACGCAGCTGTCCCATACAATGTAAGGGCACGGCTCCAGAGGCTGCTGGGTCACTTGGCTGTCAGGCAGCTGGTGGTCTGGGTACAGCAGAAACCTTCGTGGATCTGAAGCCAACTGAAAAAGCAACTATTTGGACAGAGTTGCCAAGGATAAAAAAGCATCATACGAGTTAGGTAACCTGTGTTAGCCACTGGAATTTGGCTGGCCACCCTGCACTGATGAAGGACGTTGCCCTTAAGTTGCTAGCAATTTTCAGCCCTGGGAGGTGGAGGGATGGGACACTGTTTATAAATACCTTCCTGAAGAGATATCCAAGCATTCCTGTAACCATTTTGAAGCCTATCCATGCTGTAACTACACAGCACAGAGTGCAATTCTGTGGGCCTTGATGCGTCCTGTGGGAACAGTGCTGCTTCTTAAGACTTAGAGCCAGGACCAGCAATGTGGCCTAACACTTACCGCTGCACTTCTCCAGGCTGGTTAATGCCCTGCTGCAATACATACCTTCACAGTAAGATGTGACATTAAGGAAACTTTGGGGCATAGCTAATAAACACTTCTGCTATTGTCACTCATTAAAATAGGAACGACCCAAACCCGAAAAGTAGGCATAGTGTCAGTCCAGAACTATCAGGTTTGTTCAAAACCATCCACACTGTCACAGCCACCACAGCCTGTATCCCATTCTCCACACCCTCACAAAATCCCAAGAAATTCTAAGGGTGGAGGCTGTGACAGGGCTCAGTTGGAAGGCGTTCTCATCAGGGTCTTAATGAAAGCATTCAGAGCCGAGGAGGCCAAGCACTCCCTTCCCCACCCGTCCCCTCCCCTCACGCATCCGCTGACAACAGAAGCCTCAAGCCCTTGCTGAGGGACCACAGGGGACAGGCACATAATGAGCCCTCGCTGCTAAACAGCACGGTGTTGTGGCCCCCCGTGACACTGATCTACAAGTGTGGGCTAAAAACATACCTCCCCCACTCCCAGCACAGCTCACGTTCAGTGCTCAATAAGCTGACTGCTGACAAGCCCAAGAGGGGATCAGCCTCTTGACTTGTGTGGTCTGATGAAGGCTAAGATTACAAATCTTTTCCCAAATAGTCCCCAAGTGAGCCATGCAAAAGAAAAAGAAAAACTGAAAAGAAAAAAAAAAAAAAGAGAGAGAGAGAGAGAAGGGAAAAAGGGGAAGAAAAAGCTTCTAGTAGAGCCTGGTAACACTACCCAGCCTCAAATCAAAATACAATGTTCATCAGGTTACGGTGTCAGCCGAAAAGCTCTCTAAGCAGCGGGGAGGAAAATGGACTTCCAACCTTTGTAAAGATGAAAGACACTTATGACTTCAGATAATAGAGGGCTCCTTGTGTACCCAGTCACAGCATAATCGATAGGGAAATGGGAATGACATCTGAAAGGATGAAACTGCTAACTCTAGAGGCAGCCACTGGTGCAGCCACTATGGCACTGCTCTTGAAATGCATTGATTAAATCCCCCTACCAAAGGCACCTCCTGCAATTAATTTATCATTTCAAGACAACAACCCTCTGTAAACCTGGGCTCCAGGTTCTTCTCTACTGAATTCAGCTCTGTAAGTTCAGAAATCAAGCCCAGTTTAAGAAAAATTGGACATATCTCCCTATACAAAAATGATTTAGAACAAGCAGAGAAAACCAGTGGGCTCCTGAAGCACCTTGTCAGAATTCCAACAACTACTGACATGTAAACAAGTTATGAAACCTAAAAATGTCCAGAATTTATCCAAACATTAAAAAAATCTACTTTTTGTTATTCGCTGACAGATAACCTGACATCTGGATTTAAATTAAAGAAAAAAAAAGAAAAAAAAAGTAGTGTCAACATCTCCAGAAAAGCCTCTTGAAAGAACAACAGTGCAGGAAGGGGAAAACAAGACAGTTATTCTACTGTCTTAAATTTCTTTTGTCTGAATGGCTGAAAGCTGGATATCCAGAAAGAAAAAAGAAATCCAACTTCAGTTATGAGATAGAAAGCTCTCCTACCACTGCATTGCCTTACTTTCCTTAAAGTTTCCTTTGCAGAGTCTGGGTGCTATTCCTTTAAATTTTAAATTAGTCTCTATTGCTCATGCATCTCTACTCCTGATTCACATACACCTGAACAGTTCCTTCAAAGAAATTGCTGTGTTCTTTTCTGAAGCAGATGTGGCATGGACTAAAGAACACGGTGCTCTGGAATAAGCACCAAACCTCACTGTCTGCAGCACTGTAGCAGAAGAGTCAAACTGAGATGGGCACAGAGCAAGAGTGGGAGGGTAGAAAGAGTCTGAGCAGATCAGAAGAAACGAAACATACTGCTACGGCTTTAGGCAAGATTCACAAAGCATGGCAATCTCGAGCATCATGTTTGTCCTTTGCAGCCAGCTCCTACAGCAGTATCTGCAAACTGGAGTTTGGTGCCCAGTGCCCTTAAGCCAAGAGGAGCAACGTGGACACTTCAGCAGTGACACCTGGAAAAAGGAACCACTTAATCTTGCAAAGAAAAACAGCCAAACGCAAGGTTATATCTTGCTGTTATAAAGCCCCAGAGCTGTGTTCAACTCATTAGACCCTCCCAACCTGCTAAGGTGGATGCAACATTCTCGCCAGGAGAATGCCCTTTAGGCCAACAGCACCTACCACCCCAAGACAAAAAATCATCGTGGTCATCAACCATGGTGACTGGTCATCAGTGAAGCCATGGACAGGTCCCCCAGTTCAGCTGACCTAATTTGAGACATTCAAGACTAGACTTCTAGACTGACAACAATTCACTCATTATTCTGTATTAATTATTTTGTATTTACTCTTTTTTATGTGTAGATTAACACAGGCACAAAAGCCCTACGATAACTACGCTGCTAAATCTAGCAAGAACACTAGATATGTCTCATAAGGAACAACAAAAAAAACCTTGCACACTGGGAGCTGTAAGGACCCAATCCTTACACAAGACTATTTTAAAACCATACGGCTGCCCTACTTGTTGTATTTTTTTGTTACCCATACTCCTAAGTTTATGGGTGGAAACGGTTTCAATGTACACTCAAATATCTCACTACATTTTAATTAATTACAATCATTTTAATTATTTTTCCACGTTATTTTTATGTGCAGTTTGATATTAATAACCAGAAGTGTTCCTTCAGCTCATAGTCTCTATCAGAAATTATTTCACACATTTTATCAATACTACACAAGCAACATGTAAGGTCTTCATGGCTTTTCCAGAACTGATGCTAGAACACCGGGATTTTTCTGTTTTATTAATGATTACAGGGTCTGCACTGATTACCATTGGGACTGGCAAGCTGGAGATGCTGGGAAGTCCAACTACTCCTCTACTCCCCTTTTCCCCCCAATTCTAAATGCTTTTGGTTCTCTCAACTAAACCATACATTTAGTATTGTAATTTAACTCACTCTCCCACGTCACCGTCCATAGAATACTTTCTGGCATGATCACAAAACTCCACCAGAGACCTTTTTTGGCATCCACTTCTATAGCATTTTGTGAGTTATTATGTGAAACTTAGGGGACACGGAAAGAGAAGGATTACAGAGATATCACTTGGTATCCAGTGCAAATATAACTGTAATGAAGTTTGATTTTGTGTATATACATTCAGAGTTTTTTATGGCTTTTTCTTCTGCTTCTTCTTTTAAATTAAACATTGAATACACTACTGCATATTAAGGTCATTTTATTTCTAGGGACAGTTATGCCTGCACTGCCAAAACATTTTACACCATGTTTCGGAATAAATGTGAACCTCTGATTCTCCACCCCACCTCCTGCCCCTGTATTCCCAGCCAGGCTTTGCATGCAATTGTTTTCGCATCTATTCTTGGCAGCAAGTGTCAGCTATGTCAGATGCATAAGGTGGCCCAAGCACTCTAACACACAAATTAAGCTCTGAAATGTCTCTGTCCTGAACTGCTGTGGCTAGTTTCCTCATGTTCATATTAGCATTTTTAAAAAAATTGACAGAGATCTTCTCTGTTACAAAATAACATGCAAAATCAGCTCTCAGAGGACAGTATGAAAATAAATCTCAAAGGTCTGAAGACAGAAATTACCACGTTTAGAACTGTGTCTAAGCTCAAGAGGAGAATTTACAATTTAGTGAAAAAGAATAATTCTCTCTTCTTCCTGACAACATCAGACCCAGATAGAGGATGCAGAAAATGCACTCCTTGCCCATTCTGACTGAGTCAAGGAGTGCTTCACAGAATTTGGGTGAGGAAAGCAGAGCAACAAAATCACAGAATGGCTGGTGTTGGAAGGGACCTGTGGAGGTCACCTGGTCCTGGCTCAAGCAGGGCCATCTAGCATTGCACAGGACCATGTCCACACGGCTTTTGAATATTTCCATGGAGGGAGACTCCACAAACTCTCTGGGCAACCTGTGGCAGTGCTAACACCCTTGCAGGAAAAAAAGTGTTTTCTGATGTTTAGATGGAACCTCCTAACACACTTTCTCATTTCTTTTGGAGTAATCCAGCTCCCTGTGTGGGCTACAGTACCCAGCAGAACAGATGCAGCAAACTGAGCAAGGTGCTGAACCCATTTCGGACATGAGATTCTCTATATTCTCACATACTCACTATGCTGGCACCTGGGCAGTCAATGTGAAGACTCATCACAACAACCAACACTACGTAAAGTCACTCTTCCTTCCAATATATGAAAATGCCTTTCAGGTCCCAGAAAGTAATTCCTGTATCACGTTTCATTTGCAGCTTTCAGCACATTACTTATGAGATGAATCCAAGAAACAAGTTGCTGAGGCCACTAAGTGCAGTGTCTAAACCAGAAAGGATTTTTTAGGGTAAATCAGAGTCTGCACTCTGGAAGTTCCTCATGTAGCCATACAAGGTTGAGAAGGACTTCCACTGGTGGGGACATATTTTACCTGTAATGGCTCATAATGTGCAGTGCTACAGAAATTATATCCCTTTGTATAGGGCAATTTTATGTATAGGACATACTCATTTCACGTTAAATAAATCTGTGAAAACAGAAGTAAACAGTGTAAGAAACTGCCAAGATAGTATGTGGTGTCACAGCAGTCCTGTGTGCAGAAAATCCCACAGACGGGAAATGGATGTCATACCTACCACTGAGCTGTGGAGAGGCTTGGCCAACAAACATGTACCTGAGCGCCCATGCTGCAGAGCCATGGCATCCCATTCATGGCTGTGGAGCTGGCTACCAAGGATCTCATTAAGCCTTTACACCAGTGCAATTTAATTATTTTCAAATGATATTTGCTAGACCATTCTCTCAATTCTGTTCTCACAGAGGCAGCCTGTGCACAAACAGAAGGGGTGCTGGGCACCCATCCTCTCCCGTCAGTACCCCATTTTCTCCCTGAACAATTTCCTGACCTCTCTGAGACCTCTACAGTTTCCAACTATTAAATCTTTTTAGAAGAAGTCAAGATAATGCTGCAATATGTAAGTGGCAAATAAATAAATAAATAAATACCATATAAAACTAAAAATAACTGTAGACTATTCTCACATTGGTTGGGTGGTGGAGACAGGGAAGAGAAAAGAACATTAACAAACCCAGATATTATGTGACTTACCCCATGGAACATCTTTTCTTGATTATGTTTATTAGAGAGCTCCTATCCAAAACCTCAAATTACCCTAATTTGAAACACATTAGGCTTTTCTAATATAAAATACTAACCAAAAGTAACTAAATCTTGCAAGAGCCAGAAAGAACCCATTTTTTTGCCTCTAACTATAAACAACTTGCATTGCAGTCTGACAACAAAAGCATGTCTTTAGGTCTTTAAAGTGCTCTACTGCCTTTTAAATGTTCAAGGCTGGTCCTGCTCACACTAGTTCCATTTAGACCAAATTCCAAAAGGACTATGCCTCTCTTTATGTTTTTCCCCTCACAAAGTCCCCCAATATTTCTTTTCTTCTCAGTCTTCTAGAAGTACTTCACAAATATGCGACAACTTTACTTTATTCAGCCTTTTGTCAATTAAAAAAAAAAAAAAAAAAAAAAAAACCTCCTATATAACATAGCATTGCGTGGTACATAGCATTTCAAACTATTATCAGTGAACACATACACAAGTCACCGCTAAGGAAATGCTAGAAGATCACTGCATGGTGAGAATTAACACTCTCTCTCCCCTTTGCAGGTGAAGAGGAAAGTCATGTAATTTCAAATAAGATAAATTCAAATTAAGAAAAAATAGGCTGATGTTTCATTTTCTTTCCCTTTCCAGAAAGAAATAAAAAACAAATTCCTGAAGCTCTCTCTTTTACTATGTTCTCCTTACATAAGCAACTTTAGATCAGATATCTGAGCAGATTTATACTATCCAGTTAGTTGTCTCCTCAGTGTCCGCTTCTCCAAAACAGCTCATCAGTATCAATCTCACAGCTGGGGCATCGTTCGAAAATCTCCACTTTCAAAACGCTGGCTGCTCGAGATTTTGATTTTTACCAACAGAGCTTCAAACCAACCTCCTGCTAGTTCAGCTAGGAGCAAAGGTATGGAGCAGAAACAATTTCATTAATAGACAGAGGGCGTTGATCTAAATGAAACAGAAGTACCAGTGAAACATTATGAAAGGGGATACTTTGTTCTGCCTGTGTTCTACTACGCTTACCTCAGCCAAATGCAAACATCTTTCTGCTGTAAATTGAACTGTTTTCATCTCCTCCAGATGTAGAAGCACATGGAATAGAGTGGGTAGAAAGGGATAGACCGGGTAGTTAGGTCAACAGAAGTGAACCCCACAAATCACAATATACCCATTAAAGAAAACAAAGTCAAATGACTTTGTATGTTGAACAAGACATAGAGACTTGCAAAGGATTTTACTGATACTGGTCCTCAACATAGGTGCAACAAAGTCTCTGTCTCATTCTAAAATAAGTGTTTTTTGTAGTTTCACTCTGAAGAGTAAGATTGCATCTTCGGTTTTTATTCCAGAGTTTAACTAACTTTTTGGTTATGCTAAATCTAAGCTCTGAGCACCCCAGGTTTGACTGGGTATTTCATCAGAAGTCATTGCAAAGAGGGGAAGACAGCTGCACTGCCAAGGAGCTGTGTTTCAGCAGTGTTAGAAATGCTTCCACAACAGCAGAAATACTCCAGCCCAAAGAGCTTTGTGCATTGTGCACTTCTCTATGCATATCCATTTCCCTTTTTAATCTGAAGTAAATCAAGCCTAACTTAATTTAAGATTTATATAGAAGTTGAAAGATAGATATTCATGCCTCCCAAGATATTTCCCATGCAGTACAGACTAGCTAGCAGACATCCCTCAAATTCTGCTATTTCCTTTACTGAATTAGCACTCTTCATTTAAAAAAAAAATAATAAAAAGTTTTAGTCCTCTGCTTTGGTCTCACCTAACATTAAGTGCCTTACAAATCCACAGACTAGTAAGGGCTCACTGCAAGTTCTCTTCCCTCATATATAGATCTATACAGATCTTTGGATCTTTGCTCTATTTGATAAGTGGCCAAAGCCCTCATCAGGAAACAGAGGGAGACCATACTAAACACAAAACCAGAAGCTTCCAGCCCAATTACTCTGAAGCAATTACAAATCACTTGAAAGCCAGATTTTGCCCAGCTTGGGTAGTCAGCTAGCACTTGCGTGTGGAATGAGTACATTTTTTTCCCCTGCCAAGATTCCCTCGATGAACTGATGAGATACCCATTTCTGTCCATCCAGAGTAAGATTTATAGTGTCCTGTGAAGCAGGCTGTTAATATTAGACCAGAAACAACCTGGTAAGGGGAAAAACAATAAGTGAGTGTGAATGGAACTGATGCAGGAAGTTGAAATAAATGGAAAAGAAAATGAAAACAGCCAGCTAAGTGAAACTTTTATCCACTGAGAAAAGGCTCATCCATTACATAAAACGTTCAGAATAGAACATATTAGCTTTCCTGATTCAGAATCTGTGATAAGCTCCTTCATGTTGAGGGATCCCTAAATGACAAGTCTATCTACTTTGGAGATATGATTTCATCAGCGCTACTAAAAGATAAATACCTGGGACTGGTTTCTACTGGAGGACGCAGACTCTGCATTTAAGGAATCAACACTGAGTCTATGAAAACCATGTCTTTATAGCACAGCAGTCCTCGTGCTCAGTGGGCTTTAGGACACTATCGCAGGTCAAGTGGAATGATTTGGTGATGCATAGTTCTGCTGGCACAGATTTACCTCTCCTAGAAGGCTATCAACTACATATATCCTCTAAAAGTCACAACTAATAGTATTAGCATCTCCGCATTGACACAGCACAATAACTAAGAGTTTGCACAAGTAAACATCAGACACCTATAGGAGGATGGTAAGACAGGCTCCCCAGGGAAGTAGTCACAGTACTGAGCCTGCTGGATATCAAGAAGCATATGGCAACGCTCTCAGACATATGGTTTAATTTTTAGATAGTCCTGTGTGGAGCCAGGATTTGGACTTGATGATCTTTGGGGTCCCTTCCAACTCAGGATATTCTATTATTCAAAATGGCAATACAACTCAAAAACTTTCAATTCAATTTATACCTGAATGGTGTTTGAACATCTGAATGTCATAAAAATAATGGATATGCAAAGATAGAGCACTCTAATATTACTTGAGCCTGACTATGCCCACATAGTCAAAGGAGGAAGATAGGTTACTTTGAAGAAAGTGTCTGAGTTTGTAAAGTTTACCTCCTGCTTAAATCACCTATGGAAAACAGTCTTCCCTCACTCACTATAAGAATACTCCAAATCTATCAAATGGTTTGAATGAAGCAAAGGTTGTTCCAAGAACGATACCCATTAAAGTGTTCAGAACAACAAGCAAAGTAACTAAAGTAGAGTAGCACCCCTGGGATGGCAGGAAAACACCATGTTTGTCATTGCCTTTTTCCCTAAACCCACAGGTTGGATACCAGTCTTGGACTTTTCAAAAGCAAGAGTAGAAGATAAAGCACGGTCAGGCATCCTTGCCCCACTGGTCCAAGCAAATATTACAAGTGTGGGAGAAGGAACACAGTCCCTGTCATGGGAGGATGAACCCACCACTGCTGTGACAGCTTTATTTATATCCAAGGAGCACACTGAGATCACAGCCAGATTAAACTGAGAGCCTGGACAGAGCCAGCAACCAAACCCATATATTCTAATTCCTATAAAAGGTCATCAACAGTCCTCCTAGCTAAGCTAAGAGGATGCCTTCAACATTTTTCTGTTAATACTGAACAAGAAAATTGAGTTTTTCTGTTCTTTGTCCTCTCGTTGTTTGCTGTTCATTAACTTTAAAGTCATTTAATTTACTAAAAGGAAATGATTGCTGTGAAAACAGTGGATACATTTAAGATTAAATACAGATTTCTGAATTTTGAAATGAACAATACTCTCAGAGCAAATCTGACGTGTGACATGTTTGTGGTTCCCTGGGATGTGGAAGCACAATACCAAGTTATACAGATGTTACACAGGGGCATAGGAAAAACAAAAAAAAAGGCAATAAAGCAAGCAGCAGTAGAGTATAAAAAGAATCAGTAAAATTGAAAATTTAAAGTAATTTACAGACCACTGTACCTAAAACTTCTAGGATAAACCCAGTTCCAAGAAACACAGAAGTGGCCTTTGCTAGCTGTTAATTAATTTTCCTCTGGCATATCTTCAAAAACAATTTATTTTCCTGAATGGGCCTCTCTTTCCCACCTGTCCCCAGGAGCCGTGGATTAACAGCCTATCATAGTTTTCTGGCACAATGAATCTGCTCCAGCACCATTTATGGAATGGGCCCTTAAAAATGCTGGCAATTAAACACTTATTCACAGAAAGACGTGAGAAGAACCAGTGTTTTGACCTGAAATTTCTTGATCAACTGGTTGCACCTCACCAAACTTGAGCTCACAAATTCAACAGCAACCCCTAATCCCTTGTCCCAGTTGCAGAAAATGAAGCCATTCACACAACACCTGATAAAAACATGGGCAGCTCTGTTTCATAACACGCATACCCCACCTGCTATTGCAGCAGCTCATAGCAAAAAAGGTGAGATATTCATGTTGCCTTCATGCTAACGAAACAGGCCTTCCCTGTGACAAAGATGTGGCAGCACAAGCTTCAGTCTAAACTTGCTCTGTTAAATCTGGACACGTGCACTGAGGTGCAGAGCAATCATTTTAGGCTCCCCAAACAGTCCACAGAGATGTGAGGTCATCTAAATCATTTTCGGGAGGTGCCTTAATCTCAATTATCCGACAGACGTGCTCCTCCCCACTGACTGCAGAAAGCCAGCATGACCTACTAATGTAGGCACAGAATGCAGTTACGTGCCTCGAATTAGCATGATTAATGGACCTGCAGTGTTTAATCAGGGTAGAAGGCCAAGCACATACCAGGATCTCCACATACACCTTTGGGCAGTTATCACTGAAGTCTGCACTATTCCTTCTTCTTGGTTACCATTTTCCAGACTAGCTAGCTCAAAACCAGTGCAGGTACGCTATTTCAGGTACAGCCATCCCTTTACTTCACTGTACTGCCACAGTCTCAGCTTGGCCTAATACATTTGTCAAAGGCAGCCTACCCCTGCTCTGTGTTGCTCCCTCCTCTCGATGCGATTGCTGAGCCTGCAAACCACACATGTGGATGCCAGCACTCCCATGCCTCTGCTGCAGGGATACCAACAAGTGCTGATGTCCTTCAGACTAGAGGCTTGGATCCTAATCTTAAAAGCTCTGTGGACACCCACACATTTCAGACAGCTACTGCACTGATGCAGATCAGAGGAAAGTTTAGGTCATGAGAGGATTAGACCACCCTCAAAGGCAGTGTGCCAAAGTAGGAATCCATGTGACGGGAAAGATCAGGCTAAGACCAAACCTCGATTTAACATCAAGGGAATGAGAGAAGAGAGGTAAATAACTAGCTCTAAGAAACATATCCATACTCCTGGCCTGGCACCCCATTTCTGATTCACACTGGCATTTCCCAGTTTCTGCTCAGTAGTTAACCATTTCTATCTTCTTTATCAGCTTCTGAATACACAGTATTAGGCTTTCTCATCTATCTCACTGCACCTTTCTATTGACTGACAAGGCAGATTTTCCATGTTCCTGCTCTTATTTAGAAACATTATCACCCTTTGGTGCAAATCTGCACCAAATCTGATACAGAGATTCGTGATTGCATGTGATGCAGAACAGTCAAGGCCCACGTTTCGTGGCAAGTATGTGTTGGCAGGGGGAGGTCCTGCCACCCTGGGTACACTGGTGCATCTTCGCTTAAAACTCAGTGAGACCAGACCTCACAGAGATTTGAATCAAGCCAGCCTTCCCGTATCCCAAAATAATTCTGAGGATACCCTCAGCCCTCCATTACAAAAACAAGTATATCTGTTCTGCCTACCTCATCTTAGAGCAGGTCTAGCTAATAGTTAGATGGGAAATAACCTGGGAACTCAAGGTACTGCAAAAATGATGGTACTGAAGAACCACTGCAGACCTAATGAATTGGAATTAAAGCTGAAAAACTGCATGAAGTGGGATGTTTAACTACAGGGAGACAAGCACTGCACACAAACACATTACAACTTAGGCCTACCACCTTTACCAAACTAGAAGAGAAAGAGCACTATTAAAGACTAGAAGACCCACAGCAATAGTAAGAATCAAGACTCTACTCATTTTCAAGTCTTTAGGGATAGATGGCAAGGTCAGAAAAAGCAGGAAGTTAAAATTTTTATCTCCTATGTTTTTTCCAAAGAGGTACAAGGGCAACCTGACTGGTGCTGAGAAGGCTGAGGATGAGATGCTACAAGTTAGAAATAAACAACCTGCACCACTTTCCTAAGAGACCTATTGTCAACTCAGCAATCCATGGTCTTACTTCCCATGTGTTTAGTTGCAAAGCTCGCCTCTGTTACAGAGGAGCCACCATGGGTCCTTCCCAAGGAGAGTTCAGCTACCTGGAGAAAAAAAAAAAAAAGAGGGAGAAAGGAGGTCGGGAGGCACATCACTTCTGATGTGACAGGACTTGCAGGGTTAGGCTGCACTCTAAATAAAATACGGTAAAAAGTAGTGAAGCAAATGAAGATAGACCTGCTCTAGTATATATGGGGATGCAGGAGAAGTATTTCCAAGTTGGCCACCATCTACGCCCTGCTGCACGTCCACTGAAATTCAGAAATGGAAAATTAATCAAGGAAGTCTATCAATGAAATCATACAGCACCATGAGGAGGGCTTTCATGAATTGCTACTAGAGTAGCAAGGCCATCCATGTTTGTATGTGGCTTTAAAGACATAAGTCTCTAGCTGCCAAAAATAAGAGAGAAATAGGGAAGGGGACACAAGGAAGAAGCAGAGAAGAAATAGTCCCATTGAAAAACACTCAGTACATGCCAGCCTCTTCTCTTACTGCAACCTTTCTCTAATCATTCCTCCTGGCTTCAGCAATACCTACCACAGTAGGCTGACAGCTAGCCAAATTATTCACAAATCCCAGTTGGATATGGTCATAATGACAGAAAAAAAAAAAAAGAAAAAAAAAAACAGGGAAAGGGGGGAGGGGGCATAAAAATGAAACCCCACCAGCCTGATCTCCATCTTTTGTAACTAAAAATGTGTTTGTCTCAAGTTGTCACCAACCACAATTCTGGAGACTTAGCACCTGACTTTGGAAGCATAAGGCAATTTCTGCAGAGCAATTTTTGCAGGGCAATCAGGCTCCCTTTCAGCAGGGAACCGCTTCGCAGTAGGTCACGAGAGAGGTCTCAGGGATTACAACTGGGAAGGGCGTATGGAGCCTGGTAGATGTTCTTAAATTTGTCCTCTCTGAGTGGGCAGAGAAGCAGGCTACCAAGAGTGCTTTCAGGCACAAAAGGAAGTGTTCTTGCTCCTTGTAATCCTGTTAAAAGGAACCACTGTGTGAATTTTCCTTTTTTGTTTTGTCTCTTTTTCTTTTTTTTTTTTTAAAAAAAAAAAAAAACAAAGTCAGTGTAGCAATTATTGTAGAGAGTACAAAAGGCATTACAGTAAAGAAACCTCAACGTTAAGAAAAGGAGAAAACCCTCAGCCCTTGGTGCCAAGCTGTGTTCAAGGCTGATTGTCATGCCTGGCACATGGCCAAAAAGAGGAGGTTTTTTTGGTGGAGGTAGTTGGTTGTTTGGTTGGGTTTTGTTCTTTTTTTTTTTTTTCCCCCATGAAAACTAAGCAAATAGCATAGCCAAATGACACAGTTTCCTGCAGTTAAGTATGCTGCTATATTCACTGAACACCATACACCCATAGCTGTAAATCCCACCTGAAGTCTAGGCACATTATTTGGGACAGGTCTCTCTGAGGATGCTCTATCCTACATGTATATCCCAATGGGAAGGCTGCAATGGCCATGATTCCCTCCTCAGCCCTCAGGCGGGGTTTATCCTCCCCCCTCTCCTTTAGGGACACTAAACCATCTGTGCTAGTGCAAAACAGCTCTCTGCCTCTCATAGATAGCATTTATTGCTACCCCTGGAATGCACTAGCTGTACCAATGGGATGCCACTGCAGCATCACCATCCCTTTCAATTTTATTAGCATCTGGCTGCGACTGTCTCTGAAGTGAGAGAACGAATGGATACGGAAACAGAAAGATTAGCTGTAATATGCTTGGGTTTTGGGTGAGAGATTTAACTGACAGCCAGTCTCAGAGGTTTTTTCTTGTAAACTTAAATGTCAGAAGACTTCCACTTTAAGAACCAGCAGTGAATTACCATCAACTCGGAGTTAAAGCATGTACTTTGCAAGCAGTACTGTGAGAGCCCACAGAATCTGTTTTCCTCCACATGCAGAACAGATCCCAGCTACCTGTGGATGTGCCTCGGCCTCAGGAGGCGGGGGGTCTCACCCTAGCTGTGGGACAACACAAAGTGGCAAAATCACAGGGGAAAGTCAACAAGTTATCTAAACTGCAATTTCATTCTCACCACCATGCAGCAGACATCTCACCATTCAGCCATAGGGCCTTTAAAATCATGCCTACATTTCTGTCTTATATGTTCTGGTCTGGCCCTTTGACCTTTCTCAAAACGTTAAATATTTGGGAATCGCTGCTGTCCCGATGCAGATTAACTGTAACAACCAGCTTATGATGTGCAGGTCAGGACTCAACTGGGTATGAGACTGGATCTTCTTTGGATACGTTCATCAGATGAAAATTTAAAGAATATCTCGCTAATGAGAAGCAAAATTTAATTCACAAGGAACTGTTTTCCTCTACCACAGGTGTTGTGCAAGACACCAAAAGAGATCAAAGGAAAAAGACGGAGCTTTGAGGGAAATGGTCACAGCACTCTTTTGACGTATGCCCTCCAATTCTTCACTGAAAATTTCTCACATAACAATGAATCTCTGAACAGGCTGTGTAAGAAAAGGAACAAGTCTGACATCGTTGCTAGCACATCATACCAACTCAACAATGCAGTTGCAAACTCAATTTTACCAGCGAGTTAAACTTGGCTCATAGCTCTGAGTCACAAGAACAGGACAAAAGTGACCAGAGCTGAAGAGAAATCTTGGCTTCTGTGCTTCTTTTAAGAATAAGATTCATGAAAGGACGGAGCCAATCCAAGCCAGTAATAAAATTCACATTGATGTCAATGACCAAAGAGTTCAGCCAACTGTGAAATTCTCAATTTACTTTTCTTCAGAGGTAATACAGACCTTTTTTGAAAGCTGTTGTTCCACAGCTTTCTCCTGAGTATGAACTTCTATAATCAGTATCTACAAGGCATCCAGAAAAAAAAAAAAAAAAAAGAATCCAACACCCTTCCCCTTCCACACAAGGCATGCACTTGGATGAGAAATGCAGAACAGCAGAGCTTGTGACCACAGTTACCGTGACAGGTTCCACAGTGAGTGTGATTTCCAGCACCACACAGTTTCTGTCACCAACATCTGGCCTCCTCACCTGAAGAAATGTCTTTGTGATAGATAGGCACTCTGCTTTGTTAAGGCTATGTGAGTTGAACTTTGTTATGAACATGCTTAGCTGAATACCCTGACAACATGTCTGACTCTATAGGATCTCTTCTATTTTTACCCAGATGTTACACCTCAGACTACCAAAAAAAAAAAAAAAGTTTCCTTGTAGAAGCTGTGTGGGCACTTCCCACAGCAAGTTTGCTCTGATGATGGCACTATTCCACAGAAAGTTTGCTCAAAAATCACTTGGCACTTCTGCCTGTACAGAGCATGAAAGAGGAAATCAGCAGTCCCCATCAGCGGGCAGGGTGTGCATGAACAAGTTGCTGCCTCATGGCTACAAAAATAATAGAGCTTCTTCTCAAATTGGCTATTTAAGGGCCGGTGAGGATCTACACACTCTTGCATGGGTGAGGTACTTTGCGTGAGCCCACTCACTATCAGCAATGTTAAGTCTGAGCACATTTACGCACACATGAGTATTTGTTGGATCAGATCTTCAATATCTAAGATAAATACATTTTCTCTGAGGTGTCTCTTCTTATTTTATCTTAAGATGCAATTTTATTTTGAAAGTTTGAGACAAAAACTATCGCTTATTAGATATTACTTGATATCTTTTTTGCCCATCCTCCCCCCAAGTTTACTCTACAATGAGAAAACTCAGTTAACCTGATGGAAAAGTACACCATAACAGGATTTGATCTCACTTCCTTTGATATGTGAAACAAAAACAGTGACTCTCGGAGACTTTGAGAAATGCTAATGGAAAATTACAGGTGATGAATAAACCACAGGAAGACTAATTTATTTCCCTGAATGCAATACGGAGAATTATAATAATAGAAAAGAAAGGCTACAAGATCAAATCACATTTTGGTTCCTACCAAAAGCTGTATTCATTCCAGATCCCATGATATTTTCCATCTGTTTGCTCCAAGTTTTGTTTAATCAAATGAGAAAAAAAATCAGTTTGACCAGCAGGTCTTTGTTCAGCCATGCTGGTTTCCTACCTTTCCTGCCTGACTTCTTACACATGGGGATGGAGAGCTCTTGCATTTTAATGATACTTTAGATCTAGAGATACTTTTAGGTATCCTTGAAGCGTTGCCAGTTCTCAGATCCTCTGTCCCTACGGACGGTGTCCCAGGGGATCTCATCCACTAGCTCTTTAAACGGCTGGAAGCTCACTGATCAGAAGTTCAGGGTCCTGACGTTGTGCTTTGCCAGGACCATATTCCTCGAAATCAGAAGCTCAACAAAGGCATGGTCACTGCAGCTCAGACTGCCTCCAATCTTAACCTCCTTACTGAGTTCATCCAGACAGGTGAACACCAGGTCCAGTAATGCTTCTCCTTGGTTGGTTTGTCTAACACCTGGACCAGGAAGTTATCCTCGATGCACTCCAGGAGTTTCCTGGATTGCTCACAGCCTGCTGTGTAGCTTTCCCAGCAGACACTCAGGTGGCTGAGGTCCATCAGGATGAGAGCCTACAAGTACAATGTTTCTTGTAGCTGAAGCAGGAGTTTCTCAGCAACAGGCTCTCCTTGGTCAGGCAGCCCACAGAAGACCCCAACCACAAGGTGTCCTTTATTGGTCTGTCCTTGATTTTTACCTTCAAGCTTTCAGGCTGTTCATGGCTGTTTCTCAGGGGCAGCTCTTTGTAATAAATCCATTTCTTAACATAGAGGGTAACACCCCCACCCCTCCTTCCTACCTACGTCTTCCAAAAATCTTGTCGACCTCTACTGCCGTGTTCCAGTTATGTGATTCATCCCACTACACTTCTGTGAAAGCAATTAGGTCTTAGATTTCTAATTGCACCATGGTGTAATTCCTGTGTGCATTGGTGTAGAGGCACTTCAGTTGGGCTGTCAGATGCATCGCATTTTAGAGGAGTCCTCCCTAACTCCTTTGGGAGGATTCACAGGCTTTTCCCTGTTGCTTTCTGAAGTATCAGTGTTCCACAGTTCTCCATCACTCAGAAGTACATCCCCTTGCCCTGCTGAGTCTAGTTTAAAGTCCTGTGAATATGCCCAGCCAGCTTGCTGCCCAGAACTCTCTTTCCCCACCTGGTCAGATGAGCCCCATCAGCATCAAGACATCCACTCTCTCAAGGGTGTATCCCAGATCATACAACCTGTGGTGGCTTTAACCAGCTGGGCAGCTGAGCTCCACCACAACTGCTCTCTCACTCCCCCTCTTCAAAAGGAGAGGAGAATATGTGATGAAAAGGGCTTAAGGGCTTAAGATAAGGACCAGGGGATCACTCAACAATTATCGTGACAGGCAAAACAGACTCAGCATAGGGCGATTAGTACAATTTATTACCTATTACTAACAAGCTAGAGCAGCGAGAAACAAACAACAACAACAAAAAAAAACTAAAAATACATTCCCCCATCTACTCTCTTCTATATCCTCCCCCCAAGTGGTGCAGGGGATCGTTGAAAGGTGGCTGCAGTCAGTCTATAGCACTTCATCTCTGTCGCTCCTTCATGGTCACTCTCTGCCCCTGCTCCACAAGGGTCTCTCCCACAGGATGCTGTCCTTCCCCCTCCTCCAGGCCACATCCACCTGCTCCAGCGGGGGCTCCTCCGCGGGGGGGCTGCAGCGTGGAGATCCGCTCCATGTGGGACCCATGGGCTGCAGGGGGACAGCCTGCTCCACCAGGGGCCTCTCCCTGCACAGGCAGCGGGGGAACTGCTGCTGCCTGCCTGCAGCACCTCCTGCCCTCCTGCTGCACTGGCCCAGGGGGCTACAGGGCTGTCTCTTACCCCTCACTATTCCAGCTGCTGTAGTACTGCATTTTTTTTCCCTTTCTTAAACATGCTCTCACAGAGGAACAAACAACACTGCTTATTGTCTCAGCTCCATGCAGCAGCAGGTCCTTTTTGGAGCCAGCTGAAACTGGCCCTTACCTAACATGGGGCAGCTTCTGAACTCTTCTCACAGAGGCCACCCCTGCAGCCCCCTGATACAAAAACCTTGCCACATACACCCAATATAGACTCCAAAGCCCTGAGTGTGGCAGCAATCCTCCACCTGATCCATTTGTCTCCTTGGGTCCCAGACTCCAACTGCAAGGATAGAGGAGAACGCCACCTGCGCTCCTGATACTTTCACCATCTTTCCAAGGGACAAAGTCCCTTCTGAAACATGTATTTTGGAGTCTCCTTGTTGCAGTCCAATTCCACTTCCTATTCTCCAGGAGAAGTGGATCACTCAGCCCAACAGAATAGCAGGACTTCACTGAAGTCAGTATCAAATGCACACATCTCATTTTTTGTTTCCCAGTCAAGAACTCCTCTGCCAACAGATTTAAATGAAAATGTAGATTTAAATTAGACAGATTTAAGCCTTGAATGTGTGTTACATGCTAGTAGCTATGTTGCATATACTTATAGTGCATCTGTCCTTACTAAATAATCAGGTGAAGGACTGTGCAGCAGTGTTTCCACTACAACAGGACAAAAATCCCAGACAAATGCGATCTGTTCAAGTCATACATCATTTGCTTGTAACAGATCCAATATACCGTCCTGACAAAGTCATCTGTTACCAAGCTTGTGCTGAGGACTTCAGGGATCACCTTCATCACAGCAGTTAACAGCTCAAATAAATCTTGTGCTGAAACCCATAGGAATATATTTTTTTTAACCTCTGTATCATAAGAAACATAAAATGCAGCAATTCAAGGCTTCCAAAAGGCTTTCACTGGACAGTCCATGGCTTACTGGAAGAATCTTGAAGACACAAGCCCTACCAGTTCCTCCTGCACAAAGCCTCTGTCTCTAAGCCGTAATTTCGTAACAGCCCGGTGATGATGGGAACCACAGCGCATCCTGTTTGTGGCTTTCCCTTAATGCGAATGGCAGCTGGAGACAGTCAGTGCCACAGAACCGTACCGCTCCCCTCAAACCACTAACAAGCGTGCTGCGAGCCCACAGCTTAGGAACCGCTGTCAAACTTCAACCTAACAAAAGCAAAAGGATAAAAGAGGAATTTATTAACACCACTCTGTTGCATTAAGTGCACTCCATATGTTTAAGATCCCTGTGATCTTAAGACAATGCACTAATGCATTACATAGACCTACATAAAATCCTCAACGCAGCTGAGTAGAACTCATTTGTGCGTATATTTGACAGAAATCTAGCCACAGATATTTAATGACATAAAAATCAGGCAACCACCTCAGCATTTCTTTGGCTACCCTAGATTACATTGTATCCACATCTCCTGACACTACTTCTGCCTCCATTTCCACTAGCCCTAGTGCAGATCCTCAACAGCCACGTGCCAAACTATCACAATAAAACCCAAATCTAAAAGAAACTGTATGATGCAGAGAGAAGAATAAACTATGGAACAAAACCAGTTTTGCTCAAGTCATTTCAGTTCCATTAAAAGACCGAAGTAAAAGCCATCCTCTTTGATTAAGTGATTCAACACTTACATTTTTAGTGTCATTTTAGTTTTATCACAAACCCAAACAGTTTGCAAACACCTGACATACGGACATTTTTTTTTTCTCCATCTCTCTTTGCTAGAAGCTCTGGCCACAGTAAACAGACTACAAATTTTTCTTAATACAAACAAACAAAAGCACAGAATGCTATTAAAAGAACAAAAGAGCAGGAACCCTTAGATCTACTCTCCCCCCAGAGAAAAATTCTGTTTCCCAGTTTCATAGGCTCTCCTGCCTGACGCCCTGCTGCCAAGTTACAGCAGAACATACACTTCTACGTCCAGTTTCCATTTCAGGGGAAACCACAAAACCTCAAGCGCACATGCATGAATACAAGGTCTATCTAGTTTTACTTGAGTTTTGGTTTTGTTCTGCGGATTTATACACAGTGAGTAAAATCCCACAGAAAATAAACTTCAGAAATGGCACACTATCCACGTAAAGTTTTTATGCGGTTTTAAAATGCTAGTCAGCAGGCAGGCTGAAGAAAGCAGAAGATTTATGTCTCTTTAAGGTAAATTATTTACAAGATTTTCCTTAAAAATGTTTTTTGTAACACGCTATTTTGACTTTAAAAACTATAAACACTGCAAACCAGTTTTCAAGCCATAATGGGCAAATTCTCCAGTAATACATAAAATGGCAAAAACTCCATACTGGCATTCTTTAACAAAGCACTGTTACCTTCATTGTTTTTACTAATGATTTAATATCTAAAATAGGTACGTCCATCTCCTGTCCTAGCCCACATTAAAATCACAGCTAAAATGGGATGAATGGACAATTCAAAGGTTTCACAATACACCTCACTTCAGAACTCCACTCGTTCAGAAAAGAAGTGAAGAAATATGAGATACAACTTCTAAATTATAGTGCTAACTATGATTTTCTGACTGTGATTATGTTCAGAAGAACTTGTGGCTTAAAAAAATACTTCCACAGAAAGATGCTATCAGCCAGAAATCAGCTGCATGCTTGGCTCTTGCATTAAACCTCCCACCAACTTACAGCTTCACTGAAGGGTTTTTGCTTCTCATTCCCTGTGCCATCCAAGCTGGCTGTCAGGGCCCTGAGTACCAGCCACCCATCAAAACACTGGGACCTCCAAAGAGACTCATTCTGGGAACAATGAGCTATCTTAGCTGGTTGACAACTTAATACAAATGATACAAAATCTTAAAGATAGGGTATGGAAACAGCAGCTAAATCAATGCTAGTCCAACCAGCTGCAGGAATAGCTGGATGGCATCATCACCTCTGACTTCCAGCAAAGCACAGCACAAACACTCAAACTTGTGACTAAGGCTACAGTGTCTTGGTGTCATTACAAATAAGAGCAGTGGATATAAACAAACACTTAGGACAAAATTCAGAACATCTTTAAAGGAAATACAGACTTACTGCCCTGTTCAATCTGCTGCAAGATAGAGCTATCTTGGCTTGTGTCCCTAACCCCGTCCTTCCCGCCATCCGCTCAGTATTGAGTCAGGACTGAACCAGGGGCTCATCACACAGGGACATCTGTCCAAACACTAGTGCTCTTAGTCAGATGCAACTTCCAGTCACACGAGCCTGAGAACCAACCACAAGAGTATATACATAAGCAGCAGAGTTACTCTCTCGTTTATGCAACATTATGAGAAGAAACATTTGGTTCTTTGAATTTCAGAGAATATTTTTTTAAGGCCAGAAAAGTAAGAAACATCTAACTAGTGCTGGTGAGGAGTGGGGTACAATATTAGGGAAAAGATATTTAACAGACCAAATCTGACATTGCATCAACAAGTGTCATCCAGTTAATAGTTTGGAGATAAATTCCTCTTATTAATTCAAGCCAAAACGCTAATTCATAACAGATATAATTTGACAAATCCACTTTGCATTTTTCCTAGGGTAGATTAACTATAATTTTCCTTTAGAATTTATTCCATAGTGCCTTTTCAGGATTCTTACTCCACAGACTAATCACAGTGTGTTGTCACTATTTGATACTTAGAGACTGAAATTCTGACCCGCACTGGTTAACAAAGATTGGCTAGAAAGGTCACTTGAAATAGCTTCTGGTATCTGACTGGATTGTTTTTAAGCATTTCCAGAAACAACAATCACTATTAGGAATTTCAAATAGGATTTCTGAGAACTGCTGTGGATGTGATTATGAAATTAAAGTTACACTTCAGCAGAGAGGACTGTATTATTTCAGTGTCCAGAGAAAATGCTACATTGATAATCATGAGAACAGTTAGGAGCAAGTTCAAGTTTTAGCTGCAGCTGTGGGGAGAAATACAGCTAAGGGAGATTTCTATATATTCACCTGCTTCTGTTTTTAACTGGATCCTACTGTTTCAGAACTTTGGGGGAATGAGGAATTTTACATAGAGAGAATCCAAATCCATTCAGTTTTATTTACATGAGTGGGAGCTACCTCAGGCCTCTTGGAACCATGCAACCTGACCAAAGCCTTTGTTGTAGGAATGGCTCAGTAGTTTAGTTAGCTGTCATGCTTTCTGCTGTCCTTCTGTGGAATAACCTCCTCAACCAAGTTTTTACAGTAGTACTACCAGTAGTACGTGTTCAGATTCACATCCCAAACCTCCATCATAACCTCTTGCTAGTAGTACAGAGGACCGGAACTGTAATCCCCACTAACTTCTCAGTTATAATTTTAGATTTAAAAGGACCTGAGTTCAGTTGACCAATTTTATTACCCTGCATGGTTGCTCATTTTTAAGTATGAACCTGAAGGGAATGAAGGAATAACTCCAAAAAAAAGGTCAGCTTTACCTAACAAAGTTGCTTTACCCTCCAAGATACATACAGTTGGAGACAACAGCAGGAGGAAACAGATTACAACTGAAAAGAGTAGGATTCCCATTAAAAGCTTAATATCAAAATATATCACAGAAATGATACCCGTGCTAACTGGAGACTAGAGTCTTTAATTCTAGAGAGAATAGTTCATGGAAACCATATCCCTGTATTGAAACCCTCCCCATGGAAAAGTGAATTGATCGAATTAGAAGAAACTGCTGTTGCTCGTATTTGGATTATAGTAACTAGAATGGCATATAGCATGGTGGGGAGATATTCAAGAGGGGAGGAAATAGTGAAATAAAATTAAAATGAACTGTTTACTCAATATTTTGAAAATGTAAACATTTCTCAATAAAGTAAATGAAGATAGAAGAATTCTGGCAACTGAGTCAGATTATTACTCCAAGGTAATGAAGAAAGAAGGAATAATCCCCTCATTCAGGGACACCTCCCTGCAATATCTGTAGGAACAGAAAAACACTGTCTAAAACCACAGAACTAGGAACTGCCACTGCTGCTTAAAAATAATAATGTTTTTTGAACCATTACATTCAACTATTCCTGAGAAATCCAGTCATAGCTGGAAAGGTCCCACAAAAGATTGGTAGAAATGATTGGGCTGTACTGCCCTTTCCAAGGTAAGACGTGTGTGAGAAATCTCCTTTGCTACTTATCTCATTACTCTTCCACCTTCTAAAGCTGACACTATCTTGCTCACCCCCCGTTGGACATCCAGGCTCAGTAATGTGTCAGTGCTAGAGAACAGAGCCAAAGGAAAAGGTACAAAAGCAGTAACAGCAGCTCTACACCCTGACCCTCCCTCCCACTGAAGCCACTCCAAAAAAAAATGTTTGCTTCCCTAGGGACAGGCTTGAACACAAAAGCTTTCTTATTTTATCATGCTTCCAGTATCTCCATTTGGGCACTATTCATAACCTAATGTCAGATTCGTTTCACACCCCTGTCAAAAGTACAGTATATCCTATTCCCTGTAATTCATCAAATCCTAAGATTTTAGCAGGACCACAATCAGAGTACAACACAATAGTTGCTCTCTGTGCTGCGGCAGCCCTTAGCACAGCAGTTGTACTACGACAGAAGTATTCTTAGATGTTTCTATAGAAATAGCTGAATGAAGCAGACCTTCACAGAGAGGCCATCCAGGCACAAGATGCATTACCCTGCAAGAAACCCCAAAAGGCACAGACAAAGTAGAAGGAATAAAATAAACAAGATTTTCTGTGACCCTAAGGATGAGATTATAACTTTTATTTATTTATTTATTTTTAAAGCTTGAGCAGGAAGCCTTTCTAAATTGCATTTCTTGGATTTTATTGTATTATCTTCATGGCACAGTTATTACACATTAAAGGTAATGACTCTCTTCTGCAAGTAACCTAATATTGAACATGATTGATAACCCCTATCTGGGCTTTAGAGAACACTGAATTTCCTAAATGGAAGGAGAGAACAGAGTCAGCTGAGGAGAACAGGGAATAGCTTGAGTGAATTATGTGTATGCATATGAAAAAACAACTGCTAGGTTTTCACAAGAACACAGCATTCTCTTGAGAACACCCATCAATGGCAAACAAATAGAAAAAAAAATCCCAAGCTCTTCCATTTGCAGGTAGCCCTGCTCAGACTACAAATACATGTATTTTTGTTGTTCTTCTTCTTACCTATTTGATAATTTTATAAACACACAGACACGGTACATACACATATGCACACTAATGTTTAGCATTTGATGGAAGAGAGAGAACAGCTCAGATTCCAAATTTACATCCTGCAGTAAATGTGGCTACGTTGATTTGTGTCATCAGCATGAGCTGGACTCACTGAACAGACTAGTGCTGCCCAGTTGCATTGGGACACCAGAGCAGCTTTACTTGGGCACAGAAGAAACTACAGTTGGACATCCCAACCAGTGAGTGCATGATGGAGACTTCCACTAGCTCCCAGAAGGTGTGACAGAATCCAACCCACCTGCCTAGAACAAAGAGCCCACGCTCAAACCAAAATAAGTTTCCAGTTTAGGGTCATTAAATATACAACAGAAATATGTCTAGTAGTGAAAAAAAAATATTCCAGCAATGTTTTCTCCAAGAAAAAAGAAAAAAAAAATAAGGATATCTACTGTAAGACTTCACTGGCCTAGCTCCAGCACGTGCCAGGTTACATCCCATTTTAAAACATTCTGGCCCTAAAAACTATGGTGACAAGGAAATCCATAGTATCCTGCAAAACAGTCATGTGTTGGCGCTTACTGAGATCTTCCATTTCCTCTTCATGGACTTACATGAAGCTAGCTTATACTATGGACAAAGAGAAATCCATTTCTTTACTGTATCTGAAGGCTTCTGTTCCTTTAAGACAGGGTTAAGTATTATCACAGAATTATCTCAAGGAAAGAAAAACAAACCCCAGATCTAGGCCTAAAAAGGAACTACTGTTGTGGAAATAGATTTCGCTCTCTTACCTGATGTTAATAAACCAAGATTTGTCTTGGTATTCTTCATGTCTTTGCCCACTCCTCTACTAATTTACTGACTCTTTAGCCCATCTTGTTAATTCATCACACTGCTCAAGCAAGTCTTGTTAAACTGTCTCGGCTACCATTATTGCCTTGTTTTTGAAATACAGAACTGAAGAACAATCAAAAAGAAAGAAAATGATGTTTTAAAAAAGCAACATTTAAATTTAAAAAAGGTTCATTATAGAAGAGATACATTTCATTGTAGAAGAGAAAAAGTATTTTTAAGTTTGTTTTTTCAAATGCAACTTTGACCAGATAGTTCTCAACAAGCACTATACAATCACCTAACAGCCTTCTAATCAGGAAACCAGAGCATGCCACAGACAAGGAACAGCCTCTGACATAACTGTAAAGCAAAATACGTAAGTGTATTACTTTTTTTTTTTTTTTTTTTTTTTTTTGCTAGTGTGAGACTTCTTTGGTGCAGTTGTTCAGTGACTTTTTTTAAGCTGTTTTATTCACTCAGCCACGTTTGTTAAGTGTTAATCCCCTAAATGCACTAAGTCAATAGAGACACTTCGATCCAGCAACAACGTGATTGCTTGTCAAGGTTTTGGGAAGTGCATTTGTCTCTTCTTGCAAGCATGGAGAACATGCTCTCCTCTTCTCCGCCTGAGCAGAGCAGGCCTGGAGAAGCAGGACACCAGAACATTGCTGGTGATGAGTCTCCTCAGCCCTGCCACTGCCCAGAGGATAAACCAGTAGTGGCTGCTTGCCCTTCCTGAGAGAGTCCAAACAAGTTGGGGAGCAGGAGAAAACAGCCTTTGTTAGAGCTTGAATGCGGGCAAATATGGTGACACCTGTAGCTGGACATCACCAGAAGGTGGCAAGAGGTATTTCAGAATCACTGTCCCAAACGCCCAGAAGAGCTGAACACTATTTCTGTGCCGCCTCCTCCTCATACATGCACACCCAGACATTGATAAGCAACAACATTTTAAAAGAGATTTGAAAAGAGATTAAAGAGTCATACTGTGGATGTAGACATGCACAGTGTCAGCCTTTTGATTTTTGAAAACGTGGCAACTTTTTAAATTGCCATCGCATCAATCTGTGGAAGAATTCTGTCAACTTAAAAACTTCTTCCAGTAATAGTGTCCTGAGATAACCCATCATCAATAAGAGCCCACTATATTTCTCTTATTGCAAAACTCACGGCATTATTTCTTCTACTCTTAAACTTTTGTCAGCTACAAATTAGGACCTCTAAACTATGACTCAGGATATTTTCCAAATTCAAAAGTTTAAAAATAGAACAAGTCCATGCATTCAAATACTAAAGAAGGAAAGCAAAAATAAAAACAATGAAAAATAAAAACAAACACAAAAGTAACAGCTTGGAACTATGGAGAAGGAAGTAATTCATTGCTGCAGCAGCTGTTGACATTACTTGTTCTCTCATTCACATTACAAGGTAGAACATTGCAAAAGTGGCTGAACAACAACCTACGACCTTCCGTAGGAGTTAAGAGAAGAAGCTTTATCCCATGCAAGCTCTGCTGCATGTCCATTTTGACAAATACTGTCTCTGGTCTATCTTCTAACATAGGCATTTGAGCTTTTCAATCTTTACTGTGCCAATAGTCTCTGAGAACACATCACATCCGCTAAAACAGAGCAGTCGATTTTATTTTTTTAAGTAAATACATACATAACTATCAACCTGTTCTCAAACCTAGGAGCAAAAGCCCCCCCCCCTTTTTTTTTAATATATTTGAACGTTTAAATATGTTTTAAACGAATTTGAATTTGCTTATTAACTTCAAAAAATCACTATTCATTATTTTTGTCTAAATAAATACATCAGAGGAAGTCCAAGGTCTGAAATCTGAAATTCTGATTACTCTGGGCTTACCTACAGCAGCGCCTAAGCGGACAAGTACTTATCTGTGTAAGCAGATTCAGTGAAATCAGTATAGCATGAAGCATGCAAAAGATATCATGAAACACAGTTTGCTGTTTACCTGTAAGGCTATGTGGAACTTTAAAAGGGCGCATTTCGAAGTGAGTGGAACGAACTAAGAATGTTATCCCACGATAATGAAATCAACTTGGGTGACTGAAAAGCTGTCTGCGTAAATTATGTATGAAGAGTGCTTCACTAAAATTTATGCAGATCAAAGACTGAAAAGCAGTCTGTGGCAGCAGGCTGAAAAATTACAGCACTGTAATTCAGTAATATTTTTTTTTCCTTGAACTGCTTCTAGAATCATTTTTCCTAATACCATCTTCTTTTTTCATACTTGAATAATTTCACTTTTCCTCTGAACTGTCTTCCCAAGCTTCTTTTCTGATGCATCAAAACAACGATTCATGAGCATGTCAAGTCATTTGCCCACACTCATCACTGGAGTTAGAAACAAACACCTTCACATGCTAAATTTCCAATACTTTTTTTTTTTACTTATGCTGGTTTTATTGTGGTAAAACATGGTGCATATTTGAATGTTCTTACTTCCAGCTTCCCCGTCTACTAGCACAGAAATAGTCAAAGAACATAGGGAAGTAAAAAGCAGCGCCCAACTTGCCTCCTTACCAGAACAGTAAGGACAAAGACTGTACCTTCATATACACTGTTCGGACATAAAAAAAATAAGAAGTCTGTAGTAACAGAGATCTAAGCTAACATCTGCCTGCAATTAATGTGTACATTTATGGAGCACACTAAAAAATGTTACGGTAAATAAATTAAAATAAATAAATAAATAAGAGAGCTACTTGCACCCAATTCTGATTCATGAGAAACCTAAACAGTACACAGTGCCTACAAAAGCCGTTCTTGAATACAGCTCATTCCCACTAAAGCAGAAACAGGGACAATGAGAAAAGTTACATACAAGGGAATTATTTTTCCCCCCACTTCAGACACAAACTACACTGATCAAGAGCCTGTGCTGACTAATGCCGGACACTCAGCCATCTATGGAACTTAACAAAGTAATCCCATTACTAGATCTATTACTAGACTTAGGCTCTGAAGGAATATAATATGGGCTTGCAGTCACCAAAGAGTAAATTTAATTTATCTTGACATATAGAATGCATTCAGGTTAAGAACTACCATAACCTTTTAGTAAATTGCGATATTGTAAGTGGCCTGTGATTTCGAGGAAAAAAATAATACTCGGTATTAAAACTTACCAAAAGGCTACCAACAATAATGTAATCTCTCTAGCTTTCATTTCCCAAAACGATTTAGCAAATGCCTCCTTATCATACACAGGCAGTATGTTTGTAGGTAACTGAAAGTGAGTTGTTGAGCTCTCAGACTAAACCAGAAGTGATAAATGATAATAAAGATTTTGGAAAGGGGAAAATTTGTCTTTTTGACAGCTGAGTTAAGATAGGGGTCATTGAAGTCTCTTTCAATTCTACAAATTAGCGTTATGTTCTCAGATTTAAAAAAAAAAAAAAAAGTCAAGGTTAATTCTACTGAAGCCATTATGTTGTATATTAAGGAGAATCCTTTGCTGAGGTTTTAGTATGTGTTTTTTCTACCATGCACACAGAGCACATGGTCTGACAATAATGGCTTTGACTGAATTCTCATGGCAGAGTAGCCTCCTTCAGGCTTGCCATCCAAGCAGGGGGCTTAAGATATGTCCTGTTCAACCCAATCTACTTCCTATGGTACTGAGCTCTCAAAAATCAGCTTGGATATCCAGTCAAGCTGCCCACATGAACATAAAGCCAAATGCTGATCCAAACAAAAGTTCAAAACAGAAATTAGGTGGTACGCACAGAACAGGGATTCAGAACTTGGAAGCAGAAATTGCAGCAGACTGGGGAAGCACAAGCCAGGGGACGCTGTGGGTCCCTGCAATAAACAGTCACCTGTGGATCGAGTTGTTTGGGACAAGAAACTAACAATAAGCATTTAGAAGACTTTCAGCCACCAAAACAGGACTAACATTTGCAGCTATGATCAGAGAATTAAAAGTACCTTGCTTGTGTTGTTTTTCTTTTTTGTTTGTTTGTTTTAAGTTTAGTGTTTTGTTGTATCCAGACTTTTTAACCTACACAGAAGACAGCATGTTGACACAAATTACTGGAGAAAGGGTGTGAAGCTGCTGAAGGGTATGGCTGAAGTAACCAGAAATGAAGTCTCCTGTGGTACCTGGACTCCTTAGGAGAGAGTAAAAATGGTAAATAAATGGGTAAAAACATGTAAAAATGGTAAGCAGATGACATGTGCCAAAGATTTATTAATGTGCCAAAGACTTGGTAACTGGAATTATTAATGTTAAAACATGGCACCAATAGAACTAAAGACTTTCTACAACAACAACAACAGAAGTATGGGAATCTTAACTAGTATGTTTGAGATTTCATCCAGGGGACAGTATTCTCCAGTGCAGTATTCACATGATCTATTAAGTGGATCAGGAGCTAAATCAATTGAATCGTAACATAGAAGAAATATAGATCTTACTTCTAAGCAGAAAACAATAGTTCAGAGGTTTCTGTTTCCTCTCCTCAAACAAAGTAAACTATAGTTAAATAGATAACATCCAGATTTTAAAGCAAAGATCCAGAACAGTTTTCTGAGTGATAAAAACCCTACAAGATGCAGTTTCTTGTGATGATCTTTAGAGAACATACCCCTCCCCCTCTCTCCTATACTGGTGCCGGCAGCTCCTTGCTGCTTATCTCCAATGAAAAGAAAACAAGCCACAAGGGTAGGTTTCAAACCCAACCTCTACTCAGCCCTATAATACAGGTTCCCATTGAAAACTCCCTGCATACAGACAGCCAAGATCCACAAGTTTGCTGTGAAGTATATGCCTAAAAATCTTTCTGAATCCAACGTAGTGAGCTTGAGCAGACTTAGCATTTCAACTAGAGGAAACCATTCCTTGCACAAACTCCATTCATTACACGTAAGTTTCTTCCTTTGTAGAGACAATGTGTTCCATGGGAGACCCTCTCTATTTTTAAATAGAGGAGGATGCCTCTTCCAAAGAGAGGTGAAAGTGCCAGGATCTTAAAAGAAACACCCAATAGAAATGCATCATTTTACAATGTGTGTCCACAACTTCTCATAGATTTCCTTTGAACATTTTATGTTTTTCATGCTACTTGCTATCTCTTCTTCCACTCCAGCTTACTTACAGTAATTGGTATGGCATTATAACAGCACATTACAGAATCTCTAGGTTGGAAGAGACCTCAAGATCATCGAGTCCAACCTCTAACCTAACACTAACAGTACCCCCTAAACCATATCCCTAAGTTCTACATCTAAACGTCTTTTGAATACTTCCAGGGATGGTGACTCCACCACCTCCCTGGGCAGCCCGTTCCAGTGCCTAACAACCCTTTCAGTAAAGAAATTCTTCCTAACATCTAACCTAAAACTCCCCTGGCGTAACTTTAGCCCATTCCCCCTCGTCCTGTCACCAGGCACATGGGAGAACAGGCCAACCCCCACCTCCCTACAGCCTCCTTTAATGTACTTATACAGAGCAATAAGGTCACCCCTGAGCCTCCTCTTCTCTAGGCTGAACAAAAAATTATGTCCAAAATATCTTACTTGCATTAAACCAACCTCAGAAGTACTCCAAACTCCTGAACCCTATAGAAGGGAACAGAGCATAGCTTAAATAAATGACTTCAAAATGACTTTTTATTATCCTATTTCTCACATCCCAGCAGCATGTTGAGGAGAGTCAGTAATGACAAGCACAAAATCATACCTAAATACCAAACAGATCTAACTGAAAGCTTCCTGTAAGTGGGCATTTGTATTTGTGTAAACATATTTTTTTTCCTTCTTTCTTCTGGTCATCTCTTCTTTGAAAGGTTATGAACAGCAACTCTTCTAAACAACTGTGATTACTTTTATGGCTTGACATGAGTCACATTTTTAGTTTGCTAGTTCTTTCCTACATAAGACATTGCCACCACCTGGTAAATATCTTTGAATAACTCTGAGTACATTTAAAACCCTACAAGCCCAAGCATTTCATGGCTGCCCTGTAATTTGGTCCTCTTATTTCCCTTCAGGAAGCCAAATTTATCTTCAGGATTCATTTGAAGCTGAGAGTACTTGCATACGGAAATGGATTCATCAGTGGAATTTTCCAGAGGATTACAACCTGGTAGTTATGTTTGACTTACAGCACACCTCTTTTCTCCTTTCTAAAAACCTGTATAGAATGGTAGAAGTGAAAGAAAATCTATTAAAACCCATTCCATTATCACTTCTTTATGACCTTCCCTGTATCTGCTAACCAAGGCCAAAACACCTTATTTACGTCAGAAAAAATGGGTGCTAGATGTATGATAACTGCTGCAGAATGGTTTGCTTTTTCAAATGAGAGCAAGCACATTTTTGGGATACTAACGGGTTCCTGATGCTCCCAGCAACAGGCCTAGTAACAGAGGATGAACTGGCTAAAGGACAGAAACTGGTTTGGTTTCATTTTTTAACAAAATCATTGCATTAAAATAATGCTTCTGTTTAGCATCAATATTTCTGTTCCTACTGCAGGAGGAACTAAATTTTCTTCCTATATAATCGAAGACCAACTGATCACTAGGATCTGTATTTAGGACCAACAGGTTACAATACCACAAAAAAACTTGTTGATAAAAAATCTGTAGCCTTTCACAGGACATGTAAATTTCTCAAAGGCAGAAGGTATGCCAAGTATGCTTCAGAAAAAGGGCCCATCTGGGATTTGTTTTAATTTTGTTTGTTGATTTGGGATTTTCCCCCTCCTTTTATAATTTCTAAGAAAAAGGGAGAAGAAGAAAACAAAAAAACAATGCAAAAACAGGATTTCAAATCAGTGCTGGGGTAGGTCTGGGGTTTGACTGGAAGGAGATCAATCTCTCTCTGAAGTGTAAGTTAATGCCCAAACAATTTAGAAAGTAAAAAGCCCACATAAAGCCAATATTTACTATTGAATCTCCACAATGGAGTTGCTTCATGCAGTTTAACCTATCACATGTGCTATTTTCCTTTCTCTTTAACAGGGAAACAAAAGTCAGCGCACAAAGCTTTACCTCAAGGAGCACTGCAGGTCTCATGCATTACCCCAGGTCCTTATCCTGGTTTCGATGCTGACTCTGTGTAGCACTACCCAGAGGCATGCCATTGGTGCTATGCGACTTTCACAGCTTCCATCCTCCTGCTGACAGGCTTGTCCTGAGCCTCAACAACAGGAGGCTGCACTGCACGGGTACTTCAGACCAAGGCAGGTAGCAAACAGGTGAATGAATGCCTTCTGTTGGCAGATGCAGAGGTCTCCACTCACCCAGGAAAGCATTCCTTGCTGGTTTGCTGCACCCAAGCATTTGCCATTACCATTTATTCTGTAGCAGGCAGGAGACTACAGGAAAGCTGTTTCCAACCAGCATAACATGCTAGTCAATTAAGACTGTGCAAGGCCTACCATTGTCATCTATTCAAATTCCTCAGCATGCAAACAATGTAGTGAATGAATTGTAAGCAATTCCTTATTTATTTCTATTTCTAGAAACAATGTCAGGAAAGTTCCCCAGCAGAAGTTGTTAAAGAAACTAACTCATTGAGTAAGAAGTAAAACATCTTGTGATCCGCAATGAGCCAAGAGACGAAAAGAAGGCAGAAATAAGTTGGTTCTTCAGCTCAGTAAAAAGATCAGCTGGGAGTTTTGAAAAAGTACTTTGGCTTATTTTAATTTTCATTCAAATGAATCGCCATAATTGTGTTTGTTGAACAGTCTTTTGCTTTCCTGAACACTCAGTTGCAGAACCTGCAGGCCCTGCAGTTTGGGAGCGCCACATGAAACAGGTGAAGCCTGGAAGGAGGCCCGCTGCTAATCATGCAGACATGAAATGACTAAAATGGATGTTAATCGCTAGTCACTGACCTGTTCATTCTTTAGCCATTTATAACAGAAAAAAAAAAAAAAAAAAGTGCTTTGATCCAGCTCCAACACAAATACTGTTGTTTACATACAGTGTAACAGTGCTCAATATGTTCAGCCTTGATCTGGAATTATTTCAGAAATCGGCTGCATATTTCACAACTCTTATTATTAACACCCAAGACTCTTCTTGCTCAGAAATGCTGGACTTTATTTCTTGCAGGTAAACATTTATTTATTGTAAGAAAAATGTACTTTAACGGCTGCTGTCATGCCTACTGAAAAGACTTTTAATAATAACCTCTCCAGAGACTAAAGAGTGCAAAGACCTGACCGGCACCAATGACTCGTAGAAGGTATTTCAGTATTACACAGATAAAAGAAGGAGGAGTGGTCTTGGTGCCTACTGTTTGTAAAGCTGTATTGAAACAGCTTTTTATTTATTTTTTTAGCCTATGAAACATGCAATTCACTCTGATGGAAATACAGATTCTGAAGGCAGAAGTAGTTACATCTTGAAAATAAAAAAAAAACACAGCTGTAAGGAGGCAAATATTTTACTGTATGGTTGGTGCCTTGCTGTGGCAGCCTTGAACATACCTTTACTTTGTATAGGAACCATGGGAAGGCTCAATACCTGTCTATTATCAGCAGCTGTTAAGTTTTAGAAGGAATATAACATTTGCTGCATGATTTCCATTGTATATCTGATCTACACCAAAACAGAACCCACATAACATCCACTAAAGAGGGAGTAGTACTTCCCAAAAATTTGGATCAAATGCAGTTCTTACCTGTACCAGGCAAGAACTGCAGCTGAAACACTCTGCAGGCATGAACCAGTATCAAGGGGACAAGTAAAATATCCTCCCTAAGGAGCAAGCATTTTCAGACACAGTACGCGGTTACTGAGGGAAGGAGGAGGAATACTAGGGAGACTTCTGTGGCAAGAGAATAGAAACAGCAGCATGAAATAAGCTAAGCTGAAAGAAATGGAAATAAATAAATAAGTTAATGGTGATTAAATAAAAGCCAGTTATATTCACCTGGGAGTCTAAGCTTTGTATGAGAGGGTAAGAGAAACTGCAGGGATTATATAGTTCTCAGTATATTTAACATCTAATGTTGATTTTACAGGTGAGACAACATGGCTTGCACCACAAACGATACCAATAGCGAAGTATTAATCAAAATAAAGGTAAGGATGTGAGCAAAAGTTTCTCAAGCAACAATTAATGTTCACCAAACCCAAGCACACAAGATATCCTTTCCATTATTTCCTATCAAATACAAAGAATTGAGGTCTGCTTTGTTTTCATAGT
The DNA here is from genome assembly GCF_047663525.1 of Anas platyrhynchos. Taxonomy (NCBI): domain Eukaryota; kingdom Metazoa; phylum Chordata; class Aves; order Anseriformes; family Anatidae; genus Anas; species Anas platyrhynchos. The sequence continues at coordinate 30,965,636 of NC_092589.1, read as the reverse complement.
CTTCAGTGGCTGGGATCTATACTTTGCAAAGTTACCTAGAGACCATTCTGATTCCCTGGCAAGGCAGAAGGTTGGCGTGGCAGACAGTGACGTTTGTTCCTGTGAAAGACTACTTCATTTCACATCAGAAACACATCTTGCAGCACGTAGGGTGGGGGTGGTGTGAGACACAAGCTGACAAGACCTAGGCTTTCCACAGCCTATAGAGTCTGGTGAGGAGCTGGCCCACTCCAGCGGCACAGAGCTTCAGCCAGCAGAGCTTCCCTGAAGTGAGGGTGCCCCACTGGGAAGGGACTGCACATTCCAGGCCCTGCCAGCCAGCTCCCACAGCAGCCCAGAAACCCGCACTCTCAAGTTGGACACCAGCCTCTTTCCTCCCTCACAACACGCACAAATCCTGGCAACTGCACAGGAGCCTGCAAGATATAGTAGAACAAAACAAATTGGCAAGAAAAAAATTACTTCTTGCCACCCCTTATTTACCTCTAGCGCTGTACCTTTTAAGTTCTTGCTTAGAAATCTCTTCTACTACTTCACCACTAAAAATGCACACTACATATCCGATCTCTCCTGCACGCCAAATATCTATCTTGCCACCACCTATCCTGACAGTCTTAGATATCTGTCAAGAACAGAAGATGTTTTGGACTAGGCTAATTTAGAAGACATTTTGTTTTGTTTTTATTTATTTGACTGTACAGTTAAAATTTTGGATAAGTCACCTTTGGCTAATATTTAATATCTTTAATTAACATGTCCTGTTTCCACTCCACAACATGAATTCCCAAGCTTGGCTTTGATAAAAGAGCTCATAAGCTAGATATTCCTGATAGCACTCAGGAGTACAGACAGCAAACTTAAAGGTTTTTACTTGAAAACAGAAATAAATAAATTATTGTAATAATAAAAAGGCACAAGGTTCCAGTTATTTACAGGCCACTTTAAAAATCTATTCTACATTTAGACGCTTGTTGAAATAAAAATCCATGCATGCTGACTGGCATTCAGGCATGGTAAGAAGACATTTTATGTCCTCTTTCTCAATGTCTGTGTCAGCAAACCACCTAAGGTTTTAAGAAAAGCTGAAGAATTTGCAGGTTTAACTTTTCAGTTATTTCCTCAGAGGAGGGAGGTCAACGAGAATTGAAACTTTTTTTTTTTTTTTTTTTTAAAAAAAGGCCATGCTGACTTCTTATACTACTCCAACCAAACACAGGATGTCTGTTAGATTAGCTAAGAGGCATGCTGCTTGTTAAGCACACACTGTTTTAACACAACATGCTTTTATTCCGTTATAAACACTTAATAGCAAGCGCGCATCACAAGACACAGTGGAAGAGCTCCCCTACTGGGCTGATTGCTCAGCATTCAAAAGCTTACAAACCACTTGAATTAACTGCTAAATAAATCAGTCTAGCTACCCTTTCCCTCCCCTCCCTCAGTACTGTAACCCCCAGTGGCTGGCGGTAATCCAAGCCAGAGCTTGAATTAGTGCAGAGCCCAAGAACCTCTTCAATTCATGCCCACTCACTCTCCCCTCCCTTCCTTCACCCCAACTTACATCTGGTCCTTTTACTGGGGACGTGGGCTGTTGTTACCTAATGGATAACTTTCTGCTGCTCCAGTCAAGAAGCAGGGAGAGGAAAAATATCTAGAACTGTACAGCAGTAAGTATAAAGTGCATTTAGAAAGCCACAGTTGAGGAGAAATGCTCTTCCTCTTTCAACTTTTTAATGTTGAGGTTGTCTTTGAATTTCAGTCAAAACACAAAGTCATCAACATAATGTGATACATGGTAGTGAACTTTTTTGCCAAGTAGGTGCCATTTAACAGACCAAGCCACACTACAGATTGGAGCTATGTAATGCTTCCCCCTTGCACTGAACCGAAGTCTCAGTGGCCCCACTGCTTTTCTTAGAATTAGTCATGGGACATAAAATAAAGCACATGGTTAAGTATTTCCAGGTTTGGAGACTAAAATTTCTAGTGACTTTGTCATTATCTGATGTCTGCTCAGATCTTTCCCTAGCCATCCTCCTGCTTTTATGCGAAGTCTTTTGTAGCCTACCTGGCAGAAATTGAGGCCAAGTAAAGGAGGACAGCAAGTAAAGGTATACAGGGAGAAGAAAATCTGCCACACGAGTCATCCAGTTTCTAGAAACATGGCCCAGCAAGGACTAACAAACTGCTCTAAACAACTGACTTTTCTCAGGAAGATATAAACCCCTTAAAAATGCAGACTGAAGTACAGTATACCACAAGTGATTTTTTTTACCCTCCCTCCTCTCATGACTAATCTGACTCCTAAAAAAAACATTTGGCTGATCTGAGACCACTTGCATCCTGACTACTGCTAACACTGCAGCAGTTTATTTTATATAAAAAATGAATATACAAATTAAATGTTAAAGAAATTGCATTCAGAGAGGTTGTTTCAGTATTGTATCCCTTGTATCCTCATAGCATGTTCCATAAGTCATCTACTGCAGGCTTATTGCAAATTTCCTCTCACTTTTGTCCCCTTGATGGTTCAATGTTTTGGGAGACATTGGCTCAAAAGGTAGGTTTTGGTGCTGGATACATTCAGAAAAGTACTAGGAATCCAGGACATAGCAAACACTAGGCATACAGATGTAAATCAACAGATGGAAACAGTTTTACTTTGTTCTTTACTTTTTCCCACTGATGATGCTGATGATAATAATAATAATAAATAATGTAAGGTCCTTAGTTTCTGAAGGCTTCCCCTCAGCAATTCTTCAGCACACAAATACGTTGCTGAGACTTCTAGCTGTATCCAAACTGCAACAGAAGCAAGCTTGGTATGTCCTGAGCACAACACAGGCAAGGTTTAAATCCCTTACAAATCAAATCCCATCTTATTGCCTAAATTCCCCAGCAGTTGAGGATATTCAGATTCAAAACACTGACCAGTTTCCACATTTTGCAATCAGCAGTATTTAGATTGCATGTTCCTGTTACAGCCTTATTAACAGCGTCATACTAAAGTTCTTGCCTGTGAGTCCTGATTTGTAACCAAGAATAATTCCAGTAGCACAAAATCATTGTGTTTATCAAAAGACAGGCCCAGTTTTGTCCTTCTTTACTTATAGCACAGGCCTACCAGTGGAAAGAATCCTCTTAGGGTCCTCAACTGATTTGGATTTAGCTCCCTGTTACAAGTATGGTGGCAAGCTGCCAGAATGGATCATCAGCAGATGGCAGAATTGACTGCAATCTATTTTGTGCTTAGACCACACGGCAGTGTCTGCATCTACTGGGGGAATGATACTTTTGAAGAGAAAAAAGAAAGACTGCATTCAGAAGGCTCTGTAGAATATTGCCTCTCCCCTCCCCCAAAAGAGGGAAACAGAAAAATAAATGATGTGTGGGCTGCAGAGAAACATCTTGGTTGGGAAGCCGAGATGCAGCATACTATTATCTAAAGAGTGTGTTCCTGAGTTCTACGCAATTACTGTAGACATATTCCTGGCCAACCAGATTATTCATGCTTTATCTCTATTTGCTCAGGTGTCTGGGGTGATTACAGAACAAGACACCCAGCACACACAGGGTCAGAATTAACAGGCTCCAACATACAGCACACAGCACAGCTATGTGTCAACTTTGGCGCAGGTTTTAGAAAGATCTTATAACAACATTTGGGGTGGCTACATTAGCTGTCCTCAAACAGCGACTTCTAAATCTAATCCTTCCCTCGATGATCCTTGTTGCTAGATAGGAACTATATAACACCGCTTGTTTTGTGGTTCAGAGAAATCAGCTAAAGTCAGCACACGTGCTACACACTGTTCAAGCGCTCAGCTAAGGTCCACATGTTCCTCGGGCAGCTTGCAATCCCTGTAAAACAAGACAGCTAACACACACTTCATTCCACCCTTTTTTCGTCTTTTCACAGATGGAGGAAGTGAGGCTGAGCATCACTGTGGCTTTCTCAGCTTCACAGCCTGTCAGAGAAGGTTTTACTCCCAAGTCTCAGTGGCATAGCTGAGTTAGAAAGCCATGCCCAAACACAGCTTGAAGAGTCAAGAAGGGTCTGAGCCCAAGTTGACAGAATGGAATGAAAAACCACGACCAGTTCCAACGTGCTAAAAGCTACAATGCACATAAAAGTGAGCATAATAGAGGAGAATTAAGTGAAAAAAGGGAAGATCAAGGGGAATGGGAAGGGGAAATCATTAGCAATGTTACCGATGGTTTTCCTTAAACCCTTTCCCAAAAGCTTAAGACATGATTGTGAGTTGATGTTTTTCAGATGAGGTAACAAAATCTTGCAAAGCTAGGGATCATAAACAGTCTAGCACTAGCCAGCTAATTTATATCATTATTTGCAGTTTTTAAGCTTAATCAGCACCATGTGTCCCCACGAGATGACTGAGTAGCACCGCGCAAGGTTAGACCATCTGGTGCTGGGTTTTACTTCCTTTTGATTATAACTGTTACCACTAATTCTTGTATGCCCACTGTCTCCCTGAGCTTCAGTCCCTTCTTTTGCCAGATCAAGATCCCAGGCGTAGATGCAAATGCAGGCACAGAACATTTTTGCCTCCCACACCTCCTCATTCACACACAAGCACGTAATTTCTCAAATGTTTCCCTGCCTTATGCAGAATTCCTTTCTTTGCTTTGTTCAGTTCATCCTCTTCCCCTTCCTTTCTTCAGTCCTCTCAGGGAAACAACTGATATCACTCCAAGGAAAGGAATGCCATGTCTTCTGATGGAACAGTCCATGTTGACCATATGACCCCTACTTAAAATGCATGTGCAGAACCTGCTTAAAAAATCAGCATGAGCGTGTCCGTTTCTCTTTATTCCCCTAAAGAAAATCCAGTGCTTGTGTAAGAATACCAAGTATTCTCCTTACTTGTTTTAAGAGAGCAAATGAAGACGGGTATGCACGTGGTCCTCGACTCTCTTGCTCACTCCCTGTGTCTGTTGTCAGATCTTGTTAGTCACCACCACAATTTCACAAATGAAAGGGTTTAAAAACAATCCTCTGCATATTCTAGAGCAGGAGTTGATTCTTCATCCCACTGCTTCTATCAAAATATTCTCATTAATATTAAACTAAAGATAATTTCTCTAAATATAAAACATCCAATACCAAAGAGCTGTGATAAATCAATTTTCCTTGTGTGCAGTACAATCTGGATTTAGGCACTTAGTTCATCTTAATAAACAAGTTACTCACTCAAAGGAAAATAAATGAAATGCTCTGCCTTGAGGGACAGTTTTTCTTAATAGTTTGGTGTTACAATGACAGAACATATGATCTGTCAGTATGAACGTCTTTTGTTCTCTGGAACGTTTTGAAAACGGGTGGTCTGTCTCCCTCACAGTTACAACTATGTTTAAGAAGCTTTCAACACCCCTTCCTCCACAGCAATGCTTTTAAGAACAGAGGAAAACCATTTTGTTAATTGGTTAGGAAACCAGACAGAAATCCCAAAACAAACAAGCACTCCCATGGAAAGCAATTTCCTAGTTTCCAAAGCCTGTTATTTGCTCTATATACCAAGCGATAGATTAAAAATTAAAAGTTTTATATATATATATAATATATCTTTTAATTAAATAAATTAATTTAATTAATTAATATATAAATATATATATATATATATAAACAGTGTTGAGACAAAGGGTGTTATGGGAACATGATTTAAGCTGCATCAAAAAAGCAAGCAACTGAAGGACTGTTAGTACTTTTTAAGCAGAAAAATTTGACAGAATAACGAACTTCAGAGTGAAATTATGCCTAGTCTCCATCCATGTTTGCCATATTCTTCACTAACACATGCACAGCATCAATAGAGGAGGCTCAGTTTCTCTGTGCTTAAAGTAGCTGTGCATCTGAAGGTATCTGTGACTTGAATATCATGGCATGGACAATAAGCATGAAGCTGATCATGCTGGCTAATACAGAAGAAAACATTCTATGGACCAACCACGACAGGAAAATTACAGCATTTTAGTTATCTTTAAGGAATCTACCTCTGTCTCTGCATATATATATATATATTTATTTATTTATTGAGAAATAATTGCATGTATTTCATTTATAAACCAAATTAATTGTTACAAGGGTAGATTTAAAATCACCACCAACTTTGAAAGAAATTCCTCTATGGACACCACCATTAGAGATACTGGCACCTAATCCCATACACAGATCACACATACCCAGAGGAAATAATTCCTATCACAGCCAGTAGCAACACTGATGTTTATTATGATTATATAATCCTTATCCAGAAATACAAACATATTGACAGACACTGGAAGAAGCAGTTCTTTTCTCCCTTCTTTCTGACAGACCATACACCAATCTGCCACCCCTCAGGTTATCAGCAAAGCGCAGAAATAGCTGTATCTGATCACAGTAATGGTTCATCCATCTCTTATACCAATTCATTTAGGGGTTCGTTTGTGCCCTGATGCATGAGAGTTTCTCCCCTTCTAGATATTTAATCCGATTGTGAGTAACACGAGCCCTTCCGGACTCAAGTTTCCCTCAGCCTCCAGTCACCCTAGTTTGTCAATTATATCAAAATTAGTGATCACATTTGTAAATCCCCTTTGTCACAAATGCCTCCAGTTGCCAGACTCTAAGCATAAAAGGCATTTTAGGTTGAAGTGCTCCTGAAACAATGAGCAAGAAAGGGGAGGGAGGCCAGGGAGTTTGTGATCCCATAGGAAGCAACTCAGAAGGGAAAATGAAAAGCAGTTCTTTTCTATAGGAGGGTAACATTAAAAGACCCAACAGCAAAGTGTTCTTCTGGGGATGAAAGTCAAGATATACAACGGGAGCTCAATACGGCTTCATCAAGAGCTCTTTCACCATCTTAAAAGTCAAAAAGGAGCTGTAAAAAAATGAAAACAAAGATACATTGATAACAGCAAGTATAAAGAGACTAGTACGAGCACAGGGATATGAAAGTCCAAAAGGCTAAGACACAGACACGCTATGAATTGCAACTACCAAGAGAAATTAAAATGACTATAAGGAATTTAGATTAACATACAGAAATAGGTCAGAGTGCAGAATACACAGATCCATTAGCATAGGAAAGTTTTCTGTTAACCAACGGAAAAGGTGGAGAAATACCTGAAGTCACCAGCACCGACTGTTACTTTTGCCTTAGTCTTCATGGTTTTTGTTTTTCTCTATTTTTAAACATAATTAAGAACTAGGGATAGAAAAACAGGAAAAAAAAAAAAGATATAATACAGGTAGGTACATGGAATATGTTTAGGCTTGCATGGTTTAATGCAAACTGCTGTGAACACAAAGAATAAAGCAGTTTTTAATGAGTTCTTACAGGATAGGTAGAACCCCCAAAGGACAAACAGAATTACTAGCAGTAGGAAGGAAGCAATGAAAAGGTATGGTCAGTACAGCTTTGACAGCCATAAAAATACTAAAATGAAATAAAAATACTTGGCTTAGAATCATGCAGGGAGTAAGAACAGTCAGAGACGACAAAAAAAATGTCAAGTCAATATATGACTTAAAAGATGGCAGAAAAGTAGTAAATGTGCAACTTGACTGCTTTAATGCAATGGAGCTAAACAACATGATCTTCTCCAGGAAACTAAGGAAATATGGTTTAGATCAAATTACAACTAAAGAAGCACACAGCTGGCTGAAAAAACATTCTTGATCAATAGTTCTCAGTAATTCACTGTCAGGCTGAGAAAACGTGAAGCATGGCACTGCAAGTACAAGGTGCTCCAGGGTCCAGTACCAGACCATTTTCAGCAGCGTCTTGATGAAAAACCAAGCATATTGGCAGCTTTTGTGACATTTATCAGTCCAGGAGAAGCATTACAGGAGCCTTACAGGACAGGACTAACATGCAACACCACTTCTCCATTTGGAAAAAAAAGACATGTAATTGTTTCTCCAAGTAACAGCAATTAATCCAGTAAATGACAAAAGAAAACCCTCAAATTCAGGAAGGAGTACAAGTGCTTAAGCAGCAGCCTTGCAGCATTCAGAAAGGAATGAGATGAAGGCTCTCGAGCACTTTTCATCTTGGTGGTTTGATGCTGTTTTTCTTCCAAGGTGCTCTCTGAGAAGCACAATGTTCGATAGGCTCTGCAGGCTGTGTCTCAAGCCTGGAAGTCCTCCTGTCAGGCAACAGTAACAAGAACCTGACTTAAGTACTGAGTCACAGTTTATTACAAAAGCCTGAGTATGTAAGTTTCAGAAAGTTAATAATAGCTGATCCTTGTATTGACAAATAGATTAACTGCCTAGGCCCAAGCACATATATTAGGAGCGCTGCAATCTGCCTGAACAGAAACACTCGGACAGAAGTCGTTCCATCACACTTGAAACCCTCACGGCTTCACAAGACCCCAGAGACATCCAGACATTAAGTGTCATAAAGTGCCTGAAACTGGCATCAAAACAAGTCTGAAGGCACATAAAAGAATGCTTTAAAAAAACATCTTTCCTGTGCTTATTTTCACATAAACAGTGCTGACCTTAGGCACAGAGGATTAGCTCACAGACACCGACGACCACTTCATGTTGACGTCAAAGCTTCATTTGAAGTGTCGGCTGTGTCTAGATAATAGTTAGGGACCCGGAAACATCTCATTTCTCAGGCATGGGCAGCAACCGTCAGCACTCCTGTACCTCACAAAACACGTCGCTGATCATACAGCTACAGGAGAGGAGGCAGAATAACAGGACAGGTTTTGGAGTGAAGGTTGCTCCAACACCTGGAGCTCAAGATTGCAAGCTGCCAAGCCAGCTGCTGCCAGACAAAAGAGCTCAGCGTGAAATGTCAGCTTCTGGAAAGGTTTTGTGAAGGTTTCTTTCCTATTACTGCCTGCGACATCAGTTACCATTCCTGAAATGAAACAGCAGGGACAAAAATATTAAGCTCCTCTCAGGTAAGACAGTAATTGAGCTCCAGAGTTTTGCCTCCCTAAGCAAGATTTGCACATCTCTCTCCAACCAAGTATATGCTTAAACCATTATGCTCCCTCCCCCCAATTATAGAAGGTGCAGCATCTCAAGGTCAGTTTCTCCTTCACTCATGTAATCAAATCTTGTTTTTCAAGGTCCTGCTTTCCCTTGGGGCAGCAAATCAAGCAGGGGAAGAAGGGAGATAAATGCTCTCTGTATGCAACATCATGGCTCTAAGACAAACATGTAACACTCATTCTAAAAGGAGAACTAATTTGCAACCTGTCTATCCCACCACAGATTTAGTGGAATAAAATAATACTAATAATTAGTAATTATTAGTAAGACTAATAATTAGCACTCATGATGCTAATCCCAAGCTTTCACAGAACCTGAAGTTTTGGGCAGGAGGGGGAACACACACACACACACATACTGAACTCAATACTTTGATCTATAGAATAAGGAAAATGTAGAATACATAGGGAAAAAAAAAAAAGTGACTAAAGCTTCTGAAGTTAAACTCCATTACTTTATACTGTTTGGATACATTAATCAGAAGCTGCAAACCAGAAGGCACAGTAGAAGTCTTATCACTTATCCTACAACTTCTTAGGTTCTTGGGACCGGTCCATCTTTGGAACAACCAACTTCAACAGGGCTTCTATCCAGTGACGTTCATTTGGTTTCAGATGTTGTACCTCCTACTCAGTGCCAGCCCTCTTAAAATCTACAGAGCATGTAATTATTGCAAAATTAAGATAGTAATAATCAGCACACTAGTGTTTGTAAACAAGCTATCAATCATTTATAAACAAGCTATCAATCATTCTCCCTAACAAAATACAAAACAACAGGATTATCTGGGAGAAAACCTTACTTTTTAGATATGTATCTGAGATGTTACAAAGACTAAGGACAATAAATTGCCCTGAATTACACACTCACTCTCCTGCTTCAGCTTAATTTACAAATCCAAGCACCCAAGGAACTGTTTTAAACATCCGACATGCACACACACAAATCATAAGGCGTGTACTGCAGAATTAACAGTGCATAACTGTCCAAAAGGAATTAAGTTCCACTTTATTTCTGGTTTGTCTCACATTCACATCCAACCACAACACAGCTGAAACCATTTTGCAAGTAAAAAGGTGTTTATCTTTAATAATGAAATATTCCTCAACTTTGACGAGATGTTACACTAGATGACTAAAAATGTTATTCTTGAAAGAGGAAAAAATAAAATTTTCTATGAAAAGAAACACTAGCATGTGAAACACTCATGTTTCACATGCTAGTTGATTTATTTGACACAAGCCATTTTGGTATCTGCAGATCTCCTGAGATTACACATAATAAAGATTCTAAAAAATAAAAAATAAAAAAGCATACACGCATGGATACAGACCGAAAGACTCCAACCCACCCTTCACAGGAAGATCAGAGCACAGAGATACCTCTGCACAAGACTACCATTTCCTCCTGCAAGTACCACTAACTGTGTGCTTACTATGTATAGCCTTCGATGTCTGTTAACAAAAATATGTAAGGGGCCTGATGGACAGATATTCCTTCTGTGAATGAGTCATCCGGGTGTGATCTTCCCGTCACAAAATTTGAAAGTAATCCAAAGTGTCAGAGGCAGACCTACACAGAAAATAAAAATGATAGTTCTACAATAAGCTTGGAGAAAAAGAAATACTGTGGTTTGTATTTGGGGTTTGCTTTGTTTTTAAATAGGGAGTTAATCCCTCTGCTGTCCTGCCCCTTGCCACCTAAGGTCTCATCTTCCAGACATCACAGCAGGTGTGTTCTAGCCCACCCATAGCTTCAGGGATTAATTAGATATTCCCTGTGCCTGAAAGAGACCATAATTTCTCACTCAGTGATTACTATCTGAAAGCCTGTTTGATTATATACCTGTTTAATAGCACTGTTTCTTCAAAATTGACCCAACAAACTAACGTGTTTCCGGTGTTATCTGCAAAGCTGAAAGAAATATTTCATTTCTATGATTACTGCAGCCTTCTAGAAACCTAAAGAAAACTATGATTAAATCAATAAGTTTAAAGTTTGATCAAGTGATCCCAATTGTCAGATTTTCAAGTTTCTTGTGCTTCAGTTTTCTTCCCACAAACTCATCCCATTTCAAGAGCTACAATTTTAATCATTCAAGATTTACTTATTCTTCAAGTCCTGTTCAAAGCAGAGGGAAATGGCCAAGAGCTGTTAAACTCACTGTTGGGAGAAATCACAAGAAAGAATTCACAGAACCATGGAAGGGTTGAAGTTGAAAGGTACCTCTGGAGGTGGTTGCCCAGGACCACGTCCAGGAGGCTTTTGCATATCTCCAAGGAGGGAGGCTCTGCAGGATCTCTGAGCATCCTGTGCCTGTGCCCCATCACCTGCACAGTGAAAAAGTGTTCTGGGATGCTCCTGTGTTCCAGTTTGTGCCCATTGCCTCTTATCGTGTTACTTGACACCACACAAAGGAGCCCGGCTTTGGTCTTCTTAACAGCCTCCCTTCAGGGATTTCTTCAAGGGCACCTTGTTGTCTCACGGCCAACTTGGTGTCCACCAGAATCTTTTTTTGCAAAGCTGCTTTCCAGCTGGCTAGCCCCCAGCAAATACTGGTGCCTGGGGTTGTTCCTCCCCAGTGCAAAACTTTGCACTTCTCCCTGTTGAACTTCATGAGGTTCCTCTCAGCCCTCAGAAATTCGTTCATAAATTTACAGGGGAAAAAAAAATAAAATGAAAAAAAAAAGAAGACACAGAAAATATTTTATCATCAGCTTCAAAGATTTAACAGCTATGTGGAAAGCTTTCATTTCAAGCAATGCATTTCTGAATCCCATATTTCTGCTCCTCTTGAGCAAGTCAGCACTAATACAAAGCTAGCAGCAGCAAAGAGAGAGTGGGAAAAAAAGGGGGAATAGATGTACCCTCCAGATTAAACTGCACTGGGTAGCATCTGTGGAAACACTCCTGTAATTCATCAGATAAGCAAGAAATTCAACAGACTGCATACCTGTGTACCAGAACTGCAGTGACACATCCTATTTACACCTCATTGAAGAAAGTGAGAAAGATGCTCTGTTTCTTTTTCTTCAGCCTACACTACCCAGCTTACGAATTCCACAGTAAATAAGATATCAGCTCCTTCTGCAGAGGCTGGAGAATCAGAAGATCACAGCATTTCTGATGAAAAATTATTTGAATACTGTCACTTATTTGATTAAGCAAATAGTTGATTTATTCCACCAACTACTTCTTATGGCACTATTTAGTCACATAATTTCAAGAAGTACAAAGAATTTGAGTTACCAAGAGGTGCAGAAGTCTGAAGAAGGCTCAGTGATTGAGACAAACCTGTGTATGAAATGTGTGGCAGCCTCTTTCCTGTAGACAGTAATATCAAGAATGTGGATGGAGTTCCTTTAGCACCAGATAGGTATCTGTCAACATCAGAGCTTCACAGCAGAAAAATTGGCCAATTGAAATTTCTCTCCATCCTTCCGTGCAGTCAGATAAATCATATTATACAACACTTAACACCACCTACAGGAAACTGGCAGTAATACCTCTCAAAGTAGATAAACAATCGAATAGGGAGGACGACAACAAACCAGACATCTCTCAACCAATCTCTACAGCATCTCTAAGTACTGGGGGGTGAGAAGAATGAAAAAGTAGGTTTGCCTCAGTGTTTTCACTATCATGAAACAGAGTGATAATGATCAAAGCCAAAAGTGAGTGAAAATGTGCATTTTCCTTCCATTTTTCTGAAATAGACTATATTTCCTCACACCTATAATATTCTGGAACATTGGCTGGAAGAACTGATGCACATAAAAGCCTTCTCTATCTGCTGGAGGAGAATTGCTTCTCCTACCTTTATAATCCCACATGACTACTACAACTTCAACCTAAAATAAACTTCCTAAAGAAAAAGGGAAGCATTATGTATAACCTGGGAGAGCAATCCCCCTTCCTCAAATTGGATTCAGCATCACTGGAAGCCGGGGGGGAGCAGGCACTAATCACAAAACAGGGTCACAGGATCCCCCGGGCTGGAAGGGACCCCAGGAGACCCCTGACCCACCCTCCTTCCCAAAGCAGGGCCAGCTGGCGGGAGCACACTCAGCTGAGATGATTTCATCATCACTGAATAGCACTGCCTTTACCAATTCGGTAGCTACTGTTCCCAAAATGTAGGGAAACAGATGCCCAGCAAAAACCCTACTTATACTCTGGATTAGACTAATCAATACAACTCTAAATTGTGTGTTTATTTCCACTTCTTTTAAGGGAAACAGCAACTAAAAAGCAACAACTTGTATCTGGAGGGTGGGTAATTATGGACAGCAAGTGTCATTTCAATATAAATAGGGGAAATAAACGCAAATTACACAACACTTAACTCTTACGAATTGGCTGTTAACTGAGACAATAGTCTACAAGATGTTGTTTGGAGTATCTCATTAATAAAATTCAAAATTGTTTTCAGCAATTATGTGCAATCATTGTCATTTTATCACTGGCCAAAAATAATCCCTCACTGCATGCTTCAACATATAATTGTATCACAGATTGCCAAGAAATCATCCTGTCTGTAAGAGAGAACTGGAACTGTACCACACTGACACAGAAACACATCACACCAGTGAAAGGAAATGTTAGTCTGGAGATGACTTAATGCTAGAGAAAGCCACTAAACCTTCACTGGAAGACCAAGGACAGCATTTCACATGAACGGAGTGATGGGGCATTTCCATAACCTGATCTTAGCAGGCCTAGAAGAGCATCTTCCAGTCTTTTTACTTCAGAAGTTTATTGTAATTGGGTCGTAATCTCAAAGGGCACCTGCACCTAAAGCTAAATCTTCTGTTTTGGTTCATAACACTGAGCACTGTACATACATTTGTGAATTACTTTGGCAAACTGCTCTGCAACAGGCAAGCAAAACATTAGCTCTGCAGCAGCACGAAGGAATAACTCGCCCCAGCTGCTCAGTCCCTGTAACAGCATGGACAGGGCTTCAGTTCACGAGCAGTCAGCTCTCTTCCACCAAGTTTATTTCACCTTTACTACAACCCCACAGAGAGCAGAGAAGTTATCCAACAAGATTAAACATGGTTTTCCTGATTACTATGAAGACTATGCCATGAGTCTGTTCCCACCTGCAGCCCACAGAGCCACAGTTTAGTCTGGGACACAGCAGTCTGGGCAGAAGCCAGCAGACCAAGTCTGCTGCTGAAAATTCCCTACAGCTGCTGAATGTCCCATCTCTCCTCCTACCCTGCATCCAAACCCAATGCTTTTCCCACAGGTATCCTGGCTCTGTGTCTCACTCCACACCTTCAGGCAACCCAGAGTGTAGCCCCACCACTCCCTTCAGCCTCCCTGAAGACTCCCACAGCCTTTTCGTCCCCTCGACCATATTACACACACCCTTACATCCTACCTCCTCTTCGTCCATTGCTGTCACGGGTTTGCCTTACAGGCATAGGATTAGTGGCAGCCCAATTATGTTTCTGATTTTAATACCCTGCAATGTTAGAATCTCCTCAGCTGACACACTTCCGACCCTTTCTGTAGGGAGTTATGCCCATCTGGGTAGCAGAAATGAGCACAAACTCAAAGGAGAGCAGCCAGCTGTTCCTTCACCTCCTGCACATACAAGGGTGCACGCACACAGGCTTGCCTGCAGCATTGGCAGAGCCACTGCTACGTTTGAGGAAGCCACCTGAAACCTGGCAGAGTAAAACAATGTAGGTGACTACGCTTGGCAAATCTGATGAACTTGGAACCCAGTTTTGCTTACCTTTTTCTTTTTTCCTTTTTTTGTCTATTTGCTGTATTGTTATTCTGATACAGCTTTGGTCACCAAATTAAACAGCTGCATTTTACTTCCAGGAGAAAGTCAAAATATTTTGCTTTTAAGATAAGTATAATTTATAGACAAATAGATGCATAGAACATACTTATAATTGAATGCTAAACCCCTCAAGTTTGTAAGTGAGGTCCTAGAACAGTCTGTAAACATTGCCTGAAATTGCAACTTCTGTGTCCAGCTTTTTTATCACCAGTAAAACCTCCCAGACATCCACACAGATACAACCTCACATATGAAGGAATGTGAGTTTTTGGTCAACAGCCATTTGCTCATTTATGTGACCAGATTTTATCTCACAAAAATTTATCCATGAACATTTGCCTTTGGATTCATTTCTCCTGTCCTCAGTCAATTAATTCAAAAAAGTTAACAGAATCATTCAAGTAAAGACAAAAACATGAGCAGCGTTCACTCATTGGTCCAAGAGCACCAAGTCTTGGCTTATTGATAGACCTAGCCCCAGCACTCACTACAAATGATACTCCCATCAAAAGTCAACCAATGCATTTCCGAAGGGACGATTTCAGGCAGTGGTTGAGACTGAAATCCAAGTCAGCTGTGCTGTACTTCCCATAGGGAAGAGAGCAGACCAAAGCAGGAGCAGACAGAATAACTGCCTTACAAGGGGGATAATGACAGGTAGTTTGACAAGCACCATACTGACTCTATAAAATGTTTCACACACAGAAATTATGCAATGCAGCTAATAACGCAGCGGGGGTGGAAGGAGGCTGGAAAAGCAGAGCATTGCTCATTCATTCTGATGCCATGTTGTTCATACATTACAGAAGCGTCTGTCTGTGTTTTGACAACCTGCCAGTCCATCACTACCTCAAGCACAAGACTTGCTGTAGGCAATTTGACCCTTTTCTTCCTTTCCTACGCCCTCTTGCTTATTCTAAAGAATATAGGCTCTCCAGTAATAGTATTTGATGTTTTTAAAGGCAGGATATAGTTTAGGGTTATTTTGCATGTTGAGAAAGCCCACAGGCACACTCAGTATTTTCCCTGCAATTGCAGCTAGTTCTCAGTTACCAGGGGGAATGGCAATTACAGCTTTGTTATTCAGACATTTTTCAAACTTAGGGCTCAAATGAGAGCGGGTCCACAACTTCATTCAAAATAGACACGTTAAGCAGCTTGGGATAAGTAGATTAACTGAATGTGAACTTTGGCCTTGTTTTTTTCACTTCTACTTGCTGATACATTTTTGGTGATAAAAATAAAATTGTGCCTCCAAATTTAAGTGTTCATATGCATTTTTATCCCACAAGTAGTACCTGAACAGACAGACCAAGACACCTGTCTCTGCCGAGTCTTTCAATTAACACTCAACAGTGAGAATTAGAAATGCGATGGGAGCTACCTGAATTACAAGAGATAAAATAAGGAAGAAGTAAGGGGGAAGTCATTTAATATTTGAAAGGGGAAGAGGAGAAAGGGAGATAAGAAACGAGCTTACAGCCTTTACATTCTGTAAGAACCAGATATCCACAGTCTGTAGCCACAATCAACCTCAAGTAAAACACACCACAGAAAACTGTTAAACAAACAAACAAACAAAAAAACCACATACAGAGCCTTGCATTCTTTCCTCTCAGTCTCCTACATCTGTTTGGGCATTTGGTACGTGATTTCCTCTCTGTTTTGCTAATCTAAAGAAAAAATAGTTATACAAAAAGAAATGGAGAAGGAGGCTCTTAGAAGCATACTGCTTTAGACAGCCTGCCAATCTTGACTGTTGAGTTTTTCCTTTCTTCCCAAAATAGACATCAGCTAAACCACCAGGTTACTGCACTCTGAAATCCAACATTCACCCTGTTAACAGGAGGGTGTACGGGGCATGGCTGGGATGAGGAAAATTTTCTTTGCAGGAGCCCACAAGGAGCTATGTTTTAGATGGTTGACCAAAATGGCATTGACAACGTGCCTGTGTCCCAGCGCAGCACCAAGGCCCTCTGTTTCTCACACTGCTGCCCCAGTGAGCAGGACTGGGGTGGACAAGAGGCTGGAAGGGGACAGCTGGCATGTGCCAACCAGAGGGATGTCCCCTACCATACAACGTCATGCTCAGCAATAAAACTGCAGGGGAAGCTGCCCTGCATTAAAGCTGCCCAGGGTCTGATGGTGGCAAGTGACTGCTTTTGCACTGCTTACATTAGTTTGTTGCTGGGGGTTTTCTTTGCCTTTTTCTCTCTCTGTTTTTTCCCTTCACTTAATAAACTGTCTTTATCTCAACCCGTGAGGGCTTGTTCCTCACTTCTGCCCTTCAATTCTCTCCCCCATCCCACTGGGTGGCAGCTCTGCTGGTTCAGGAAAGGTTGGAAGTGAGGTACACGTACAATCTGATTACCTGCTCCTTTCATCAGACATCCAGAAAGTATCCGGCATTTGTTCAGTATCGCTGACACACCAGCACTTGAACTTGAAGTTTAGCTCACTGTGGAGCTTGATGGCCTGATGTAGAACTGCCTCTCAAATCAACAAACCCTTTCCAAATGCATGCCAACCCCGATAACAAATTGCTGCTTCTTTCTCCATGCCAAGTACCTTTATGAGGATTAAAGGCAGAGTTCACAGATGCTTAGAGTCCTCAAAGGTGTTAATATTTAGTCCTGTACTCAACACCTGATTAGTGATTCACAGCAAGTCAAGTCAAAGCTCTCTTCTGCTAGCCTAATTCCTTTCTACTGCTTCCCACACTACAGCAGCAATAAAGCACTTAATGCTGTTTTCAACACAGATGATGTGTTGCATCTGAAACACTCTTTTAAACAGTACAGGTAAAGGCAACTCATCCCCAATTCATGGGATCTCTCCTCCAAATTATTTTATAGCCGTATCCATCAGACTAAATTCCTCTATTATCATCCAAACAAAACTTACTTTGAAGCCGTAAGACTTTCACCAGGCATTGTTTGAACTGCAGACTAGGTGTTGAGCTCAGCACAGTGCTGAAGGCAGTCAGACAAGGCTTAATTCCACGTTTTGAAAGAAGAGGCCAACAGGTCTGACTATTAAAACCCACATTCATTTTCCTCTAGCCCCAGTGACCACGGAGAATGAAGGGCCAACACGTGTCTGCCTCTAGATGAGCTCTCCTGATTCACAAATTAAAGATTTCCTCCTGCGGTCACCGTACCATGGCTTTTTTAAAGACTGAAGAGAGTCATGCTCCCGTGAGCACATGCTACAAAATTTGGCTGAGATTTCTTGCACGGGATCATGTGAAGGTGAGGAGCAGGAGAGGGGGCTCGTGCATTAGCATCACACGACTGCCATGTACCATTTACCTTCTTGACACACCAACTCACTGAACAGACAGCATGACGCTATGCTGCCTGTGAGCACAGGGTATCCATTTGGTGTACATACGTGGATATAAACCACAGTGCTTCATGAAGGAGCCCACACCTTCCAGCAAGCCTGGAGCCAGAAAGAGCTGTGGAACTGCTACAGGAGGAGCATGCTGCACTAAGCATATATGCTCCAGGTCTTAGGTACCTCAAGCATAGGAGAGGGATGGCCAGGTAAGTGCTTGCCGACGTGTCTGGCTGATACACACTCACTCACAGCAGGAGAACCACTTACACTCAGGCACCACTACTGACCTTTGCAGACACGCTGGCACAGAACCAGCCTGCCAGTTTAAGCACTTGCAGATCAGAGGCATGGCCATATACAGAGCCTATTTACTGAAGAACAATCCCCAGAAAAAGGCGGTCACAATATGAACACAAGGGTTTCATTGCGTTGCCGCCCTGAGGTAATCTGGAAGCAGGATAACAACCTGCATTTCACTGCTTTTGATTTCTCAGTATAATAGCTTCTCCCCATCCATAGGCACAACAGAAAGCAACGAGCACAGGGCAAGGTGAAAGACCTAAGACCTAGAATTACAGACCATTTACCAAAGCTATCTCCCTTTGCCTCTGGGTAGAAACGTCCTAAAGGTTATAGTGTTATAACGATCCAGGTGGTGAATAACCCTTGCAGGGTAAAGTTTCCCTACAGTCATAAAAACAGCTGCCAAAAGGAGGGAAAAAAAAAAAAAAAAGGAGCGGAGATGTTTGAGGAAATTTTTTCCTTCCCTCCAATACCTTAGCCGTCAAAAGTTCAGGGACTTTGGCAAAAGTTTTTATCATTATAACATTTTTTTTTTCTTCTCTCATTTGCTTCTGCAATAAAAGCAGAATAAGCGGCTGTGTTTACAGTTCACAACTTAGAATTGTTTTTTATTAACATATCAAATTATTCATGGTGACTTAATTATCAAATCCATTTTAAACTATTGCAATTGTGATAAGTTAGAGTGATAATAGAGCTTAACCACAGCACATTGAATTTTTTCAACACCTTTCACCTGAAGATTTCTGCAGAAAACGTAAGTACTAAAATCTTACACGGCCCTTGTATAATGAGCTCTTTGCTTGCAGTCCTTTAGTGAAACTCAGGCATTTGTATTTGCAGAGTATTGCATGGTAGGTACGTGAAACTTGCATCTCTTCATCTCATGGCCTCAGTCTTAAAATTGTTCTACAAGTCTTGATACTTCCTCTGGAAATATAGGGAGACCTTATACCCTGGGTTTGTTAACCTCCCTTCTCTGGGACTATGTAGCTTTTAAATAAGTGTTAGAAACAAAACCTTAACCTATCAGAATAGAAAGTTACCTATACCTATGGATGACTGCAAATGTAACGTGAATATTCAGTGTTCCCATGTCACAAGCAGGAGAAAAAAAGCACTGAGAGCTACACCCTCAGACTTTCTTCTTCATTTAAAAGTTGCTGTTGTTGATTACGAGCAAAGACACATCCCTTTTGTGTACATAGTGCATGCCGTAATAGGACCTGCTTTCCACAGATATCTAGCTTTTACTGTGAGGTGCAAATAATGAGGTGCAACGGCCAACATGATGGAGTCTGAGAGGCGTGCAAAGGCATAACAAAGCAAAAGACAACTCAACCAGTGCTAATGAAGCAGGAAAGAACATGACATCGCCTACAACAAACTTTGGTAAACAATTTAAATGAGCTGTGGTTTTTGCACTCCTAACCTGCCCTATTATGAATGTGACAATCTCACACAACATACCAGAGAACATTATGCTTGGCCTCAAAAAAATGTAACAACATTGTTAAGGAGTCCATCATTTCCCTTTAATTAATGCCCTACTGTGTCTGACAGACAGCAAGCTCACACCAGCGAACTTCAGCTTTGAATGCTGCGTAGGTGTCAAATACTGATTCCTTAATGGCAAACAAATCCAAGGAGAAACATTAAGTGAACCTGATGAGCTTGAAAGCTCGGAAATGGCTGTAGATTAGAATGCACGTGGTGGAAATGTGAATATGCGTCAGAAAGAAGATACCACATCTGTCAGTTATCCCATATCAAAAAGACCATTTCAGAAGAAGGTAGGCCCAAGATGACAGCCCTGTGCAAGTGTTGTTCACTCCAGCATAAGTCAAGTCCTGGCAAGCAAAAGCTGTCTTTTGCTACGCTTTACTTCACATGTTCTGCTACTGAAGACTTCTCACTTGATCACTTTCATTCAGGACCAGAACATGGGTAAACTGCCACTAGACCAAGGAAAATACAGTTACAACCCAAACCTTCCATGGCAATAGTCAAAATGCAATTAGTGACTGCTTCTAACCTCAGAAAGCAATACGGTCTCTGCAACAGCGGGTCCTCCTAATGCCACAAAACAAAAGCAGCTACCAAACAAACAGCATGTGTGACACTCATGTAGCCTGTTGATGAGAAAACATTACTCAGTACTTAAAGATTGTAAGTAATAGCAAGTAGTAATTGTAATATAGATGCCTTTGAACCACTGCATCAGTGAAACTCAGTAGCGACTTGGTATTCAGCTAGGTCTGTACTAACTTGATGGCAGCACAAACACAATGTTAACTCCCAGTATATGGTGACCTATTATAGCACACTAAAAGATACTAATAACTCAGTCTAAAAAGATAAATAATGATGCACCAGCCCTTGACAGACTGCAATAGACTGTGATTTCATTACTTTTTTTCCCCCCACAATTCTTGACTCTTCTTTAGTGCAAAAGGATCCGAACTCAGAGCATCAGGAAACACCCGTAGGTCCGAAAAACCTGCTTCCACACCCCATAAGTGGCTCATCGCGTAGACCTGTTTGATTATCATTTCTCATAAAGGACTGAACTCCTGTATCACTAGATCGAGTTAAACAGTAGAGGTTTAAGAGAAAGCAGTCGCTGTTCTTTTTTCAAAGTACTTACAACGAAGCGTGGCCCCATCCCTCCCCCTCCGCATGCCTCTGATACTTCTTGCTAGGGGTGCAGGCAATATCAGAGTGCTGAAAGATTATAAACAGATTCAGACTGTGCCACAGACCAGTCCGCTGGAATTAATAATGTTTCTCTGCAAGGTACATAATTTGCAAGAGGCTGGATGGTTTAGGAGACAGGCAAGTCTGCAGAGAGTTTTCCACACCTCTTATAAAAAGCAACAGAGACATTTTCAAGTGTTTTAAGTAACATACAAAGAAATGCTGTTTCTAGCATACACAGAAAACCCAGTCATTAGTTGTGTTTATTAGTTATTCTTCAAATGGTTTGAAGTTCAAACCTGGATTAACTCCCATTATTGTAATTAGGTACTAGAGAACAGCTCTGCTGAAAATGGTATGTGTAGGTAAGCAATGGCCTGTTGCTTTAAGGTTCACGTAATTTTAAGTGTTTAGAATTGTCATCAAAACCAATTGTTTCCAGGTGGAGAAAAAAATAGCATTCAGTGGTCCTTCACTGCACGTTTATTTACAGAGCTCATTCTGCAGTCAGGTAGACAACACAGAAACACTAGCAACCTTACTCGGTTTCTGTTTTACCCATGTAAAAAATGGCATGAAACAAGTGCTATTAACGCAAAAACAGCACCATGTATGTTAAACTTCTGTATTTTAAATACGGCTTCATAAGAGTCTTTCCACTTCATAGCGGAGAATCCCTTATGCTCCACAACATCCAACCCTCAATTAAAAAATACATGGGAAAATGAGTTATGTAGGTAGCTTACTACACCAATGAGTAATTGAATACATACACTTATTCCTGCAATGTCTCTGGAAATAAAAATATCAAATCACTTATGCTTAGAGGGGAAACATCTCTAACTCCCATTCACATCTCCTCCATCACTAAAGCAGCGTGGACATGGCACACGCCCCACTAGCATCAGGGGACGGTCCCATCCCATCAGGCCCACACTAACATCTCAGCCCTCCAAAGACATGCCGAGATGTGTCGCATGGCAACATTCCAGTGAAGTCCATCAAACTACTTATAGTTCTCTAGCTTATATTACGAGATTTTACTGTATAGCTGAGGAAGGAATGAAAGAAGTGATTTAATTGCAAGAGTTCATAATCGAATCCTCCATGGTATTGTTAGCTTTTTTTCTTCGTCATGCTGCCATTTGCTACCCACAATTTTCTCTTCTCCCTGGCCCCAACAAATGATTTTCATATCCCAAAAAAAGATCTTGCCATTCTTTTTCTAGACACTCATTACGCTTTATTCCCAAGCAGTTTCTTCTTGACATAAAATTCTGAAGGAATTAACTGTATTTCTCACTATTGTACAGAAACTTCCAGCAGCCAGTAAAATATCAAGTGGCATGGGAAGATTTCCACAGAAGTACAAAAATTAGTCTGATGCTCAAAATGCGTTTCACTTTGAAGATGCTGAGGACTTCTCTACACTTCAGATGCTCTGCAGGATCCTTTTATGCAGAAGTGACAGAAGCCAGCAATAGCATTTCTTACTTAAGTTTAGTTAATAATATTTAACTAAAATGTATTGCACAGCTCAAGATGATGTTTTTGTACTTATAGAGAACTCTCAACTGGTTTGTAGGTTCTCTCATATTCTTGTGGCATACAAGAATACTGTTTGTCATACAATTACAGGGTAGGGTGTAGAAAACAGTCTTGTTTCTTGGTCACAAAGACATGCTGTTTAAGCCCCTTTTCTGAAGTTATTCAAAGGAATTTCCTTTTAATCTCATGGAGCAGGGACCATGACACAAATTTAGGTTAATGAATTTTTGTTATTGAAATTAATAAAAAGAAATTGTTAATGAACCAAAGTAATTCCTGCTATACAAAAGTACAATTTCCTTTATTTGCTCTGCCTTGCACAGAATTGTTAGCTCCCAGAAGCAGGACTACTGCACCGCCCAGAAGGCAGCTGGTCCTCATGGACAACCTGTCCTGCGGAACAAACCCTTTAGTAGAGATGGGGAGGTAGAAAAGTTTTAAAATGTGAACGGAGAGCTGTAGACATCTCAGTGTTCTTCTCTTGGTACACTATCTCTTTTTTATTAAAAAATATCAACTTGTTTATGAGCATCATTCAGAAACTGAGATTAAACAAAGAGATGATAGAGCACGAAGCTACAGCAGTCACTGCAAAGGGACCCCTCTAACCATCTCCGCCTCAAACTCAGAGCAAAGCAAAACGCTAAACACAGAGAGATACTGCTATCATAGAGGGGGCAATACGGAGCAGGGCATAGGGCACTTATAAAGAACACTAGTCCAATTAGGGAAGTTTGAGTGTCAGGCTGTTGAATTCCCTATCATTTCCTGGCACCACTGCCTTTAATTAGGCCTTGGATTGATTACTGCCTTTGTACTCCACTGACCCACCAGTGACTCTGACAGGGGTTGTATTTTCCCCTGCTACAATTAGAAGGCAAAGCTCTGAGTGTCAGCAAGCATTACACAGGCAAGCAGCCGGCTTAAAACTATTGAGCTTTGAGAGACAAGATGTGTTTGTGACATGAACATACACACTCCTTCTTTTAAAGAATATAGTAGGCTAGAGTCAGTCCTGACCCAACAGAAAGTTAAATTTGAGGTCCATTTAAGCTTGCCATGGTGTTGGTGGGCTGTATATGCAAAGAAAAACACGGAGCAGGACCAGCACAACTGGCAATACAGAGTTTACTTGGTCCTTCTGTAATCCAACAGGGTGAAGAAGGTAAGAGAATGAAAAGAACACTTTCAGACTGCTGCCTGAGCATTTGATTTGTAAATAGCAACAACTAGACTGGCGAAAATCATTGTGTATGCAGTTATATAGAATGTAGAGCTTCATGGCCGTCTAGAGCTCTATGGACATCCACAGAGCTAAAGAAGAAGAAATGCAAGAATAGATTAATGAAAGTAAGATTTGAAAGAGGGTAACACATGGTAAATCTATTTCCACATTTGTTGTTTATGCTTCATGTTTTGGTAGCACTTCAGAGGCAACAGCTAAAATTTTTTTTAATTTAACAAATAAAGAAAAAAAATGCCATGTTCTGTATGAAGCCAGAGAGCTTTTTCCCAAATGAGAACATACAGTCTCAGTAGGGAAGGAAAGTAATCAGGGTAAAGGAACAAAGCTAAAAACACATAGGTAGCACAGTTAGTTTAAGGCCATATGGTTTGTTTGTGCTACTGCAAGAAAGAATTCCAACTTCCATATATTCAGTTAGCAACCATTCACCGTGTCACATTGCTTCTTGTCATTATAAAAGGTCCTGGGAATCAAACTATCAGGATTCTTGAGACTATGAGAAGTCCTTTCACTCCTCCGTGCCTTTGATCTCTAGTCGTGTATTTATTTCAGCCTTTCATCTGCCTTGGAGATAATTCACTCAAATAATTCACAAGTATCAATGAATTTCTGAAACAGTTCTAGTAATAATATACAGCAGTTCTAAGTCCAGATACAAAAAAATTGCTAATGCATTTTGACTAATTAAACTGTGAACATGAGACAGTTCCTAGTAAGTATGACTTCACTGGTACAAGTAGACACACACCTCAGAGAACATTGAATTGATGGCAGCGAAAAAGTTTGTGTTTTTTTTTTTTGTTTCTTTGTTTGCTGGTTGGCTTTTAAATGCATGTACTTCCCTCTCCCTATGCCTTTCTTCTTCTCATCACTTACACTTTGCAAATCCCCACAGTACAGCACAGCAGCCACCTACGCAGCCAGAAGAGCATCAGTCATTTCTGCCAACAAACCTAGGTCACCAGCCTCTAAAGGATTCAGCCAGGTAGAGAACTGGCATACAGCACCCATGCTCCTCTGCCACAGCAGCGCTGGATCGCTGCAGGCACACCCACCTCCTCTCAGCAGGGGAAAGCCATTGTCAAGGCTCACTTCTACCTTGCCAAACCATAGTTAATATTTTAGCCCAGGACGGTTGCAATTAAGTGAGCTTGCAAAGCTTTCTGGGTGACACAAGAGACAGAGCAATGTTTGCTCATTGGATTCCCTGAACTTGTTGAATTACCTCTGCAGGTAGAAGCAGTCCTATATTTTTTATTAAACCCTAAAGTACAAACAGTAGTCACAGCCAGGGACTTGTAATTAGTTCTCTTTTCTACCACCAGAGACTATGGAAAAGAAAATAAATTAACAGCACAAGCCACAAAGAGACAGAAATGCTGCTTCTCTTCCTATCTACCCCCTGCATCAGTAGATGCTATGAACTTCTGTAGAGCAATCTTGGCCTACAGAAACACCCTGGTTTGTGGCTACTGGGGAGCTATAATAAAACTGACTCTTCCAGCACAGTAAAGTGCCCAGGATATAATTTTGAGAAGTGCAGTGGTATCCCACAGTAAACTCAACCCAGGGAAAAAGTGGTATTAGCAGGATGTTTTACTTTGTGGCTAATAGGTTGCTTTTTTCAGCAACTCCTCCATAATTAAATTGCAGATGAGTTAAATCTCATTCTGGTTTAAGAAGAATCCTCTTTCATATTCCTCTAGTCCTCTTTCACAAGACAGGTCCATCCATACATTGATGGACATACACTGATGGACCACTGATACTCTCCAATTAATCTGGATCTTGCAGATCTGAACACCACAGATCTTTCTGTGACTACAGATTAATATCTGACACTGAATATTGTGTTATAATTGCAAGAACACAGTCAAATACAAGTTCACTCTGTTGCAACACAGATGCAGTTTGATCCATCAAGTGGATATTCCTCTTTGCTCACAGGCACAGTAAAGGGGGAGTGAAGGAGGACACTGAATGTATAAGCTCTTATAGGAGCTTAGCAGCTCACTGCTCACGGTGACCAGAAGAACAGAGTCAGCAAGAACCCCATGCACTTGGTGTCACAGTCCCTTACAAAGTCAGAGAACACTGCAGCAGACTTTTGTCACTCAGGAAAAGCAGCTTAAAGTGGAAGGTCTCCATGTTGTACAGCTGCAGAAACAAAATCCATATTTTACCAGCTGTTAAGGAGGCAACAGGACAGCCCAGCACAAATATCTCACAAACAGCAGGGTGAAATCACATCTTTTCATAGTCTACGTAGGGGGGAAACATAGATGTGTAAGATGCATTTGTTTTTTTCAAGCAGCTTTCCCCTTCTTCTAAGTCTTCTTCGATTACCCCTTCTTATAAGTCTTCTTTGATTAGATGATATTTAAGCCGCTGTTTATCACTGCAAGTGGTCACTCCTGGCCACACATAGGTAGATGAAACACTATATTTAGACTTAGTACTATCAATATAATACTTGCCTGTCTTCTTGCATTGCCAAACTAAATTCACAGGCTTTCACAACAGCTCTAAAAGTAGGCATTCTGTTAATCGGATTGGCATCTCTGTCTATTTTTCTATCACCTACCAAAAAAATGTGGAAAATGCTGACAGAAGTGTAAATAACTAAGACTGAGGTATTTGAAATGTACTCATAATTAGAGGGGGGAAAATAAAGCAGGCATTTTTGATGCAGTCAAACTGCTGGGAAAAATTCCTTTGCCTGTAGCTATGTGTTGTCATAGTGTTTACAAGTATTCTGATGTCAGATGAGCAGTGCATGTCTTAATCACTCAGCCGGGTGTAGATATTTGGCTATAGGAAATGCAATTACCTCCAGACTGAAAGAGAACAAAAGGTGAGACAAGGTCAGATTTATTGAGTAACGCTGCATGCATTGATCCCCCTTTTGCTAGTACCAGGGACCTGGGGGTGGCAGAGGGGTTGCAGGGTTACCTGCCTAAGCAGCTCACCACAAGGTCAGACAGGTAAGTGCTGGTAGAAACATCCACACGGGCGTACAGGCCTGCAGAAGCAGAGCAACAAGGGGCAAGAGAGGTTGCATGATCTCTAATTTTGAAGATGCTCATAATTTGACTGCACCAGCCCCACGAGCAAGCTGATCTAACACCAAAGCCCACCCTGCTTTGAAGAAGTGACTAGACTAGATATCTTCCAGGGTTCCCTTCCAACCACAATCTTCTGCCACCTTTGCTGGCAGCACTTCAGCCCAGAGGAGCTGCCCTGGTGCTCGACACCCTTCCCACTCCACAAAACTGGTTCAGGGAGTTCGGCTGGAATTTCCCCTGTGCTGATGTTCAGTAAGAGAATTATTAAAAGGGGCAATAAGGGTACAAAAACAAGTTGCAGCTCTACCAGCACCGTGTATGTAGGCAGACCTGCTTCTCTCTCATGCAGCCCATTCAGTAGGCTGCTGCTAGCTCAATAAAGGTTTAATTGGGCCGTGTAGCCCAATTCAGATGGTTTGTTCGCATTGTCACCTAGCCTTTGCAGCTTGCTAGAAGTTGTAAGGAATTTACAGCAACTCTGAAGAAAAAAAAATAAGAAAAAAAAAACACACAAAAGCAATGGATTTTGGAATATTTTAACCAACCTGAAAACTGACGAGATCCTCCATAATAATTTGCTTTGCACGTTAAGCAATACTTTTTCTTCATTTCAGTCTTGAAGTCCAATTCATTGTTTTAACAGCTCCTGTAGACCCTGGCTGCCAGGCAACACAGCAAGCTGTTTTCTTGGGGTTAGAGTTAATTGCTATAATCACAGAGCCAGCGGCAATCCTATGCAGGTGAGCCATTAGTTAGGGGAAATAAAATTAGCAAAAGCAAGAACAGAAGATGGAATAGAAAGGTTAAAACAGCATAAATGTTTTTTGTTTTAAAGTGTAGGGGTACATGGAGGTGTTTGTTGGTAACAGGAAGGGAAACAGCAGTATGCAATCAAAGCACAGGGCTGTAGCCAATTAGCAGCTCCATGTTTTGGGTGATCAACAAGCCTCAGACTGCCTGACAGGATCCTTCAACACACAATGAAGAAGGGAAGCACAAACTGCATTACTGCTTCACCCAACACCGGAACACCAACAAATACATTTTGCCTTTAAACACACTACAGTTTTACTGGAGTCACTACAGTTTCCAGAATTAAAAACTAAGATTGAATCTGGTGTGGGATGGACAGTTTACAATTAACACAATGATCTCCCAGTTAATCATACACGTACTGCAATATGTCGCCAGTGGATTTTCTACCTTAATTCCCATGCTGGTCTCCAGCTCACTCACAGCATGCTGCTGGAAGCCTGACACAAGAACAGTATTATAACAGAGCACACAGGTTATCACAGATGGTTCAAATTAAAGGCAGCATTATAAGCCATTCCACAAAGAGGCTGCACATCCAGTGCTGCTCGTGGTGGGAAGTGTCTCCAAACATGCCTGCCTCGAGACACTCTGCAGAGCATGCTGCATAGCTGATGCCCAGTCTCAGGACTCACTTTCCTTCTCCTGGCTTGCATCCAGGAACGAGAGCTGCAAGACTGGATTCTCAAGGCATCAGCCAAGCAAAACAAGCGCACGTACCTGTGAGCCAGCCGCCCAGCAACAGCGGGGTCAGCTTCATAGGAAATTACTCCTCTGCTTTAGGTCTGCTTCCTAACAGACTGGTAACGAGGCAATGCCAGGGTGGATACACAAATGTGAGGCAGCAGCTCTAACTTCCACTCTGGGCAAAGGCAGCTGCAAGCCCCCCTTCCCTCATCCCTTGCACTTACAGAAAGAAGATGCTGTTCTGTGACACCTTGCTTTCAGTAGAGACTCTGACCCTGCTAACTGCTGATCTCAGCTGAAGCCACTGACTTGCATGGCACCATCCTCTGAGTCCCTTTGAGACAGCAGCTGGAGCACTCCTCTTAGAAGAGAAGTTGCCATTGAGATCTGACAAAGGAGGGGTATGGGTTAATGCCTCCTTCTTATGAAGGAGTCCTGCAAATCCTGTTTGCAACAGCTACTCCTCCCCAGCCATTTGTTTTGTGTTAGACACTCATTCTACAAGGGAATGATTGCTGTAAGAATTACAGCAAGGCTGAGGTGAAGTGCAGAAACCTAGTTAGTTACTCAGATCTGGCAGGAATTTGACACTGCATGCACATTCAGTAACAGAAGACCCTCTGCTGACTGCAGGGCTATTCAACAGTTTTATGAGGCCTAGCAATGTGCAGTGGACTCTGGTAGGCACCAGAAGAAACAAGAAAATAAACAGTAGCTGAGAGACTTTGTAGATTTTGTTAGAGTTGCTCAAAAAATAGAGGCTGTTACAGCAGCAGCATGCACTCAAAATTAGAGAACTGTGAACGATGAAAAACACTGATGTTATATATAAGAAGTTACAATTAATATAACAGCCATCAGGAAAGCAGGACATTAAGTGATTTACCCACAATGACAAATATTTTTTGCTCTTAGCATGATGCATCTGAAGAATGACACTTCCTCAGAAGGAATTCATCCCCAAGTTAACACACTATAGAAACGCAGTAAAGCATTAGCCTGGTTTCTCATTCACCTGGTAAAACTGTAGTGTAGCTTTGGGTATGCTTTCTGCCTGCTCTTCTCAGGGTCTCAGCCTAAGGCTCACAAAGATTACAGACAGGACCTAAACAAATGTTTGGAATACATTTGGAATACAGTGATGCTTATGTTTGGATCAGGAAATGTGGAGATGTTTTACTTGGCTTACCCAGACTCAGGACAAAAGGTGTTAAAACAATACAATCCTCAGTCAGAAGAAATGGAAAATCTGTATTTCTGCAGTTTAAACCTTATAAATAACATTAATAAAGAATGGCTAGGGACAGGTAACAGAGGAGGAATCCTCTGAGATATGAGGCAGTACAAGTTACATATGAAGTCTATGCGTTCAAGACAAACTTTTCAAGAAGTAGGGAAATGAAATCATAAACATTTACTTCTCCACTAGAGGAAAACACTGAACAATCTGTTCCAATTAACGGCCTAACTAATGAAACGACAAAGGCCCCCATTCTGTTCTTTCAGATAGAGTTTAATAGCATTTATATGTTGTCAAGCCTTGCATCATCCATTTGATCTCTGAAAAGGCAGAGAGGCAGACAGAATACAAAACAAACATTAACAAATACCACATGAATACAGACTACTTAACAGCATGCCATTCACAACAGCAGACAGCCAAGGACAATTAAATTATTCATAGATATGAACTGTCCAAGGTAGAAGGAAAAAAGGAAGAAAATTAAATAAACACTCTTCCAAAAAAAAAAAAAAAAAAAGCCATACCACAAGAGTAAATCCAACACCATTAGCAGCATTTTTCTTTTTTGTTGAGCTAACAGCTAGCTTCTGGTACCAATCACAGAATCAGAAGTCAAGGTCTTTTTAAAGACTTTGTCATAACTGGGTAATTAGTTGCCATATATTCAACTGCCATATTCCACCCCCTTTAAGGCTGACAGCTTTGAAATGCAAACCACAACTCCTCTCTGTACAGAGTCAAGAGAACCAACACTGAGCCAGTACACAAGAGCTGCTGCAGAATGAGGCGGCAGTATTAGCAAGAGAGGAAAGCCCATTCATCAAGAGCATAGGCATGTAAGAAACCTGGACTCAGTTTTACACAACCAGTTCAACAGGACTAGGAGAAGATGCTTCTGCATCTCCTCAGCTGTAAAAATGGAAGGAGCAGCCCTGCCCTACACTTTAAGGAGATGAGATCTATGCAAGTACTCCAGTACTCCATACCTATTGGTATGTCAACATGAGCATTTGCAACTATGTGAAGTCCTGCAACTTCCATGAACACGAGTGTTACAAACCACTGGAGTCTACCCCTAGCAGCATGTCATCTTCTGTTGAGCGATGGAAAAGGTCTTTTTACTGTGGAAGCTTCTGAAGGGAAACAACCATTCCACATCACGAACAAACAGCTATTAAGGCTTTTTACAAAAACAGCAAGGCAGACAGGAGTAGCCTGAGGGCAAAGGCTATTATAGCAAGAGGCTGAGGGCTGTAATAGCCAAGCACCAGTTTAAGACAGCTGCAGCAGCAGGGTGGAGCAGACAGCTGTGGACAGCCACCAACACCACAACAGGGCAAGACGAGCATCCACACCTCAGCTGCACCCAGGCTTCCTGCTGAATTTATTTGTTTTCCCAGTGAAGGAAAACTTCAGCTGAGGTGCTTGTTAGTGAAATCTGGTAGCTAAGGTATGTGTGCAGGATGTGCTCTTCTGTCCTGACAGCATTACCTTTCTGCTGCTCTGTCAGAGGGTTCCCATATTACATCCTTGCAGCTAAGTCCACAGAAGTTTGTTTCTCAGAGCCCTGAGGTTTGATGTATCAGATGGAATTAAGAGGAGCAGGGAACCTATCTTTATGTACTGACACCTTTGCATTAACTGCATGTTTATGCTAACTTCCAAACCTTAGGTAGTCTCAGCTTGTTTTCAAATCAGGTCAGAAATCCTACCCTGATCCCAGGAAGCCTTTCCAAAGCTTAAATTAACTGAGTTTCAATGACAAGTTATTCTAGCAAAATCACCAAGGTTTCAAGTCCAAAAGAATATATATTGAAGAAAGGCAAAGAGCAAGTCCAATCCTTTTCATGCATCAATGATGTCTAGTGGTAACACAGGAGAAGCTTTACTTCGGTGCAAAAAAGAGATTTGCAGACTGTCTCACTGCCCTTTGAGGAAAATAATCATGATTCCTACAAAAAAAAAATCCAATAGCTTTAACCTCTTTTTTCCCCAGTCACCACTACCAGAATGACCACCACAAAATAAAACAATACCAAACCAGACTTATTATTTGCCTCAGTTTTAAGCGTCTGGCCAAAGAATACATACAACACTTCATTTAAGGCTTCCAGAAACCGAAGACCTGTACGTTACGCTGAAAGTAGCTTTGTCCCATTTCAAAGAACTGTATGGCTAGTCAGTGAGAGGACACTCCGAGTTCTGCAGCCATCACTGCCAAAATGGTGCAGAAAATATACACACACACAAGGAGAGCAGAATCATGTAAAAGCTACACTGAAGTAATGAATCCTATCCTGTCATTTCATACAGAGGTGGGTAAATAACGGCACAACAGAGATTTCATTCATACAGAGGTTTAGGGTATGCTGGGAAGTCTCAGTCTGACAATTTGCTGCAGATGCTTGCTTAGAGGAGCCATTTATCAGTGTCACCCATGCGCATTACTACACACTGCTTCCTCGGCAGCACGATTCCACACAAGCTTCCCACATAGCACACTCTGGGCCCTGGTATTTCAGGCACCGAAATAACCCTTATCTGGGCCTTACCAGTGTGTGCTTATTGAAATGATTCCTATTATCCAGAGTGCGTGCATTTGGAGTGGGAAAGGAAAAGAATTTATTTCCTTTGCTGATAAAAGAAATAGCAAATTAAGAGAAGTCACAACAATTTTGCTTCTCCTTCTCCCCCTCCTCTTTATACCCATGTTTAGTTCATTGCCTATAAACAGCTAACACAAGTATTCACGCCAGTAGAGCTGACTCCTGGAGGATACCGGCATCCTGCGTGTTTCATCTCTCATTATACTTAAGTGGAATATTAAACAGGCAAGACAGAGGCAGACCAAGCTAGAAAGAACTAAGTAACTAGGAGTGACAAAGAAGGTTGGCAATTTAAAGCACTCCGAACCATAAAGTGCTGCATTTAGAAGCCATCAGTGCCAGTGCACTCAGCCCTCCCTTCCTGAATAACCCCCCTCCCTTTCCTGAGCTTTCCTTTCACACCTTACGTCTTTTCTATATTGCTTGTAAAGTATTTGGAACAGTTACTGCTTAATAGCATGACCTTAGAGTGTCCAATACAATAATACTACAAAATTAGTAAACTCAATACTGTAAGGATTTAAATTAATCTGAAAGCCAGGCCTTCTTGCCTTCAGAGACTGGCGTATGGAAAGTGAAAACCAAGTTGAATTCATAACTACACTCCAGAATGTCAATTCCTACCCTACTACCGATACAGTAAAACATATGCCATTTAATTGCTGTGCTGGGCAAAGCTCTTAATGCAATGGGTTGAGTCCCTGTTTTATAGCAAGCCTCAAATCTACAGTATGGACTGTACAGGTCCTTTCTGACTGGGGAAAAAAAAAAAAAGAGAAACAAGTGAATTAGATGTAAGAAAATCCAGTTATAATTTTAGATCATAGGATGAACAAGTGCCTTATAGCAAGGCTTAACTCAGAATTAAAATATGAAATGCATTAAACCAAAGGCAGCTCCCCCAAACTGCCTTCTGCTCTTCTGGCTGCTTGCTGGTTTCTAAACTAAAGACTAGAGCTCAGAAAACGAGAGGAAGACTAATACAGAGAAAAAAAGGAAAAAAAATTAATAAATAAAATACACACAATCCTCATATAGAGCCTTTCCATAAAGCTTTTGGGATGCCAGCAGAGCATCCCAGCAGAAAGCTCTCCTTACAGAACTTGCATTTACCAGCCGTTTCTCCCCACTTCCCCAGCGTGGAGCTTTCCCACAGAAGCTCTGTTCAAGCCCTGTTCCGTTGCTGCCTGGCCCATCCAAGGCACACTTTGCTTCCCACTTCATCTCTGTCTCCACAGCCTGCCTTCTTCCTCTCCAAGTCTGGCACCTCTCCTCGCTGTGTGCCTTTCCTGCTCTCGCATCCCACACCCCTCACTAGAGTTGCTGACTGCAGGCTTGAAGGGATGGGCCATGGCTCAGCTGAGCACAGCTGTGGGGTTTGCTCATGCCCACCACAACTAATGCACATGCTGTTTGGTTAATTTGCTTTGGTTTTGTGGAGGTCTCTTCCCCTCTGCTTTTCCTGTTGGGTAACTGGCTGTTTCAGGCTTTAAAGCATCCAGAATAACCACGTAAGGCAGTTTCTTTAAGTGTATGTGCCACTGCCTGCTATTTCTGTCCTGGGATACGTGCGCATGCCACACATCTCCATCACCAGAAGGAAGAAGAATTACAAGCTTCCACTCTGCAGCTACCATACCTAAAAGAGAAATATAAGGCACCCAGAAGAGCAGGACATCAGAATTCCCTTAAGACACCAAGATGTTTAGTCAATTTGCTCTAAGTGCCTTACCCCTTAGAATTTAAAAAAAGCATTGATGTTGAAACCAAACACCCAACCATTCTCCAGCCAGGAAAAGCACAGAGGAGAGATGTGACCAGATCCCGCTGACAACTAAGAGGGATCACAGAGAGGAAAGCAATTCCAAGAAGACTTTTCTTAATACAAACATAAATATCATAATTGTTATTGGGAATTTATAGCAATCGGATCCCAACTGTTCATTTAAAATGAGCAGGCATTTTAATGAGCTGCCTGTCCAATCATTTATCATATTCTACATCAGCCTGCCTTTTTCGATCAACGACTTCACACCAAAAAAAAAAAAAAAATTAGCTCTGCGAAATCCAGAACCTTGTTTTATTGGTAGTGGGAGAATGCACCCAAAACCTCCCTTATGCCAGCTTCTCTTTTTTCCCTACTTGCAACTTTTCTCCCACCTGAAAATCTAACCCAAAAAATTCACATAATTTGTCAAATCCATTATTCAAAAGTGGATTTGACACACGGGAGAAAACAGAGGTCTGATTAGGCATGCTAAAAGAGCAGCTCTGGATTTAGGTTTACCACCCATGCTGCAAAACTGCTTACAAAGCCATCACTAATGGCCTTCCAGCTACCCATCATTTCCCTAGGTTCAGTCTGCCCAGACAGCTAGCTATTCCTTTCCAAGGAATACCATTTTAATTGCATCTCCCACTTTGTTAGCCTCCTCGACCTCCAGTAAAAGCCATCTACGGTCTAACAATCTCTTAAATCTGACACTCGCGCTGACTAGCGCACCAGCACACTTCTGTGCCTTCCTGCTCGGTTCACATGCAGGCAGGCTTATTGTCAAGCATTTCCATTAGAAATCTAATGTGTATGAAGAGAAATGACAGCTTTAGGACTGCTGGGGAGAGAAGGGGGGGAAGGGAGTGAAAAGGGAGAGGTGAAAAGGAAAGAATATGTATGTATATTGCAAATGCCCCTTGTCACCAAAGGCTTCATTGTGCCTTCCCAGCGCCAGGGCTCCTCCAGTCCCCACACCTCCCTCCCAGCAACAAATGCCAGCCACCAGCCTCAGCAACTGTTAACTCTTCCTGTGGGAATGCTGCCAGCAATTTCAGCGATATTAACCCTGGGAATACTAACATGATTTAGATGACTTGTTAAATTTTAATGATACCCATTAGAAAAGAGGAAAACACACGAGTCACAACTCCCAATTCGGTGCATTTGGCTGCTGAATAGGATATTAATGTTTTTCTTTGCCCAGCACTATTAAATGAGCAGTGAAACTAATAGAGAAATGAAGAGTAATGACTTCTCTTCTTGCTGTTCAGTGCCTGCTTAAAGCCCTGACAGCCTTATTGCCCACCAGGCTTTCTGCTGGAGTCCATCAGGTGTATGGAGTCAGTGGGTAATTCTTCCACCATTTGGCACTTGGCAGGTCAGAGGTTCATTTAGCTACAAGGCACAGAAAAATAAAAGCACCCAATTGAAATAATAGCATACAATCACTCAAGCTACCAGCTAGAAGGCAAAAGCCCATACTCCAAGTAGGTCCAGAGTAACCAAGCCCAAGCCTGGCTTTGGTAGGGCAGGATTTTGCCCAAGCGACTCTTACAGGAGCCAGAGCAGAAACGTGCAGACGCCAAGTTCTGCCCCACTTTTAGCAGAAGTCTGCAGAACAACCATCCTTTTCAGCACTGCAGGAACCTCCGTCACATCTTGCAATACGCTTGTGGTGATCAAAGGAACAAGCAATTCCGAAGAGAACCACACAAGGCCCCACAGAAATTGAGGGGCTGTATTCCTGAACTCTCATTTTTCTTCAGTTAATTGTGAGGGTGAGAGAAAGAGGGAATGAACACATAACTTTGGGAAAATTAATTGCACTGTTGAGGTAGGTCTGCTCAACTTTGTTTGGAACTGTCTGAACACCCTGAAACCACTGACTTTTCACTTTTCCTTCAAAAAAAGTAACCCACACATCTACTGTGACAGCTGTCAAAGTCCCCTTTCATTTGGTTTTCCCCCCAAACATTCATGTGAGTAGAATTTTGTTCTTGTGCAAGCCCATGGAATAGAGAGTTCTGTGTTGTGAATATCCAAGTGCAAATAAATGATCATGTCAAAATATTTATGATTTCAGGTGCATGGCAAGATATAAACCGAACTAGAAGTTTGCTCTTAGATCACAGAAAATCTGCAGGTTGAAACATTTGTAGAAAAAATAAAGCGAATTCCACTTGAAGTTCACTTGGAAACCAAATGCTTCAATAGATCCTATTCCTAATTTAAGATTTTCCTATAGACACTGGACCTGGATGGATGCTTCGCGTCTGTCATATAACATTGGAGCCAGACATTGCATCTCCTGCGTACACAGTTCCTCTGACACACCACCACCCATTTAACATATTTTCTATAGCCAAACTCATACTGGCTTAGTAGTGTGTTTTTTTTTTTTGTTGTTTCTTTGTTTTAGAATAAAACAATTAAGAAAGCATGTGATGCTTTTTCTGAATCACCAAATCATTGAATAAGATCATTCACCACCTACTAACAAAACACATACTGTTGGGTCTTTAAGTAAATTTCTCCAACCTGTTGGAGAAAGTGAGCAGACTCAGCCCTGCTTTGTTTGAGGAAGGTACTACAAGTTTAAATATGGAATACAAAAATCTCCTACCAGCACAGGCTTTACTTACTAGAATCTAAAGGTATCCAGTTCCTTCAGAGGAGAGGATTTTCTTCTGTTTTTGTCATGACTTGCAAGCCAAGACCAATTTAAGGCCCTTTTAGCTCCCTCAGGTCTCTGAAACAGAACTTCCTTAGCATTTATTTTTTTCCCTTGTACAAAGAGTACTACTGAATACTGTTTCAGGGGAATGCTGAGAAGAGGAAACAGCCTGAAGGGTTCTCAGATTGAAGTTTTTCTTCTTCCCTCCCAGAAAACTTAAAACGTTTTATAATAAGAAATGCAAGATCAACCACAGACTACATTTTAATAGTACAGATTGAACAGAACAGAAGGTCTTAGCAATGACTAAACAAACAGTTGAACATGAAAATAAAATTTAAGAACCATACCAGTGCTGAAACGGTAAGGAACTTTTAACAACCTTACTACACAGCAAAACCAGTAAATTTAATTCTGACACCATAAAAGTAAATCCAAGGTGCAATCAAACACCAGTTTTTTAGAAAATATATTTTATCTAGGTAATCTCTTATTTTCCTTTTAATTTCTTTTTCATAAGTAACTAAAAATACTCCCTGTATTCTTCTGTACTGGTTGCAACTGAGGTTATGGTTGGATGCATTGTGCAGTTCTCATCACTACCCTTCTCAGAGATCATGGCCTCCTCACATCTGCTGTAATAAAAGCACATCTAGTCACTCCCTGACCTTTCAATCAAAAGGATCTGAGTTTAGAAAGCAGCACTACTGAAAGTGTTTGAACTATCTATCATTTTGATAAGAACTAAGGCAGGGAGCAACCACCATGTATTCACAGAGGAGACCGGCAGGGATGCTAACTTATGACCTTCATATGGAAAACAGAAAGAAAAGACACTCTAGGAAGCTCGGAAGGGTCCAGGATCTCCTAGCCCTGCTTAACCTGAGCAGGGCATCTGTCTGCTGCTTTAAATGCATGCACTTCCTGATCAAGGTATGCAACAGGTAGAGCTGTGGCCTAAACGTAGCCTTGCTGATTTTGGTGAAGTCAAAATCCAGCCACCAGTGCCAATTTCATACAAGTCAAGAGTGACAGTTCAGATCTGGACCATCACTTCCCTCTTCTTCCCACTTCTTTGCTCTTACTGCACATAATTAGACATAGCTCATTAAAAAAGAGTTTTCAATATTCAACACTTCTCACAGGATCTTCCAAAGATTTTCCATCCCAAGCTCATCAGAACAGCCCAGTCAACATCACACTGCCTTATTAAATTTCTTGTGAGGGTCCATGCTTTTGCTTGGAGAAACCTCAAAAGTGTCTTCAAAACATTAATCTATACCTCAAAGCTATGTTAAGCTAAAAAGGTGAAGGGAAAGAAATAAGCATAAGCAAATACATATGAATGTTACCTTATTGGACATTCTAAACAGTCCTTGGCAGCCTAGTTATGTTCACTTTTTTAAACCCTGATTTAATGTAAGAAGGTTGCACAGAAGGCAATTGAAAATAAAACTGGGCAGCAAGAGTCACTGAGGATTTGAGTCCTATAAACCTTAATGAATAAGGATGTAGCCATAGTATGATCCCCTTAAACTTAACCTTGCTCCAAAAAGCACCCCCTTGTTAAAAGAACTGCTCAGTGAAACACTGCCATTTCTTTCAAACCTGCAAGATAAAGATCCCAAAGAAAAGCAGCATTTCAGTTTGACTGCAGCAGGCAGTTTGTAGTTACTAACCTTCCACTGCTTTACCCTGCCACTGCTTTCCAGAAGAGCTTAATTAATACCTTAATTAACGGTTGTTGCTTCAATCAGTGTCACAGTTCAACCACAGTTTGGACCAATAATAGGAAAGGTTTTGAAAGACACTTCTAGAACTTCTCACTCTTGGGATACCATTTGGTTCCCCAGGTGGTCGTTACATACTGAAGCTTGCTTAACTCAAAGTAAACACGCAAGCTGCTTTCCTGCAATCAGGGATAGCTCTTGAATTGCAGCTTCAGCAACAAACAACATGGAGTAGGCATTGTTTATCCAATACTGGAAGAGAAGCCCACGTGCTTGTATTCCTCACACTCTAATGTACATGCCTCTCAAGCTACAGTATGACACTTTGCTAAGATCTAAGCCAGCATTTTTAGTGAGAACATCCCACACACCTTTGACATGCAGACCACATATCACAAAATGCTACAGTCCCTACTACATCATTGCATAGATCGCAGCAGTAAAGTTCACTGCAGTGGCGTGCTGCAAGTTCCATGCTTGGAAGCACCCCAGTGACGCGATATCAAAGGCTACACACCACTGATCTGGCAAACTGCAAGCGTCTTTCAACCCTGCAGACACAGCACTGCAGCTTTCTAATAACCTGCTGACACCAGCATGAGTCCTGTTACATGCCAATGGCCTCTACTGGTGACGCACAACACTCTTCTTAATGCTCTTCAGGGAATTCAGAACAGGCTACCTTTCCTTCTCCTCCCCTTCCAAAACTGTACACCAAAATCCTGCGCTTACTATACAAGATTACTACCCACATCACAACTCGTACTTCCAGGCAGGTAACAAAACTACCTGAAAATACAAGATGGTTTTAGAAATCATTCTAGAGTTCTTGGCAGGTATGAAGCACCTTGAAGAACCTGTCTTTATGATAGCCTGGCACCAAAAGGACAGCTACAGACTAGGTACTGTATTTCTGAATGCAATATTTTTAGATGCACAGACAAGCCTCTAGAAAGAGCAGTCTGACCAAAATTTTGCTCCCCCTTAGAGATTTACCTCAGACAAAAAATTAAATATCCCCCCCCCCCCTCAACCGCACAGCCTATGGTCTCCTGAAAGTATTTTCTTTTCTGATAGGAAAAACGCCATAGTCTGAACTCACTAAACCTAATCACAGGCCTGTTCCTAGTTTCCAGGGCACTCAGCAAGAGCGACTCTTATGATCCCATGGAGAAGGCTGAAGATCAAGCAGTTTTGACAGCCTCCAGAAAACAGTCTTTAATATGCAGCATCTTCACCTTTACCTCACAAGACATTTGCAAGCTTGAGATAAACATTTACATCATTTCACACACTGACAGTAAGACAGGTGACTTGTAGCTGTCTCTAGAAAAGGGTTGACATTAATTTGTCAGAGGTAAAAGCATATGCTCTTGCCTATTCTGGACCACTAAGCAGCTGTAATTCTAGGGCAAACAAAGTCGCTTGTGGTTTCCCAACTTGCCAGGAAACATACAATTGTAAAAAGATTCACAGATGAGTTATGCTAAACGTTTGGTATTGTGACCTGTGATGCAACACAAAAGAATGGTTGTTGTTGCCTAAACTTTAATAGAGTTAATCCTTCCAAATGCTGACAAATTACCGCCCCAGGCCACTTAAAATCACATTTCTAATGCAATAATCCTATCTGCATTACAATGAGTTAGGATGAAATGATTAGGTGCCTGAGATTTTTGCACAGCGAATTAAGTAACCATACAGACTGGCCGTGCTTGTTCACAAATTAAAGGTCTGGACGGAAATGAAATTCCATTATTCTGCCACTTGCTAAGCTTTGAGGAAGGGTTCATTACTGTCCTGTCTACTGGGAATGTTTCTAGAGCAGCTCTAAGTTAACAGGAACCTATTTTTCATTAGGCCAGCTTCAGGGCTTTCTTCATTATTAATAATTATTAGTCAAGTCTTTGACTACTTAACGCCCCTTGAACAGAAAAGGCTAATTCAACAACACGCAAGCAAGAGTGACAGTAAATTTGCAGGGGAAAAACAAAACCACCCTGAATGCAACTTCTCCTCCATTCACAGCCACACTGTGCTAAGCCAGAATTTGCCCATCTCTTATACTTGCAAGCACAGACCTTTTAGCCAGAGGATGGTGCAGAATACGTCACCTAACAACATCAATGCTATCCAACTCCAGTGTTTAATCAGCATCCTTACTAATCACAGCACACCAAAGCAGATATTAGTGCCTGCACACCAAAATTACCTCTAGGTTTAAAGGCTGCATTCATTATTTTTTCCAACTCCATATTAACAAATTATAAGCAGTGGCTTGGGACTACTCATTATTAGCATTCAACTGATTGTTTACACACAACATAATTTGATGTAAATAAATATAGCAGCTCCTCAATTAAACCCACTGATCATTTCCTTGTTGGACACCCACAAGTTTAGTTTTCCAATGAAGCCAGAGGCTATCACAGGTTTGAAGTGACGGCAAGCAGATCTCACAAATTCTGATAAGCACGGAGAGTGATGCCATAAGCTTCTATGCTAGAACTTTGAGGGATGCCTGTCTCAAAATATAGACAATATAGCCCAAGAACAAGCTTAAAATTGTTTAAAAAAAAAAAAAAAACAGTAATTTGAAACAGCTCTTATTACCATACAAGTGCTTGATTCCAACAACAACAAACAATGGCCACCAAATGCTCTACAATCCTCTGTTACAGACTACAACATGCAACTATAACAGCCTCTTGTGCCAGTCACTTCCCATGGGCATGCTTCACACAGGGGTTACAATAAGATTTCATTCTCCTAACACAAAACCCCCTGTATGCAGATAATTGCTGTACAACATTTAGGCACATCTGTATCACAAGAAGGGGAAAAAAAACAAACATTAGCATTTTTCTTTTTCTGTTTGTCAGGAAGCATGACATTTGAAATAGTTAAAATAAAGGAGCAGCACAACTACAGCTGTATATTCATCATCCTGCCCTCACCCCTCAAAAAAAAGTACTAAATTCTCATCCTGTTGACATATTAGGAGAAAACGTTTCCATTAGGAACTGAAAGCTCTACACCTCAGCACTAACAATGAGCTAGTGAGCGTGGTTTGCGACAGGTTAAGTGTTGTTTTTCTGTATCAAAATGAAAAGCTTCGGTGCATAGCTTCATGCATAAAGCTTGGTCTGTTTATGCAGCAATTAAGCGTACTGTTATACCTTGCAGATATAGACAAACCTTTACATGATTATATGCTGTGGAAAGCAAATGTATATTCACATTCAGATAGGTTACTGCAAATTCTAGTATCTGCTATAAGATATATGTCAAAACACAGATACCCTCACATTCTGCTTGTTGTGCAATACCCAGGGTTTTATGCATCCCTAAATACAA
This sequence comes from Anas platyrhynchos, assembly GCF_047663525.1. Classification (NCBI taxonomy): domain Eukaryota; kingdom Metazoa; phylum Chordata; class Aves; order Anseriformes; family Anatidae; genus Anas; species Anas platyrhynchos. Next base: position 30,923,729 of record NC_092589.1, on the reverse strand, counting down.
CACAGATGTGAAACAGGTGCCACTGATTTATTATGCTAATGACATCTCCAGGCCATCTTCAACAGCACCAACAAGAGTGGTCAAGCAAGTTACCAAGATCTAGCTGACAGAAAGAAGGTTGACATTTTAAATGCTCCCTTCTAATAAAGGTGGACACAACTAATTGGTAATACTACTGGACACCATAGTCTTAAGTTGTCAGATGCTTTGCAATTTTGGAGGGAACCCCCAGACTCAAAAACATGATCAGTTCCTTCTTGCACCCAACCCTGCAACTGGATCAGATCCACCCCAACACCTGCTCCCACAGCAGCAGTCAAGAGGGTTCCTCAGAGGACCCTGAGAAACACCAGTGACACTAGCACCGCACAATAGGCTCCAGCCTCAATCCAAACAGAAGCAAGCTTTCCCCAGACGCAGAGCCATTTGCCTGCAGGGCAATAGCCATAATAATAACCTTTATCCTACACTACCTAGACCAAAGCCTCACTGCACTGGGCTGCCACTGCTGAAGGCAGGAAGCCCAAGAGCTCCTAACAGTTGTAAATACAGAAAGGATGAGAAAAATGGATGTTTCTGCAACAGCCACAGCCAGGTACCAACTATCTGCATGGGAAAGGCTGGAGAACCTCAAGAGGCCTGAGCCTGCAAGTACTATTATAACAGAGAACAGGGGAGAGGGTCACCACAGCCCTCAGAGACCAACTTACTCATGCCTCCTTCTTCCCCCCTAACTTCACACTGGATAGAAAGTTTTATAAGGGGCAGACCAACAGAACTGTAAGGCTTTGCAGAGAGGTGTTAGAAAAGAGCATAGGGTAAGGTGGCTGAAAATGAAGAAGTAAGGATTAGTACTGATGTGAATAGAGACTGGCCTGGTCAACACCATCAGCTGAACTCTGAACAACAGAACAATTAACAACAGTAACAGGAGGGGAACATCTCTGGAAGGCTAGGACAGGCAACAACTACCGCTGTTATAACAAGGAAATCCCACACACATCTTTATGTCACTGCAAAAGTGGTTTATTGCTAACACTTTGCAAGGGATACAACGCCTTGCTGCTTATATTTTATCCTTATGGCCAATTTCAGTTGCTCCAATGACTCCCATATCTGCATCCGGTTTCCCACGTAGTATACTCGCCTCTGGAGGATTCGGTAAACGCTGCCAAACCACACAGCTTCAAGTTTGTAAACATTTTGGTACAGAGTCCCTTCCATGGAACCAACCACTACTATCAATTTAGTGATATCAATTTTTATGGTTCCTCCTTTTTCCTTTTCATTAATTCAATTAAGCCAGCTTTTGAGACAAGGTAACAACCGGTCCTTTAGTCTTTTGTTCAAGGCAGCACCAACTCCCTCTCAAACAGCACATAAATAAATAATGGGCAGTATAACAACAGTAATACCAAGGACCCTTTCTCAGCACTCAGCTCTGATCCACGATACCTCTTTATCGCAGCCACTAATGAAAACTCTTTGAAGTGGAAGAGTAAATATTACCATTTGATAGCACCTGAACCCAACAGGGCAAACAAAATTGCATTGTATTATGTTCTGGGAGCTGCAGACCCGTTCACAATACAACGCTCGCAGGGTTGCTATGGAGGAGCCCGACGCTCACTGTTTTGGTAGCACGGGGTCAGCCAAGGGCTGGCTGCTGGGGACCCTTCGAGGGCTGTTGGTCTTGATCTTTATATGCAAACCAAATAGGAAAAAAACTGCAAATCAAAACTGAATCAGGGAATTCCAGAATGTCTGCCTTCTACCTCTGTTGGCAGTCCGGTCTCTCCAAAGACTTTCAGCTCCTACCCGTGATCAATCAGCTCTTACAACCTGACGACGAATTTCAGAAATGCTTCCATGCTTTTTAGGCACTGGATTATTCAACCCAGCGCTCTGGGTCCAGAAGCTTTGAGTATTTTTTGGTCTTCTTAAAAAAAAAAGAATGTCATCTACCATTTCTCTGTAAGAACACCAAGTTGTCCTTACGTTAACAACACCCTGGAAAGCCAGGTTGGATGTCATGGTCTGTCACAGCCTCCCTGTTTGGCCTTTGGGCTCATACAGCATGTCAATGTCTCATCTGAAGTACAGGAGGGTCTCTGCCGCACCTGGCTGTGCAGTCACCAGCCCATACATACCTTGCCTCTGAACTGGCTGCCAAGTGACAGGCCATTCTGTAAATCCGTAGGGATCAAGGGGAGCAGGTGGGGAAGGCTCCCACGACTCCCGCGTGGCATCCCCACCCTTGCCCACCCCTCAGCGGGCACAACAGCACCCACCTGGGACAGCACGGTGCAAAACCCCCTGTGATGCAGGAGAAGGGGGCTACAGGGCGCAATCTCAGGGTGCTGCCGTACCCCACGGGACCCCGGAGGAAGGGACGGGTGAGAGCACCGCGCCCCAGCAGCGGGCAGCCCGCTGAGAGCCGCGATCCGCACTCACCTTGCTGCTGACGGGCCCGGGGATGAGCAGCTTGAGCGCCTGCCTCTTGAGCTCCGCCAGGCGGGCGCTGCAGTGCTCGCACCAGACGCCGCGGTCGGAGCCCGGCGAGGAGCCGCCGCCGCTGCCGGAGCCCGGCGAGCCGGTGCCGAAGCCCGGCGAGCCGCCCAGCGAGCCGGGGGAGCTGGTGCCGATGCCGGGCGAGGCGGGTCCCGGCGAGCCGCTGAAGGAGCCCGGCGACGAGGTGCCGGAGCCCGGGGACGGCGTGCCGGAGGAGCCCAGCGCCGAGCCCGCTCCCTCCGGGGCCGGGCGCCCGCCGGCACGGGACTCCTCGTACGCCCTCCGGTACCAGCTCTCGGGGGAGAAGGGGGCGCCGGGCTTGGTGGGCGAGCAGGGCTCGGTCACCTGCAGCGGAGAAGGAGCAGCGGGTCAGGCGGGGCCGGCAGCCCGCTCCCCCCCGCGCCCCGCGCCCCAACTTACCCCGTATTTTCTGCTCCGCGCCGTGCCCGCGCCCCGCTCCTTGGTCCCGGCCACCGAGGTCATGGTGGCTCGGCAGCGCCGGGTGCCAGCGGGCTCCCAGCCGCATCCGAGGGCGCCGGCGGTCCCGGGGAAGCGCCTCCGCCGCCGCGGGGTGGCTCAGCCCCGAGACGCCCTCAGTGCTCGGCGAGGGGCTGCGCGGCGGGGCTGTCCCCCGGCCGCCTCGTCCTCATCGCCCCCCGCCGCTCCCGCAGCGGCTGCCGAGCCTCCCGCCCCCGCTACGGCCGCAACTTGTTCCCCCCTTCAGGTCCGTCACCGAGTTGCGAGCAAAGCCTCCAAAAAAATACCGGGAGCCGGTCCCCGGGAGGAGGAGCCGCCTCTCCTCCTCCTCCTCCTCCTCCTCCTCCTGCCGTGCCCGCAGCCTCGCTCGGGCAGGGGCCGGGGGCTGCGAGGCGCTGCCGGGGAGGGTCCCTGCGATTTTGCGGTGCGCCCTGATTGGCACCGGAGATTTTTTGCCCCCCTTTTTCTTGCGAAGGGCGGGCGGTGGGTGTGGGTGTGTGTGTAGGGGGGGGACCGTGTTGCTCGCACCGCAGTTATTGGTCACTCGCCGCTGCTCGGGGCTTTCACGAGTGCTCGCAGTCCGCCCCGAAGAGCTGCGAAGGAAGAAGCGAGCTCTCCCCGCGACGGGCACGGGCAGCCCTTCGCCGTGTTGCGATCCTGTGTGTATTAATCTAACTCGCGGCCGAGGGCGTCATAAATTGAGCTCCTAACAATAAAACCCTACAGTCTCGTTTCGCTGTTCATCTTTCCCCACAATCACGGTTTGCAGGCTGTGGGCTACGCGCATCTGGCCGCAGCTCCCTGTTCACCTCCAGCCCTGCAGACAGCACAACCACTCCTCAGAGATCTTCCTCCTCGCCTCAACTTGCCGATTCTCTCAGAAACGGGTGCCATAAAGAGCCGAACCCAGACCCCCTGGGACAGCCAAAACAGGGGGGATGCGACAGAGAGGGCAGATCACGCCGGGACCCGCTCCCCTTCGCACCCTCCTATTGCCACCCCCAGCAGCGCAGCCCTGCGGCGGGGAGCCCTCCGCGGTGCCCCGCTGCCCCTCCGCTGCCACGGCTCGGCGCGGCCGTTCCTGCTGGGGAAGCCGCAGCCCGGACACCCCGGGCCGTGCCCCCGGCCGCCCAGCGGGCAGCACCGGGAGGCGCGGGGAGATGCGCTCAGGGGCGGCTGCGGAGCCGGGCGGGGCCGGCGGCGTTCGCGGGCGGCGAGCGCCCTCTGCGGGCGGCCGTTGCTGGCGACCGTTGGCGGCCGTTGCTGGCCGTTGGTGGCCGTTGCTGGCGCGAGGTCTGGCTCCCTCGGTCCATAGCTGTTCATAGCGCCGCCCGGGAGGGAAGGGGCTCGGGGTGTGCCGAAACACACGGGTCTGCCCAGCCTGAGGAGGCTCGGCTGCCAGCTGCCTCTCCCTCCTGACGGGTGACGGTGTTTATCGGTGGTTTGGGTCATTCAAAATAGACTGCGAGGATTTTCGGGAGCTGGGATGCACCAAAAATCTCCAATTGGAGAGATCTTGCTGCTAAAATCTTTGCATCTCTCGTTATTTTGTGGTGGCCAAAGAACAAGACACTATAGTGTCACTCCAGCAAGAAGCCCTACCAAGAACCCTGTCTCGGGGTTAACACCTGCTCTGAGAAGCAGCCAAGCTTTTTCCCATCTCTTTGGGATCCCTCGTGTGGAAGTTCATGAGGTTTCCTCTCGTAACCCCTTCTGCTCCATGTGTCACCAAGGAGTAGAGCTCAGTGACGTGGTTTAGTGGAGGACTGGTTAGGGTTAGATCAGAGGTTGGACTGGGTGATCTTCAAGGTCTCTTCCAACCTAGATGATTGTGTGATTCTGTAAAGGAAAGACGTTTATTTAGCAGTGTCATCAGCAAACCACTGACACACAGCTCCCCCAAAGCTGCCTCTCTATTTCAAATTTACCTATTATCTTGTGCTGCAAATCACTTACACCAGCAGTTCAGAACAGCTGCTAGACGGGGCCACAATGGCGCTTAAGCTTCTGCTACAGGTTCTAGTAATCATCTCACATTGGGACCTTCCTTCCTCACAGCTTTTCTAGTTCAAGCAAGGGGAGAGATTTACCCTCTCTGGAGTGAGCTCATTAAGGTGATTTAGCACCTGTGTGATCCCAGGTGCAGACTGATGTACTAGTTTAAAACACCTATAAGCAGTGGCTGCAGAAGACATTTAGTTAATAAAGAAAGACTTTCTGTCCTGTAGATAATTTTAGATCTCAATCTAGATATTGCACCTCTCTGGAGTTTATAACCTGCCTTTTAGCTAGTATACACATTTCCAGTTTCTTTATCACACAGCAGTGTGTTTGCTCAGGTGTACTATCACTCTGATACTTTCAGTGGATTTCTTCTGAACAGATCTCAGTATGGGTGCAATTAAATCTGACCTAGAAGTTCAGCTTCATCACTCAAATCTGAGATGCTGGCACCATCCCAGTTCTATCAATAAACAGCAGTTTATGAGAGCTGGAAATGTTGGTTGCATCAAAGAAATCCTTTGAGGTATTCACATTTATTATAAATCTCAGGATAAAAAAGGTGACAGCAACTGTAAGTTGAAGAGTCATCACTGCCTGCACAGAAGCTTTGTTTCCAAGTTTGGTGCTAATAAGTCTCAGTATCAGGTCTTACTTACAATTTTAAAAAGCTTCCTTGGGGAGATTTGAAATTCATGACAGCTCTGATACTTGCTTAAAGCAGAATATTAATGACTCAGAGGCCATTGGGGGACAGAGAGGAAATTGAAGGCATTTGTGGTAACAGTGACAAAGAATTAATTGTAAAGATAGAAACAGCTAATTACAAATAAAACTACCAGGACTTTTCTAGTTTGACATATTTCTTCTCTAAAACCTTTCCAGTTCTTGTTCCCATTCCCTTGCTGAAGTATAGGAACACTTCAGCAGAAAGCTCTGTGAAGAACACACCAAGTCCTTTATCCTTTTGTGTAGCACATACAGCAGAAACACACACATCCACAGCCTGCATATTCTCCAGGATTTAAGGATTCATGCAGTACAAGAAGAAATCAGTTACAGGGACTGCAGTTGTACTTCTGATTGTGTTGCATGTAATGCTTCTTTTGGAGTATCTGGGATATGCCAGGCTTCAGGGGTGTATTCTTCTACTTGTTCTTGACAACTGTTGAGTATGATATCATGGAGAAACAAGACAGGGTGTTTCCATGAACCAGAAACCAATACCTCAGAAACCATGAGCTGGTTTCTAAGGTTATTTCTGTAGCAGAATTTCTAAGTCCTAAGATTGACCCTGTGTGTCAGCATAAAAAAAGACAAGCACTGGACATGTACATCTCATGCCCTGTTACAATCCCTATCTCTGGGAGACATAATATGGACAGGGAACTCTAAATGGTCCTAATTACAGCTTCTGCTTCTTGCTGTTAGCAACAGATCTGCATCGGTACATTTTAAACACACTTTTTCCTACTCTGAAGACCACCAGAGAGTTGTATTGTCAGCCTGACAGGGGTATGTCTCCCTGCTTGCTTAGCTTGGCCCTTTTGCTCAGGGCCATTGCGCAGGTGTTTAGCCTGTACTTTCCTTGCTCCACTGGGAGCTTCCCTGAATCCCTCCATAATGTCGAAGGAAGCCATTTGTGTTCAAACGTGGACCAAGATTTGCATTCTGTCACAAACCAGATGCCCTTAAATCTTGCCCTTGCCTGATATGAAAGCAATCTATTATTCACAAAGGACTGTCTATTTGGATTTATTTGGAATGGAAAATTTTTCTGTATCTCAAATATAAAGTACTTCATAGATTTTCTAGAAACTGCTTTCATAGTTTCTGCCACACAGCACCACCTACTTTCATAAATCTTTATGTTCTCAGTAGAAAATCAATGCCTACTTATTAATACAATATTGATATGTGTTTCATGAGTAATAAAGGATGCGGTGTCGTGCACGTACGTATACTCACAGAGCAGGGTTGCATGGAGACGTTTACAGTCGTTCTGTGCAGTGGGATGCATTGCAACGACAAGTCTGCAGCCAATTTCTGTTAAGTTCATAAATTCAAATGCTGGAATTTGACAGAATCCCATTTTCTGTTACTCAGACACAATAAGCATTCATTGCAACTCCAAACTAAGAACAAGTCTGAAAAATGAAACGGCGAGTACCTGTGGCTCCCCAGGTGCTGAGCCCTACCAATGTAAATTTTACGCAGAACAGCAACAGGGCAGGAGAATGCAGGAGTAACAACAGGCAGAGTCTCAGCCTCAAAAGGAGAAAGATGTGAGCTTTTTCTCACTCGGAAACCCTTGTTGTCTCTGCAGGCACCGAAAAGCCACTGACTGCTTGCTGTGCTGGGCTAGGTGGAGCCGCCTCCCGGATAACGCGATAGCAGCATCCAGCATCCGTGGGTTGTGACCAAAGCCCCCAGTGAAGGCGGCTGCTGGCTGCTTCGGCCAGAGGAGCCGTGCTGAGGGGGCCATGGCAGCCTGAACTGCTCGGACTTGGCCCCAGCACAATGCCAGCAATGCTGTCCCAAATGCCAGGACGCCAGCTGGATATTGCAGAGGGCAAAGGAGTCCTTTTGAACAATCATCACTCTCCTCGCTATCTCAGGGGCGAGGAAAAATGTGTCTTCCAAAGAATTATGCTCGGTAATCTTTGGATAGAAGAGGGGAGAAGATGGTATTAATCACACTAAGAAATATTATTAACAGGAGGAACATAGGCCAGCACGTGCCGCAGTTAGAAAGCTGGCAAAGTGGCTGTTGGAGGGCAGCAAGAGCAAAGCTACTGAGCGTGCTTTGCCCCAGGAGCCAGGGACGCAGGCACGCGGTGCAGATGGTGTGGAAGGGGGACAGGCAGAGATAACACAGCAAAGTGAACAGGCAGCCCTGAGCAACAAACAGCGAAGTGTTTGTATCATCACATTTTTATGCTGCATCCTGCCTTGCTGCGGGAGCAATTTATAGCAGTACAGACCAACAACCGAGCTGGCATCACAGGCGCTAGCCTGTCGAAGTACTGAATGTGTAAATGCCTTAAATAAAGCACTGTATAAAAAGCAGCGGGCATTTCTTTCTGCCCCTCAGCTCATCAGTGCTCAAACAACAGAGAATTACATTCATCATAAGCTAAGGCACAGGTCTCACCCCACTATGTTCCTGAGATTTTTGTGGCAGTAGGCACTCCAGATCTGTGAGCACCCGTTTAGTCTGATAGTCTTTTCAACACTTTTCCAAACATTTCATACATTCTGTTTATCACCAAGCTTGGGGTTAAAGTTAAACTTTATAGCATGCAAATTTCCAAAAGATTTTATGTTTCATTTTTCTCCACTACGTCACTTCATCCATATTCTTTGTAAAGCAGCCACAGAGGCTGAGGCTGGGCTCATCCGCCTGCCATTTCTCTCGCACCTCTTTGCTACCTGCCCCTCATTTCTCTTTGCCTTGAAAGTCACAGCTTGGTCCCTGTACCCACGCCTTCAGCTCGCTGGCAGCTGGAGAGGCAGAGCCATGGCTAAACCTGGCACCTTCTGTGGATGCAGGTCAGTGGCCAAGAAGGGTGTAGGCTGCCCTCTCTGCCCTTCCCCATCCACCTCAGTGAGTTTTCCTGTGGCTTGTTCACAACCTCCTGCTCTGAATACAGAATGCTCTGGCTACATCAGGGGAGTCCAGGAGGATTCATGGCTGGACCCGAAGGGCTGCCACTCTTTTGTCTGCCCCCCAAGGGATGTTCAGGCTTGATGGACACTGTGAGGCTGGTGCTCCAGGTGAGCTGTGCAGGTTTAAAGAGATGAGCGGTCACTGAGCACAGACATCAGCATGGGGTAGATGACTCCACGCTCCCACAGCCTGGCCGTGTACACAGGCAGGCTTGGGTGAAGAAGTGCTGTGTGCTTTCAGGGCTGGCATACTCGCAGCGTGAGGGAGCCTCAGGAGTCTCTGTCCCTGGAAGCAACATGAGCAAGGGCCAGCTGTGCTCAGCAGCATGCCCTCACCCTCTGCCTTCATGATGTGGCTCTTTTCTGAACCACAATTATTCTGTCAAACACCATGACAGAAGGAAACCAGTCCCACACCTTGGCAGCTTCTGACACAAACACTGCTTCTGAGGCTGGCTGGCAGCAGCAGATAGACATTTTTTCCTCCCTGCTGGAAAGCATGGCAGGCTGGAATACATTTCCCCATGCTCCCAAGTTTAACAGAAAGTGGGTTCTTTTATTCTTTAGAGAGAGCATGTCTACCTGTGAATGTTTTACCAATTTAACATAAATGGTCATCGGCATGTCCTTCTTGGGTGGTTATCTGGATTTAAAGCTGCTTTGCTGTGGTTAGCCTGTGCCTGTGTAGCTTGTAACCCTGTATGAGCAGGTGCAAGTTCAACTGGAGCGAGCCATCTTCAAGCTGGTGGCAATGCTCAGACATAAATCTGCAGTGGTTTGACAAGGCCAATTTAATGTAACAGTCTAACTGCAGTGTAGAAAGATGGATACTTGGCAAAAGTCTGCTGGTGGAAGAGGAGGCAGACACTGTCTGCCCCCACTACTCCTCACTGCCCCTTTCTCAGAGGTTTCCCTCACTGCAGACCCAGCAGGATGTCTCTTTATGCATAGAGCTCTTCAAAGTACTTATAATAAGAAATGTTTACCCATATAAACATACAAGTATTCTTACATTTTAATTTTTTCTTTCAACTCATCAGTATTAAAGAAATGTTTACCCATGCCATTAGTCGTATTGGGCATTTTAACCAGCACTGGCCTCATTACTGCCTTCATTGCCCAGTAAGAGCTGCAGTAGGGCAATGACATCAATTTACATTAAGTAATTTCACCCACATTTCCTAGAAATCACTAAGGCAGAGTGAGAGTCTGGAAAGCATCTGATGTTGCATCTAAAGTCCAGGTGCCACTGGGTGACCAACAAGTTTTGGATAGCAGTCAGATATTCAGCATGACATGCTGCAGTGATGGCTGAGACCATTCCCTTCTGAAAACACAGAGCAAGATTCTGGGATGAACATTGACAAGGGGAGAGCACTTTTTAATAATTTTAATGTTTACTTAGAAGCCTTGAGTACCAGTAAATTTACGCAGTTATCTTCATAATGCGACTGCTGACTGAAACAGGCTTTTGGTCCAAAAGAGCTGTAATCTGTGCCCTGGAGCTGTAAGATCTCTGCGTTTGTGAACATGTACGGAAGGGCATCCCACACTGCTGGGGACAGCCTTGGCTTCATTATTCACTAGCAGGAACAGAGCAGGGCTGGGGAGGCAGCCGGAGGACAGGAGCCTTTTGGGTCCCCAAGGCTCAGGTGACTTTGCACTGATCTGTGTTCTTGTTGCCAGTGGGAGGCTGGGGCTTGCTGCTGCATTATTTACGCCCTAGTCTGTGTGATGATTGTATCTTTGCTAGGTGGAGGAGATACTGCAAGCCTGGGAGGGGTGTTCTTTCAAGGTTGTTTACATACAAATAAATAAACACACCAGTACCAGTGAGTGGAGGATGTCAAGAGAAATGGAGTGTCTCTGTAGCATAGTAGGTCTTAAATCAGAAAAGGAAGAGTGTAGTGATTCTGACTTTTTTTCTAGGAAAGGCTGCCTTCTGCCTCAGGATGGTGATAAGAGTTGATGTAAGGATCACAGCCTGGAGAGGAATGGATGCAAGGCTGTTTCATTCAAGGAATCTCCATCTTATTTGGGCTTTAAACTTGTTAGTTATCATGGATACAACATTTCCATTGCTGAAAAGGATGAAAAAAGCTCCAGAGGAACTGAAAGTATTGCCAAAATTTCTACAGTTGAAACTGTCCTCCTACCTGTCACACAGCTGCAAGGTTGCATTCAGAAAGCCTGTGTGGAGCAGAGGCAGCCTATCCACCTGACAGACATCCTGTTCCTGCTTGCAAAGGCTGACCTCACAGGAAGGTGCTTCTCAGCATCACCTGGAAAGAAAAAGTCTCTGGTTGACAGATACGGACAGATGACTTACATTTTTTCTGTGTGTGCAATATCTGACCAGCAGTTCACATTTTTTCACATGCTTGACTGGATCAGATTTTCTTAGACTTTAAAAGGAAAGTTGCAGCCTTTTAAGGAAGTGTTTTAGGAAGCTGCTCAGATGCTAGCTGATGAGCTGGGGTCCACGTGAGTTGTAGAGGCTTTGTTGGATGAGTTTCTGACAAACCAGGAAGAAAAAATTGCTACACGTAGCTTGCATCAATCCAGAAAAGAATGGGCAGCTAGGGCCATATGGCAACCTCATAATTGCTAATTGCCATGCAAATAACAACGTACAAATAATTGCAATAAAATGAAGGCTACGAGCTTGTAGGCTTCTCCAGGGGAAGGTCCTGATGGCATCCAGGAATCTGGCAAAGGGGGGGAGGGTGTTTCTTTGTATGTCTCTGTGTTTACCATTTTCAGTGCTGAAACAAAAACACGTCTCTTCCTATGATGAACTGTTTACTATGAAGGTTACCTACCTGCCTAGACACCTGTTTCTTTTTTTTGTTTACAGCATACTAATGAAACGAAACTGGGGTTAATTAGGCACTGCAGTTGTATTCAGATTTACTAAGGAGATATGAAAACTTTAAGTGAAACAAGAAATCATTACAGATACTTGCAGTATCTGTACTTATTTTATGCCTGTCTTAATTGTAATCATTACCAGTAATAATGCTGCAAACCAGTCTTGAACAATGGGCGATTCACACTCGCCCATTCGTGTGATGGGCCAAGGAGGTGTATTTTAATGGATTGCACACATGAAGTCAGTTTTCTAAGTGAACCCAACATCCTATATATTCAAGGTAGTTCTCTGAGCTTTAGGTACATGGCATACTGACAACAGCAATCCTTAAAACTCAAGGACCTTACAGCTCTTGTCTTCATAAATTAGGACACCTTGCATGCATCAGATCCACAAAGATGCTTTTTTCAATAGACTGCAAGTCTAATCCTGAAATTCTTCTGCTTGTCTTCATCAAGCAGATAAGAAGTCCCTTGCTTTTAAACAGGGTCTTCATTTTCTTATTCAGGACAACTGCCAGGTGGCTGGAGATGGGATGTGGCATCTTAATACCACTTGTTTGTTGGTGCACTTTGACATCACACCTGTAGCAAGAAAGGGCACGGACCACCTCTCTTCCTTCTCAAGCCCAACTTCTTTTTAGGGTCTTGAAGATGCCAGTAAGGGGAATAAATATGAAAGATCCACACCAAGCAACTCTGCTTACAAGGAAGTAACTTCCTTTGACCCCTGGACTAGGTTGGCAAGCACATGGAGCCCCAATTAATGAGTAATTGAGGGACTGTTCTGCAAAAATGGGATCCGTTTCTAATCTGTGAATGTAGCAGTGCGTGGCAGATCTACAGATTCTTGTAATTAGCAGGCATCCAAAGTATGCTATTGACGCCACTCGAACTCCTGCAGAGTTAGGCATTCTCTCCAGAAGGAGGAAGATGGCAGCCAAAAGTATGCTCTTACATATGAACCTTTGACCCAAGCAAGTACCTGCTGAAGAAGGCACAGCTTGCTCCTTGCTCCTCCAGTGTCAGAAATAATGCTGTCCTTTGGATGCACCAGCAGGTGAGGACAGGTAGGAGATGACAAGAGAGCAGGTTGGCACGGTGTGTTCCCTTACTGCATAGGTTTGGCACATCCCAGAAGTCAGGACAGGCAAAGACAACGCAAAGGAACATAAGTACTAAGTTTTAAGAGCAATGAGAAAGATCTACACAATACAATGAAATTCGGTAGGTTAACCATATTGACCTGCTTTGCCTCTGGTACGGCTCTTTTGTCTCCAGCAAACTGCTCTAGCAATGCACAGACTTTATTTACAACTACTCATTAAATTAGGCTCCGAGCTAAACACCATGCAGATCCCTTAATTTGCACCTTTGCACACTGATGTTGGTTAGAGATACAACAACTGAAGTGGTGTAGGTGCTCTTCTGTATTCCATAACATACCTGTCCCTCCAGCAACAGCCTATTCCTGCATTCAACAGTACAAGTGTTAATGGGCCAGAAAATACTTATACAAATTGTACTCTGTACATCCATCCCAGGTACACATAGTTTTAAAAGACAACCTGCTGATAAGGCCAATATATATATATGTATTACAAATCTGACTTCGGGCTTGTAAGAAAAGCAAGTCTATGATGGGAACGCAGGAGATAACAGAGCTTGCTGAATACAATCATGTTAATTGTGAGCCCCTCTTCCAAGGACCTGGGAGAGGGGAATTCTGAGACCCCTTCCTGGCATCCGCAGAGGTACCCCCATGCCTCCAATCAGGCATGCACCCCCAGTATGAAAGAGGGTGAAGGATGATGAAAAACACAGTTCTGTCTCTGTGAGATGGATACTAGGTGGTCAGTGGAGTACTGCAGCAGATTAATGACATTATTGGTACTATGAAAGCAGCAACGAATGTAGAGTTTATCATTTTTACAATCCCAAGTGAGAAGAATGTGACTTTCTGCAGCCTGGCCTGTCTTTAATTTGTTCTCGATAGTCCCTGTTGGCATTGTCAGTGAAGCAGCAGTGGCAATATGAAAACTGGGGCCAGCTCTACCTACCAGGAGTCTGCCGGAGCCGCTGTAGTGGGGCTGTAGGGTGGAGAGAGCATGGCTTTCTCCTCAGGTGTGTCACAGCAGGGTCTGTAAATGCCGCCGTGCGGGGGAGCACTCCTTGATCAGCAGGGGTTGGAGACAGCCATCTCTGAACAGTCATTTAATCCACATGCTATCTAAAAAATGCCATGCAAACAGAATCTGATCTATTGCTTTAAAACAACTGCTGTAAGGCGTAAAGATTTCACCAGCAGAGCAGACGTTTAGTGCACAAGGTTTTACCTTATGGTCTATACTCAGTTCGCAGTATAACAAAAGGAAAGTGAACTTGCTGGTCTCAGCTCGGTGCACATGAGTGCTGGACAAACAGCAAGTTATTCCAATAAAGAAAGGAGAAGAATGTTCCTCTGTTGCCCTTTTTATTATCCTTGTTATGAATTTTTGTTGCCGAAAGCTAAGTTACAAAGTTAAATTTTAGCAGTGATGAATGCATTGTTTCGTCTCTTGCTTCTTGAGATACATTCATTAGCTGATTCATAGATCTGGTGCCCTGCCAGCTGTACGAAAGGCCAGGCAAGCTCTGTATGTGCGTCTGAGAACGCTCCTGCCTTTTTCCCCATCACTGTTTACCTGCCGTTTCTGATGGTGTACCTCACAGACCTCACTGACTGCAGAAACGTGAATCATATTTGAACAGCAGGAATCAGAATTTGGCTTCCAACAAAGGACAGTGCAACACACACGAGCTGTGGTTAGAAAAGCATGCTGTAGTCTTCCAGTGCTACTTACTTTCAGGTTGTTCTTATTATTTTTGAAGCTATTGCCAGAAGTTAGGAAAGCAGATTATTTCTTAATTAAATGAGAACTGAGAGTGAGTTTGACTGTAAGTTTCTAAAACCAGGGCCTTCACCAACTGTGGCTACTCCGTAAAGGAGATACTACAAAGTCTTTGCCCCAGATAGTTTCTTATTGATGTCAGTGAGAACATGTTGTGTATCTAAAAAATAAGAACTGTTTGTACAATAAATGTCCGTGGAGAGGGCCGTACATGTATTTTTGCCTCTGAAGGGTTCTCCAGTTACTGCTTACCCTCTTGACAAAGTTTCTTTAAAATTCATTCTGTTTACTGACATTTCCATGGCTACTGATCTCTTGAAGCTGTCACCTTTGCCCATGCAGACGCTGTTTGCCTGGGTGTCTCAGACTGTGAATGCAGGTGTCGGTTCTGCCTATTTCGTAGGGACGTTATTCAGCAAGTCATTGCCACTTAATTGGACCTTACTTCCCATCTTGATTTGTGTTTGAAGAATTTGTTCTCCGAATTTAAATGTATGTTCCTGAAATCATCTTTTTGTAAGCTGAGTATGATAGACATTAGCTGCTTTGGGTGTGATCTTTGCATGTAAAAGGCATACAGGTTCAACACCTCTACTTACAGACTTTTTTTTTTTTTCTAACTTCTGTCTCTGTCCCAAATGTCTCGTGTTTATCATTCACTGTTTCCCTGTTGTGACTGGATCACTGCAAAGCCTTTGTTTCCTTAGTGAGAACAGGTAGGGAGCGAGCAATGGTGCTCAACTTCTGCGTTGAAAATGTGAACATGTGGAAATGGAAGCACGTCCTTTCTCTTCATTTCACAGGTGTATGCTCCCAGCTGGTGTTGCCTCCTATGGGAACAACGGTTTCTGGCTCTCAAGGGCTTGGCAGTATGGCTTACAAAGTGACCACCTTCTTCCACAAACAGGGACTAACGTCTGTGGGTATAGGCCATTCTCAGAATATTTAAGAGGCACATCCCACAACACAGATGCTACAGAGAGACCTTATGGGGTTTGTGGGAATCCCTTGTTAAAATTCTGCCATCTCCGCTAAAAGAAGCATTGTCATTATTCTCCTCTACATGCCAGAGCTCATCCCCTCAGTGTGTATTGCTAAGTCATCTCTGCCAGAACGTGCCTCTGGCAATTAGAAAAGTCCATATAAATAAATATTCCTATTGGTCTTTTATACCTCTGTGATGTCTGCTACTGTCCCCAGTATTCATTTACCTGTTTTAAAGAGTAAGTTCTTGGGAAAGATCCCCTACTCCGACTAATCCCCTGTGTTATGCAGGAGGGATGGTACATTTCTGAAGAGGAAAGCAGAGATATCACCAGCAAATGCAACTCATGTTATACTACTTTGCCAGAAGGCATTGTATCCCTTCTTGTTTGGGAAGATGGAGAAAAAAGTTTCAGCCCTTTATATGAGAAAATCCAAAGGACACATTTTCACATGCCTCCTTTCTTCATGGTCACTCTGTTTGACCCCATTGGGTCACAAGATTTCAGTGAGAACACCTTCATGGAAGCCCAAGAGCATGCTGCCAGTAGGAAAGGAAGAACCTCTTTCTTCACCTTGGTGTAAAACCAAAGTGCTTTCAACAGTTCCCTGTGCCTCTGTTTCCAGTGCAGATTTACAGATGCTTTCAGTGTACATACTTGGTGTGACATCAGAAAGAAACCTGTCTTGGCAAAGGAGCAACAGAGGAAACTCATAACTTGTTTATGGAAATTGTAAATTACTGTAATTACATGAAATGATATAACTACAAAAAGACTATGTAACTGGTTTTATTGTCGCCCCACCCTCCCTTGCATCTTATATGTTCTTAGATTAGATAACATTTGTTGTTAGAGCATACACCACAATGAAACTGTTCCCAATTTGAACTTCATAGGGCTCCTGTAATAGGAAAGATGAAGACCAGCAGCACTGCACTGTGCCGCCAGATAATGAAGCACCAGAGGAAGCTCTCAAGGAGAGCAAACTACATTCAAACAACTACACGTTTGACTCAAACCAACCTCTGTAAACTGAATGGAAACTTGAACAGCTAGACATGTCATGTAACACGTGTCCTGAAAAATCTACAAACTGCCTCCGGTGGAGCAATGGAACAAGGACCGTCTAGTTGCAGTGCTCTGCCTCCCACTCCTCGTCACACAACTTTGTCAGGTAGTTCAGCCCGGATGATATCAACAGTTGATAGCCAAACATTGCATTTAGCTTAACAAATGGTCCCTGAAACTTTGATGAAGCCCTGAGACAGGTTCTCAGTTTTCCACCAAATTTGAGCTGAATTCAGATGTGTTTGGGGGAGCTCTGAAGAATGGCATTGTTTCTCAATGCAACACCTTGACATCGTTTGAAAACTGGCTACTGGTGGTTTTGTTTATTTTTTTTTCAATTTTGCCTCTCCAATACTGAGTGCAGCTTCTCTATGCAAACAGAAACATCAGCAAAGATACCCTTAAAGATGAACTATTGAGTTTGATTTCATGGTCTTACTAAAAATTAAGCTAAATTTCAGCCTTTGCTACTAATTTCCAGCTGGACTCTACCACATCCTTAGTATTCCATCACTGTAGAACTTAAACTTTGTATTGCATAAAATTTGGACAACTTGCCAACGTGGAAGACCTCAGATAGCTTCAAATTCTGCACACTGGCTCCAAAAATCACGCCTCTGAAAGCCTGAGAACTCCACTCAGGTTATTTCAATCACAAGGTTGGTCTCTAGAGGAGGCCATAGCTGCATACCTTAACGTAAAGTCTAGGACCCATTCCATCCAAGGATGCTACCACCTTGTCAGGAAAGAGACTGCTGGACATATTGGCAGGACATATTCAAAGGTTTTCATGTAGAAGAAAGCATCTCATTTCACACTGTTTCCTTTTATGCTCTCATTTGGGCAGGTATTTAGAAGAGGAAGGCCTGTTCTAAAAGAACTTCTGAAAGGACTAATTAGAGTCCAGGATAAAAGGAATTTTTAATCTGTGAAATCACAGAAGCAACATGTATGTGTTTTTATGGCTGCAGTGTTTCCAGGGTAATGGCAGGAAGACATAATTTTAAGCCTTCATGCAGTATCATCCCTAGATTTGACTTTTTGTAGTCTGAACAATACGGAAAAGTTCTGTCTGCTGACTCTTGTTGAATCTTGCTTGCATTAATATAGAGAAGAATTAACTACCCGCTCCCATGGTTTTATGTTTCTGGTCATTTCAGCGACACAACTTGCGTGCTGGTTGTACATCTGTTAGATCTTCCACAGATGAGGCTTCTTTTATAGAGACTAAAAGGTTTTTACAGGGCCTTGTGAGCCAGTACATCACTATTTCTGAAGCCCTTCTGCAGACAGAACGCCCTTTGAAGTCAATGGGAGTTCTGTCTGAATAAGGACTTCAGGATTCGGGCCTCGGGATATAAATGCTGTGATCAATCTTTTGAGCATAATGAATAACATTTTCTTGGCTTTCAGAACTATATTAAGCCAGATAGTAGCCCCAGGGATTCAAAATGGGTTAAGCAGGAGAATCTGCTTTGTTTCAGCCTACAATATCAGCTTTTAAACCAGCCCAGTCCCTGTGCCATGTACTGACGTGCCCTAAAAACCCCTCCAACAGCAAGGCCAAATGTTTCAATAGTTTCTTTTACAGTCAAACCTATCATGGTGTGAGGCACTATGAAACAGTGGAGTTCAATGAAAACAAACATACTTGCTGTAGATTGACCTGTTTCAAAGTTGTGACCTGAGTGCACAGTCTGAAACAAAAGACCTGAAGGCTGAGAACTTTGTGATATGAGAGGGAGGTTTGTAGACGCTGATTTTCATCAGAACGTCACAGTACCAGACACTGTGCAACCATCAGAGTTAGTGATACAAAACGTTGACAGTCCAGGTAGATAAGATAGATTCCCCGTCTCCTACTCCTTGCAATTATTCTGACTTCACAGATGGAAAGTTCAGCTGGAGAAAGGTTACATGACTTACCTGATGCCACTCTAAAGTCTTAGAATGAAAGCTGTCTGCCAACCTGCTGCCCTACTGTCAGGACTATGCTTCCCCCTCTTGCACAGTGATAACAGGATATTACAGGACTTAAAAAATCATAGCTTTCCATTCCAGTTACAGACTTGGCAGGACCCCAGCCACCCTTCCCCTTAAACCAAAGCCCCAGGTCCTTCCCCTTACTGGTGACAAGTTTTGCCAGTGCTGATTTCAGTGGCAGCAAGTCTAGACCCAGTGATAAATGACACCTGATGTGGGCAGCTGATACTGTTTTAAGTAATTGCTGTCAGAACAAGCAGTAGGGCATCAACAGTGTGGGGTCAGAGTTAAAGTCTTGCTTTTTCAACCCTCACAGGTTGTCACACAAATGGATTAATGAAATAAGGTAAAGGAGAGCCAAGAGAAAAGATAGACCAAAACAAGAGAAAGAAGGAAAAACATCACAAGTTCTTTTCTGTCCTGAGAAAGGTCCTGAACAGTCTTCAGGCTCCTTTGCTTTTCTTCACAGAGCTGTGATACAGGTAGATTGAATGAGCCAGCAGTGGATTTCAGTTGAAGATGTAGGCAAAATAAATTCCTGCTTCATAGGATGGAGGAGCAGGCAACAGATGGGGAGGCTCCCTGGTCTTAGAACACTGTGATTAATGGAAACTGTCCTGGTGGTGGCATCAACATTTTGTTGTGTAGGAACAGAAATTATAGGAGGCGTTAGCTGGGCCTTTTTGTGAGGGAGAAGTTGTAGTGATCTTCCTGTAGTCTATCTTGTGAGGGACAAGCCATAAAGTTTTCCTTAGTGGTAGGCTAGGAAAGAGAAATTATAGAGTTCTCCAAGATGTGTACTCCGTTCACTAGATGTCATCACATCTTGTAGTCCTTGAGCTATTGATCCCTTCTTTCCTTCATCTTCAGATGTTTAAAAAGATGTAAATGACAATGAACTTATAAAGAAGAACTTCCAATGGGCGTGTTACCTGGAAGTGGATCTCCCCAGGATAAATATAAAGTGACAGGAGAAGCCTTCACTGAAGGAAAGATTTATCTTTTTGGGAAGACTGTCAGCACAAGGCTGTGTGTCGTTTGAGAAACAATGGTTTTGAAGACTTACCAGTTATTGCTAGAAGACCATCCCAGCAAAAGATGCAAATACTGTGTCAGCTAAATCCAGAGAATGTTGGAAGGTTGTGCAACACCAGTTGAATATCCCCCAGATCAACCCATGTCTCCAGCCAGCAGAGACCATGTTCTCACACCTTCTCCTTATGCTCATATTTAGTCTGAAGAATCTGACCAGCTCCACAGATTATAGGATCATTCTATGACCCAGGTTGGAAGGGACCTCAGGAGGTCTCTAGTCCAACCCCTTTTCAAAACAGGGTGACTGCGATCAGATCAGGGTGCTCTGGGTTTTATTCATTTAGGTCCTGAAACTATCCATGGACAAACACCCCATGAATTCCCTGTGCAGTCTGCTTCACTGCCTGGCTGTCCTCAGGGTGAAGAAACTTTTCCTTGTATCCCAATTTGTCCCCTCTCCTCTCACCATACATCACTAAAGGTCCTGGCTCTGCCCTCTTCATACCCTCCCTGTAGGTACTGGGGGCTGCTGTTTATGCTGTTTAACACCTGCAAAGCTTTTCCTTCTCCAGCTATTGAGAGCAGCATTTGCCCTTTCTGATTTCTGTAAGGCCCCCCTCAGCCCATTCCTCCAGCCTGTCTGGGTCTCTCTGTATGGCAGCCCTGCCCATAAGTGAATCAGTGAAACTGCTGGGAGATAGGACTTCTCCGTAAGTTACCCACATTAATAATGCCTGTCTTTGCCACACTTTCTGTCTTTCAGAGGTGGCTGCTGCAATGATCAGGCTGAGGAAGAAAGCAGGAATGCAGTGCTTCCCCCTGGGATGATGGATAATGTCAGCCCCTTGGGCAGTGGGGACAAGACATTTTGTGACAAAGTTGTGAAAAGCTCTGGATGGGAGGCAGAGCCACTGGCTCCACGATCTGGCTGTGCAGGCTTGCAGATCTTTTAATTCAAGAATCAGTAGATATCTCCAAAATAACCTGTTGTTTGTCCTTTCTCCAGTCTTAGAAAACACGCCTCATCTTCCATGAAAACCTGTTGCTGCACCTCCCAGCCCCTAACCAGTCCTGCCTGGCCCCTTTCAGAGACCTTCAATCGTCTTTGAATGTGGTGCCTGCCCCTGACAGTCCATGCCCTTCTTATGCAGTGCCAGACACACCTAGCACAGTTTAGGCATGCCTGTCATGAGATAAAATTTGCAGGGAGCTGCAAGGCAACAAGAAGACCTGCACTAGTAAAGTTCAAGGGGGTTTCTTAACAGAGCAGTAACCTGGAGAACATTTTGTCGGCTCTTACCTCTGTGAAAAGATGTGTGAAGGAAGCACAGGGGAACAGCCCAGCTCCTTTCCTCAAGTCCCAGGTCTGATGCTGGCCCTTCAGCATCTTGGTGGAGGAAGTCCTGCACCTTCTGTTTCTGACCACAGTCAGGGGAGAGTCTCCAGGAACTGCAAATACCATCCTGGTATGCATTGCAATGGAAAATGTTGAAGCCAATAAAGAAACGTGAATATATATGGGACTGCCACTAGCAGGCAGAAAAGTGTTTTGGAAAAGCAGCTCTAAATGTGATGAGGGAAACATAAGAAGCAATACATTGCCTGCAACATGAGCAGCTAGGCTCCCACATGCAGGTTCAGCAGCTGAAGGAGCTTCTCCACATTATCAACAAGACCAAGGAGAAGGCCTCCCTATATACCAGATGTGGCCTGACACAGCTGAACCTACTTCATGTTTTAAACAAGTAAAGTCTTGTCCAGCCTGCAATGCCATGATGTAAACAGCCTGCTGATTCAGTTGTATTTGTAGATGGCTTCCAATGTTTGCTTCTTTGATTTCTTTTCTTTTTTTTTTTTCCTTTTTTTTTTTTTTATGTCTGCATAATGAGTTCCCTTCCCTCTCCCTCCTTCAACTAGGTCAAAAAGCCTCTGACTTCTCCAGCTTCTTCAAAGCCTTGGCTCTGCCTCCTTGTGTGGATCCAGTCCAGGTGCTGGGCCGGTTTCTCCCCAGAGGCTTCCCAGTGCAATCCGCTCCTGTATCTTGGTTCCTGATCTTGAGGGAAGAGGCAAAACAGCCAGCAGGGAGAGGCATGCAGCAAGAGACAGCTCCAAACCGCTCAGCAGCGTAGTCGAAGTTCAATTTGTCCATCTCAAGGACAAGAACGAAGTAATGCTTTTGTCCTTTCAAATTTAAAGGCAAGAAGTTTATTTGGTGATAGCAAAATGGTTCACTAAGCCTCCTCAACAACCCTGGGCACAACAGGGGCTGGCAACTCATGGGAGGGAGACAAGTGCAATGCAAGAGTCGAGCACAGCGCTGCCTGGCTGCTTCCTGGGGAGCCCACGGGGCAGCTCCTTCACAGGCTGGTCAGATCACTTCCATGTGATCCTAGCCAGCAGGGAGCACTCTGATTTTAGGATCTTACAGATTCTGAGATTGTTTTTTTGCCCCTTCTTTCACCTGCAGCTTGGAAACCCTCTAGGCAGCTGAATGTGGTTGCTTGTGCCCAAAGTCGAGACTGCAACGTGCCTTTATCTGTTGTATTTGCACGTTATCTTTCCCCGAGAGATGTATAAAAAGCTGGTGCTAGAGCAGTTGCTGTGTGATAAATTCAGACACAATACCACTTTTCACTTGCACAAATTCCCTTTCATGTGAGGACTGCAGGATAAAAATTACATGTATCATCAGAGGACGTATGTTAAGATCCTATCTGTACTATGAAATGTAACTGTGTTGTACATGGGCATCCTGATTTGATGCAGCAGTAGCTGAGGTGGCCCCTGGGGTAGCACCACCAGACACAAATTGTGCTCTCTGGAGCACTGTGAGCTACGAAATGATTTCCTGCAATGAGCATCTTCCTGCTGACAAAGATGAGGCTGACAGGGGCTCCCAGACTGCAGAATATGAATGAAACTTGTATGCACACCAGCTGCGTTTGAGATCCAGTACAACACATTGTATATCAAACAGAAGGATTCACCTAGGGAAAATAATTACAGCTTCCAAAGAGAAACTAAAGAAGACTCATAAAAAATATATTTTCTTAATGGGTCTTTGTTGCTCTTGCTTTAATCTTCAAAAATCTGCATCTTCACACATTATAGCCCTAATGATTACCTTTGGTTTTCATTCTTACTGACAAAGAAATGAAATACACAGTAAATGTGTTAACAACAGTGCGTTGCTGAGTCTTAGGACAAGTGCCACAGTAGTTCCCACATGGAAACCCATTTAAGAAGCAGGTAAATGTTTATCTGCATTAACTCTTCGCTGCCCTACTGCTTAAGAAAATGTCAGTGAAAGACAACTTGGGATAGAGACAAAAAGAGAATTTTAAAAAAGGTCTCCTTCAAACTGTTTCCATCACAACATTTAGATTGCACTAACCTCTTCTTTGTGAAGCACAGCAGCTCTCTTGTGTCTGAGAACAGCTCCTCTGAGTTTCCAGCTTAAGTGAAACAACTGGGTAGAGCAAAAGGCATCACATGAGGACTGCTGTGCCCTTAAAGTACACAAACAGTCGAGAAAATGATTAAGAGCACTGAGGTCTGCAGCAGTCTTTTATCAAGGGTACTGGAGACAAGTATTCTACACTAACATCTTTCAAAAGACACTGCTTCATACATTCATGAAAATCAAATTCCAGTTCTATGTTCCTAAATTTTGAACAATTTAAGCTCCCGACTTTCAAACTGGTTATGAAAGGGGAACTGTTTATTGAACAGAAATGTTCTAAGGATTTTTTCGTTTGTAAATTTGACTCCAACATTGGTCTGGGTGTTATCTGCATGTTCAAAATGGAAGCAAAACACTACGTGCCAATGGATGAGTGACATAAAATGGAACTAACTGGTTTAATTGCGTATAGTGAACAAAACACAAATATTTGGCAAAATTTGGAAACTATAGAAAGTTTATTTGATCTGTAGTATTATTTCAAAAGCAGTAATCTACCCAGTGCCTCATTAGTTAAACACATACAAGGCCTACATTTAAATATAAAAGTTTTATCTTGATTTCATAATTTCAGTCATCCTAAAGTACTCACTTACCTACTTGTTACTCACTTTCCCAGATCTCACTTTTCCATTATTTTTTTCAGAAGCAATTGTAAGGACATTTCTTGACTCCATTAACATTATTTTTCCTGTTATTTTTCAAACCAAATTCCATGATTTCTTTTCCAGACCTTACACAATATTTCTGTCAAGAGCTCTTTTTCGAGGTGTGAATATATTTCAGTACGTATACAGAACCAAGGAAATACAGCTCCACAGATTTTATTTTAATTACAAGCACAAGGTCACAAGCTGAGATTTGCTATACTTCAACTTTCAACCAACTGCCAAGCTACACTGCTGTTACCAAACGGCATCTCAAACTTTACTGGGGAAGATCTTCAGGTTCATCTACTATCATCATTGAAATGTAATCTCTGTAGTGAACAGTATTTGTTTCTGGATCTAGAGCACTGGAGAGCATCTCCTCTATTTCTTCCTCAGTAAAGGGTTCACCTGAAAGAGAAGAGACATTAACCCTTTGTCTTGATAAATATTCTTTTCAGGGCTGGCAACTTACCCTGCTTTTCCCTTGCAAGGCTCTCCTTTCTGTCCTCATGAAGAGGATAACAGGATCCAGTTCCTTTACTTTTGCACATATAAAAGCCCTGCATGCCAAGCCAGCTGGTTTCAGGGAAAGGAGACAGAGCACCTGGATCTTCTGATCTCCATTTAGTTCACAGGCTCCAAAACAGCCTGTTTGTCACTGCCACAGGGATTTCAAAGCAAGGCTTTTTGTCAGAGTTAATTCTTCCAATGTCTACTTTAGAACTATTAGTTCTCACTTTTGGCTCTCCTTTCACTCGTATTTACACCATGAAAGGCCCTTGTTTTCTGCTCTTTTAAGAGCTTCAAAGCTGTTGATGGCCTACTGCATCCCTCTTTGAGAACAAGGTCCCCATCTGAGAATAGGTCTTGGAAAGTCTTGCACAAAGCATGTTTGTCATTTTGTACTTGAGGCAGGCAAGCATGACTCAGCCATGCAAGAAAAGCAGGCTCTTCAAGGGATATTGAGGATTACATGATATACAACTTAAATCTGGTCTTTGAATCTCTTTGTTTGCGTAGGGCACTAGAATTAAGATCAAGATAATGTAGGAATGAATGAGCACTGCAACTCCCTGAAACATTTTGAAATCTAAACTAAAGTTTTACAGGGGGACAGAAAAGGAGTCACATCCTTACGAAGCACAGAGACATGCACAGAATTATAAAATATTCACACAAGACTGGATTATGACTCAATAAAAAGTTTTATTTTATAATATCTGCAAAAAGGCAGATAAGTGTCCTTTCCCTGCATTATTCACTAGTGAAATGTTCTAGTCTGCAGCCACTCACCGAGGCAGCAGGATTGTTTGAAGACTGTATCTACTCCTACAAGTTTTGGCATGCAGAATCAGGACATCAAGGTGCCATATACACATGTAATGTTTATTTACTTAAATACTGATATTACAAAAGTCACGTTACCTTCTTCAGTCATATGTTTTACCAGCTCGTCTTTAGTAAGATATCCACATTTATTCTCATCTAAAGCCTTTAAAAGAAAAAGAATAAACTGTTGTGGTTTTAGGCACAGTGAATCAAGAATCGGCAACTTCTTTGCAGCAATTAGGTACTTGAATATTTAGTTACACACCTCAAATGCATGTAGAAGAACATCTTCTGGAATAGGCCGGTAGCTGAAACCATTAAGTCAGAAAAGTTAAGAGTCGTTGTTTGCAAGGCTGCTGTACTATTCTGAAATAACAAAATATGAGTACTAGAAGAAAGGGAAAACCTACTTTCTACAGTTTGTCTGTCACACTTTTAATTCCAGCTTGACTTTTTGGAACTGTGCATACCTTTACCCCTAGTGTCTTCCATACTATTCCTCTTTCATTCTCCTTGTGCTAAGCAGCCAAATGAATGGCTTGTGCATGTCCAGGCTGGCTGAGAGGGTTAGTAGGAATCAATAATAGCTGAATCACTCCACGTAGCACATGCACTGAACTGAGAATTGCCAAACCAAGAAAACAAAGTTTTGTCCAGGTAGGCCGGTAGCTAGGCAACAGATCACCTAGTGGGACTTTGACAGTCTAATGAGCTGATGATGAGCAAAGGAGGCTGGTAGCTATAAAAAAAAGGCCTGTCACTAACAATTTCAAAGGGAAAGCAGCACTGCGTGCGTGTGTGCATGTATATGTGTGCCTGATTTCACAGCTGGAAAGGAAACCCTCTACAGCAGTGGAGACCTTCCACATCCTAGCAGTCTCTCACCATATCCCAAAAATACTGAAGAGATGTTAAAGCCAGGGAGGTTCTAAATGCTTGGCTGTTTCGCCCAGACCCGCCTCACTCTTATTATCTAAAAATCAAATGTGCTAAGCAGAGACCTTGTTCTTTTTGATCCACATCTCATGTGCCCTTGGATAAGTGAACTATAGACACAGCCCCAAAAGATAAACGTGGGTCTTGACAAGTCTGCACTAGCCTGGGAAAAGTGTGTTTTTGTGCGTGTGTGTTTGTGTGGAAGGGGGGTGGAGGAGGAGGAGAGAGCCCGGAGCAGCAAGGCATCACTTTGTGAAGGGGCAAACACCAGCATGGAGCCAGAAACGTGCCATGAAGGCCAGAGAAAGCAAAGGTGCAGAAGCCTGGGAAGGCAACGTGCCTGCACTACCACACTGGGACCCAATGTTCCTGGTTGCCTGTCCAGGCATAGGCACAAAGACTCTTAGATATAGCTCCATGGGTGGCCACTGCCACTGGATGCTGCCAGACAGTTTTGGGAAACCCCATATCTATTTCATGCATAGAACACCAAAGGAGCTCTGTGGGCAGAACAGCTTCCCAGTATTGGACCAGACTGAGTCTCCCCAAACCCTGGGTTACTATCTTGAAAAAGAAATGTACATTTGCTAGAGGTAATATTACTTTTAGTGCAAACATATCAAAACAGCACAAGTTCCTGTGTACACGGAAAGATTTCTATGTACCTTTGAATAACGAACAGCATTCTTGTTCCAGACTTTTAGATCAACCAATATTTTATTGGTTTTCATCAGTCTTTAGTCATCAGTGCTGGTTGTGTATATTCAACTGTATCTGACAGTCACATTGAGACATGAACATGTAGCTGATTTATACAACTTATTAAAAATGCACTGTAACAGACCGTGCTTCTCAGCAACCCCAACCCGTACATTCAGAGAAAGTAACGGTTATGACCTTAATTTGCATATAAAATATTTTCAGAGTTGCACAAAGCACGTTAAATAGCAAGTTAATTCTGATTCACATACGAAATACAGAAACTACACAGTATCACAATTCATGATTATAAGTTGGTATTATTTGTACCAAAGGTACAACATAATTTTATGTAAACTAAGTCATTTTAAATAAAATCTCACTATCACACTAATGTAGACTGAGTTTAAATTAAAAAAAAAAAAAGTCTGTACTCCTTCCAGCTACATAAAATTGCTGTAGATATATTCACTGAGAATCAACCCTGTCAGTCCGAAATAAACTACAGACACAGAAAATCTACTTTCCACTACCTTCTGTCGAGAAGTACTTTTGTCATCACTGGAAGAAATTTTTCCAGATGAATGTATCCGGTTGGTTCTTCTTCTTCTTCCACCTAAAAATAAAATTTAAGCATGGTAGGCTATATGACTCATTAGCAAACTAATAGGAAAACCAGAAAATTGGGGTGAGTCCTGCATTAAAATTACAGATTTGGTCTTTGAGTATTTATGTCAGGTTTTTAATATCAGCATAACATCTGGGTGAAATGCCTGTGATCAAATAGAAAGAAATTAGAGGAAGAAATAATATCCCAGGCAAAACAGGCCTGCTCTTACATAAACTTTCAGCAACTCAATATTGCCCTCTTGTGCTTAGAAACCATTCATGCAAAAGAACTGGATGCCTACTAACCGATCTTCTCTTCCACAGGAACTCCGTAGAGGTTTACACATTTGGACTGCATTCATACAAGTGAAGCCTAGTGTGACCTGGAACATCCCCAAGCCGTGCAATGTGACCGTCCATCACAGCAAATTGTCAGCATGTCCCCCGGCATGATTTCGGCCCGCGCCACCAAACCCTCTCCCCAGCAGTTAGCTCCTGGGCCCAGTTTGGGCACTGGGACAGTGGGCCCTTCTCTCCAGTGGGCAGTTTGGTGCAGCCGCTCCGCGTGGAACATCCGCCAGCACAGACAAGGGCTGCTCTGTGCCAGCTGGCTTCAGTACCCAAGGACGTTTCTGGGCACATTTAATGTGCTAATTTGGACATAGCCCCAGTTTAGTACACCTCAAGGATGGAATTTGTTGCCTCCACATGTTTCATAGCCAGAGAGAGTCGCCAAGGGAAGGACCAGAGAGGCAGACAGACTGACTCAGGGCAGGCTGAAGCAGTCATAAGGCAGCCCATAAAATACTACATGAAGAAAAGCTTCCCTTTGCCTCCCAAATAAATTAACAGATTAGTCCCAAAACATCATGGACTTCTGGCAGCATTCTCATGGCATTCCTATACTCCATAGGAGAATAACAACATGGTAAAAACTGCTACCCATAACTCAAGTGCATCTCTTTCCTGAAAATTTAAAGTTTTACTCCCCAAAGGAGTCATCTCATTGAAACTAGCCCATTCCTGTCTGTGTTGAAACTGGATGCCTGCCTTGCAGTCTCACATGGCAGAAGTGACGCCCTGCTAGGCCTTCACAAACATGGCTCAGATTGAAAGGAGACTCAAACAGACACTGATTTGAAATCTCCTAACAGAGCCAGGGAAAGACAAAACCAGAAACTTCCTCCTGGGAGCTGGGTCAGAGCAGAGGGTGATGCCTGATGCACCCAGTTGCTTCAACGGAGAGCTGCAACTGCTGCTGCTTGCTCTCTCCCAGTGCTCTTGAAGGATTTTGGTTGCCAGAAGCAGGAAGCCACCAACTCTTGCTGCTTTAGAGCAGAAATTGGCTTGAAAAAGCACTTTGGTGAGCCTACTGGAAGGGATCTCTAGGTAGGCAATGAAGCTGTTGCCTAATTCTTTCTAAATGAAATGGTACCTTTTACTATTACAGAGTAATTTGTTTTACTGCTCAATCTGTTGAAAAGATGTAACAAAATACCTGGCAAAATTTCTTTCCAATGACATAACAGTTGGTCAATACACTGAACTATCCCATGCATCACAAATTTTGAGAGCTATCAGCACACAGAATGGTTTAGGGAACATCTGTGCTTCAACTAGTATTAGTTCACAATTCTACTGACAGAAAAAGAGGTAGGATAGCTATATATCAGAAACAAGTAAATGTATCTTGTATAAAGCAGGACAACAAGAAAAGAGGACCCAAAATGTCTATTAAGATGTTAAGTTATATAAACCATATATAAGAGTCAGAAAACATTTGATCTGCTCTTCCAAACAGTTGAATGTTACCCTAATTTTCATACCAGAAGAACTCATTGGTAACGACCTCTCCAGAACTCAACATAACAAATACCTGTGAAAGTGTCAGCCCTCAGATTTGTCTATCTGTCTCTTTTTTCTTTTTTTTCTTTTTTTCTTTTTTTTTCTTTTTTAAATATGCTATTTGTATTTTGCCTTCAGAAAGCAGTCTGTGAAGAAACATTTCCTTCCTGACAGCAGATCTAGTCCTGGGAGGTGATGAGCAACCTCAGCTCCCTCTGACCTGGAAAGAACCGCTACCGTTTCAGTGTGTCTACAGGCTCAGAAATGTCTTAAACTGTAAAAATTAATCTTATTTCTAACATTAGATAGATATGTGAGTAAACCAAATATATATTAACCTCGCCACCTTTGCGAACATCCACAGCTCCCCTAACAGCTGCATTGTAGTGTTCATTCTGTTTCGTATCTCAGCTCTTGCAGTCATACAGTTATTGTCCAGGTAACACTTGGGAAAGTGAGTCACAAAGAAACAAAACCATCTTCCAGAGCTATTCAGGAGGTCTGTGGTGGAGCAGTGAACTGAATTTGGGATTTCAAACTCCAGGCATTGTAGTAACCCTTGGATCAGCTTTCACCATCTCTAGACCTGTCATTTAATCTTAACTCTCTTAGTAGGCCTAGATATACGATACTTAGTACAGTATTTAGCATAAGGCAACATAGGAAACAGTATATGATAATTTTAGAGATTAAATATTTATATAAATAGCGATTTGGCAGATATGAATAATTTGGAGGCAACATATGGTAGTTAGCTAAAATGAGGCTAATAGAAAGATAGATGACTGAGAGACACAGGTAATGAGAAACAGAAATGAACCACAGCTTACAAAGGGCAGAAATAATGGAGAAATAGCATGATTACAAACTGGCCTACAGAGACAATTTTTACTTTATCTAGATTAAGATAAAATGGTATTACCATAGTCAGTGGTAATGGTACCTTATATAAATTAAGATAATTTGATATTAGTGATTAGCATAATACATTGAGGATTCTGCAAGAAGATGTATGCTTCTGGTACTGAACCGATGCCAAGTTTCATTTACAAACACCATGAAACCTTCCTTGAGATTTAACTTCCAGTTCAGCATTCTCTAAGGTTAACCATTACTCTTGAATGCATTCTTTCGTTCTGCATTATTTGCACTTTAATTTCCTACTCTTATAATCAAGAATTGCATAGATGTTATACCACTGCATCTCATAGAATCATAGACTGCTTTGGGTTTGAAGAGACCTTAAATATCACCCAATTCCAACCCCCTGCCATGGGCAGGGACACCTCCCACCAGACCAGGTTGCCCAAAGCCCCATCCAGCCTGGCCTTGAACACTTCCAGAGATGGGGCATCCACAGCTTCTCTGGGCAAACTAATCTCAAGAATTTTCCACCTCATAGCTGCATTGCACCATACTTTGTTACATTACTTATCTCAAATGTTCAGTAATGCTAAAAAATGGGAAAAATAAGTTGCGACAGGGAGGCAGGCCTTAAAATCTCCATGTTCCCCTGGCTGGAAGGTCAAAACATCCTCTTCCTTTTCTTAATTCTGTATCTTGAGTCAGTTACACTGTTCATTTACTGCAAACAAAAAACTCTGTGGGCCACTAAAAATATCTGTATTAAACACAATAATTTATCTTTCCCCTTTGTCCTCTTTGTGAGTGGAAGCTGGGACAATCTGGTACTGAGAGTACAGAACCACAGCAGATTGCAGCATCATGTTAAAAATCTTTTTCCTCTGATCATTCCTTGTACATCATCATCTGAAGCAGTTGTGTCATTTTCACAAGACTTAGCACAAGATTTCTCACACTAAATTGTTATCTACAAGAGACTAGACAAGCCTCTGAGGAGAGACAGGCCTGTAATCACCCAAATTTGTGTTGGAGAGGGGAAAAGAGCAAGAGACACCAATTCCCAGCATCCTGATGAGAAAAAGAAAAGATCCTTCTCTCACCTCTCTAAGGCACACCACTTTGTAAAAACAATGTGAAGTCTTTTTCCCACTTCTTTGTCCAATTTATTAACCATACCCTGTCAAGGCACCATCACACCAGCCTTTCTGATACAAGCATGGGTTGAGGAAATAAAAATGACTGTGTAGGAAAAAACAGTGGAGAAATATGGTTGATGTTCCTTACCCCTGCACATCACGGGGAGAATGGGAGTACCTCTAGCTCCCGAGAGTCTGCATGTCTGAATTCTGACTTACAAGCTTAAGTAATCATGCAAGAGAAGATTACTTAGCTATAACTGAGAGATCTCAAGACTGGGAGAGGCCTCAGGAAGGTCAGAAAATTGAGCAATTTGGCTATAAGATGTAGTGGCAACATGTAGTGAAGAAAAACAGCAAACCTTCCCTCTACATATTTTTGGAATGTAATGTATGTTTTTAACATCTGGACAAGAATCAGTTTTTGTTACTTAGTCATCCAGTGTCTGCCTATGGCATGTCCAGAGCAGTGAGATAGTTAGGATTTGGATATCCTAATCTGGCTGTGGTTTAGGGCAATCTTTCCAATGAGCCAAAAAACATATTATTTCTCCATTTTCTACAAATAGCCCTTCACTTTGGCACAGTGACCTTCTAGGGTAAAAGAGAGTCAAAGACTCCTTGTTTTAATCCATCAGTGTTGTTCCTCATCAGCCTAAGCGTTCACTTCAGGGCAACCTGAGAGACTGCCTGATTCACTTCCAGGACACTTCACGTGTGGGACAAGAGCTTAGCTTTCCCACACAGCAGGGCAGAAGTGCCAAACTTGTGCAAGTTTAAGATAGAAGAGTACAGAAAAGATCTAAAACTTTTACCTTTGCAAGCAGTTCCTGAAGTTCTGCCTCAGTTGGGAAGCAACCCAGTGATCTGACAATTGGACCGATCTCTCTGTAAGAACAAGAGAACATCTGTGTCAGTACATTTGCAATACAAGTGGCTGTGGAGAACACAGCCACTGATTCAGAGCTTGCACGTAGGAGCATGCATGAACAAGCACACACATGCACAAGCATCTGTATGTGGACTTTTAAGATTATGTCTCACTAAGCAATGCCTACTTTTATACACATTAAATATCCTGAAGCTTTTTGGAAGAGTATAATTGTACTTGTGGTTTTCCCAAAAAATTCTGCATTACCTTTGTGTTACAGTGTACTGTGTGCACGTTACTTTTCAACTGGTGTCTTCTAAATATTAGGCTGAAATTCAGTAAAGTCTACCTTTACATAATTAACAAAACACTTTGACATCCGTTGAGATGAAAGGTGACAAATAAAAATATATGTTTAAATTAAGTACTATAAAGATACAAATTCTAACTGCAGTAGAGAACAATTACAAAAGGTCAGGAGTGAGGCAGCCCTGCCGTGCCCCTGCTGTGCTCCAAGAGTCAAACAGACTAACCCACTGGCTTATCATCACACTGTTCCTGCTGCTAAATATATTCATAGCTTGCATTTACTGCTGAACCTGGTGCAGCTGTTCTCTGGTTCTAAACACACTCCAAAAAAAAGTTAAAGCTGAACAACGCTGCAGACTAGAAGCAAAAGTATTGAGAAGATATTTTAAAAGTACTACTGAGACTTACGGTACAACAAAAAAAAACAAACTAGCAGAAGTATCAATATTGCTAGAGATTTTCAGTCCAGTTCTACAGCACAGAAATTCAAGTACATTTCAAAAACTATCCACAGCAATGGTGGCTGCCACGTTTCAAAACTCTGGCTTCCTCACCTTCACCAGTACATTTGGAAAATCAGACTGCTGAACAAAAATGGTAGACAGAAGATCTCTGTAAAATCAAAGTACAACAGTAAGACCTCAAACCTAGCACACCAAACATGTAAAAGTGAGCAGGTCGGTCTTTGGCCTCCTGAGATAGGTCCTGAGGAGCTCCCACTCCGATTGAAGCTGTGAGAATCACTACAATACACAAAAGAGAGGATAAGGCTGGCTGCACAAAATAGTTACAAAGCAACACCCAATCTCACACACAGAGTTGTTGCGGAATTAAGACTTCTGCTCAGATGACTAAGTGAAACCCTGCCCTCTGTGACTGGAAGTTTGGCTTCGATGACCTCAGATATTTAGTCCTATTTTTTATAATTCTTGTCCATGCATCCTATTTCTAGTACGGATACACTGCTCTCACTCCTGTACTCCTTCATTTTTACCAGCTATAAAACTCTTGTAAATATTCTTATCTGCCCCAGAAAAACACCCAGCACCAATCATGCCCCCCAGCTGTCCCACACTACTTCCAATATCCCAGACTGCCAGAGACAGGAAAGTTGCCATCACACTCCTGCCTCAGCCCTCACATCATCAGAACTGCAATGTAAGTAAAGTAACCCAGCCCCTACAGGAGCTTGCATTGCTGGGTGCTGTTTCGCACCAACTGTGCCTGTGTCAGTGTGAGGATATGGTTTGAAGTGCCTCTGGTCCAGAAAGCTACAGGCCACATTGGGTAGTAGCGTGGAGCGTAAGGGACCTGGATAGATAATTATGTTTTCCTCTCAGCCACTTCCTCTGACTTAGTTCAGCAGCTTCAGTTTCTATTGTGTAGTTTTCGGCTGACAAAAATGATGGTTAAAATGAGTTTCTGTTCATACAGGCTTTGTAATGCAGACACATTAAAATTTTGTGTCATGGTTTTCACCCCAGATATAATATTTTCAATTACAAGATTTGCAGAGTCATGGATACCTTTGGCTCAGGGTGTGTTACAAGCAGAATGAAACAAGACTGCCTTCCTCAGGCTTAATTTCTTACTAATTTGTATTTGCATTAGGAGTTATCAGATCCTGGTGTTGGTTTATCAAGCCAGGGTAGTTTTCCATATTCTTCACAGGTATCCAATATTTCAGGAAATAATATTCGTACTTCTAGAGTAGTGGCTAAGAATTGTGCTGTGCTGCCACCTTCTGATACAAGATAGTCAGCCATTAATAATCACTTTATGGTGATACAGCCCTGCAGTATGAATGTAGGAATAATATAGCTATAAATAAATTGTTTTTCATTGTCATCACTGTTGATATAAAAAAAAATAGTTTGAAATAGTGCATTTACTATGTTAAATAGATTTTGAATACATTATACATAAATATATTGAATACATGAATACAATACTAACTGAATGAAAGAAATTAAAAAGTCTATTCGTATCATTTCATTGATGTAACATTTTTCTCAAGCTCTATATCCATTATAGAATGAAGAGTGTAGCAGACTTTACAAGACTCCAGATGCAAATGAAAGACAAATAAACAACAGTTATGGTGTGGTGCAGTGAGGGCTGGGGGCTCCACAGGGTGAACTGGGGTCCCACCACCCCCGCCAGGAGCAGGCAGCCAGGAGGACACCAGGCTGGGTCCGTGGGCATTGGGCATCTCCCTGGAGATGGAGATGAGCCACGAGATTTAACAGAGCAATCTTCACAAAAAGCTCAATAAAGTTTGGAACAGAATTGTGCCAAGTGTAGAGACGTCCTGAAATTCTCCCTATCTACAGTAACTGAATAATCATTTTACTTCCAGAAAGTCACCATAATTTCTTAAATTTAGAAGCAGTAGTAAGCATGCATTGCTAAAACCATCACATAAACAGTTTGCACCTGTCTCTCCTCTGTTTTTGATTTAGTTTTTGTTTTTATATATAGAAAAGAATTCTGGAACATTTGAGGATATTTTCCTATTTGGCTTTATTACACAATATGTGAGGAATGTCTAATGATGACATAATTTCACCAGTTCTCCTCCTTGTAATGTTTATGTTCATTAATTGAATTATAATTAAAAGATCTGGTGAGATTCTTGTACAAATAGTAATTCCAAATATGAAAAATTCCTTTAGTAAGCTTTAAGGAAAACAGCTCATAACAACTTCAGCACCTGCTCCATAAGATATAAATATGTATTTTATATTTTTATAACAAAAGCCATATTGCTACATGTGGTGGATGTTTATGTTAAAATGAAGTAGCATTGTCAAATATTCAAACTTCAAAAATATCAGAATTAAAATTATTTAGGAATTTTAAAAATTGAATTACTTTATCTTTTTATCTTTTATCCAGTTATGCCCTGAGGAGTCTAAGAGTCCATGTTTCTATCTTTCACTGAACTTTTTATTACTTGCTCAGATATATATTTTGTTTGTATTTCCGTAACATTGCACGCTGAAAGTATTGCACATGCAGTTCTCCTTCCTGACTCCCACCTGGTCAGCCCATTCCCCCGGTTCTGGTCATCCCATTTCAAAAATAAAACAACTGAACAAGAAGCACAAAAACAAATGACGAGGAACAGCTTCTTATTAAACAGCTATGGAACAGCTTCGTATTAAAGATGAAATGCATCTGGACTCTTTGGCTTTCAACTACAGTGACAGAGGATGGATGTGACAGAGAGCTATGAAATCATCAGTGGTATACATAAGATTGATAGAGAACAATTATTCACTATCTAACATAAGGTAGAAAGTCAGGAGTCACTCAAATCCACGTGGCAGATGTACAATAAACAAGAAATACTGTGTGTTTGCTCAATTCCTTCTATTCCTTTCTCAAGTAGATCAATGAGGGTACTCAGCCAAATGGACTTCTGGTACAATCAAGGATGATTGTCCTTATCTTCATTATTACATACTGTTACATAATCAACTTATATGCAAGTCTCTTCCAGGCTTCCTAAAAACACCTCCTCCTCTGAACAATATCCGCCCCTTACCGTACCCCAGAGGACAAGGGATGTGTGGGGTGAGCTGCAGCTGGGGTCACCTACAGAGAGCAGGTAACACAGACAGGAAGGGACACTCCTTGATGTGCTGGGACTAATCTGAAAGTGAAGGAATCTATTTGGGACCAGGACACAGTACCAACGAGCTATTGGAACAGAGGTTTCCTACTAATAATTATAGCCTTAGACTTCTTGTCTAGGCTCACTTTCCTCTTGCTTCTTGGCTCCACCAGTCCCAGCCAAGTGAGTCCCTTTCTCAAGCCAGCTTCAGTCTTCAACTACAGAACAATGCAAAACATTTATTAAACAAGCAAAGACATACTTGTAAAATCAGAGCCAAAAAGACTGTTTCAATTACATTTTCTGGTAAAGCAGACACAAGTTTGGAGAGTTATTTATCTCCATAGTAGAGCCTGTAATATTTCTGTGTGAAGATATTTACAAACCTGACATCCACAGTTTTATTGCATTCGTGGTCAAACACCTCAAAAGCTTCTATAATCTTCTTCTCAATTTCAGCTACTGCGCCATCTGCAAAAAGAAACATAGAAAAAGCAAAAGAAAGATTCACTGAGCTGTTACCAATTGATTTATTTCCAATTTGAGTACTGTGACAGCAGAAGCACCAGAATGGATAGCGGGGCAGACAGGAGAGGTACTTTGAAGAAGCAGAAGTTATTCTGAAAAACCCTACTGTAAAGGCAGAGTCTGACATTTATATTAGCAACATGGCCTTGCTATGGCTCTGCAGCTACATCAAGTCTGGTGCTGATGGTGTGTCCCAGCTGCAAGATCACCTGGCTGGCCAGGTGTGGGCCCTGCTAAAAGTGTGCAACAGCTCTTTCTGTAATACGTGTCTGAGCCCTTCCTGGACACCTTGGTGCCAGTGGAATGAGCAAGGAGAGAGAATACGGGCCCAGGCTTGCATTGAGATGGGGTAAGTCACTTTGTTCAGGATTCTGCGTCCAGGAAATGTAAGTGCTCACGTGCCCACTACGTTAGCCATAACATGAAAGGCTGAGAACCAGGAACAACGACAGCAGAGATGTGCACAGTGAATATGTCTCTTAGTTAATAATTTATTGCAACAGTTTGGAAAGGAAGAAGTTCTCAGGGAAGAGGAAGGAGTAATTTGCTGCATTTGCTTGTCATATCTCAAAGAATGGGCAAAGAAGAACCACAAGTTATCACAGTTATACTTCATCTAAATCCAGAAATGGCATTCCTAGTGTAAGAAAAGTATCAGGAAATAAATTCTGAAGAAAAAAAATGTAAAGAGAGGGAGGCTTCCACCTCCAGCAAAAAGAAATATGCCCTCAGGGTGCTTCTCAAGCTCCCTGGCAAGGAGGAGCAAATAAAGAGCAAACCAGTTAGCCCGTTTATTAACATTGTAGTTCGACTCCAGAAGAAAAAATAGACTATAGGAAGCAAAGTGATATAGAGTCAACCTTTTGGTTCCTGTGGCAAAATACAGCCCCAACCTCTAGCCTGCAGACCAGGACCAGAAGGCAGTGTTTTGTGAGCCATTGTAATGGCCTCCACAGAAACACCCCAGGGAACACCTGAGTGACAGCCTGAATATCACACTGCTATTGGTATACTCTGAGTTTGCTTTCTCATTTTCACACTTCTCTTCTGTATTTTCAGCATAATAATACACCATAACTTTTCCGTGTTAGAACAGATTTACTTTCTTCTTTAGGCTCATCTGGTGTTAAAAGTGTTTGTGAGCAGCTCTAACCAACACTAAACCACTGGACATTGTTTCTACAAACATAACAAATTCATACCTAGCTTTCTACAATCCCAACAGTTTGGGAATCCCAGGGTCTGCAGCATGCAGCTATTTATTCCATTTGCTCTCTTGCCCTCATGAAAGAAATATATGTTTTCGGGCAAAGGGTGTATCAGAACTGAACATAACTAAAAGCAACATTGGCTTTGTGATCTCCCCATCTCTATCTTGGTCCATGACCTTTCTCAACTCATTTTCTCCTCCTGTCCTGCTGAGAAGGGGAAGAGAGCGGCTGTGTAGGTGTCTGGTAGCTGGCCATGGTCAACCCACCACTGGCTTCAAGAACTTCAATATAGTAATGGATCAACACAAAATTAAGAAAGCTCTTTTTAATACTGAACAGAGCTGTGTCCCATTAAAAAGGCGCAGGTGCCTGCTGCTTTCTGCCCAGGTTTGGCATCGAACTCCCCCAGAGGATATTCAAGAGAAGAGAGGTAGCAATATATCCAGTGTTCCTCTCTGAGTTTAGTCCCCTGAGGGAAGCATAGGCAGGTACATGTGCAATCAGCTGGAGACTGGAGCACATCAAGGAAGAAGAGCCCTGCTCAGTGCCCAGACACAGGACAAGCTGTATTTTTTTCGCAGCTTGACAATAGTCCCTGCCTTTTATGTGCCTAAGCAGTACATACAGCACATATAGCTCCTTTCCAAAAAACAGAGGTAAATCTAGGAGGACCTGATTCGTTGTGGAAAAGGCCCTACATACTTACTCTCAAACTAATTTGATGGGATTTTTTTTTCAGTGCCTTCAAAGAGTCCCTGTTGTGGTTTAACCTGGCTGGCAGCTAAATACCACACAGCTGTTCACTCACCCTTCCGTTCCCTCTCTGGGATGGGGGAGAGAAATGGGAAAATGAAGCC
This sequence comes from Anas platyrhynchos, assembly GCF_047663525.1. NCBI lineage: Eukaryota > Metazoa > Chordata > Aves > Anseriformes > Anatidae > Anas > Anas platyrhynchos. The sequence goes on along the minus strand of NC_092589.1, from coordinate 30,885,311 downwards.
TGTGAGTTGAGATAAAGACAGTTTATTAAGACAGGAAAATAATAATAACAATAATAAGAAGAACAGTAATAATAACAATAATGATGATAATAGTACTGCTACTAATAATGTGTACGAAACAAGTGATGCACAATGCAATTGCTCACCACCTGCAGACCGATGCCCAGCCTAACCCTGAGCAGCTGGCTCATCCCCCCCAGCTAGCCACCCCTAGATATTGCTCAGCATGACCCCATATGGTACGGGATGCCCCTTTGGCCAGTTTGGGTCACCTGGGCCTGTCCCCTCCCAGCTCTTGCTGCACCCCCAGCCTGCCCGCTGGCAGGACAGAGTGAGAAGCTGAAACATCCTTGGCTTGGTGTAAGCACTGCTCTGCAACAATTAAAACATTGGCATGTTATCAGCACTCTTCTCATCCTAAGCCAAAACATAGCACCCTACCAGCTACTAGGAAGAAAATTAACTCTGTCCTAGCTGAAACCAGGACAGTCCTGGATCCAGTCTCCAGTGTACACTGTTAGAGTTGAATCCTCATGAGATCAGGCGCTTCAGTTGTACAGTATGTCTTGCAACAGAGAAATGCTGAGGGAATATTTATAGCTGTACATTCTTGGCTTGATGACTGAGCCTTCTGTAGAAATAAAAATTAACCATGGGGGGGCAGGGAAACATTTCCAGTGCTGGAACAATGTAGCCATCCAGCCTTCTCAAGCTTTTGCCATCCATTAAAATACTATACTTTAATTTTACCCATTTCAAGAGGCCTGGCAAAGAGATGTCCTGAAATGACACGAAAATGATGATTTAATCTAGATACCAGCTCATCTATATTTCTTCCAAGAACTGAGAGAAAGTTGTGATCAAGAGCAGTATCCATGGAAGAAAATAAAATATAGTGTAGTCCTCTCAAAGACTCCATAAAGTTGAGTGAACACCTAATAAACTATTGCCTAAATCTCCCTTGTTCCTCTAGGAATGGAGGCCAACAAAGTTCAACAGAGTTCAGGATGGCAAAGCTAGTTATCGAAAGACTTCTGTGATTCACTCTAAACCTCACATTGGGAGAGAAAAAAAAAGACAGATTGCTGTTCTAGGATAAGTGATAGATAAAGGTCTAAAACAATACCTTCAGGAAGGCCATCAACAGATGAAACATGCAGTTATCTCAGCAGATATGATGCCCTATAGTACTGAAATTTTTCTGCATGAGGGGACTGTGCTCCGTGGGTAAATCGATGAAGATTTCATGTTGAACTCCAATTTTTCAGCAGTTTCTAAGAAACAAATACCTAAGCTATGGTCAAATAAAAGATTTTGTTCAGTAATTCTAATTAGAAAAACAATATATCATATCAAAAACAAACATAATCTGATTACTTCTAATGGCTTAAATAAACAAACATTGAAACATACTGTGCCAAAGAAGATTCCAGTACGTACAACTACTTAGTGCCACAAATGCTCTGCTTAGGAAAGCCAGACTATTTCCACTGGTGTTTTTGTTGTGTGTTTTTTTTCTCATTTTCTCATTCTCATTTATTTTTCTATCACATAAGCAATGAGAAGACTGGATGTCTTAAAATCCATCCCTCGAATACATTAACCAAAAAGAGTATTCACTACCAGTCTCCTTTCCCGTACTATCCTTTCCTATTTTTCCCAGTTTGTTTAGCATGAACCAGATAAAGCTCTAGACACTGCCAGTTAAGTAAGACTGGCAGGGAACTGGGACTCCCAGATTAATTCATCTGGTTCCTTCAGACTAATTATTTCCTCTCCACGTTGTCCAGACTGTTCCCTAGCACTTGAGGGCCATTTGAAGCCAGCCCATGAACTGCACACCTGTCCCTGTTGTGACATTTCTTCTTCAAAGACAACAGCTTCAGTCTTCGTAGGGAACAGAAGCAATTAAACAGAAGTGGCTCTGCCAGACCCTTGAGTAATAAGCATTTTAAAAAGTGATTTCTAGATGATACTAGAAGCTTGAAAATACTTGAAAATTTGCTAGATTCTACCATTCATTTAACTGTACAAGCTTGCTTTCTTTTCTTCCTTCAGGCCAGTTGCTCTGATGGTTCAAAAAGCCAACCCTTCCTTTCAGAGAGAAGAAACCACCTGAAGAAAAAAGTGGCATCAAAAGAATATGAAGGCCAACCTTAAACAACTTCTAAAAATGCTAGGGAGCAGTATTTGCTGCTCCTGGGAAAAGACTTCATTTCAATGCAGCTTGATGAACCTATTTATACAATGTGGTACTCAACCACATAAAGACTAAGATTGAATTCTGATTCACAGAAGCACCCACGGGCTTGACTTTATTCCTTGATGTTACTGCTCAACAAACCTGAAACATCTACCTTCATAAACACTGATCTACAAATATTTTAATACAGAATTGTACCAGTGGATACACCTAAGCCCTCTTACTACCCCAGCACCATTTCTTCTCTCTCCCACTAGCCATTATTTCGATCCAAAAAATAGCAGCCGTCTTGATCCTATAGGCTCAAACACTCAGAATGCGATGCGAAGATGGCCAAGAAAAAAGAGGAACATTTTTAAGAGGGCAATGGACATGAGAGGGGACATGACTGTGCAGGCAGACACACGAGAAAACGTGAGTGTTCAAGCCCCCTGCCACTGCCACTCATCTTCAGTGAGACTTCTCCTTCTGCTCACAGATCCGAGCTGTGGTATTTACAACCACCCTGCTAACACCGCTCCAACGAGCTTCCATAAGACCGCTGTGTCCACCCTTAGCAAATCCCAGCTCTGGCCATCACCCCCCAAATCACAAGCAGCTCTACCTGTCTTGTCACATAATGCCAATGAAAGAGGAGAGGTGAGGAGGTGGTTGGGCTCTGGGGAGTATCTCCGCCAGCTGGAGGTGGAAAAGGTACAAAAAAGTAAGCATGCAGTCTCTGCTTGAAATCTGAGCTCATGCATGATCCACAAAAGGGTTTGGCCAACAAGCAGAAAGCCAAAACAGCTCTTACCCCTCTGATGATCAACAGCTTTAATACAGAGTTCAAATCCTAGAAATGTGTCAAGATGCAGTAACAGTTCCCCAGTACAGAGGGAGAATGGTGCTGTTCCTGAAGATTTGAAACCTGTACACATTCCCTTTAAGGCTGATTCCCAATTTATTCCCTAGGTGTACAAGGCAGAAGGATGAAAGAAATTAACCAAAAAAAAAAAAAAAAAAAAGCAAAAATCTTTATTTTTTGATGTTTCCAGCCACTGTTTCATCTGAGCTTTTCCAAAATTCTTCACAACACTAATGTAATAAGGGCACAAGAATTAAAATAAATAAATAAATAAATAAATCTGACTGTAGTCCTAATGAAAAGAATATTTTCCTAGATATGGAGGGAAAAAATAATTATAATGATAGGCTTCACAACTGCAATTCAGGAGAGGCTATCAATTAGCTCTTATGAGATCTAATCAGGCTTTTAAGCAAGCGTTAACTGAACTACCACCTGGGTCAAGATCTTAAAAAGCAGTCGTAACACCCAGCATCACCAGCATAGGTGAAATCTCAAACCCTCTCAAATAAGCTCATTGGTTTTATTAAGGCATTTTGTTTCCAGAGCACAAAGGGAAAGCCAGTGCAGTTTCGTAAGATGAATTCTTAGAGATTATATCAGCATAAGGTGTTCCTATGCTACTGCTTCTTTCTCCTAACTCCAAAGCAAAGTATGCCACTCCCTAAATTATTCTGCCACAAATGTTTATTTTGCCCTCATGAAGTGTATTTGGGAACTTGACTCACTTAAAAATAAATCAGAAACCTCTCCCCACTCCAAAGAAGTAAAACTTACAGCATTTAACTAATTCTATTTCAAGGAAATTACTAAGGAAAAGGTATACAGCCAGAAAATAATCTTGAGGTCATTTGAATCTGACTTATTGGCAAGACCTTTCTTCTCTGCTGAAGGAAAAGTGTACATTAGATTTTGGCTAGTGACCTTAATTCCAGAGAAAGCTTATTGTACAGCCAACCTAATACGCTGAAACAGTAATTGTGTGCTACGCTCTAGAAATGGGTGGGCAAGACAAGTATTTTCTTCTCTGCTCTAAACTCCAATAAAATGCATAATACAAATACAATAAATAGTGAGAAATGAAGGAACGATGTGATTGAGCTCTAAGCTTGCAGAATATCCAGTATGTCTTTGTGTCTTGTGATATATAATGACATAATATATGCTTGTTGAAAAGAATCTTAATTCTGAAAAGATTTTGAATTAAAACAAGAGGTTTATAAAGCACCTCAGTTCCTCCAAAGAAGGGATAAGGCTGGTCCTAAATTGCAGTCTGAAGAAAACAGATCAGATCTGAAGAAAACAGATCAGATCACTCCCTGGACTCAAGAGTGCAAAGCAAAACTCAGGACTCCATTCAATAGACACTAGAAAGTTTTTTTCTTAGAACCTTATCTGCAGAATGTTTCTTTGCAGCCAAAACTAAAATCCCATGAGTTTAAGGATATGTAAGATTTGGGTTAATCCATCCAGACAGTAAATTAGGGGGAATCTAGGAAATGCTTCTACCAGCTCATAATTACAACAAATACCTTGCTAGCCATCTGTGAGGCAGGACAAGGAAAGATCTGGTAATACATTTTCCTAGCAACTATATACACTGCAGCTGAGCAGCTGAAGCATTTCCCGTTAAGCACAGCTCCAGCTGTATCTCCGTGCCTCGAACGTGCAGCTCCCAGGCAGCAGGTTCCCACTGCGAGGGAGCCGGGCCAAGGGCCCCGTGTCAGCAGGGACCTCACACGGCTGCCACGTAAACTCTCCAGCATTAAGCAAGACTTTCACACTGCTCGTCATCCTCAAGCAGGCTGGGATGTTAAGGAGTCTTATGAAATCTGTAGTCTCTAGGGAAAACCATGATGCAAGGACTGGGATGTGGAACAACCCCAAGTTTTCACGGCACCAACGGGAAACGTCTCCTGAGTTCTGCTGTTCAAACTGAATGAAGAGTTAAAGAAGCAGCTTCACAAAATTTGGTATACAGCAGGTCCCAAGAAAGGTTTGAGCTGAAATCTTCACTGACAGTGCTACCTAGTCCCATATGGGGATCCAAGCTATGGTCTGCAGACTCAGGAAAGGGATAATGCTTTCCCTCCGAGATGAGAAGCATCCCGTGTTATCACAGACGGCACTTAGCAAACTCAGTTTGAGTCTGCCTCCTGTAGAAGGAGAAAAAAGCTTAACTGGTTTCTGGAGAGGTCACTTTCAAGCATTTTCAAGGAAGTAAAAATTAAATCTCAGGAACAGTAAGAGCTTTTTCTTGTCTTCCAGAATTCTTGAGGATGAGCCATATGATCGCTCCCTGTTGTTTACGTTTGTCACAGCACACACCATGTGCTATCGACATAAACAGGCAAACCCCCTCACCAGCAAGAATCAACAAAACCAAAACCCTACACCCACCACCATGTATGTAATCAACCTTGGGCTAAGTGCATAACCTCACCCTATTGTTACACTTCTTTTCTTAATAGCATTATATGTGAGAATTGAAAAAATAATATTTTGTTTTCACCACAGTGGCTGCCTTATGGAAAATGAATAAAAGATGCTTTAAAAAGGGCCTATATATTCAAAAACAGATACACAATGTGGAGAACTCAGAGTGGAGCAATCAGAACAATCTTTGCACAGCCCTGTGGCATGAGAACATCTCATGAGAACATGTCCTCATCCCATGATGAGAACAAAACCACCACCAGCAAATAAGATTTTAGAAAATTCAAGCTATTAACTTGATGGCTGATAATAAAATGCAGGCTGTCAGTTTGATGATACAGGCAGTGGCAAAGTGAACTGTAAAAGCTACATCAAATTCCAACTCAAAAATATTAAATACACTTTTTTTTCCTTTTTGTCTTCTTTATGCAAGACAATTGTAATATGGGCAAAATATATAATAAAGTGAAGTGAAAATTTAAGCATTGTCTTGACTCCAGCTTTAGCTATGGAAATGTGATTATTTTATAGAACAATGACAGTAATAAAAATTAAAGTTTGGATCAACCACAATGGAAATTTTTTGATTATTTCATTTAGAAGTTGAGAAATACATTAAAGGCTTTAAAAAGAATGGTATAAAAACTGTTTCAACCTCCAAGTTGTAAAATGCAAAGCATATCCAGTTTGTGACAGTCCATTGGCAGCAATGAATGGGGCTACAAGTTGCCGGTAACTTCAGCTGATGCAGCAAGTTGTCTTGAATATTCCCCTACGTTTTGATTGTTCAGTAGAGGGTATTTTAAATTCTATGGCATTCTAACCTACCGTAGATCCAGAAGTTTAAATACATGTGGGAACCAAAACTAAGAGAACTACTGGGACAATTAATAAACTGCTTCACCTGTTGAGAAACCAAGTATGTATAGAAACCATTGCTGCTATGATATGAAGTCCAGCTCCTAGCTGCTCATAAAATCCTTGATCTGACGCTGTAACAGAACAGACCAGCCTGTGGCCGACACCATTTCAAGCTGCAAAAGAAGCCGTAAGTAGTCACCATCTTTTGTCACCTCCCCTCTAGGTCTGGTATGGTTCTGTAGCAGTGGAAAAAAAAAGTTTCCCTCATGGTACACATCCCTGTGCCAGGGTCATCAAACCCATTTTACTGCTGTCACTTCAGGTTGCTCCTGCAAGGTGCCATTATTTTGCCTGGTTTGCACTGGGCAAACAAACAGCCCCCACAGCAGTCCACACAGAGTATTAGCCTGTGTCCTCAGCGCTCAGTAACCCGTACCTATGTGCCCTGATTCACAGCGATACAGCCGCCTGAGCAGCTGCTGTATTACACCTGACTCCCACTCCTCACCAGGATCCATGTTGATGATATCCCTCAATATTGATTGATATCCCTCAATATTGAGGGATACCCTTGCTACCTCTGCAAATTCTTTGACAGGTGCTTGCTGTAACATAAAATTGTCCATATGTTGTGGGGGAGCAATGCTATTTTCTGCATCACTTCCTAGACTACGACCCCTGGCAGCCTCCCTAAGCCCAGGCTTCTGAAATAGAGACATTAATTTGCCTGGATCTACACAATTCTTTCTGGAGGCCACCAGAAAAGGGGATTGTAATTTGTTAATCAAAGCAGTAAATGCATATAAATATAAAATATTAATACATATAAAAAATATTTATACATATGAAATGCAAACCAAACATACTCTAAACTTACTGAAAGTATTTACAACCGAGCAGACCTTGAATATCAAGGGAAGGAGGGGCTGATTGTTAAAGAGAGGCTGAGTGGGATTGGGTCCCAGCAGGAATCCTGCTAACATCATATATATATATGATGTTATATACAATATGTATTATATATATTATATATGTTTTATATATATATATATATATATATATATATGTATATATGTATGTATATATGTATATATACATATATATAATGTTGCACATATGTATTATAATGTCTTACTTGTGTCACCATACCCTCACCTCTTCAGGCACAATGTGTGCCTGCATCCTTAACAGCTGAGATCCTGCTGATGAGACTTATTTTCCAGTAAAAAGAAGGTGGTGATTAGTTTCTCCCTTGCCCTACAGGCAAGATAATCTCTCCTCTCTGCTGTTCGAAGAGCTCCTGAGCAGCTTATTGGTGATGGCAAGCTAAGTCTATACAACTCTGGGACGTACAGGAGAATGATGCTACAGACATGTGATTTGCTAGAGAAAATCCCACTCCTTGCAGGCAGCTCGTCTGAGTGATGAACACAGGCATGTATCAATCCACGTCCAAAATGCACTTTGTGCAACTCAGGGAAGGCTCAGAAAAATATACCCTGATGCTTTTACTGTACACAACCTGTGTATCTATGCTGTATCTACAGATAATGAAGCACTGATCTTCCTAAGTATTAAGAGAAGCCTACGACCCTGGGAAATGATCAAGGAATACTACCTAGTTATACTCCACTGGAGTTCAATTTTCTCAAACATGTAAGTGATTGGTTTTGATTTTGTTTTTGGTGGGATGGTATGGAAGGAGTCCTTCCTATTTTCACTCCACAAAACAAACTCATGCCTTGGTCTGCATCAGCCACAGAGGAGAAGCGGAGATGCAGAGGCTGGCTGCTTGGTATGTCAGGGCTGCATCATGTTCCCAGTCCAAGCAATGAAGGTGAGACAGGCTCTGGAGGCAGGACGGGATTCCCGACCTGAGGCAATTCCAGACAGTATCCCATGGCAGAACCCAGCCAAGACCAGACAGTCCAGGCCTTGGAAAAAAAGTCTGAAAAGAAAACCACGTGTTCAACTAATTCAGGTTAAAATTAAGAAAGATTCTGACACGTTCTCTGGTGAGCAATCTGTCAGCCACGCTGCAGCATTCCTTTTGTATCTGCAAGGACGATGGTCCAGTGGAGGTGGTCATCCCCATATGATGGTGTCCGTAGGCACAGGCCCTCCACCAGGAAGTGACAGTGCAAGCTGGACCCCAATGTGTGCAGCAGCAGAGGTGGGTTTTCTGCTCTCTGCTTCGACTAGCTGGGATGACAGCATGCAGGATTACTACCTTTAAGTAGCAGGGAAGTGCACAAATACGTGTCCTCCAGCTGCCCTCCAGGTCCAGCCTCCCGCGGTGCTGGTGCTGAGGACTGTGTGCAGCTCCACAGCCCCGAACTGCCACCCTGCCCCCGGCTGCTGGGGGCACTGCTGCCAGTGCCCCACAACGAGCACCTTCCCTGTGCCCTGCCCTGCTCCTTTCCCTGCAGCTACAGCTCACAGACTTGTCTCACCCCGAGTACAAAGTCTCTCTGAGCTCTGCAATGGTCAACAGAGACAGCTAATGCCCTGACCTGACCTTCGTAAGCACCTTACTCCTTCTGTCCTAGCCCACTGTCAGCCCCGCATTAAGGAGGGCAAGGCTGCCAACAGTAACCCGGAGCTTACTGCTGTCCTCTGGGGAATGCGCCCTACTGGGAACAAGAAGGAACGCAGGCAGGGTATGTCCCATGGGCGTCCAAACCTCTAGACAAGAAGTAGGGATAATCTCAGTTTCAAAGAATCTGAAATCTTCGTTACTTAAAGCAGAAATGCCTGGCAGTTCTCATGAGCACCTTTCAAAACACAACAGCACCTAGCGTGACCCTAGTGGCTTCTCCAGCTTTCATGCAAGTCTGTTTGCCCATACGGGGTGCATTTGTTGCTGCAGAGTCCTGCAGCAAAAAAAAAAAAAAAAAAAAGATTTTTTCCTTCCTTCCTTCCTTCCTTCCTTCCTTCCTTCCTTCCTTCCTTCCTTCCTTCCTTCCTTCCTTCCTTCCTTCCTCCCTTCCTTCCTTCCTCCCTTCCTTCCTTCCATTCGCATTTTTTCACGTGTTAAAACATGTTTTCACCTTCTACATGTATCTGTATAGCCTTTTTGCATTTCTTGGAGAGAAGGGCCAAATGGGACAGGCCTCAATACTCTGGGTTGAGACACTTAGAGTGACCTGACATCACAAAAAAGGCTACAGAGCCCTGAATCCTAACAACACGCATTTTCAGTTGATAAGCTGTCAAGCATTTAATGTCAGGAGTATCTGCAGCATTTTTAGAGTGCCAGCCAGGACGCAGCACGAGGTGTTCAGCTGCAGATCCCAGGCCAGGCCCCACCTGCCCTCCCCAGCAGCCGGCCCCAGCCATGCTGCTTTAGGCCCAGAGGCCTCTTCTGCTCCCTGCTGCTCCCAACCCACCCACTGGGTGCCCACAGCAGCTGCAGATGGTGAGTGTGGGAGCAGCACACCGTAAGGATTTGCAGGAAACACGTGGCCAAATAGGGCCTAACAGGTCTCAATTAGGACGTGGATTTCAGCCAGCCAGGCATAGCATCAATTCCACAGCTACTCAAGTGGTAGCTGGGTTTGCCTTCAGGAAGCCAAGGGCGGCACGAGCCAAAAATGCAAGCCCTGAGTAATGCTGCTCACCATAACCGCTTGCACGGGTCCAGCTCTAGGGGCATGGCTCTCCTTCTGCTAGCTGGTGCCCTCGGACAAGCTGCCAAGTACCTGTCACTGCATACAGGTGGCACGGAGGGCAGTGAAACAGCACGATTTTCATAGGAACCTGCAGAACAATGGGGGGAATTTCCTTTTCTAATAAAAACCTTACTTGTCTGCTGAGCAGAAGATGTGGAAATGTGCTTCCAGTCATCAAAAGAGAGCACAAAAGACCTATCTGTGCATGGATCTGGACTGCCTCCTGTACACCTGTGATTCACAGGTAATATACAATTAATATCTTCTGCTTTTCCTGAAGAAAGTCGTGATGTTATCCTTCCTAGAGTGAAGTGAAAGAAATGCCAGCACTTGAGGTTTGTTAGGCTGCAAAAATAATTGCCACACTTATTTTAAAGTCAATACCAGGTGCACGCTGACTCCCTTTTCATCAGGCAGAGATAAGCTCAGCATAAATCTCCATTAGGGATGTCTTGCACATCCCTAAATTCCCAACTCTGGCAGTTGTTCCAGTCAGCACTCCTGTTGCAGCTCCGAGCTGGCAAAAACAACAATCTCCACCGCTGCAATTTGTTCTGTATCTTTCATCTCAGCCACACCTGGGAGCTAATGAAAGAGTGATGTCTCGCCCATACTTATATTCTCTTTCATCACCAGCGGCAAAGTGCCCTGCAAGGATATATAGCTCTGCTGGCAATGCTCAGAGCCTTGCTGTAGCTCCAGCTGCCTCTGAAAGGTAAGAGCTAGCACCGGCTGCAGCAGAGGCAGAAAGCAGCCCGTGCTGCCGTACTGCACGGTCCCTGAAGGCATTTGCCTCTGTTTTCCCTGGGCTCTCTGCAGGGCTGGCCACAGAAGCGGGTGGTACAGCCCTAAGGGACAACTCCAAGACCGAATTCACACCAAATTGCAGCAAAGCAGCAAACTGCCTCTGCTGATCTGACTGCTGAGGTGGTCATGAAGCGGAGGTGAGAATCACATGGATATTAGAGCTCTTGAAGTAATTTATTTCCAACATAAACTAGCAGAAAGTTTAACAATAGCGCTGCTAGAATAGAGCAGTGTGTGAACTTTGTTCCTCTGAAAGACATGCAACTGTCTAAGATAAAAGGTGAGAACCAGGGCTTTACAGGATGACTTTTAAGACCTGCTGCTACCATGCTGCTACATACCTCAGCTCCTCGAAGTTTCCTGACAGGGTCTCAAATGGGTTAACAAACACCACCTCTATGCTGGTTGCAATTCTATCTGCTCTGCTCTGGGGTGAGGACTTGGACCAAAGGAAGAGTGTGAAAGTGAAACGAACTGGCAAGGGATTTACAGGGGCTTGGTGCAGCTGCTTGCTTTTAAGGAGCTGCCTTGAAAGTATCGCTTGCTGTGCTAAACCACTTTTCTTTACATATCATGAATGAACATCAACCTCCAATTTTCTGTTTGCCTAAGAGTAATAGTTTGAATATGAACAGCTTTTCAGCTGACTGATTTAAGACGTTTACATTTACCGTCAATGGGGGATAAGACATTTCTATAAAGAAATGAAGAAGGTTGGCAAGTACAAAAAATAAAAACCAAGGAATACAAGCTGTCCGTGGATACATTTCAGAATTCTTGTCTAATTTTAACCTGATCATCAGCAGTAACAGTCCAGAAACTTCTGTCAACTTAAACCAGCAACACAAAAATCCTTATCAGTTTTAAGATGCAGTTTGGTAAGTCTGTGAAAGTGACTTGTAAAAGTTGTTTGCAACAGCAGGCTGGACACAAGGAAATCCCTTCCAATCTTACATTCATGGGGCTATCATGTACTACCTGCACCTACATCACGTTGAGCAGTAGCTATCTCACATACCCAAAGAGAGAGAATCTGTATTCTGCTTTAAAGATTGATACTTACAGTTAAAGACCGTGCATAAAAATCCCCTGTGGGACCTGTCATGTAGCACACAGTCCTGCCTCCAAACTGACCAGAGCCAGGTTTGGGTTTGGGGACCCCCTGCCCTTTACCCCTGCAGGCTCTGCACAGGCTGGGCTGGGACATCACTTCCACGATTACTTCCCATCACCTTCCCCCTGCCAAATCTTACTGCCAACAGCAATGAAACAGTACCTGCTCACATACAGTATAGGTGCTCCTGAACTGGGAGGAAAAAAAAAAAAAAAAAAAAAAAAAACTCAGATCTCAGAATAATTAGTATGTAGACATTGAAATTCTTAATAACATGCTAACTATTGTTGGAGAGAGAATTTGTGGGAGTTTTCTAGCTCCCTGTCAGCACTGCATATCTGCTGGTTGGCATTGTCTAAAAGACAAAAAAGTTTAAAGCCTTTCTGCAAACCAGCTAATTTTGTATTCAGTAAGTCAGCTAGAAGTAGAACCAAACTGAAAACTTCTGCTATTTCATGTGCTATGGAAACAAGAAACCTGTCAATCTGCAACTACCTATTCTACATGCATTTGAAGTAACTTTTACTGCAGTAGAGCCCAGAGGATCAGGGATCTACCGCCTGTGTTTGTCCAGGAAAGATGGACATAATTTATATTTTATTTCAGTCTCAAGTATAAAATGCTAAAATATAACTCAAATTGACGTCAAGGTGCATGTTAAACTGCATTACTATCTAATGAAAGCTATAAACCTTTCTCCTCAAATAGCTTCTCACAGGAATATCAACAAGAAGAAATAAAAATATTCACAGTGCCCATCTGTAAATTCCAAAGTGATTTCTTAAGTGATCTCATATATTCTTCCCATAGAAATTCTTCTACAGTTGAAATATGCCTTGCTTGAGCCCTAAGAAAGCTACTTGTTTTAACAACTTACACTAGAGTTGTATTTTTTGGCACAAACGAAACAGTCGCTTTCATAATTAGAAAGAATTTATCTGATGAACTACTTTAGCTTGAAGGTTTGTTGAGAGTACTTAATCCGTAACTTTTGTACTTTCATATGCTGATTCTTACTCATGAAAACCAAAGAAAACATTTTAAAATCCTCAGCATAGCAAGACACCTAGATGTACTCATGTGCTTAGCACCACGTGCATCATGTTATCGCATTCAGTGGGATTCCCCAAAGCCGTACACAGCTTAAGCACTTTGCTGTGTCAGGTTTGAAACTCTTGTGTTAATTAAGTGTGCTCTGAGCAGAATTAGTGGTTGTGACTGCCTACAGTGCTCGTGGCAGCCACTGGGCTCTTTAAGCTTGGACTCACAACGATTAAAATGGAACGAACAGCAAGAGAGCATTTTTAATCCCTGCAGCAAAGACAGACTCCACGCAGACCACGGCGATACAGGCAAAGGGAAAGTTTAGATCCCCCAGTGTAGGAAGATCGAGCGGGGCAAGCGAAGCAGTGGCAACTCTGCCTCTTTGCCAGAAGGTAATAGCTGAATGGGCCGTGCAGCTTGTTCCTCCCAAATGTAAACTGCAGTACATCTCTGATTTCACCAGCGTGCCAGGTGGCAAACCAGGGCAGTTAAAGAGCAGATATATGTATGACTCAACACATTGTTGCTATATTTATCTCAGGCACTAAAAGAGAGGTAAAAATTCTTTCCTATCTCCGCTGACAGCCTCAGTGTGAGTGTTTCACTAGTGGGGAAAAGGATCTGTGAGGACTGATTACATGCTGCAGCTGTAATTTAAATTACCCAGAACAACTAGTAATTATTTACCAGAGAAAATAATCACCACAGAACAGTTATTCTCCATCTCCTCGTCTTTACATCACCATCAGGTATTTTTTGGAAGATCTCCATTATCCAGAAACAGTTATTCAGTTTCATAGGGGTGTTAAGTGTGGGAAAGAGAAGCTCAGACTATTTAATCTACTTCCTTTTGGATTAAAATTCGTGACGTCTAAATTGCATTTTAAGTACGTGCTGGCACAAAGAATATGGTCTTAGAAAAACTCTAATACTGATCACTTACACAACATTACCGTGATGATACAGGAACACTGAGCGTTCTCTCTTTTATGTACTCTCATGGAATTTCTTAAATCCCAGCTGGAGAAAAATATGTCTTGTCTTCTGTCTAGTTTTACTTCAGGCACTACCGGTCTGACATTTTACTTTCAGGTTCCAGTAACATCAGTATTGAGATCAGAGATATTAAAACTTAGAAAATCTGACATGTTCTGTCAAATTATAAAGAAAGTATCTGAGAGCAAATGGAAGAACAGACAGACTGAATTAAGTAGCAAGAAAAAAAAATGAAAGAAATAGAATGATAGAAAAAGGATACAAACAAATATGCAAAAGAGAAAGATGAAGCAAACTGTCTAATGTAATCAGATGGATATAAAAAAACATTCAACAATGCTGAAAGCACAAATGTAGGGACATAAATTCATGCATAAAACATACAGCTCCAGACAGTATGGGCATGGTGTTAACACACGCACAAGCAAGATTTTATTCATGAGAACTATGTAAGTTAGGGAGTAACACTTATGTGAGCAATGTTATGCACAAGAGGTTGCAGCATTTGACCTTTCACTTTTTTTTTTTCTTGTGTACATCTTGTACATCTGTAAAACATTTAAGCAGACATTTTAACTCTGAAGAAGACAAAGCTTGAAACTAATAGGACCTAAGGGAAACCTTTACCATGAAAGTTGGTGAAACTGCAGTTCTACGATGAACCAAGAGGAATACCCTAAAGACTAATTAGTTGAAAATACAACTAATGTTATTGTTTGGTTTGAGACATCATAAAGTAAAACCTGCAGTTTGTGTATATGTGGAATGCTTGTCAGAAGCAAGCGTGATCAGTGCGTGAATCCAGAACTTGGGATCCTAATTAACCCTCAAACTGCTACCTGCAAGAAGATTAATAGCAATTCTGAAATGGATATGAGCATCTTACTTTTATGGGATTGCTTCTGCAGTTTAATGAGACACTGACTGTTAGTTTGCCTCAATCACATTTATAATAATGAGACTTCTTTATAATTGCCTTCATAAAGCAATAAGCAACTGGTCTGCCTACTAACAGAGTGAGATTCTGACGAGTGCCTGAAGGTAAGCTAGGTGCCTCGTCCTTGCATTATCCGTGTGGCATGGGTCATTGTCCTCATTCTGCAGAGAGGAAGCCAAACCCTGGTATGTCACTTTCCCATGATCTATTGGGAAGTCTGGAAAGGCTGGTAACTGAGTTTTGGGGTCACAGCTATTTAGGATGACAGCATAATATTCCTCTAGATGATTACATCTTATGCTCTATCGGGAATATTGTTTTACAGGATGTTAGAACACTTTTAAGTAAATAAAATAAAAAAAAAAAAAGTCAACAAAAGAGTCTGTCTTTACAAATATAGTACTTCAATTTCTTTAAAAGTATTTTTGAACTATAAAAAATACATTAAAGGCCATTAATCAAGCAATCAAAAAGCCATCTTCTTACTCCAGGAGTTTCTGTCCATGGATTAACAAAATGGTGCAAGAGCTCAATATCGTATGTACAGCTGCCCAAAATATGTATGAAGGCAGAAGTTCCCAGCCCTGTTACCCTGCCAGAAGGCCAGACTCCCTCCTCTCAGATGGCTCAGCAGACTTCTAGACTCTTAGCCTATAATCTCCAGCTACCTCTGCCAGCACCGTGCCTCAGCTTCTTTTGTAACGCTGGAAGGATGCTAAAAATATGCATTTCCAAGACAAAACATACATGAAAAACAATACAAAAGAGATAACATAGTTAGAACCGACCTCACTGAAGGGACATCGGTCTTAACTCTTAATTTATCCAGTGTATCGATATCGCAAAGCATGTCGTAGAGATACTTCTACCAAGCTCAACTCACTCGTTCAGCATTATCCACAGTGCCTTACACAGGACTTTCCTACAGAGAGCACAGCCTTTACTAATTGATGTGAAATAATCCATTATTTACAATATTTTGAATGCAGCACTCAGAATCCCTGCGGTATTACGCCTCGCACGGTTTGTGGCAGGGAGGGATCAAGGCATCCCCAACACCCTTCTTCAGACAGCGTGCTCTTCTCGCCGCCACACTCAGCCCCCCCAGGAGGCATCACCTTTACCCCACAAACCCAGGCTCTGGCAGCACAACGCGCCTGCCTCTATAAATAAGCCCCGGTGCCAGCGGCGGCACAGGTTCTGCCTTCCCCCGGCAGCGGGGCTCTGCCGCCCGCCCGCCCTTACCCTCGCCGTTCCCCTCCTGCTCCGCCATGGCAGCGCCCCCCCGCCGTCGCCATGGCGACCCGTGCCTCAGCGGCCCTCTCGCCATGGCTGCCCCGGGCGGGACGGGGCCGGGCGGCCCCCGGGGAGCGGCGGCTGAGGAGGGCCGCGGCCGCCGCCCCGGTCTCGGCTGCCAGGCGCGGCCATCTCGCCACCCCCCCGCCCTGGCGAGCAGTTGCGGCCTTCATGGAGGCTGCTCAGAGCAAAGTGAAATAAAGCACGGCTGATCCGCGTGTCACAGCTCCGATATTGCACTGCTTGTTTTGAAGGGCAGCCAGCCACAGCCCCAAGCACTGACGCCCCAAAACATCCATCGCACCCCAAACTTGGAGCCCGGGCGTGCAGGCTGCAACTGGCCCGCGGCCACCAGGAACCCCACACCCGTGGTCCCCACCATCCCAAGCAGGGTTTTGGGCATTGCTCCTGCCATGCAAGGTGGCAGAAAACAGAAAGCACCACCAAAACCTGCACCAGGCTTGAGCAGGTGCTCACGCTGCTGTCCTGGCAGGGAGGCCGTGGGCCAGCCCCAGCACTCTGCCATTTCACAACGCTCCTTTCTTGCTCGTTTTCCCAGCAACTGCAGAGATTTCTGTGTATCTGGGCTTTGCAAAGTGAAAGAACATTTTATTCTAAATACCATCGCTCTGAAACAGCTAAAATATTCTCAGTGATATTAAATAAAACTTCGCAGTTTAAATATAGCTGTGTATTTTAGCAGACGTATTTGCAATGCATGGTTCTTCCAACTCTGAAACAACTATGAAAGTAGAAAAAAATACAAATATGAACATTCCAACAAGATGCAGCCATACACTCACAGAAATCTGGGGAGGAAATTCCTAGAACTAGAATGTCCTCACCACAGCAGGTGCTTGCATGTCAGATGTTAAAATTTTGTAAAACCTATTTGGATAATGCCTCCTCCACACTCACATCCACCTCTTGAACAGACAGCTTCGAGGTGTTCAGTATTAATGTAGGACTAGAATAATACAAATAAAAATTAAAATAAAATAAAAAATAGGGCTTCTTTTCTCTAAAAAATCACTTACTTTTTTTACAAGATTTGCTATTTGCAGGAAATAGCAATCCTCAGTGCCTTCAGTGCCTTTCAGCCACTTATTTCTGTGTTTTTATTGAACATAGCTCAGAGTAAAGAGGATATAATAGATACCCAAGAGAACTTGCAATTACTCAGTGGGGAAAACGCATGATTATACTCTCTAACAAAGCTGATCACTCCAAATGGTTATCTATAGACTTTAACAGTTTATTAAAGTAACCATATATTTCAAAGTATGTGTTTGATGACATGAGTAGCACGGATTTGTTTCCTCTCAAGCAGATAACAGAAGTTTTGGTGAGAACAACACAGAAGCCAAATCTAGAGAATGTAGCAGCCGAAGGAAAAGCCCTTATTTTTCAGTTTGCAGTCCCATTTCTTATTCCCTCAACACCTCTACGCACAAAACCTTCATCTTTTATGGTTGTAGATCTATTGTAGTTGATCAGCAGTATGTTTGAAACCAAACAGAAGTACAAAATACATTGTTTTTTATTACTTCCCTCTCCAACTCTAAATGTGAAATTTCATGTTCTTCAGTATTGCACCCAAGCGTTATACTTCTTATGTCATTTTCCAGATCACCTGACTCATCATAGGACATTTAGAGCTCTTCTACAAATGTCAAGTTAATTCAAAGTGTTTACCAGATTCCCCTAATAAATGCTTTAAAAAATACTTTTACAGTCATTTAGGTTTTCATGCCAAACCCATACCCCAGAACAACATTCAGCTTTAGAATACATACAGACATTGCTTATTGTGTAAATTTATTGAGAGTCTTCATAGAATCATAGAATGGCTTGGGTTGGAATGAGCCTCAAAGATCATCTAGTTACAACCCACCTGCCATAGGCAGGAATGCCACCCACTAGATCAGGTTGCTCAAGGGCTCATCTAACCTGGCCTTGAACATCTCCAGGGATGGGACATCCACAGCTCCTTTGGGCAGCCTGTTCGAGTGCCTCACCACCCTCTGAGTCAAGAATTTCCTCTTAACCTCTAATCTAAATCTCCCCTCTTTTAGTTTAAACACATTCCCCCTTGTCCTGTCATTTATCTGATTTAGCAAAGAGCAATCTTGTGTTTTTACAGTAGTTTTTGGCTTGATGTGAGTTGTCACAAATGTGAAGTGGTAAGGCAGTCATTCCACTCAGGACACTTAAGTTTTAACATCTTCCCAGCAATTTCACCAGGGCTTTGACTTGGCTTTCCTCACCAGATTTCCATATTTCATATATACTTATCTCAGTTTCCTCCAAGACTGATTGGAACAAAAACAGGGTGTAAAAGCCGGAAAGAAAAGGGAAATTGTGAAGTACGCAACAGATATGTCATGGTGCGTTCACCACGGTATGTCCTATTGTAGCAGCTGACTCAGACCCTTGTTCTCTGCTACAATAGCTCCTTTGGGAGAGCTTTATTCCAAACATATAAAAATACTAGTCAAATCCTGGAATTTTATACTTGGTAAGTTTGACACCCCTAGCCTAGCTGCAAAATCTTTTGTCCCTTACAGCTATTACTAATTTCAGCAAACAGTATTTCACACTCTCCTGCCTATGCTGTTGGGGTTCCACTCAGGACAATTACTGTAAGTCCAAGTGCTTTGCCTGTATCGCCTGTTCCAGCCCAGAATTTCCTATTGTTTTGAATAGCTTGCAGCCAAATGTCAGCACCTGTTTCCCTTTCTTCCCCCCAATTCCTGACATACAAGGTTTTGATGTCTTGTCTGTCTCCAGAAGCAAAACAAAATATGGAATGAGAAAGCACTTCAAAATGAGAACTCACCACTTTAAAATTTCCTGGCAACGTATCTTGAAAAATCTATGTAGGAAAAAAAATGTTAACAATTATAATGCAGATCAAATATTGGACCTGAACCACATGACTGTTTCCCTTCTAACTTAATGCACAGACATCTCAAACCAAGGGTATGAGTGGGCTGAAACAACTAATCGCATTTTGGCACAGGCAAGTACAAAAGGAAACCCAGAACTACTAATTCAACAGCTTGAAATATCAGCTGCTGCATGCAAGATCTTTAAAGAGCTCCTCTGAAGAGAACATACCCTTTTAAACTTGTAATTTTTCATTTTAAAAATGTCAAAAAATATCTCAGGGAAAAATACGGAAGGCACCAGCATTGCTGATACAAAGCCTGAAGCCACTGACGTCTAATAGCGGTAAGGTACCCTTGCCTCTGCGCCTAATTGCATCGCATACATTTCTCTCAGCTATCAGGGTCTTATCACACGTTTTGTGTATTTTCCATGCATATGTTCAGAAATTTTGCTCAGCACAAAAAACAGCTCTAAAATGGGAGAAGTGATATAATAGATAAAGTAGTTCAAGGAGGAATAGTAACATCTCGTGAAGGACTGTTCCCCCATGGTTTCGGGATTGCAGTGTTTGGACACATCTTTGCTCCGACCAGTTGCTGAAGACTTTAAGTATGGAACTCCCTCTGTGGGTTCTTTGGGACTGAAAAACTGAAAACACAAGTAAGTGTATTAATTTTTCCATCGGAGAGAAAGTAAAGTAATAGCTATGGTTCTGTGACGGGAGTCTACCTTTAACTCCTCTGCAGCTGAAAGGGCGCAGCCCTACCAATCAGAAGGTGTTTCTGTGTTGCAGAACCATTTTTCACCAAGTGCATATTGCATAGCTGTTCCACTCTTTCTCCGGGATCAGCTGCTGATTTGAGTGACTCAGAAACAGCTTCTTCAAAACAGAGTATTATCTAAACGTATCTGTTGACCTAAACAATATACAGCAAGCAGATAAAAATAAGAAAAAGACTCCATCATACCTTGCCTAAGCTGTGTCCTTCCTTCAAATTTTGGGTAAATTACATTAAGAGCGGCTACCTTGTTCCTTGACGCGTGGTAGGGGACACAGCTTCTCTTTTGGCTTGTTTGCATTGTTACCGCAGACCTTGATCCTTGGACCAGATGACAAGAAGTCTAAGAGAGTGGTAGAGCCAGACAAAAAGCATCCCATTAATGGTTCTACCATTGACTTCTTCCAGATTGCTGGCATTTTCTTATTAACCTTTTCTGTCATCTTACTGTTTTCTTTTTGAAAAATAAAAATCTTCCTGCTCTGACCTACAGAACAGCAAAAAGCACATAAATTGACAAGAAAGTTCCTTTAATTCTTCATACAGGTAACAAACAAATACTTACACCCTGAAGCCCAAAAGCTGATCCCTTAAATATTGTATCAGATGGTGTATTTCCATGGGACACAAGGAGTTCAATGCTGCTGAAAAGGAAGAATCCAGCTGTTCCTTCAGTTCTTGGCCTTCCTTCACTACTGCCAGCCGCACATCCTCCTCCTACCTTGTACTAGCTGAGCCATTCATTGAGAGAAGACATGAGTCACCGAAGTAGTAGAAAAACAATCCATCAAAACGTGAATAGGCTTCTGCCATGTTAAGAAATTTGGCAAAGGGTCTGCCAAGCATCTGAGGTGGCCCAGGCAGGAAGTTGTACCATGCAATTAGAAGTGAGGAAGAAATAGGGATGAAGGCAGCAAGGGTGAGATGCTGGTTTAGAGGTTGTAAGCTCAGTTATTTGCTGAGTCTGTAAGGAAAACTCAGAAGGGAAAAATAGGCTCTAAGTCTGCTGGTAATGGCAGCATCTTAAATCCTTCTCAGTCCTTTGGAACTGCCCTGGTAAATACCGCTTGTTGCTTATATACAGCTATGATCCCATGGATCTTTAGATGCTCCTGTCCAGTTACAAGAAAGTTGCATTTGGGGAAAAGTGGCTAAATATACGTTAAAAAGAGTTACTAGGAAAAGAGTAGCACTTCTTCCCCTCAGCAAGATTCCTCAATGTCAAGGAACTAATGACAGTGCTTAGCCTTTGGGACAATGTTTGAAGAGCTGCAGCAGAAAAAAGCTCTCACTTCTACATGCAAGTGCCAGGTTGCTGTTCCCCATCCCACCCAGGCACAGAAACGGCCCTAGAGATCCACATATTTTAACCTTCAGACTTTATTACAATTAATTATATCTAGAAATGAAGCCAGGATCCCTGAGAACACTGTGGCAGGAACAAAACACAATAATCCATCTGCCTAGCAACACAGGTTGCCATGAGTACTTCTCCCCATGCTCCATGCTCAGCGGTGGCTCGCCATTGAACACCAAGCCAAGTTCAAGGGCCCGGTGCTGATAAAGAAAGCCTGCTTCCTCCAGCGGAGACCTTGGTTTCCATACCCAAGGCACCTGCATTCCCCTACAAGGTGCCAGGCAGTGGCGTGACTTTCACAGGTGAGGGAGGCAGGACTTTCAGAGCAGCAAGTCTTCATCGGTGGAACCACAGGAGATGAAAGCGATGGCGTTGGCAGCCCCTGAGGAACACAAACTCTGTTTTTCCTTTCTTTGTTTCTTTAGAAAAAGTCCTTCACACCTTTCAATACAACTCCAAAACATCCCCAGATAAAATACTATTAAATCACTGAATTAACCTACTTAGGAAGAAAAATCCACGACTGGTACTGAATATTTGAATATATGGAAATACTCTTCAATGCTAGCTCAGGCAGTCCTTGAACCAAAAAACATTTGTAGGAGGCTGAGAGAGAATATTCAAGCACCTGCTTTAGGTCACAGTAGGAGAGAAGATACTCAAAGAGATGGACCTTTGATCTGACCTACAAGGCTTGGCTTTGTATTCTTAAAAGTGAGAAGTGCTCATTAATTGTAATTTAATATTTAAGGGTGTCCCTTTAATAACATAGTGCTTTAGAAGCTGTGTAAAAGCAGAGATATATGAGAGAAATAGACAAAACCATAGGTCTCAGACTGACATTTGGACAATCGCAATTGAATGAGAATATTGAACACTGGAATTATGTTTGTATTACCAATATCATGAATCTAGCCTTTAAAAAAAGAGCTCTTTTTTGTTATTGTTGTTGTTATATGATAACATTCAAGTTAAAGATGCAAAGAAAGGCCATAGCTTGAGTTAATAGGCCTAAAGTACATTTTGGAAAGCCATCGGCCACGACACAGCTTTGAGAGGAAGAAGTAAGGTTATACATCTACGTGATCATATATGGCACTTAATCAATTGGGATGAGGAATGATTTTTAATACTCAGTAAAATCATCCTAGTATATGAGTAGTAGAACTACTTTCTTTTAGATCTTCAGTTAAGATGATTTAGACAGGGAAATATTGCTGTACCCACTAGGTTATTAATAATCAAACCCAAAATTAATCTGGGTATAAGAAAACCCATCGATTTAAGCATTTAAAAATTTTCTGTTTTTCTTTTTTTTTTTTTCAGAATGCAAGTTTTCATTTATTAAAAAACAAGTCTAGACCATCTGCTTGTGAAGATAATGTTTTGAGAATTTATGTAGCATTATCATTTTAAATCTACAGTAAGAAAGTAATGGAGAAAATCATAACAAGTCCCAGTAACTTAAATGTGTTTAAGATTTCACTTCACATAAACTACCTGTTTATGCTAACTTAGAATTTAAGTGGGAATATGGTTGAAGTCTGTGGGATTGTACTTAATTTGATTCACAATTTATTCATCTCCACTGACACAGATAGCACAGGATTAAAGCTAATTTTATAACATAAACTTCATCTCAGTGCTCATTCATCTCAGTGTTTGTCTTTTTTTTATTATTATTATTATTTAAAGGGCTGATTGCATGGCTAGCTTTTTTTTTTTTTTTCTTTCCAAGTTTTCCAGGTTCCCAATATTTTCTTGTCCTTAAAAATAAGCTTTAAATTTGCAGAGCTTAAATTCATTTCCATATTTAAATAATGTTAAATCCAATCTAACTAGACATACTGCACAGACTATGTTTTGTAAACTTTACTATATAGACTCACAATTGTAATATGAAAGTCAGTTTGAGTTAAAAATAAACTTTAATGCTGTAAGAGGGGGGGGGGGGAAAGAACTAAGACACTTCCAATGAATATTATCTCTACCTTTAGGATAAGAATGAAATTGAACTCCTATTTGATTCCCTCATGAGGAATAGAGGAGTTTGATGCACTGTGGCCAAAAGATAGATAACTGTATTAATGGAAATCTAATCTGTGCTCAGAGACTTTGCATGCTGGCTGTGAATGTAAAATATTCATAACACAATAGACTGTTATACTGTCAAAAGCTGAAGTTCAGCCAATTTTACCAGGAAGAGTTGACATTTTGCTGTATTCTTCATTCTAAGGAACAGGAAAACGGTTCTTCCACTTTCAAATTTTGTCGTTGTAGCTATTTAGATATATCATAAGTCTAGAATTGGAAAGCATTTGTCTACAGAGCCACTTAGAGACAGTTAACTCAAGACGAGAGGAGTAACAAATACATAGGATTGGCCAGGGGCTTTCAGTAGCACTGTGCGAGGACAAGCAGTGGCATCACCTACTTCTGGATTGCCTTGCTTGCTATGTTCCAGGGCATGGCCATGACAGGATCTGAGCAGGAAGCTGATTCAGGTGAAAAATACCCTTTTTTGCTGTTGTGGTAGCTAGGCCAGTGAAGCAGAAGGGGCAGCATAAGACTAGGGCTGAGGGAACTCCTACTTGCCACCAAGCACCAGCCTGGGACACAATCCTCCATCAGGAAGGTGGAAACGATTTTTGGGCCACTGCTGATTTGCTTTCTTCTCACTCAGGTGCATGCCATTCTGAACTGGCTTCAGTCATGCTCCGTTCATATGGAGGCCCATGAGGAAGCAAAACTGGGGCTTGAAAGGCGAAGCATCATCATTTATTAGACTAGATGACAAAGCTAGGAAAAAAAAGAAGAAAAAAAAAGTCTGGTTTTAGACATATGAACCCCTTTTCAGCTTTGAAATATATTTTGCACCCCTTGAACAGAATATGGTAGCAATTGCTTTCAAACCAATTTTACTTTATTATGTTAAAGGATTCAGATGATTGAAGGGAAAAGTCTAGTTGTACCTGCAAGGTGCAGGACATTAGCCTTGTGGGACAGAAAGACAAGCAGTTATCACCCACAAAGGCCTAAGGAGTGCAGAAAACTGCAACATAATAAACTGATTCTACCAGATATGGCAGATAGATGCAGATAAAGAAGATTTAACAGGAAGAGGGACTTAAAGATCCTGATTAAGCCATTTAAATTGTCTTAGGATTGGACATTCAGTGCTGCATCACTTAAGCATTTATGGGGTAGAGCAATGAACCACACCAGGGAAATGACAAACAACCTGAAAAATAACCCAGGAAAAACAAATAGACAACAAAATAGTAATGGGTTATTTCGCCACGTGATGAGTTCTTGGTTGCTGAATAGCCATATAAATACTTGCACAGAGTAATGCAGGGAGTGACAACTGCTTAAGCCGCTGTTGCTGAATAGACACAGCAATCATTGGTGAGTATGACTGCATTGCAAATGTAAATATTTGCAATATTAGGATAGCTGTGATCAACTACCCTCTCACTTAAGGAAGTTATGACTAAGATTATGTATGACAGTGAAAAGGGACTACTAATATATATATGTCTTAACTGCAAGTGCAGCTGCTAACTGAACTTTACAAAGTGGAAATACAAGTTTAATAACCCGTCTTAAACTGAGGATCAGTAAATGGTAGATTGGTTATCATGTCCAGTTTTATGTCATTAGCACCATTATTTACCATCAGGAATAGGATAACTGCAAATACACCTAACAGTGGTATCACTTACAGTGTCAGACAGTTATTTGCTCTAAATTGCTTACTGAAGTGTATGATTTAATCAGAACATGTATTTTCTCTGTTTTATACATACTTCATGATACAGCAGCATTCATTGGCGTTGCTGTATACTTCATCACCACCTTGAGAGGTACAGTTACTGTCAGCTTAGATTAGCTCAGCCAAGCGCAGAGTCTCAGAGGGAAGGTAGTTCTGTAAACCACAGGGACTGGAAGCCCAAAGACCAAACTTGCTGTAGTGATTTGAGGCAACACTTGGTGACCTTACCTTTCTCTGCCAGCTGCCATCTCCCCCTCTGTAACAGCAGAACCAGATAGCAATGGGTGTGGATGCCCCGGGTGCATCTCCTTCTGCCTCCTTTTACCTCACCCTGGCTGTTCAGCACAGCACAGCACATTTGATCCTTTAAATTGATAAACTAAGCTGTGACCCAGGGAATGATCACACATCTTGTTTTGTCACTTCTCAAGTGCTGCAGCTGCTGGGACAAGGTCCTGAACTACTGTAGCTGCACTAGACAGAACCTGTCAGTTAAATTATTAAGTGAAGTTTCTCTGTTAGCAGACCTCAGCTGTGACCCTGGATAAGTCTTTTAACACACATTTTTCTAACACTAACACATGTAAGTGATTTTTCACCTCTAATTAGTTACAGGATTAAGACCAAAGCTCCAAAAGATTGTAATTTCTTACCTGAAAAGTGATATCATCTATTTCAATTGCATGTAGGCTGAGTAAGTAGTGTTAGTGTTGTATATTTTATAGTATCTTTGAGATAGCATTCGTGCCTCTCTCTCTACCCTCTTTGCAAGTAGCGTGTCTCTTTAGATATAGTGTGGAACATACGGGATATGTTGAAGGTACGTGATCGAAGAGAGAACTAAAATTCAGTATTAAAGAGGTGAGGCTGAGGTTAGTTTGTAGCCACAGAAATAAGTAAAAGTAGAGCACACAGCAAGAAGGGAGGCGTGTGGGAGGAATGTGGGATCTAGGGCAGATGGCATACCCAAGTGCCAAGCCTTTTGAAAAGGATCTCATTTTGTGTCCTCTGTGCCTCTGTAAAGATCCAGAGATGATCCTGAAAGCAGACACACCCCTGTCACCCGCCCTGTGGCGGCACCACCACTTCTCCATTTGCCCACAGTGCAATGTTTGCACGCTGCTTCAGACTGCACAAAGACGTAGACAAGGCCGTGACAGCCAGGTCACAAGACACTAATGGGCCATCGTGTTGATCTCTAACCTGACACCAGCAAGTTTAACAAGGTCAAACAGCAAGGTGGTGCAGTAACATGTCCTCCCTTTTGACTGACAGTCAAATATATACAGCCTTGGTCTCACTAGGAAGCCGCCATGGCTAGGCAGCTGATCTGTGAAACTTTCCAAAATGGCTACCAGAAATCTGACAGGATGCTCACAAACTGATCCCGTAGCCATGGAGATCCACAATTCTTCTGATCTAAAATTTTAGAAGCCTGAGTCTCTTGTTCTCCTAAACAATCCTAGCAGACAAAATCTTCAGCACATTTTCAAAAGTCCAGTTTCCAGAGGTGACTGAAGGGACCTCCTCAGGTAAATATTACAGTCCCAGGCAGGGCTATGAGAGGTTTTCTGTCTTTGTAGGATTACTTCGCTTCAGCCGTAGAAGGAAGGAGATGCTTTTTAGGGCTCTGTTTTTAACACTTTCCGACTTATATTCATTGCCATAAAATATGAATGCATAAAGTTATCAGCCTAGAGCTATTGGCTTCCCTATAGATTTGAGAAACGAGAAACACAGAGAATCTATGATTCCAGGCTTTGGAATAACTAAATACCCATCTCTTTTTTTCAGGAATTACGAAGGGGAAAATTAAAAAAAAAAAAAGGCAGCTCCATAAATTCACAGATCACTCAAAGCTCCAGGCCTGGCATTTGGATCTGCATAAGACATGGTTGGTTATGAAAAAGCCACTGCCATCAGCAGCAACCCAATGGCTCTTGATTTTGGGAAGATGGCTTCTTTGAACATTTTAAAGAATCCTTTTGTCCATCCTCCCAACAACATCCTTCAATAATCTGGTGGATTGCAGCACATAAGGGTTGATTTTATTTTAAGCATAAGGTTTCACAGATGAACCTGGCTTGTAAGACTGCTTTTTGTCAACTCAGTGATCGCAAGTAATTGCATGGAATTAATCACTTCTATTGTCACTTGGAAATCAAGAATAAAAGTGCTAATATCTGGAAGCTGGAGAGAGAGCATATGCGTTATCTATTAAGAAAGACAGATAATATGTACTGGGAAGAGAAAAGATCTGTGAGGTAACTGTTAGAAGAAGAATTAGAATGAAACCTAAATGAGAGGATTTCAAAATAGAACAAAACAAAGAACAGAAGTGAGAAAATAGTCAAATTCTTGAAAACAGAAAGCAGAAGCATCAGAAAACAAAAGGATGAAAGAAAAACTGAATACAGATAATCAGATAGAAAAGTTGTATTTGTTAGCATGATATAAAAGGAGCTTTAAGTTTTCGGAAAAAAAAAAAAAAAAAAAAGTGATCCAAAATGTCAGCAGACCTAAATGGCTAATCAAAAAATCCCAGTCTTGAGGCACATATTCATACTCAAATCCCAGCCATGAAGCATATATATGTATGCTTAGCTTTACCTCACACAAGTAACACCAGTGAGTTCAGCAGTAAGCCAGCTCCACCAGTGTAAATCACACTTCTCCCTCTTTCCACCCCCAGTTTCAGCAAATGCAGCCACAGTAAAGACTAGAGAAAAAAAAAAAAAAAAAAAAAAAAAGACAAGAAGACAGAACTCAAATGCAATTTCCAATTCAGATAAAACATCAGACTGTTAAAAACACTAAAAGAAAATACTTTTCCTTTATATTTCAAATGTGGTTCCAAATGTACCTGAAAGGTAAAATGGGGGAAGCTAATATACTGTTACCCAGTTTTAAATGTTTTTATTTTAAAATGTAGGCTGTTAGTATTTTAAGACATCTTGGTGCCCTGCAACAAGCAACCTAATTGCTAATTGAAATACTGTGTTCTGCAAAATTATTTTTCTTAAGGACTTCGCTGATTTTTGTTATTTTCTAGAATAACTAAATCTCTTTAACAGATTCTACAAGTAGTGGTAATAAATCAGTTTAATAAACTTGACCAAAGAAGCAAAGTGAATTTTATGTTTCAACATAACTGATTAAAATCCAGAATACACTCTGGAAGAGCACGTTGTTTACCACTGGTATTTATTCAGTGTTTTTTTGGGCTTTCTTTCATTCAGATGTGCTCTGGACGTTACCCAAGCATGAGGCTGCCAACAGTGGGTTCAGCCAGGCTCCTCACTGCTCCGTCACCCCTCCTGCTTCAGCCCGTGCAGGGTGGGCTGCCTCACCACCTGGGCTTCATGCGCTTCCTTCCCACCCTCAGCCTGTAAGCCAGAGCCTCCCTGTAAAGGCACAGCCCTCCTCCCTCCCCACCTACCCAACCAATTCTCTCCTGTCGTGCCTCAGACTTTCTCTAACTTTGGTTCAGAGGTGGCTTTGGCCTCCCAGGCGCCTGGCAGACTAGGCCCAATGTGCCTCCTGCTGTGGGTGATGAGCTTACACCAGCCCTTTGCCCCTGAAGGGTTTCAGCTAGCTGTCTTGCACAGGGAAGTGCTCTGTCCCCAGCTGCACCAGCAAAAGTTTCCATTGTGGTGCCCGTCACATCGGCTCCCAGTTCCAACCTGGAGGACTCTTTGTGTAGGTGGATGTGTAGGGGAGGAGGAAGGCATGGCAGAAGGAGGAGTATCTTCAGTGTTACACAGGTTTCACCTCTGTGTATCCAAGTGGGCTTCTGTGGATGTTACAGCAAAAAAGGTG
The DNA here is from genome assembly GCF_047663525.1 of Anas platyrhynchos. Taxonomy (NCBI): domain Eukaryota; kingdom Metazoa; phylum Chordata; class Aves; order Anseriformes; family Anatidae; genus Anas; species Anas platyrhynchos. The sequence continues at coordinate 30,856,480 of NC_092589.1, read as the reverse complement.
AAAAGGGAACGAGGACCCATGTCCATTCGCTTCACTCTCTGGCTGTCAGTTTGGGATTTATCTGGGGTAGGGCTCTCCAAAGCAGCCCATGCTCACTTGGAAGCAGGCTGAGATCTTCACCTCATTGCAAGGGGGCTGCCACACACTGCGATCCACTGCAGGTACACAACAGGTGCAAGCCAGGCATCTCAACATCCCAGCAAAGTGGAATTCTATACAAGTGTGATAAACCTAACGTATTTGGAGTATACGAAACTACTTAAAATACAAATGGGGGAGGGAATATAGAGTAAGTTATAAACTAGTAGGGAAGAAATACATATTAAAAAAAAAAAAAGGGAAATGTGAAAGAACAAAAGGAAATGTTACCAGAAACATCTCCTGGTAATAAAAGTTGTTCAAATAAACAATAGACCAAATTCCCTACATCTGGTTTCTGATTTATTGCTGGTTGCTAAAGCATAGCATTAAGCGCAAACTCTGGTATTGTCCAGCCTATGAACTTGAACTAGGATTGCTAGATCTAGTTACTATGGAGTTAAAAAAACCTGTTGGCTTTTTAGATGAGTCCAGATTCTCCCTACCATGAGAGAGAAGAAACAGAGGATAAAGGAAAAAAAGTTGGCTTTAAGCATTCATTTAAAGATTTGCCATCTGAACACTGGGCATTTGTATCATTTAAAGCTGATCAGTTATAACATTAATTATTTTCTCCTGTAATAGCTTCAAGTCTTTAGTGTTTTGTTTTGGCTTGTAACTTTTAATTGCCTTTTATGCGCCAGTGCATTAGAATTTCAGAGTGCTGTCCATAGCTAGAGTATTTGAGCCTTTTCGATGTGAAATACATTGGCAATAAAAAAATAATCTTCTGGATTCTTTGTGGGCATTCAGATACATCTCTGTTTTGAAAGTGCAAGAGCTATACTTGGAGCATATGTGTCTTTTTCTTGCCTTTTTAACTATACTTTTAGTTTTAAGTTTTTGAGTTTGTAAATGTTATGATAGACAAGCAGGGTATTGTCACTTAGCAACAAGCTCTTATTTTATTACAGAAACACTGTCCTACATATGACAATAGGATTGCTAAGGCAGTTCCTTGTTATGACCAGCATGCTGTGCTCACCTCGCTTCTTATTTATTTGGTTTTATTTGTTTTAATGCTTCCTGTTGGTGATCTCTTACTTTGCTAGTAAGCGGAGAGGGAAGGCACAGGAGAAACAAGTACAGATGCCTTATCTCATAGAGGAATTGCCAGGCGGTTCTTTTTTCTTTTGCATGAAAAGAGCTCATAAAATCCAGAATCTCATTTAGGCCCTGACCCCGTAATGAACTCAGCAGAGTCACGGGGCCCCGGGACATAGGAAAAGCCCTAAGATAAAGAGCCTCGGATTGTAAATACCGATAATCAGGGTGCTGCATGAAACACATAGGCCTGATGTTATTTTTAAAACTGCTTTGTTTTATGATTGGTATCAGAAAAAAAAATTAACTGGAGAGTTTAGGAGCTCATTAACTATGGGATTAGCAACTTCACAGGACAAAGCTGCAGGAAAACTCTTTATGGCACCCTTCTCCCTGGCCTGCAGGGTGCTGTTTCTTTAAAGTAGCATGAGCTGATGGGAACCTGTGGGTTATAACACCTGCTGGAAGGGCTGCCTGCCTTCTGGCAGTGCGCTCCTAGGAGTGGCCCTAGACTATGGATGTGGAGCACCAAGGTTAAGTGACAGTGCTTTTGTTCTGGCGGGGCTGCGGCGATGTACGAGTGCTCTTTGGTCTGACAGAGGTAGCAGGGGGCTTGCTGCGGCTTCGAATGCTTTCCTAGGAAATTACCTGTAGCCATTTGGTAGCAGGCAATCTGTTGCTTTTATGGAGAGTTTCTGTTGCTGCTAGTCTGTCATGTGAAATAATGCTGGTTTTCCTCCTCCTAAAAATAAAGATAGAGCAGGTTTGCTCCAGCAGAGTAGGTTAAACAGTCTATGAAAAGTTGTCCTGATACAAAATGGCTTTCTTTCCAAGTAGCATTCTTCACTGAGGTAAACTTAATTGGATAGAGAGTAATTTCCTTTAAAAAAAAAAAAACAACTCTCATTTCTTTATCCTTTTTGACTTAAAGATGATACAGTATATAAATTCTTAAAATTACATGCCACTAATGGTTGTGCTTTGCTTGCTCATACATAGTTAGGTATTTCTGTAGCTTCCTGAGCCAATGTATGTATGATTGGAGGAGAGAGGGCAGAAAAAAGAAGTCTCTGTTTTCTTTTTTTCAGCAGTAATGCTGAAGTATTTTTCCTATTCTTTTGTGCTGGCTTATTCTGGGCCTTAATGGAGATGTAGCTAGGTTTTAGGATGCTGCTTCCAAAGGTAAGAGTGAAAAGATGTGAGACCAAGACTGTGAGGGGGAAGCAATTTTGTACTTTCCATGTGTTTTTCTGATGCTTTTTACCTCAGTGGACCTTACCATTTTGTAGCAACAGCCTTGTGGGACTGTCAAAGAAGTGCCTGGACAGGGAAAACTTGACATCTAGCTATTCTTTTTACTTTATTTTGTTTTTGCCTTCCCCACCCCAAATATACTAGATATGTTTCCTATATAGGAATCAGTCCTGGGGAGAACTTGGAGGGACTGCCTCTAACATTATGTATGCCTTCTGAGGCTGTGGCACTTACAGGAAAGAAACCAACAGCTTCAGGAAGAATAAAATCAAGCTTCCTGTTGTTGGCATATGTAAATCAATGAATGTGCAGTGCTTCAGCCCTGTGGCAAGCCCACACTACAAAAACGGCCATCTTGAAAGCATGCTAGCAGGGGATAGTGAATATTCAAAATTAGCTTGCTTACTCAGAATTGCCTATTGCAGATTTAATGTATGGGGTTGGACCATGGTAGTAACTTTTGTTAGCATACAATATTTTTTAATCTATAGGGTTTTCATGTTGGTTTGTTTAGCAAGACCTTACCCAATCTGTGAAAAGAATTTTTTGAACTGGTTCTTTTTTTTTTTTTTTTTTTTTTTTTTTTTTTTTTTTTTTTTTTTTTTGTCCGAAGCATCAGAAGATGTGAAAAAGAAACGTGTATTCAAAGAGTGAAATGATGATAGAAGTGTAGAATGCAGTGTGTGTACTGTAGAGCAGGCAAAACGTAAGGGAAGGAAAACCCAAGAAGATAGTCACTGGGACATCAAATGTGGCTTTTTTCCTGTTTAAAACATAAATATTAAAAGGTTGATCAAAGAAGTTGCATTAGGCAAGAGCTGGTCTGTTGGCTGCCTGTTGAATTGCCCCACTTAGTTTGTGCCTGTGAGATCCTGTAGTTCTATGCAAATGTATTGACCGTGTATTTCTTCAGGTACACTGGAGCTGGCACTGAAGCCTGCTTTGGATTGTCTTAATAGTCCCTTAGAGAAAATTTTTGTTACTCTCTTGAAATAGTTGTTTCACACAGTCAGGAAAACATTTGGAAGTTGGTTCACTATGCTACCTCCTCTTTCACAGTCTGCCCTCTATTCAGAGGGGTTTAGTTAATATAACTTTCCCAAGCTCATAGCCCTGTTCTAGTGTATGTCTATATCTGGTAGGTGTCTCATCTTTCTGAGCTGCGTATTTGATGAATTAGATTGTATGTAACACCTGGTATGTACGCGACCAGTAAGCTTCCAAATGACCCAGAAGAAAGCCAAAATGATTCCTGTTCTTGATGTTGGAGGATACAGCCTTTTCTCCAAGGCCGGGCTTAGAAGTGGTATGAGCATCTGAATGCTCGGAGTTGAAAAACTATTCATCAGACTCCTGGTGTTTTGTTGTTTCTCTTTTTTTAACCAAGTGAAACTACTTCTTGAAAATGGGCAAAGGGGGATTCTTGTCTCTACCGGGTCACTGGGTTCTTGAACTTTGAAGGGTGACAGACATGGGCTTGGGTTAACTTGAGTGATGAAAATGCATCTGCTTTAGTCATTGTGAAGTGCTCCTGCTGACACTGAAGGGGAGGGAGTGCTTCCTCGTTATTTGTCACAAATGTACCCTTATTCCTTGTTTCACATCACTACTTCTCTTCCATTTTCAACCTTTTTGCTTCTTGCTAATTGCTGCTTTAGGGGATGAGTGTGGAAAGCTAGCATATGTGGAAGGACTGCTGAGGGACCGAGGGTCAACTGGTGGTCCCAACGTAACTTTGACACACTTTGTGCTGCTTGGTGGGATTGCTGAAGTATTACATCAACAAACCCTCATCTAAATGTAGTGTGGGAAAAACAAAATAATATCAGTAACTTAAAAAGGAGCTGTATATTGAATATAACACAGCCACCTGGAGGCCCAAAGGGTGCGATGGCAGGAAAGGAAGCACTGCGCAGAACTGTAATAGGAGAAAGGTGCTACCAAGGAGTAACTGGCTAACCAAGCCAGTGCCAGAAGCCAGGAGTTTAGTCCCCTGAACACTGTCAGTTCTGCTTGTAATCGGGCACTAAACATCCTTAGGGCTGAGATAAGGATCTAGTTCTCGTACAGTTAATAGTCCTTATTATGGCAAATGGCCTTCTTGTTTCTGAGATGAATTGGCCCTCATTGGGTATTAAAATATCATGAAGAGATTATAGATAGCACAAGGCGAGATTGGTCTAGTTCTGCAGCCTGTCTGGTGAGCAGTAGTGCATGTCACAGGAAGGGGAGAACAATGCAAGCCTCCAGTGATGCCAGTCCAAAGCCGACTCCCAGCCTCCTGGTAGTCTCAATCTATTGGCTCTGTTTATATAGATACGTAAGTTGTTTTTGGCTGACAAATCATCAGAACTGATTCTTTGTCATGCAACCTTGCTTGTGACAAATTAGTACTTAAAAAATGTCTGAAAAGTTCTGACTGGCTTTAATAATGATTAATGAGGATTTCATGAGAAGAGATGAAAAGAGAGAAAGAAAAAGACTTGCTCCACATGCTCCCTGCTATCATAAAAGGCAGCAGAGTATTGCAAGAATATTCTCTTTAAAAGTAATGGTGTGTTGAATGTTGAACTCTGAAGGCGGTGTTAATTGAGGGTAGATGGGTTGAGGACGTGGAGAAAAGACCATGAGCGCATTGTAATGGTCAGAAGTAGGGTAAGGCATGAAAAGGGCAGGCAAGGCCATAAGAGAGCAAAACTAGGCAAAGAAAAACATCTGGGTCCTCCTGCAATACTGAAGGCCGAAGAAAAGGCAATTTTAATAGAAGAATATTTGTGTTTGTCACCATTAATGTTACGTTTTTCATGTGGCCATCATTATCATGCAGGTAATATCTTTGCAAGTTACAGCTGAAGTGTTTTCCTCTGGAACTTTGTTTCAGAAGTTTGCATTACCAAACACTGTTGTGTTTTTTTTTTTTTTTTTTGATGTGGCTGGTATCTGCATGATACAGGAAATGCTGGGTTAAAGGATTTACCCTCTGAAATGAGTGTACAACAATGAGGAGATTGTACCCTCTTAACTTTTTTCTTCCTTTAGAGTATGAATAGGGAAGATATGAACTCCTGAAACACAGGACTCCAAGAGGGCAAGTGAGATATCTTACAGAAATGTTCCCAGAGACAAATGTGTAAGAAATATATTTAATTTAAAGAGCAAAAAGCCTTAATTTTCATTTTACACCAAGAAGCAGTTATAATATTACTCATCCATTTCAGTTTTGTATTTATTTTATGTACTTTATATACTTAGCTTTATAAGAAGTGTTGTTCTTAGAACAATTAAATCACCTGGCGTCTGAAAAACGAACTGAGATTTCTCACTTTTATAATAATGGATAGCAACATACTGTAGTCAGAAAGCATGCTTCTGCTACACTTATGAATATCTGTTTGATAGCGTGCGGTTAGATAGTACCTTTACTATTATGGTGTGAATTAATCTCCTTTAAAAAAAAAAGTTTGGCTGCCTTTGTGGTTTAATAAAGAGAGAGCTTTTAACATCTTCAAAAACAACAATAACATCACTACTTTTCAGGCTGGTAGCACTACATTTCTGGGGGTAAAAAATATTATTCTTAGTTTATGTACTTGAACCTTCATATAGAGGCCTGAATGCTTTAGGATAAGTAAGCTCGCTCTCAATGTGCCTCAAAGCTGTTAGCTGTTTTGTTTCTCCATGGTAACGGGAGTGTAAAGCAGTATGAGTGTGTTCCTGAAGTAGGCAGACATGACATTGGTTAGGAATGGGATTACATGTGAGGATTCCAGCTCTCAGATGAGTCTGATTGAGGCCATTTTTTCCAACAGAGGTGCTGTGAACGTGTGCAGATGTGCTAATTTCAGGCATGACTCAGGGATCCAAAACTGGTTTAAAAGAATCTACCCCCCGCCCCCAGAAAGTTTGCTATGGTGAGGGGGATTATCAGCTTAGTTCAAGGAAGCTCTTCTAGAAACATGGCTCAACATGTGATCCGTGCCAGATCAAGGTTTCAATGTAGGGCTCGGAGATTGAGATAAAATGTCATAAAGACTTAGTGTTGTATGTTCTGTGTAAAATTTTTACATCTATAAAACAAACATACAGGTTGGACGGGCAGATGGCATCTAAATTAATGCAGTTTTGGACAAGCTTTGGCTATAAGTCATCTTGCAATATTAACGAGATAAACCCTGGTTATGTTCCCACCTTGGCAGAACAGCAGTATCAATAGTACCTCAGCAGACTAGTTTAGATAGCTCTTTTGTGAAGAAAGGTAATGACTTGTATCTGTGGGGCTAGACTGACCTTTTTGTGGTACTCGTGCACTCTTACCCTTTTCTTTCTCTACTTAGATGACTCTGAGCTAGTAGATTGAGATAAAATCACCAGCTTGCATTCATACTAAGGGAAAATTTCATAATCTGGACATACTGCATGAGGGAACTCTTCCTGTCTCTGTTCCAGCAAGACTCTGTGTAGTGATGGGTTGAGCTAACCTCGCAAAGTGAGTCAGGTTTCCTCCAAAGGCATCCAGCCTGACTGAAGGCAGAGCAGTGTGTGTGTGTAGAAGAGCACTTACCTTTAAACAGAGACTTCCTCGTCTCTCCTCCCTTCCGCTGGCTGCAGGTAAATGTGATTTGTTCTGGTTCAGAAGGGCACGTGACCTGTTCCTATACAAGGCAGCTCCACACCTTCAGTAGGACTTTATACTTATCTGTTAGTTGCTTGGCCTGCTTTTTTTTGTGTGTTTTTAAACTTATGTGAGTGAAAGTCAGCTTTTTGTTCAGGTTCCCTAAAGCAGCAGAGTTGTCTCTCAGTGGTGCCTTTCTGCTCATCTCCAGTGCTCTGTAGTGTTTCTTTTCGAGTAACTTTTGGCGAAAGTGTAAAAATTCAACCGCTGGACAACTTCGATTGGGCCCAGAAGGCCCAAAGCGGAGGGACAGCCGGGAGAAGCCGAGCAGTGTGGCTGCAGTCGGTTCTCTGATCAGCGCTGCGCTGCCTGGCGCTTCCCGTGTGGCGGCGAGTTAAGGCGCTGGAAATACCTTTGTATTAGGTATTTGTATAGGCTTAGATCCGTGCGTGCCTCCTGCCCTTATGCAACCGCCTGAACGAGCGCCGCTCCCCGCTGTAACCGGGCTGGGGGCTGTGTGGGGGGGGGGCAACATGGCGCGGCTGCGCGCGGGCGGGTAATTACGGTAGGGGCGCGCGCGCGGGCGGCCGTTACGGTAGCGGGGTAGGGGGAGGGGAGGGAGGAGAGGGAGGGGGGGGAGGCAGGGCCGACGTGCGCGGGGGCGGGGCGGGCAGTGCTGCGTGCTCGGCCCCGCGAGGCGCGTCTCCCTCGCGAGCTCGGTGAAAGGATTTGGCGCCAGGCGGGTCCGCTCTGCAGCTGCCGCAGCCGCACGCAGCAGCCCAGCCGCGCCACCCACCCACCGCCGCCGCCGCCCGCCGCCGGGGCCTCGGCTCCCAGCCGCTGCTGCAGCCGCCGCCAGCCCCAGCCCCAGCCCGAGCCCGCCTGCCCGAGCCCAGAGCCGCCCGCGCGCCGCCCAGGGACCGAGCCGCCGCCGCCGCCGCCATGAGCTGCTCGCCCGTGAACGTGAAGAAGCTGAAGGTGTCGGAGCTGAAGGAGGAGCTGAAAAAGCGGCGCCTCTCCGACAAGGGCCTCAAGGCCGACCTGATGGAGCGGCTCCAGGCCGCGCTGGACCAGGAGGAGGCCGGCGGGGGAGGCCCCGCCAGCAGCGCGGCCGAGCCTGGCAACGGCAGCATGGAGGGGGAGGCGGCCGAGAGCGGCGGCGGCGCCGCGCAGCTCCGCCAGGCGGGAGGCCCCGACCAGGCCGCGGCCTCCGCGGCGGAGGACGACGACGAGGAAGGGCTGGAGGCGGCCGATGGCGACGCCATGGAGCTGGGCGAGGAGAACGGCGAGCGGGCGGGGGCCGGGGGCGGCCCGATGGAGGAGGAGGCGGGCGGCGAGGAGGAGGAAGAGGAGGAGGAGGAGGACGAGAACGGCGACGACCAGGGCTTCCAGGAGGGCGAGGACGAGCTGGCCGACGACGAGGAGGCCGCGGCCGGCGACGCCAACGGGCACGGCGAGCAGCAGCCGCAGCAGGCGCAGCCCCAGCAGCAGCCCCAGCAGCAGCCCCCGCCGCTCCTCCCGCCGCGCGGCGCCGCCAAGGAGCCCGCGGCCAAGAGCGGCGCTGCCGGCGCCTCGGGCCCCCCAGCGGCGGGCGCGGCGGGCCCCGCCAAGCAGCAGCAGCAGAAGAAAGCGGAAGGCGGCGGCGGCGGCGGCCGCCCGGGGGCTCAGGGCGCCGGGGGTGAGTGCGTGTGGGTGAGGGGGGGGCGGCCGTTAACCCCCCCGCCTCACGGGATGGGGGGGGAGGGGGCGGCTTCCGGGGCGCGCGAGGCGGGCGCGTGGTGCCCCCCCCCCTTAGCCCGCGGGGGGGGGGTCCTGGAGGGGCCGTTGGGAGGGGGCGGAGCCTGAGGGGATGGAGGGGGGGAGGGGAGGCGGCGGGGCCGCTGGGGCGCGCTGTATTGTGCCGCTCGGCGGCCTGACGTCACTTCCGGCCGGGGCGCCGCACGGGATGGCGGCGGGGAGGCCGGGTACAATGGGGGCGGGAGGAGGGGAGGGGGGGGAGGCCCCGCGCGCGCGGGGCTCGCGCCCTGCCCCCGCCCGCCGGGAGGAGGCGCGCGCGGGCACGATGGCGCCGCGGGGGGGGGGGCGGGGGAGGAGGGAGGGGGGGGAGGGAGCGGCCTCCTGTGCGCGCGCCCGGCGGCGGGCACGGCACCGGGGGGGGGAGGGAAGGGGGGGGGGCGCCTCCCGCGGCTTTGTCCCCCTGAGAGGGGCCCGGTGTGTGCCTGCCTGACGCCGCGCGTCCCCGCAGGAGAGGGCAAGGCGGAGCAGAAGCCCGGGGAGAAGAAGAGGGGCGTGAAGAGGCCGCGGGAGGACCATGGGCGCGGGTACTTCGAGTACATCGAGGAGAACAAGTACAGCAGGTAACGGGAGGGGCTGGGGGGCCGGGGGGGGCAACCCGCGCTCACCCGACAGAAACCCGCCTCCTCTAACCTTCCTTCCCTTTGTTCAGGGCCAAGTCCCCTCAGCCACCTGTGGAAGAGGAGGATGAGCATTTCGACGACACGGTCGTTTGTCTTGATACTTGTGAGTAGCCGCGCTTCCCTTCCGTCCGCAGAGATCAGGGTTAGGCTTGCAGTCTTAAAACTGCACTTTGTGAAACGCAGGGCATATGTATTCAACTTGAATTGCCAGGTAACATAGACACATGTTTTCACCGCTTCTCAGCATCCAAAACAACAAAAGGACACATGGGTCTTCATAGTAACAGCAGTAAGTTGAGGTTTCTCCACAAAACCTGTGGCATCATAAAATTTCCTAAAGAAATCTTGACTGGAACACCAATCTAGCCTATAAACTAAGTTGGTTGAGTGTAGAGTGAGCGTAGATAACACTCAAAACAGTGTGAGAAGCATTCTCTGGCATGTGAAATACTCGCTTCAGGAAGTCAAAGAACCAGTGATGCATAGTTAGAGTAGTAAAATTTGTAGAGGAAGCTTCCTGCATAGTTTGCTGAGGCCCTGCTTATTTCTCAGCAATAAATAAACACTTATTTTTATTCTTTCTGATAAATCTAATCAAATGACTTAGGCCTTGGGAATAAAAAAGACCGTTTTTGCAATCCAAGTGTTGAGACTGGTGTAGAAGTGATCTGTTTAAATGGGTGCCAGAGAGAATTGGTCCAGAGAATACAGATGGACAAAAAGATACCAGTAAGAGGGTTTTAAGGCAGTATATCGCGATAGTAGCAACATTAACAGTCTGTGACCAGGATAAACATTTGTATTTTTGAGGGTAAGTATAAGGAACTATTACAGAATTAAACCCAGGTAATGTGCTAACTCATCGGCTTAAAATGCTGTGAAAGAGAACCTCTAAGCTTTGGCTTTATTTGGCATGGCATGTTTCCTAGTAGTTTTTTTCCTCCTGAGAAATTCAAGGATGCATGAGTTTACAGCCACGTATATGCCAGCCTTGACATTCTGTTAACTAAATTTCAACCTTCAAGATGCAGACTTGGTGAGTAGCAATCTCTGTGGGAGTTCCTAATTCTCCCAATAATTGACTAGTAGCTACTTCTGATTATTAGATTATTATTCCTAGCAGAAAACTTTGTTACTGGATGAACTGTATTTTAAAAGCGTTGACAGGTTGTCTGGAGCGCAGAATCAACCACGTCTTCAAGACTGAATTGTGTAGCAGTTTGGCTCCCTTCTACTGGACTGTAACAGGCCAGATATAAGAGATTTACTGCTCTCAAGTGCTTTTTTTTACCTGTCACATAAGAAGGCTATTACTTGATTCCCATTTGCTGCTCTAAAATTAACCTACAGAGAGAGGTTTCTACTGTATATTCCTTTTGTTTGGTTTTCATGCAACAAATTAGTGCTACAAAACACAAAAACGTATTAATGAGAACACTTGAGTCACAAACACGGTAGCTGTAACCAGAGATGGCTTCATGCAAACAAAACAAGATCTTGTGCATGAGAATTACCAGTAATACCGGGAAGACTGCATTTTAGTGCATGTGCTTGGACACCATGCAGATACTAGGGCAGAAGATAGTCTCTGCTTCCTGATTTTACACTTTTCTTATAAATATCAAATAGGTTTGGAGTTCATTCTGTGGATTCCTTGCTCTATGGCATTCAAGGCCATGTCCCACACCTCATGTGACTGTTCTGCACTGTCACTTTTTGAAAGCTACTAGGACATGAGCAACTTGGTGGTGCTCCAGCTTTGAAGATGCACATATAACAAAGGTTCTGTGTAAGGTTCCTGGGGTTCTTTTAGAATGATGGGTGAATTCATATTGCAGATCACACTTCCTGAGTGAAACGTTCTCTTACCACATTCTGCATGCTTAACCTATTGGCACTTGATTGAACTGACTTTATTCTAATTGACTTAATCTAATTGGACTTGCTAAAGGACTGTATTCACCAAAGATGGTGCTGCTTTCAGTACTTTAAAGAAAAATACTTGTGTTTGTACTTACCTACATAGCTGCCCTTAGGTTTGGGTATGAGGGATAAGACTTGACAAAACCGTGCCTAGCAAACCACTCAAGGAGCAAAGACAAAACAGTGGGAATTTGGTGACAGAGCATGGTAGTACCTTGAAAATCAAATCTGTTGTTAGTTAGGTTTCCCCGGGGTTTTGGCTGAGCTTCAGGCTGCAGCTTTAGGCGTGTATTCATTTCTTTTCCTGAAAGATGGTGAACAGTTGCCAAATGCCAGCTATTTGTCTTAAAATAAGTGGAGGCTTATACTTGTGAAAGCTGAAATCCCCCTTAATGCATAAAATTTGAGAGTTCTGCTTTATTTTTATTAATAAACTATGATTTTTGTTAACAGATAACTGTGACCTGCATTTTAAAATCTCAAGAGACCGGTTTAGTGCTTCCTCACTGACCATGGAAAGCTTTGCTTTCCTTTGGGCTGGTGGGAGAGCCTCTTACGGAGTTTCTAAAGGCAAAGTCTGCTTTGAGATGAAGGTGAGTTAGACTGATGTTTTGCGGGAGACTGTTTTAAGTAGTTAAATACAATAACACTGTTTATACTTGCCATTCTTTCAGTCCTCTTTTTACTTACTTGGAACTAATTCAGGTGAAGAGAGCTTAAGAGCTTTCTGAAATCGTTCTGTCATGAGTCTGTGAAATGGTTCTCAATAGAAGATGACTTAATTAGCGAAACTGCTTCCTTGTTCAAAGGACTTCCTTTAAAAAAAAAAAAAAGCTGTGCTTGACCCGAATGTGTAACTTCTGGTTTTAGTTTCGAACCAAGAATTTCACTTTGCACTTTATGCATTAGAACTTAGAGACTTAAGACACAAGTCAGAAGTTTGCTTATGTTTTCTGAAGATTACAGAAAACTTGGATTTAACAAAAAAAAAAAAAAAAGGCACCTACAAAGCACCACTTACACCAGGAAGTTGGATAGCTGACCTCCAGAGGTTCCTTCCAACCCAAATGATTCTGGGTTGTGTACACAATGAATGTGAGTATTTAGCTGGGCATTTCAGCTTAGAGAGCAAGAGTTCCCTTCAAGGGTAAGAATGGAAAAGCTTCCAGCCTTGTAATAAACAGATTTCTCCAACCTGGTAAGGGAGGAAAAGCAGGATGCACAAACCTTGATTTGGGTTTTTAGTGATGTTAAAGCCTTGCTTGTGTATGATGTGTGTACACACGCTTACTCTGTTCTCTTCCTCCAGTACTTGCAAACCCAACTGCTACCGTGAGGACGGGGTAGTGATCCCATTCTCTGCGCTATTGCATTGAGAGATTTCTGTGCCTGTTGGTGCTTATAACTTTGGAAGGACAATGAAGTGTAACTGATGTCACTGTCTATTGCCCTGTTCACTTCTAAATAAGCTTGGTTAAGGTTTCACCTTGGTTACCTGACTCAAGTACTCATGGAAACTGGTGGGATAGTGGTCAGTTTTTCCACTCTATTTGGTGAAATCTATTTAAAAAAAAAAAAAGCTTGATTCCAGTTATGTTGTTTGGAAGCTGGCAACTTGCCCAATAGCTCTGTTTGCTGTGGAAAGGGATGAGTGTAATATTTTTCCATATCTATCTAGAAAACTGTTTTCATCTAATACCACACTGTATTGGCAAAGTAATTTACTGTTAATCCCAAAGTTCTGGCCTTTTGTTTTTCTAAATTAGATTAAGAATTTTTTGTAGACTGCAGTTTTAATAGTGTCAAGGATTGAGGTTTTTGGCCGCTAAGAGGGACTGCTATGAGTAAGATCTCCGAAGGTATACATGTTATCTTGCATCTCCATCAGGCAAGAGATGGGAGTATTGAGCAATTGGTTTGTGTTCTCACAGACTTGGCATATCTTACATTTTTGTAGATGTTTATTCAGACTAGGCCAAGATTTAACCAAAGTATAAAGCTTTTGGATGTTTGCATTGTTTCCATTTTATTGGCGTTTTTAAAAAGTACTATGCATTAACTTTCTTAATGAATAATTTAAAAATAGGTTACAGAAAAGATCCCTGTTAAACACCTGTATACAAAAGACATTGACATACATGAAGTGCGAGTTGGCTGGTCACTGAACACAAGCGGAATGTTGCTGGGTAAGACTTAAACATTTGGTTACTTCTCTGTATTGTGTATGTGGTTGAAATCTGTAGTCTTTTTTTTTTTTTTTTTTTTTTTTACCCTTAACTGGATAGGAAAAGCTTAAGTGATCTTAATCGATGTATTCTGAAAAGTGGTCTCAGTTTGGATCGTTCTGAGTGTTGTGGGAGAAAGTTTATTACCAGGACCAAACAAGGTTAAGTATTCAGGCTTATACAGGAGGGTATGATTTGAGTTAATTCTTTCGGTGGTCAAGTGTGGGTTGTGGAGAACCTTCCTGGAGACTTGACAAGGTTAAGCATCTCCTTTTCATGTAATGTCATAAATAGGAAGATGATTTTCTGCTTTTTTAAAAAAAAAAAAAAAAGAAAGATGTATAAGGCTACATGATAACATCATCATTCTTTCAAAGCAAGGGAAGAATTCTCATTTCTAAAAGTAGCTAGAACAATGAACAACTTAATTAGATAAATGGGAACAGATAATTATGGTATTTTAACTAATACCTGCTGCTGAGATATGTCTGTGGGAAGCACATATGAGTAGGGATATTCTCCTAGCAGCAGCTTTCTAGTTACTGAAGTACTTAAGTTCCACCTGAGTTCTTGTGTTTGACATTTGCTGTTAGCTTGTTCCTTGCAGCTTCATTCATCCTCAGCTGTCCCATAGGCTGAATGTCTACTAAACTCCCTTTAAAATGGGGAGGGGTAAGTGCTACTGGAGACTTAATTCAGAAAGCCTTTGTGACCAGCTGCATTACAGGTATACTGGTGCATAAACAGGTCTTCAGAGTTTAAAAATACTTAACTCGTGTCTTTAGTGTTTCAACTTTATGTCAATGTGAATGTGGAACCAGTAGCATAAGGCTCTTAAGGGTGGGGGAAATGCTGCTGTTCAATCTCAAATTGAGTGTGTTGAGTACTTAAATGCAAGAATAAGCTGTAGCTCTTCTGGGGGGTCATAGCTTGTTTTAGCATCAGTTAAAACATCCTGAAAAACAGTTCATTTAAGTAGCTGTAAAGTGACTGCATTTCTAAACAGCTAGGTAAAAATGCATGTTAATAAGTTTAAATTTCTTCTTCAGGTGAAGAAGAGTTTTCTTATGGATATTCTCTAAAAGGAATAAAGACATGCAATTGTGAGACTGAAGACTTTGGTGAGAAGTTTGATGAAAATGATGTGATTGGATGTTTTGCTGTAAGTTTTCTCTTAAATTTTCTCTTGAGGAAAAACATCCTTGCATTTTCAGGCTGCTTTGTGGGAAGCAGTAAATGAAATCCCCAAAAACATGGAGCAAGACAAGTTGCTTAACATAGGGAGGAGGTAGAAATAGCATGTATTTAAAATGTATAAAAACCAGTTGCTGCTCTCAATTGTTTTCACACTCACAGGCAATGTCTTCTAAGGCTTTAAATACTCAGATACTAAAACCAATTTAAGAGGAAATGATCAATATAAGAGATCATGATCGATTTGACCAGTTTGAGAGAAAGCCTTTAAGGATTTACTTCATGATAAAAGTGGTTATGCAAGTTAAGTTAATGCAACTAGTATAGCGAAATGACTAATGTGGCTTGTACAACACAAGATTGGTGTCTTTGTGCAAACTAATGCTTTGTCTGCAAAACAGAACTTTGATGGTGATGAAGTGGAACTCTCATATTCCAAGAATGGACAAGAGCTCGGAGTTGCATTCAAAATCAGTAAGGAAGCTCTTGATGGGCGCCCACTCTTCCCACATGTTCTCTGCCATAACTGTGCAGTTGAGTTCAACTTTGGTCAGAAGGAGGAACCTTACTTTCCTGTACCTGAAGAGTACACCTTCATCCAGAAGGTCCCCCTGGAGGACAGGGTCCGAGGACCAAAGGGGCCTGAGCAAAAGAAAGATTGTGAGGTAAGTTTCTTGTTTTATCTCCAAGTTGTTGAGGCAGAGATGAACAGAAGTGGTGGAGTACTATATGTACTATAATAGAAATTTTCCCTTTTTGCTTGGATACTTTAATACTTGGTGTATCCCATGACTATCTCTTCCCCATTCTCAATTTCCATTACACTTCTAGTCTTAGTTGCATATTAAAGATCTGTGAACTAGTATCTCAAATATAGAACCTGTCGTAATAGGTGGTGATGATGATTGGCTTGCCTGGAGCTGGCAAGACTACATGGGTTACTAAACATGCAGCAGCAAATCCTGGGAAATACAACATTCTTGGGACAAATACTATTATGGACAAAATGATGGTAAGTGATAGTACAACCTTCTGTATGTTGGTATGTTAAAGGCTGGCAGTCAATCCAAGGTCTTTGGCTGCCAGGGGATTCTCTTGGATGTAAGAAATAAAAGAAACAGATGCTTGTGACCGCTAGTAACCACTAAGTCTTCTGTCTTGCTGAGCTACTTCTCAGCAGGATTCTGAAGCTTTTCTATTGTTGTACTGTATAAAAAGTTTAAGTATTTGCATTTATTTGTTATTGTCCGCAGAACATGCAGCTTTTTGAATGTAATGAGTATACGTTAGATTCAGCTGCATTGATTCACCTAGATTCTTTATAAAGCTGTACAGCTTATGAAGGCTTTGGGAGTTTCAGTTATGAGTTTGTGGCTGTGGCCTTAATAACCTTTGAGGCCAAATGAGAAGAGCAGTGAGTAAAACCATGTGAACCATGCATAGAAGGACTAATCTAACTCTGGGAAATCTCTGTAGGTTGCAGGTTTTAAGCGTCAGATGGCAGACACCGGGAAACTTAACACACTGCTGCAGAGAGCTCCGCAGTGTCTTGGAAAGTTCATTGAGATTGCAGCTCGTAAGAAGCGGAATTTCATTTTGGATCAGGTAGAAGCTTCACTAAAAAATTGTTCTGGAATTCTGTTATAGGCTCTAGTGTAGTAATTAAATGGGATTAAAGTTACGTTGTAATGGCAGTTGTTGCACTTAATTGACGTAATATTGGTTCCGGGGGCACAGTTGTGATACTGCTACAAATGCTTGTCTGAACTTCTCTGGATTTATGGGATGTGGGAGGCATAGTGTTGTAACACTTGGATATGAACTCGTAACTTTGCATTATGCAGCATCTTTATGTCCAGTTATATGTAAACTTCATTGCAAGCTCTTGTAGAGGTGAAGTCTATACACCATAAGTTGACTTCCTTAACTCTTACAATGACAGCTACGTGTAGTAAGTTACTGCATTTTTTTCAGACAAATGTGTCTGCAGCTGCGCAGAGGAGAAAAATGTGCCTGTTTGCAGGCTTCCAGCGCAAAGCAGTTGTTGTTTGCCCAAAAGATGAAGACTACAAGCAAAGAACACAAAAGAAGGCAGAGGTGGAGGGAAAAGATCTTCCAGAGCATGCAGTTCTCAAAATGAAAGGCATGGAACATAATCCTATACTGTGTTTTAGGATGCTGAGTATCTGCTTAAAGGATTAAGTAAACCTGAAATCTAAAAATTCACGTTATCTTAAACAGTTGTACTTTAAACAAAACTGGAAGACTACTGTAACTTGTAGGACAACACTATATTGTGTTCCCTCTGCTGCAGTCCTTAACACTACTCATTTATGCTGATATGCTTCATGCAGATGCACAAAGCTGTCTTGGCATAAAGTGCCCTATTTAAGTGACATATTTGGCAGAAACTGGTGTTCTGAGTGGAGGCTTATAAAAGAAAAAAAAAAGATATAGGCAGAATGCTTTCAAGGTTTGGAACAGTACTGGCAACTCCATGGAGACCCGTTTATTTCTTTTGTCACTCTTACATACCTAAAATGCTCAAATTACTTAATCTTGTCCCTATGCTGAGGGAATGCAGGGGGTGGGAGGCAGGATGGGAGAAAGGTGGTTAAATACGGCTTGAATTGTAGCTGAATGGAGATGCTGAATACTCAGTGTTTTTGCAATTATAGGGAACTTCACACTGCCAGAGGTAGCAGAATGTTTTGATGAAATAATCTATGTAGAGTTGCAAAAAGAAGAAGCTCAGAAGCTCTTGGAACAATATAAAGAAGAAAGTAAGAAATCTCTTCCGCCAGAAAAGAAACAGAACACTGGCTCAAAGAAAAACAAGAAGAGCAATAAAAATCAGTTTAATAGAGGTCAGAGGGGACGTGGAGGATTCAACATGCGTGGCAACTTCAGAGGAGGAGGTGAGCCTAGAAATAAGCCTGTAAATTCTGGAGATGGTACCTGCTGTGCAAAAAGCCTGTTGTGCAGTACTTCATTTGCAGTTACTGCGTGGTGGTAAGCTTGATCTCAACTCCAGGAAGTTTTTAATACCCTGGCATGTAGTGCAAAGTTAGTTTTACAACTTCATCCAGGATTTTGATGATGGTCCTCACTTCTAATGCTATTCATGTGGTTTGAGACACAATGTCCAAGTCTCTGTTGTAGGTTTGGTGTTTGCTCGTGCATGAGACCCTATTAGAGGGGTTTTACATGCTCATATTTCTTTACTATGACCAAGCTCGACTTGAAATCTTTGCATTGAAGTCTTTGTTCTGAACTTGGCTACATATTTCTATAACGTGGTTGTGTTCTTGCTTTGAACAATGATCTTCCCATAAGAAACACTGAAGACCTAACAGTGACTTGATGTGAGTGCCTTTCTCCCTGCAGTCCCTGGCAATCGTGGTGGATACAACCGGAGGGGAGGCAACATGCCTCAGCGAGGTGGTGGAGGTGGTGGCGGCGGCGGTGGCAGCAGCGGTGCAATTGGCTACCCGTATCCTCGTGGCCCTGTCTTTCCAAGCAGAGGTGGCTACTCAAACAGAGGGAACTATAACAGAGGAGGAATGCCCAACAGGGGAAACTACAACCAGGTAATGCTTTGGGGAGGGCTTAACAGTCACTGGGCAGTGCTGTGGACAGCGCTGTGTGAAAGACTTGGCAGCTGTGAATTGTGGCAGACCTGGTGGTTGTGGTACGCTAATTCCACAGTAAAAGGTCTGGCTTCTAGTTTTGTGCACATGCCTAGAGCTCTAAACATTGTCTAAGAAACTAACATGGATGCAGTGGTTTCCTGGTAAGACTTTACCTGAGTTCTGTTAAGCTGAACGTTTTTAGGGCTTGGGTTCCATTTAGCAGTCCCTGGATCTGGGTGCTCTGACAGGTGAGAGTTGCCTCTTGCAGTTGATGTAGGATGCAAACACTCAGGTCTGGTTTAGTTCCGCACCTTCAGTTGAGCTGGAACTAGGCACGGCTTGTTCCACTACGCAAGGTGTGCAAATACCTATTTAAGAATGAGTAGGTTAAAAAAAAAAGGTATTTCTGTAACTTCACATTGTGCATGAAACTTGGTATGTTTTATTACTGCCTATTCCCTCCCCTACAAGTCCCCACCTGACCCCCAATAGCAATAACCCGTGTTTGGCCCTAGGGTCAAGGTGTGTCTTCAAGTAGAAAGAAAAGCAAGGAGCATTTAGAGCTTTCTGGAAATAGCCCTGGAGAGAGTCTGTTTTGCTGTCTGATGTCAAACACCAATTAAAGACATGCCAGCCTCGGTCTTAACTGATGGAATATCAGTGAAAGTATTTGAAAACATAATTTTGATTACTGAAGAGCCAGCAGATGGAGCCCAAGCTAGTAAACATGGATTAGGTTTGTCTAATGCTGACAAACAGGGGAAATGCTGTGTTTTATCTAAAGTTTTGTGGATGAACTATTTCCAGTTGTATGAGCTGTATCCTTTTGTCTGATCAGATAACATCCTTGTAACTACGACAGCCTTTCCTAACTAAAAATAGGCAAGCTCTAGTATTTTTAGTTGTCCTGGTGCAGTTTAGCAGCTGGAAATAGGGTGAGTCAAAACTGGATTAGCCAGCTTTCCAGACCACTGAGAACAATAGTTTGAGCTAGCTTATTAGTTTTAGTGGTGTTGACCCATGTTTTAAAAAT
This sequence comes from Anas platyrhynchos, assembly GCF_047663525.1. Classification (NCBI taxonomy): domain Eukaryota; kingdom Metazoa; phylum Chordata; class Aves; order Anseriformes; family Anatidae; genus Anas; species Anas platyrhynchos. Next base: position 30,837,008 of record NC_092589.1, on the reverse strand, counting down.
CAGTTGCTTGGAGGAGGCTTTTGGCATTGTTTTTATTTTAATTCTTTAACCTAGACCTGATCCCTTGTGTTTGGAAGATGCTGTATGATATGTGATCTTCTAGTGGCAATAGAAAGACTTGGTAGTGGTGTATTTCTTAAAAAAAAAAAAATGTAATAATAATAATAAAAAAATAAAAATCTCCACAGATGTAGTAGTTCAAAACTGTTGTCCTCTTTCAGAACTTCAGAGGAAGGGGAAATAATCGTGGCTACAAAAACCAATCTCAGGGCTACAACCAGTGGCAGCAGGGTGTAAGTAATAACAACTAAACTTGTTCCTTTTTGCTGATTGTTAATTGAGTGTTTGAAAATGCTGTCTGAAATAATTAGAAGAAGATGTGTAATCAGAACTGGATAGCATAATCTTCTAATGCCAGGTAATATTGCTATAAATAGTTTTCTCTGCAAAGCTTAATCTGTCTTGATGTATCAAATATCAGCCGTGGCTTATTGGTCTTAATGGTATGAAGTATTTGGCTTCATGTTGCTACTGTGAAGTGAACTTAACTGTCTTCAGTTCTTCAGGAATTTGCTGTTGTTTGGGAGGACTTGAATCAGGAGGACTGCATGTTTGTTAAAGATGTTCCTTCTGTAAGGAGCTAAGTTAATTTTAACTATTTATCCGTTTATTGCAGCAATTCTGGGGTCAGAAGCCATGGAGTCAGCATTATCACCAAGGATACTATTGAATACCCAAATAAATGAACTGATACATATTTCTCCAAAACCTTCACAAGAAGTCGACTGTTTTCTTTAGTAGGCTAACTTTTTAAACATTCCACAAGAGGAAGTGCCTGCGGGTTCCTTTTTTAGAAGCTTTGTGGGTTGATTTTTTTCTTTTCTTTTTTTGTACATTTTTAATTGCAGTTTTAAAGTGATTCGTAAGAGAACCTCAGCATTGTGCACGATAAGAGAATGTGTCAGTATTTCAGGGTTCTACATTTTATCTGTAAAATGTGACTTTTTTTTTACCACAACAAAAGTAAAACGTTGCTTTGTACCTGGTGTCTTTTTATTAAAGAATTTTCTCCTTTTTCCCCATTCCCCAATTTCTAAGAAACAGTCGTGAGTCATGTCACAATACGATCGAAATGTTAGCAACCAGATTCGTGTGGAGGCTCCTGAGCAGCCCTCACGAATGCCATGAGATACTGTAAAGCTCCGTATTACACTCCATCCTCTCTATACAGCTTTGGGGTGGGGAGGGGAGGAGGGGGAGGTAAAAGTTTCTGGCAATAACTAGGACTTCTTTTGTAACACTTGGAGCTCAATAAGATTTTGGGGGCAAAGAGGAAACCTGGAGCTAAATAGGGAAGGTGGAGTGTATGTAGAAGCTCTTAAAGTTGTAAAACTTTGGTTGCATTACTTGTGGAGGCTCAAACTTGTGAAGGTACACCACCATAATTTCTTTTCCATTTGTTCTGCATTTTGATTCTGAAAAGAAGCTGGCTTTGCCCATTTCTTATTAAACAAAACTTGTTGTAAATCCAGTTGTCTAATGGGATCTATATGAAGTTAGCTGTGTGTCTGTATAACTTTCCCCACAAAATACTGTATACCTAGTGTGCTTGTAGTAGTTACTCCACCATTTTGTAAGCTAATGAAACTGTGAGTCACCCATTTTATATCTAATTTTTAATCATGTCAATTCTCAAATGGGTGTATCTCCGTAGCCTGCTGATTCCTTTTTCTCTTTAAAGAAAGTGGGTGGAGAAATTTAACTCTAGACGTTTGTTTGCAATAAAATAAATTCATTTTACTCTTGTTTTGGGATTGTCGCCATCAAGGTCTAAAATCCCTTTAAGGCTATAAAGAGGAAGAGAATGTATGGAAGTGCTGATGTTGGACAGTTCTAAACTCATTACTGTGTACATGCTGAAATAACTTGTGTTTCTTTACAAATCTAAACCGGTGGTTGCTCTGTTAGAGATGTATCACATGTATAATCTCACAATTTAACATGGTTATGTGTGTAGGGCAAAAGTCTTTTGAGTTGCACTTGCATCATGTAAATCCACTTAAATCTATTTATTGTAAAATAGAAGCCAGGGGAGGAGTGGGGGAAGATACCGCCCCGGGAATAGGACAGAAGGAGGGTTGTCGCAGAATGAAACCCGGAGCTGGAACAGAGCGCTTCAATTTGTTTTAACTGCTACTTTGCTCAGACTTGCGCTTTTGTAACGCTGTAGTGGCAATGTTAGCTAATGATTTACTTGCATCCTAGCACCAGGGAAGGGACGTAACAGTTGTGAATTGGACTGACAGTATACGTGTGAAGGCATTACTGCCAGCAGCGGGGAGGTGGGAGTGCTGTGCCGAGTTGTACTGGCAGTGCACAGACTAGCAGAGGCTTACCAGCAGCAGCATAGACCTAGAGGCAGTGTAGTGTGCTTGAAACTTTCCTCCAATGTTAGTCGATTTCTTATAGTCTTTGGAAGTACAGATAAAGTTGTGTTGCTCTTCTAGCCTTTATAGCAGATGACATTGCATATTGACATTAAACATTAACAGCACCACCTCCTTGTTAATACTGCTTTAAATCATCCCTTTACTTTGAACAAGAAAAATGTAAGTTGTCTTTAAAGAAGCATTATTTAATGAACTAGAAGTATGGGAAATATAAACCCAACTCTGTTTTTGCTGAAATGGAATTTTCTTTAGACGAAAACAACATTAGTGTAATTAAATTCCATGTCCCCTCTGCCTTCCTCCTAAGAACCTAACACTTTGTATGGAGTGCTGATCCTTTGCTTATTTTGGTACTCTATAGAATTATATAGTCTTAAATATAAGAGCCTACGCTTACTATGTGCTTGTAAAGTTTGTATTTTAATTCAAAAGTCTGGGATGTTTTGTTTTCTATTCAACATACGGTGTTAATAATGCCACAACTGAGAGGAAGGGCTTTAAGCGTTACACAAAGGCCATAGGAGTATGTAGTAATACTCCTGCGTGAGGAAAAGATGCCTCAAGTTGTTCAGCAATATGTGCTGTCTGGGCTCTGAGTTGCAGAAACCAAGCCATTCCAACATTAAGCATCATGGAGGTAACATTTAATTCAGAAAGTCCAAATACTTTATCGCTATAGATCAGAGCCTCACTTGGTAAGGCTTTGCTCAGCCTGGGTTCATCCCTGAAGGAAAAAGCCTTCAAGTTACCTTAGCTCCACTTACTCAAATGAAAGGGATTTATTTTAGTGTGAAAAGGGCTTGTTACTGAGGCAGTCACTAATATTAAAGTAATTGCGGGTTAAAAAAGGGAAAGCTAGTGGCTACACAAATGCAAGGCAAGCCCAGCTGTATGTTGTCAAGATGGGAGGCTGGGGCCATCTGTCACGTTGAGCAACTTCTTGCAGCTTATAAGGACTTGTTTACGTGAGGCAGAGCGCCCGGATCACGGCAGCTGTGCTGCTGGCAGGGGCACCGCACATGCTAGCGGCACGTAGTGTAGGGTGGGGGCATAGGGGGGCTCTGAAAGCTGTTCAAAGCTGGAGGGCTTCAGCCCTGGGGTGGTGGCAGCAGCGCTGGGAGGTGCTGCCCATGCTCGTGTTAGCAGCTGTAGCGGCCTCGTGAAGCTGCCTGCACCTTGCACTGCTGCTGCCCTGTGTTGGGATGGCCTGAGCTGAAGGCAGGTCAGGGCTGGGGAGTTCCCATGTCCAAAGCAACCCAAAGTGCTTGTGGTCTTCCAGCCCTAGCTGGTAGCAGTCCCTGGAGTACCTGTACACATGGGGTAAGGGTGGGCCTTTCCCTGACGGGCTGGTGTTGGCAAGGGGCTGTGTCCCTGGGGCTCTGTGCATATTGGGCTCACCCCAAAGCGCTCAGGTGCCTGCAAACGCTTCCCTGGGGGACGTCGGGGTTTGGCTTTTGCTGTGGGGTGCCTTATGAGACCCCTGTGCTCAGAAGCAGGCTCTGCTGTAAGGAGTTGCCCTTTCTTGGTGTTACACTGCTGGGCTGTGTGGGATGTCCTCAGCAGTGCTGTGGGTGTGAGCATGTGTGTGCGCCATCATCCATGCACGTGGCACCTCTATCGGACAAGTTCCTTTGGGTGCCCATTGCAGAATAATTCCTGGTCAGCTAAAACTGTCAGAAATTGCTCTTCTCCCTCAATACTGCCCAATCTTTCTGACAGTGGGAGTGATGCAACCAGCGTTCTGGCAATGCCAAGTGCAGCCCATGCCACTTGGATTAAAAGAAAAAACAAACTGTGGTGTAAGCCACTAGGTTGTCCAAACCTCCTACTACAACACTATCTGTTTTTAATGTAAATAGCCCGTGAAGTCATTTTCTAAGATGTGGTTTCCCTATCCATGACCTTTAGGAAAACCAGACCAATGCTTTCTAGAAGTGCAGCTTCAGACTATGCCCCAAGATACAGAGCTCAGTTACAGACGCGAGGTGCTTTAATACCTCTGCAGATGTTCAGCAGCCAAATTTGAGACTCACAAGTGAAGTGTGCATACGCCTCAGTCCTGTACTACAGCCTGAAACACTGCAGGGGATGGGGACAGCTGTAGGTCATCACAAAAAGCCACTGCAAGGGAAGCAGAAATTTAGAAGGGCAGCTTTATAACTCAAGGGTTAACAGACCCATTGTGGTGAAGTTAGAGCAGCACCCCGGTCATGCAGAGCTCACCTACTCCTAGACAGAGTGGCTGCGTTTAGGTGGAGGGGGAAGGGGGCCTCTCTGTACCTTGCTAGCAGGAGTGCGTGCACACTGAGGTGCCTCCTCCCGTTTTTGGAGCTGGCAGTTGCAGGGAATCAGTCAGCTGAAGTCAGGACTTGGCCAGCAGTTCGTCTGTACAGGACTCGCCTCAGTTCGTCTCTCTGCCAGTGCTGGGAGGGGCAGGAAAATTCAGCAAGGAGTAAATAGCTACATAAACTCAGCGGTGGCTTAAAAAAAAAAAAAAAAAAAAAAAAAAAAAAAGATGCTAAACATTTAACATATTGTCACCTTCAAAGGAGAAAGAGCAAAGGCAAAGGTAGAAAACTTGTAGTACAATTTCTAATGCTTGGCTCATTGCCATTGGCCCTTCTGCACCAGCATAACCTTAGAGCAAGCTTTTGTTTTTGTTCCGTTTCATGTTTTAGTAAACAACCTTTGCAGAATCATTTTGGTCCTGAAAGTTACTGAAACTGAAACCAGGGGTAAGAGAGCTCGGCCAAACTTTTTCACACTTAGAGAAGTTTCATGATGTGATGTCAAGGGAAGATGCAATTTACACAAAATAATGAAGCTGGATCTGCTGCCTAATCAGCAGCAGATTATTGCTGCTGCTTACTGGGACACCTGTGATAACTGACGTGGCACAAAAACACCTGTATGCATTTTCTGGTCTGAATGAAACCTTAGCTTCTGCCGCATTCACCTACATTAACTCTTCTAGCACTCTGCTCAGGTTTTCTCCCAACAAACTGACTTGCATTAGAGGGGGAGATGGGTGCTCAGGGAGAGCACTGGCTCTGCAGTGGTGCAGGTGCCTGAAGCAGTTTTAAAATAAAAAGGTCCAGCAGTACTGAGCACTCCCTGAAAGAATTCCCCAGTTGTACCTGGATGCTTCAAGTACCAGTAATTGTTTACAAGGTGAGAGACACACAAAGGACTTGATTCTTTTTTTCTTTTTTTTTTTTTTGTGACACAGGCTGGAGCTATGTTTGGGCCCTGCTGAACTTTCAGCTCTGTGGGGCTGTTGAGCAAGCTGATAAGATAAGCCCTTGTGTTATAAAAGGACTTTTGCCTTTATGGTAAGAAGGTGGTAGAGGGGGGAGAGGAAACGAGTGTCTTCTTGGAGGGATGTTTGATGGCTTTGTCCAGCTGCCTGCTCCGAAGCTCCCAAGTCTGTGGTCATTGCCCCCTCTACGTCATCTGCCACTACCAAGAGGGGTTGATCCATCCTTGCAATTGCCTTGCAGATCAATTTAAGCAGTAATTTCTTATATTGCACCCCGTAGCCTGCTCCTCCTCAGACCTAATCCAACTCCTCCCACCTTTTTCCCAGAGGACATGCACTCTGGCTCTACCACCACTTCACAGCACCCTCCGCAGCTTTTCAGCATCTCCGTCAGCCAAGAGGCCAAAGCTGGACAGCAACATTGCACGCAGTGTGGCGTACTGGGGGTGAGTGCTCCCGTGGATTTTCTGGCTGCGTGCCCCCCGATGCAGCCCAGCCTGCGGCATGCCGTGTTCGCAGCGAGAACTCTGCTGGCCCACGTTAACTTGGCAGTCACTGTAAGCGCTGTTCCTGCAGGGCGCCTGGTTCCCAGCCTCTACTGTGCACTGCTGTACAAGCAGCCACATCATCATCACCATGGGTGGTACGGAGCTGTTAAACAGGAAGTCAAGCACCTCAAAAATCAGTATTAGCCATAAACAACTTGTGCAAGTGAAATGTCTTGTGTGTTCTCCCTCTGGCTCAGGGAGACGTCAGAGGAGGAGACTGCGCTAGAGTAACAAAAACTACTTCAGTACTTACACACCAGAGAACGCAATAGCTAAGTGTTACAAAAAGCATTTGGGTTCCAGACCTAAGACAATCTTTCAGCCATAGTCTTCATAGGAACGTGCCTGCTCCTTTCCACAGAGAGGAGGGAGGATTTCTGAGGCGCGGGGCCGCTGAGCACTACGCAGGCTTCCTGTGCTTGAGCCGGCGTGGCTGTGGCAGGATCCCTTCTCCCTGAAGGAACGAGGCCAAGAGAAGCAGCGAAATCCAGCGCTCGATCCCCCAGGGCAGGGGCAGCCCTGCTTTTTGTTGAGGAAAACCTGCAATCTCCTGCGCAGCGAGAGGAACGCAGAGGCCATAGTCTGAGTCTGGGGGATGCAGGCAGAGGAGAGGCTCCCTGGCAGCTCCTGGACATTCTTCAGCCAGAGGCTGCTGCTGTTACTGAGCGGCGGCGCTGGCTCAGCCCCGGGATATCGCTGTGCCTCCATGGCTTGGCAGTTTGCCAGCGCTTTGCTTTTCTTTTTTTTTCAAGAAACAGCCATGAAAGGGAAATGATGGATTCCAACGGCTCCTCTCGGCAGACTCTGTTACAGGAACTGAAGGCGCTGGGTGTTTTCAGGAGTGAACTTACTGTTATACATGCTTACTGCCTTGGAAAGGAGGCTACCCAGCAAGCACTAAGTCCAAGCATCCCCCTCTGGTTCCAAAACTGAACAGTGAGAACTACACCACTGAAAGCAACCGGAGCGTTGGTGGGGGAAGGGAGCAAATGGTTTCCTCCTTGAACGGTGGCTGTATCTGAGGAGCTCCAGCTAACAGGGATCCTCCTGGAGACACCCGGCAGATGGAAAGTGTTTCTGATGCATCAGTAACAGGACTCTTCCCAGTTTTGTCTGCTTTGCAATTGCACGAGTATGCAATTCAATAAAAAGCTGTGGTTTGCAGCACTTCTGTCACAGCCTTGCAGTTCTCCAGGACTGAGAGCTCCCAAAACAGAGTGGGGATGCATCCTTCATGTGCATCCTTTGTGCAGCTTGAGCCACACTTGTCACTGTGTGGGAGAGGCCTTCTGGCTGTGTGGTAGGAGAGAAAGCACTCTGTGACCTGCTCAGAGGCTCTGTGACAAGATCAAGATGTTGCGGTCTTCCCCACGGCCAGACACAGCCACGGAGGAACAGACTGAAATGCCCAGTCTTGATCGGGGCATTACGAGCCTTGTGTCTGCCACATCCTGAACATGTGGACGCCTCTTTCCTTGTACCACGGGGAGCATGGAGAAAAAGAGCACCTGGGTCACCCACTGCTTTAGGTGGAGGTCTCAAGAACACACATGTGGGTGGTAGAGGCATACAAGCCAAAGCATGGTGCTCCCAGAATGAACAGTGATGTAAAAAGCGATGACTAGAAACGGTGAATGGGTTTCTGGGTTGAAAAGCCCATCTTGCATTTCTACTCAACTCTTTTTTTTTTTTTTTTTTTTTTTCCTACTCTACTCTTGCTACTCTAGCAGGAGTATGAAGCCCTCCGTGGTAGTGGTTTGAAGGGACATTCTGATGTTTAGGAAGAAAGAGCTGAGCTCTTTTTATCCGGAGTTTGAGTAGAGGGCTACGAAAGAACATTGCATTTAGATAATATCAGATCTAAAAGCCAAGTAGAACAAGTTCTGTCAGGGTCTCCCAGCGCTGCCTCAGGATGACCCTCCAGGGCTTCAGCTGCTGGATGAATATGCTGTAAGCAAAGCACGTAACAGGCACTGGTAGTTCCAGATTTCCTTGGGGTGCCTGAACAGAGAATCTCTTTATCGAGGAACAGGCTGTTAGAAAATTTTGCTGTATGTTGGGTCTGAAGAACTGCAACAGCTGTTTGTGACATTTTATCCGCCCAATAATAAATCAGTTATCGACTTTACACCTTCACTGATATTACTGATATTTCACCCAGAGCCTGAATGTTTATTGACAATAGGGGAATGTTACTTTTTTTTTAATTTCTTAAGTAACATAACCAAAATAGGCTGGTGGCTGGGGCTATGGGCTCCTGAGTGCATTTGCTTAGAAGCAGCAGCCATAGGCAAAGAGGTCAAAGAGATCTCACCCCATTTCCACAGTATCTGTGCAAAGCGTGAGTGATGAGGTGGAGAGAAAGATCTCTCTCACTGGATTTGACTGCCTGCCAAAGGTAAAGACAGTAAGAACTCTTGATCCAGATAATGAAAAACATGACTATTAGCCAGAGTTGTAAAGCTTGTAGGTGAACCCCAAAACCTGTCATGCGTGTCTACATGGCCCCGAAGGCCAGGACTTCTTGTAGATAAATACACACCACGATCACTGGAGTTGATCACAAGCTGGTTGCCATCAGTGGAGAGATCAGGGAAGAGAATCTATGTAGGCTGAGGGCACATGGCTGCTCCTTGAAACAGCATTTGATAAGCTTGAAAAATAATCAAAGAACACATTTCATTCTATTCAGAGCATGAAGACAGAAGGGGATTCTTTGGTTCTGTTACATACATCACCCCAATATACAGTCTGGGTATTATTAAGCTTGGCCAGTCTGAAGAAAAAGAGCTCCATAATGGGAACTGTCTGCTCCCTGGGTAAATTTGATGTACTCCCAGCAGGCTCCTGGCACGTCCAGAACAGTTGAGGGCTGTGCCCTCTCTTGCTGATGACAGAAGCTGGAAGGGTTAAACTACCCTCCTCAGCACCCAGAGCAGGAGTGCCCTCAGTCTTTACACAAGACACAGGGATGCTGTGACCTGCTTGCATGGCAGCAGGCAGCCCCTCCGCTGGACTGTTCCTAAGCAAACTACGAACCACATACAGAAGAAATACAGAAAGTGCAGGAAAATGTTAGGGGCTTAAGAACAGCTTTAGGCAGGGTTTTGCTAGCAGTGAGTCTGCATTTTACTCACATCACCAAGGCTCTACCTTCTCTTCATCCAGCTGTTCCCCTGCCTCCTTTGAAGGTTCATCAGCTGTACTTGCTGAGTGCAATGTTCCCAGTTTAAGAATGATGTACGTTCCAAGGCCTCGAGTCACATTAGCCAGAACTCAGCTCTACGTCTGACACATTAATTCTTGGTTCTTCAAATTCAAAGGAATTGATCAAAAGCTTGTCATCTTCATCTTCTGAACATGCTCTAAGAACCTTGTTCTGACCAATTTTTCATGGTAATTTTACTTCATATTTGCTTCAAAATTTCACTAGTAATCACCAAGCTCTTGACCTAAGATCCTGAACACAGGAATGAGGGAAGCATGGAAATTAACGTACTAAGCTGAGGTAATTCTTTCACTTGGGAACTCATTACAACCAAGTTCGCACGGTGCTCCATTGTTAGCTGTGTTGCTTACACCAGAAATAACCAGTGTACTCCCCCCACCCTAGAATAAAATCACCCCACCAAAAGCCAGACTCATTTATGAATGACAGGTGAACTTCCCTTTCCAGCACTCTAGGACTTGGGCTGGGTGGCAGTACACAAAATAGCCTGGAAGCCTGCAAAATGAAGCAAGAAAGCAAAGCCAACATCTCCTAAAAATCTCTGCTTGGGTTAAGATGCAACCGACAAGTTTGGGGTAACAGTTTTAAGTGCCTCTCTTGTCAACTTAAAAATTTAGGTTCTGAGCCTGTCACAGTTGTTGATGGCTGAAACATTACATTTGCTATAGCAAAAGGTTCTGGAGAGCAGAGGCAACCTGATCACACACCTCCAATAACAGAGTTGGCAATTAACCTTAGATTGCCACATTTCTGCCGGATGCCTGGACAGAGACTTTGAGTCTGAAAGGCTTGGAGGATGTCCCTCCCTTGTGTGGTGTGCTCCAGTCACTGTGAGAGCAAGGTGCCACAAACCCATTTGTTTACTTTGGTGGTATTTTACATTGCTTTAAAAGTAGAGAGGATTTTATTAACTTCAGAGAGCAAAAAAATGTGTTCTGCTCAGTCACAGTTTGGTGACCAAATAAGGCAACTGTCAGTGCAATAAAGAGGATTTTTTTCCAGTGGTCTCTAAGTTTAAAGGTGTTACACTTCATTCTCTCCTTTTGCAGGCTCATTCAGAGTGCAGAAAAATATATTCAGTCCTACTATTTCTCTTCTGTGTTAGCTATCTATTAAGCTGAGGGGTATTTTGAACCTTGATAAAGCAAGAGCTATCACATCTGTCACTAGCAGCAACAGAGATATAAAGTGCAATAATAAAACAGAGGTACATGCTACATATTTCTATGAATGACTTAGCTTAAAAAAAAAAAGCCAACAGTATTAATAAGAATATAGCTCACTAATTTAAGGAATACTTAGGACTTTGTTTTTGAACATTAAAATTACTTCTGCTAAGTTATTACACTCTTTATTCTCTTATGTATTTACCTCAATTTACCACAGCTAATAGAGATTTTGGGGTTTTGTCCTGTCCCTCACAAAGTTGCTCATCCTTTCAACAGGGGTTTGTCACCCATCAGTCACTTCCAATCCACTTTCCATAGCCGATGCAGAAGCAGCTGTAGCTGGCACTCTGAAGAGCTGTCAGCCTTTTTTTTGAGCCATGTTTAACTATCTGCATTCCTTCCTCTGCTGTTGCTGACCCTCCCCTTTCCTGCCAGCTGAGTCCTGCTCACCGATTCCTCCTCCCCACACTCCCCATTCTGCAGAGGCTGACTTTTGGTTGGCTCAATTTTACCTCTGTTTTTCAATAATGAAACTCAAACATTGGCCAGACTGCCTGCATAATATCTCTTTCCCCATTTTTCTGTTACCATTTGGCACACTCATTTTATGTTTTGTACGGGGAGGCAGCATTAGACTGATGATTTAAGCCATCGGATACACCTGGAATTTGGTTGTTTTTGGCCAGAATCACTAATACTGTCGTTAAGCTGCTATTGGGCTCATGTCCTTACATACAGCAGCCTAAAACAACAGCCAAATAACACTGTAGAGAAATTAATCCTGCTGTTTTCCCCTCGTCATGGTCACTGTACTTACATATTTTAAAGGATGCCCTTCCGTGCATGTTGCCTCCTTTCCTGTCGGCACAGAGCCACATTCTTTTCTCAACAACTTACCTGATTTTCACCCGGATGCTTTTGTTTTCTAAACTCCCCAACTGAACTATGGCCTCACAGCCGGAAGACCCCCTACTTAGGTTGCAGCTCCTTTTCTTATGTCAGATAGGAAAGAACTCAACCATGTGTTAAAATAGGAGCTTGCTAAGTACTTGCTCATGGCTCGCTCAGTTTCCCACTGCCACTCAAAGGGCTTCATGAGGCAACGCCTCCTACACGATCCAAAGAGAGGGAGCTTCTCTCTCCTCTTCACCTCCCAGCATAAAACTACAGAAAACATTTTATCTTGTGAATTAGAGCTACCTATGAGTTGAATTCTGAGCTTGAACTTTCCAGTGAGGACAGAGAGTGTTTCATTTGTACTAACTCAAGCTCTCTGGAGACTTTTTAATATAAATTACTGAACTAAAAGTTCTCCATAAAACTTATCTTCATTCTTTTATTCCCTCCAGAAGAAACAGGAGGAATAGGGAACAAGAATAAATGGTACAGAATACAGGTTTGTTTTCTTCTTGTAAGAGGCTAAACCAGAGAGGGTAAAAGTTCAATCACCTTAGTGTAAACAGCATGCTTGTTTAGTGCTCTCAAGCATATTTCCAAATTAACTAAGTAGAGCAATGCTGCTGTTTACATCTGCACTCCTCCACATAACCCCAGCACCGACAGATCACGAACTCTCTCAGACTAAGCAGAGGGTACTATTTGTGCTCAGTGAATGACTTTAGACGAAAAAGGTGCTTGTAACATGATAAATCATTTTGTAAACAAAAATGATAAATCATTTTGTAAAAAACATAAATGCATCCTCACTGGTGTAAAGAGAAGCATACAAGCAAAGGCATACTATGCCATCATTCATCTTTTTGCCCATATGCCATTAGATCTAACACTATTTCCCAATAAAACAATGTTTCCTTTAAAGCATGTAGATATATTTTTATCTTAAGATTTACAGTGAAATATATTAACAGAACATGCCTTTTTCCATGAACTGCTTACCGTTACTACTTGTAATATTAACTATTATTCCAGCAATTGTTAAGGAAACGTCTCAAAGAGAAGATTTTTAATCAAGTCAAAAGATACTACACAAATACCTGAGGCTCCTCCTGAAGCGTGGTTTTATTCTTCGTTTTGCACAGACACAGATGGAAGCTCACAGTATATATAGATTATTTGAAGCTGCCCACTGCTCTGCAGCTGAAATCTTACAAAAGCTACTGATATCCACCTTGCACAGGCAAAGCATTCACCGACTATTTAAATACTCCTGTTTTACAAACAGCATGCTTACCAGCAGCACTGAAAGATGCATTTACTCAGAGAAGAGCTGATGGAAATATTTGCCTGTATTTAAATGAGACGTAATTACAACTTTGCTAAAATGCACCATTCTGTTTATAATACAGTTCAAGCAGTCCCAAAATGTCATCATTAATCCTCCAAGACCCTGCAGCAGACCACATCAATTCCCAAATGTTTAACAAGCCAAAACCATGGAGGTCATTCCTGACCGTGTACATAGTCATATACATACATACATGAAACAAAGAAAGGCTTGTATACTGATTTAACACTGAATTTCTTACTTGAATTTTCTAGGAAAATCAGCATGATTTATCAGTTACCTCACACGTTTACAGGGAACACCACCATTTTTGGACCACCTTCTCCCAAAGCTGTATTAGCCCACAGATTCTTCTAGAGCAGACTATGAATTGCTTCTTTCACTGTCTGTTTGTTTTTTTTCTGGATCAAAAGAACTGCCTTCAAATAAAATTTTGTTTCTCATTCCTTCTTTAAGCATTCTTTGCCGGATCCTGTGTTTGGCTAAAATGTACCTGCAGTAAAACCTAGAGGAGACAAAAAGAAAACGTGATTCCCTCTTTACATGTGTGACAGTATCAAATCAGAGTTATTCAGCCAGTTGAAATTTTGAAACCACATACAATAATGGTAGTAAAATTCAGTATGAAATAACGCATAATGGAAATACCAGGGTACCTGCTGTTTCTTTAAGGCAGGCATTAGGCAGCTCCTACTGAGGAGCAGGATATACAATTCCAATGGAAAATGCTCACTTCTATGATTTGGATCTTAACCTCGTGAACGTTTAATATGCTGCTTTTTTAATTAGGGCAGAAGAATGGCACATGTGAAGGAAAAAAGGAAGAAAGAAGGAGATAACTGGATGGTCTGATCTCTGAGAATTCAAGAAACGAGCAACTTCTGTTTTGTTTTTTTTAAATATATGAAAATAAAAATTTGAAGGCATAGAACTCTTTTCCCTTAAAATGATTTGGGGGAGAAGGAAGAGGACAGTTAGCTAGGCAAGTCATATATGGAGTTTCAAAGAGTATGAAAGGTCACACAAGGATTGTGTTGTACAAAACTGCCAACATAGGTCTGTCAAAATTCAAGAAACATTCTACATACCAGTATCCTAACATTGTGCAAATAAAGCCACCGACTGCAAAGTCGCAGGATCTTTTAACTCTACCTGAAACAAAAATACTCCAAAAAATTAGAGGAAAAAAGTTGGGTGGCTTCCCATTATTAATAAAGCTTAATAGAAATTAAGAATGAATTTCACCTTACAAATAACACATAAAAGAAACAAAAGGTGTAATTACTTACTGGTTGCTAAAAAGTGTCCAAGACCCACAACTAAAGATCCCACAGAGCCATAGAGCACTGATTCTCGTGCACATGGGACATTTTTAACATCAAGAAATCCTAGGAGTTTAAAGGACTGCAAGGAAAAAGAAAACAAAAACAACACATTAAAATATTAATTTAAAACTACTTTTGTAAAAGTAGCCTATTTCCCTGTAAAATTGACTCATCTTAGTAGTCAACAATAAAAACTGAATGATTTCCTGCTCCCAGGAATACATTTATATTTGAGCAAAATCAATTTATACTTGAGCAAAAGATGACCATACATAGCGAATATGCACAGCTGTATCAAGAACTGCTTTAAAAGAGTTAGCAATTGATTTAGGCAACATCATTTTTGTAAGCCTGGTGGCTTATGGTTCTTCTGTCCTTCCTATTGAAGATTATTTCATTTTTTCCTTTATTCTCCCAAAAAAAGGTAGGGAGAATACCCTTAGGAGCCCAGCTCCTTTATTTAAAACCAACATACATCAGGTTGTATAACAGGTGAGGTTACAATCAACCAGGTAAGGTTATGCCACGTAATTGTAACATCCGAAAAGGCAAATGTGTTTAAAATTAAAAAATAATAATAATAATAACAATAAAAAAAAAAGAGTGAAAGAAATTATTGGAGAAGATGATGCTGGTACCAGAGAACTTTATATTAAACAAAGACTAAAACTACCATTTTTAACTTAATCCCATGTATGCCTAAACATAGGGGCTATTCATGTAAATTCATCTATATTCTACACATAGATTTTAAAATGAATCTACTGGTTAAAACTACCCTAATTATTTAATATTCTGCCTCACATCTATAACCCACACTAGCTTTTTTTCTGCCATATTTCTATTTACTTTTCAAATGGCAATTACATATTGCCATGCATACATGCAACTATGGACTGGACAAATATATTTTTGATTTCTGAGAAGCCTATGCTGGCGTAAGTATGATGGAGATCTTCTAACTTGATTACAATTCCTATCTCCCACCTGAAGAACATCCTTGCAAGTGCATGTTGGTGTCACAAGCAGGAATGGCAAACTACATGTGCAGAGGCCTCGAGACAACATGGTCAGAGTGAAGGGGCCTGAACTGTAATAAATCTCCCTTCTTCCTCCTAACTCACCTGTTACTGGTGGTGCGCTAATTCTGTCTTCAACCATTCCATTAACTTCAAATCGTTAAATACCATTAAACACTGCAATGTGCAACAGTACCAGCTGAAGTCATTAACAATGATTTTTTTTTTTTTGAAAGCTGCTATAGTTGGACCAAGTGGATTTTAAAGATGGGATACCACCATAAACCATCCACAAAGGGCTGGCAACACTGAGGGAAGTCACTGAGAGGATGCCTGACTACGGATAAAGGGATGGCAAGCCTCTGACTACAAATGGATTTGTGTTCAAGTAAGAAACCTCCATTAATAATTTAATCTCTGTTGTCTGTGAACAGCCCTCAGCTGCTCCCACACCATCCCTTTGTGCCAGTGGGACAGAAAGCCCTGCCCTAATGATTTCAAGCACCCTCTTGTAGAAGAAGCCAGGCTACCCGTGCTGCACCCACGCCGTGCCCCGTTACAGCAGGGTTTCACCCGCTGCCACACGGGCAAGCAGCCGCTCGGCACGACTCCAGCCACCGTTACGGCGGTTGAGGAGGCTCGAGGGTCACGACAGCGTTTCAACCCCAAAAGAGAAAACCCTGTGGAGGAGTACGTGGAAATAAAAAATAAAAATAAAAATAAAAAAAATAAATACGGAGAGCGAACGGCCGCCGTCCCGCCGGCAGCCGCCATTACCTTCCCCTCCTCAGAGCCGCCCTCGCCCGCCATGACGCGACAGCGCCCGCGCACCACCGAGACGGGGAAGGGCCGCGCCTAGAGCGGCCGCGGCGAGGCGCCGCTCTGCCCGCCCCGTCTCGATGGTGCCCGCGCGGGGGGGGGGGGGGGAGGGAGGAGGCGCCGGCGCCATTTTAGGTGCGGGGCCTCGCTGCCCGCGAGCTCCTTTGTTCGCCGAAATGGGTCACGGAGCGAGGGCGCGCGCGCGTGCGCCCGGCTGCGTGCGTGCGTGCGCGCGCCCGCCCGTGGCGGGAGGGGGAGGCGCGAGGGCGCGCAGCGGGGAGGGGAGGAAGGGAAAGGGAAAGGGGGGGGGGGGGAGCGATGGCGGCGCTGCGGGCGTGCGTGGGGGAATTGCTCTGCGCAGAATAGGCTTCTGAAATGGTGGCACTCTTTGGGTCATTACAGCCAAATGGGATAAAACACGAGTGCGTTTGTTAGGGCAGCCTGTGCCAAAGCGCGTCCGCACACTGGAAGTGATGCTTCAGACGTTAAATGTTACCACGAGTAAAATCTGAAGAGGTGAACGCTGCTAAGTGACTCAGGACGGCGTTTTGTAGTTCTGACGTACTGTGAAAACATTTTGCTGGAAGAAAACAAGTTTCTACCTCCTAAGTAGTAATCTGCCAGTTAGGTTCAATGTAGGACCTTTTACATCGCAGCAACAAAGAAAAATAAGGACGAGAGATGTGTAGTATTGCTTTTCAATTAAAAAAAAAAAGTCCTGAAACATTGTTTCCCTAGGAGGAATTAGCTATCTTCAGACCTTTTAAAGTGTTATTTTGGATGTTTTATTTTTAATTCTATGCTGAATAGAATGGTCTTTTGCACTCACTGGATTTTAAGCTTGCGTTTTATATTACTTACATGTTTTCAGGATTCTGGAAACAACGTACTTTTACACAGAATTGATATATTAGTAGTTGAAAAGTGCCGTTTTACATTTGCATGGGTTATTTGAAATCTTTAACAGATTAGAAACAAGTCTCACTCCTTCCCAGCAGTCCCAAATCTGATTGCTTTATCATCTTTGCAGTCTCTAGAGGCAATGTTCAGAATTCATGGAACAAACTGGTCCGATACATTTGCAATTTTAAAAAGATCAATAAACATATCTGGAATTGTATCTAATCCTTTTAAAGCTAATGTGTATTATGTATGTAAAAACATGGGACATTTACCATAATAAAATGTGGAAATAAAATTATTGGCATATTTTCTTCTTTGGATTTGTAATGTATGTTTTTATTTTAGTTGGTTTAAAAAAATCATCGTGTATTTGCATTTTATTGCACAACCACAAACATGGAGGAGTATAGTAAGAAATTACAGGAGTGTGCTGATATGTCTGGGGTTAATAGGGCCAAATTGGTAAAAAGTAGATAGTGCTTTTACTGGTGGTGATGTGGCCTGGCCTGAAGAAGTTAATATTTTGAAGAAGAAAAGAAGAGTGGAAGAATTGGATTGATGTTGGCTTGCTGACTTCAGCGCTAATTACCTTCATCATGCTGAGCACTTTCTCGAGGGGTCTGAACCTATGTGCAGTCTTGTCACCATCGAACATAAGGGGAGACATACGTTTGCTCTTCTGAGAGCAGATAAGCGCCTCGAGACGTTGCTCTGCTACAGGCATTGCTTGGTAGTTAGCAGGCTGGCAGATTCCTGGGCTAGCGGTGGAGGCACCCCTTGAAACACATCTTGTAGGACTTTTTATCTGTCTTCATGGTCAGCTTGAAGCTGCTTAAAAAGAAGCCAAGCAATTGCCTGTGGTGACCAGGTGCCATGTTGTAAGCAATGTAAGCAAAGGTTACTTAACATTGCCAGAAGTCAGGAAGAGGATGGTTATTCCATTAAAGTCCTTGGATTTCACAAGAGTGTTTGTCCTTCAGGAGGAGGACATCATACTATTAGATTCAGGTGTGTAGGATTTATGTATTTGATGGTTTTGTGGTGGTAAATATTTACTATGATGGTTGTAGAGATACCATCCAGCAGGTTATGTCAGAGTAACTGCTCCCTGTAGGAGAAGGCACAAAGAGTGTGTGCAGGCTACTGCTGCCAAGGCAGTCGGGAACCACGCTCATGCAATTAAAACAAATTGCCTTTTTTATTTCAGCATTAATACTAATGCAAATTAAGGCTCAACTGCAAGCCAGTTTTACTCCGGGCTGGCTTTGCTGATTGCTTCTGTAGGTTGACTTTGACTAACACAGAATCATATAATCATAGAATATCCTCAGTGGGAAAAGACCCACAAAGGTCATCGAGTCCAGGTCCTGGCTCGACGCAGAACCCCCTAGGAGTTAACCCCAATGTGAGCACTGTCCAAACACTTCCTGAACTCCAGCAGGCTCAGTGCTGTGACCACTGCCCTGGGCAGCCTGTCCCAGTGCCCGACCACCCTCTGGGTGCAGAGCCTTTCCCTAACCCCCAGCCTGACCCTCCCCTGTCCCAGCTCCATGCCGTTCCCTCGGGTCCTGTCGCTGTCCCCAGAGAGCAGAGCTCAGCGCCTGCCCCTCCGCTCCCCTCGTGAGGGAGCTGCAGGCCGCCATGAGGCTTCCCCTCAGCCTGCTCTGCTCGGGGCTGAGCAAACCAAGGGACCTCAGCTGCTCCTCAGCTGCTCCATAGAAGTCTTGCCCTCTAGACCTGTCACCATCTTTGTAGCCTTCCTTTGGACACTCTCTATTCTTTTTATGTCTTTCTTAGGCTGTGGTTTAAAAAACAGCACACAGTACTTCTTGAGGTGAGGCCACACCAGCGCAAAGCAGTGTTCCAATACTCCCAGTTACCCGTACAAATGATGTTTCTGTACAAATAGTCTTTCTAGCTACAACATGAGCCGTCAATTCAACATACTCCTCTAAAAGCCTAGGAAATTAAGGCAGGCTCCTATGGCTTTATTTCTTCTGCCAAATCTTTTAATGTTATTCAGGTGTATGATTCAAAAAGAACAAGGGGGTTCTATTAAAAAAAAAAAAAAAAAAAAAAAAAAAGGACATATAAAACTTTATCAGTTATAATTTCAGTTAAACTGTCAGAGGTAGAGCTACCTTTAGAATTTCCTGACTTCTTGGTAGCAACTGGATTTAAGCATGCTAAAGTCCAGACTAAAAACAGAACCAACATTTTCCTAATTAAACAACATCTTTCATATAATGAAAATGTTTTCTATTTTGCTTATAAACCATGTCTTAAATTTATTATTGGTGAATAAAGAAAGACAGCTTTCTTATATGACATTGTAATCCCCTTCACACAGACAATGGTAGTATTTAATTGTCTGCTTTGGTCCATTTCTTTTTAAGTTTCAGCCTTTTAAGACCTAGAATATATTTTCTGGAATTGAAGATTTTAGGAGATGTGTGTTACTTCTGAAAGAAATCTGTGTAATAATGACCTAGTAATCATGGGGTTATAGCAATAGGAGTGTGGAACATGAGAGGTTTGCTAGTCCATTCCTTTGCCCCATAGGTACTTAACTTACGCTGTCTCATCCCTGACGAACTTGTCTAAGTTTTTTGAAACACTTCCACAGGCAGGGATTCCCCAGCTTCTCTCAGCAATCTGTTTTCTAATTGCAATTAAATTGAAATTATATTAACAGATTATTAAAGGGGTACTGTAATAGGCTTTAGATCACCCAACAATTAGATCCCAACAATTGGCCAATTTGCAGAAAATGAATTATTTCAGAAATCTGCCATATTGTGGTCATATGACTTTTTAAATTATTATTATTTTTTTATATATATATGTTACATTTCTTATTTTTCTACCAGTGAAATCACAGTCCTTTGCAATCAAAATTGTATTTTGTCATGGTTTTGAACCTGTGAACATTATATATTTAGATCCTCCAAATCAGAGTATTGCTGCTTTTATCCCTGCCAATGAGTCCCAGAAACACTTCACATCTTAATTTTTTCAAACTAGAGTAGCTGTCCTGAGGTTTCCATCAGGAATAGCGTGGAGGGGTATTATTATGAACTCTAAGCCTCGTGTTCCATGTCTGTCATATGAATGTGTCAGGTTTAATCTTTATTAATTCCTCAGAGAAAACTGAAGACTAGAACTAATAAGATATTTGTATGGTAATTGTTTCTTTTGGGATGTGGTTTCTGAAAATTCATAACAAACTGAATTATGCCAGTAAGAAATTTATGTAGAAATAAGCTAAATAGCACTGCAAAATTCAGAGGAAAAGAAAAATCTATCAAAGGCTGTTAAATACTCAGGCACCCTCTCAGGGTTAAGAATTCCCTCACCACAAGTGCTGGGGTACAGTGAGTAAGTATTACTACGTGCTTCTCCTGTCCTTATACTTTTCCCTGTATATCCAACACTAGCTAAAGTAACTTTTTGCATTAATCACCGTGGCTCTTTATTTTTTGCTGAGATAAAAGCCTGGAGAAGGCAAAAACGTCCTTATTGCATTAATACACTAAGGTCTCGGCAACTGGTTCATTTTTAACACAGACAGTGCTAGAATATAATGAGATCACTGAACCAAAGGGTAAGAGGAGAGAAGTGATGTTCAGGAGCTGCTCTGACGCTGTGTTTTGTATGCAACGTGCTGTTAAAGCAGGTGTATAATCAGCACTATACAGGGAGGTATTGTGCTGATTTTTGCTTTTTTTGTTAGTTAGTTTTTTTGTTTTTTTTTTTTTTTTTGGGGGGGGGAAGGATGTGGGAGTGGGGGTAGGGTAAGGGTTTCTGGGTTTTGTTTCCAATTTTGTAATAAAGCACCAAACACTTCAGAGTACGCTCACTGGCTTATCCCCACCTTGCCTGGTGACGTGACTGTCCTCTGGTAGTCATGCCAGCTGCAAAGTGCTTTGTTCCACTGGAAATAACTGGAAAGTGTACTTTTAAGTAATAAAGTGTACTTTTAAGACAGCTGCCATCCAAAATACACTAAGAGATTCACAAATGTCAGCATACATTTTTTTCATCGTGCTAAAAGACTAGTTTTAGTATGCTAGGGCAGGATCTCCTATACCAAATAGTGCCCCTTGGGCAAGCAGTAGCGAAGAGAAAGCTCATGGCTCCAGAAGGATCTCATAAGAAATGGCTCATCCTTAAGGCTGAGATTTGAGAGATCAAAGCATAGCAGAATATATTGTTTCCAAACAGTTGTTGCAGATTTGCAGACACCTCAGGTGTCCCACGATGGTGCTCAGATTCCCTGGCAAGAATTCAAGGTTTTTCTCCGTAAGTGACGGGAATGACTTAATGTCTAGCATATAAACATTTCTATATATGATGAGAATTCCCCTGCTTTCTGAGAAGGATCAGAGTTTAAAAACTTGGTATTAGTGTTTTTGAATCCAGTATTTTTTGCTCTCTTTCTGATGCCACGCTGTGACCTGGCCTCAAGTCTGAGTCAGTCTGCTGGTGGTTGACTACCAAGGGCTGTGACCTTCTGTCAGAATTCAATTTTGGAGACTCCTAGCTTCCCAGCATCAGGTGCTGGGCTAAAATCACTAATACCTATGAACTTACAGACCACCTGATGCAAGACAGCCTGGGGCAGAAGCTGTTCGTGCTCTGAGGTCTGGTAAAGGAGCCGGAGCTCTCTGGGTGCTGGGGGAATTGTTCCCAGGGTTCTGGTGGGATTTGTGTGCGCTCTGCACCGCCATGCTGCTGGGGAAGCCCTCACAGTCTCCTACCCTTAGCAGAGGGTTATTATCCTCACCCGTGCCATTCTCCTCACCAGCAAGACAGCCAGCTGCTCAGTAAATTCAGTTGCAGAGCTCTTGGGCATGGACATATATGCTGTGGCTGCTGATCTGTGCAGAGGGTTTTCTTTATTTACCCTGGTAGGGCTTTTTTCCCCATAATTTCCCATGCTGGTGGTTTTATTTTCCTAGCATGTCAAACTCATGCCTTCTCAGTACCTCTGCAGGAATGAGAATAGAAACTAAACATACACTTAATTACTTCACTTATAAGCTATTTAAAATTCTTACAGAGTTGGATATAATTAATATCTAATAGATGAGTTTTTCTGGTCTGCTAAAGCTAAAATAGCCTAATGGCAGTCGTGGTAAGTTATTCTTCCAGTTTTGGAGAAGTGTGTGTTGGCAGAAAGCTGCGCTGCTTACTTCATCAAATCCAGTGCTTCTAAGACAAAAGAGGGGGCATTTCTAACACGAGGAAGGGAAAGGAGTGCTTATTTTGATGAATGGTCCTTCAGAGTGCTAGCTTGGGTTTGTGACAGCGTAATTCTGAGAAACAGTGTCAGTTCCATCTGATTCCCACCCCGTCCCCGCTCTTGGGAGTGACGTCTACATTCTGATAGTTTATGGTTTCCGTTTTACATTTGTTTACCTCCTGTGAGGACACTTTAAATTAGTTGATCACGATGATTGTTGTGATAGAGCAGTTTATCTTAAACCCACCATCTTTTCAGATATTTGTTCATGAATAATTACCAAGTAATGCTGTTCAAAGTTGTTTTTCTCCAACCTAATACAGGCAAGTCTCAGATTCATTTGGAACATATTAGATGTCTCTTTAAAATTTTATCTATAACTGGCATAATTATCTGTTCTGACAAGATCTGGTGAAAGAACAGTCCCTAAAAAGAATTTCAGGCATTGTGCTGTTATTTATAAGTCAAACCCTGAAACAGTTCCCACAGCCTCACCATTTGTTTATTAGATCTTCTCTAGAAAAAAAATGGGGCTGCCAGGCATTCAGAGGAGTATCATTTAAGCATTTTGATTTAATTTAAACTTAATAACCATCAACTCCTTAACTAGTAATAATGTCACCTAATAATGTCACCTGTCAGTGTGCTTTTAAGTGAGCTTGACTTTGAAAATATAACTCACCAGATCCAAAGCTAAGGCAGGTAATTGATGAACTCCTGCAGATTTTAGGTGAGAAAAACACTACATCTTGATACTGCTGATATCCACGTGTGTTGCTTTTTTTCAATTAATTTCACATTCATGTGCAATTTTTGTTTATAAAGAATGACATATGGACTGATTTTAGTTAATTTTAAAGGCATATCAGCTACAAACTGTCCAGAATCTTCACAGTTATATAAATTCTGGTTAAGCCTAAATTGTTCATAATCAATACAGCTCAGTTGCTGGGAAGTTTGTAGAATTCATTTTAACATACATGCCTCAGTATTTCACCAAAACACTAAGCTTTCCATATCCCTGTAGCCTTCTGATAGCTTCACACTGATTGAGGTTATTAGTGATTTGGGGGGAATAAAGAGGTGAGAGTACAGACACTGGGAATTTTGACAAGTGCTATCATATCATGTAATCAGTACAGAGCAGCATAATTCAATAAACCCTGTTTTCTTGTCCAGAATAAATCTTTATGTGGCCTCTCTTCCAGTAACAATGAGGTTAGCATTAAATGGCAGTATGTACTTGGGAAAAATAGGTCAAGGAGAGATTCTGAGACATCATTTTGTCCTGCTTCCTGTCCCAGGGCAAACCCAAATATTCCTGCCACATCGCTGACAGCAGTTTTTCTACTGTCCACCTTAGGACCTTCAGTGAGGGATATTCTGCAGCCTCCCTGCTGCTCTTTTCACAAATAAATGCTTCCTATTGCCTTTCTTACCATCTTCAGTGGGGTGCTTGGGAACTCAAGCAGATTCCTCATCCTCATCCCTCTCCATCTCTGCTCGTTAGGAACCACATGTGGCTGATTCAGTTAAGGATCTAGCTCAATCTGAAGAGCTCCTCACACAGAAACATAAAAACCCAACAGCCTGTTGGTAATATCCAGAAAGGAAACAGCAGCTTCCTTCTTCTTGGACTTTGCCTAGTTGCCCTCACAATATATGAAGTTCTCTGATCCCCTTTGTGAACAGCTGGGGAACAGAGAAACAGAGAAGCTGCAGTCATTTGCCCAGAGTTGTCCTGGAAGTATGGAGTAGAGAAAAACCCACACAAGTCTGAGCAGAATTGCCGCAGGTTGCTTTGTTGGCCTCCCCACCATCTTCCCAGCAGAATATTTGCCAGAGTTTTGCTTGGTGTTGGGTGATCTTTGTGCTATTGGAGCTGTGGCTGCATGAGAAAGTAACTCAGGGCAATGGGGGGACTGGATCAGTAGATAAAAGTAGTTGATGTTTGTGTGGTTCACCTCACATAAATTACGAAACATGGTAGGCTTCACTAGAAGAATTAATGACTTTCACATGCTCCTTAGAGTCTCCAAGCAGAGAAGGGATCATTTGTGATGTTACAGTGCCCCTTTATGTCACAGAAGACGCCACACCTCACAGGACCATGCCCCTGTACACAATTAAAAAAATAATAAAAATAAAGCCTATGCTGTGTTTACCTCTGGCCTTACCGTATGCAGTGTGGAGGCTGAACATGTGCTTAGTTGTCTCCCTGCCAAAGGGTGGACCCTAGACAACAACCATGGTGCCAGTCTTCCGAAAAGCCTGTCAGCTCTGAGCATCCTGCCCTCACCAGCCTTTGGCACCCTACCCTATGGGACAGAAGGAAGCTGCCCAGAAGGCTCAGATGTTTAGCTCAGGAGAAGGCAGTGGTGGAAGACTGCTGTTATGCTGCTGTGTGAAGAGCTGACAGAACAGGAGGAGGAGCTGAAGTGTTGTTTGCTCCAATGC
Source organism: Anas platyrhynchos (assembly GCF_047663525.1). NCBI lineage: Eukaryota > Metazoa > Chordata > Aves > Anseriformes > Anatidae > Anas > Anas platyrhynchos. The sequence goes on along the minus strand of NC_092589.1, from coordinate 30,812,340 downwards.
TCCTTTGAAAGGAGTTGATGGGAAATGCGGTGGTTGGAGAGAAGCGCGACAGTGGCTCTTGAAGCAACAGCCACAAATGGGAAATTTGATAAAGGCAGAGAGCTAAGAGGTGGAGCTGGTGTCTCCTGCCCTGGAGGGTATGAAGGAACCTTCTCAGCTATGAAACTTTCTCTTCCCACACCACAAGCAAAGGCTTTGTCTCTATTTGTCCTTGGACCAGGCATTCCCTTGCCAGGACCCCCAAAGGGTAAGCATACTAGGAAAGTGTGCACCTGTAAGCAAAGATCAGACATATAGTTACAGCGGTTGGTTGGTCAGCAAAAGCATTCAAATGCTACGAAGACTCCTTGGTGCCGCCATAATGTTCTGGTTCCCTCACAGCAATGCTGAGGCCCTCCTACAGATCTCACCATTGATATTGCATGGTTAAGGAGTGACACGCTTATTACAGGCTTAGCTCATCTGTTCAGAAATATTCAACTTAATTCCCTTTTAGAGCCCCCTCCTGCTTCAGAAACTATTTTAGAATAATATTTGAAATCCCCCAGGCTATGTGCCAGCAGTAATTGACCAAGAAAGCTCCATCTGGGGGAAAATTCTTCTAGGTACTGAAAATGAAGTTGTTCTCACCTGCATGGTGCCCTACACAGAGGAAATGAATGCATGAGTCAGATTCAAAACAAAACAAAACAAAACTCCTTTGTTTTATCACTCATTAGGACACATGGATTTCAGCCTTAGTTGCATATTTCATTTGTTTGGTTTGCCTGCAGCAGTTCTGGGCCTGCCAGCCCGTTTCCTCTCACATTGCTGAGGATACTCAAGTCTTAATGCTGTAGGACAGCAGCTGCACAGCAGCATCAGTGAACTAAAAAAAAACACGTTACTGTTGAAAAGATAGATCTACAAAGAAAATGTTCACTGACCCATCAAAAGCTCACTATTGTGATACAGGATGGAGTTCACCCATCACTGTGTAATTTAGATCAAATTGGATTTATCAATGTCTCAGCCAATTTTCACTTAACAAATTGCATAAGAGGCACTTTACAAGGCTGCTGGGTGATTTTCCTGTACTCTGTGTGCTGGTGTTGAAAAAGAACACGGGGAACAACTTCTGAAACCCACTGTCCCCACTCCCATAATGACTGCAGGTCAAGCAAGTTCTAGACTGAAATTTGGCTTGGAAGTCAACGTGTTTGTTTGAACAATCTGTGTCAGACATGAGCGTTTGTATGTGTGTCCTGATCCAAGGGTTTGACAAACTCTGTGGCAGCTAGAGGCTGTGGCAGCAAAGCAAAATGGAAAGAAGGCATTGCAACCTGGCCAGCCAGTGCTGCTGCCTGTGTGGGGAGCGTGAGCCAGCGTCACCCCTCTCTTCCTCACTTCTCTTCACGTGGCTGTCTAAGTTACGTTTTATTAGAACAAAAAAGTAATTAAGTCTGGCAACACAACTCTCTGGACTACCACGTGAGACAGAATAAAGAAAATTTTGGAAACAAATCTCATGCTCTGTCTGCTTCAGATGTGAGCTGGGAAAATTCAGAAAGGAGTCTGGGAAATGCTACCTGACAGAGAGCTTACTCAATCCTGCAAACCCTGTCCATGCCAAACAAGTTCCTTTCACGTATACATGAGTTTCATTGTTACCAAGACAGTAATAAATCAGCCGGAAAAGTACCTTATGGTTGGGTGGCTAAACCAAGAGGGACCCAATGCAGCTGAATTTAGGCAACTGAATCATGCCTTCACTGTTCAGCAGCTTGAATCTGAAGAACCCAAGCCACAGCTCTGTACATTTAATCGGCGTCTTATATGTTGTATATCTATTCTTCTTTTGCTGTCCTCATCTATGGAATGACCACCAAAGTTCTTTTCAATCATGTTGTTGGCAGACTAAGCATACATGTAAGGACAAGTCATTGCCAGCACCACAAGGCTATTCGCACTGTGTATAAATGCCATATCGAGGCATTTTCTAAGACCCATGTATCTCCCATAAAATACCATAGCTGTTTTCTTTGGGGCTTTATTCCTCCTTTGATGGCCTATTGACCACCAAATTCTGCTTCTTAATTTAGCTTCTAATTGCTTATTAGTCATACTGTAAATTTCTTTATGGCTTCAGTTGCACAGCTATAGTAATTAGCGTTTATGTTCCTGAGGCCTGCAAGGCAGTGCTTTAACACTGCACAAAGAGATGAAACACTCCACTACAGAGCAGGGATTGTGCTCTGAGGATTTCTCGTTTTATCTCCTTAAGTTTTGTAGAGCCTCGCTGTGGGAGTCTCTCCAGAAATGGGGTCAGGGGTAAATTCGGTAGAGTCATCCTGAGTAGATTTCACAGAAGAGATGCAGAAAAATGTTCATTTATGATCATGTAGTGTTCTCTGCATGAAGGAACATGCAAGCTTCTCAGCAGTGAACACTTATTAGTGCCCTGGTGTTTCTCTTATGAGGTGAAACATTTCTCTGTATTTCTGTGGCCTCTTTCCGCTTGAAATGCGATTCTGTGAAATTTGATTGAGTAATTAATGATCTGTAGGGAGAGTTAAGCTTTTTAAATTTTGCACTTTCTCCTGACCATTACTCCATCAAAGCCTGGCTCAGTTTGGTGCCGTTTATATCGCTCTGACCCACGCCCACAAGAGGCTATCGAGGGCCTGGAAGTGCTGGGGCCCTGCTCCCTCCTCCTCCTCTCCCCCTGCCTGGGCCTTGCGATGCAGCGTCCATTTCTGCAGCTTGTCTTGGGGACCTGCAGAGCTGCTGGGTGAGGCCAAGAAGCACCTCACCACAGCAGGGGACAAGATGGCGGGGCTGCTGTCCCTTGCCGGCCCCTCATGTTGGGCAGGCCACAGGGCTCCCTGGGAGCAGTGTGAGGCGTTGTCATGGATGGGCCAGGCCAGGGTGCTGCCACCTGCAAAAGCCAGCCCCAAAACTGCTGGGTTGTGGCAACTGAAAGGCACCAGCTCATCCTTTTATCGTCCCCAGTAGGTTTGTCACAGCTACTTCAGCACTTTTAGAGCAGGTGACTCAAGCTAACCCAGCCTAGAGCACAACCACAGGAGTTTTCTCAGAATGCCGTAGGAGGTGGAGAAGATCCGGTCGTGGCTGCACGTGTGGGTTTGCAGGAAGGCAGGCGGGCCCACAGCTGCAGCTCCTGCTGCTGTGAGCACAGGAGGAAGGGGCTCACTAGTGCCAAGATGAGTTACACACGAGTTACCTCATGCCACAGCACACCGCCATGATGGCCACATCTCTCCTTCTGCCCTGCCTGTTCGTTGCTCCATTTTCAAATACCCACATTGTTCGTGTCTGTGATGTGTTCAAAGGCTTCAAACTGTTCAGGGGGCAGCAGCCTGCATGCCTCTCCCTGCCTCCCACCCTCCTCATCACACCCCCCAGGCAGCTTGTCCCACAGCAGTGGAAGGACGAGGAAGGTCTCGAGATACCTTCACCTCCTCCCACCCCAGCAGAGATGGCAGGGTTTGTGACCTGCACTTCCACAAGGCAGAGGCTGTTCTTGGGTGGGCTTGGAGGGTGGCTCCACCTTCCTTGAGAAATGCTGGGGTAGAAAGAAGTGGGGGGTGCAAAGGGACCATGCTCCTCCATCTCTGTCCTGCTGCTCCCACCCCAGAGGCATTTGTTTTACCTTTAAAAGCAATTATTTTCATACCTAGAGCACAGCCTGAAGATTTGAGTCCAGATATTTGAAAAGCAGTGCAGAATTTTGCCCTGACTGCTCAGTCTGAATGCTGCTCTGAATGCAAACATCCCCTCTTTTTGGAGCCTTCGACCTGAGGTGTTTCCTTCACTCTTTCATCGTGCTGCACACAGCGTATTCCTGTAGGTTAAGCTATTAAACAAGCATATACCAGGGTGGTGTGTGCTGAGTGATCTGTGAATGCTCCTGGCATTCTCTCTCCCTGCCACACCAAAGCGACTGTTCTTGGGAAGTATCTTCAGTCATTGTTCAGGTATTCTCCCATAAAAATGGAAGATTAAAATTTATGGAGTTGATCCATTAAAAATAACCTACTTCAACATGTTTTTTTCATGCTTGCAGACACAACTTAAAGTCAACAGTAGTTTCTGGTGGCAGAGGGTGACCTAGGAGGTCTGCAAGGAGGGACAGAGCCAAGGTTCCAAGGTTTTCCTGACCGCTAGGCACATACTGTGGAAGCTGCCACTCATGGAGATGAAACAATAGCCCATTTCTGCTGTTTGTGGTACTTCAAAACATTTTTCAATAAGCCCCCCCCCTCAAAATAAGGAGAAAGAAGTATGGAGTAGCATCCTTACTTGTTTTTGCTGTTGTCCCTTCCCTGGTGGATTAAATGAGCTTGAAGCAAGTGACAGTGCTTTTTGCCGAAAGCAGTCGATTGTTTCTGTCCTCATTACCTATTGCGTATCAAAGCAAAAAGCCCTTGAAGATCAGCGCAATCCAGCCAGGAGCTGGAGGCTCCCTTTCTCCCTGAGGGATGGGCTCCATGCTCCCATGCTTACCCCTGCACCCAGCAGCATGGGGAGCATGCAGCACCCCTTCCTGCAGGATGGTGTGTAACTGGGGCACCAGCCAGGAGGCTGGGCTGTGAGTGGGGCAGCAGCACCTTGCCTTTAAACCTCTTAACATGCATGGAAGCTGTAAGGCTCCCGAAGGGCAAAGGAGCTTAAAGAGGTGACAGCATCCTCCAAGGCTCAAGAATCCCCCAAGGCATTGCTCTGCCAGGGTGAGCTGCTTTGGAAGACCTGCAGGAGTTTGGGTGCCTTGCTGGATCTTCCTGATTTTTTTTAAACCTAAGAACAAAAGCTGAAAGAATCACACACACACACAAAAAAAAACTCAGTCTCCTGTCTCATGGTTCTTTCTATCTCCCAATGCTGTTCAGAGGAGATAAACTGAAAAAGTAGCTCCTGACACAGTATTTTGGTAGGCAAGTATCCGGTTTGGTACTGGCAGAAACCTAGGACAATGAAACAAGACAACTTGGAAGTCATTACAAACAGCAGGCAGATTTAGGAAGTTCTTTATTTTAAGTTGAGTTTTGCTAAGCACCATGTGGACTTTGATTTCCACTTACTATAAAAGCCCAAAGTATGCCTATATAATAGTAAGTGGGTACAGGAGCTGAACAGCCTATTTCTTCATCAGTTCTTGTTCACTGTTTTCACTGAACTTTGCAAGTCTCTTCAACATAAAAAATAATTGACTTTTACATTTGCATTTGAGCTGGCTACATTATTACTGGATCTTTCTAGTCCTTTCTACTCAGCTCGTATTTGCTTAATGGCACATGAAATCATTTGTTTGAAGCTGGCATTTCACTGCAGTATTAGCTAGTGATTCTAACAAGGGGCCGGGGTCCGAAATTTAAGATGCAGACCATCTTTTAGGGAAAAAAAAAAAAAGGAGGGAAGATTCCAATGCTCTTGGAAATCCTCACTTTTAGGATGCTGTAGTGATGAATGAGCTGAAGTATAGAAGAAAAATAAACTCAATTCCCGCTATTCAAACACTCAGCAACTCCTTCCAAGCAAAAAAACAACAAGCTATTGTGTGCTTGTGCTGGTAAGGCTGGGAGGAGACAAGAGTTTCCCACAGGCAAATTAGGAAATGGAAAAGCAGAACAAAACCCACAACCCTCAAAATCCCAAGCAAGGAACACAAGTTACTTTCTGTTTGTTTCAAACATGATTTGTGTTATCATTAGGTGGTTTTAATAGGGCTTCAGTCTTACTCTGGGAGGAAAGCCCTGGCTTTGCTTGAGCAAACAGCAATGACCACTCAGACCTGGGAAACACGAGGGAAGCAGCCTAACCCATGTTCACCATCGCACTGGAGCACTTACTGAGAGCAGTGTCCTCCTCCCGTCCTCTCATATGCTCTGGGGGTTGACCACATTTAGCTAGAGCCCAACCAAACTTGCCAGTGCCCAGCCCAGCAGGGACACAGCTGACACACACCATTTATCCAAAGACCCATACAGACTGTGCTGGGACCAGACCTGAAACCCAAGAAAGGAGCATCCTGAGTCCTGCAATATTTTGGCATCTCGTTTGGGTTTGTATAAAGGTAAAAGGGGATAAGAAGGTTAAAAAAAAAAAAAAAAAAAAGCTACCTGATAAGGAATCTTAGAGTTGAAACTGTTGAGTTTACTTTGACCAGTCCCCATGAGGCATATGTGAAGCCCCTCTCCTTCAGTTTCTTCAGCGTCTTCCAGAAGATACTGGGAGTGATTTCTTTGCTTTCAACCATGTGGGGCAAGAGAAAGCACAGTGAGTAATTGTCAAGCGCAGCACGCTCTGTTGCGAGGATCACAGGGTTAACACAGCACTTTGCAAAGAGCAGGAGAGCCCCCAGCCACCCACCCATGGCAAGAAGGGCGCTAGCCCAGCTCCGCCTGGCTGCTGCTGCTGCTCAAAGCCACCCTCCAGTGGACGGGCAGCGAGGCCAGTGCTGGTGAGAGCAACCTCCCTCCCCAGGGAGACCAGGGATACCTGCAGCCCTCTGCCTGCCCCAAAGAAAATTAAGATTGCACCAGTGCAGGAATCTCGCATTTTGCCATGCGGACCCTGTTTTATTTTGTGATATGCTACCTTTTGTGGACCAAATCTTTTGAGAAATAAGGGATTCCTACCATAGTCCACTAGAAAAAGGAACTGTGAAGGGGTGCAGCTGCTTCCTCGAAGTAGTGCTATGGGATTCCTTGGCAACTTATCACACTGAAAAGTTCATTCATTTATTTTTATGATCTGATTTAGATCAAACCAAAGGACATTAGGCAAATTCAGAAACTATTCAATAGCCATTTCCAATGCATTAAGTACTCTGAAGGAAAACATTTATACTAGTGGAGCAATATAATTAGGGGACCTCTAGAGGTAAAAAAGCTTTACCTAGTGAGCAGCTGTTCCAATAACAAATTTGTTATGTAAACCTTGCATACACAAAGCGAGTTTCAGAAAATGAAATCTCATTTGAGACATTTCTTATTTCTTCAGGAACAGTTCAGTTAAACTCAGCTACTCACCCATCAACAAAACATGCAGCATGTATGTTTTGTGTACTGAATGTCTTCCCAGAGTGGATAAGCACTCTTGGCCACTGGATGTTGCAGGTGTGTTTGCCTAGAACAGCAGCGCAGGCCATGCTGTACAAACACTAACTCTCATTTAGTTTCAAAATTTCAAAGCAGAAAATCCACAGACGAGACAGATCCTTATGTTCACATCAGTTTCAGCTGAAGAACTGATTTGGAAAAAAAAAAAAAAAAAACAAACTTGACAAATCCAACTAAGTTAAAGCTTCTCAAACCCTCCTGCAACATTAACCATGATTTGGGTCCAGCAGCAGGTGGGCGAAGGAACTGCTGTGTCTCAGCAGCTTCTCCAGCAACTCACATCCTCACCCATCCTTAGCAGCAGCAGCAGATATGGAGACACCAGGCTCAGAGACACTCCCATCCCGTTAAAATCTGAGCACCCACCTGCCTTCCGCAACCTCCTATAAAGTAGAGGCTGTATGTCTCATCTCATTAACCCAGCTCTGGCTTCGCTGGCTGGCTCACTGCGTGGCTGCCCCCTTACAGCCCCGAGGCTTGCGAGGAGCAGCCAGAAGCCCTGGTACCTACAGCCTCGAGCAGAGGCACGGCCACAGCCCCACAGAAGGCTGCAGGGAGCCAGGCTGGGACCCTGCTCCAGACCTGCTCTGAAACAGCTTGGCAGCTTTTTAATTAAACAGCCAGAGGAGTTTCTCCAGCCCGTGCCAGGGCTGGGACACACTACCAGGGGCACTGCTGCTGCAGGAGCAGGCGAAGCGCAGGCTGCAATGGGTTGGTGTTGCTCTTAGCACTTCACCACGGTCTGGGGACCACCTTTGCCACTTCCTGCAAGCACAGCACAGCAAAACACAGGCTCTACGCTAGCTGTCAGTAATTCACGAGATTACCAACAGCTGAGCCATTTAAGGCAGTACTCCCTGTTTGCTTTGCCTGGTACAAAACCAGATACAGATCTGGGCTTCATGTTTGTGGAAGGTGGCACATAATTACCAGCAACACATCCCAAGCATACTTACAGAATCACAAGTGCTTGCATACCTCAGTGTCTGTGGTTGACACACCAAACATGAAAGAAATGGAATTTAGCCTAATAAAAACTAATAGCTTTTAACAGTGCCTTAAACAAACCAAGCCACTCAAGTCAGAATATAGCCTATAGCTTAAGTAGCTATAGTACAATGATCCAGTGGTTTCATACCTTTACCTTTCAAATAAAACATCAGAACGACAAGTCAACTTGCACAGCATTGATAAAATGAGCTATCGGTACCAGGAGAGTAAGAACCACAGCCAACCGTCTTTTTTTATAAAAGTATTTTTAATAAACTGATGGATTTAAGATGCTAGACAACTTGTTGCCATGTACAGGTAACAAAAGTCAAAATTCTTTGAATTTTATACAAATACTATGTAGTATTGTAAACTTGAATACAAGTTTACCAAAAATGCATCAGTGAATATTCAGCTTGTAACCAACTTCCAACAGTGAAAATTATCATGTATCAATAGTGATCAGAATTGCATTGCAAATTTTAGAAGTAATGCAAGTATATTTTTACCAAGCCACTCTGAAGTTACTGGTGCACACTGACAGTACATTGGATTTTTTTTGGCTTGCTGAACAGAAAATGGCATTTAAATAAAACGACCGAGTTAAAGAATATACTACGTATCAAAAGTACTATCTTACAGAAAACTAAACAACAATGAGAAAGTAAACGGAGCAGAACCCTGAAGTAGTGAATTATTTTTCTACCCGTTTTGATGGAAAAGACTCCACAGGTGTCCAGCTTTCTCACAGCATTTTGGAGTGTCCTAGTCCTAGCACAGTGTGGCTGTTAGTAGACTAAAGTAATCCCTGCTTGGCAGTAATGCTGGTGAAAGGTAACTTGTTCTATTGCTAACAAATCGGAGTAACCACTGGCAGGGTGACTTCTTGGAGGCATCCAGCAGAGGCTGAGTTCACAGCACATGGTTGAAGTTACAGTACCACTTGCTTCGATGCAATACCCAACAGCCTTCAGGGTTCACATGTCAGTTTCCTCACAGGATTTACAAATGGATGGTATTTAAACAAAAAAAATGGAGCATAAGACAGTATTTTCACCTGTACAGCTACCAATAAAATGAACATTTTTGTTACAAACTTTCCAGTCTGCTTTATAAAAAATATTCTTAGTTTTACTTCTAAATAAAAACTGTGCTGTGATCTGTCGCTTTCTTGCATTGTACATGCTGCAACTGTGTGGGTTAATGAAGGTGTAGAGATTTGTGACCTAGAGCTCTGGATATATTAGAAGCCTAGAAAGCTGGTTTTGGTACATAAAAGTTAGGTAGCAATGAAAATTCATTCTATTTATTTTTCCTAAAGCCTAGGAAGAGCTACAGTACATTGCTAGATCAGTGGCCTCAACCCTGAGCTGAAATAAAGGACCTGCCTTGACCAAGAGACTTAGTCACACTCCTACCACAGCTGCACAGGAGAGACAAAACTTATCTATGGTCTGTCACCTTCGCTGTAAGTAGTGTGATCTTTCCTTCTGTAATGCTTGAGAGTTGACTGGAGACCACCATGTTCATTTTCACAACAGGAAAAAAAAGAACTCAAATTCAGAGATTCAGGATCAAAGAAAAAACAATCAGGGAGAGTCAGTATGTCCAACTTCTGGAGACCAAATAGATAACATGATAGACTTGTCAGTCTTAAGCATTTCCCACTTGGTAGAAGAGATTATAAGAACACGTACCAAAGCACAGTTAGCAAGACTTCTACCATTATCCCACTCTTTCAAGAAAAAAGTAGCACTTGATTTTCGCCCCCCGCCATAACCAAACATTAGCATTTCTTTCTGTCACTACAATATACCACAGTTCAGTGAAAGCTTCAACTGTCCTACAAATGACTCGGCCCAACTGCAAGCAGAAAGACTTCTCGCTCATTTTTAACATGAATTGGAGTTGGCCATCATATGAATTCTTACTAGAATATAACCTACTGCGCCTTCCTGAAGGGTTCAATGGCACTGACTACACATAGCTAGGAGAGTACGTAACATTAAGCATTCTTGCCTCCTAAGAGGATTTGTTTTTACCCCTTTTAAGTAACAAACTGTAGAGTCAGTATTTCACTTAATGGAAAAATTAAACCCAGCAACAAATCAAAGCCAAAGCTCGTAAAAATCATTTATACTTCTAGTAATGCACACGTCTTTGAGAGCTGATCAGTTTACAGATGGTATGTTTTTGTTACAGTTTAAGGCAGCAAGTCTTACCTCCCTCATGTTTGTGCTACTGTATCCTCATGTGCACAATAGAACCTCACTAATTTACACTAATAACTGGAAGAACCATTAATTCTCTTGGTAAGTGAACAAGAATAAGGCATTCCATTATATATTCTGATCACTAATTATAATTTAGCTCTAATTATAATCTACCAGCAAACATACTTCTGTGTTTTAGAAAATAGCATCTCTTACCTTCAGATATAATTATGTGTGCAGATTAGTGGGTTCTGCTGTGTAAACACGCAGGTGCATAAGCAGTTTTCAGGTTTTTCTTCATTACATCTGACAAGAAAGTTAATGCCACAGACAGAAACTGCGGGAAAATAAATTAGGATTTCTCTATAATTTGTGCGAATCTGCACGACTGGGCAGTAATATGTAAGTAAAAAAAAAAAACACTAATGTTTACAAACTCAAATGAAGCAAAAATCAGCAGCAGAAAGCAAGGCCATTCCCCAACCATAAATGGCTTGTATTATACTGTTCAAACTACGTGAGGGGAAAAAAAAAAAAAGAATACAAGTACTAACTTTTATATACAAGTTTTAAATCAAGTAAAGCAAATGGCAAAAAAAAAAAGTTGTTGATGCTTTCAACAGGTGATATTTACATGTCTAAATCCTGGCTGAAGTAGACTGTAAATACAGACGGAAGTTAGGATGCAAACTACACGGCTAAGTTTAAAAAAAAAAACACATTAGGGATCAATGTGCAGTGTAATGAGATAGAAATTTCCCTTCATATGTGCAAAAATCCACAGTTTCGTTAATGTAGAGGTCATACTTCTTCAATAAGAGATCTTCGACAAAATCAGTCTCCCTACATCCCGGAATCTACCTGTTTACATCAGCCACTTTAAGTGTACAGTACCCTGTTCGCATATATAGTATTCAGCAGTTTCTACATTTCTCAGAAATTTAAACTTCGCCTGCCTTATATCTTGAAAACAAAGGGGAGAGTTCATCCAGGGCATAATACTACTGCCTTTGAGTTATACCAACAGTTAATAAAACACATGTTCTCTCTTCTTCCATGGTGGCAGGAGTCCTTACAGGACTTGTAAACAGCAGTACACCATACTGTAAACAAATAATTTAAGTTCTGCTTTATACAAGATGTTAAGTTAACTCAGGTCTATCAAACAGGTGAAAATGAAAAGGGTGGCTTCACATAAGATCCTTCCCTTTCCTCCCAGCAATTCTTTTCACTACATAAGTAATCCTGAGCTGAAACAGGGGCTGATGAGAGCCATTTTTGCATATAAAAACAATGTTCTAGAGTCAGCTCTCATGTTCTGTCAGGAAGTCAGTTGCTGGAGAGATTAAACTGAAGTATTTCAAACCATTGTTACTTTGGAGGAGGACTTATAATTTGGTGTGACGTCCAGTTCTAGACCCAGATGCTGAGCTTGCCAAGGAAGCTGATGCTGCTGCATCCTCAGCTTCCTCCAGCTCCTCGTGTAGCTCCTGGCTAACACTAGACTGGAGGGCTGCAGGAGTTAGCCATTCCTTCGGCAGGCAGCTCTGGAGAAACGGTATACAAGAGCTGAAGTAGGCAAGACGATTCACCCATCGTGGAATCTCCTTTCCACACAGAATCTAGGGCAAGAGGGGAAGGAAAGGATTAACTTGTCTTCTTGGTTCAGCAGCAACAAAGCTACATGACTGTAAAGAGAAAGCAAAGGCTGCAGCACTCTTAGATTTATGCATCACAAACACCATTCAAGAAGCACTCGGCTGCACTAAGACAACTTGGTCCATCAGTAAAAGCACCAACCCAAGTTGCAGAGACTTGTTTTTCACTCTAAGTTTGACATATGGTCCTGCTTTCCTTCTGTAAGGAAGGAAAGTAGGGGGTGTATTTTTATTTTGAGTTCTGAAAAGCCCAAACACCTAGCTCTTTTTGAATAGTTTCTATAAAAGGCACAGAAATGAGTTAAGCTTTATTTTGTATTCACAGACAATCCTTCAGGAACAGCGGCCAAATGAGAAAGCTCACTATTACAGATGTGCACCCTGAAATCAAGCAGTCAAAAAAACACTGCTAGTATTACAGCTACGTGGAGTTACACACACAGCCCAGGATATTTACTATGATTGTCTCTGATGACTCTGGACCAGAGATCACTATCTCACACCACACAGGCTGCTAAGATCACTAGAACAAGAGAAGCAATACAACACAAAGCTAGCTTCAACCCCTCAAAAATATATAAATTTGCATTAAATATTTGTTTTTACTACACAGCAAGTCATTAAATGTTTTCATTGTCACTATTGAGGGAGTGACCTATTTTATTTAACTGCCTCCATGTTCACTTTGAGCATTACTTATTCCAATGCAAATCCGGAGAAAATCATAGCTAACAGGAATGTTACTCTGCTGTAACTGAATAGCATTTTATTTGTAATTATATCCCTGGTTTTTAGTCAGCTTGAACACTGAATAGGACATGAGATAAAACAGAAACGACATGATCATGCAGTTCAAGGGTATGGCAAGTGGCTGGCCATATGGGCCAGATGTCACGTCAACTGCAGCTTCACCAGTGGGCCACCCTACTAATTTGTACCAGTGGGCCACCCTACTAATTTGTACCAGTGCTGCATGCAAATCATCCACTTCAAAATTTTCCAGCACCACTGGAAGATCACACTACACAAAGCAAAGGCTATACAGTAAGCATGCCATTAACTTTTTTTTTCCCCTTCTTCTTCCTCCGGAACGGTTAAGTTTTATGGAAGATTGCCATGGAAAACACAGCCATCCCTTTTTCGGAAAGCCTCAATGAGCATTAGAATAAATTCTGACAAGTACAGGTTAGCAACTACTAATGAAAACACAAGTGCCATTCCCCTCTTTGTCCTGGGTTATTTGTTCCTCACCCTTCCTCTTGTGTTGGTACAAGCACGTGAGTGATCAAGCACTCAATCCTACTGGCAAACTGGTAAGGTTAAAATAAAGCTGAGGGGGAAAAGCAAAGCCCATTCAATTCCACCACCAGATACTTTTGCACACCCACACAGGTATCTACATGACCAGGACACAGGTGCTGGCAGAGGGATAACTTGACAAAAGCCTCTCAGACAGCAGATTCACTTCTGAACCTTCAAGGCTTTTGTTGTTCTTTAATAGTACATCGTAACTTTAGAAATTATTTTCAGTGTGAGGGAACACTGGTAAAAGCAGCATGTGGCTCTGTCTCCTGTAGTGATCTACGAGGAGTCTGACAAGGTCCTGCAATGCTGTTAATACCTGCTTTACCAGGTCTCTCAAACAGGAACACCTCCCCCCTTCTGGACCTCAAACTACGTATAACAACGTCTAGCATTTTTGGCAGCATAATCTTGCATTTTGGACATAAGCCCAAAAATCTGAAGAAATGGTAACATTTACCCAAGGTAACAAAGATAAGACACTGGAAATTATGCCAAACAATCCAAAGGACAGGAAGGAGATGACGCTCTGTAGCCACCTGGGATGCACCTTTCTATAGACCCTCGTGTTTGTTTACCTCAGATAAAGCTGAAGAAAAGTGATTGCAGTTTTTGTGCATTAGGTGATAAGCATTTCCTTTGAATTCTTTTCCAAGCTCTTCTACTATTTTTTCTATGTCATCTTCCATAAAGTCAGTACTGCCTAGAACCACAGCCTCTCTAGAAAGAGAAATAGAGATTAGAAAATGATTAGGCTGCCATAAAATAAGTAGATAACTGTTCTCAAAGTGCTCAAAAATTACCATACTGCAGGTGGGGAAATCTTTCTGTCCTCCTAGAATAACATACTTTTTTTTTTCTATTGCATTTTACAGCACCACTTCCATCTTACATGATGTTATTTTCTTGCTGACTGCCCACCTCTGTTCCACTTAAGTTCTCTGCAGCTTAACTCACAGAAGTGCAGGCTGCAATTTTCCCCTCTTCTCCAAAGGATATTGTTTATGGAAGACAGCTGGGAATAGGCAGGGGTTTGTAATGCAAGGAAGGGTCAAGACAACCACACTGAGAAACCACAAAAAAAAAAAAAAACACACAAAAGATGTGGAAACCTTGAAAAGCAACACCATTACCTTTGTATAAAAATTTCACTACCTTGAAAGAGTTACCCCATTGTATATATGGAGAATAATAGAAAGCTAGCTACGAGTCCACATAATTTATGCACATTTAAGGAATTTAACAGTACGCTAAAAATAATGTTCTTTGCTGCCATCACCTCTTCCCATTTTTCAAAGAAAAGAAAACATGCTATTATCTCACTAAGTCAGAAATCCTTGGGTACCATTTAACACACTTAAAAATCCTTGTTTCCTTATCCTTAAAAATACATTCAACCAGCTGTCCTTTTAGCATACCTTCTAAAAAACAAGAAAATAGATATTTTTCTTACTTAAATTTAAACGTTTCTCCTAGCTCAGAAGCATTTCCTGGTGAAATTTCAAATATTCCAGAAAAAGGGTATGGATGACCACCGTAGGCAAATTCTGAAAAAGAAAGCTCAGGTTAAAAAAATAATAATGATGTAAGATGACAGTAAAGAACAAGAGACCTCATCAACTGGTATATCAATTGCAAGGATCTTCTAGTCGATGAGAACTTCACAAGGACCTAAACCTAGAAACCAGGGCAACAAATGCAAAGAGCGACCAACTAATAGGTTGACTTCTAAGTTAATAAAACTAAGTGAAAATTGACAAAAAACTTGCTATATCAGCATGCAGGCTTAATTAATAAGTGTATATAACTGGTGGGATTTTCAATTTAACTTTTAAATCTTCACTTATACAATGAAAGCAATGTTTTTTACATGCGCTTAGCCCCACAAGTCTACTTAAATATTTACAGATTAGGGATTCAAAGTACAGCATCCTCAAAGGTCTGATGGTACACTACAGCTGTATGCGTTGCCAACTAGTATTGGCCTAAAAGGTTTTTGAATTTTTTGATATGCAAGAGTTCAACTATCCTGTGTTCTTCTCTAAGAAGAAAGTAAACCAGTGCACAGATCTGAAGTCTGCACCTAACATCTGCTGGCACAAGCCCTTACAGTTCATGAAGGTATCAGTGTGCTTTAACTTCCTTCTGTGTCTGTAAGATAACACACCACGCCACACCCCGGGTATAATAAAAAGCTTTAAGCATGACTTCACACTTCCTTTCCTAAAAACTTGAAATACATCATCCAAGTCTAGCATTCAGCTTTGTGGATAACCTTTTTTAAAACAGGTTAATAAATAAAGTTTGAGGTACTGTGAAAAATGCAAGTCATTGTTCTAGCAGGGGCACGACCTAATATGAGAAAGCTGTTACAAGCTGTACAGGAAGGGAGACGTGGATTTGGCACAGCGCAAGGACTGGGTTTCACACACACCACTACTAGGAGTCAGGCCCTTCTGGTTTGGATTAGAAGAAATTCAAAGAAGATTTTAACTGTAAACATTGTATTTCATCAACTCCCCGTTCCTCTGATAACACCTGCAAATCCAGTTACAACGCTACTATTATGGTAGCTGCAACACCTACAGCTTAAGATACTTGCACAACGGGGCCTTTGGATCAGCTCACAACCCCCACTGCTTTTCCTCACCTCCAAACACATTCCAATAAAAGAAAAATAACAAGTATATGTAAATATACATCTAATCAGACTACTTTTAGCAACACCATCACCTCAGAAAGGGATTTTACTTCTAGGTATGAATGTCTAAGACCGAAGCTTGCACCCCTTCTGGCCGGGACTGGAATCGAAAGTGGCCTGCGTAAATCAGGAAGCTGCCTCCCAGAGTACAACCCACTGGGCAAAATCAGGACATATCGCTCTATTTATCAGCAGTGTATCTTTCGTAAATAAACAGTATGCATAAGATACCTTTTAAATAAACTCTCCCTAAAACAAATAAATCTACTAATAAGGAACGGACCGCAACAGATTAGTCTCTATAGTTAAAAATTAACTCCTTGCAGAAGTGCTGGCAGAATACTGACGAAACATGATCCATCATGCTTGTGTGAAACATACTTTTTTTTTTTTTAACAATAGGTATTTCTAAACCCAAGCCAAATATTGCTATTTCTAGTGGGAAAAAGATGTACACTTTTTCACAGCTATATAGCTTTACACAAGAACGCAAGATGCATATCAGTAATCTGATAGTCAAGTGTTTTTTTGTTTATTTCCCAGAGGCAGAAGAGATGAGAACTTGAAAACAACAGGTTTCAGGACCAGCCTTCCCTCACTACCCCAAACCCATTTTTGTTTGAATAATACTGTTACTTAGACAAACAAAAGAGTAAATTATGGTTTTCTTGTACATACCTCGGCCATACACCTCTATACCTGAATGGAATACTCCAATTCCAAGGGAAGAAGTATACTCATTCATCCAATACTAAAAAGAAAAAAAGAACAAAAAGGCTCTAGTTAGTTTCCAATACAGATTTGTCTCCTCACAGCACATCAAAAGCATAAAAGCCAACCACAAAACCGAACTGCACAACCCAGTTTTTAACAGGAACAGGACACGCTATTAAAATTCCCCAACTATACACAGTCAATTAATTCCATTAGGTTTTACTCGATGTTTTAGTGCTGTCAGTGCCTGTCAACCAAGGAGACCATATTGGGGAGAAATCCAGATCAACTTTATTTGTCAACAGCTTACAAAAGTTTCCCATGAGTTGACTACATGCTGGAATCAACTACAAAAATTTTGCAGGAGTGCTTTTTTTTTTTTTTTGGAAAGAACATCAAAACGTAGGACTAACATACACACACCAATTGTCCCTTAGAGCAATGACCATTTTTTCTTATGACCAGATGATGACAAGACGCTCAGAGATATTTAAGATGAAATTACCTTGTATTACGTCTTTGATTACTCAATTGGTAATCACCATACAATAGCCTAAACTCTCAGCAGGCTCCTGACGTATCTGTCTCCACGCATCAAGTGCAAGACCTGTGCAGACACCTGGTATGTGTTTCTAGCATATCACTTCTATGATAAAAAAACAGATTGCAGCTGTATTTCAAAGTTATCACTTCCTGGGTTTTTTTAATTCTAACACACAAACCACACTCCCCCCAAAAAAAGGAAAAAGAAAGAAAAAAACTTCTTGTCACTATTTTCTATTTAAAAAGTAGCAGCAGTGAGGGCCTATCAGGAGCTAACAATTATCCTCAACACCACAAAGGCATACAGAGTTTGAAAAAAATGAAAACCTCAAAGTTACTGCCTTTTCTTGGCTACATCACCACCTTGAAAATATCAGTCTCCAAGGAGCAAAAAAATTTTGGGGTGAAACAATTTAAAGAGGAACCTCAAACAAAGGCTTCAAAGAAAAAAGTCTAAGCAGCGTCCTTAAAGCTGAAATTGGCTAGCAAGGAAAACCTCTCAAAAATACATGAAAAACATTATTTTGTCAATTACTCCAGTAGTGGCAACTTTCCTCCCAGGTCACCCAGACCTGAAGCACACCGCAGACTTCAAAGAGTCAGCTGGCAGTCAGGATACAGACTGAGGCAGCATCCTCAGCGAGTTATTACTTGTTTCGTAAACAGGAAGGAGAAAAATCCATCTTATTTGCACAAACTGTTGACACAGTAAGCGCTTTCTGATGTGAAGTCACTATTAAAACATCACAACCGATGATATAAATGTAAAAGGTTACAGATGTCACACTGTTGATGTGTACTAGCCGGGGCTGGTACATAATTTACAGACATTTTAGTCATCCTGGCATTTAACGTGCAGTGGGAGAATGAGCCGTTTTTCCTCCAGTGAGGATCATTCTCAATAAGTTTTGGACTGAGAAGCTTCTTTGTGAAAATCAAAGGAAGTTAAATGGCAAAAAGAGCAAGTCAGGCCACATATTACAAGTTTTCAGGCGTCAGAAATGCATGCATTTGGCTTTCACAATCAGCCTTACCCTGAGGATTGTCAAACCTAGAGGCAGTGGTCTCCCACATTCGGTTACCCGCAGTAGCCAAACATCAGCACCCCATTTTTTCCAGCCTAAACTTGACAGCAGCGCTGCAGGCACGGGACTTCAGCGACTAAGGACTTAATGATCATGTCTCCAGAAATGCCAATTGTGGGAAATCTTGTCAATGTGAGTTAGCAGCAGGCAGGTCTTGCTCCTTGTGTTTATCGAAAGCTAGCAGTCACTGAGATCTGGGGGCACAGTTTGCTTCAGAGTAAGCTTCACACTCAGCTTTGTTAAGGGATCACTGTGCTAGTGAGCATGGTATAGATGACCACAGTAAATCACCACCTTAATCTGTTTAAAGGCTTCCCAATTCTCTCCTCCCTCTCTCCAGAAGAGAGAGCAGAGCGCTCATCCACATGCATCTAATCAGCCTTTTCAGGTCAAGCTACCTCCAGAAACATGTGGGGTTAGGTTTGCTCTGTACAGAACGACGGAACAGGGAGGAGAGAAGAACAGGGGATGCAAGGAGAGAGGTAAAACTGCCCAAATAACATAATGAGTTCACGAGCATAAAAAATAGACCGTTCATTGAAGGGAAATTAAAACTTACAGGAGAATGCAAGAGAGTCCCAAATGCAGACCTGCTTCAGTTCTGAAGCCAGTTTTCCTCACTTCTCCAGCTCACTGTTTCAAAATAGTTTTACTTTTTTTTACAATCAGAACTACAGGAATATTCAACATATGAGTTGTCAGCACAGGAAAAAAGTTTATTTGCCTAGGGAGAATGTGTCCAAGTCTCTGTAACCTCACACTGAGCCGGTAAGCAGCCCTGGTTAGTGGCAGCACTTCAGTATGAGGGGCTCATATGGCTCCAAAAACTGAGCAGTGGTAGCAAATTTAACAAGTGTTAGCAGCTTGAAAGAAGTGCCTACAGCACTGCACTTAACACTTCCAGCAAGAACCGAGTAGGTTAACTGATGAATTTCAATACTGCAGAATTACTTCCCCCTAGGAACAGTAATTAGATCTAATTATTACTTAATCTGGATCAGTTATTGAAAGGTGGGTCACATCCTCTCATTGAGCAAAATGCTTTATCTCACTGAGGAAAGGAACACGGGAAAATGCAGCTTCAAGTGTGCTGAATTTGGCTGCAGCTGGCAAGGGAAGGTACAACTTACAGAATAGAGATTGCCCGTAAATGAGATATATACAGCTCAATGGTTCAGTAACACGACAAACTCTGGAATCCCAAACCGATCCCAAAAGCTACATCCTTGCTTTCATTACACAGAACAGGCTCCCTTCACCTAGTTTTGATCTGAATTTAACTACAGTAGAACGTGTAAGAGCACTGTCCCACATCCTCAGTATTTTGCAGTCAGTCAGTCCTGTGAAACAGGGATTGGTGTTTAATGCTCGTATCAACAGAAATTAGAAACATTTTTCTATGTGGGAAATAAAGCCAAGTCACTGATACAAAAAACACATTAATCCTACTGCTTCAAAAGTATCTTTGTTACACTCTTCAGAGCTTTCATTTATGTTAATACTTTAGATTGTTACAGCTTTACTTGATGAGTGAAAAAGACTGTGCTACTTTGGGCACAAAAAAAATAGAGTCCTCCCCCCCCCCTCCAGAAAAAAAAGAAAGCAATTTTACTATATTAAATACTCCAGTTCTCAAAACACTGTAACTGTTTTCATATGACCCTTTCTATAATAAGTTTTCAAAGGCATGAACAGAAGCACACAAACATGCCCTTAAGTTTCTTTCCCTCCAGGAAGCTGCCACTACAAGAAAGTAAACTCTCAAGCACAACACATACACACCCCTCCTCAGCCTCTGGTGTTATCCCAGATTTTCTCCTTCTCAAATGCTAAGGAAAGCAGAAGGTACATGCTCTGAAGTGAACCAACTCAGTCCTGTACACAGCTCCAGCAGCAGCGAGGTCACCCATGAGTCCCCTGCATATCTACCTGGCTGTTTTGGGAACTGAGCTACAGCTAGCACCCGGGTTAACATGAAGCTGTTCCTAAAACTGCTGAAGCTACAGCAGTGCTGGTTCTGTCAACAAGTGACTAATAGTGTTCTCTGGTTCAAAAAAAAAAAAAACAAACCAAAACAATAACAACCCCACAAAGCCCAAACTCCCCCAGAACTCCTCCAAGTGCTGTGAAACACCAGAAGCGAGAGCAGCAAACCTGCGAGGGCCTCAACACACAATTGGTGGCCTTTGATGAAGGAGTAGAACTTCAGAACGGCTGCAATAAAAGATTCTTCCCTTCTCCCCCCTTGCACTTAGTGCTCCAAACGATGCATTACCGATGATTTCAGTAGGCTTCCTTCATGCGGTAACAAATGCTATACAACATGAAAGTCAGGCTTTAGTTTAGGCTCCTGCTTCAAACCAGCTTAAAACAGACTGAGACATCGTTTGTGAAAGAGTTCAAGGCTGTGCACAGACAGTGGCGTTCAGACACCGTCAGAAGCTCTGTTTTTCTTTCCAGTTATAAGGAAAACTGTTTCTCTAGCTGTCAAATAACATAGATGTCATTATAAAACAGCAAGCACAGCTGAAGTAGGATAAAGCAATATTTTGCTCAGGGGTCTCAGCTTGCACTGTGTATAATTTGTGGTGATGTACAGCTTTGACAAGTACCACAGCTGCAGACCAACACACAAAAACCCACCCCTATGTGACCAGACATCCACTGGTAAGGCCGCTTGTTGCTTGTTTCTTTTGGACAGTGCGTGCTGAGTAGAGGTGGTGGCTTTGCAGACTCCTATACTTCTTGCTGTGGGCAGAGCCCTCCCAAGCACAACAGGACAGCTGTTAGAGCCCTCTGCACAAACCAGGGCTAGTTTTTACGAGCACGACCTTCCTGTTGCTTCCCCTGCTCCTGTCAGACCTGCTAGGGGAAGTGAATAAAACCCACCTCCAGACTCAGCTCTGGAGGATGCATATTCCTGCAAAGATGTCTCAAAAATAAGTGACAAAGCACTGAAGCAGCACTGAAGCCACCCCCCGCCCGCAAATGCTCTCACAGTGAGAACAGATTTTGTAAGACCATCACATCACCATCTAAGCAGGTGTTTACACATGAGGCCATCTCTTCTGTTAGTTTTCACAGCTGCCTGTAAGCAGGGCTCTGACAACCCCTGGCACAGCCACGCATGCCTCTGCAAGGACACTGGATCTTCCCCATTCAGAAGTCAGAGGTGTGTCAAGCCTTTGCCTTTGAAGATAACATCTTGGGTATGAGTCTTGAAAGTAAAGTCCTGCTTCTTCCTCTGTACAAGTATTCATAGTTAATATACATAAAAACAGCTCTCTTAACGCTAGAGGAGCTCCTCCTATGCACGTTTGTAAATTGTAGCCCAAAGAAGTCATGCATACCTGTGTCATAAAGCATCCATTCCAAACCTCCCGTAAATAAAGCACGCTGGCTTTGTCGTACGGCATCCCATATGTGCACAACCAGGTGAGCAAAACCCCACTTTCTGCCCCTCTGAGGGGTCACAGTGACGGTGTTGCTCCTGTCCCCAGCCTTTCCCCCCCACTCTCGGAGAGGAAGGGAAACCAAAGCAGGACTAACAGGTTACGCGTGCTGGTGACAGAAATCCAGCACGGGAGGTGACACAGGGAATCCTTTGGCAGGGACGTTACTTTCTTCCGCTCCAATACTTACCACAGAAACCAGTGACAGGGATCAGAGTAGCTGCTATAATTTCACATAGTTTTATGCGAGCAGCTCCCTGCTAACTGCTGGCAAACACTCCAGCACTTGAGCCTGAGTGCTCCCAAGCACAAAGACGCATTTTCTCTCTGCCAGCAGCCAGACTCCACACTCCACACCTTTGCCCTTTCAAAACACCAAAAGTTTACTTTAAAATGGTGGCAGCGGCAGGGGGAAAGCCTCTCCACAACCAGCCAAGTAAGGCAAACACTGCTGCTACCTGGAGCTGGCTGTGAGGCGCCACCGTCCCCGCACCAGGTGACCCAAAACACGGGCAGAGGAGGACTCGCGGCGCTCGTCCTCCTTCCCAGCGGCTGACGGGCATTAGCGGATAATATTTTCCTCACATCGCTGATCCGCGGGGCCTGTGCCCTGCTCACACCTCACTCCTTACCATGGCGGCTGAGCCGGACCCCGGGCAGCACCGCAGCTGCCGCCGGTGTCCCGGGCAGATCCCAGGGCACAGGACCACGAGCCGGGCTGAGGCAGTGCCTTCATTTCTCCCCACACAGAGGCTGTTCGCGAACCCTTCAAACCCCGAGCAACTTTTCTCCCCGCAGCGGCCCCCAGCGGGGGGAGCACCCCCCTCCCCCCCGAGCAGAGGGGAGCCCCCCGGTGCCCCTCACCATGTCGTAGACGTTGAGGACGACCAGCTGGTTCGCCATCGCCCCGCCGGGCGGCTATCGCGGCGCGGGCACCCCCGGGGGCCGCTTCCTCCTCGTCCTGCCTGTTGCTGCGGGGCGGCGGGGGGCGGCGGGCACCATGGAGCCGCCGCCGCGGAGGGACGGGGACGGCGCCTCGCCCGCGGCCGGCGGCGGGGCCGGGAGCGGGCGGGCGGGCGGAGAACGGGGCGGGGGGGGGGAGAGAACGGGGAGCGGGAGCGGGAGCGGGCCCCGCCCCGGCGGCCAGAAGGGAGCGGGAGAGGGAGGGAGGGGAGGAGGGGAGAAGGCGGTGAGGGGCGAGCGGCGGCGGCCGCCGGGCAGCCCCCTCCGGTGGGCGCAAAATGGAGCCGCTGCGGCCCGCCCCCGCCTTCCGCCAGGCTGCCGGGGACTACAGCTCCCGGCGTGTCCCGCGCACGGCCGCCGCCGCGCAGGTGTGCGCAAGGGGCTCCCCTCCTCTCCCCTCCCCTCCCCTCCCCTCTCCCGGCCGCCATCTTGTGTGGGGGAGCGCTGGGGCCCGGCCCGGGTGCGTGTTTCTGGAGAAGGACAAATGTTTTCTGTCTTGCAGCGCCTAATCTGAGGCGCGAATTGCGTTTACAAGCATATACACTGCTACATAAAAGGTGCCCTTCGCAATAGGGTGCCCCCTTGAGAAGATGTACCTCACCCCACTAGCGCTCTGGCTCCTGTTACCCTCACCTGCAGTGTCCCCGGGAGGACAGCCCCTTGGCACGCAGAACAGCTCCATTCCCTCCAGTACTGCAGGGCGACTGAAACAGACAGTTACAAAAGCATCATGGAATCACAGAATCATAAAGGTTGGAAAAGACCCCCAAGGTCATCTGGTCCAACCATCCCCCTACCAATGTCACCCACTAAACCATGTCCCCAAGCACCACGTCCAACCTTTCCTTGAACACCCCCAGGGACGGTGACTCCACCACCTCCCTGGGCAACCCGTCCCAGTGCTTGACTGCTCTTCCTGAGAAGAAATGTTTCCTAATTTCTAACCTAAACCTCCCCTGGCGCAACTTGAGGCCATTCCCTCTTCAGACAGTGATCTTTGGTTAGAGGAAATGGTATCGTTGCAAAAACCTGCCAAAGGTTTGGCTGCTGGTTGTCAAATACGAAAATTTATACACCAGCCTAAGAGACTGGTGTATAAACCTCAGGTCCATCTGAGCTGCTGAGGGCTGCTGGCAGTAATCCCTTAGTTGGCCAGTGAAACCGTAAGCCTGTGGACAGGATGCCTGTAACTCCTTTGGGTCATGTTCTTCATCTGCTCCTTTGGCCGGCAGCTAGGAAACAAGCCGGCTGTTACGAAACCAAAAGGTTTTGTGGAAAGAAGGCTGCTTCCATATCGGGGAATACTGTGGAAAATATGATTGTATCTTAAAAACAGCAGGGGTCAAAAACCTTCTCTGAAAAGGCAGGGACTTCTTTTCCAGCTAACAGTATGCATTAACTGGAAAAGAGAAGTACAAAAGTCTGCAGTGACTTCTAGCGAATGATTTTCTTCATTCTCCTGCTTGTTCCTTGTCTACAAGATGCAATGTGAAGAAGAAAGAGGAAAACATAACTTCTAGCCTATAGTGATAGGAGAGAGATAAAATCCATATTTTTTGAAGAAGGCTGAAAAAATAAAGTTATAAGGTGTCATTTATTTGACTTGGAAGCTGAACTTTGGTATTTAAATATTAGACTTACTACACAGAGTAGTGCCATAATGCTATATCTCTCTCTTCCTCAGTGATACAGTGATATTTTCGTGCCATTATCTGCGAAAGACAGGAAAATCCTTTTGAGCAAAAAGACTGGAGATTAGCTAGGTGTCAGACACAATGTTAAACATATGTGAATGCTGCAGAAAGTTATGCCTTACATGGTGTTTTCATACCAGGTTGTATTTATAGGTTTAGTTTGGAGAGTGAGCAAGTACGGTATGGGGCTACTTCAAGATACTATGATCAGTTTGGCAATTTGGATGTTAAAATATTATCAGAGGACAGCATATGATTTTCAAGATCTCACTCCATATCTGCAACCTGTACCTTACCTCTCCAGTGATGAAGGGGTAGAAAACCATGATTTCCTGAGGCTTAGTAAGGATGCAGATAAGGACAATATTATGGACTCCGCAACAGTGGAAACTACAGGACTACTAACTAATCCAGGGATGTCCACCAGTGGTGATGGTAAAACATACTTTGACCTGTGATACTACAGTACGTGGCAATAAAGTACACAAAAAAACTCTTTCTACTGTATAAATTTCTATCACATTTGGTACCAAAGTGGAGGTGCTACAGAAATGGCTGTCAGTTTAGGATTTACCGATGAGAAATCAGAAGATTGCAATGATAGAACAGTAAGTACCCAGTAAATAAGGTCCCAAAAAAGCTGCTGACTATTCAGGCCCTGCATGCTGATGGCATAGAGGAGCTGAAACTGATGCTGCTACTTTGGCATGCACAGAATCAGTGACACCTTGGCTGAGTAACTGTGGTAACCAAAGTTCTTGAGCTCATGGGGTCTTTGTTCATTGAAGATGACTTTTGATCCTAAGTAGCTACAGTTTGGAAAGTCTTATGAGAAGGTGGTGGAGAGGAGTCAGGCCAAGCTCTTCTTTCCATGTTAGGATGCAGCACAGGCTGCTCAGGATAAGTCTCCTACAAAGTATTACTTCCAGGACCCCTGAGCCTGTACTTTAGGCATCTTAGGTTAGGGGGTAGTGTTCAGCAGTGGACACTGTTACCTCAAAAGAAGTGTTAATGTGTGAACTCCAGGGCTTCTGCTTTGTAAAACTGAAAGCCAAGCTGCTTGGGCCTTGAATCGGAACCTAGAAAATCTCCTCAGAGAAGAACAAAAAACAAAATCATTGTCTGTCCGTCTGTGAAGTTTTATTACATTTAGTTTATACCGTAACATTTTAAATTGCTTGTACGGGAGAAATGCATTTAAAAGAGCAGTCAGTGTTCATGTGTTTATGGAAAACGCCATTTTCTGGTTTGTTTTCAAAGATACAGAAACAGTGGAGGAGCACCAGTTTTCAGCCGTAATGGAGAACTGAGAGAACACCAAGGCAGCTTAGAGTCACAGAGAAATGCAGAGTGCCCCACACAGGTGTTGCTGCAAACCTCCTGTGCATCCCACACATCAGACACTCTCACAGGTAAGGTGGAACACAGATGGGCAAATGCTCCAGGAGGAACTGGAGGGCTCTAATTTGTACTTCAGCCCATGGACCAACCTGTTTTAAGGGAAGACTGGCTTCAGTAGGAACAGATTTTCACTGCAGGTGAGATTTCTAAGTTGATTACCATTTTTTTTTTCTGATTTCAGTCTTGGTACAAACTGTACAGAAATAGATGGGATATGAGTCATGCAAAATGAATCAGTAACAATGTTTAAAAATGTGCATGTATTCAAGCCAGATTTCTACAGCTTTTCATAATCTTTATGATTTTTTTCATAAACTGTGAACATCAAATTAGATTGTAACAATTTCACCATTTATTCACTATCGGGTTTAATTAAACCTATTTTAGGAAAAATAGAAAAAATGCCATTAACAGCATAAGCTCTGCAAGGTACCTTAACTTGACAATAAGAAAATTCTGGCTAGAAGTGCAAAAATGTCTTCATCTGGAATTAAAAAGTAGATGCAAGTAAGACTTAACTGTTATAACAAATATTATAACCCTTACTTTTATATACTGAAGGAGTGAATAAGCTTGAGAGGATATACAATCCAAATACATGTTATTAAGATAGAATTAACATCTGTTAAATATCAGTAAAACATGCAGTATCAAAAAAAAAAGTCTTCAAGAACATATAATATTCCCTTTGTGCACTGTGCTACTCAGTTTTGTAACTGAATTGGCTGCAAACCTTCTACAGAGTGGAAAATTTGCACAAGTTGTTCTATCAGACTTTACATTGAAAAGTAATGCTAATTATCTCAGGTAAGCCAGTGAAAGCCATAAAGAGGTGAAAGTAACTCAAGCACGAGGCTCACACCTGTAGCTACCACTGACCTTTAACATACAAGTTAAAGTTATATTGACTAGCATGCCCTTTATATATGAAACTCAATAAATGAAATAATATTATAGAGATATTAAAAGTGCTTACAAAACCATCCTTTAATAAACAAGATTCATTTGATTACGGTTCAAGAATAAAGACTGTTTTAAATAAAAGGTACTGGGGTATTTAGAAGTTCATTTGGTTTAAAAACCTTACCAATACCACGTATCTTTTGTACAGAACACAGGAAACAAATTTAATATATTAAATAATAGTCATATTTAGAAATGTTTACTAGCTGATGCCTTTCCATTATTAGTGCATGGACTGCAAAGAATGCTATTAAATCACAAACACTGAAATAAGAAAAGCTGTTAGGTTATTTTCATAATTGAGAGCAAAGGCAGAGAATCTTATGAAACTGTCCAGTACCCAACATCACCCATCCTTGCATATTTAATGAAAAAATTGAGTTCTTGTTAAACAGATTAGAATTAGCATTAAAATTATTTAAATCCTTCTGTAGTTATAAGTAACGCTTGAATTATTTTGTAAAATTTTACTACATTTGCAGTTATGATTAATTTTTCTGCAGTAGAGTCAACATTTGTGAGCATTCGGGTGTGCAAATATGGATTTTTACATGTGCCATGCCTTGGAAAAAGCACTTTCTACAAGAGTCACCCCAGCACTATCCACAGGGCTTTAACCATGAGGTAATATGTCTCTGCATAAATCAGGATACAAAGGAACACATACAGCTTTGAGAGAGGTTAGAGAAAGCTTGGTAACAGTCATCTCTTTACTGTAGGTTTAGTGTAAGCAAGGAATATTGCAGAAACTGCAGTGCATTAACCAGTCCTCACTGTTTTCAGACTGACCTCTCTGCTGGTGGTTCAAGCATGTACACTTGAAAAAGGAGAAGAAAAGCTTAAACTCTCGTTTTTCAGGTTGTGAAAAAAGGTACTGGCACAGGAAACTTTTTGGTTTCAGGTGTAAGGGTAGCTGTTAGAAATACACAACAAGGAAACGTGAACAATGTTTGTTTTATTGACTTGTTAGAATTTACAGATCTATTGTATATTCCCCCAAGTATATGGAATGTGGGGTAGTACACTGAATATTATACAGATCAACTTTTTTTTTTTTTTGTACTGGACGAAAATGTTAAAATACAAAATTGTTAACTTAATGCAAAAGAAAGGCAAAAATTCTTCAGTAGAAACTATACTCTCATAAGTTCTTGAAAAACATAACACGATAGGCCATTTTCAAAGATTTTCAGATTACCTGTGTTTATTTACGAACAGTATGGTTCTTTTTTCTGTAGCTGCCTCATTGTTTTGAGACTATGTAGTAAGTACTTATGCTGTGGACTAATCTGAAAAATGGAGAAGTCAAGAATTCTGAGAATGATACCAGAATCATTTCTAAGTTAGAGCTAGGGAACAGTGAAAACATTGTTAACACCAAAGCAAAAGGAAATCCCGAGGAAAAAATATTTTTAAAATACGAATGGTCAGCATTTTATCTTTTTTTTTTTTTTTTTTTCCCCATATCATTACACTTTTTCACATTAAAGAAGACAATAACCTGTAGTTTGGGTCTAACATCCCCACTCTGAACACATAAATGGCATTATGACTAGAAGCCCAAACAATGTAATTCTTAGAAGTGCTATTTAAAATTTGATTCTGCTCATACTTTCTGCTTCATTTGTTCTGTTCTCATGAAACTCAAAACAAGATCTGTAATTCTGAACAGAAACAAAAAGAGTTGCTTCTGAGGTAGTTCTGAAAAACAATCAGACACAGTTTTTTGTTGTTGTTTTATTTAATATACAGGTAGTGGCTAAAAATGATAAATGGATTCTGCTATGTAAATGTTCAACTGAGCACAAATTCAATGTCCAATGAACATAAATTATGTAATTCAGTCCCTTCACAGCACTATTAAGAAACTACCAGTAATTTACCAAACACAAATATCAGTCCTTAAAAAACATGTATGTCTCCTTAAGATGACATCTTAGAGAACTTGCTGATCTTACAGTTGGAAGTCAGTCTGCATTCAGTGTATCATACTCAGTCTCTGTTATACAGATCTCAAGACTACTACTGGACAGAAAAGACAGAATATAAAACAGACAGGGAACTTTGAAGTGCCTCAGAATTTACTTCTGATGCTTCAGAAAATATTTTCCTTAATCTGAAAGAGTTATGAAGATGCTTCATAATTATGGCTGAAGTTCAGACAAGAACATCTTGGGCAGACAGGACAAAGTACTAGCTCTGTGGATTTTATATAACGTATTCTGTCATTTCCTATCCAGCTCGGCTACTTGAAGGTTAAAAAAACAAACATACAAAAATAAACCACAACCACCAACAAAAAGAGCAAAAGACTTAGTGGTTCATATATTCTCTTTACATTCTTTCAAATGCTTATGACTTCCTGATATGGCTTCCAGTGGGAATCTAATCAATCAAGCAGCAAAAAAAAAAAAAAAAAAAAAAAAAAGATTACTTACTCAAAGTTTCTTCTCAGGATATATTATTGTCTGTATATACATGTCTACATTAATACCATCCATATGTATACGTAAACTCTATCTGTTAGAAAACTGTCCTGTTAATATAGATAAGATACACTAACATATAAGATACGAAGGAGTGCTTCTAGAGAAGAAGAATGAACTTTATAGGAAAAAAGATGCATACAAAGATTTCCTGAGCTAAATGTCAAAAACCATCTAGGATACGAATTTTATGTATGTTCTAAAAGTCACACTGTCTTTATACAAAAGAAAGGTTAGCCATGAGGAACTGACTCTCTCACCTAAGTTAATGGGACAAGGTAATGACTACTGAAGAGGTTATCTTAGAGGACAAGTTTAGAAGTAGTCAAAGGATTTCCTTTTCAACAGATATAGAAATTTAATTAAGATTCCATTAAAAGAACAGATTGATACGGAACTGGGTGGGGGGGAGTGTATTTTACAGGCAATCGATGTGCTTTAGGTCCTCATTATCATGAAGGCTCTGTCCCAGCTGTTCCTTCCCCTGCCACTAAGGAGGCAGCTAATGAGGCTGTGTGAAGACAGACTCGTGTCCTGCAGGAACAGGTGCTTGTAGTGGCCTTAACCAGAAGGCTGTTGTACATCAAGGAGTTAATGACCCACGTAACAGCTGACTTGAGCAGGCACATGCGTGTGCTGTGCTGTACGTATCACTTGGATGTTGGATGAACTTACTAATTGCAGCAGAGAAGGCTATACGTGGCTTTTTCTTGGCACCTGGCCTGGCACGTCTCGTCTTATCTTGACATGAAGCAGCATGTTCATGTATCTTTTCACTTGAGAATAGAAATGATAAATAGAGTTGGTTACTTCCAAGAAAATCCCATAATAGCTCTAAAGACTCCCATGCTGGCAAATCTCACCACGGATGGTATCTGCGCAGCAGGCTGTGCCCTGACTAAAAGGTCCAGCCAATGCTGTACAACTTCGGGTTCCCAACATCTGAAGGGATGTAAGGTATCTACACTATCCCCTTTTACCTTTTCTTATCGCCAATAAATGTTGTTTTAATCAATACCTAAAGTAGTCCAAGTGCCTTTCTTAATGGGATCCGTAACTGACACTTGCTAGTGGTGCAATACAGTAACTGTTTTCTATGTTTTGTGATGTAACTTTGAAGTACAGTGGGTTTTGCCAGATCAGATGAGTGGAATCCCAAAGGACAGGATTAACTGGAAATGATGGCTTCTAAATCAAAGTCTGATGAAAGATGTCAAATAAAGATTAAGATGCTTCCAAAAAGAGCTTCAAATGACTGTCCTGTGAAGTCACTTTTTTATTAATAACATTCTGTGCCTATTGGGAGATAAAAAAAAAGGCCAATACTGAAGGAAGGTTCTTTTATATTTTAAGAGGTATCAGAAAGTTGTGAGGCTACAGAAGATAGAAGAGAAAGTTTCCACTGTTCAGGCTCTACATACATTGGCTGTCATAATGTTGAACTTCTGGCTGTACTGTAAAACTTAAAGGACCCTTCGTCTGTATCATAACTGTCTGGATAGTCAGAAGAATGTGTCTGTGATAGCCAATACATCATCCATTGAGGATTTTCAAGTTACGTGTGCTGCTGGTGATGCAAGTTTTTGGTGTTTAGGTAGGCTTTCTTCTCTTACTCTCCTTTGATGGGGACTTGTTATGTTAGGGGGAGGACTCTGTATAGGAATTACTGTCACTCAAATGAAAGGGTTCAGATGTTTTTTTCCCCTCCTTCCGAAAGCCAGAGGCTCTGGCAATTCCAAAAATCATTTGGTCGTTGGTCTCAGTCAAAGCCAATGATCTCCTGTCAATCATTTATTTAGGAAGGACTTGACAAAGTGGAGAAAAACAGTGAATAGCGTGTCTGGCTTTAACTGTGGGTCTCCTAGCTTGGGAAATTGCTGCACATGTCAGCACAAGCAAAGCACCTTAGCACATCGATTGCCTATAAAACATGTTTAGCTGCAATATTTTCTAGCTAGTATTACATACAGCTACATTATAATAGCTAGAATTGAGTGTCCTTTTCTAATCAAAACACTTTTAGAATTCTGATAGTGAAAGTATTGTAAACAGATAGATTAATGATGAAATAGATTTCAAAAGATTTACCCTAAATGTAGCTATAGCTGTGTTTCTACTGTCAAGACCACAGATGGACTACTAAAAAAGCTTACTGATTTGTAATTACATTACCGCCCCTTTGAGCAAAAGCCCAGATTTGGGGTCCTGTGAAAGAAACTTTTTCAGATGGGAAATACACTATGAAGTTGACCTAACTGCCAAGGAAACTACTGATAAATAGGATATTCAAATGGAGTCCTTTCTGAACTGGCATCAGAAAACAAAGTCTGTCTCTGGCTTCACTGTGGAGAAGATGTCAAACAAATACGTCTCTGAACAACATACAGAACACAGGATTTTGCAGAAATTTCAAGCCAGATACTCCAGCCCTGTGTGCAAGAAATAACTCTTTCTTTGCCTTTAATTTTTAGGAAAGTTGTACAGAGTTTTTGCTGCTTATTCCACTTCCATTGGCTTGAACCCACTCTCCTATCAGCTTCTTGCTGTGTGCTTGCATCTGAGCATTTTTTTTAGTTCTGTAATCCCCTTCTGGCTTCCTGTCTAGCACTCTTCCTTGTGTCCTACTCTTTATATTACAAAAGTGTTTTAATTGTTCCTACTGTTGCCCACAAAGAATGCTTTGCTAAGCATTAAGTGATACCTTTGCTTTTGTCGTAATATAACAATGCTAATACCATATTTTTGGCATAAAACTATCTTTTCTGAGTATGACTAAATCAAGGCTGTATTGTCATATGAGCTTTATTCCACCTTGTCAGTGCTTGTCCATTGCCCCTCCTCCAAGGATATCCGCAATGCAACAACACGAAGTAAGATGACAATACATTTTATTCACAGTATTACAAGCTATTTCTAAACCTATGTTTTCGTACCTGCGGGACCCATACTTCATCCAATGTGAAGTTTTTACTTTCATTAAGGATCATGGGCCAAGACAGTACTTTATACAGACAACCTTCCTGTTAAAAACAGAAATTGAACAGATTAAAAATGTGAAATTCAGATGTGTATCATTTGCAAATATGGTACACAAAAAGGCAGCATCATGCTTCAGTATGTTTGATTTACTTCTCTTTAAGAGATAATTGTCTTTGTCAGGGTTGCAAATGAGTAAGTATCAACCATCATGTCCAAACCTCCAGAACTGCTCCAACCATTTCTTTCATAAACTGGGCTGTCAGAGGGGGCCATCAAAGTTCCCTTACTACTGTACGTAGATGAGGAGTTGGCCTAAATATCCTTTGCCATTCTCCTGAAAAAGGAAGCAATGTGCTCATCTTAGATGTAAAGAGTTTGGGCAGAACTTATTTTTACGAGACCATGTAGATTAGATTGATTTTTTTTTTCTCTTTAGAGAGAAGGAAGTCTGAAATTTCAAAGACATTTTTAAAGTTTCATTTCCCAAACCATATTCTCATGGGTAGGTTTCTCTTCTGTTTAGTGCATCGTTTTGATACCTCCCACATGCTTAATTTTGAATAGTGTATGATGTTAAATCCACTACATTAAATGCTAAAATGTTAAGCTGCTAAATACATCCATTCAGCCTAAAGAGGTCTCAACACATGTAAAAACAGTGATATATTGCACGTGGACCACTATGCATGAAACATTTAAATTACATCCTTGGTGGTTGACTTACTTTTTTGATGGATGAAGTATAATCTTAGTCAGTTCTGCCTTTTATCTCCCATAATATAAAATTCGCTTCTGCATTTCTAAACAAAAATCGCCATCCTATCTGTAGAACAAGGAATGTGGTATCTCAGTAGAACAGCATGAGCACACAAACAGCATTTGTATTCATAACTGTGCATGTTATGAAGAGAGCATGTAGAGCTGCTGATGCTGCAGAGGATCAGACAGGTAGGCAGTGTGCTGACAAGATGCCTTACTCTAAGATGTCCTAGGGCTTAGAGTAGCATCTTGGAATTACAATATTGATGTGGTGCAACAGTACCCACCAGCTTCTTGTGCTATGTACAAGAAGGAACATAGATTTGATAATATTACTCTTGCCATTGGAGCAGGATAGTTTCTTCAGCTTCATACCCGCACACAACATTGGTGGAAGAAGTCTTCCTCGTGCTTCACAACTTATCAGCAATTTACTTACAAGGAAATAACAGGTTGGAAATGCTCTTGATTTGAAGTTCCATTAGGCAACTGTATTCATCCCAGTCATAACAGGCTATCTGAAAAGAGAGAAGTTGTACTCATACATTGAATATTGTGCTATATTTCTCTTTTTTTTAAATTTATTTATTTATTTTTTATATGCAGCCCAACTAGAATGAAATCTGCAACTCTCACCTGGTCCTTAACTGTTGGATGCCACAGAAATTTCCTAATGAAAGGCAAAAAAAATCAACAATCATTTTGTTAAACTTCTTATTTTATCTTGATACAACGTAGTGTCAATTGTTTAGATAGAAAGAATTCAACCTGCCAATCTCTGACTTAAAAACAAAAGCAGCAAGTCTGTCTTTCTACTATACAGTTTAAGCTTCCTTATGTTTTAAAAATTTTACTCAAAGATGACCATAGGTTCTAAAGATTTGTAGCCAACAACTGATATCAACATTACCCAGAACACATAACTAAAAATTTAGATAACAGAAAAATTGCAGCCCCCAGTTTCTTTACTTTGTTTGTTTCTTTAACTTTTTCTTTTAACAGCACATTGGGTGAAATTTTCAACTATAGCAGCCTGTTGGGATGAAGTACAAATAATGCTTTTGCAGCTATTTCAGACAGTAATCTGAGTAAAGAAAAAAAATATTTCAATAGTTTTCTGCATTGATTCTATCAGGCCACTGTCCTAGTAGAGAATAAGTAGAGAAATAACGTCTTTCTATACAAACTACACCTGAGGCCCTAAAAACAAAGAAAATATGGTATTCATAAATTAATTATGAATCATTTAATATGTACACACTGCACAAACATACATTATTTTTAATTTTTATAAGCTATAAGGATTATCATTTTTGTACAATAAATTCTCATTTATTATTTTAGTATTCTGAACTCTATTCACAAAAAAAAAAACAACACTTTTCCAATAATTTCAGTATGTTACCAAATTATTTTATTAAGAATTAAATCTCACATCCACTTAACCCTCCACATCAGCAAGTAAAAACTACAATAGCTCCATCCATATTAGCCAAGCTAAAATTGATGCTACAACAGATTTTTTTCAAACCTCAGGTTAGGAATGCTGGAAAGCTGTTACATATACATCTATATACACCATCCTAAATATGTCTAAATCTTGATCTTCAGAAGCTGTGCTTCAATTACAAGTAACAAGCAAACATGGCTCTAGTTTGTTGTTATGCAAACTATTAGAACAGAGCTCCCAAGGCTTCCACTTCTGGACTATTTAACAAACTACCTTTTTTTTTTTTTTTTGTAGAAAACTTACTTTTTCTTCAGTTATTCTTTCAGGTAAGATTCTTTTAAGGATATGCAGTTTTAAAGAAAATACAAAAAAGCTGGCTTGTTGGTGTGAACTTTAGACTAACTTTAATTTAATTCTAAAGGCAAAAAAGATCTACTGGATATGCTTTTACCTTCCTAAGCTTTTTGATACGTGAGAAATCCCTGTACAAGAATGAAGTTTGAGCTGATAGTACTGTACTGATAGTACTGTACTTCTCATCACAAATGTAAACAGTTCAGAGGGTTATAGGAAAATAACACTTTTATTTATTTATTTATTTATTTTTAATTTGTAGACAACTCATACTGTGAAATGCAGAAAGGTCAAGTTTGGAGGGGAGACTGATCACTGTTAGGAGAGATGTGGGCTTGCTATTGAACCTTTCAGCACGTTCAGTGCAGCCTAGAATTAGGCAGATGGAAATAAGCAGAATTACAGAGATCTTACCCAGTTTCACTCTTTGTAAACTTGTAAACTCGGGCTTGTACTGAGGTAAGATGACAGGCATAAGACAACCTACTGTGGCACTGAATCTGAAATCTGTCGGTCAGAGACTGTTGACTCAGGCAGCCCTAAACCAGAGTACCTAGCTGGGTGCTGCTACTATAGTTTTTCATAAAGAAATCAATTCCAGAAAATCATCAGTCCCTGAAAACACTCCTGAAGACACCTGATTGTACTTCCCATCTGTGATCTGAGAGTCTGAAAAGGCAAGGCTTGTTCACTAGTATTTTTAGCAGCCCTTGAAGGAGAATACTAAGAGTTGAATTGGCAGCTTGATTGAAAACTTTGAAAGCTCAACTGGTTCTGACAAGGGAATAATCAGGCTACTTTGTGCTTTGATGCAGAGCATAGTGATGATATCATCGGATGCACACAGGGTTTTTTAAGGCTCTATGCTTCAATATATTAATGGCAAGACCTTTGTCCTTGAATCTTCTCCTGAAATCAACTGCATGAAATCTATAACTTACCAAGAGCAATCCATTTTGACTGATTTGGGTGGAGGAAGAAACTGGTGGAATGGCAGAAACACACAGACATTTTAAAAACCCTGCCACCACTGCAGGTGAGAGTGGTACTGAAAGAGAGACTGAGCAGCATGCTGTGGGGAGGGAGCAGGGAGGAGGAAGTCTGAAATAATCAAATCTTTAAAGGAAGGGCTCAACCATGGATTTACCTCACAGAAGCGACTAGGGAAGTCACAGGCCTGCAAGCAAAAAGATTTGACTGCATAGAGGTGCTTGAGCAAAACATAAGCAGAATTATCTCAAAAAAAAAAAAAAACACAAGTAATTTCTGCTTATAAAGTTGGCTTGATAGATTTACTAATCTGATTTAAAAGGACACGGAAATGTGTGTGCTAACTCTGGGCATCCAGTCCCTTACACTTTCTCCCCAAGTGAGAGATTACAACTTGCTCCCCAAGTTCGGGTTGAATGAAGCAGCCTGAAAATGTTGGATTTTCTCTGCATCGCTGTTACTATCAATGACAAGGTGATTACCACTGTAGCTAAAGATGAATATGGTATTCTCTGCCGAGACTTGTTCTCTTTGGAAATGGGGATGGAAGATGCAGGGGCTTGCCAATGATAGACTTACTGATAGCTGTGAGATTGCTTCATTCATTGGCAGTGAGTTCCCTGTGAGTCTTGGTAGCAGAATCCAGAAGTGTACACAACAGCTTGCCAAAGTATACATTTCGTGCTAATTGATGAAGAAGGTTTCAGAATCATCTGGTATCCTAAATTAATGGTGGCCTTCCTCAACAGAATGAAGCAGTGTCTGGTGGTTCCTGGTGAAGGACTATCTGGCTGAATCCTGGTATGAGAATTCCAAAGCCGGCGAATTGCAGCACTGATGGTTCAAAGATGAAGTCAAAGAAAGGCCTTCACCTCACAGTAATTTAGCCATTGTGTACTGGGGAAAACCATACATTTCTGATTCCTACAGCATAGCTGATAGAACACCTAAGCCTGGCATTCAATTAGATCAATTTTCTTGTGCAAAGTTGCAAGCATTATGAAAATGTTTCTTTTATCAAAAGACAAGAAACAAACCGATTTCTTAGGCCTCACATTGTAAAACTTTTTCTTCACTCAGCAGATCATTTTTGTGATCCTTAATCCTTCCCCAATTTTGTGCATTCCTTTTGAACAGGGAGTATCAGAACTGGACACAACTGTATTAGTTTCAGCTTTATCAACGCTATGCACCAATGCAAATCGATCGTTTCAGTTCTTCTTCATATTTTCTACCTTATACATACAAAAAAGCCTGCTAGATCCTTTACATATTGCTTGTAAAAGAGATATTTGCACTTCTACGAATACGGAGTATTTCTTCTACGGAGAAAATATTTGAATAAACCTGTCTGCAAGTCCAAAACAACAGTGAGGATAAGAGAATTAGTGTTTATCGTTTTCATTTATCACTTCACAGTACCAACCATAAATGAGAGGCTGAATCTCTTCTCTGTTCACGTGGTTCTGACTTGCCTAAACATTGTATCTGGGATTCATCTACCCCAAATTAGATACCTAAACTACAGATGGGTGTATGTCACAAAACAGGAGCTTTCATTAATTAAGACAAATTCCTAAGCACAAAAGACTAAGCCCTGAACCTCTCAGTACTTCTAGGATCTTCAGATTCCTTTGGGAAAAGCACTCAAGAGGTCTACTGTCAACCTAAGCCATGCAGGTATTTCCTGAAACATCTGCAAATAAAAGCACTGTCAGGCCTGGAATGTGTGTTCAAGGACTGCGGAACTCAGCACCCTCATTCCTGTCTCTTGTCTTTTCCTTGCTTCTGCACACAGACGCTTCTGATTTGTCATAATTTCTCTTCATGGCAGGTCAGGCCCCTACCCTTCCAGAGGTGTACTTACAGCCACGGCGTCAGAGACCAAAAAGTCACTTTATCTCTCATGTCGAGTTCGAAGGCATTCAAATCCATGCTGTGTTGAAAAGCTGCAATTGAGCTAGAGTCTTCAGAGCTAAATGTAGGCCATAACATTTCAATGTCCCAAGGATAAATTTGGTGGTATATTCTAGAACCATCCGTTAATAATATATACATTAGCAGATGGATTCTAATAAAGGATCATGTTTTTCCTCCTACTTATCCACACAGGAGGCTTTACTAGTCTTCTCAAGCCAGTTCCTGTGGCAAGTAAGACATTATGTTTTATTTTTATCAATAAATTCCCAAAGTAGTCTGTAAGAAGGAAAGCAGAAATGCACATTTGCATAATTCTAATTTACAAGGGATTATGGCTGCCTTTATTTTTCTTATAGTTCTTATCTATTTTACGTAGTATCTGAATGTACTTCATTCATAAAACATCCCCAAGTTAGAGCAGTGTCTTTTGATAGCGGCTGACAGACATATCTTTTGCTCTTTCAATCTCAATCCCATTAAAAAAACAAACGAACAAACAATGAATCTTGCAGGATCATTTCCTTTGTCAACTGGAATTCTTTTTTATTAAGAATCCTGATGTCATTGGGACAGAAGGGAAGTCTTGGTATAGATAGAAGCACATTTTGAAGAAGGAAGGCAAACTCTTTAATTTCCTTTTAATGACTATAAATTTCAATGTAGCATTTCAATTCTAGCAGTCTTACCATATATCATCTCATGTGAGAAGGGAGGGTAGCAGTGTGAAAACTTATTGAACTGACTGCAAGAAATTGAGGTAAATGATTAGTGTCACACTCTTAGAAGAATTGCACCAACGGTGGTACAAAATTATTTATTAAGTTTCTTCTAATTTCAGAAGGTAGACAGTGAAATCAAAAACTAGGAAAAAAAAATAAAAATTTGCCTGTTATTGGACTTTAATTTCTAAGCTTAAAAACCACATATATTTTGTATCTCGGTGGTGTTTGGAAACTGTACGCGTCTGTAAGATCTCACTGAGAAGAGAGCATTTGGACTTAAAAATGAATGGTTGTAACATTATAGCTCCATGGAATAATACAGCTTTCACCATTACCGAGAACACCTTCTCCTCCATAACCTCCACTGAGCTACTTGGAATGTGTAAAAGACAAGAGGTTAACAAGAGCTAACACAAAACCATGTTGCAGACGATAATTGGGGCCACTGATGAATTCAGGAGAGTTGTGTGAATAAGTCATAAGAGAAAACGTGGCTTAAAGAGAGAACCTACTTGTAGGAATAATCTTATTGTAAGTCTTGCAGAATTATGCATGAAAACATGCATGACAACAGAAATAGTCTTGAACGTTGAGAATTTCTAAGTCTTTGGGAAGAATTCTTACTTTCTCATCCTCTCGGTGTGTGTATGTATGCATTCCTGATGCAGTCATTCTGAGCACTGAAAGCAGAAAGTATTAGTATGCTTGGTAGGCAGCTAACTACAGAACCAGATAAAGACAACAAAGCATATTATCGAATTCTGTATCCTTATGTTTATATGCTTCACTTGCCAATTATCAGTGCATTCCATGGAATTATTGATGAATTCTATTAATCCAGTAATTAATGGGTTCCCTGCAGAGACCAACAATCTGTATGGTCCTACTAATGATAGGGAGATAGCACACTGCCCCTTTATTAAAATATACAATGGCATGAATATGGCTGTAGTAGCTATAGTATGTAGTATCCAGTCTGGAGAGAATTTGACACTTGGAGGTAACAGAATAATGCAAGTTAATTAAGACAGAGAAATGATGCTTTGTTATGTTCCGATGAACAGCAGCTGCACAGCTTCCCAAAATTATTTCCCTAACTTTAGGTAGCTACCACAGTAATATCACTAGGCCATGAACACAATAATACAGCTAGAATACCCCTAGTTCACAAAATATGTAGGATAAGAACAGATCTGATGGGGTGCAAAAGGCCAGTGTCACAGAAGGTTACTTGTTTGTAGACCAAGGCCCAAGCAGGTCTATTTCACTACAGCAGGGTACAGCAGGGCTGACAGAAACTTAAAAACTGAAAAATTCAATTCATATAAAGCACAGTATAAGCTTTGTAGCTTGGTTTCTGGAGAAAATGTGATACAGGACAGGACCTTTTCCTATTCCTATGAACTGTGTGAGTTTCCTAGGAAGCTGCTGCTTTCAGTGGAGACTTAAGAAGCCTAAGAGCCTCTTGCTGAGTGTTTAGTAAATACTTACTGAAACTAGGAATCTGTCCAAGGCCCCTAAAGTAAAAAATGCCAGCAGCTCAGTTAGGACAGGTTTTGTTTCTTTTTCTCTCTGAGTTTGAAATTTCAGACCGTGATAATCACCCTGTCCAGGCTGCCTAGAATTTTAATTAGTCTGCGGGCTCGGTGGTCTCAAGGGGGATGCTGGATTACTGGAAACACGTTGTTACACCCCATACTCATTTTAGTTTGTTCTGTCAACAGATTTATCAACTTCCAGACTTACCACAATAAATGAAATATTTCAAAAGGCAAAAATAATGCAAATTTTGTTCTTGGTACAAATGCAAATGCCACTGGCTTCAATAAAAGACATTTGTGCAAAATAACCATGTGTGTGTGAGAAGATTCAGGTGAATCAATAGACTCTGTTCCTTATTTGGATTTAATTCATAAAACCATGTTATTTTCTTATAATTGCTTATTCTGTACTTGTGTTGTGTAACAAACCAGCAGTTAGTAAGATAAAAAAAAAAAAAAAGTAATACCAGAACACACATAATTAAGAAACAATTACTGAAGTTGCCAGAATGCATGGATTCCCATTTCACGGGGTGGGGCAGGGAATTATTTTAGCTCTGCTGTGACAATTATGATGGAAAAAAACATCTCTGATTACAGGAACTTTTTTATGGAGTGTTGCTATGTTGCCATCTAGCGATGAAATAGACACATACAATTGATAAAGGTGTAGGGGAGCAAACCAAAGCTATGGAACAAGTCTTTAACACCCCCGTTAAAAGTCCTACTCGTTTCTTGCAGTATCATACATTTGCATGATAAAACCGGTGACAAATACGTTTGCTAAATGTAACTCCTAGCACATTCACATTACTGTTATTTACTGGTTTTATGTATTTTCTTATGAACTCACAATCAAATAAAAGCTCTGAATTTCTCTCACTGCTGACCTGCTGTGTTTTCACAACAAATTGCAAAGTATGGTGAATACTGCATACTCGCGGAAAGAAAAAGAAGTAATTTCCCTAAAATGCAGTAAGCAGTAAGAAAAGTAGAGCAACTGACAGTACGAGAGTCCTCATATTAGACTTGTTGGTCCAAAATAGGGGAAGAAACAGTGCAGAAGAGTTTCATCAGGGGCTCCAGTGCAGAAAGGACAGGAATTGGAGGGGATAGCACTGCCCCAGGAAGCTCTTCAAATGTCATTTGTGTGGATACATGAATTGCCCTTTTGTGGATATCCACACATATTGTGGTTTTACCATGACCTCTTTATTTATTTCCAAGAAAATTGACGTAGCTGCTTGTGAAAAGAAAGCTCCTCAGTCATTCTTTGGAATCCTATATAATGTTTGTAAGAAACTGCTACAGATGTCACCTGATGGTGGATGCTGTAGCACAAGGAGGCACTGGTGCCCCTTTCATTTTTCCTTCACCTTGCAACCACTTTCTTGCTATTCTATTTTCTATACAGAACATGCAAACCACTACTCATAGCATGACTAAGAGAAGGATTAATACTTTGGGTATTATTTTATCACACATGTTTAGAAACATATTGCTGTTATAATTGCCATTGTCCTACTACAGCTCAACAAGGGTATAGTTAAATATTGATTCTTCCTGGAAGCCTAACAGAAAATGCTGAACTCTTCAGCAGTCAGGTGAAAGAAAATGTCTAGGATGCTTACCACAAATACCTGGACTCAGTCCTGAAGAAGTGTTGGCGTTTAACCTGGCAGGCAACCAAGTGCCACTCAGCCATTTGCTTGCTCTCCCCGTGCAGTGGGATGGGGGAGAGAATAAAAAAAATAAAAGTGTGAGAACTCACAGGTTGAGTTATGGAAAGTTTATTAATAAAGAGGGAAAAAAGTCAAACAAACAAATAAATAAATAGTAATGACAATAAAAACAAGTGGTGTACAATGCAATTGCTCGCCACCAACCAACTGGTACTCAGCCAGTCCCCGAGCAGCAGCAGCCCCACTCCCAGCCCAAATCCCCCACATTAATTGTTCCACGTGGTGCCACATGGTGTGGGACATCCCTTTGGCCAGTTGGGGTCAGCTCTCCTGGTTCTGTCCCCTCCCAGCTTCTTGTGCACCCCAAGCCTCCATGCTGGCAGGGCAGCTCGAGAAGCTGAAAAGTCTTTGGCTCAGTGTGAGCTCTGCTCAGTAACAACTATACCATGGGTGTTATCAACACTATTTTCATCCTAAATCCACAACACAGCACCATACCTGCTACTAGGAAGAAAATCAACTCTATCCCAGCTGAAACCAGGACAACAAACTAGCAGAGATAATTTAGTTGAGCCTGAATGACATTCTACCTGAGCTACCTTTCTTCTTTTTGTGCCTGAAATATCAGCAGATGAAGTAAAAATGTGCAAACCCCTGACAGAGAAGCCTAGAGAAGGATGAGTAACAGTACCTGGCCAAGGTACTTTTTTCCTAAATGAAGATGAGGTGTTTGACACAATAGCTCATGCTGGTTCTGAAGTTCCAGGAATGGCATGCCTGAATGGGGGGGACATTGAACTTTGAACCGATACCTATAACTTACAGACTATTCTTTATAGGAAAAATTTTTAGGTGATT
Source organism: Anas platyrhynchos (assembly GCF_047663525.1). Lineage (NCBI taxonomy): Eukaryota > Metazoa > Chordata > Aves > Anseriformes > Anatidae > Anas > Anas platyrhynchos. The sequence continues at coordinate 30,769,799 of NC_092589.1, read as the reverse complement.
TTTGAGTCCAGCCATGCTTTCTACTCCCTGGGCTTCTATACATACCGAGTAAAAAAATGACATGCAGCCAGATTTTCAGGTCTGAAAGGCACTTATATTTAAGTACCATGGTGAATGAAACAAAGGGCAGATAAACCTGCTTAACATAACAGGCTGTCCTTAAAGAAATGGAAAAAGGGCAAAACTATTACTGAAGCACAAAGTTATCCTGAAGTAGAAAGAAGAAGCCCTGACATGGCCACAGTCAGCCATACTTTGTATTTGGAGGAGCCACAGAATGATCTGTGCACAAGCACTGGAAGTTTTATGACTGGTTGTCATAAAACAGCTGGCATGCTGCAAGTTTACATCCCACAGTTTGTTATTCATCTACTCAAATCAAAATGCCAAGTCTTGCAATCTGTCCTTAGAATAGGGCAAGCTGAGTAATCACACAGCTGCTTTCTCAGAGCTGGATGAGCAGAACTTGGACAGAATATAGGCTTGCTTCCACAGCTGTGAAGTTCGATCATTTCTAGCAGGCTGCACATCACTTATGCTGCAGCTACCTGTATTCAATTTGTTAGCAAGGACACTTTTTTTTTTAAAAAAAAAAGTTTCTGTATTTCCTCATATGATCACAGTCTCTTTCACAGTCAAACAAAAAGCGGGAGAGGTAGGAAATAATTTCTCTTGTAATCTCTTTATATTAAATTTGGCAGATGTTGTGAAATAAGTAATTTTAGTAACTAGATATTAGTTTGCTGTACCAGTGGAATGCTTAATCATATTCATTGTATGACACACACTAAAAAAATCTCAAGCAAGCACTCAAATTCAAAGAAATGAATAATAAATTAGCCAAAATCTGCTACTAATCAGCTTGAATTTGTGTAAAAATTGCATTTGATAAAAATGAAAACAAATAAAGACCTAGATTAAGATATAAGGCAAAGAACTCATTCAAACTTCAATTTCCCTTGTGCTTAAATTAAATTTACCTTGTGCAAACTTAAATTTATCATTAGGAAGAGTAGATTCTGCAAAAACAATAAAGTATACAATACTTTAAGTATCATTTGAAAGCCTTCTACTGGATAAAATTACTTTAGAAAGTTTAAAATCAATCTGCTTGTATGAGGTATGTACATAGTGTCTAAAAGGTTGTATCGCGTTTAGCATACTGGCCTTGGTTGTTCCACTGCATAAATACTTTACTATTTCAAGAGAGACATCCGTATTTGCTGATGGTTCTCATTTCAAAACACACTCTAAGCATCTTTCATAGACTTTTATATAATGTAACTTCTCTCTTACCAAATATACATACTGTTCAGAGAAAGCTTGTCTTCTGCTGAAGTTCATCCTATTTAAAGTTCTCAGATTAAGCAGATCGCACGGAAGGATACCTGCTGTATCAGAGTGCATTGTGGAGGCCCTGTGTTGTGCGCTGAACCACTCCCCTTTCCAATACAGGAGATGTGTCTTTGTAATGACATGACAGGGAGCAAAGTGCTGCTTGCCTTAGAAACAGGGCCTCTGAGTCTTCTGAACTCCTTCTTACTGCATCAGGAATGGGTAAGGTCCAAGGGCTGCGACTTGAGGAGAGGCAAGGGAACTGCTGTATCTTTGACGTCAGAAATACAATAGAATTAGGACTGCATGAGATCAAACCCCACTAAACATCCTGGACGAAATGTTACTTCCCATGAAGGCAATGCTGAGACATTCGTTGCCTTCAAACGAGATCAAGAATTCTTTCATCAGTTTAAGAAAAACAAACAAACAAACAAACACAAAAACACTGTAGACAAGGATCAGAGTTCATAATATGGAAACATTGATTATTTATTAATTATTATAATGCCTTATTAATTACTTGAGTAAAATGTTATCAATCTACCAATTATCTTCACATTTACAGAAAAAATAATCCAGATGAGAGGCACAAGTAGCTCTAACTAGTGTGACTGATATACGTATAAGAAGAAAAAAGTGCCATGAACAGTTCTTTCAGGATAAAAGAGAGGATAAGAGAGATTACTGCTATTGCTGTCTTTGACTTTTTGTCAATCACATTTTGTTTACATTTAGAAACTGTACTCGGTGCATTGCTTCTAGCAAAGGAAAACAAAAATAGCAATCAAGTGCTCCTTTTTGGCTTTGACAGAAAGCAAATGATGCTTTGCATTACACAGGAGTTACCAGAGGGGTTCAAGAACTGAAAATAAAGCTATTGCTGTTTATTTCTACTATGTTTACAGGAACAGGACTTTTATACTTATTTCATAAGCAAATATATGCCATTTAAAATACTCCTGACTAGCATTATATATTTTTTGTTTTTTGTTTTTTGTTTTTTTTTTTTCCTCCTATAGAAACAAAGGAAACCAAACACTGCCCCTGCAACCAAAATCTCTCTGCTTTCATCTTCTATAACCTTCAGACCTGTTGGACACACATCCTCCCAAGTCTGTATATCAAGGTGAATAACCCCCCCTTTTCTTCGTAGTCTGTTGCTCATTAGCTGCCTTCTGCAATTCTGTCTTGAAATGCTGATTGACCCCAGGCAACGGCTGGCTGCATTTTTGAGCAGAGCCACATCTGAATCCACACATCCTTCATTTTCAAACCTGCACTAAGTGCAAAAGCTTCTCTTTTCCCCTTCCGTGAGTTTTAATTCAATGTAGAAAAAATAGTTTTCAATTAATTGCACGTGTGAACACAGACATATATTTCCACACTATCCACCATGATCCAAAATTCACAACTTCCAAACTAACATATTTTTCATTTCTTCAAACAGTTCATTAAAAATATTATCCCTGCTAGTAAATATTAATATATTTCCAAAAATATTCCCATAGAAAAAAACTTTTTATAGAAAAAAAATATTTATTTGTGAAGCTGTCATTATGCACCATGTGAAACAATTAGAATGATAAGAAGCAGGCAAATACTGCCCTTTATCCTCAAAGTCTTGAAGACAGCAGCATGCTTTGCTTGATATACCATTTTCCTAGTGCTATGGGTTTATGTTTCACTTATAGTGATATATGCATCTATACAGTGCTCTGTTACTTACAAAAGTTTTGATTTATGAACAGCCCAATTGAATTCAGTGAGACTATTTATAAATGTACAAGCATGCTTGGAAACTCACAGTCCTAAACACTATTGTCACATATGTAGGTTAGGTCACAGCATTTGCTACCTCTTGTTCAAACAGTGTTTGAAAACTTGAGCAGCTGAAAGCTATTCTGTAATGGCTCAAGAAATACTGTGAGGAAATGGAAACATTAAAGGCTAAAGAGAGCTCAAACCCACAGGTAAGGTTTATTGAGACAGAAAAGGTGAGGCGAAACATACATGAGAGGGAACTAAGGTTTTGCACTGCATAAGGGGAGTGAGAGAGAGAACACAAGTGAGTAGACAACAATTAATTTTGACATTCATGAAATAATTTGCAGCAATCCCATCTGCTAGGAGAAAAATAAAATTAAGAGTGATTTAATAGAATCATTCAGATTGGAAAAGACCTCTAAGATGATCTAGTCCAACCTTTAACCCAGTACTAACAAGTCCACCACTAGACCATGCTATGAAGTTCTACATCTGCACGTTCCTTGAAGACCTCCAGATATGGATGGTCACCCAAAACACCAATTACATTCTTTACTAAATACTGAAAAAAAATCCCAATTAATTGCAAAGCTGCTTTTTTAAAATATATATTTATTATTATTATTATTATTATTATTATTATTATTATTATTATTATTATTATTATTATTATTATTATTATTATTATTATTATTATTATTATTATTTTGGTAAACATGAAGGCAATCTGTGACAATATCCACATGATCCGTGTCATTCCCGTTTAACAGGCAGGAAATACTATTACTACAAATCCATTTAAGAATCAAGAATTCTAGTGATCTCAGTAAGAAATTGAATAATGCCTGTACGATGGTTTCTTATCTCTCATTTAATTAAAGATTAAAATCTGTTAAAATTGCACTTTTTTTTTAAGATGTAATCATATGACAGAATTTGGTATAAAAAGACTCAGTGGTCATTACAAGAACTATTGTGAGAAAACTGAGGTTTTTTGCTACTATTTGATAAGCAGCTGCCTCACCAGAGAAGATACAACATGCAGGTAGGCCTCTAGAGCAAGCAGAGGAACTGGATGTTAGGGGCATGAGTGTAAAATATTTAGCATTTTAACAAAATAAAAGGGGCTATCAGAAATCTCAGAATTCATTGACTAAGCTTGCAAGCCAATGAACCATCACAATACTAGTTAAACTCTGTTCTTACTTGGAAGAGAGGTTATTTTATAAACAGCATGTTCAGTTCTGGAGCTCCATTTCACAAGAGACTATGGATGCAATAAGAGACATCCGCATCCAAACCATCACCAAGTACATAATGATCAGAACACATTTTTTTTCACAATTTATTTTCACAGCTTACTTCAGTCTTTTTTTTTTTTTTTTTTCTATAAGTCCAAGAAAACTGATGGTTCAGTGTTTTTGGTGAACTGATATTTTTTTTTAAATAAAAATAAACACTATACATAACACGGTACTTAAAAACAGATACAAGTGTCTGAGAATCTAACTAGATTAAATCATGAGAATTTAGGATTTAAGAGTCCTCTTCAAAAGTCTGTGCAAGAAACAAACCCCATGTTTCTATTAAATAGACAATACAGTCTAGCAGTTCAGTATTTGGATGACAGACAATCTAGATCTCTAAGATCAAAAAATTATATTTGTAGGACATTACTTAGAAGTTCTTTGTACAAAATTAAAAAAAAAAAAAAAAAAGAGAACGTGAGAGAAACTTGAGCCTAAAAGCATATGAAATATTTATTAAGCTTTTGGCTAAGCCTTTCCTTTCTTGTATGTGAGACAACCTAGTTACTGTACAGTATCAGAGTGACACTGAGGAAATTAAGAACTACAAGACTGCCCTCTTTCAACAGCTGAATAAACAAGCCCCCTAATCAGAGCCAACTGCCGGGGCACACTTCCCTATCCTTGAGCTCTCTAAGCATGAGGTATGGTATGGGACATTCCAGCAGCCTGTACATCCTGATTGCCTGTCTATAAGGTCACATTTCATCCCATTAACCAGTTTATTCTCATCCATCTTGTCCCAAAACATCATCTGTACAAAAAGTCGATTTCTACTTCTGCTCTGCAATGACAGCGATTTATTTGCCATTCTCTCAGGGAAAAATGGAGCATGCAGATTTGAAGAACTCGCCTAAAACTTCTTCACTTATTTTCTTTAGTATTATTACATAAAATGTTTGTCTTTGCAAATCATAATTCACAAAACTTATTTCCAAGCAAAGGATCTAGCTTTAAATCTTTTCAAAGAACAAAAACCAGTTATTTTATTTTCCTGTACATATCCAGCCCTGTCAGCTGCTACCTTCTTTGTAAAAAAGAAATGTAAAAAACATGTAAAATGTAAAAAGCATGTAAAAAACCCACCTCTGTAATGTACCAATGAAATTTCAAAAGTATACTGTATTCTCTTAATTATTCTCTCACTGAATTCAAAGTCTTGCTTATTGTGGTGATGTTTCTCATTTTTTAAATTCTTTCTTTTTATCTTCTGTAGTGCATGCATCAGGAAATTCCCACTTAGTAAATGAAGTTCTTTCATAATCTAGATATACCTAACTAAAGAGCTGAAAACACTTGCTGTGTGTACAAAGGTATCAATTATGAGAACATGTACAGGTATTGCTTTATAACGTTCTTAATCCAGTTTTTATCATGATAAAAAGATTAATGAATTTAACAAAAATACTTACAGATTTTTTTAATTGGAATAAATAATTAAAAAATCAACAAGCAGGGATCAATTACATTAAGCACACTGTTCAAATTAAATTATGTATGTCCTTACTGTATAATCAGTTCTTGTTCTTAAAAGGTAGAGTGACAGCATTTTGGAGGGTCTGGAGTGCTAAAGATGCCAACCTTGTCTAGCACAGTAATTCTTAAGGCTTTTTTGCACTGTAGCACTATCAACAACCAATTCTTTTTTGTGAGGGACTCTACCTCATAATATCAATTTTAAAACAGGAAAATGCTGCAAAGTTGGTGCAAATAATTAGGAGGTTAAATAAACCTTCATTTTATTAAAAATGTTAATGACTTAATGTGATTAATGTTAACATTTTAACATAGTTCTGTGGGACACCTACAGATTAGCTAACCATGGCCCATGGACTTCTTTTCCACAACCACTATTGTAGCACAGGTAAGACCTGGGTGTTAAATATCTGAGTATTACATCACTGTCACAAACAGAACTAGATTTAACAAAAAACTTGTACCAGATACCCTGACAATTTCATTGCCATGGACTATTTCTCTCTTCAGTCTATAATTTTCCTGAAAGAAACTCAGAAACTGCTTTCAGTAGGGAAAACAGTATCAGAAAAGTATTAACATCCTTCAGTTGCCCTTCAACACAATTAAGAAGTATTAGTAAGGATGGAGAAATAACACTTTATGACCCATCAGCCATGCTGAGCATTAGCTAATAGTCCACCTGACATTCTTGGCTCTTTTACAGCATTTTTCCTTTATTCATGCTCATCTTGGATTTTATGAACTACTGAAATTCTATCTTAAATTCAGCTCCAAACAATTTAGAACAACTTATCTGTAATACTTAAAAAAAATAAGAAAAAAAACACGAAACATATCAGAGTATGCGGGTTACTTCACCAATGTGGGGTACTCCATCAGAACAATTAAATCATACTGATGTAAACATTCCACATATCTCTTCAACTCATCTGAATGAAATGCAGAAATTATCTCATGCTGCATCTGGTCTGTGTTAATTTATTAAAAGTTCCTGTCTGAGCCTCTTGAAGTTTATTGGGAGGCAGGAAATGACTGTAATATGGAAATCCTGAGTGTATCCAACTTGTGGTCAAATTTGTGATAAACATAAATGCCTCCAATAAAAAGCATTGAACAATTCAGAAGATGATGAACCCTAAGCTTTATCAATGTACATTTGTACATTGTGTTCAGTTTTACAAAGTCAATACCAATCCCAAACTTGCTAATGCCAGAACGGGCAATCGCATTCCTTTATTTGTTGAACACAAACTCTTGCAACTTATTGTCAACTCTAAATGCTCACCTGAGCAGATTCAGCTTGCTGAACTAGAAAAAAAAAAAAGTAAAAAAAAAAAAAAGTGAATGGATTCCCTCCATATTAGAAGAAAAAAACATTACCGTAACATTGCATGCACTTACTGGTTCTCTTGCTTATAGTGAATAAAGCAAAATAAAAGCAACAGAGAATTTCTGCACTGTGTTATTCTAACCTCTTACTTATGCTACAACAAATGCCTATTTTTGATAAGGGGCTTTAGATACCAGTTGTTTTTGTACTTTAGTCGAGAGTTAATATTTTCTAGAACTATACTATAAGTAGTATATACTATAAGTAAATAAAGGACATTTAGCATCTTTTACTGTATTAGAATGAAAAGTATTCATTTATTTTGCAAAGAAAAGGAGGTGGGGGAATGATAGATACTAACTAAGCATGATGGATCTGTAACTAAAAGCTGTAAATCTTGCTGTATCAATCAGTACTGATCTTCATTAAACTTGATCTTCATTAAACACTTACAGGTTTTCTGGAAGTAAAGAGTTCATAGTTTTCTTCTTTGGTTCTATACCTACCAAGATAACATACAAAACCACACATTTCAGAACTCTCCTATGCCAACATAAAAATAGCAGTGCAACGACAGTGTGTGTCTGATACCTCTTTGAAAAGTAGCATTACAAGATATTTCGGGTTGGAAATATCGGGTTGGAAATTAGGAGGAATTTCTTTTCAGGAAGAGCAGTCAGGCATTGGAAGGGGTTGCCCTGGAAGGTGGTGGAGTCACTGTCCCTGGGAGTGTTTAAGCAAAGGTTGGACGTTGTGCTTAGGGACACGGTTTAGTGGGTGACAGCGGTGGTAGGGGGACAGTTGGACCAGATGATCTTGGAGGTCTCTTTCAACCTGAACTATTCTATGATTACATTAACACCATGTTACTAGAACACTACCCTGACAGGCTCAAACTTATTTTGAGATTCAAGGGAATGTTTGTGTTGGCAGTGGTGAGGCTTTAGTATCATTCAGCTACACTGGAAAATCATATCGTAAAAAATAAATCAAGACCACTTTTTGTGGAATCATGACATGATGTACAGCCTCAGTTTCTTCTTTCAAAGTGACTGCACTAGAACAAAAGTTGCCTTTGTGTCAGCAGAACTGGAGAGACTTCGGCAGCTCCTTGTGCTTTTTAGTGACTTCCCACGATCCCTGTCCAGTGATTTATCATGTCTATGTTTTTTAGCACAAGCAGCCAAAACTATCAATACTATGGACTATACCAAGTGCTTAGGGGACCATTTACTCTGAGAAGTGTATATAAACAATTGCCTTGTGTATCGTTTGCAATTGCTCAAGATCTTTGTACAGAACTGCTGACTGCTTTGCCATAGCACCTCTTTGCAATGACATTCAGGACTTAGATTTTTTTTTTTCATGTTCTCAGTCAACTTTATACAGTCAACTTTATACTTAATCTTCTGTTTTATATCTCTCTAGCTTTACAAGACATAGTTAAACTTTACTCTGATGACTTTTATACCTCTTCTAATTCTTGATTAGAGCAAGCCTGAAGGTGCAAAGAAGCAACTGAAAACCCGATTCCAACTCCCAGACTGTGACTGCTCAGTGACTCAGGTTTCTGAATAGTTCGTCTTAGCAATAATTACATCATTCAGACTTCTGCCTTTTTAATAGCTACTTTACAAAAAAAATCTTCCCCCTAGGGGTGTTGATTCTGTGAAAGAGGAAAGAATGAAACAGCCTCTGAGGCACCAGTTCCACTCCTAAACCCTCAAGTATGCACGATGAGGGCATTTCTCTGCTATGGGTTTTTCCATTCTCGTTTTCTTCTCAGGAGGAAGCTGGGGGCCATGTTCTGGTGGCTCTGGAGAAAATGGCTTCTCACGTATAGCCCCTGGCTACTTCACCATTAAGCGTGCAGAATTGAACACACACACGACGCTGTGGTGTACCCAAAGCATTTATTTGCGGGTCTGACATTCACGCTAAGAACCGCGGGCGCGATTTGCGGAGCACAAGGAGCGGAGGTGCCGGGCCAGGTCTGCGCCGTGCCCGGGGGGCCATGAGGGGAACCGGCCGCCACCAGGCCCCAGCCCGAGCCGCGGCCAGGAGCCCCTCACGGCGGGGCTTCACCCCCCGGCCATGGCGGCAGCGGGGGCAGCGCCGGGCCCCTCAGCCCGCCCCACAGCCCCTAAGGGCCACGGCTGCGGCCGCATGGGGCAGCCGCCACCCCCCCGCCCCGCTACAGGTGCTGCCCGCGCGGCCTACAACCCCCAGCACGCCCCGCGCGCGGCCCCGCGCGGCGCTCTGCGAGGGGCTTGCCGCGGGGCACGCTGGGTAATGTAGTCCGCGCTGCGAGGCGCGGGAGAAGCGGCGGGCGGGCTGGGGGAACGGGGAGGGCGGCAGGGACGGACAAAAGCCGCCCGCAGCGGCGGCGGCGGCCTCGCGGTTCCCCGGGGGAGCGGGGCGGGCCGGGCCTCCTCCGGCGGGGGAGGGCGGGGAGCGGCGGGGCGGGGGCCGGCGGCGCCTGGATGCGGCAGCGGCACCGCGGCGCGGCCGGGAGGAGGCGGGGGAAGCGGGGCCGCCGCGCGCTGCCGCTGCCGCATGTGCCCGGAGCCCCGCGGCAGCCGCAGCCGGGAGCGGGGCCGGGACCAGGAGCGGAGCCGCAGCCGGAGGGGGCAGCGCGGGCCATGGCGGAGCAGGGAGCCCCGGCGGCCGCCGTGCCCAACGGGGGGAGCGCCGCCCGGCCCCTCGGCAACAAGGTGACGGTGGTGCTGGGCGCGCAGTGGGGCGACGAGGGCAAGGGCAAGGTGGTGGACCTGCTGGCGCAGGACGCCGACATCGTCTGCAGGTGCCAGGTGAGGAGGGGGCCGGGGAGGGGAAGGGAGCGGGGGGGGGGGGGACGCGGCCCGGCGGTGCCCCGGGGCCCCTTTGTCTCCCCGAGGCGCCGCGGGCGGCAGGAGCAGCGTGCCCGGGGCGCTGCCGCCGCCCGCCCTTTGTCTGCCTTTACAGCGCCTTCCCGCAGCCCCCGCCGAAGCAGCGAGGTAGCCGGCCCCGGGGGAGGCTGCTTGTCGCCCGGCTCCCCGGGCAGCAGCGGCCATGTGCCGGGTGTCCCCCTGCCGCTGGCCGCACGGCCCCGCGCCGCCTGCAGCACGGGGCTCGGCCGCGTCTCGCTGTGTGAACGCCGCCCGGAGCAGCCCCGCACGCTGCCCCTCAGCCTGCCAGCGGGCACGGCACCGCGCGGGCACAGCACGGCCCGCTCCGCAGCCGGCAGAGCGCGAACTTGAACTTGGGAGACTTTAATTTAGCAGCAAAGGGATGTTCCCGCAGGCAGCCGGCTGTGCGAATGAATGGCTCTTCCCTCACGTCCCTGGCTGGTGAGGAAATAAAGCGGGATGTGGGGATGTGGCGGGGCTGCCTGGGGCGAGGGGCACCGAGCGTGGTGGCTCGGCTCGGCCCCAGAAGATGGAGGCGCCCAGGTGAGTGCCCACACGGCGCCCTGGCGGGAGGCAGGCTGGCTCCCCTGCGGGTGCCGGGGATGCGACTCATTTCTTACTCCTTCCCGCCCAGCTCAGTGGAATCGAGGAAAGGGCGAAGCTGTGATGTTATCTCAGGCTTGAGTTTCATGGCCAGTCCTGCCATTTCTCACTGCTTGTTGCTGCTGCTGCGAGGAAAGAGTTTTTTTTTCTTTCCACCCTCCTTTCTTCCGTTTCCTGTTGGTGGGCCTCCTGTGCTCTTGGCCTCCTCCCATGTGCTCACTCTTGCACTTGACTGCTTCTACTAAGTTGGTTTAACTCACCAAAATGGCAGGGAACTCTTTTTTGGGGTTGGGTTTACTTTCTACTGTTTTAGTAAACAAAACTGAGTTTACTTGGCTCAGAGGAGCCTAATGCAAAGAGGAACCCTGGACAAGGTAAGCACAAAGGACCTTATCTTAGAATGGGAGGGAAAATAAGAATGTTCTCTTCCTGTGGCACTGAGCTATTAAGCTATCTTGCTCTGTGTTGTGCAAGAATACCCCTGGTGGTTTTGTTACCGCTGGTAGGCAAGAGTGTGAAAATGACTTTTGTGCTTTTCATATCAGTACAAATCCATAAAGAAAGATTGCAACTCTGCCTGACCCTTGCTACTTGTGGCTTTCTGCAGTCCATGCTTCTGATTCTTATTTCACTGTTATACCCTGTTCATTCTAAGATGGTTCTTTCTGTTCATCGTGCCACAGGGTTGCTAGAGTACCTGTGGATGAGACCAAATACTTTCCCATGGAAAGTGTGTTAATACAACTATTTCCCTGAAGGACTGAGTAAATTGTAGCAGAGCTTAAGATGTCTTAGAAAATTGCATGATACTTGCATTGAAATTCTGGGAACTCTGGTGTGGTTTTCCAGTTGTGCCTGGTTCTGTGCAGACGCAGCCCATAAAAACAGTCCTGACCAAGAACTGAGGATTGTTTACTGTTTACTTTTACAACACCTGTAAAAAAAGGCATTGCAAGAAGTTGTGCTCTGAAATCGGTGGCTGTACCCTCTTGTCTCCTAACTCTCAGGTGTCCTAATGGCTTCTTCAGTCGTTTGTTTGGCTGGCTGACTGTGGCATCTGGAAGAGGTACAAGTAGGCAAACCAGTGTATCTGGTCGTAAGCTGTATTATGGCTGTACTTCTTCCAGACAGCACCCCCAAACTTATTTTATCTTAGGTTTGGAGGTTGAGAGTACCCTTGTGCTTAGAGAAAGAATATGGGGTTTCCTTGTCAGGAGACAGACTTGCATTTATCAAAACTAGTATTGTGGCTTCAGCAACATCTGACCTTGCAGACCAAGCTCAATTTGTGTCCAGCGGCTGCGATGTGTCTACGCGATAGGCATAGTATGTGCTGGTTCTTCCACTGTTATGCTTGAATTGGTCTTAATCTGCTTCTAAGGGGTATCTGGTAAAATGATGCTTTTGATAAAGCAAATACATCTGTGAGACTTCTGTACTTAAACTACATTTGGGCTTCAGTGGCTTGCAGAGCAAAGTCTGTTTACCTGGTATCACATAAATCACGGTCCAGACAGTAGAATAGAGCAAGAACAGGTTTGAGATTCAGGAGAAGTTGCCAGAAAAAACGTGCTTTTGTGTTTTTTTGTTTTTGTTTTTTTTGTTTTATTGATATAGGTTCCTGTTAGCAAGCAGTTAGCATTGCTGCTCTCAAACCTGGCAATTTCTAAAAGCATACATTGTATTTTTATCAATTCCATGGGTAATGGAAAGTTAAAGGAAAACATTTCTTGTTCTGATTCCTACATTTCAAAGTGGAACCGAATAAGGGAATTTAATTACTAAAATTTCATTTGTTAATGGATATGGGAATGGCAAATTGATGCAAGCAAATGATTTTAGGTAATCATTTTATCAAAACAAAGACAGTACAAAAATATACTGTATCTCTAATATTAATACTCCTGCCCCATGTACCAGTGTGTATGATACAGCAAAAAAAAACCTGTGCTGTCTTCACTGCATGGTTCAGTTCTCATTCACCCCTTTCATCAGCAGACTTGTTGGTCGCTGTCTTTTCATAGTACTGCAGGTACCTGATTTATTCGGAGCGCATAATTCACACAGGTAAATAGGATTTTGAAGTCTTAAATTATTATAAAGCTATGCTTGTTATCCTAAAGAATCTTATTTTTCTGCTCCTTCAGTCCTGTCATATGCCTTACTACTACTGCAGAACAGAGTTGCAGCTTCTTACCACATCTCCTCTGCTGATCTCAGTGCTTGCTGCCTGGTAGCTCCCCATCGTTGCTCTGCGTGCTGTGGGGTCACACACTTCTTACCCCCGGACCACTAATGTGCAGTTACTGCAGTGTGTGGATTCTTAATCCTCCCTCAGAGAAGTTTGTGTGGTAATGCCCCTGCTCGTCAGTTGATGCACGGCAATTACAATGCAACGGGAGAGAAGTTGTCAGCAGGCAGGTTCTTGGGGTTAAGTGGTTGCCACTGATCAGTTGACTGCTGCTTAAGTCCTCAGACCTAATGCCTCTGTATCACTTGTCTGCATATATCCATTTCAAAAAAAAAAAAAAAGGAATCTTTGTGTTTTCCTTCCACCAAACCCCTTTTCCTAAAAACTCTCATCTGAAGAGGTGTTTGTCAGGCCGCGCGGGGCCGGGAATAGCAGGATCAATAGCTATCTATAGCAGCTGCTGCTTTTTCAGCTGGTCAGGCGTTCGATACGTGGCGTCCAGCTGAAGCTCTGGGTGCGCCTGTGGACCTTGCAGCGGCCGGCAGCGTGCCAGTGGTGCGTGCTGGTGAGGAGAGAGGTCAGCGGGATGAGCCTGCCGCATGAGTGAGTCACACGCTGCACCGACCTGCTTGGAGCATCCCTGACAGGTGACCTCTGCTTGTGGCGAGCGCTGAAACCGTCAGTTTCACACAGGAGGGCAGCTGAAACCCCATTTCCCCATTCATAAAGCTTGTGCCATTAGCAGGAGATCTTAACAGTACGAGGGAACAAATTGCACCTCGAGCTGCTGGTTGCTTACTGCTCTGTCCCTCTTGCTGTTGTTACATCTTGCTGTTTTCATTTGCTGGGCTCAGATGCAGTGCTCTGTAGCAGCTTAGTGAAATTTCAAATACCTGTATTCCCAAAGTCGCTTTTTGTTTCTTGTATCCCTTCTTAACTCTGTTGCTGTGAGATGTAGCAAACTGTTTCAAACTGTTTTTTTTTTTTTTTTGTGCACTGAAGCAACATAGCACTGGACTGTGCTTTCAGCATTTTTCTTGTTCCATATCAGCCTGCCTCACTAGGCCTCTTTTATCTCTTAGGGATAGATTGGCCTTTATTCTGGACTTGAATGAAGATTCGCGTAATAAAATCTGTTCCCTACTTAGTACATGTAAGGCATTGCAACAATATAGGGTTTTGCAAATCAGGTGAAACCGAGCTGAAGCTAGTTCTGACGAGCCTTTCCAAAGACCATGTTCCTGTAGCAGTTCCTCAGAGCTAGCTCTGTCAACACAGAGAAACATACAGAGTTTTCTGAGGTGAGTGAAAGAAACTTGGGCTGGACTTCAGTAAAATTAATGTTTTCTTTCAAACAGTTGCCTGTTTTCTTCTAAAAAATAAGGCTGTGTGTAGGCTGTCATATTTGCCTCAAACCACACTCTTGATGTTGTTCTGATGCACTAGTTCTTGTACTACACATTCAAAGATTTCTGAAATCTGGCCAAACTTTCAGGAAGTTGAAAAGTTAAGCATGTAACATGATGGCTCCTTGAACTAGATTCAGCTCTTACAAACATGAGTTGATTGGCATAAATACCAACAAAGATAATTGCCAGATGCTGAATGTTGTTTATATTGAAATCCAGGAGTAGGTTATGTAGTACAGTTTGATAACCACACATTCATTTTTTTGGGGGAGGGGGTAAAGAGGCAAGAAATTAATCACAAACATCAGAGATGTGAGGCAGTGAATTTGTTATCTGCGCCTTGGTGGAGGTGTGGTTGGCAACCTGAAGCTGAAGCTAGATTTTTGGCAATATGGTTTGAAATGAGAAGCAAACAGCTTAGTGATTGCCAGTTCTGTTATGTGAGGGTATGTAGTGGAGGTTAAGGATGAGACAGCCTCTGATCAGCTTGCTGGAGGTGTTCTCAGCATTCCGAGAAGCTGATTGTGGCAGGAAGGGAAAAAAAAAAAGTACATTGTTAGTAGTGGTAGTATCCTTTCTTTGAATCTATTTTTGGCTTTCCAACTAAGAGTTAAATGAAAGTGTTTACAACCATATGATGCCAAAGCAACATTGACTTGCTTCTTGCCCGACTTGGCAGTCACTTGCATTACTAGCTCAAAAACAACAGTGGTTGCCCCAAGGTGAAAATTAATGCTGGAATGTGGTGGCAATAAAAGTCAACTGTTAAAAAAAATAAAATAAAATATGCTTGCGCATGTACACACCCCTCCAACAGGGAGAGCTCGAGGGAGCGTATGACTTCTTTCTTAATGGAGGCGTAAGATAACATCGCTTTAAAATAGACAACTAATTTCTGTTCTAGAGGAGATAACTTGAAAGACTTCTTTGCTCTACCCGGGGGCATCCTGTTTTTGGCATTACCATGTCATAAGAAAAGCCACTGATTGTCATCATAGGCTTTTGGGGTCTCTGTAGTGCGTATCATGGTATTTCAGAGCTGCTTTAAATAATTCAGAGCTTAATGTTGGTACAGAGAGCTATTCACAGTATGATTTTAATAGTAATTTCAGTCTGCTTTTTTAATAAATCTTTTTTTCTGTGTACTTCAGCTGTTGGGTGAAGTTGCAGTAACGTGGGCCAGGCAGTTCTGAGGGTGCTGGTGTTGGCGAGGCATCGAGAACTGCTCTCCTCTCCTGTTTGTAGCAGGCTGAAGTACTCTGGTTACTGTACCAATGGCTAGGCTGCTTTGACTTTATGAAGATATGTGCTGGAAAATGTTTTTAAAAATGTGATTTTTTTTTTCCTGTGCTCCTGCAGTGCATATTCTCCTTGTGTATATTGAACATGCCGTACACTTAAGCTTAGACTTCCTTGGCTAGTGCACATAGCATGAATTTCCTTTTATTCTTGGTGCTCAACACCAAGGCTTTAAAAATCAGTCTTTTTTTTTTTTTTTTCTTAAGAGAAATCATGTTTTGCTTTCAGTTTGTGAACAAGCAACACCGCTTTCCTTTTTCCGTTTTGCTGGTTATCTGGGTTGGTACACTAATGTTTCCTGTTAGGCTGCACTTAAAAGAAAAAAGGAAAAAAGTATGTTAAGCTAGAATGAGCTTCTTAATCTTCGGAGCAAGGGTCTTCAGTGAGTGACAGAGTAAGTGTGTATGTTTTTCTTAGAAGAGTCCATATACTAGGAAAATAGAGTTGCTGCAAATCCTTTTCATAAGCTGGAAGGACAAGCAGTGAAGTCCTGTGGGTGGTTTTCAGGTAAGTTGGCGAGATTGGCTATAAAGCCAGGAGCAAGGGACTTCCCTGAGCAAGCTCATCAGAGGAATGTTCTACTTCAGGATTTTCCTGTAAGCCGTTGAATATGGCTTTATATCATTTTTGGAGTCTTCTCAGAAAATGTGATTCCGTGCTTCCTCAATGGCTGGCTTCACTTGGCTTCAGAGGAGCTCTTAAGTTAGCAGACAGAATCACAGAATCACCTAGGTTGGAAGAGACCTCCAAGATCGCCCAGTCCAACCTCTGGTCTAACACTAACAAGTCCTCCACTAAGCTGTATCCCTAAGCTCTACATCTAAACATCTTTTAAAGACCTCCAGGGATGATGACTGAACCACTTCCCTGGGCAGCCCATTCCAATGCCTGACAACCCTTTTGGTAAAGAAGTTCTTCCTAATATCCAACCTAACAGATGCTCACTGATGGCTGCAGTTGACACCAAATACATTATTGTTTCAGTTTAATTTTTTTATGTCCTTGGTGAATATTACTATTATTGTTGAAATATATTTATGGAAAGCTAAGTAATGACTTCTTAGGAAACACTGTGTTTGTACCTGCATATTTAGCAAACAAGCAACAAAAAAAAACAAACAGGAAAAGAAATGAACACCTCAACAAACAGCCATTTATTTCAGAGTCAGTATTTCTTTAGCTGAGTTTTGGTAGTGGTTGATAAAGCACACTAAACCTGAAGTCTTAGCTAATGAACTTTCTTGCGTTATTTTAATATAACAAGAAAATAATTGCTGTATCTAAGAGGAAATCTCTTCAATCCTGACACTAAAGGTCATGATGCAGAGACTGGTGAAGTTGTCAATTAGACTTTCTGAAGGCAGATGTAAGTCATTGCTGTTTTGTTAAATTAACTTTGTTAAATTATCTTCTAATAACTCTCTCCCAAATAATCGGTCCTTCGTTGTCGAGTGAATCAGCTCAACATACAAGGAATATCAGTTCAGTTCCTTGGGATCTTCTGGCCGGTACTGCAATGCAATTCCAGGGGAAAAAATGGCTGTTGGATATTATGAGAGCTCCTTCTCCGTGCTTTGTTCGTCTGGAAGCTGTTATGCGTGGATGGAACATGACGAGCTGAGGAGCTCTTGCCCTAGAGGAAGGCTCACAGTGAGCAGGCTGTTTTGCTTAGAGATTGTTTGTATGTTCTTCTGAGTCTACTGGTTTGGTTCTAGAACATGCCTTTTGAGGTGTCCTGAAAGTTGGTTTTAGTCTTCAGAGTAAGGAAAAAATCATGAAGCTGTAGTCAGGTACGGATACAATATTACTCCAAACTCTGTCTAGTTCTTTACCCCAAATATTTTAACTGCTAGTTAAGACACTTAAAAACTATAGCTAGAATGTATGAGAAAACAAGCCATTTTGCATAGGCAGGGGGAATGCTGAAATACTTTACCTTAAAATTGCCAGAGGTGTCCTGTTAGAAATACAGTTCAGTCAGTGTGCTTAAAATGTAGTCCTCTCTGATACTGTTGATTTATCCTCAGTGTATTTTGTAGTGTTACTGTCTTGATCGTGATATGGTGCTGGTACTGATGCATGTGTGCTGCTTGCAGCAAGTACTGCCTTCCAGTCCCTAAAAAGTGGTTTTTGGCTGGCAGTAGTCACTTGTTTGATTTACTGAAAACTCAGGTTTGTTTCCAGTAGAATGTCAGCTAGCAGATAATGACCTTTCCCTTCAAAATTAGTATCTCCAGGCATACAACACCAGTGCAAACAGGGTGTTACCTAAGCATGTTTATCAAACGGCTCCCAGATGTACAATGCATGTAGCTGCCTTTGCTATCGTATGCCCCCTCTCTGCACGTGTGACCGATCCTGTTTGGGTTGGCCAGGAGAGGTACATTCATAGCAGCGTCTGGCTTGGTGCATAGCACCGACCAGCTTATCCATGTGGAATACCTGGATGTAGATTCGTGGGTGTGGTGCTTACACTGGGAAGGATTTTTAGGCTACTTAATCTTCTTCAACAGGTTGGAGGCACTCCCTTCTTTCTCCCCCCCCCCTTTTTTTTTTTTTTGTTTTTAAATCTATCTGGGCAGTGTACTACTCTGAAAGTAATACTTCAGAAGAATTGTTTTTTGGTTTTTTTTGGAGCGAGGCTTCTGGAAGGGAGGTAAATAAGGGGTTTTGGGACCGTGACTGCTGTCATTCCAACTGTACTGGTGTGATAATTTGTCTATTAGTGTGCACCTTTCCATCAGATTCCTGTATACTTAGCTGTTCTCCATGCTGAATAGCTTGGATATTTCAGGATTACCAGCTGGTGGCCAGGGATCAGAAGCTTTTTCAAGCAGGTGATTTAAGCATACTGCGCTAGTGACATTGGAATAATGCCTTTTTAAAAAGCTTACGCAATTAGTTATCTTACAACAACAGGTTTTGCTTAAATATTATAGATTGGATAGTGATCTTAAGCCTAATCTGATGTTCACTATTCCATTTCTACTTAATGACATAAAATACTCTAAAATAATAGCATAATTTAATAGTCATATTATCACAAAAGGGAAAAAAAAAAGGCTGCTGGGTCTCAGTAGGATTTTAAATTGTTCATCCAACAGCATCAAACTAAAAAGACTTCAGACTAAATCCATACACTGAAATGAGTAGGTTGGTGCTTGTTCATGACTTTTGCTCTGCATCTCCAAATAAATAGAAACTTCTCTTTTCTGATCCAATTGGCACCCTTTTGAGCTGGATGTACACAGAAGTTTAAAAACCATACTTTTTAAGGAATACTAATAAGGAGCTTTCATAGCTGAGGATGGTTTTGTTTGTTTTGCTTTTGGTTTTTACATTAAATCTATGATTAAAGAGCTATTTCTCTGATCCTCATCTTCACGGCTATGTGAGCTGGTCAAACATGTTGTTGGGGAAAAAAGAGGTGTTAGGTTCATGTTTCTTTCTGAGCAAGCTCGTGTTTCCCCCGCATTCTCAGCACAGAAGTTCAGTGTCACCTGGTGGCAGTTCCTGCTGGAACTGCTCACAGAAGTGCTGGCAGCAACTGGAAAACTGCAAACCAGTCCTGAAGCCAGCCTTGGGGAGCAGCGGTGGCACCATGTATGGACTACAAGGAAAAGTCAAAAATTAAGAAAGGGCAAAACTGTAATGCAAAGTCCATGCTCATAGCAGTTGAAAAGTTGAGGAAATCCTATTTGAGATGCAATTTAACATTGTAATTTGGTAAAGCTTTGGGCTGCTTGCTGAAAGGGCTGATCCTTTCAGCACCGATGAATCTGTAATGGGAGAAGAGAAAAGCTGTTCCAAATAGTGAGTTAAAAGATGTGAGGGGGAAAAATAGGGTAAGGAAAGGAGTAAGGGGGAAAAATAACGTAAGGACAAATGAACTAAATGCTTTTATCTTTTCATAAGCCTTCCTTAAAGTACAGTGCTAAGAAGACTGCTGACTTCTGAAAATCAAATTTTGGAAACCTCAGAGTATGCCAAAAATACGCAGTGCTGTGCATTGATGGAGATAAATAAATAAATAAGTCTCTTTCTTCTCAGCTTTATTAGGATGTCAGGGAGAAGATCGCTTATATTCTTACCTGAGTAGCCTAGTAGTAACCTAGACAGATATTAACAGTCTAACAGTCTCTGTTAGATGTTCCCTCAGTATGTCACACTATTTCTTCTTGGTTCTCTATTTTCTGTCTTCTTTTTTTTTTTTTTTATATCCACATCATATTCTTTCTTTACTCTGGCAAAGCCAACTGTGCCTTGGCTGCCTGACCTTTTCCACAGCCTGCGTCCCAGCTTCCAGAGGGGCTCCCAGTGCCACCTTTCTGCAGAACGGGAGGGAAGCATCCACGTTAAGTTCGATGCTCAGAGTGCTGCTGGTGCCTTACTGTGCCTCCCATGTATAAGAAGTCATTTTTTCCTCTCCTCAGCCCTTTCCTATTGGTAACTAAAGCCAGGGTTGCCGTGCCCCAGTGGGTGAGTACGCTGGCTGTGGTGCTTCTGCCTGGCTCAGCTGAAGGAACCGTGCTGTTGTGCAGGGAGGAAGGGTAAAGGAGCTGCTGCCACATGCACGTGGTGTGGTCCACACAGAGCAGGAACACCTTCTGGTCTTTCTCTCTGTCTGTGTCGGCCCAAGGTAGGTGTTCCAGATTTCACGTGGCTGGGAGAAAATTCTCCCAGTTTGGGAACCCAGGTTACCGAGTTATGGTAGACAGACACTGTACACAGTTAATCAGAAAGTATTGCCAACCTCAAGAAATGACTTGTGTCTTTATTTCCCTCTGGCAAGGGATGTATTGAAATTTATGTGGACATAAACAGTATAATTTATTTTCACTATTAGTTAAACCCAGTTAGGAGTACTTCATTAATGTTTAAATACTTTAATCAGGGGAGTGTTAGCTTGAATGATCTAACTGATCCCTTTTGGATTAGCATGGTGAGGGAGGAGGAGGGAAATAGGGATGGAAAGGACTGATGCCAGAAGTGACTTCATCAGTTTCTACCTTGAATTAATCCCAGAGGCAATAGTTGTGAAGATGTTGGTGTTATCAGCAGTTTCTGGGTGAGGGGTGGGGGAACTTCCACCAAGGAAAATCCTAAACACACCAAACCCAAAACTCAACAGCCCCCCTGCCACTCAAACTCTGAGTTCAAGTGTTTGTAAGTAGAAATGTTTATCACGGCTGTGTGCAATGTGAGCACAGGCACACTTTACTAGTACTTCACTTTGAGTGTAGTGTGAATTATTCTCTTAATATACAATTCCTAACTGTGTAACTGTACACTTGCTCTTCTGTGTTAGGTTAGGGCTTACCTGTAAATCAACGTTTTGAAGACTCAATTAATTGAATGCTGCTTTTGTAGTGTTCTCCTAATACACAGTTTGAAATGAAAAAAAATTGAAATAAGTGAAACCGTTTTATGGAATGATGCCCAAAGCAGGGTGTGGACTGACCAGACAGTCCTACCTAGCAATTGTTCTACCAGGCACCTGATAACAACAGCACTTCTGGGATCAAATCCTTTCATGCTGCGGGCATTGTCATAATACAACTGAATTCTGGGACTGAAATTTGAGTATAAGCTGAAAACAAGCGTTAGGAAACCTTGAGCATGGCCTAAGAGTGTAGTCAAGTGGTGGTTCATCACAGTGCTGAGGTTTTTTGCTTTAGTTTCTAGCAAAATCCCTTAAAGCACAGCTGCTAATAGCGAAGATGGTAAAGTTTATATAACCTGGGTGACCAGCTTGCTTCTCGATGAAGTATGAGCTGTGCTGTACACGTAGTTCAGAGTTTAAAGGGTAAAATACCATTTTAATTCTGTCAGCCACTATGTCAGGGTATTTTTAAACAAGCACAGAAACAACACACCTCTGTGTATCTTGACGTCATTCATCAGTGCAAGGGAAAAGTCTGGACACCACCAAAACCCAGCAGCTATGTTCTGATGATTTATACGCTCTGTGTCTCCCTCCTGAACACCCTACTCGAGCAGGCTGGCCAATGTTTCATTATTTTCTTAAAAGAATAACCTTGGATGACTTGCTTTGTTTATACAACTAATATGTTTCATATGTTGTGAATGCAAAATTTGGCTTTCTGTGGTTAAGTCAGATCACTTGCAGGGAAAGCCATCCGTGTCCAGAAATTTTCACCACTTCAAGGTACTGCTTGGGAAAACTCTGTAACATGTTACAAATTCATCTCAACTTTGTGCGAGTTTGTAAGGCATCCTTCTGTTCCCAGAGGAGATGGGACTGGTGTTAAGTCCTCAAATAATGCTGAAATAGTAAGAAGTTTCATTGCTGACCTCGCTGAGATAACATTTACTCACAGCATGTGTTTATATACTTGCAGAGAGGTTTGAGGGCTAAGAATATTTGTTATTTGTAATGTCGGATGAATGGCTTTTTGTATTGTTTTCATGCTTTTTGAATGTTGCCGAAGTAGTGAATAGCTTTTGAGTCCATTGTTTAGAAAAGATCTTCTGTGATAAACTACTGTGAAATATTTCAGGTTTATAATTCCATGGCTTAATATTTCAAATTTCTTTCTTCTTTTCATATAATGCCTTTCTTCAGTTTGTCTTGTATTGAAAAAAGGCTTGGAATATTACGTCTTTCCATTGTCTTTTCTTGAACAAAGCACTTTGTGTAAAATGCCTGTAAATATTCCTGTGGTTACGGCAAACAGGACTGTTTTGTGTGTAACCTTGTCTTGCACAAATGATTTGGTCACAAGAGAGTGTAAGCTTATTTTCAAAAGCACAGCAAATGAGAACAGGGGATATTCGGTAACTATTTTGTAATCTTTGTTAGTTTCATAAGCCTATCCTGACCCTCTTTGAGACTTGGACACAGGCTCCTTTTGTGTTTTGGATGTTATTTTGCAGTTTAATAAATCTCTTA
This sequence comes from Anas platyrhynchos, assembly GCF_047663525.1. Taxonomy (NCBI): domain Eukaryota; kingdom Metazoa; phylum Chordata; class Aves; order Anseriformes; family Anatidae; genus Anas; species Anas platyrhynchos. The sequence continues at coordinate 30,747,278 of NC_092589.1, read as the reverse complement.
ATACTCTCATGCTTCATGGTAATGAAAAAAGGTAGGAACACTGAGTGCTAGTTGGTACAAGTGGTCTCCTGTAACTTGGAAAAACCACGGTTATCTTAGGTACCTTTAGATTCACTCCTTAACAGCAGACTTCAGATACAAATACCTTGTACCAGCTGAGGAGGTATAGAGTGAACTAGTCAACTTCGAATGCTTTTCTGTGAAAAACAATCAGCAAAAGACAGAACCACAAATTCAGAACAAGAGGCATGCACGTTGCCAACCCGCAGCACGCATCCTCCCTAATGGTTTCACATACCCAGTTTAACTGTTTTTGAGTTTTGTTTTTCTTTGCTAGGGTTGCAGTTTGACTTTTAATACTTACATTTTCCTAATTGTAATAGGAAGCAAATAAAACTGTTGAATGCTTTTAGAAATGTTTGCACATTCTAGAATGTTTATGGGTCTGTCTGAGAACTGCTAGAAACATTGTACTCCAAAGCATTTGTACCTTTATGAACCACAATACCATCCAAAAGTCTCCATGAAAATATTCATGTGAAAATTGTCAAGTTTGACAAACCAAGTTGAGCAGATTGCCTGGGTGAGGAAGATTTCATGTAGATCTTTTATCAGCAGCAAAATGAAAGCTGCAGAGTTGGAGGTGGAACGAGTTTATTCCGTCTGTACTGTGTCTTCATTTGTCTTCCGTATCAAGAACTATTAATACTTTTTTTTTCCTCAGGGAGGCAATAATGCAGGGCATACAGTTGTTGTGGATTCTGTGGAGTATGACTTCCATCTTCTGCCAAGTGGGATCATCAATCCAAAAGTCACGGCATTCATTGGTAAGTGGTCCATCTCTGAAACAAAAATGGGCAATGTAGTGACAAACTTTGGACATACTAAAATAACAAAGTATACCTGAGGGCATACAGGATTAAGACACTTTTTCCTCATTCCCAGGGGCTTGAGCTTTGCTTGTAATTCTACTACCTTGTTAATATTGACTTAATCATGAATTTTAGATTATGGATGTTTTATTGTCTTAGGTCGTTTTTGTTCTTATCTGCCGTATCAATGCAGATGGCTATCTACCCAGTGTATCTTCGTTGTCCCTTCCCCTTCCATCTGATTTTTTTAAATTATTTCTTTTATTCTCACAATTCCTCCTCTGTTTCAGTCTTCACCCCTCCTAAATGACTACCAGTACTTAGAGCAACATAAATCTTTCCTTCCTTTTCCACTGGAATGTAAAAGGAATGCTGAATCCAAGAAGATTTATGCACTATATAGATTTTGTCAAAAGGTCTTTTCAAGAGACTGCATTAGGTTTGGGGTTGTGGCATTACTAAGCAATGTCAGGATCTATGATCTATTTGCCTTCCGAAAGGAGGTTTAGATTGTACTATCTGTTGCTCCATACCAACATACTTAACCTCCTTTTGCTCTTGGAATCTGGTCCTACTTTTCCTCAAATTACTTGTATAACCAAACTTCTTAATAATGTTGTATAGCCCTTAAAGTTTTCTTCTAAAGATGCAGGTGAATATAGAAAGTCCTACACAGCATTATAACTGTATGTTTGTGTGCTCTTTCACAGATCCGGTTAGTTTCTAGGTTACTTAAAGGCTATATGACCTATCCATTTCCAGCCTGTTTTTGTGATAATTTTTGAGTAAGTGCTCATTGACATTTTGCTAAAGAGCACAGCAACTAAAGTGCATCTGTCAGTAAGTAGTTTGATTCATAAACGATACCCGCTGAATTATTAGGACCAGTTTGTAGTGACTGTGTGCTTCCAATTAGCATTAACACCATTCCTGATGGGAATTTGTTATTGATTGTGCCTCCTTTCAGCTGCTACAGTGTGACTTGGCAGTGGGGTAGTTTTGGATTAACTGGCCCTGTCTAGTACTTTCTATGGAAACTGGGCCAACAGGCATGGAAATAGATCCCAGCTGACAGAGGGGAGGTTGGGTTGTTAACTACTCCTGGTTTGGGGAGCTGTGGCAGATGATACTGCTATTATTCTATTTTGGTGTCTTACTGTATTACATTTATTCTAAAAGTTTATTGCTGAAAAGCAGTGGAAAAAGAAATGTCCATTTGCCATGTTCTATGTGCTGGACTCAAGGTCAGGTAGAAAACACTAGATCCTGTAGAAGTACAGTGGGCAGGAGAGAGCTTTTTACAAATCTTTTTGTATCTGTCTCCCATCTATCACTTGGCCTGTCTATTCTGAACTTTGCTGTTCTAGCTGCTTTGAAGTCTGACTTGAATTTAAAAACTCTCTTGGTGGTTCAGTTGTATTTAGTAGAAGAAAAAAAATCTGTCAGGTTTAGGATTCCACTGAAAAGGTTTATAATTAAAAGAAAAAGGGGGGAAAGTGTTGAGGGGAAGGACAGAAAGGTTAGAGTATTATAATAGGTTATTACGATTGATTAGGATTATATGCTGAAAAGTATAACAAAGAAGTCTTAAATAGTTTGTATTTCGGTGTTTAGAATGCTTTTATCTGTGAAATAAGGTGATTTGCATATAATTTCAAATGGCAAGTCCGTTCATGACAATAGTAGGTATTTTGTTATACTGGCTGCTTCAAATCTACTGTGTTTGGCATGACCTTAAGATGATTCAATACTGTATGTACAAGTGCTTCTTAAGGCACTCGCTGATACTGGTTAATTGTATGAGCTAACAGTCTTTCTGAGCAATTTGTCGGTGTGGTAAATCTCTGCTTCCTGTAGGACAGTGTGCTTGCTTTTGATGGAGCCTTTTCCATATTAATTCTGCTAGTCTGTTAACAACCTGAACTCTGCACATGGAATACACTGTCTATTTACAGATGGAAAGTGCCTGAGGGAGTGCTAACATTTATAACGATGCTAGAAATGTGCTAAGCTTTTAAGAACAATTGGGTGATTAACGTGAAGTGCAAAGAGGGAAGTTAATTTTAGAAATGAGGAAGAGGAAGTTGCATTCTGAACTGTCCCACAATGCTGTAACTGTTTGTCATGATCTAAACTGAAAGTTTATTAAGCTTAATAAAAAGGTTCAATGCAGGTAGTTAAAGATGCATACTTTGAGTGTAAGTCAGTCTTTTAAAGATATGTTACAACTTTCATTCTTAGCAATTTACTGAAAGATTAAAAACTTAAATACATTGTTTACAGAACATGAAGTGTCTTTGAATTTGTTGAAATACTATTTTTCCATGTTCAATGTAATTCATTAAATTTTGTCTGATGATTTTCTTCAGGAAATGGTGTTGTAATTCATTTGCCAGGGCTCTTTGAAGAAGCTGAAAAAAATTTAAAGAAAGGAAAAGGTGAGAAAACTAAGTTTTACTACTCTAAAGTAGTTTGTGGACACTTCATCAAAAGATTTAGATAGAGAATGTCTCTGCAGAGGTTACATTCGATAACTTTTTCCAGAACTGCATTTACCTGCTAGTTCCTGACAGGAGCCTTATCAAAAAAACGTAGGGTCCTGATGGGAAGTATAGATGGGAAAAAAGAATCTCTGTACCATTTAAGAACAGAACATGTTCTAAATATGAATTATCTGCAGACATACTTTGTTGCTTAAAGCAGTGAGCTTAATAAGTAAAACAACTTTTAAAAGTGTGTTACCAGTTTGTAGACATGCTACCTCTTGCAATCTTAACATATGTTTTGACAGCACATGGTAATGCAAACAAATGCAATAGAAATCCTTTCTTTGGTTTCTTGTTGTCATGACAGTGGCCATGCTTGATAGCAGTCCACTGGAAGTGAGGTAAATCAACTAAATTATTCATAAGTAAAAAGCTACTAATTGGCTGCTGAAATTGAAGAACTAGTAGAATCATCTGGAGTTCTTTATCACAATAAGCCTGACTTTCTCAGTTTTAGAGGCTGATGTTAAGTTTTAATAATTCCAATCTACTTTTTTTCTCCAGAATGTGGTTGCTCATCCTTTAAATAGATCGAAGACTAAACATGAAAAGTGTTTTTCCTTTACATATCAGAAGAAAAAAATACTATATAAAACATAATTTGAATTATTTTACTTTGTCTTTTAAGGGCTAGAAGGCTGGGAAAAAAGGCTAATAATTTCTGACAGGGCTCATATCGGTAAGTTCCCAGATCTTTATTATTATTTTTTTAACTTTGTGTTCTCTGAACTTTCCGTGGCAGTAAGAGAGTGACTGTTTTAGCCTTTCTGGCCATTTGTTGGTGTGTAAATGTCATCGGGCTAAGCCTCTGTATGCTAGGCATTGTATCTGCTTTGGCTTATTAAAAATTCTAGAAAAACTTGTCCATCACTCAGGACCCTCCTAGGTTTGTTTTCCAGTGAGTCCTTAATCCCCCTCTGTAAGCATACCTTAGTCAGGAAAGCAGGCTCAATTTCCAAGCTGAAGGTAAGATGTGAGAAGCAGTCAGAAAGCAGTTCAGAAGTTAATTCACTGAAGGATTCATTTCCCTTTTCGGTGTAAAAGCAGTTTTGCTTTTCTTTCCTGAAATAGAGCAACTTTTCTGGTGTGAAACCATGTGAGTGGGTGTGACTTTCAAATTAATGAGCTCCCTAACAACTAAAATGCCAAGTACTTCAGAAAAGAGACTGTATGGGAAGGGCTCTGTAGGAATTAAGAGAATGGTTTTCCTTCTCTCAGAGGGAGTTCATCAATCAAGGTTTGGTTCCAGCTTATGTTCCAGAAAATGCTTCAGTTCAGAGCATGGAGTAGAATGTTGAGAGTCCAAACCACGGAAACAGAACTTCAGTGCTAAAGGCTATATCTCTCCTAGGCCATCTTTATTACTTAATTTCCTCCTTTAAATTAGATATGTGGCATAATGGTTATGTAACTGGATGTATTAGGAAATAGAATTATTGCTGCTGTGGTAGTCATCTCAAGATGCAAACTTTTCAGGTCTTTATCAGATAAAGGCTTATGACATGGGGGAAAAATGTATTTTCTTCTTTATGTTGTTTGTGTGTTACCACATCTGGAAATCAGGAGTAGGTTAGTCAGTGAACATGTTATTTCGGAGTAAATATGCTTTTACTTTGATGTAATTACTCTGCATTTGAAACAGTTGAGTAACTGTTCCTAAGTTACTAAAATGCTTTTGAGAGTAGAATCACTGTAGGTGATTCCAATTATTTGGAAGTTGTTTAGAGAAGCTGTTCTGTAATTATTATGTTGCAATGGCAATACTGTGAAATTTTCATGGATAAACAGGTCCTGAGTAAAAAAAAAAAAAAAAAAAAGACCAGTTGTCGACTGCCACCCATAATTGTTCAACCTGTCAACATAAATGGACTTCCAAAATGCTTCTGTTTAGAAAGTTTTGAGGGCGGTCTGGAGGTCTGTTGCCATTACAAATGCCTTGGCTAAAATGGGTGTTCAGTCTGTGAACTATTAGTCTGTAACAAATGATCAACTAACAATAGGTTCAAGCTGCTGGGGATGATCTAGTCCTTGAATTATGGGAATGTGTGGAAGTAAATACCAAAAATAACTTGGTAAGGAGGATGAGGAAAATCGCTCATACTAGTGAAACATGAACACTTCTAAATCAGTAGGTTTCTTACAAGTTTTCAATCTTATCCTTGTAAAGAGTAGCTTAATTACTTCACTTTGAGGACATAGTGCTGAAGAAAAATAAGCCAGTATCTGTTGAACTGCAGAGTGTTGCCTCTGTTCATATTTGCCATGAATCTGTCACGTTTATTTTTTTTGCCTTTATGGTAGACAAAGAATCAATGGAAGGAGTATTTTGCATAATCTTTGTTGTTAATAATATGTAATACTTAAAATAAATCAGGGCTTGTGAAAATGACTTCTGTTTTCTTCAGGTAACAATTGCATCCTTTCCATGGGTAACGTTTGTGGGAGTTTCTTTTATTTCCAAATGCATTTCCATTGATGCTGCCTTGCTAAAATTAAAATGGTCTAAGAAATCTTCAGAATGAATGAGAATGTTTACTTAAAGTCTCCACCTTAAATTTCAACAGTATGACTTCTTACCGTAACCTGTTTTCCAGGATTTCTTTCAACTACATGTTTTCTTTGCTTCTTGTCCATACATTCTTTTGGGACACTAGAAGACCGTAATGTCTTAGTTTTTCTATGGAAGGTGTGTGCACAACTGCTGAACTTGGAAGGGATGGGGGGCTATCTTATAAAAGAAGAGAAAAAGCTCTTGTCATTTTATTTCCCTCTCTTCTGTATGTGCATGTTTTTTCCCAGGTTGATAAACTGGACTAAAATTGTTTTGAAAAAAACATTACTGATGGCCATTTGTTTCATGCAAAATGTCAGCTTATACATTTTTTTTTTTTTAAGTATTTGATTTCCACCAAGCTGCTGATGGCATCCAAGAACAACAAAGGCAAGAACAAGCAGGAAAGAAGTAAGTAGTTTTAATGGATGGCTTAGTACAAGCATGAGTTGCTGAGTTGGATTTCCATTATTGATTGTCATTGAATTTAAAAATGTATTGATTATCCCTGTAAGTCTGTAATGTGGAGTGTTCGGGATCACTTCCACTTTCGTACTCCAGTGGCTAGCAAAATGTTGTATAATGAAAGGGTTTTAGCTTGATAGCTTGCCTTAAGGAAAAGTTCCTGGTTCTTAATTTGCCTTACAAAAAGGGTTCCTGCTTCATGTTTTAATTGTTTACCAAAAGTATCTTTGTATCATGGATGAAAAGTAATTCAGTCTTCCTTACTGAGAAGTCTAAAATGTCTTCATCCATGACAGTAGTCTTTAAGAGTGTCTTTTCTGGGCATATCTTCATGCAGGTTGCTATTGTATGTTAACTTGTCAATTGTTTTTGCATTTGGTCATTTTCACACTTGATTGTGCTGTACCAGCTGTCTTGGTACCTGTTCTCTTAGGAATTAAAAAGAAAACAGGTAGAATATGTGTGTGCATTTCTAATGAGCCAGTACTGTTTTATCAGCATTACTTTGAGGAATGCTTGGGGAGTGTGAGCTAAAATAGCTCTGTGGCAATAGTTGTGATTGAAAAATGCTATCAGTCACTGAGCTTCTTGTAAGGTGGAACTACTATTTCATTAGTTAACGCTCAAAATTGTAAGGGAAAGCCCAATTAAAAAATTCCTGCTTTCATCTGATCTAAAGAACCCTGCTCCACCAGAAAGTTACATTCAAAGCTAAGAAATTTAAGACCCTCTTAAAAGTGCTGTATATATTCTTTCTGTAGGGATTATTATGATCCTGATGTTCTGCGACGATCATACAGTTCTCAAGCTTGTTAAAACTGCCGGTGGATTAAAAGCATTAATCTATTTACTTCCCCCACTACAGTGACTTAGATAGCCTTAGTATTTAGGAGGAAGTACTACTGAGGATTGGCGAAGCATGAGATGTCAGAAACTGATTATCGAAAGACTCCTGGTAGTGTGAGGGGAGGAAAAAACACTTGAAATAGCTTGCTAGTATGTCTAAGTGTAGATTTGACTCTGTATTGCATTTTATATTAAACTTGTTTTGTATGTTTAGTATCTAACACTTCAAAGCTGATCGTTACAAAGAGTAAGTTAATTTTTAACTGAGTACTTTCATCTGTTCAAATGTAGCTCAAAGCCAATCACAAGTGAGGGTTCTATAGCTTCCCTTGCAGAAAGGTTATAGAAAACGGTAATCTAATACAGAAGTATATTATGCTTATACAACTGTTCTAACAACCAGAAATACAACCTTTTGACAACTTAATTCTTTTATGAATTGGCATGTCCTAATAAATGGAAGCTAAAGCCTCTTAAAAAAATTACCTGGGAAGAGTATGAATAGGGATGGAGGCTAGAGTCAATTATTTAAGCCACAACCTCCTGGTTTGGTTACATGATACTGTATTACAGGAGGTTGGTTACCATGCTTTCGTTTCAGACTGACAAACATACCACACCCTGCCATCAGTCTAATTGGAACATTTGTTTTACCTTTTCCAAGATTATTGTTTTGAATCTACTCCAAACTTGTTATGGTCTGGTTAAAATTACTTTAAGTACTGATCATGAACTGTATTTCAGTTCCCTTGCATATCGACTGATATGTTCTAATATGAAGTTTAGATATGACCTTGGGATTAGCCTGTATCTTCTATTTGAAATAGAATCCCTCTTGAATTGAGTTATGGTATGATACTTTCAAGACAATTTAAAGAAATCAAATTTAAGCTTGACATTCTTGCTCTACCAGTATCAGCTGAAAAGACCCATTTAATATTCAACAGTAAGAACTAAAATATATTAAAAAGTATTAGCTCTAGTCCTGGTAATGGTACACGGCAAAGGAGTTACTTCGCAGTCTTTCAGATTATCATTTGATTGATATGAAACTGTTGCTCACATTAAGCTAACCAGCTTTGTTAAATATGGTGTCATTCTTCTGAGCAAGTTCAGGTCTACCTGTACTTGACTGGCTTAAAGTCAGTGCAGGCAAACTGTTAGGATGTTGCTGACTTAAGCTAGAAAGGATTGCTTTAGGTTTTAAGCTATAGGTTCTTCAGGAAGTATTGTTAGGTAAGAGTGAGAACAATGATCTCGGTTTTCAGAATCAGCTACAGGGAAAATCTATTCAACTGTTTTGTATGTACAGTGTTTTGGGCATCAGTGTTACTTTGATACTTGGCAGTATTTGGTTTTCTGGCTCCATTGGAAGCTTTTACTATTAAATGAAATATTTCTCACAAATTTGAAATCCATGCTGGTTGTATTTTTTTCAGCTCTTCATTAAATGTGTTTTTAGGAAGGTGTATGGTTAGTTTCAGTTCATAATATTGAAGGGTATTGTTCTAGCATTCAGGTTCTTAAGTAGAAAAGTTGGGATTTGTGTTCAAATAAGCAAATAAGATTCATTGAAGTATTAAAAAGTTACTGGTCTAAAAACAGAAGTATGTGGAAGATGAATATATTTATGTCTATAAACAGTGATGTTCTGAAACTAAACTATGTACCAAAAGAATCATGTATTTGAATGTTTAAAACAAGGTTTGCAATAACGGCATTTCACTTCATGGAAGAATGTATTAGCTTTAAAGAAAAAAAACACCGTAGTTGTATATCAATAATAACTCCTGTTATTATCTTCTTAAAGTTTGGGAACTACCAAAAAAGGAATTGGTCCAGTATATTCTTCAAAAGCAGCACGAAGCGGCCTCAGGATGTGTGATCTTGTCTCTGATTTTGATGAGTTTTCTGAAAGGTAATTTTTGTCCTTTAATGCAAGTTTCGATAATAGTTTTCAATATCTGGGTGTGTCCCCGTGGAAACGGTTACAGCTGGTTGCTGTTATTTTTTTTGGTTTCTCAGTCTGCTTAAAATTATTTAATTGCCAAGTAACTGTAAATACATTATCAGTAGATTGCAAGGTTGGTGGAGGTGAGAGAAAGAAAACAAATAAAACAAACCTTAATGTATTTTTGTCTTCCAGGTTCAAAGTGTTAGCCAATCAATACAAAGCGATATATCCTACCTTAGAGATAGATATTGAAGGGGAATTGAAAAAGCTCAAGGTAAGCCTGCTTCTGTCTTTTAAATGATGTAATCACTGTTTAGAGTTACTGATATGTAAATCTCTAGGTGATTGACTCTCATACTTCTGTGAAGAGTGGGAACTTAATACTGGTAAATTGATATGTATCAAGTCTGCTAGTATCCTTAAAAACACCTTTTCCTCTTTATGCAGCGTTTAAAAACTTGGTTACAAGAAAACTACTGTAGACTTTAAGAAAAGATCTTACAGAGAATTATTTCTGACTTACTGGCTAGAAAAAACAAACAACAAAAGCATCAAGACTATAGCTGGGGAAGGCATGTCTTCATTGTAATGCAGAATATGATTTCCTCGTGTTAGAAACTTAAGCACTGAAGTAAATTACTATTCTATGCGATAAAGCCTTAAGGAAAAAACATTTTTTTTTTTTTGCATGTTGTTGGACTGTAAGTTGATAGCAGCAGAAGTAATGAAGCCTGATTGCCAGCAAACTATTCTTGTGGTTAAATATGAAATTTAATTTGATCCCTCAGCCCCCAGCAACTGGATTACGCTTATGAGAGTTCTCTCTAGTGTTGATTCCCTTATGCCTAGCAGTACAATTTCACAGTATAGCTGCATTCTTATTTATCTTACCCTTATTCAGCCTTTATTTTTTATTATCTTTTTTGTTTTATAGAAGTCTAGTTGTCTGAGACTTCTTCTTTACCCCTTAGAAAACCTCAATCAAATTTGACAAATGGGTTAAAAAAAAAAAAGTGGAGTATGTGTGGCACAGAGGAGGGCATGCACGGTTATACATTTCTAATTCTTTTAGAAAATCAGGCCAAAAAAATCATACTTCTCATATCTTTAATTGCTGCTTTACTTAGTTTGCCAATTCTAGAATGGAGTAGTGGGAGTTCTTCGAACTTCTGCTTGGTTCACCTTAAGTGGTATCTGTTACACATGCTGAACTGAAGTATTTCTATCAATATGTAGACCTAAATCAGTTTCTGTTAGGTATGTATTATGTAAATCTGAGTATGATGTTCTTCCTTCCCTTGATCATGTATTATGGCATTTCTTTACATTTGCTTTTACTTTTGAAAAGGATTAATAGCGTAAATACGAGCACTCGCACTCTGAGCTAGCATTACTATAATGAAATTGTACTATAAGCTAAGCTACTCTTTTGTTATTTAGGCCTACATGGAAAAAATAAAACCAATGGTAAGAGATGGTGTCTATTTCATGTATGAAGCTTTACATGGACCACCAAAGAAGATCTTAGTAGAAGGTGCAAATGCAGCACTGTTGGACATAGATTTTGGTAGGTATAGCCTTAATGAGAAACAGGTTGCTATATATTTATCTTGTGAAAGAATTCAATATAAGCTCTTCTGTGCATAGCTGTTCTAATGGAATAATTGTTTTCTATTCTGGAAGAACAGTTCTGTCTATGGTTAGCAAATTAATTACAGGAGAAAGCAATGTTTTTAACTCCATACTTTAAAAAAGCTTAAGATTCTCCCAACATCAATCTTTTCAATGACAGGAAGGATTAGGTGATTAAACTTCTCTTCTTAAATAGAGCGTAACTATTACTTCAGCATATATGTTTCACATGGAGTAGCTTGCAGTTGTATAGATCTTGGGAAAACATTTAAGGAAGGTGGAAAGCTTTTTAATACTCCATAGCAGAGAGGCAAAGTATATGCACAAAATACTGACTTTTGAAGAGTCATACTGCATTTTTCAACTCTCTGTTTAACAATGTTTCACTGATTTACAACACAAAGAATGAACCAGGAATCTGGATTGTTACTGAGGTAAGAATGAAAAGGTTATCCCAAACAATTTGAAATTATAAGTGGTAACTAACACTGTAATTTTGCTAATAAAGTGAGAAGCTTCTTGATAGAAACACCTTTTGTATTGTGAGATTACTGTATTCCTTACCATATTGTAAGGACAGACATTATTCTACCTTTATGTAGGCATAAAGCAAACTATATGATAGGCTGCTGCATTTTGTGACATTTTTCTTCAGTCTCACTAGCATGCAGCTGCATCATTTTTCTTTTTACAAAGATGCTTATGCCTGAGATAAAAGCCTGTAAATAATACTGTCAAACGAATATGAAATTGGCATGGGCTCTGTGTTCAGCTGATTGGAGTTCTGATGCTGGGCACTTTCAAACAAAACAAGCTTGAAAATCTTTTTTACTTTAAGAGGAAGATTTATCTAAGAATATCCCTTGTAAATGTAAGCACAGTCTTCCCATGATAATCTGAATGCTGGAAGAAAGTTTTAGCAAGTCAGAAGAAAGAAGTCTTTGAATAGGCTTTTACAGGGAAGTGTTTGATACAAAACTGGTATTTGCAATAAACTCTAGGGTTTGGGTGTTGGTTTTTTAAGTATTAAGAATTTTGGCTTTCATATAAGCACAGGAAATGCAGATCATGTCTGAAACTCATCAGGTATGTCTGTAATATTGACAGATCTCTGTGTCACTTAGATTTATTTTTTTTTTCCTGCCCGTGCTGTGAGAAACAGATTGATAGGAGAATCTCTGTTCTCCTTTAGGTAGATACTGTCAGCTGGTTGGACACTTAGGTGACAACAGGCAAGTCCTGCTCAAAAGATTTGACAATACCAAATTTGATTCAGTGTTCTGAAAGAGGCTATTTTCTGTGCCTTGTTGCACAGATACATACAGCTTCTGTTCTGATACAGAAGTAAATTTTATTAGTGTGTGTGTGTCTGTGGGCACTGAAGATGGTTAAGTCTTGCATTCCATGTTGCTTCTCTGGAGCATGTAGTGAGGCTTCCACACATCTCCCTGACTGTGCATCTAGTTTTCTGTCTTTTTAAATAGTGAATGAGGGTAAACCACTGTCAGTTCACCTTGAGGGAAGCTGAGAATAAGAAAGAGCTGCCTCATTGACTGCATTTGTGACATCCCTTAGCTATACTACCTGCTACTAAAGAGAACCTCAGCTGTGCTGTCACAAAAAAAGATGAAGACTTAATTAGTGCTTGCAAACAGCACTTACATATGTAACATGTTACACAGGTAAACCTGTGTCTTTCTCTAGAGATTTGAGTTAAGCAAAAAAGCCACAGATAACTTTGCCAAGTCTGCAAAGCCTCACTTAACAGTCTTTAACTGCTTCCATTTTCTGTACTGCTGTATTTTTGCCTTGGCTGTCACTCTTTTACCGATCTCTTGACTCTTAGACCAAAAAATAAAAACATGAAGCACAAGGTAGAAAACTCTCTCTTGTAGTTACTGTGTGGCTGAAACATTTGTTCATGATTCAAATCGACTAAAGATGAGCATACTGTTTCGTCTTCCAATGTTTAACAAAAAAAAAAAAAAGTGGTGCAAAACTGAAGATTTTACAGGAAGTTTAGCTATCTTTGATGTCCAGGCTGCTCTTTAAGTGACGGCTGAATATTTAACCAGAGACAAACTCTCATCATTAGTGAACTGGGTTATATTGTAGGAGTTGTGCCATGCTTTTTTTGTTTGGTTTGTATTTTTTTTTTTTCACGTGTCTTTTGTTAATTTTTTTTGAACGTTAGTTGTGGCAATCAATTTTTTCAAGTAATTTGGTAAGCAAAATTCTACATTTTCCAAACTTCTGCATTTACATTTCTTTGTGATTTCTTACTGTTATATCGTATTGACCAGTTTGTGTAACTCATTATTTTTCCTTCGAAAATAGGAAATGGTAAATCCATATTTTCTAATTTCCTAATATAATTTCCTTAAGGGTGTCCTTCCAAATTCTTATATTGTTCTGTCAGTGAATGTATTTTGTATAATATGAGGTATGGTTTCCTGGTGTCTCATTCCAATTCTTGACTGGTATGGTCATTTGGAATTGTTACATCATCAAATTTTGCAGGTGAAGTGGTAAGATTTCTATTGTTTTAGTAAAGAAGGATCAGACATTGTACGTAAGAGCTTATTAAATCTGTGACCTCAAAATACAATTATTGTGTAGTTGGTTTTGGTTTTTAGTGTTACAAAATCTAGGTAAGTGCAATTTAGTAGTGATCCTTACCAGGTTAGATTTTTTTAGTAGTTTTAAAAACTGTTTTTAAACAGTGATTTTAACGCATCCCCTCCCCCCATTTTATTTCTAAATAGGCACGTATCCTTTCGTGACTTCATCGAACTGCACAGTTGGTGGTGTTTGCACGGGTCTGGGCATGCCACCACAGAACGTCGGGGAAGTGTATGGAGTTGTGAAAGCATACACAACTAGAGTTGGAATCGGTGCCTTTCCTACAGAACAAAATAATGTGAGCACTAACTGCGCTAGATGTGATCTGTAGCTGGGTGAAATAACTCAGTGTGTGTCTTATGTTAAATCAGTATTGCTGGTTAAGTGTGAATAGAAGACAGTGTGTTAGGATATTTCATCCCTCCAGTTCTATTATTTGTTTATTCCTGTTGATTGTTATTGTGGCTAGGATTCCTGCATGTGTCTTCACCAGCAAGTAAAGTGATTTCCATGTTGTTTGTGGTAGAATATTAAGAATAGTCTGAATTGCAAAAAACTCCAGAAACTGAACAAAGATATGTTGGACATGGCAGAAAGTGTTCAGAGCTGTTTTTTGAGAATGTTAATGAAGGAGTCCAAAGTCTGCAAAGTTTTTTCACTTGGAGGGTGGTGAGTCACAGGAACATGTTGCCCAGTGAAGCTGTGGATGCCCCATCCCTGGAGGTGCTCAAGGCCAGGCTGGATGGGGCTTTGGGCAGCGTGGTGTGGTGGGAGGTGTCCCTGCCCATGGCAGGGGTTGGAATTGGGTGATCCTTAAGGTCCCTTCCAACCCAAACTATACAATGATTCTGTCATTCTAAACTGACCTTACAGGACTGCCAAATCTGATTGTCAGCTTCTCAGATCTCCTTGTGGAATAGAAGGCTAAAGCAGGAACAAATTTTCAGAGAGTTGCTCAAGTAGCGTTCTCTTGAACTGGAAATGGAACTTTTTCTGTTCTCATCTCTATAGACAATGTTGTAAAAAATAAATAAATAAATAAAATGGGGGGAAGAAGTTTTAAGGTACTTTACAGTATTGTAAAATGGTGTTAAAATACATGATGTATACTTACTGCAAATGAAAAAAGGCTCACGTAATAGTACTACTCTTTGCTAGGAAACTGGAGAATTGCTGCAAATACGAGGTAAAGAGTATGGTGTTACCACTGGTAGAAAGAGAAGATGTGGCTGGCTGGACCTTGTGCTGCTCCGATATGCCTACATGATTAATGGATTTACTGCGTAAGTTTTCTCAGCTTTGTTAGCAACTTGACATAAAATCATGATATGCTACAGATTAAATTGTACATGTGGTAGTGAGCAACAGATTTAGTACTGATTTATTGTTTTGATATTTTCATAAATTAATTATCCCTTTTCTTGGAAGTTAATGTTTTTGTATATGTCTTCATATCCTTTTTTTTCCTATTGTAGAAATGCTTACATCTCATAGTATTTGATGCTTCAAGCTGTGCTATTCTCTTTGCCATCCCACCAAACCAAATCAAATGCATCACAAGGGCCTTAAAACGTATTATAGTTTGTGGGGTTTGTGGTTTATTTTCAAGGAAAGAGAGATGGAACCTGTTGGTATATTTAGCAGTATGTGTAAGTGTAGAAAACATGTATACAACTTGGGATTTTCATTAAAATGAAAAATGGGGATGTGAAACAAAATTGGTATGAAATTCTAGTAGATCAACTTGTTTAAACACATCCTTTACTTAAGTTGTCTTGCTTTTCTTGTCCCTTGTGCTTTGCATTTAAAATAATACGCTTTGGTTATGAAACTGGATATTTACAGAGCCAGTACTTTCTTATTTTGTTGTCTTCACTATAAGGACAGAAACATTTGGCAAAGGACAAGAACAGACAGCAACAGGCATCGTGCTGTGTAACCATGTCAAATGAATGGGCATAAAGTATCTTGGCAGCACTCTGTCCAGTTAAAATTCTACCACTTAAAACTATAGACCAATTATTTTAATTGAAGAATACTTAATGATTTTTGCCCTTTTCTAGTATCAGATCTAAGCACGCAACAAAAAAGCTGTTTTTTTTTTTTTAAGTCACAAAATAAATGGAATAGTGTCAGAGGCCATTTTTCTAAGGAAAGATGATTAATTGTAGTGTATGCAAAGTGCGGAATCCATTTTTTCCTGTATCTTTAAAATATGATCAAAGTTGAGAGTTGTTAAAAACATGTTTAAACGGAGTAATGTTTCTTTATAGATTGGCTCTTACCAAATTGGATATCTTGGATATATTTTCAGAAATCAAAGTTGGTGTTGCATACAAACTAGATGGTGAAATCATACCTCATTTTCCTGGTAAGACTACTTATTTTGCACTTCACCAAAATTTAAAATTGTTATCTGATACGAGAATAAGTCAAATGCATTTAAGTAAAATGCAGTTGAAGTATTCAAAGTACCGTTTTCATGGGTAACACATCTTTTTCAGTTTGTTGTAGAGATACTCCAGGAAAAAGAACATCAACGAGTACCAAGGATTGGTTTTTCTGATGTGCGCATAGACATATTTTCATTACTACATCAGGGTTTGAGGCTGGTCACAGGTTATAATGTTTTATATGATAGCATCAGCAGAGAATTTTTTTTGCAGGTGATACCAAATGTAGTAATCAAATGCAACTCACATCAGGGTTTATGGAGGATTCAGATGTGATTCACAAAGGTCTAAGTGTGATCTGTCAGTAGTCCTTGAAATTAACATGTCTACTGGGGAAAATTTGTAACTCTTTTTCCATGTGCTTGGGGGAAATTCTCTAATTGGTTAGCCCTCCAGTATCTTTGAGCTAGTGTCAGCTACAGTGTGAATGCATATTGAGCATTGTGGCATGCACTGTTATTCAGGAAGTTTACTGCACATCTTACACTAAACCAGGGAATGCTTTTCTACTTGTAAAACTCAAGTATTGCTTGATTGATATTCTTTTCAGAATACTAAGGACATCTGTACACTTTAAATACCCTTTGAATGTAATGGACAATGCATGTTTGAACTGAGGACTACTCAGCAAGTACTTGGGTGGTAGCTCTGTCATCTAACCTGAGGGTTGCTTGTTATTCCTGCCCAGTCATTAAAA
Source organism: Anas platyrhynchos (assembly GCF_047663525.1). Lineage (NCBI taxonomy): Eukaryota > Metazoa > Chordata > Aves > Anseriformes > Anatidae > Anas > Anas platyrhynchos. The sequence goes on along the minus strand of NC_092589.1, from coordinate 30,730,640 downwards.
AAAAAAAAAAAGCAAAATGAAACTTTCTTTACCCTTTGTTCTGCAGGCTCTCAGAGAGGGGTTTATTTCTTACCTTGCCACTTTAACTATTTGAATTTAATTTAGAAGAATTCTAGACTGGGAACCTTTTCACTGGCAGGCTATTTCTCTCTCTGTTCTTCCCTACCTCCCACTTTCTTGGAGATGTTATTGACTTACCCTTCTTGTGAAATAACTGTCTCTAAATTAGAAGCACACAGAGTACCCAGCATCTCAGGAAAATCATGCCATATTTCATATATTGTTCCTTTTTCCTGCTGCATCTGAGAATCATAGGAATCTTGCTCAGTTTTTCAGCTTAGTTTTCTGTGGACACTTGCTAATCTGGTAAGAAAGAACTAAACATGCTTTGTAAATTTACGGCTCACCTCAGGTGGTAACACTGAGGCTCTAGTGTTTTGCTTTGGAGCTGGCCACTTCATTCCCATGAGCTTATGGAAGAAAGATGGAAGTTCCTACCATCTCAAAGATCATCCAGATTAAGAGCGATGTGAAAGCCATAGTCTAGTCCTGCTCCTGTACAAGGCATTGGTTGATCTCGGCACAGATACAACCTCTTGTTCAGGAGACTGAAACCACAGGTTCTTAGAAGGTTGCAAGAGTATTTCTGAGAAACTTTACTTCATGTCTGCTTTTTTTTTTTCCTTGTGCTCTCTTCCTGGGCGTTTACTGTTGTTTACAGAGCCAGGACACTGCAGTAGATGGATCTTTTGGTTTGACCTACGTAACTGGTTTCTGGAAGTCTTGTAAGCTGAGATCCCAAATTCCAGCTATTCTTTTTGAGTTGGAAGTAATATCACACCACTCTTTCTCTAAATTCTAGTACCAGACTACCAGATGTCATTATATCTGCGCTCTCCATTATCCAATTCAGCTGTTAATAAGCAATGTTTCAGAGAGCCTGAAAGATAAATCCCCTCAGGGAAGAGATCAGAGCAATCTAGATGGTTACTGTATCTGTTCCTGCACTGAGCTCACTTCATGTCTCATCTTTACCACACATCTTCTGTTAACACACCTGCTGGAGCAAGATGAGAGAATCACGTGAAACATCAAATTTATCACGTCTTCATTTCTTTTGGGGAAGTAAGGAATTGAACAAAGAGTAGTGGAAGTCTGTAGGCAAGGTTAGACTACTCAGTTCTGAGTGCTTTCAGCTTTCTCCCAGTTATCATCATCAGAGGGCAAACTGTCTGTAGACTTTCAAGGTTAGGTGTTTGGTCACTCTTTGTTCCTTGGAGGAAGACTGACATCTTATTCTGGATCATCTGCAATGCCTGGAAGTTAGTTTGTGGTTTTGCACTCTGAATATAGCTATCTTAAAATTTATGTGATCAGCAGACAGCAGCTCAATTGTTACTACTCGTGACATAAAAGGAAGTGCTTGTTCTTGGCTTCTGCAACCCAACATCTTTAGTATTCCTGCCTGCTTGTCAGGGCTGACCATACTGCAGCAAGTATTGGTTCAGAATCATGTGCCTTAACCTTTAAACACCTTGGTCCAAAAACTGTGCACTTCTTCACTATTGGCTCCAAAGTCAGTAGAATATAGCCCTCTTCCACTGGTACTCAAAATGCCTAGCTCATAAGGGCTGTGTTTACGACATCCCTACTGTTGAGCTCTTACCTACACCAGGACAGATAGTTCGATGTGCTGAGTCTGAGCTTGTTGGCTAAGCACACACTTGGCAGGATTAGCTATGATTCTCCGTGTGAACCTTCATTGTGCCTTTTGCACCTCAAACACCTTCCCAGGTGGACTGGATGTCTTCTGTCTTTGCAGTAGTGACTTGATCAGGTATCTGAGACATGGAGCCTACGTAACAGTAATTACAATGCTGTTGGTAAAACACTGTTGTCTTCAGGAAGGCGAGAATGCCCAGTAGCCTCCATTTCTTGTTGATATATTTTTCCTGTCTTTGTGTTTAAGGCTTTTGTTTTGCTGCCCAATGTCATTCCAAGATTAATGTTCAGAAAATTAATGGAATGATTCGATTCCAGAACAATGTATTTTTCCAGTGCTTGAGATCATCACAGGATTCAGAATTGATGGACATCATTATAGCAGGTTATTAAATAAAGGGCAAAATGGAAACGAGTCATTGCTTCTATTCTGAGAAGTAACTGGAACAGCTACTGTTCGTACATCACGTGTCATTCCACCTTCAGGTCACAGAGCTGACCTGGTAGACAAAATCTGACACTGTTGACTGTCATGGTAGGCACAAAAAAGCTGTCTTTAATACAGGATGATACTCATTTTATGTCTGATCAACGTAAATGCTTCAGGCTCTGCTGTAGGATGAAGGCTGGTAATACATACCATGTTGGCAAACTGCCTTCCTTGCAGTATTCTGTAGCTGAGGCCCTTAAGAGCTTAGCTGGCTGCAGACAAACAGGAGCCTAATGTAGAGTTTTGGGGCAAAGGCTCTGTGGGCATGACAGCATGTACTGTTTATACATAAAACTATGTGCTCTTGACATGCTATGACTCTGTTTAATAAAAAGAACACTCCTATGCAATGGTAAAACGTATTTTAACTGTCTAGTACTTAACCAGCTGTTACATAATTTTGTTTTCACATCATCCAAATTCCTTCACAAAGGGAGGGTTGGATCTTTGTATTTGTACAGCAAGAAGAATCAACATTGTAAAGAATTAAACTTCCTGAAGAGTACTCACAGTTGCTTGGGCTTATTTTCTCCACTTATATTAAGAAAAAGGTACAAGTTAGCACCTCTGGTGCTGGTATTGTCTTCTGAGAAGGTCTCTTCATATAAGAAAAAAACAAAAAGCTTATAGCTATGTTTAGTGGTAGAAAATACATAAACTTTGTGGATATATCGTGTTTCTGTTTGATTTTCAGCCAACCAGGAAGTCTTAAATAAAGTAGAGGTTCGGTATGAGACACTCCCAGGATGGGGTACAGACATATCAAATGCAAGGACATTCGATGAGCTGCCTGTAAATGCACAAAACTATGTTCGCTTTATAGAAAGGGAATTGGGGGTTCCTGGTAAGTAAAGCAGATTTATTTTTTTTCAGCTACATAAAACTTCTCTCTCATGCACTCTGCCTTGAACATGCAAAATATCGAAAATTGGTTTGTATCTACAGTTAGTCTGATGTACCTGATGATACTTTTAATTACCATTTTACTTCTTTTTATTTATCGATTTGGCTGTTGAATTATTTTAATACGCATCCTTTCCTTGGCTTACACTGTAGCTCTTTTTCAACTGAGACTTTTAGAGATTGCTTAAGAAGCTGTTCTTTAGGTTGGGTGTAGTAGGGGTTTAGTTCTGCTGCCATTATAAAAGTCAGTGAGACCACTGGTATGCTTATGTGATGTTAAATATATAAAAGAAAAGGTCCTAAGCTAACAATTGCTCATTGTTCTTAAGTTTCCTAATAAACCTGTTCTTGTGATCCATCCAAAGCTGGGAGAATGAGATGAGGCAGACCTTTACTTCTTTGTCAGTTTGTGTCTTTTTTCCTATGATGTCAATGTTCTGTTTTTTTTTTTTTTTTTAATGTGAGCCTGAAGACTGACTGTTCTAAGTTACCTATGAATTCTTTCTTTAAGAAGAGTAGACAAAATTATCGTTTCTTAACCTACTAATAGTATAATATATTTCTTCATAGACTATAGTGTTTATTTTCTTAAGTATTTAAGATCCTGAGTTTGTATCTTACCTTAAGATAAAGTCTGATCTTGCTTTGTATTATGTATAATACGAGTTTGCTTTTCTCTCCTGCAGTTAAATGGATTGGAGTAGGGAAATCCAGGGAATCAATGATCCAGCTGTTTTAAAGATTTCAGATGCATGGAAGAAAGCACACTCCTCAAAAGACTGCTCATTCTTAAATGCATTGGTAGCCCGCAAAGCAAAGATGTTGGAAAGATAGATTTTTTTTTTTTTTGCATGGAAAGAAATGCTAGAGTTGATGCCCCTAAATCAATTGCTATTCCTGAAAGAGACTTCAACATGAAACCGTGTCTGTTCTTATTCAGCTGCAAATTCAAGGACATTTGTTGTCATTTGTTGTTCAAGGTGCCATCAGATTTTTTTCTATACCTAATATTTACTTCGTAATGTAATTCCTGTTTGAAAATCTAAGGTGTCATTATTTTCATGACTGTTTGTCTTTTGTTATCCTCTCTCTGCTTTTGGCGGTGTTACTTCCCTGAAATTTTAGACAGTAAAATAATGCAGTTTTGCACAGATAGTTTTACATCCTCATTATTTGTATTCCTAAAGCTGTTGTATTCCTTATGGCTGCTCTTGTGAGTGATTAAAGAGAGGGATTCTGATTTTGTAATGCTATAAATGCTGTCTAAATTATTGTGTGATCTGTTTTTTTTTTTTTTAAAAAAAAAAAAAAGGTGTGATGCCAAGTTGTTAAGAATGTCCAGCTTTTTTTAACTGTATAGCACAGGAAACTTACTCTTTGTAACTCACAGAGGACACTCAAATGTTTACTGCAAAGTGTGCCCAGAAAGTTAGAAAATTGATATTGTAAAAAGTTCATTTGCGATTATTAAAGAACAGTTTTGATATTGAGTTAAATGTTTTATAACGTTACTTCTTTTTTTTAATTATTTTTTAATTTTAAAATCCCTGTACTTCTCTACTTCCAAAGTGCATGGTTCAGGAAACTGTTACATACTTATAGTTAGGTGGTTGTAGTTTCAGCAAACTACGCTTTTATTTGTGAGAAGTCTAACGTGTGGATGCCCTTTTAAATTCCTTTTTACAAAACCAATAGAAGATCTTTCTCTGGAGGGCTAACAAAGCACAAACAATTTTATAATTATAAATTGAAGATGCTTTAGAAATAACAAAGAATATTCCATGTATTTGCCTTAGATGTAGGGAAAACAAGTATTCGCCTTATGACATTGACATATTTTGGTTTATTAGTGTTGTAAAACAATCTAGAATGATTTTCATTTATAACTGCTATGATTTAATACAAAAAAATCTGATTTTTTGGCAATAACCCATGATTACATATTCCTATTCCAGATTTTTTGACAATGACTTTGTTTCTATACATTATATTGTGGTATTCATGTGCTTCTTTTTCACTCCAAATAAAATTTACTTTTTCTAAAACCAAGTTTGTGTCAGGGTGAGGCAGGGCAGTTCAGTAGATTTCAGCTGTGCAGATGAATGTAAGAAACTTTTAATGTAAAATAAAAGCTATCGGACCTTCCATGTTACGTCTTAGATAACCACACATTGTCTGAAGTTGGGTAGATTTATTGCATTATTGCTGCTTCTGTGGTGTTCAGCACAATGCTTATATTTTCAGGTGGCATCAAATAGGATTCTTTATCACAAGGGGAGGAACAGGAGCGTTGGGCAAAATTACTGACATGTAGGGAGTGTTTTCCTGTTAAATTGTTTGCATGTGACAGAGCAGTTAGCAGTTAGGGTACTTTACTGGCCTGATGTGGAAAGAGGAGGATAACACAATGCTGGAAAATTAACAGATATGTTGAGAGACCCTTGTATTAGCACTGCATGCAAGCATCGTTCTCCTCAGTAGTTTGAAACAAAAACACAACAAACCACTGACAACAAAAGACCAACTTCATACTTTTTTTTCTGGAAGGGGAGAGGATAGGGACCTAGTTTTGCTCTCAGACTCATTTTTTAGGAGAAAACCATCACATTTGTCCCTAGCTAAAGCGAATCATAAATTTGAAATATGTGATGAGAAAGAAGGGTGGTGAGAGAAGAACTGTTATGTATAACTTACAAAGTTTATTTAGAAGTTTTTTTTTTTTTAAAAAAATAAAAAATCAGTATTTCTAGGAGATGGAATAAATCATGAAGTGTGAACCATAGGTAATAATTACGAAGTGTTCTTGTCTTCTATGTAGCTGTAGGAGGAGCTGTCACTGAAACTACCAGTCCAAGGAATGGGGGCATCATTGGCGAATGGGGGCATCATTGGCTCAAGGAGCAGGTAAAATGAGGGAATGCTTTGCTTCTGCAGCAAGTAAATAAAAGAGGGCTTACTTGTTACCTGTCTCACTTCTGGTAAGCAGAAACTTTAAAGTTAAGGCCTGTTTCAATTTTCATACCTCTGTAACTCCATTGTATGAACTACCCTTGTTTTGAGGAATTCATATTCCCAGGTGTGAGAGGGTTTCTAAGCAATATAGCTATGTCCTAAAATTATATGAAGTATTTGTGGAGTTAAAGAAACAAAACAATTGTCTTGGATGCGAGAGTGATTTATGCTTCCCTTCTAAGTTCAGCTGAGATTTCTCTTTCATTCACATGCAGGCCTGGAAGGTTGAAAGCATGCTCTGACCAGTACTTGTCCAGACAGTATGTGGTCCAGGATCTGTTGTTGGTGTGCATTTATTCTCATGACCTGAAACACAGAATTTTTCTCTTTAAGTTTTGGGTGGTTAAACTTGGTATCTGTAAAGCTTATTAGGTTGTCTCTGAATGCCTGTTTTGTGTAAGTTTGCTTATGAGTTGACTCTTGGATTGTTGCACAGCTGCTCTCCTAATGTCAAAAAAAAAAAAAAGGTTATAGAATAGCTAAACCTGGCCTGTTTTTTGCTTTTTTTTTTTTTTTCCAAATGCTATTTTTCTACCCCTTCTTTCATTTGTACATGTGGGAAAAGAAGTCTTTTGGTCAAGCTGAGATACATGTCTGGTCACAGCCTGAATGTTGTGGAAATGAGCTAAAAGGTAGGAATATTTTCAAGCACTGTATGGTTTGCTCTTGAAGCCATGTTTTGTTCAACAACAGAAGCAAGGGGAGAGCCATTTCGTGAAAGAAAAAGAAGAGCATCCCAGTGCTGTACCAACAGCAGGGTGTTTACTGGTGGCAATGTTTAAGTGGCTCTGAAGGCTTTTATAGTTGCTTTTCAAGCCAAAATACACTGCTTTGCTTCCCCCCAGCATCTCCTGTTTGTGAAGTCAAGAGCCCTTTGGCCTCAAAGGAATTGCCCCAGTCCCCAGCAATAGGCTTTCAATTGTCTATCACAGGCTAGATGAGTGAGCTGTAATAAAAGACACAACCTCTGTCCTTACGCTTGCCATTGAAAAAAGCAAGTCTGTATTTTTCAGGCCATTCCTGTATATTCCTTTCCTCTATGAAGTCTCTTCTGTTGTTAGTGTGTAAGGGGATAGGACAGTAGTGTAGGATAGTAACTGATTCTCAGCCAAACGCCCCTCCTGCTAAGGGGATGCTTTCAGGAGAGGCAGACTTGGTAGACTTGACAAGGTGTCTGACAGAAAAAGTATTCTGATCTCGTGCTGTTCTTGCTTCCACTTAATATTTACGTGGTGATACTCCCAGGCTAGTGCTGTACTGCAGCATTTAGTAACCCTTCTGTCCCTATGGTTTAGCGAGTCTGCTTTGTTAACCTAATGGGAGAGGAAGTGGGGGACGCTTCTGCTTAGCCTTTCCATTTGTATTCCATGTGTAATTGGGTTTTGGTGTGCAGCTAATGGACAAACCCTTCAGATAAAGTGGCAGACAGATCTGGTGATGTAATGCATGACAGCTGCTTTTGTCCATCATTGTCCTGGAAATCTACTTTCTATTAGAAAGATCATAGTTTCCTGTTGCTGTCACAACCAGCTTCCCTAATGAAATGTAATCAAAGGCTTAGCTGGTTTAGAAAAAGTGAAAGGCAAAATGGTTGGGATCGAAGGTGAGGGATAACTCAATCTGTTTTCTCCCACCCATACTGCTCCTAGTCTCTGAAAGAGTGAATCTTAATATACCCAGAGGTATAATAATCAAGCTTATCTCTTCTGATGTATAACAATTTTATGTAATCAAGGTACTCTGCTGCACATAGATACGTACAGACAAGGATGACACATTATTTTCAGGTACTTAGAATTTTATACCATTCTTCGTTGGTCAGTGTTGCAACTGTGATTGTACATAATGAGCTTACTTCTGATATCACCTGTGAATATCTTTCACATTCAAAGATGTTCAGTACAGCTTTAATCTGATAATTTTCAGTTAAATCCTAATGCTCTTCACTGCCGCTTTAGAACTATTATATCAAATGTATTAAATCAATGTGTTTTCTTACACTACTCCTTATTTTTTCAGTGATGAATCAATTTGTTCATACATCCAGGTACTGATATACATAGAGATAAAATGTTACTGGCATGTACAGCACGTTTAACTAATAATTTTTAAATAGCAAAATGCACAAGTATCAGTAGCTTGCTTGTTCTCATCCTTTGATTGTCTTCTGTATATTAGAGAAGAGGGAACCAGGATACTTAAGGGTTGGTAGTGAAGAGTGTATGGCTTTGGGGGATAGGTGGCTGCTCTCTTTTGGGGAAAAAAAAAAAGTGAGAGAACACTATTCACTTTTTTTTTCTCAATGCAATTTAAGTTGGTTAACATTTACAGCAGAGCGAACCTCCCATGTTTGTCTTATGCCCCTCTTGCCAAGGAAAAAGCAGTGTGTACAGCACAGTATGGATGACTTACCTGCACTGAAATAGGGCAAGTCAAATGCTGCCTTGTATGAAGTTTGATTGTACCAGTCACTGGCAGGCTTTCTCACGATTTTTTGACAATGAACGTACTTCCTGAGAGCTGCGTTGTCAAAGTCAGGTTGAAATGGAGTTTCAGCTCTGTAGTTTACGGGAGCTGGCTGCAGTTTACTGAAAGGTCTAGGCAAGAAGCATAAATCATTCTGTAATACCATGCTGACATATGGTATGTAAATACTGTGATCCACCCAAAGGGTAGCCAGCATTATAAATGTACTTTCTAATCTCCTGCTGAAATGAGCACTCAGTATAATGCAGCTGTAATCTAATAGATATTAACAGCCTGAGAATGTACAGTAAGACCTTAATAATTCAGTATTGTTCTATTATCTCCATCTGACTTGTAATTAGTATGATAAGGGTTGTGCATCTTGCAGGCAAGCAACTAACTGGATTAGTTTAATATTACTAGATTTTTTTTTAAGCCTTGACTCCTGAATTGAAATAGCCTACAACGCTTAAAAAAAAACACAACAAAAAACAAAAAACGTGTATAAGAGTTTTGAAGTTGGTGTGTAAAACAAATTTTTATGGGGGGAAAGTACCCAACAATTTCTATCGTGGATTCTCAGATACATAATAAATTCAGGACATGCAGCACTTCTCGTATGGCCAAAACCCCTTTGGATGTAATTTTGGTTTACTCTGCCTGGATTTTCTTGTTCCTCTTTTAGGCCAAAGTCATAAAAAATCATTAGAGTTGTTGTGATGTTGCCCACAGTAGGCGTAAACAGGAAAGGCTTATTCCAAAATACCTATGGCTTTACTCTGACACGCCAGCTTACCCTGGAGCTCCTCTGGACGTGTGTGCCTGGTGGACCCGTCCTACTTGCCCAGGGTAGAATCCGTAGGCATCCTTCCCAGGGCGAACCACTAAGCTGGTAAAGCAAGCAAACAGAAAATAGTGGTGGTGTGAGCAGGATCCCGCCCATTCTATGGAAAAGCAGATTGTCTATGTGGCAGTTATGAATAAGCAAAGAAATATTTTTATGCTAGTGTTGCACTTACTAGGAAATAAGGGAATTTCTTTGATAACAAGGTACAATCTTGCATCTTTTTGGGGAAAAAAAAAAAAAAAACAACAAACTGAGCTTGCACATTCATCTGCATGCCTTTACAAAAAGTATCCTTCTGAGAAGGCAGAGTCTCAAGCAGTTTTCTTGTACAACTAACTGAGAGCCTGTGCATGTGCTGTGTGGTTCAGGAGCCTTACCCTGGTGGAAAGGTCGGTGCAGGATCCCTTAGCTTGTTTGCAGAGTACGACATGACAAATTCCTACAAACAATTATGTAAAATGTTAATTTTGTTTGTTAAGGAGCTACTGATAGACCTAAAATGACTTGTTAACATAGCTGAATGTACTCATCTCCTATTTTTGGTAGCCAAGGACTACAGAATAGCATACCTATTGGGAATCCCCTATGAAATGAAGAAAAGAACCAATGTACATGTGTAAAAGTAAAGTTCTACAAAATGCTGCATTTTTGTAGAGATTCTGAGGCTTGTAGAATGAGTTGCACAATACCGGTAGCAGGTCTTACAATAGAAATAAATGCAGGAACTAGTTAACTGATTTAAATGGTGCTTTATAATTCAGGACAACAGTGCTGCTCTGTGACTCAAAGCAGAATTTCTTTGCAGACTGATTCATTAGATCAGTGGGTCTGATGGTCTGCTCATTTGTCACAATTAAGCAGTAATTTGCTCTACCTCCTGAGGAATGAAATTTGGCTGATTCGTATAAAACAGTGACTCACCAGTATTTGGAAAACAAAGTAGATGTTTTCTGTATTTTGTTGCCCATCAGAGTCAGTGAATTATGGTTTGGCCACTCCATGGCAACTACTTCACTGCAGTGTGAATTAATATTGTGGCTTGAGGAGTTTTAAGTTAAAAGCTGTTCTCAGCAGAGATGAGAGTCACAAACTATTGTTTTGAATAGGATTATGGCACTGCTGTCTTAGAAACTCCTTGAATGTGTCCATAGTTTGATTTTTTTTCCCTAAAACTAAGAGTAGTGCGTCTTCCACTTAGTTGTAGAGCACTGTGTAAAAACCCCTTATCCAAATCAGTCTACAAAAGAATGTATTTTCATGCTTTAGATAATTTCAGTCAATCTTGGAAAATGTAGCTATACAACATACAAAAGTGACAACTCCAACACTCACACACAATATGAGCTGTTGAGAATCACTGTTATATTTACCAACATTTCCATATCCCTGTCAGCCAGTTCTGCACAACTGTTGTCCTCATCATAGTCAGCAGCACCAACAGAGATTCTTCTCCTTTCCCCGGCTCCTCCCCGTGGGTGATTATTCTTCTCCGGCTTTACCCTTACCGTGACTTTAGTAGGAAGCATTGCTCATATGCTCCTCTTTGAGAAATGAGGGGAGTTGCACATCGCTTCCTTCACCAGGAATTATTTATTCAGGTTGCCAACCCTGTTACCTTGCCAGTGGCAGTGACTGTGTCCCACAGAACTGACAATCTTCCTTCCAGACCTTGGGTTCACTGTCTCTTGGTGTATGCTTTAAAGGCTCTCATCTCAAAACTTGTCCTCCATCCTGGACACAGCCAGGACCATTTTCAGTATTTGCCAAGTGAGTGCCTAGGTACAGCTTTCTTTACTAACTTTTCATGCATAGCTTCTGTTACAGGTCTTGGAAGCTTTTTAGACTTGATGTATTAAACTCAATGTACTGTGAGCAATGTGGCTTTGGTCTGAGCAGACCAGGCACGTAAAGAACAACAGGAACAAGAGAACCTAGACAGGTGAATTGATTCATGCAGAGGCCTGCAGGAAGCCTGTGCCAGGCAGGGAAAAGCAGTATATCCAAGTGCCAAAGCCATACAATTAAAATTGCAGGCCCACCTGTAACCTACCTGCCCGTGTTAAATAACAAGCAGCTATTTAAAAATGCCCTCATCCTGTTCTTGAAACTTATCTAACATGGCACACTGAAGGACGTGATCCCCCTTTTCAGGATGAAATCCGTTCCACTTTCCAGAATCAAAAAAGTCCATCCCAGTAAAGTTTATTTTCCCAAGTGGTATTTCAGTTTACACATTGGGTGAAGATCAAGGCTATAACGTGAGCTTTCCTTCCCAAGTTCACACACCGTGGGTTTATGGATGAGATGAATCTCAGAGGGGTGATCAGGCACTGCACAGCCTGTAGGCACAGCGGTGGGGCTGCCTGCCCAGGTTCCATTCCCCTTGTGAAGCTGATGCAACAAAGCCCTTTCCCTCACTGTGCCTGGCTTTGTGATGCTTCTTTTCTTTCAGGTGCTGAAAGGGGAATCCTGTCCTGCTGTGGGTGAAGAGATCAGGCCTGGCACTGTCAGCTTTGCAGATTTGTCTTTGAATGCTGTTGGAGCCAGTTTGCTAGCAGTGTTGTTGACCATGTGCACAATAAAATGAAGGACTGCTGTCATACTGAAGATCATGGAATCACAGACTCACAGAGTCACTTAGGTTGGAAGAGTCCTCTGAGGTTATCGAGTCCAACTGTTAACCTGGCACTGCCAAGGCTACCACTAAACCATGCCCCTGTGCACTGCATCTACGCTGTTTTTGAATACCTCCAGATGAGGGTCTAAGGAGACTGGGAGCTGAACGGGGTAGGGGGAAGTCTAGTCTACCAGCAAACCTCGTGGAAACTTGTGCCCCTGTACTCCCGACCCACCACTGAATGCTGCTGGGTTTTGGTGAGCTAAATAGTTGTGTCTTCTGGCCCCTAAGCTGCACTGTCTTCACGTTGCTCCTAGGCCTGAGTGTAGGAGCACCTCCTGGCAGCAGGGAGATTTAATAAATTCAAAGGATGAGAAAACACAAAAGGACTGACACAAGGAGCAAGAAGTCAGGGCTGGATATGGGGTAAACTTTTTTTTTTTTTTTTTACTTTTTTTTTTTTTAGACCCCTTGCTGTAGACAGGAGGTAAAGCTTTATTTAGGCTTTCTGTAGAGGTGTAGGTGTAGTTTGAGTCTGGAACTTCTTTTACGCACCCTTCTGTCATGTGAGCTACAACCGGCATCTCAGCAGTGAAAGGGGGGGAGCTCAGGAAATCGAGGTGGGACAGGGAAGAAGGAGGAGCTTTGTTTGCCTCCTGGGACAGACCCTGGAACCAGGGAGGGCCACAAGGGGCCTTCTGGTCAGTGGGGGTTGGGATGGGAGGGAGGACTCTGCCTTCACTGGGCCAGGCAGATACTTGAGTAACCTCCTGCTATGAGACTTTACAACCACACAGAGGATCTGCTCCTCTGTTTTACCATCAGAAAGTTTCCCCTGCTATCCACTCAGATCCTTCCTGCTGCCATGTTAAGCTTGCTGTTTGTTATGGGTTTGGAGGATACATTATTCCCCCTTTATCAACCTTCTGCTATGTCCTGGTATTATTATTTTTTTTTCTTTTTTCCTCAGACTGATCAATCCCCATTTTCTCCTTATTTGCTTGGAGATCTGAGTCTGTTTGCGACTGCCTTTTTTTTCCTCTGTCACTAGGGAGTTGGGACCTGAAAAAAGTCAGTTTGTTCGCTGATGCTGGCAATACTGAGGAGAATGGATAGATGACATTGCATATCTTGCATCAAGGAGTCTACTTTTGGATTCCAGCACAATGTTTTCCATCTTTCCAATGCCATAGCTTTGCTGATTTATATTTCATTCCATTTTGCATTTGCTGTCGATACTTTATTTTTGCTTACATGTAGAGCCTTGCCTAGAGCCTCTCTGCATTGCACCTATTTTTCTCAGACCATTTCTCTGCTTTGTTGAAGCCATTTTGAACCATTATCCTGTTCTCTAGCATCCGTGCAGCTCCTCTCAGCTTTGCGACACCTGCACTTTATTCTCTTCTGTTGCTGACTTCAGTAATGAAGAATGTGATCTGTATGGAAACGGCCTCTCGCTGAATGCGTTTTGCTGCTTTGATGGTGAATCACTTTCCGGGATGTGATTTTTTCCCCTTTCCCCACTCTGCACCTACCCCAGCGCAGGTCTACCTAGACCACATTCCTCGCTTGCTCATGAAGGCACCCTGCAAGCCGGAACGTGTTGCCGGTTGAGCTGATACCAGCAGCTTGCTAATACTTGAAGAAAACATCCTGATCTTCATCCTGTGGCTGTGCCAGCCTGGTTCCCTTCAGCAGGCAGCGGATGAGCAAGAGGGCAAGTAGGTCCCTGTGGATGTGGCTGTGTGAAGGCCCAGAAAAGCACCAGGCGGCTCCATGCTGGGCCAGTAGTGGGGCTGGCATGAGGCCTCGGCCTGCTGTTCCCCACGTCTCCTCAGGAGACAGGTTGGGTTTGCCCACTGGGTAAGGGGTCAGAAGGCAAATACAAACAATGTTTTCATCAATTTCTAACTAACCATGACTTATTTGTAACTAATGATCAAGCCTACGGTGGTTGTATGTTATCTTATCTAGTTAGATGATTTTTTGTGTCTCTGCTTTTTTGTGTGAGAACATCCTGAGCGTCCTTGTTAAAACTGTAGTCCATTAATTAACGTGGATGGCAGCTCTGTGTACTGGGTTGCTGGAAAATGCTTCCAAAAGTCCAGCATGTCCTGTACCTTTTACCTCTCCCTCACCTCGGCATCCCCCTGGCTCCACAGCACGTCCAAGGCTGTGGTCACTGCTGGAGAGGCTGCCTCAGCTCGTGTCCAGAAATGGGCTGGGAAGGTCAGAGTCAGTCCTTCCATTTTGTAACCCTTTTGTCTTCAGTTTCTCTCCCCTCGGGCAGCACTGTGTGCACCCAGTCACCCTGGCACAGGTGGGGAATTGTTCCCGAAAAGCAGCCATCTGCACTGGGGCTGCAGCACGCTGATGCTGAGGACAAGCACCTGAGCGGTGCCTCTGCAGCCCCAGGATTTGCTGGGCTGGCAGTTTAGCAGGGGAAGAGCGGTCGATAGGTTCAGCACAGCGAGGAAACGCATCAGACGCCCTACAGAAAGCAGCCTGCAAGGTAATTTTCGCAGCCACTCCTGAGGGCAGGTCTGGACTCCACAAGCTGGGGCTCTCCCCTAGCTGAGCAGAGCACCTGCCCTCGCCTTTGCCGGTGCCCAGCCCGGGGGCCCAGCGTTTGCCGGGTGACAAAGCCAGGCGTGCTCGAGCTGCGCGGGGGCTCAACTTGCCGGAAGAAACCTCACAATTCTTATTTACCAAATTGACAAAATCCTATCATCGCAATTAAGGGGATATGTAATTAACTGTGTCTTAATTACAGCAGCTGCCACTTCATCTGAATGCAGCAATTTGCGGAGAAACCGGGGGAGATGCTTTAAATCCGTGTGTGCAAACAGGGAGAGCGCACACAGCATCAAGTGCGGGGCTGCCGGGGTGGTGCGGCCGGCCCTGCCCGGAGGCACAGGGTGGAAGCAAAGCTTTGCTGCTTGCCACCCTGCATGGGAACCCGTTGCCTGTGGGTTTTGGAGCGTTTTGTTTCACCTTGGCTCCCTCAGCTGAAGAGCTGAGTGTGGGCCAACCTCACGGAGCCCTCGTGGTGCAGAAACATTTGTGAAGAGCTCCTTGTTCCTGATCCCAGCCTCTCACGCAGGAGCTCTGGTGGTGCGTGACGAGCTGTGCTGGGCCATGGTGAGCTCATGCTGTTCCCCACGGTGTCAGCCTTCTCAGCTGGAGCATGTTATGGGGACGGGCAGCTCACCCTGCGCCTCTGCACCCACCTGCAGGTACTTCTCCAACCCCTCGGGCAGCACCAGGCTGTGCTCACAGCTCAGCGGCAGCTCACGGTGAGCTCCAGCCCCAGCTCACAGGCAGGATCTGTGCTACAGAGGGGAAGGGCTCAGGTCCTTTTGGCTCCACAGAGCCACAGACACCATTTGGGCTCCATAGAAGTGTGAACGTGCCCCGTATGTTTTGCACATGAAACGGGGTCGGGGCAGGAAGGATATCCTGCTGTGCCGGGAGTGCTCCCTGGTTTACTAACCAGCACCCGAACCATTTTCTCAGTGTTTCAGTACCTTGTGTTGCCAGAAAAGATTGTTTTATTAGCATGCACATCAAAAACATGATGTGCCATTGCTATTTACAAAAAGGGCATGAGCTCCCATGGACTACTGCGTGACCAGGCTGTCCCCAGCAAAAGCACTGCTGAGCTGTCTGAAGCAGCCCTCGCATCACGCTGCGGGCCTCCAGGCCGCAGTCAACATCATCTCCAGGAAAAGAAAAAGTTAGACTTGTTAAAACTTGTCTGTACTAATCTTTTAAAAAGCATTTATTCCTAGTGTATTTACACTCTGAATGAGGCTTCACAGGGAAGTTTTGAGTGCATTTCTCTTTCTGTCGGATTTGGGATGGAGTGCAAACCCCACGTTGTTGTTAATAGCAGTTATATTTGCATGGAAACATGCTCTTTGCTTCACTGGCCTTTGAATTTGGCTGCCTACATTTCTAAAAGTGAAATAATAGAGTATTCTGACTCAGTTATTTCCACATCAATTGTCTGTGGTGTTACTGACTGTGCTTTGGGTATGGTCCTACCAGGAGACACTAAAAAAATAAATAATTTTTAAAAAGACGATGATGAAAACAAAGCAGCCTTTCAATTTGTTTAATCCCAGCAGAGCCTGTAGGCAGAAATGATGTGATTTTTGTAGCCACCAAGCACTTCCACTGATGTCGTTTGTGGGCCTCAGTACGGGTGCCAGGCATTTAGCTTCCAGTAACAGGGTTTGAAAACACCACTCAGAGGTTCCCACTTTGAGTGTCCTCAGCAACAAGCAGAAAAGAAATGTAGGAAATACAGGGCATGAGAAGAACGTTTTTACTGCAAGTCTCCTGCTTTGTAGGTGCAGGGTTTCCATAGGACGCGCAAAACGCTGCCAGCAGAGCCACCTGGTGAAGACCTCCCCTGCCCTCCCACAGGTTACACGAATCCCGTTTGCTCTCCCACTCATAAAACTGGTGAGACAAATCTGCAGCTGGTCACACTGAGGCAGTTTGCTTCAAACATCTGCTGCGCAGTCAAAAATAGTTTTTTTTTTTTTTTTTGACATCAAGGTGTCTGACAGCAGCTTGCGTTCGACTTCCCGGAGGTGGTGTGACGGTGCTGCCGCTCTCCAGAAGCGCTCCCCGCCCGGCTCCTGCTCTTTCAGGGGCTGTGAAGGGATGGGGCCAGGACCCCTGCATCAGGGGGGGCTTTCTGGCTTTTGCTAATGCGCCCCGCCTCTGACCTGCAGCATCTCTGGTAGCCAAATGCCAGGCCTCTCTCCGCACGAGGCCACCGGCTGTGTCAGATCGTGGCATGTGAACAAAGGGCCGGGAGGAACGGGAATGAGATCACCAAATCCATTTGATTTATTCAGGCCTGAGACTGGGTCTTCTGGGTGAAAGTGAGTGTGTTAACCCACTGTGGGAGTTAATTCCTTGCCTAGTAATTATTCAGGCATCATTAAAGCACGCATTGTGCTGGAGGTCAAATGAGATTACTCTAAAGAATTTGGAATGGGAAAAATGTTGGTATTTTTTTTCATCAGCCTAAGTGTTTAGTTATCTCAGTGTTTAGCTATTTATATTGAGGCTGTCACTGTGGCATGTCACTGTATAAACACAGGGATGCTCTAAATCTCTTATTATTTTAATGCCATTAATGTTCTTCAGCTGGGAAAAAAAAAATCCCCCCCGGATGATAATAGAATAAGTGGCTTAAAGTAAGCAGCAGCTCTGGGAAAGCTGCTGGTGCAGACGCACCCAGGCAGAACGGTGCTGGGCTCTGCTTCACCCAGCATCCACGGACCGAGATGGCTCTGCCTTCACCTGCTCCTGCCCCCCAAAAGGCTGCCCTGCACCTGCAAACATGCATGGGAGCATGGCAGTCCAGACCTGCTCCCTGCTTTTTGTGTCGAGAGAGAGGAAGGGGAGCAGCACTGCGTTATTCTCAGCTCTCGCGCCCGAGTGCTACTTTGAGCAGAGCTCCCCTCCGCAGAGGTAGGCTGGGTGCCTCGCTCAAATCATATGCTCTGGCACCAGGGGGGAGAAGCAACACATGGGCTGGATCAAGGAGCATTCTTTTCTTGGCGATTCACAAAGATACAACTTGTAATTGCAGATCCAGACATATGCTGTCCTTACTTCTGAAAAGGAAGATGCTTGGGTAATGGCACCGGGTGGAGGGGGAGCCAGGAGCACACCCAGGGCATACAGAGGGGTCGGCTCCTACCCTGGAGAACCCTGCCTGGCTTTCTGGTTGCAGCAGCTGGGGGAGAGGAACTGGAAACTGGAAAACTGGCCCAAATGGTCTGGAAGTGCAGCAAGGTGGTGGGCCTCTGGGGAACGCGGGGTGGCTGGGGAGGAAGTCCTAATGCTGAGGGTGTTTCAGTGCTGAGAGGGTCCTGGTGTCTGGCACACTTCTGTGTGGGGGAGAGAGGAAGGGTGAGAGCGTGAGCTGGGCAAATCAGGGACAACAGGCAAGGGAACCATATGCATGAAAGAAGCAGCCATGCATTTTAGCCTGTGGGTTTCTTAAAGCCTAGAAACAAAGCTTGGTGATTGGTCTGCTAGCTCCTTCCAAGTAACTTCTGAACTTTCCAGGCAGCTTGGCTGAGGGTGGTGTTCTCAAAGACGTTCAGTTCTCACACTTCTGTTCCTTTGTGAAAAAACATCTGGGAAGAAAAGGTAAGTCCAAACCCACGGGAGCTCGGGTGCAGCGTTAGATAAAGGGGGGAGGTATTGCGAGCACTGCAGCTGCACAAGGAGCACTGCAGAAGCAAAACGTGATGCTAGAGGGAGCATGATAGGCATGGGGAGCAGGACACACAGTGGGAGGGATGCAAGCCCCATGCATTCACCTGCCCAGCAGTAACCACACATAATTCACTTCAGCTTGAATCTGAATCTGCACTACTGTGCCTGGATGGGGCGGGAGGAGAGCACCAAGGTGTGCAGACCCCAGACCAGGAGGAGCTCCCTCCTGCCACCTTCACCATTCCTGGTGAGACAGGCAGGCCTCTGGAGGCACTTCCAGCCCCACTGGCTGGGAACCTGGCGCACAGCTGAAGGAGCGCGTAGCTGAAAGGCTTTGTTCCTGGCCCATAAAGCAGAGAGTGCTGAATGCCAGGCAGGGATCCAAGCGGCATCACTCATGTTTCAGCCTAGCATGCAGGGGACTGGTTCTGCGTGTCGAAGCAGAGATACAGATTGCTGCCTGGGTTTCCACATGTCCTGGTGCAGGCCTTCGCCCTGCAGCAAGGGATCCTTGAACACAGCCATTTCCTAAGGAGGAAACTGTCTGGGACATGGGAGGCACCCTAAGGGTGAAAAGCACGTGGTGCAGCAGCAGGGGAGGTCCTGCTCCTTCACGTGTCTGCATTTCACCTCAGGTGTAAGGGCTGGTCTGTGCCCCAGCTGGGAGCAAGAACCATTTAACAGCTGTGTGCTACCAAGCACCAAAACAGAAAACTGGGAGCACTTGTGTCCTGGGGTGCCACATGATCAAGTACTGGGGGAACCTGTAGAAGCGTCCTTTGTGGCTGCTTCTGCCTTCTCCCCGGGTTCATCTGGAGCAGCTCGTTGTTGCCTCCCTGTTCATTGACCTAATGGCCTTACACCTCATATACAACGATTTTGCAGGGTATATCTGGGAATCCCCTAGTCCATCACTTCTTCCCATCCTAGATGACGGTGTACAGGGCTGACCTTCCACAGCTGGTGGGACAGAAGGCTTGGGAGGGAGCAAAACTCTTCTGGGCAGGACCATGCAAATACCTGCTGATCAGCATGACTGTTTTTCCAGAAGCATGGACTCATTTTACAAGGCAAACTAGGCTTGCTGCACTCCTAGGGCATAAAGTCTGCCTGCTTTGCCTACCTGCTCCAGCCTGGCAGGTTGCTGGGGTCTCAGATTCATCAGTAATCAGCCTGTAGTGGCTGTGGGAGAGCAAGGATGGAGCCCTGCCCTGCTCTCCTGTGGGGTGAGGCTGCCTGAGAGCGAGCTGAGTGCTGGGGGAGCTGGCTGGATGCACCTATAGATACGTGGCCGCCAGCAGACTGGTGGCAGTCTGCCCTGAGCAATGGCTGTGGACCATTCATTTTCTTCAGTTTTTCTTTAGAAATATTACAGAAGAGTTACGCTGGGGCTTGCTAATTGAACCTGTGGTGGAGCCCATTTAACACCTCGGTGGAAGATTGTGGTGTTTACTTCTTGTTCTTCAGCAGCAGCGGGATCCAGTGATGTCTCTTAAAAGATAACTGGGGCAGAAATGATGCTGATGCTGTGAAATAGGTCAAACGTGACATGACACCTTATTCATTTAGCTGTGAACCCCACCACTGCTCCTCTGCCTCCGTATCGATTATCTGACACTTTTAAAACGCTCCTGAATCCTTTGCCTGTCGCCTTGTATGACTGCACCGAGCAGTTAGCGCTGGAGAGGCCTCGCATCCTGCTAGCTGGGGGGTCTGGTTCTTGTTCCTCATCTCTGTAACGCAGAAAGCAAGAGGGACATCTTACCACACAGAGGGCCTGTGGCTTACATCAGGAGCCGGGGGATAGGAAATGTCTCCGTGGAGAAAACACACTGGCCTTTCTTTTAGTGAAGAGTTTAAGAATAACGTCCAGCCAAAATCCTGGCCCCCCGTGGCCACTGAAGGTCCAGCGGTGCTTCTTGCAGGACTTTCATAAGCACCCGTGTCCCGAGCATATCGCAGGGGTGTGTATGGGAATGTGCTCTGGCTTCCCTGATTCTGCTTCCTGATCACACTGCAAACAGGAGGCATCATCCCCTTCCTGCTCGGGATTTTCCCATGTTGTTAAGCCACAGGCACTCCAGCAGTCACTGTATATAGCCCCGGCGCTGGGAGTGCTTCAGCTGTGGACTCATGAGGTCCAAACGTGTCACTGTGCTCTGTCAAGTGCCTGGGAACGGCAGCCACTGCTGTCAGAGGAGCTCGTCACTCTTGGAGGCATTTTTATGAGTCTGTAAAATGTCCCTGCGTCTGCTAAAGATTGAAATATTAGAAAGGAAAAAAAAAAAAAAAAAAAAGAATGTTATTGTAAGCTTCACCCTAAATCATTGGATCCATATGGAGGATTAAGGGCTGTGGCAGCAGAGGTGAGCTCCTGCAGCGCGGTCCTGTGGTGCCGCGGGGCATTAGGCAGACCTGTCTGGAAGAGACACCAGGCACCCTCAGCCTTGTTCTTCCCCTAATTACATGACTGCCACTGAGGAACACATGTAATGAGCACTTAAAATTAGACTCTGAGAGCTCTTGCTTAACTGAAGAGACTGCTGATATTTGCAGAGTGGTGCTCGGGCTCAGCCAGGCAGCGCTGAGCACACTGCACCTGAATGGCTGAATACATGAAGCACTCTCTTTCCTTTCTCTGTTTAATAAAAAACAGAATGGGGAGAGCCTGATTTTGCTTTTCAGATTTGTTTTGCTCATATTTTTTCCAGATGTTCCTGAGCTTGCTCTTTACTTTTCAGCAACTCCTCCAAATAGCAGACTCAGCACGATCACACATACTGGCCTAAGACTATAGGGAACACAAAGCAAAAGGGAAAAAAAAAAAAAAACACAACACACAAAAGTCTTTTCAAATATTGTAGATTTCTGCTTCTTTACTCTCGCTTTCTCTCTGGATTGTCAGATGAAATGCCCAGCGCAGGCACTGACTGTTTCTGGAAGCAGAGCAGCAGTTCGTTGTCTGGGGGCTGGACTGACTTGTAACATGGTGGGATCTTGCCAGGACGCCTGGGTAAAGCTTCCTGCCCAGCACCTCCTTTCTTGCACTTTCATCACTACTAAACCGTAATTTTGAAGCTGGTGGGCATTATGTCCCAGGTGACTTGCATCTCTGTGAATCTGTTCTAGCCCTTCACCAGGTGGCAGGACACGAGCACCCACTCCCAGGCAATCCCATGGCTCTCCAGCAGTGCCAGGCTCTGCAGGAGCCGCACGCTGGAAGTAGCCACAGCAAGGCTTCTGCCTTCTCATTATCATGTGCTCAGGGCATTTCTTACCCCTCCACGACCCCTGCTCCCTTGGTATCTCCAGCTTTTGCAAGGCACCGGCTGCCCTCCCTCAGCTCTGCAGTGCCCTCCCTGCAAGGGGTCACCCTGCTGGCTGGGGAGCACTCGCTGTCCCCTGGCAGGACCAGGGTGTATGACTTCCACACCTGATTTCGTGGGACAAACCGGGCGTGCAGGCACGCCTGTCTGACAAATTTGGCCTGGCACAGGCTGTTCGGTGCAAATCTTACTGCAAATAAATGTCAGCACTAAAAGAAAAAGGAGTATTTTGGAGGAAAAAAGAAATATCTTGTGCTGTTTTGTGGCATTTGTGAATAAAATAATGAGACCAAATATATCACCATTGGATTTAAGCCAGATAAGTTCATACCATCTAATCCAGCTGGTGGATCATGACTCCGTTCATTATTTAAAGCAATGCTGTGGGAAAAGACACACAGCAAAGCTAGCAAGATGGTGCTTGAGCTGCCATCCTCCTGGCAGCCGAACAAATGCAGCGTGCATTTTCTCACACCAGCAGGGAAAGGAAAGGAAAACGTGGAGCTAGCAGTGAGCCCAGCATCCCCTCACGACACAGACTGAGCCTCGCCCCGCATTTCCATCCCCTCTCCAGTCTGGTTCTGTGTTTCAAGTGACTGAAACACAGTCTCCCTGTTCCTCCTGACCATGGTCTTGAGGGTTGTAGCATCCAGCCAGGAGAGCAGTGCTGAGCAGAGCACTCCGTCCTGCTTTCCACCCCATCTCTAGGGTGCCCAGAGGCAGGCAGCAAGCACCCACTTTGCCACATTTCCCCCAAATGCACTCCTAGCCCTTTGCACGCTGTCCTCTGTGCACTTCTGTGAGGTCAGAAACAAAGTTCTTGGCTGCATCCTTCAAAAACACTCCCAGCTGTCTTCTCTTTTTCTCTGCGTCCCTCTGGCACTTCTGCATCCTGACTTGCATCTCCTCCAGGGCGCAGCCGATGGGGCCTCACAGTTTTTGTGACACTGAGGGATTTGAGGAGTGTTTAGTACATCCTGCTACAAGCCCACACCCTCAGGGCCACCCATCAGGGCCCCCTCACAGGAGCTGCTGGACATTTCCCCAGGATTGCTAGCACATCCCCATCCCCAAGCACCACCCAACACACCTTCCAGCCCCACGGGGCATCATGCTGCCTTGCATTTAAGATGAAGTTTTCCACCTGGTGAACACTGTGAGTCCAGCACAGCTCCTGCAGCAGGGAGTGCACAAGTACTTTGTGTACCTGTGGGATTGAGACTCGGCTCGGAGGCAGCCCCCACCTCAGGTGGTCTTTCTCTGCTGTGCTACCAGGCCACATGTACCTGTGTGTGTGTGTGCATCTCTCATGTAAACGTGGGGAGATCCATCAGGGAGCATGGCATGGGCATGCAGGACTGTGCTGCTCCTCCTCCTCACAACTTCCACTCCTCTTCACCCATTCAAAGGGGCTTTCTGTGGAAAAAACTGCCCACCCTTGCTTCATTACTCATGATATATAGCTGGTAGGACAAAGCGTTTTTTATTTTTTTTCTAAGTAAAATTAACAGGAATATCCTGGTCACAAAATTTGTCTTCCCTCTGAGGTTTGTTTTCCAGGAACACTGGTTCAGGTCTTAGAGAGCTGGCGATCAAGACTGCCGCATCTCTCATGCATCTCCCAAATTTATGAGACACAGGTCTAAATGAAAGCTCAAGGCACAGCCAAAACCACAAAAATATGATAAAGTAACTTTCCTGCAAATCAATTACACTTGCCTTTTTCCTCCTGTGTCTCAATCCCACAAGCTCTTCTGTCATCCATCCAGGTTTCCAAGAATAAAGCAGGGCAAGACAAACATTACCTTCTAAGATAGGAAAACAGACTGACCCCTCTTTTTATTTTAAGGAAGTTTTTCCAGCTCTGCTTCACACAAAATAAAGAACACAGCGTTAGGCACCTATTTGCACATCAGCAGCCAAATCTCTGAGCTCAAACAAGGGGCGACAAGGGGCAGGAAACAGCAATGGCCTTGTTGAAGCGCTGGGTGCTTCGGCAGGCTGGTGGAGAACAAGGAAGGACAGGAGAGTTACGAGAGCCTATAAATGCCCAGCTGGAGGTGTGGTGCATTTGCTGTGTGCTCAGCAGCTGCCTGGGGTGATGATTTTGGGCAGGTGGGGCTGGCACTGGTGGATGTGAGGTGGGTGGGAGCAAGATGGTGCCTGCACGGAGGAGCAGAGTGGCAGACTCCTGTGTCCCAGCAGGATGAGCGTCCAGTCAGGGCTGTGGCTCCAGCACCACGGCCATTGACCATTTCAAAACCCTTGGTTTTGGCAAGGCTGGCCTTTCTGGTGGCTTGGCAGCGGCCTCTCTCTGGTGTGAGGCGGTGTCACCACCTTCTCACCCAGCATTGCAGGCCCCTTTTGGGACATCCCGTGTGGAAATCCCTCTGATTTTGGTGTGGTGCGGGGCTGGCCGGGGAGGACAAGGAGCCTGGATGGGGACAAAGATGAGCACAGGGAACTCCTCAGCACCCCAGGCGCTACCTAACCGCAGGGGAGCACGACCCGAGGCCACACGCAGCGTGCTGAGCCGCACCGGTTTTATTCTCCGCCATGGCTTGAGGTGCAGGAGCCCTGCACAGGGGGCTCGCACCCCCACCGCCCCCCTTCCCTCCGTCGCTGCCGGCGGGGCCGGGGATGCGGCGGGCGAGCAGCAGAGGGTGCCGCAGCCCCGGCGATGGGAGCCGGGCCCGGGCGGCTCGGACGCTAGGGGTCCCTCCCCGCCCGCCATTGCGGGCTCCGGGCGCCGGGTGGCGGCGAGGGGCCGGGCGGGCCGCGGGGCTGCTGCATGGGGGCACCTGGGGGGAGCCCGGGGCAGGGCCGGGGGCCGGGGCCTGCGCCCCGAGTCCTGCCGGGGGGCAACGGGGCCGAGCCGGCGGCTCCTGAGGGCGGGCAGGGGGAGCCGGGGGGTCTCTGGTTGTAGGGCACAGTGAAAGCAGGAGGCGGCATTCACGCGCTTCTTTTTGTTCCTAGCGCCGTGCCCCGCTGGGTAATGCTGCCCTCCAGCTCGGGGAAAGGTCCGGTGCTTGGCTGAGCACAGAGGGCAGCCGAAACCTCGGGGCAGCGGGGAGCGATCCGCACCGCTCGGGTTCCCCGGCTGCCAGCGGCCCCAAAGCGGAGCCCCCCCAGCGCCCTGAGCTGGGGACACCCTGAGAGGCAGAGGGGATGAAGGCAGGTTTAGCAGGGGGGGCACTTTGCTCGCTGATTTTGGGGCTGCGATGAATCCCGACTGCAAAACCTGACTCTGAGAACCGAGCGACAATCGAGAGTGCAGGAGGTTTTTTTTTTCCCTTTCCCTTTCCTTTCCTTTCCTTTTTTTTTTTTCTTTTTTTTTTTTTTTTTTCCCCAGAGACTCTGGGTTTTGTTTCAGAAACTTCATAGGCGTAGGAGCTGGCTGTAAAGGTTGAACCAGATCTATTCCAAGTTTTATCTGCTTCACAAAAGTCATTTTGGCAGCCAGGGAACCGACAAGACCTGAATCCAAAACCCAGCAGAAGTTCCGTGTTAGAAACTTTAGAGAAGGAAAATGTCTAGCACTTAGAAACAATGTAGGCTTTCATGTGAAGCTCTTTGAAAAGTTAATACACAGCAAAAAGTCCTTGGATTAAATATTGTGTGCTTGCACTGCGAACTGACATCAAGCCTAGGGTCCGCTACCTAATAGGAACAGTTTGCAGGGGTGTGCAGAAGAGGCTCTGAGTGCATATTTGTGTATGGCACCGGCACAGAAAAGCTGTGACAAGCAACTGAATGAACTAAATGCTTTCCCTACCAGAGCAGTTCAGTGAGTGCATTTAAGGCCACTCCTGCCCTCCTTTCTCGGTTGACATTTTCCTGGCCCCGCATGCTAATGGAATCCATCCTAAACTAGCAGGTATCACCTGCCCCTGCAGGGAAGCAGCAGCATCCTGTCCTAGTACCTGCCACCAGTGAAAATTTGTGGAAACAGCTGAGAAAACTCAGATAAAAGGCTTTATCTTGCAATTGTAACACTTCTGCTGAATGTGATTCAGAGCAGTGGGAATCTGAACCCGATATAAAGCTGCTGCTCAGCATCAAAGCAAGCATCACGAGCATCACTCCGTGTCCCAACACTGCTCTGCTGAGGTCCCCGACATGGGGCTTTCCACTCACCGAAGACCTTTTAGATGGGGCAGCAATTGCCAGGGGGGACATGATAGCCAAGGAAAGTGGAATTAGCCGTAATACAGATGGGGCTTGTGTATCACTGATTCCCTTTGAAAAATGTGTTCATCCTACTCGTTATTTGAATTGTGGCAGCAGCCAGGAGTCGCAGCAGTGGAGCAAGCCCCTCTGTGCACAGCTGAGCAAGGAAAGGACAGCGGGGTCTCCGCTTGGTTGTGATCTGAGCAGTACTCTTCCTCAACCCCCTGCAGAAATGGTCCCATCTCAGGGGTGTCAGCCTGGCTGTGGAGGAAAGTCAGCTCCACTGGGAGCTGTGGGCACAATAATTCACAGGGAGAAGGAAAAGGAGGAGTGCTCTCAGTTTGTGGAGAGCATAAGGGTATCATAGGAACCTTCACAACCCTAAAGGCAGTTGGGTAAAGGATAACGCTGCAAAGAATTGGACTGGAGGATATTTGCTGTGTAATTTTGCACTCACGGAGTCATTCACATCCTCACAGGTTGCGTGGTAGCCACCAGTAAGAAGGCTCTGGCCGTGTGGGGATGTCAGGACTGTGGGAGTGGAAGCTGGAGTCTATCAGGCTTCATACGAACGGTCCTCAGAGCCGCTCCAGGAAGAGCGCCAATTAAAACTGACATTAACCTTCATCAGTTCTGTTCCACAACTGCCTGGACATGGTAGCTCTTAAAGAACATCCTTGGTCTTAATAGCATGTTCTGCCTCGTGAATCAGAGCACCCTGGCACATGGCCTCGTGGTGCAGGGGGCGGTGGAGCAGTCAGTGCCTGCAGCAGTCCCAGGCTGGGGCTGAGCAAGCCTCAGTCTGCTGCTTTCCCTGCTGGTATATTTTGCTGCTTGTGTGTGCCACGTAAAGAGCACGGAGACATTTTAACCTGAATTTTCAGGCAATATGTCGTGTCTTGGTCTGAGAATCCTTGTCTGCATTCTGCTTTGGCTGTCCATCTTTTCCTGCCTAATATTTGTTGTGTTACAGAAATCAGGTCTGAAAGGAAAACTGCATGGACATATGACCTAGAAACTTTCTGGAAGTACCATCAAGGCAGACACGCAACTTCTTTGATGGCTTTTTATATTTAAGTGCTTTCCTCCTCTGCTTTATTTCTGGGTTCACATCAACAAAGCTTTCTTATTTATCTACTTCAACTGTGATGTCTACTTCCAGGGCTGCTATTTAATTATTTTCCTGTAATATGCATCTGGAAGCATTGTAGTTTCTTTCCTCTGTATTGCAGTGCATGTGATTTGTTTTCTTGCTATCCAGCTGGATCATACACTTTTATAGGCAGAGATTTACTTCAGTGAGACTCCTGTCTCGAATTAAACGTCCTCACAGTTTAAGAAATCATTATATCAGCTGGGCGATGCTCGGCCCTCAGCTGGGGCTGCAGAGGGACAGGAGTTACGGACCCCCACGCCGGGCTGTCTGCGAGGCGTGCTGTGATTTCAAGGCAAGCAATCCCTTTAGCATGGTAATTTGGGGAGGCTTCAAAAAAATACAGATGCTGGAGCCATTCCTTATCATTTGAAGCTTTTCTTTGAGACCTGCACCTGGACAGCACACACGGAAGATGAAATGTCAATTCAATCTTTCTCCAGTGATGTGTTGTTGCTTTTCTTTCTTTCTTTTTTTTTTTTTTCCTTCTTTTCCTAAAGATACATTTAAAGGGCAGCTCATTTGCATAACATTTTCATATCCCTGGTCTTGAGAAGGCTTAAGGAGTCAGGGCTCTGATTTGGAGTCTAATATTCTTACCTTTCACTGTGGCTGAGGAAAGGAGGACACGTCACTGAAAAATGTCTCAATTCTCTTTGTAAAAGATTGTTGTGTAGACTGGGGAAGACAGTCAGTAAGGGGTTAAGACAGTAGCTAGCATTACTGTTGGGGTTTTTGATTGCCTTACCCCAGGCATTCGCTGTGGATCCTCAATGTGAAATGTGGTGGAATTATTGTGAGGACGTGTTGTTTAAATATTAAACATTAATGTTCTTCTTTTGATGGTTAAGCCAGTATTAAAACCGTTAATTTTTCATTAAAGCACCTTAAGCCAAATTTGTTTAAGCCCTCAGTTTGCTGTCGTCTTCAGGGTAGAAAACACAAAGTAAAAGCTGTGCAGACCTGCGGATAAACAGGAGAGAAGCGCAGGAGCCAGCTACAGGCTTCCTCACACCGCGGAGGGGGGATGAAGGGGAAGGGAGAAGCAGCAGGAGGGGAAGGAAGAAGAGGAACAGCTCTGGGAGGAGAGGACGAGGGAGGAAGAGATGAGCACGTACAGAGCCACGGGAGAGGCAGTGCCACGCTGTGGTGGGGTTCGGCCCCGGCTGCCTCGTTTCATCTCAGCGTCGTGGCGAGATCGCCCCAGCTCCCAGGTCCTGATGGCTGCGAGAAGGGTGGACCTGTAAAACCACGTCTGTGTCTTCACCGCTGCTCTGCGACCGCCAGCGAGGGATGGCAGAAAAATAACTGCTAGGAGGTGTTTGTGCGTGATCCTTTGGTGCATAAAATGGCTTTAAGCTGCGGTTGGCGGGTGAGGTGGTGGCTGGGCAGGGAGATGGGAGAGGAAGCGCTGGCTGAGGCTGCCTTTGCCAAGCAGGGAGAAGGATTTTGCAGTAATTGAGATGTGAAACGCTGAGAGTCTTGACAAGAGTTTTAGCTGTACAGATGGGTAAGGAAGGCCATATCTCAGAGACGTGCTGCAGAAAGAATCTGCAAGCGGCAGAGCGCGGGCTTGGACGGGAGCCCGGGGGAGGCGCCGGCGGGAGCCGCTGCCCAGGTGACACCGTGGGGCGAGGATGGAGGTGGTGGGATGGAGGGGCAGGGGGCTGGAGGGTGGGCAAAGGGATGTGCGGGGCTATCAGAGGTACGGGGAGCCGCCAGAGGGACAGGAGAAAGACGGGCAGCCGTGTTTTTGCTGGGCATAAGCCGATGGCTGCTCATCCACAAGATGATCAAGACTTCAGAGTTTGATGCAGGTAGGTAATGGGTCTCCAGCAGAGACATGGGAGACACAGAAACACATCCCTAAGACCAGCATCAATGAAGCCTTCTGGTTCTGGGGTATGAGGATCCATCCAAAACCTTGCCAGGCAGACTGGGACGTGCAGAGGTGTTGTGCTTCTCTCTTCATACCCCTACACAGATGCAGAGGTCAGTGCCCTACACGACTAAGGACTAGCACAATGCCCTCTATCCTGTGAGATTTCCAGCTACACAGACCAAGAAGTGACCCATTAATATTTAATGTAGGCTATTTTATTAGAAATACCAGGGAAAACAAACTCATATTTAACTTTGGTTATTGGACTCTTTTTTTTTTTTTCTTAAACACCACTTTTTTGTTGTTTTACCAATCCAATTAACCCTTAGGGGAAAATCCCACTCATTTTAATAAGGATGTCACCTACAAGGACCTGCAGCCATGTTACAGAACTACTCCAAAACTGGGGGGGGGGTCTTAATTCATGGGTGGTGTGAGCTGAGCTTCAGGCACAACTGCACTGATGTAACAGATGGGTCAGTGCAAGCCGTGCTGTTTTCTGTTGGATTGTGCAGCAAACTACATCCGTGCTGCTGGTCGTGCTTCTCACCTGAATTATTTAAGCCCCTTCCTGTAAGGGCCAGCTATGTGTGCTTCTCCACTCCGCTCTGTCCTCCTCCTCCTGCCTGTTTCCTTCCCCCTCCACGTCAACGTGACCAGCTCATTTGCAACATTTCTGCTGCAGCCCTGCCGAGATTCATTTTCACTTTTTCATGGAAAAATCAAAATCTTTGGAATTAAAAGCTCCCAATATTGAATCGTCAATACCAGGTGAAAATTGCGCTCTGCGTGACAATGGGGAGAAGGACGGGCTGGGCTGGCGTGGCACCAGCGGGCTCACGTTTGAGTCACATGGGATGATCAGGTCAAGTGTTTAAAAAACAAGCAAACAAACTAAAAAAGGCAATGGTAACGGGGAGGGCAGCAGAGGAGAGTGGAGAAGCAAGTTTTCCATTCAGAAAATGGGGGAGCAGTTTCCCTGCCATCCCATTTACAAAGCATTAGCAGAAGCGGGGCGCAGAGTTTCTGAGCAATGGGTACAACTGTGGAAAAGCATTAGGGACTTGTGGGGTCCCTGAAGGGACAAACTACTTCATAGGTGCTGCTCCCAGGCCTTTCTTTTCTGGCCAGGGCTTTCAAAATCTCTTCACACTTTCTGAGCACCTCCTGGCTCCCTCCCTCCTGTGTCCACGAGCCCTTTCCCAGCTGGCGCTGAGTGAAGCCAAGCATTGTGTGCATTCACACACGTGTAAGTGGTGCTGGAGATCCAGTAGTGAGGGGCTCTGTGTCGTAGAGTCTTCCCTGAACATTGGATACTCTCACTGGTGGCCTTCAGGAACGTCCAGGAGGAGAAGGCTTCCCGATTTTATTCCCGGCTCCTGCATTTCCATGCTGGCCGTGATGCACCAGGGAGGGCGTGTGTCTCAGCACTGGGCCACGTGCTCCTGCAGCAGAGAGGGAAGTCAGTTGCAGTGAGTGTCATCTAGGGGCAAGGAGCAGCACTGAATTGGTAAAGTAAAAATAATAATGACTTCTTATTATGTGAAGTTACAGTTAAAGGCAGCTAATGTGGTTTTTCAAAGCATATTAGTAGCACAGGAGATCTGAATAGCAGCGTACCACTAAGTGGAAATCATAAGCTGCCAGCTAGGCGTTACACAAAAAGGCTGTTCAATCAGAAACACTCCTCTTGGGTGTTTGAGAATAGACCCACCACACACTTGTGTCCCGTGAAGAAGAGAGCAGGGTGGATGCTCTGTTCCTAGCCCCGCATCAGGTGATGGCACTGTCGCAACCACACTGGGAGAAGTGTCCCCCGGCCAGCTCACTTCGCAGAAGGTGAGTTTTTCTTTGCCAGACCGGTGTAAAGCAACATTTAAAGGCTGCCCTTGAAGAGTGGTGCCCTTCCCTGTGTGCAGTAACTGCGTTTACCATCAGTCATTACATTAATGGGACTCTCAGCGCAGGTTTTTTCTGAAGTGCAGCTTGTATAATAAACAATTATGGCAGAGGTTTGATTAGCTCCCGTTACGGACTCGATCCGACATCTGGGGGAATCTCTCAAGGTGACGTTTATTATCCTTTTTCTGCACAAGAACATGCTCAGTTGCCTTCCAACAAGTCAGCAGACAAACGCATATTTTCCTAGACTGGTGTCATTTGTAATTTGATTGGCCACTACTTCTCTCTTTAAAGAGACTGATTCCTCATAAGCTATTAAGGGTTACACAGAAACTTGATTTTGGTTATTTGTATATCTGTCTGTTGGACAAAACCAGCTTGCCTTAACCGTGGGCCCAAGAGCCCAGCCGGGCTGTGCAGTGCTGCGCCTTGCCCTCCCTGAGGCCTGTGGGCTGCCCTCCTTCATGGGCCTCTTCAGATGCTTTTGTTTGTGTTTTCCTTATGAAGAAGGTTTTATTTGTCATTAAGTCCCCTTTTCTTATCTGCCAGAAGCTAGGGAAGCAGGACGATGTCTGTGGGAAGGGCTCGGGCATGAAACCACTGCTAATTACCTGTGTGCAGCACTGAAAAGGCACCTATGTACCACAGGGCAGAAAGTGCCCTGTGCTGGGGGATGTGTAGGGGAGAGAGGCCACAAAGAGGAGAGGGGATGTATGGGGAGATGGTGAAGGAGCTCCAGGGAAAAGGAGTCAGGAATTGCTGAACCCCAGAAGAGTGAGTTGTGGGTCATTGATGGGCGAGGAGAGGCAACCGGATTAAAAAAAAAAAAAAAAAGAAGAGAGAAAGACAAAAAGAGACAGGAGAAACAGGAGTAAAAATTTTTTTTAAAAAAAAGGACTACCAGATCACAAAAAGAATGGGGCAAACTGAAAGTACATATAGAAACAAAAGGAGGCTGAGACCAAGTTTAAAAAGTGAGATGGGGAAGCTGTGTATTCATTCACTGCTGCTTTCCCTGCCCTAGTGCCCGGAGCACACTGCTTCTCCCAGAGTTGTGGCTTGGCCAACAGGCATGATCAGGATGTGGTGGCATGGAGCAGGTGACACCCTGGTCCCAGACCTTCCCCTGCCCCTGCCTTGAGGTGCAGCTCTGGTGCTTGCAAAGAGGGGAAAGCCCAGGGCCCCTCTCCAGAGGTGTGCAGAGGGATGGGCACGGGCTTGGGTGCTTGGACCTTGTTTTGGCCCTGGATGGAGCTGGGATGCAGCTGGGGCTGGCTCCCCCTGTCGCATCCCCTCCCCAGGGATCTGCTGTTGGGATGGCAGCCAGGGCTCAGTCCTGGCTTTTACAAGATTCACATTTTGCAAACTCCAGTTCAAACCCAGTGCTGAATGAGGTTGAAAAACCACCAAATGGCTGCTTGCAGCAATCACACCGTGTCTGCATCAGACCCCCCATGCCAACAAAAGGCAAACTCCTGGGAGGCCAACTAGGGCTGCTGGACACCGGGCTGGGTGTCTTGCTTCTCAAAACGACGCCATCACCCTGCTGAGGTACAAAAACCTGCTCTTCACCTCCACACAAACCAGGATGAGGTCCCGAGGGGGCTGGCAGTGGGAGGAAGCACTGCTCCCACCCGGAGCAGAGGACGGGGCTCTGGGCTGTGGCACACAGCCCTTGGCTCTCCCTGCCACCAGAACACCAGGGCTGAGCCGCCTGCAGCCAGCGGGCACTGGCCCCATGGCAGTGCCCATGGCACGTAGCGTTATTGCCCGCCTTGCTGAGGCCCTCTCGGCTAGCCCAGCGGGGAGGATTAAGCATAAAATTTCACGATTCCCTCCCCGCCCCGCTTGTTTGCCGCGTCTCTGCTCCTTTCACAGCGGCGATCCCTCACCGGGAGCACGCGGGGCTGGCCGAGGCTCGCCGGGCCATGGCTGTCCCCTGGTGTCCCGGTGTCCCCGGCAGAGCCGCAGCAGCCAGAGAGCGCGGCACCGGCGCACGCCGTGCCGGGGGCTGCAGCCGGAGCCTTGGCACCGCCGCCTGGATGCGAGGTGGCAACAATGGAGAGGCGCCGGCTGCCAAATCTCAACACAGCAGGCAGGGCTGGGTTCAGCTCTAGCTGAACGCAAGCCGTGTAGGACCCTCCATTTTGGAAGAGAGCTAGCAAGGTCTGGCACTTGGAATTCTTGGCATCCACAAGTGTCTTCACTCTTTCTTATCCCCTCCTGTTCCCAGTAGATTTTGCATCCTTTACAATGGATAAATTATACATGCAGAGTTTACTCTCCTACCCGAGCTTCGAGAATACCCCGGTGCCAGCCAAGGGAGCTGGTGCATGGGGGAATAGCCAGGAATGTTTAAAATAGTCTGGCCATGTGACTTTGGAGATTGAAAAAAAATATATATATTAAAAAAATCCTTCCCCCCAGCACTTCAGATGTAAGAGAACTTTCTTTTACAGCAGGAGGGAGCCATGAACTGGTGGTCCTGGGCCAGAAGCCCAGGTTTCCCTCCTGGCTGCATGCATAGACGTGCCCAGGTCCTTGGGTGAGTAGTGGGGAGGCAGGGCCAGGACAGAAGATGGGACCCATGTGGGCATCAGGATCCGACCCAGGCCGAGGAGTGAGCTCTGCATGGGGAGCGAGGTGAGGGCAGAGCACGTCTGTGCTGCCCTGGCTTGCGCTGGGTGACTGCCACCAGGGGCGGGTGTACCTGGGCACGTACACACACATTGCTCCTTGCTGGTGCTTGGTGCACAGAAAAGCAGCCCTGGAGAGGAAGCTGCGGGTGGTGCAGATTCTGGTCTGTGCAGGACCATCTGGGATAAGTGGGAAGCTCCTCCTCGTGCCCTGTCCCCCTCAGCCCGTCCCCATGTCCCCAGCGTGGGGGCACCGCCAGGCCTGACCCGCTGTGCCCGTCCCGGGACGGTGCTCCCGCTCCTCTGGGGGCAGATGGGCAGCCGTGCTAACGAAGCTTTTAATTACGGCTACTGGCTTGTGCTACAGGCATCCGAGTCTCATTTGAATGCAGGCAACTTTAAGCTCTTTTGGCAGTATAAAAGGGCCTCAGAGTGGATTCCAGTCACATGTGCACTTGCTTTTAGGCTCCAGCGCGGTGCCAGAGTGATGTAAAGGGGCCTCCGTCAGCCGGAGGATCAGGCCCCGCATATTTTACACTCTTTTGTAGCTTGCTGTGACTCTGCTTATCTCTAACAGTTAAAAACTGAGTGCCAATGGTCTACACGCTGGATACGTATCATGCAAAACCAAATATAGCACGGCTCAAGAACACTCTTTGCATAATGTACATATGTATTTCATTTATTTTTGTAAAAATTCTGCTTAAGCATATGGAAGGGAAGGAGTGATAACACTGCCTAGAGGCAGATATAATGTGGTCAGGCAATGTGCAAGCTTCCTCACACAGCTCGAGGAATGTGCCTGAGTTTGGAGCTGTTATGTGAGTCCTGGACAATTCCTTAGCAGCAAGTAGGTCATACAGATGACTGTGTGACAGGGGTCTTCCTTCCCATCAGATGGCAGAGAGCCCCCAGACGCATTTCACCTGGGGCTTGTCTTTTTCTAACCCAGAGCTATGGATGTGCAAGACTCTGGCTGAAAATAACCGTGTAGATCCATATTTAGGAGCCTGCATGCATGGATTTTTCTTCAAACTTCTGGCTTGCCACATCGACGCTGTCCTACCAGTGATTCTACAAACCCTCTATTTTACATTGCATATCAGAACCACTACAGCCATTTGCCAAATAAATAAATAAAAAAGTAACAGAAAAAAAATAGCTGCACTTAATAAAATTTAAACTCTTTGTTGGTTGTCCTCCCTGCCTGGGGACAGCCAGCCAGGACTGACCCCATACTTGGCAGTGCTGTAGATAAGCCCTGGTGTTCTCCAAATGTGCCTCCATCCATGCTGCTTTTTCTTACTTTCCTTGTATGCAGATGAAACCATATTTTTGAAAAATGGAGTGGCTGCTGCTAGAGATTGGGGTAAACCATGTGTTTGCTGTGAATTGTGCATTCATTCACTCTGAACCGCCTTAGGAGCGCAGGCATCTGTTTGTCGCCGCGTTGGGTGTTACCAGCTTCTGGATGCTTGCCCAACGCCAGCCCCAAGCCTCTGGGGCCCTTGGCCAAACCCGGTGGCCTGGTTGTGCTGGGGGGAGGCTCCCACGTGCCCGGTGTCTTGCCATGGTTTTGGCATGGCCATTTGCAGGATGGCACCCCGCAGTGCCCCCAGGGCAGATGCAAAATCCGGGAGCACGGGAGCCGCATTCCCTGGTTGCATGCACCATTTGCCTATATTGATCTCTGCTTCATTTATCCCTGATTTTTTTACAGGTGCATGTGATGGGCGAACCAAGCACACCAGTACTAGCTGGTTTTCGTGGATCCAGCAGTGTATGAGGCATTTTGAAGCCAGCTGCCTGTCCAAGGGTACACAGGTTAAGGGCTGGTCATCTGAGCTTCTTGCACCTTGGGTGGAGAAGGCACTGAAAGAAAACCTTCAGTTCATATTTAAGTCTGTCTCATTCAGGGAGACACCAAAACACACCTCTAGCAATGAGTGGATAATTTAGTGTAAATCTGCACAAAGTGGGATGTGGAGAACAAACTTTAGCTAAGCCAAAGTCAATGGTCTCGACCTCTGAGTAACATCAGCCCTGGGCTGAGGTCCCAACAGGGTCAAGGTCTAAACAGCTTGGAGAGATGGGAAGGGTGAAGAAACAGAGGTTACAGAGATAGCCCAACGTGGTTACTCATGGGCATAGCTGTGGGTTTAACTCATGGACACTGGTTTTATCTATGTGCTCACATAGATTTTAGCCATAGATTTTTTAAAAACCTGGTGATTCTGGTGTGCGGTGTTAACTTACTGGCATACGAGCACTTTCTGTTGAGAGGCTGCTTTGCAGAAGCAATTAGAAAGACTGATCTGAATGGGGAGAGGTTGAAGCAGAGACATTATACGAGGACAAAGAGCTGTCAGAGAGCAAAAATATGTAACAGAGGCAGCAGCATCCAACAACAAAATACCTTTTTCTGTGTCATGCTCTCCGTTTCTATCCCAAGCCAAATTTTAATCTATTTTTTTTTTACTTGTACAAACTGATTTGCTTAATATAGTCTTATGCAGCTGTAACCGAGAATAAAATTAGATCTTGGTCTGCTAATTGGGGCCCTGACCCAGAGGAGCAGTTAAGCACACGCTTAGTGTGAAGTATGGGAGCTGTTCCCCCGAGTCAGCAAGGGTACGCCTGAGCTTTGGGTTAAGCACCCTTTCAAGGATTTGGAGCATACAGTTCACAAGGGCTGGTATCTAACCTCCTCCCTTTCCTGCTTTCGTACATCAAACATCCAAATATCTTCATGTGAAAATAGTGTTTCAGAGGGGAGCGCTACAGCTTTTCTACCTTCCACGGAGAAAAATTGGCCTCCAAATTAAAGGTTGAGTTTCAGCTTAGGAGAACCGCCAGAGCACAGACAAAGACATCTCTCCTTTACTTACCTCCATCCCTGTAGCACCGGGTGTGCGTGGTTGTGCCTGCAAGGGAGGAATTAGAGCGAGGTATTTGGGGGAAAGTCTGTGGTTCATTGCGTTGCATGTTGTATGAGGCCAAAGGACTGGATTTTAATTTAAACGATTAATTTAGAGGGAAGTAATAAAACAGAAAATCGAGTAAAGATTTATTTGCCCCCAAAAAACTCTGAAATGTCTCCTATTTTTAGAATGCTCTGCAAATGCTTTTCATGCAAATGTACACGCACGTATACATACGTATGTATATCTCTGTTATGTAAATCATCGCTGGCTTCTTATTCACTGTGTTAACGAGCTTTGAAAAGGCTTTGACATTTCCTTCTCTGTGCAGGGATTTCTGTTTTTTAAAGAAATAATTAAAGCCGTGTATCATAAAGGTATTTTTAAGCAGCAAGACTCTGATAGCTGTATTCAGGCTGAATGTGATCTCATTGTGCGAGCGGTACGCTGAATCCCGACCGACCTCCCATCCCTGGCTTACAGCTGGCGCCCAAGTTCCTTGCTGATCTGGTGTGATGTGGGTGCTCTGTGGGGTTGGGTTTGTTCCCTGGGAGCCAGGAGCTCCACAGCATCTCACTGGCAGCCACAGGGTGGGAATTACACCGTCACTTTCAATGGCAGTCCTTCACCCAGCAGAGCTCTACCTGATGTGTTTAGAAGTGAGGGCTTTCCAAAGAGCCTTCTTCTTCAGGTGAGGCGAGCCCTGCTTTGTTCCAGAGCTGGGAGCCCGAGGAGCCAGGCAGGTGCTGTAGGTGATTTCACCAAACATTTCCCCACAGAAAGGGTGCTTGAAGGGTGGCTGTACTAGGGATTCGCTCAGTCTCCCCACCCTGCCAAAAAGCCCAGATCTGGCCCCTGGGGCCATGGGGCAGCCTTTGCCTGTGGGGCAGAGTCACACTGAGTCCCGTGTCCTTGCTGTGCCCAATCCACAGCCACCGCTCCAGTGATGGCACCGGGTGGGTGCCAGCACCAGCTCTGGGTGCTCAGCACCCACCTGGGTGCATCTTCTGGAGCGAAAATTCGGTTCTTCGAGTCACCGTGTGAACCTCCATCCTGCTGGCAGGGAGTCAGGAGATGACTACTGCGGACCTCTTCAGTGCAAAACCACCTCTTATAAAGTCATCAAAACCCAGCGGGAAGCCAAGAATTCCTGAGGCTGGATTGCGTCCCAGAGTGTCCAGTAAGCAAAGATGTACATTACACGTATGCCTAAAATGGAAACACGAGCTGGTGCTCGCTTCCACAGCTTCAAAGGCAGCAGCCAGCACATTCTTTCTGGAGCCCAAATGCTGGTCCCAGCACACAGCCCGTGATGGGGATCAAAGGTGAGCACCAGGTCCCAGCCCGCAGGCGCTGGAGCATCTGCAGTGCAGCAGCCAGCTCGGGAGAGCTGCACACGGAGCTGTCGGCTCCCACCACATCTGTATGAGGGCTAGAACGTGCAGCAGCCAGAAAACATCTTGGCATATCAGATTTATTTTTTTTTTCTGTAACTGGAAGGATGTTTCTTAGTAGCAGCTTCTGCCCATGTCCGTCAGCTGCTTTGTGTGACTTTCCTTTTCACTTTCAGCTGTCTGTACTGAGTGCCAAAGGAAATGAAAAGGGATTATTTTACACCCAAGTCATATATCCCATAAGAAAGGGAGCACCCTGCTGTGCCAGCTAGTGGTTTCTATACAGCGGCAATGCATAGAAAACAGATACTGACTTTGAAAAGTAAAACTCTCCAGGGAGTTGCTGCTCTCCCTGAGGAAATACCATTTACTGTGCACCAGCTCCATTTGTCTGAGGGACATTTCTAGCATGTTTCCTGGATTTTAATGTGGTGCAGGTTGTCACAGCACACCAAGACAGAGAACAATGGGCTCAGAGGATTGGACATTGTGGTTATAAATACTGTTTTATTTAGGAAGACTAGTGAAGGAGCAGGCAGTGGGGACCAGTCAGGTAAGAGGCAGAGCAGTGTTGTTACTCACCATGGATGTCCCTCTTGGTGTACCTGGACTAAGGAGGGATGGTCACCCCTGTGCTGGGTTTTTGCTGGGATTTCAGCCCTGAGCTCTGGCCAGAGAGGTGAAACCAAGCAGTTTCCATGTCATCTGCGTTCTGTGAATATCCATCCCTCCTGCTCAAAAAGAAAGAAAAAAAAAAAAAGTAGAAGGAAAGGAGAAGAAAGAAAGCCTCACATTTTCTGTGGCATCTCAAGCTGGGGGGAAAGGCCAAGATAAATGGATACTTTCAAGGTCATTAGCTTGTGGAGCTCACAGTTTGTATCGCCCTGCCAGAGCTCTGCTTGGAGAGGTTATAAATGTTTTTCAGCTGGAGCAGGGAGCTCATTGTTGGAGTTTGGATCCTCTGCTTGGCTGACAGTGAAAAATCCCAATTCTGGTGGAGCAGGCCCCCCCTCCCGCCTGGAAGGTCTTTTGTCTATTCATCTGTAGCAGAAAACACAATGAATTAGATGTGCAATCGCAGATACTGCAGTGCCTTGCCAGCCTGGATGCCACCACCAGAAACGCTCCTGGGCAGCTGACCTTCCTGGCGGCCCAGCAAAAGAAACACAAGGTGAAGGTGTTTCCTGCCCAAGGAAATTACCTTGAAATGACGGCCAGCCCTCTCCCATCTCACCCTCTGGCAGCCCCATGAGCTGTGGTGGAGGGAGTGAGGGATGGACAGAGCCAGAAACGTGGGGCAGGGAGCAGGCTGCTGGTCCTCACCCCGGCAGATGTGGGTGCTGCCCTGCAGTGGGACGGGGGCAGGTGAGTGTTTTGCAGCCTCTGAAGCAGGGGCTGCCACCACCCTGCCAGACTGTCCACATTTCTTCAGCCTTTTCTGACTGCTCTGCCACCCAGCAGTGCTGCTGCATGCAGGCGGGTGTGCTGAAGGGCAGGGGGCATGTTGCCTCATCATCCACAAGTACACCTGGAGCATCCTTCAGCCTCCTTGCCCTGCCTGAGGGCTGCTATATCATGCTAGGTAGGAGCTATCTTCCTTCAAAATCAGGATTTCTCCATTCCCCCAGACGCAGGCTTAGTTTGCTTGGCACATTGATGCTGCTCCCGGCATCATGGGCTCCACAGGTTCCAAGGGACTCAGAAATGCTGCAGATAAATTGCTGTTTGGGGTCAATGCCACAGGCTGAAATGGATAGAAAATTCCAGCTATTTGGTGCACAGTCAGGCCAGATGTTTTATAGCCTCTGGTGGAATATCAGTAGATGTATTTCACAGCGGTAAAGGTCAAAGATGGACTCTAAAATAAGTGGAGCCAGCATTTTTGATGGCTCTCAGATTAGAGGAATATTTACTGGCAGATAATATCTGCAGAACAAGAACGTCTCGGTCAGGGACTGGAGAAGACTTTTAGCAACAGCCAGCACCTCCAAGAGCCAGGTCTCCCAGAATCCTGGGATGAAATGCAGGACTCACAGTGCCTCCATGGGGGCAGTAGGACTTTGCTGTCTCCTTTTGGGGCACTCCAATAGATGGGGCCAAGTCCCTTTCCCTCCTGACTGCACAAGGTCCTCCAAAAAGCTGCTGCTCTGTAAGGATGCCTAAGCACAGAGCAACTAACATTTATTCCCACTTACTCACACCAGGCATTGCAAGATGGTCAGACTGATCTAAGATTTCACTGCCACAGGTCCATTTGGCTACAGAACCTATCCCCAGGATAATCTTCTGTGTAAGTTTTAGTTTGTATAAGATTTATGCCCAAGCCTATATAAAGTAGGAGCTGCAAAAATACAATTCAGAAGTGGACAGGGCATGAATTAGTGGTGCTTTTTCAGAGGTATTTCTTAAATGGCACATAGAAATACTGCGAACAGATGTTATATTGCTTTTAGAGGACAAAAATGGGTCAGACCTTATAGCAGAGTCTCTAACCATCACGTAGTCACTGCTGTCCTATATTTCTCAGGATGGGACCAGGAAACACTCCTGGTCCAGTTGTCTTAAGCAGCATAGGTGTGCACGAGAGGAAGGTCTGGCTTCCCGTATTTTGTCTGCAGGAGAATAAGTGGCATCCAATTCTGAGACAGCCAAAAGAAAAACAATCATCCCAGATGCTACCATCCTAAGAACAAGAGGCTGGTGAGCAAACAGCTCCCAGTGGGATGCAGTCCCAGCTGCTGCAGTGCCCTGGATGCAGCGGTGCTACATGGACAGGGCTGGAGGGGAGGAGGAAGGCCCAGGAGGGTAGTGCTGGACACCAGGGCAGGGGCAGCAGCCGTGCTGGGGCACATCCCTCTGAGGACCAGAGGCAGGTGGCAGGTTGTGCCTGTGGCCTGGGCAGAGCTGACCTTGGCAGTGGCGAGGAGGATGGAGATGGCCATGGGGTGCTCATGGGACTGCCTGACATCCAGGCCTGCCAGAAACGTGCAGCCCCGGGCGGGAGCCAGCCTGTTCGCCAGTGTCCTGGGGTGACCTGGAAACGGGGCCTCTTGGGGCCGACTCGATGGCTGGAGAACATCCTATAGCTCCTTGGACAAACGTCTCACCTTCACCTCAGCACGGCCAGTTTGGCTAGCAGAGGCTTATACTGCAGTTCTTTTTTAGAAGAGTTGATCTTTTGTTCACGTAATAATTTCTCTTTATGGAAGGTCTTCCTGAAGAACTGGTTTCAAGTCATCTGATGCTGGTTGGAAAGTGAGGTTTCCCTAAGTAGCAATGGTTAAAAGATCATGCTCTCTGTACCCCTGCCTCTCTGTGCTGACAGGACAGTGCCTGGTTGTGAGAAAGGGAAAAAGTGTACGTGGGCAATATGTCTGCGACCCCTGCTAGCAGGCCTCCAGGACAGCAAAAAGCAGGTCGTGAGATTTTAACTCTGCTGGAGACATCAGCAAAGGTTCCCCCACAACCCCACAGCCCAGACTTCTGCTCCAGCATCCAGAGCACAAAAGCAGAGGGGCAAGGAGGGCTGTGCTCCACGGGCAGGGCAGAAATCCTAGGTGAGGTCCAAGAAGGTGAGGTGCCCTGCTGTGTGGGGCTGTGTGGAGGTGACGGCCGGTCCGCTGCCAGCTGCCCCGTGTGCCCACGAACACCTCCACAGCAGCTCCACACCAGAACGGCACCACGCGGGCTGTAAGTCAGGAGGGGCTGTTTGCACCCAGAGCTGTGTCACGGGGCTCACCAGCACCAGTGGAAGCTTCGCCAGTCCTAATGCTTTAAATAAACTGACCTAAAATATCCTAGCAAAGTACCCAGACGGAAAAAAAAAAAAAGGCCAAAACCAGGCAGAAAGCTTACCACAGCAGGCGACAGTGCAAAATAACTCAGCCGTTCAAAACCATTCATTTTTCACGTCAGCCCTTGATTAATAGGCGCTTAAATTAAGTTTTGTTTGTTTGTTTGTTCTTCTGGGATTAGCTGTTTTGCTGTGAAAGAACACAAGCCCCTCACAAGATAAATGGGGGTGACACGCAGCAAATGCCCACCCTCCTGCTTTTGGTGAAAGGCGGCGGTGAGCTCTGGCTCTGCTTCTGCATTCCCACCTGCCTGGGGAGTGAAGAACGGGTCTTGTGGGGGTGTGAGGTGGCTGCAGGCTCTCTGCTATGCCAGGCCATGGCCAGACAGCCAGCAGAGCTGTGCTTTGGTGACCGGCAATGCAGCAGACAGGAGGCTGTGGGTCTTCCCCTGTGCCTGCAGAACGAGTCCCGGGAGGTGATGCCAGGCTCCGAGCGCTTTGGTGGAACAAAAGTTGGACGCGCTTCCCATCTCGGTGAGGGGAACAGAAATTAAACTTCATGAGCTCGAACAAAAGATGAATCACTAGAAGGGGAGAGGGGAGGGAAAGATAGAGGAACCACAGACAATTAGTACTGTACAGGCTCTGACAGAGTCATTAATGAGGGATAATATCCAATTAAGGAGGAGGATGGAAAATCTGGGGAATGCTTGTACATATTCCAGTAAATTGCTCGCAGCTCCTCCCTATTCCCCTCCCCAACTTTGATGATCATCTAAACGGGAAGAAAATGTCCAAGTGAAATATAGTTGATGGAAATATCTGGAGCTCCCAGGTAGGTGGCTTGCTTCCCGGTTGTCCTGGGAGCGTGTCCCCGGTCACATGCCTAATCAGAAATGCGTGCATCCAAGGGTGCGCTCTCGCAGCCTGGAAGGCTCTGGCAATGATTTAACTCAATTAAAGTCTGTGGGAGGGCTCAGCTTCACATCATAAGGCAAACACAGGATGAGTAACTGATATAAGACTGAAAGGCACTTTCCTTGTGTCTTTTGTCTTTAGGATGGCAGGAGGTGGATAATATTCCTGCATTGACACAGTAAGGCTGGAGCTCAGGGGACTCTGGTAAAGCATTAGTGTTTTTTTTGTTGTTGTTGTCAAAAAGGTCATCAGCAGCTTGGAAATGCAGATTTCCTTCTAACAGGAAGCCTTTTTTAAAAAAACTTTTTACTCATCTCAGCATTTCTTTAAATGGAACTGTTAGTCCCGTTGATGTGACCTAAATCAGCAATGTCCTGCATAAGAAAGAGAAATAATTCACAGTCCCCAGTGTCTCAGAAACACTTGTCTGGATTGACAGAGCCAGAGTGTTTCCAGAGAGTCTACTATAAAATTAGCTGGTAGCAGTATTCAGAATTTTGATTCATCTGATTTTAATGTTTTTTTTTGTTGTTTTTGTTTTTTTTTTTTGTTTTGTTTTGTTTTTGTTTGTGTGTGTGTGTTTTAATATAATTTTATTTTAAGGCAAAAAAAAAATAATAATCCCCAAACATTACTTTGGTCAGATTTATTTATTTATTTATTTATTTATTTATTTATTTATTTATTTAGCATCTGTGTTGTTTTTTATCTAGCACCTCTCTACAAGTGATTCCCAAAGTGGTTTTAGGAGTGAGGCTAAGTTAATTTGTTTCAGTCTGCACGTGCTGTATATTAGGAGAGCTGGAAGAAATTATGAGACTTTTCTAGACCTTTAGAGCTGTTTTGAACACCAGTAAGTCCCTTTTCCCCTCAACATTTAAGATAAAATTCTTTCTCTATCACTGCTGTAAGAAATGTGGACTTTTACATGCCTGCATTTACAAATGGGTTCTAAACAGTGTAATCACTTAGATCCCAAAGGTCTGAAAGATGGGACTTTACTTGGTCTTGCCATCATTTCTTTCCTCCATAAAAATATATCTATACTTAATCCCTTTCAGACACAGTGTGTACAACTGGTGGTTATTGCCTCAGTGGAAGTTACAGACCCCATTTTTCCCAGGGCAGGGCTGTTAGTGTGCACAAAGGCACAATACAGGCAAGATTAATATTGGCTTCTGCTTTGCCATTCCAAGCCCCTGCTAACTGTAAATAATATTTTAGCAAAGATCTTGATGCATCATGATCTATTGTGTTGCAGTGATGATGCTGCTTGTTATGTCTTTAGCAGTGATTTATCATCCTCTGCAATGACACAAATCACGGATGGCTCATGACACTCCAGGATGTATGATCTCTTAGTGGTGGCAGTGATGAATTCTGCGCTTAGATCATAACATTTTGAAACCTGGGATGTGGAGCTGATCCTTTGCTTTCTACTTTTAAAAGGTAGCAAAAGCAATAAAATCCTCTCTTTGTTAACAATACGTCAAGGAGCACATCTCTCCCTTTCACGATAGCTTGGTGTGGTTAATTCTGGCTAAGCCTCA
The DNA here is from genome assembly GCF_047663525.1 of Anas platyrhynchos. NCBI lineage: Eukaryota > Metazoa > Chordata > Aves > Anseriformes > Anatidae > Anas > Anas platyrhynchos. The sequence continues at coordinate 30,686,689 of NC_092589.1, read as the reverse complement.
AATGGTTATCAGGCAACTCCAGATTACTCATTCCTTTTGCTTTTCCCCTACTACCTCCTAACCTTTAATGTCCTCCTCCTGCATTCTGGTCCCAGGGACATATTTTGAAATTCTGCTGCATGTATAATGAGTATAAAATGTTCCTCTCGGAGCTGGAGAAAGCTCAGATGTTTGGGTACAGTAGGCCCATTCCGACACAACAAGCCTACGCTCAAGCTGTGATCCCAACAGAGAAGAAAGCTTTTCAGGTCTGAGCTGCTCTCCTCCAGCGAGCTGCAGCCCTGCCGGCTCTGCTCCCAGGAAGTGGAAGCACTTGCTCTTGTTTATTTTTATCTGAAACACCTCAGGTAAGAGAGGATGGAGCGGGGAGGGGGTGTCAGAGTCTCAGCCTTCACAGCTGGGTCCCTGCTGTCAGGACAGTGCGTTTCTCCATTAGGAAACACAAAAATTATTGTTAGATTGCAGATTTTAGGAGCTTAGCATTGATAAAAGAGACATCAATGTCAAAGAAAAAAAAAAAAAAGGAAGAAGAAGTAAAATCCCTGGCAAATCATACAGGGCCAAATGGTGCTCTGTATGGTGAGCACCCAAGGAGTTGGCACCCTGGGCTCAGGCCTTGGCCAATGTAGGTGGTGATGGGTCCTGGGGTCCTGGTCAGCCATCCTCTGTGGGGTGACAGTGACCCAGAGGGGCCCCATGTGCCCCCAGGGGGACCTGGGGCTACCCCAACCCCCCTGTCCTCATCATCAACGCCTGCAGGCTCCGAGGTGGCTCATCACCACTGGATGGAGCACAAGAGGTGGGCGAGGAGAGCTGAGGAAGCCTCCTGGGATGCTGGGCTGGCTGCCTGCCCTGGCCCCGGCCCCAGCATGGCTTCCAGGGAAGCTGTTAACAACCCCGAGCCTGCTCATGGGGACGGGGCCCCTCGGGGTGCCCCCGCCACTCAGTGCCAGCCCCGCCAGCCCCCTCAGCTGCAGCTGCTGCCCACCAGCAGGGAGCTGGGTGGCCGCCAGCTCTGCAGGTGCCCTGCCAGCCAAGACGTCCTCAGTGTGAAGACCCACAGTGGCATCGGCCATGTTATGGGGCCAAGGCAATCTCCCAGAGTCACGGTGGTGCTGACACAGCAGCCACACACCAGGGGTGGGCAGGGCAAGGAGCCAGACACAGGTGCTGCACCCTAAGGCGACGCCTGCTCAGGCTGCCCAGTGGACTGAGGTGCTGGTGCCCAGACTGCCTCTGCTGGACATGACCAGCCTGGCCTCTTCAAGGCTGTAATGTGGTCAGAGTTGGCTGCATGTGGCTGATGGTCCATCCCATGGTCAAATCTCAGGGAACGGGCATTTCTGCCCTACTCCTTCCCCTGCAGAAAAGGAGTCCTCAGTCAACTCCCTGTAAGAATTTACTTCTCAAGAGAAGGCCCTTTTTCAAGGAAGGATTTTTTTTTTTTTAATTATTTTTTTATTTTTCTAAAACTTATCAGAATAGGAACCACAATTATCAGCCAGGGACAGCTAAGCATCATGGAAAATATTACCTCCAGTGGTGAATGTTCAGACACGTTAGGATATAACAAAGTAAGATTTTAGAATAGAAAATCTTGGCCTATGCTTTAGTGCTCATTAGTGCCCGTGTTTTCTGTAATTCATGGTATGATACGACATCATGATATGATATTGCTGCAATAAGCAATGTTGTCCCCTAAGAAGAGAGTTATATTGAGCAAGACACAAATGCATTGTAATACAGACTTTTTAGGCTACCTACCCAGGAGTGGTCAGCTATAAAAATCCATAGTGGCCATTCAAACCAAAGCCTCCCTTGTTACTAGTCTTAAATGCCCATTTCCAGAAAGGGAAACATTTCTCAGTGGCTCACAAAGGTGAAAGAAACCATTTCAGATACACCTTCTCATGGTATCACATTTCTCCACTTTCCAGTGCATAAATGTGGTTGTCACTGAAATTCTTAACAGTGGAGATTTTACACATATAATAAATTTATCGCATCTAGCACTCTATAAATATAAATATGTATTTGAAACTTAGGGATATGCACCAAGAACAACCTTATTTCTTTTAGTATATAACACTTTACAATATACTTCTCACTATTTCATATTCTTGGACTACAAATATATTTACATACCTCATAGTCCACCACGTATTTTCAACTTCATCTGTTGAAAACATTGTAGGAAGGACTGTGTGACTTCATGTGTGCATTGGAAGTATGAATAATTGGATTGGATAAAAAAATAAAACAGATTAGACTGACCAAAACCAGACTAGAATTAAAAAAGAAAATCTAAAAGTGATCTGATTCATGTGAAGAAAATAGAACAATTTTCTAAGTCATAATAATTACAATAAAATAGTAATGAAAGTCAAGTATAATAATGAAAAGTGGTAAAAGTTGGAATCATGGAATGGACTGGAAGTGCTTCTGTGAGCCAGCATCTCAGCAGCTAGAGCAGCCTTGTTGGCATGGAGGGCTCAGGTTTGACATTCAATATTTCTCCCGTGTACAGAAGAGATGTGTAGCCACACCACAGCCCCCTTCAGACAATACCCTGTGCACTGGTCTACAGGCTTAGCTGAGTCTCCTCAGCTGTGCTATTAAATAAAAGAGGATTCTTTGCCCTCAATTTTATAAGAAGCCCCTTTTTTAACAGGTGTCTGAGACTTCTGCATGTGCTAAAACAGATAGTGTTGGAAATAATTTGATGGATTTGTCCACCATGTTCTGATGAATTGGTTTCAGATGAGATTCTCTAGCAAATTTTACTTGAATTTAAAAATATGTTTGTGTTTCCCTGAAATACCATTTGTGGAAGCACTTGGTATTTTCCAAAATATTAGATGATGGTGAAGAGTATAAGAATAAAGATAACAGTTGCTGTTATTCAGATAATTCTAACACTAGTTTCTTATTTCTTCTTTTACACCACTGTTTTACTGTTTCCTATTTCTTTACCTACCTGCAGCATATTATTTTACATCTGCTTTGCCATTTATTTTGCTTCCTCCTACCATACGTGATGGTGCCCACATCTCTTTACACATCCTCAGGTGTACAAGCCCCATGACTTCTTTTTATATTGCCTGGTCCAAATTCTTCACAGTATTACTCCAGTTTCCCTTGGGTGCAATGCCAATGAAATCGAGTTACATGAATACAGAGCTGTGTAACTCTGTGGAAGAGCAGAGCCCTTATCTGTATAATGCCTCAACATATTTTTTGTTTCATAATGTCTTTCTCTACACATATCTTTATTTACAGACTTTTTTATTATTATTATTTTTTATTTCTGTGCAGCACCTTTTACAAACCTGGCTTCTTTACATTCAGTAGCCATCACTGTGATCTATCTGATCTAGACAGCTGTGCGGAGACAGGGGATTTTGAAATATTACTGTAAAAATCTGGAAGCTTTTTGCCACACTTGTATTCATTTTAGTGGTTATCACTGTAACAGTTAACAAAAGACACAAAGACATCCATACCCAAAACACAGCATATGAAGATCTAATTTTTTTTTCAAATGGCACATACATTTAAATAGCTACTACTTCTCCCATTTGGCAAGGCCATTGTTGTGGCTAATGTATGTATTTCTGAAAACAATGATACATTTCCAATAGTATCTTCCACGATTTTTTTCAATGAGCAATAAAGGAGGTTGAGGTGGGATGTGTTTTATCCCACCACATTATATCATTCCTCTTTTTCCTCTTTGTTGGATGGCAATCAGGAACCCTCATGCCAAGCTTGGGAAGCAACAGCATCTGGCTCCTTGGCAGATTCTGCAGGCGGTCTTGTTGCCAGCCTTTAAGCTGTGTCTGGGTCTGCTGCATGGTTTGGCTGCAGATGGGCTCTCTGGGTTGCCTTGTGCTTATGGGTGCCAGTTTTGGCTTACCTTTGATTCTGAGGACTTTACTCATTTTTATTCATTTGTGAATAAGGACCCATCCAAATGCTTCATGAAACCAATATCAAAGTGTACCGATATTTAAAATGAAAAGGGAAGGAGGCTGTTTCCCTTCCCCCTCTCCTCCCCTCCCCTCCCCAGGATGAAACATTATAATAGCATCTGCAAATGGATCTGGATCTATCAGTATTTCCATTATAAATCAGAGGCTTAGAGCTTAGCCATGAATATTCTTCCCAGAATGAAATGCAATGCTGCCGCTAGTATCAAAAAAGTGCCGAGGGTTTTTTCAGACCACCTAGGCATTCCCGCACTCGGTTTTTCCTCCTTCAAGGGGGATCATTTTGAAGACGTGACAGTCTAACATTGAGCATACATCCAAAAACTTCTGTGTGACAAAAAAATGTTTCTTGCTGGTGTTTCTGGAAGCTGAGGTTCAGTGCAATTTTGGAGTCTCTAGGACTGGAAGAAAATCTTTGAAATGGGGGAATTTGTGGGTACCGAATGAGCTGTGGCTGTGAACGCAGCATTCAGCATCTCCAACCTGCAGCCCCTTAGGGCTGCGGGTGAGCAGGGAAGCTGCCTGTGCATCTCCTGCTCTGGCACCCACCACTGGCTCCTGCCAGAGACAGGGCACTGCACTAGGGGGGGCCGCTGCTCAGACCCCATCCAGCCACATTTCCACCTGGTTTTGGGGACCCTGGCAGGAGCTGCTTCTCCTGGAGAGGGTGCAGGGGGGAGAGGGCTGTGGGGAGGCTAATCGGAGGTGTCAGGCTGCTGTCAGCGGTGAGCGAGGCGGGGGGGAGCCGAGTGCCTCTGCCCAGCCAGCGAGGGCTGATACCGCTCGGCACAGATGGCCGGGGGCGCTGCCCAGTGACCAAATTAAGCCTTCAAAACACAAGGCAACTTCTTGCATGTTAGAAGGAGCCTTTCTGGACCCCAGATCCCAGCACCTGTACTTCCACGTGCCCTGCTGGGTGGGGAGGGGGTGCTTCCAGTCATCTTGGGATGGGGCCTTTGGGCAGCTTGATTTCCTGGGAAGCAACCTTCCCCCTGCGGCAGGAGGGCTGCGAGGACCTGGCCTCCTGGAGGTGTCAGGTGGGATGGGGCTGCAGGGAGTGGGTGAGCCGAAGGAGCTTGCTTGCATACTGCTGCAGTGTGCATATGGCAACACAGGCGATGGTGCTTGGGGACCAGGACATGTCCCGCGCCTACAACTGGGCCCCGGGTAATGCTGGATGTGGGCAGAGCTGGGTCACAGCTGGCTGTGCCGATTCCCAACATGACCCCGTTTCCCCGCTGAGCGCTTCTCAGTGCAGCAGAGCAGCCTCCGAGCAGCCGGCCAGACACTGGGGACAGTGCACAGCAAAACCTCTCCTGATTGCAGCAGGATCCACGTGCAGATGTTCCAATACTAATAATGAAAAAATAAAAAAAATGAAAAGGGGATTTCTATTTTTTTTTCTTTGCTATACACAGTGTAAAATGCCACTGCATGGAATTTTATCCTTATGTATAGTAGTATATCAGTGAGGTAGTCATGTCAGTGACACATCCTGTTACACGAAATCCAACCAAACATAATGAAACATTCAAAGCAGCAGTGTTCTGGTATCCCTTGCTTCATTTTTTTTCTTTTTCTTTTTTTTTTTTTTTTCTTTTTTTTCTTTTTAAACCTATATTTTCTGTATTTAGGAAAAAGGTTTCTTTTCTTTCCATAATTCCCTGCAGTCTATAGACAATCTCTGCACATGATTTATAACAATCTTTCCTGTGCAATTGCTTTCCAGATTCGTCTTTTCACAATTCTTTGTAACAGTCTTTCTTGCAGTCTTATGTTCTTGCAGCCTTCCTTAAATGAATCAAGGCAAGATGTCAAATATGCAGGCTAATGGCTGGCACCTTCCCCCCCCCATTTCCCCTCCTTCTTGTTACCAATGGGGACAAAAAAAGTTAAATTACAGCCAAACTGTTATATGTTCTTGTTGCAGGCTGTCTGGAGAGAGATAGGGGTTCACCTCTAAAAAGAGCAATCAATGCTTATGGTCTGGTGAGGGACTGGAGCACCTGTGCAGCTCTAAGCATGGGAGGAGGCTGCATGTGTTTCATGAAATGACTTGCCTTTAAAATTAAAGTACTTAATAAGTTTCAAATGTCGGGTCTCATTTTTGCATGTAGGTCGGAACTGTCTCTAAAGTCAATTTGATTTTTGTCTGGTAAGAGCACACATTACAGATCAAAATAATAACCAAGTAACTGGTTAAGATTTTTAATGTGAACCTCTCCCCTCTCCTGTGTGAGTACTAAGAGAATTCATCAGGAAATCACACACTAGCATTAAAAATAGACACTAATATTATCTCCAAAAAGATTCCTACGTGGCCAAAAGGTGAGGATCCCAATAACAGAATGGGTTGAGCACTAAAAACGAGGATTGGTGAATATTTGTTTAAATTCCATCTGATTTTTCTTTCCATGATCTGTCTTCTGGACATTTGCTTAGGGAAATGAGGGTTGTCTATTGTTGGAGTGGTTGGTTGCTCTTTGTAATGCCCATCTCCACATAAAAACATGAATGTTTTCATGGTGGTATTTCCTTGTTTACCGTTCTCTTTGACTACTTTTACCTACCCAGAGGGAAACAGAAGGGGTACTGTGTGGTTTGGGTGACCAACTCAGTACGATGAGGGGTGAACAACAAGTAGGAAACTGTCAGCTCAAACAGCTCATAAATAAGGCACAAGATGAAAATCATGACCCTGAGCCATTGGCAGCCAAAAGCAAAAATATACCAAAAAGTTACGAATTTGCTCAGTGCAGTTCTGGCTGGCCCATCAATCATTCACCAACAGAAGCGCTACAACCATGGCAAGTAATGTTTGAACAAATAGCGGTACTACAGCTCTGCTGTGAGTGACTCCCACCTCACAGAGGAGGACCGAGCAGGGGTCTCAGGCCATGAGTTTAGAGCATGTCAGAGATGCTCTGCCGTACCGCTCAGAGATGTGTCCTGGCCTCTTCTGCCTGTCCAGAGCCACCTCTTCCATTTCAGCTCATTGTTATATAGGCATAAAAGCACCAGATTCAGTTGTTACTGCTGGTGGTTTGCTACGGATCTAGGTGCAATGGTTGAGAACGGCAGCTTTATTGCTGTCTCACAGTCCAGTTTCTAGTGGGCCAAGGAGCATGGCAAAAAAGCTGTCATCCCTCTTGGCTCTACTTGCTCTCATTTTTGGCACCAGCAGCTGGAGGCCAAGGACTGAATGAGCACAGGGGATGGATGAATCCTGCTCTGAAACCTTGTAGATCAGGACTGCGGCACATTGGCAGAGCGATGCCAGATGCCTGCACACCTCGTTCTTGCAAGGACCTGTTCTCTGGGTAAGGGAGGAATTATGACCTTAGGGGGCTGAGGGCTCCTCTACCAATTTTGGTACTCTCAGTAGTGGTGTCTGAAGGTAATCATGTTAAAAGCTGTATTCCAGGAAGGGGCACTTCAGGGGCAGACTGGCCTTTGGGCTGACAGCAACCCACTGACTTCCTGCCCAAGGGTGATTTTTTAAAGGAGAATCTGGACTAAGTCCCTGCCAGATTTCTTATTCTTTTTTTAGTTTGATTTTCAGGCAGTGCCTTGCCCTACTTTGAACACTCATCCACGGAACATTTAAACAAACACCTTCTTACGTTTTTAGTTGGGCCTATCTGTTCTTTTCCTTTCCATGGCATTTTACCTGCAAACTTAAGGCTCTTGCCATTTGCCAAGACACATCCTCAGCTCCTCACTGGGCAACATTGCATGCACACATGAGCAGCAGCTGTTCCTTCGTGTGTCTGGAACAAGCAAAACTTGGAAAATCACAACAGCCATGTAGTGCAGCCCGATGTATGCAGAGCAGGGGTATTTGCTGCACAGTGAGCCAGCTATGTACACGCTGGCCCCACAAAATGGCAAAATCCCTTCATACCTCCTATGCCTGCCCACTTTACCCTGCTTTCCAGCTCGGAGAAGGCAGCCCAGCATGTGTCAAGTTTCCACAGTGCCCCCTGGCTGTCCTGCCCATGGGACAAATGCGCTGCTCCTGCCCCAGCTCCTGACGCAGAGAAGCTGTCTGCCAACAGCACAAAGTAAAACAATTGAAATAAATCTTCAGGTTTCAATAGTTGTTACTCTTCTACTGTGCAAACTCTCTCCTGTTTTTATTTTCCACAGGTTTGGCAAATGTTTTGCTTTTGCAGTTCAAGCTTTGCCCAATGACTGAGCTGCGTATAGGCTTCATTTAGCTTTGGATTTGCATGTCAAGCAAGAATTAAGAAATAAAAAGGGATATTATTAGGGTTTCAACTTTCTGTTTTTTGAGTCAACAGGAGCTTTTCTGTCCATTCCTGGCAGAGGACAAAGCACAGACTGCCTTGCTTTAGCACCGTAACCTGGTAAGTTTGCTGTTTGCTCTTGAACCCAAGGGCAGGTACATGCTCCCCAGCTGATTTCCTTTTGCAGCCTTGCTTTCAGTCCCTGGCAAGAAAAAGCCCTTCCTTTACGTTCGGCAGCAGCAGGATGGTGTCCAGGATGTTTAAATCCTCAAAACTTTCTGTTATTTCCTGACAATACCCAATTCATTGGGCCAAGATTTGAATACACATCTTCCTCGCACCATTTCACAAAGGGCTTGGATCCCAAGAATAGCAGAAACCACTGCAGTACAACAAGGACATATAAATATGAATGTCAAACTGCCCCGTCAATGAAATGCTTTAAAATGCAGGGAGTGCCATGGTGCAGTGGGCCACGGAAACACAATGAAATGATAATGAGGACAAGCGAGATGAAGACCACCCACCAGTAGTTTTATGACTGTGACTTGGAACGACAGTTCTCAGCGGGGCCATTGCGACTAGATGCCATTGTCATTTTTAGCACATGCGAAAGTAGCAATTGTGTACGGACATTTCAACTGTTGCCTCTGACAAACAGCAGCCAGACTATTTATGAACAACCCCCAACCCCATTCTTGTGCATTTGGCTGCATCTGTAGGTAGCAGAGAATGGAAGACTGCTACTTTGTTCTGACAGGTTTTCCCATAGTCACTGTCTGTTACTCCTTGCATACGCTTAATTTTCTGAGGAAGAGAGATGATTTACTCCAGTCCCTTCCTAGCCAGCTCTCCAGCGTTAATCTTCTCTTACACAAGCTTCTGCCCCACTTAAGCTGCAGTCTCCTTCATGCTCCATTGTGTTCACACTCCTTTCCTAGAAAAAACAACCAACATTCAGAATTTGGGTGTCAAAGTAAACTTTTTTAGGGGTTGGTTGTGCCTTTTAGACAAAACTTGGGTTTTGGAAAAGAAGAGGAAGGAAAGACGAGGCACAGGTATGTTCCTGATATGTTGTTTTTTCTCTCCCACCCTGCTTCCACTTCAGAAACAGTTTGACTCAAGTTTCAGATAAGCAAAATGTCTCCAAAACAAATATTTTCTGTTTTGTAACTCCACCGTATAACTACCAAGTCACATTTGAAAAACAGCTTTTTAGGTTTGCTCACTGTTTCATAAATATCTACAGATTTCATGGCACATACCAACTTGCCTTTGGGTCTTGTTGTATTGAGAAACTTGTCAGAAGAGAAGTTGATAACTAACACATTCTTAATCCTTCACTCTCTCTTCAGTTCCTTCAGCTTCAGTTATAAGATGCACAGCCGAGAGAGGCTGTTCACATGAACCTGCTACCATTCCAGGTCATCACTCCCAAAGCTTTCATCATGGCATGTCACTGAAAGATGCCACCTTCACAGTCAAAAAATGCCTGATTTGTTCATTAGCCATTTCCTTCAGTAGTTGTTTAAAGTGAACATAATTTTATTTTATAAACCATGGTTTACCAAGAAGACAGCTAAAGCATCACTAAAAAATAAGCATTTGCCCAATGGCCTGGGCAGAGAATGTGTTTAATTTGCATGCACCTGATGGTAGAAGGAGCTGACTCAGTGAGCTGTTGGTAACAGGTGCTTCTGGATGGCCAGATTTAAGGGATTCTGCCTGGACCAGAGCATTGAGTGTCTGGGTGCTGTTCTAGCTATTTTATAACCCTTTTACACAAAGATGGGGAGTTATATACTCATCCCTGAAAAAAAAAAAGAGAGAGAAAAAAAATGGGAGCTGGAAAGGGAGAAGGACAGGATGAGGGATGCATGGCCAGCAGAGATGAACAGCTGAAGGCAGAAGGAGACAGGCTCAGCACACCCAGCTGCTAAAATCATTGCATGTTCAGGCCCAGTTTTATCCTGTCAGATTTTTGGTAGGAGATCTGAGACATATCCCTGAGACATGCTTTAGGTATCCTATATAGTCAGTGGAGGGATGGACTAGAGACAAGTGATTTTATAAGACAGTTCAATAAACCTTGAATTCTAAGAGTGCCTTCTGGAGCTATATCTATCACTTTCTAGAGACTAAGACAAGAGCCTGTATCTGAAATGTGGGGTCCTACACTGTCACAGCAGCAGAGATATTGGCCAGACAGCCAGTTTCCTTGTCTGAGGAAACTTCCTATCAAAATCTTAACGAGGCTGAGAATCACAAAATATGTGGTGGGAAGCTGAGTGGGGCAGGAGATCCTGGAGTAGCTTGCAGGCAGGTGGTGCTTATGGCTCTGCAGTAGAGGCATGCTTGGTCTCTTGTGACTTCTCAGTACAGCTCCTGGGCTGGGCTGATAGCTCAGGACTGCCAGCACAGCCTTTGCATCAGAGGAGTGTCTGTGTAAGCCAGTCCTCTTCCTGTGGAGGTAAAAGAGCCAGAAAAGCCTTCTCTGCAAAGTTGTGCAGATCAGCCCCATGCCCAACCCAACCCCATCCCACTAGGGAGCAGGGGGCTCTGACAGAGTAAATATCATCTCCTGTCTGATGATCTGCTCTTTATCTCGGCTTTCCAGGGTACAAGGGAGGGAGAGTCCAGTGACTCTGTGCCATGAATGAGATTCTGGTTTGCAGATCCTGGGTGGGAAACTTGCCTTTCTGTGCAATACAGTTTTCCATGTATAAAGCCACTGTGCCTACAATGGCTGTAGGAGTGATTGAAAATCACTGAAATTTTAGTGGCTTTGTTCTTTGGTTTGCAGTGGAAATGTGCAAGTATATGGTGGTGGTCTTTCGTACCTCATGGGATGTTCGCTGCTGTGTAGAAACAAGAGGAGCCACCTCACAGGAAGTTCAGCAGAATATGCTTGGCAATAATATTGACGCTCTTTGCCAGGCATGAATCCTCAGACTGATGTTTCCAGATCTCAGAGCCTCCGCTTCCTTTTCTGCCTGCTTAGTTAAAAGCTTCTGTATGGTGCTAGCCAGTGTGGGATCTGAGAAACTCACAAACATGCAACAGGAACACCCAGCAAGACATCCTGTTGTGGGGTGTCCGGTGTTCCCAGCTGATGAATTTCCCAATCGAGGCACATGCTGGCTAAGTGGGATGTCCAAAGGCATGCAGGATGCTTTCTGGTAGAACTGGGAAAGGAACTCAGAGACTTTGGCTCAGACTTCTCTGCTTTAACTTTCAACCTTATTTTCCCTTCATCTTCTTTCTCTTTGAATCCCCTTTCATCTCAACACCTCAATGTATAGATTCAATGAGACTTACCATTTGAAAAAGAAGACACTTCTGGCTGGAAAATACCATCTTTAAATTCAGCAGAGCTGTGAGAGCAGGCGACACGAAACAGGATTACAAACAGTCAAGCAAGTTCACACATGTTAGTTATGTCCAAAGAGAGTTGCTTTCCTTTGTTCCAGTGTGCTCCACTCATCTGTGCAGCTGTGCATCTGGCCTTTTGTTTCTTACCTATTCTCATAGGTGACTGTTGTAATGAGGAATGACAGAGATGAGGAGCTGACGATCAAAATCCTTCTGGATGGGGTGAAGCGTGGGACTTGCGTGAATAAGGCACTTGAAGCAAGGGAATCTGGAAAGATGTTCAAATATATATGAGTACATAAATATTGTGAGCAACACTATCATATGTCGGCTCTGCTTTCGAACAGACCTCTGTATGCAATCAGCCTTGCATCGCCACCACGAGCAAGTCTCTCCTGTTTGTTCTGCGTGTGATGGGATACCGTGGTGGAGGCAAGGCAGTAACTGTGTTCAAGCACCTATCCCCAGTGTATAGCTCGTCCTCCTCTGCACTGTGCTGGGCTTCTGTCTGCATGGTACTGCTTGTTCTCTGTGCCCAGCACAGACCAAGTGACCTCTCACAGTATTTTTCAAACTCTGCAGCCGATCTCTAAATGGTGGCTGTGATACTTTGTAGGGGAGATTCAAGCCTGGCTGCCAAGGAATGTTTATTTTTGTGTCTTGCCTAATCATTGTCACAGATGATTCAGCAGGAGCAGAACCACTACGCTGCTTGAAAAAATTCTGTTGGGGCTTGCTCTCGTTCAGTTTGAGGTGCAAATGAACAAAAATATATAAAAAGCCATCTTTGTGCTCCCAGAAAGTACTTCTCTGCATTTTGAGGGAGGAATATTGTGCTAAAATAGGAGAAACTGCACAGGTAGAAACATAATTAACATAATTAATGGCTTTTGTAAACCAGGAATAATATTGTCTGGAGGATGTTTCGCTGTCTGCAAAAAACACAGAGACTTAACAGGTACCTGCAATTCTACTTCTTGATGTTATTTAGCCAATTTTCTCATGCCATGGGGAGGTCAACAGTCATGTACCTTCTGTGTTGGACACTATCAAGCCTTGTTTACTGTCATTAGGAGGTCCCAGGAGAAAGCTGGCGAGTTTTTGGCAGTTTGTGGCAGATGAGAGAGCTACAGCTGCAGAGCAGTTGTTGTCATAACACCTATTCATCATTATCCCTCCCATCATGAATCACCTCATGATAACCAACCCCTCTTTGTTTACATCCATCACAACTAGAAAACCCGCACTTGCTTCCAGGGCTCACGTCTCTACCTGGGAAAAGCCTGGCTGATTTTGTGCCAGTATTCCTTCCCCAAAACCAGAAAATTCTCGAAGTCTCCCTGCTGAGAGAACGGGGACAGCTTTTCAAATGTTTTGTTCACTTCCACTTAAAATTCAACCAGAGTATCTAAATTAGGAATGCTGCTACATTCCAGCTCAGAAAGCTGCAGTGCTCTGTTATAAAGAGGGGCTCCGTTCCTCCTCCTCATCCAGAATCACGCCTTTCGGGATCGAGCCGTCCGTTCGCTTAGGTGGAAAGCTCGGTCGGGAGCCCGTGTTATGCCCTTCCTTCTGCATCCGGTACAGCGTGGAGCACCATGTCAGCGATGCACTAATACACAGGAATAATCAGCTCATCAAATCAGCTTCATTAGCCAGAGCTGGAGAGCACAGCTCCGCTGCCCAGCCCTGCAGACGCGCAGCCTGCCTCCCCGCTCCATCTGCCGCAGCTGAGCAGGAGGGGTCTGCCCGTTCGGCTGCTTGCACAGAAGTGGCAAAGCCTGGGACACTGGGGGTGTCAAGCGTGTGCCATCTTCCTGCCTGACACATGTCACTGGGGACTGCTGCTCCTCCCGTCTCTTGTAGGTGAGACCTAATCCAGCTCCGGTGTGCCAGCATGAAGCTGCTGGAGCAAGGTCTGAGGCCTGTGGTTTCAAAAGCAGCCCTGGGTTTGGGGAGAAGGGAGCAGGGTCTAGTCCAAAAGTTCTGCTTTGCACCCCTACCACAACTTGCTGTCCTGCAGGATACCCTGCTCCTTTGCCATGAAGGTGTCAGGGCAGGGCTGCTGGAGGGTGGCCCGTCCCCACAGCAGGCCCAGGGCTCGGTGGTCCCCGTGTTTGCACAGCAGAGGAGCGGGACACCAGCAGGTCACGGATTTCACAGGTTTGCTCATTGCTTGGAGTTTCCAAGCAAGAGTATTTATGGATAGCTCTGGAGATATTTTTACAGGAAGGGCTCTGTAACTAAGCACTTCAGAAAAAAAAAAACAGGCCACCGCACAGATGAACAGGCAGGTGGAGAGGGCCCCACTTGGGCGCTTCCAGCTTGGGAAGGGATGGGTGCAAGCACCGAGTGGGTGCTTGCTCTGAAACTCCCTGGGGGCCAGATATCTTCACAAATGGTGTTCAAACAATGACGAATAATAAACACATGTATGAATCTCTCAGACTTTGGTATTGCCAAAGGTCTGTGCAGAAGTATCTGTTGCTTACACTCAAGTTCTCTCTCTCTCTCTCTGTGTATTTTTAGCATGGATGAAGATATAGTTTCAGAAAATGTAATGACATGTGACATGCAGGATTCATATGTATCTAGGCAGTATGGGAATGTACCATGTAGGAGGAGATGTAACATACTGCTTGGCTTCTAATACCCATTACTTAAGCGTAATAAGGCGCATTATGAGAGCAGATAAGGGGGCTCCCCATTGTGCCCAAGCACTAGAAGACATATGTTTGTCTCTTACCTGTATTTTCCTTTTGCTTTATGTCACTACATTAAAGTTGATTTGGGCAATGTTGGCTGAAGATTTACATTGAAGATTTGGCTTGTTAAAAATGCTTTGGGGGTTTGTCTTTAGAAGATCAGTTTTCACAAGAAGACAACCATAAACTTGATACCATCTCTCCCATGCCATTAGCAAATATCAGCTAATGAGTCCAATCAGACACCAATGCAATGCTGTGGCAAATGTGATGTTCAGGAGAATTTCTCTGCTGATTTTAAGAGAGTCAAAAGGCTATGTTCTGTCCTGGTGTTACCTTTGTAACTCTAACAAGATGAGACAGTGAAGTTTTGCCTCATAAGTTGTTCTAACACAATATTTTTCTATGAAATAGCATGTTTAAGAAAGCAGTTATTGTCCACAAAATTTCTGCCACTGGGTGTATCTCAAACAGAAGAGATCAGCTTCTTCCCTTCCTTATTTTCATATTGCAATGTAGTCTTAAAAGGAGCTGTAGCTTGCAAATTGATGCAGAAAAGGGCTGGCAAATGATCTTAATATCCTAGTTCAAGTAAAAATGCCTATTTTCCTAACCAAGGTTTGAATTGCATTGTAAAGATAGACACTTGAATGGTTGACAGCTTTAACAAGAAAACTGTGACTGCAATCCTAGTGCAAACCATACATCTTGTGAGATCAAGTGGAATGCTCTGTACAGATGCCAAAAAGAGCTGAATTTTTAAAGCTTTTTTTTTTTTTTATATATATATATAATTTTATTAGTAGTTAATGGTATATATTTAGCACTGAAAAGATCATTTGACAGCATATCAGTCTTGCAAGATATATGAGTAAAAAGAAACTAAAAAATATAAAAAAATCACCATGTTTATGAGGGGTCTTTTTCCTCTGGAATTTTAGAAGGAACCAACTTACTGGGTGCAAACTCTGCTGAACTAGATGGAAAGACTGCCATTGATTTCCATGGACTTTAGATCAACCATAAGGAGAGGAAGCAAAATGCATGCTAGGATGTTTCCTTGGTTATTTGCCTGTCCTTTTAAATGCTATATGTGACATTTTAAAGTTCAGGTGTTAAAAAAGGAATGATAGCTTCATGAAGGGTTTGTCAGTGAACTGCAGAGTTTAGAAGGCTGTTAAAAATATGAATATAAATGTCTCTGTGCATACACACTACAGGGACAGAATTTAATTTAGCTGGAGCTGGTGGTACCTGACACTTTCTGCTATGAGAGCCTGTTTTCGGTTTTCTATAACTTTGCCAAGTTTTAACCATTCAGTGTCTACCTCACACTGAATATTTTGCATCTCTTGATTCCACCAGCAAGGTGATGAAAAGCAACCCAGTATCACAGAATGGAGAAGGCAACCAGGATATCTGGCCACACAGGAAAGGGAGTAAGTGACAGCAAGAGAAGCATTTGGGTGGACAAAGGAGGGGACAAAGTGAAATGGAAGGTAAATCAGACGGGGGCAGCCAGACAGGAGCAAGAGTGATGGGGTGGGGTGAAGGGCTAGGCCAGCAGGAAAGACAGCCTGGGACAGAAACAAAGGAAAGGGTAAGGAATAAAAGACCCCCAAAGCAATCTGAGCAGTAAATCCTTGAATCACGTATTCATCTTCTTTATTTGTTGGTTTTGTGTTTTTTTTCCTCCTTCTTTTCCCAGGCTAAAGAAAATGATTTATGCAGCACGAGGCATAAGGGGGCCCCATTCTCCACTGGCTGGTAAGCATTGCTGTAATGAACACAACAGCAGCAACAGCGAAGGCAGGAGAAGATGCCTGTTGTCATTGCAAATGCCCTGGGAATGAGTCAGTGGTCATCTGCTCCCAAGAAGAAGAGTTGCTTGTTGCAACTCTTTGCTTTCTTTTACCATTGAGATCACAGTTTTTATTCTAATTTTCCAAGCACCAGGAGCACACTCTGGGAAAAGGCGATGGGACCTAAGAAGGCGTCAGACAAACAGAGAGGGGAAAGGGAGGGCAAGGGCAGTGGGGCCGAGGAAAGACCCATAGTGAGGAGGACAAAAGCACAGATGAGGAAAGAGAGCAGGTCAGGAGATGCAGAGAGGGGATGAACTGCCAGATGGGGGGCAAAAAGTCAAATAACAAAATCTCTCTGTATTTGGAGTTCTATCACATCGTGTACCACCAAAGGCATGTTGTCTATGCTAACATTTATTTCCAGAGGCACCTCATCTCCTGGGTACAGGGATAGGTGCAGCATCAGTGGGAAGGAGCAGCCGAGAGGTAGATGGTTAGCTGCTGACATGCCAAGGGATGCAGCCCTATATGCAATGCTGGTGGAAATGCTTGAGGAAAGTCCTGCTTTCTGTGTGCCCTCGCTCTCTAGATGCTGTGAACCAGGTTTAAAGCCTAATTTAATTTAAACCTTCTTTACCAGGCTTAAAGCCTAAAGGTTTAAAACCTTTCCTTCTGCACTGATCATGGGACCAGAAGCCAGCCCTACTGGGGACAGGGTGAACATTTCCCATTTTTAGGTCCACCAGCAGGCACATGGTGCATCACGTCTGTTTTATGGAGCTGTTTACATGGGGTTCCACAAACATACACACTTCTCTAGCAGCCTGTGTCTGTGTGTGTCCCTGATCCACAGATTAATGGTAGGCTTATGCTTGTGGTAGCTGCCTTGTTGCACTGCTGCTGGGAGACAGCATGTAGAGAAGGAGGTGTCCTCATGCTCTAACGGCGTGTACCCATCATTGGCGTTTGTGTAAGGGAGGTTATTTTGGAAGTGCAAGGTATCACACGATTCCAGCACAAATGTTTCCAGGAGATGTTGCTCTTCCTGTAGCTGTTCTGAAGGGGAAAGAAAAGGGGAAAGGTGCAGTGAGGCTTCCAGCCAGCCTGATCAGCGTTTGCAAATGAATTTTCTAATAAATGCATCCTTCTACTCTCAGCATGAATTTTGCACACAGGGTGCACCAAGTTCATGGGTATGCTCCCATTCATAGCTGCCTGGCAAGGAATTAGGGCAAGAAAAAAAGAAACGCTTAAAAATGCTGCCGATGACTTGACTGTAAACAGGTTATTTGGAATCTTGGCTAATCATTTTCTCTGATGGATGTGTCACATAACCTTAATAGCATTGTCTTTGTGTGTTGCCTCATAGGAAGAAATTAGTTTTTTTTTTTTTTTTTTTTTTTTCCTGTTCAGAAATTATCCGCACACATTCCCTAAACATTTGATAGGTCTTAGAGTGTGAGGCTTTTCCAAACGGCTGCAGAAGCCCTTCTGCTGCTAATTTATCTGGATGAATATTTATTTCCTAGCAATGATCCCATTCCCCTGATGGATGCAAGTGTCTGTGGCAGTTAGGCTGCTTCGCGTGATAGGACCCTAAGTCATGACAAAGACAAAAGGAGACAATATAGATACATGGACGGGGTGAATGAAAGAGGTCTGTGGGAAAGGCCGAGCAGGGTAACTGCTGTGGTTTTAACACCCCCCAGTTCTGAAGAGGTAGCGGCTTCTCTTCATTGTCTTTCTTTTCCTTTCACAGATATTATTGTGACTACAATCTCAGGTTTCACCACTTTAGTAAGTAAATAAGGTTTATAATGCCAGCAGAGGGAATCAGAAGTTTTTATTCACTAAAATATGCATTTTTTTTTAAAGCTGTAGTCACACAGCTGTAGTCTGGACTCCCACGTTTCAGCTGTTCCCTCTGTCCACAGGCAGAAGTAATGCGTCACTTTCTGAATTGTTTCTTTTTTTTTTTTTTTTAAATGGTTAATCAACAGCAGCAGTAATGCTCAGTGGAAGTAGCCCATTTAGCGTCAGCCAGGACAGATAACGAAGATGATCCAGGTATCTCTGTTTCTCTGGGAGCACATCCCACACCTAGAGCAGGGCTCAGAAGTGCTGTTTGTAGGGGCCGGGGGAGCAGAAACAGGGAGACAGATGTTTCTCTTATTATTTCTGTTCTGAGACAGCCACAGCTATTGCGGCGTGTCACCATCCTTGAGGGCCACAGACACAAATGCACAGCAGGACAGCTGTGTTTAAATTATCAGTATGATTTCCACTGGGGCACGAGGCGGGGATACGCAGCCCATGCTTTTTATTCAAAAGCAGTCGTGCAACGCTGTCTCGTCTGAGTTACTGTATTAACCACACTGCTCAAAAAAAACCCCAAACTCAAAACAGACAGTTTCTGTGTGTCTGTCCCAGCCGTATTGATGGCGTTTCTGAGTGCCACAGCCCAGAGCTGTCCCTACAGCAGACACTAGCTGAGAAGCTCAGCTTTGTTTTAGGTTGTCCCTGCCACCCCTCAGTCCCCGAGGCAGGGCAGCCCAGCCGACCACCGCACAGCACCACACACCACCCCCAGTGCCTGGGGCTGCGTGGGCACCTAATAAAGTGCTCTCTGTTAAAACTTAGCAGGGGTTTGTCGTGGGCTGCTTCAAACCCAGCTGCTGCGGGCCCCCGGAGCCGGGGCTCAGCCGCAGACAGCGCAGGAAAGCGCTGCGTTCCCCTGCAAGACGCACAGGATTTCCTGCAGTGGGTCACGAAAACATACCTTCCCATTGTCCCTGCTCCTATCACAGGGAGTCCTTGTGCTCCGCCGGGGACAACGTTAATTCCTACCCTGGCAACCGAGGAAAACAATTAGGGTTGTTTGGCATTTTACACGGCGCTGCTGCCTGCCTCCCTCGCGAGCAAGGCCCGGCCGGCCCTGGAAGACGGCGTTTCTCAGGGGCGATAACAAACCTTCCTCACCGGCCGTTGGCTGGCCACCGAGCTGGAAAATCTGTGGCAGCCCAAGGAAAAAACCTGTATTTGAGACAAACAAATGTTGTTGCCGAGGGGTGTGGGGTGGTGTGCGGGGTGGGGGACTTTACACCAGCCAGCTCTCCAGAAGCGCAGGGGCCGGTGCTCACCCTCAAGGGGCAGGCTGCGGCCATGGTGGGTGCCAGGGCTGGCTGCATGGCTGGGCAGGGCCCTGGGGTGCCTCCTGGGGCAGCGCCAGGCCTGGTGTTGGCCAGGCAGGGTCTGTTATCAAAGTCCTGGCCCAAGAAGGCAGGGGGTTGGCATGGGAGGCTGTTGCCACCCCTCCATTGCCGCCAGGCAGTCCGAGTGAGGCCAGCATGGGGTGGCCAACAGGTACAGGGTTTACGTGGGTTCGTCCTAATGCCCCCAGCAGGGGCATTAGGGCTGACTCTGGTGGCTGAGGCAGGCAGGGCACAGCCCTGCATGAGCCCAAAAGCCCAGAAATGGCTTGGGAAAGGGGGGAGAGGTGCCCTCAGTGCCCCCACAAGCCTGCCTGGAGGAAGGTGGGACGCCCCACTCCTGCAAAAGAGGTTCTACCTATACAGTGAACACCTTTGTCATGCTCTTTGTTTCCTTTAGGTAAATCTGTGAATAAATCCATGAAATTCCTGTGAACTGTATGATGGGTTTTATACTGCCCCTGCCCTGACATTTCAGTGTATTTTTTTGTTAGCATTGTATTTTTTCTTTCACTAAAATCACTTTAACATTAAAAGAAAACTTGTAAAGGGTGTTGAGCACACAGAAATGCTACACTTCATATTGGACCTTGGAGATATGACACAGATCGTGCCAACAAATGTCCCCAAAGTGTGGAAAAGGGCATTACCAAATGTGCACCGTATGCAGCCCCAGTCTCTGCAGGCTGGATCCTGACTGTCGTCTGAGTGTCGTGCTGGAGGTCAGGGAAGTCTCGGGCTTCATTTTGTTGGGCTGGCTCTTCTCCAACATTAAAAGCACTATTTGCTTCCTGTAATGTTTTTGCGAATCTGTTTGCTTCTTGTCATAATACCAAAGCAGCAAGTACAGGATGAGAGTCTGTAACTGATAGGTTGCAACCTCTAAGACAGAGCTCATGGCAGGCAATTGCAGAGATTGTGAGAAACTGAGCATTTTGCTCCAGCTTAAAGAAAAGAAAGGCTCACTCTGACCCTTTACAATAATGTGATCTCAAAATATACATAGAAAAAGCATGAATTGACTTACTATTAACAGCAACACTTGGGTACGTCTTTGTTTTTGTACTGATGGTAAGAAAATCTCTGAAAAGCTGTCTTCAATAAAAGAATATCAGATTGTAAAAGCTGAAAAAACACACATCCAGTGCACAGGACATTGACTCTGGGCTCAAGAAATGACATTTCAGTTTCTGGCTAAAATACAGTTTTTGTCTTCAGTCTTGAAAAGTCAGTCTACTCCACGTTCCAGTTCCCTGTGGAGTACGAGAATTATTGTTTTAATAATACTAATTATTTGCTTGATTAAGGATTGTTAATAACCCCCAACATAATGCTAGGGTGAAAATACTCAAAGCCCTAGAGATAGAAGTGCATGTAGGGCATGCTTCTAGGCTTCCGAATTGCCTCTGGCACTCAATCAGGTGCCGATCCAAACTGCCATGAAACAGAGATGAACCCAGAGCCAATGTTATTGTTCAACAAAGTCCACAGAGGGCTTCTTGAGGCATTGCAGAGCATTTTGTAAAGGGCTGCCCATTCAAAGAAAGGAGAAAAGGACACATATAAAAAGATTCCAAATGTATTTTAATGTTGGGTTAAAAAAAAAAAAAGGAGTCAAAGAGTGTTTGTCCAGGAAGGGAGAACATGTGTCTTTAAATTTATCATAGACAAATGGGCAGAGGGAATAGAAGCCAAGATTTCCTTGTCTGAGAGGCTGAAGCTTAATACTGTCATCTGTGGTTAAGACCCATTTGTCAAACAGAGTATGCTGAGAATAAAGAAAATCAACTCTCTCTTCCCTTTTTAATTTGACTTAATTAGCCATAATTCTCCTTACTGAAATAAAGGCATTTCCAACTGCAGGACACATTTCTGTGCCCTTTTGCTAACGCAAATACATAGCTCCACATGCAGGAAAAGCAAAAGTCGACCAAATGCACTGCAAAAACAAGATGTTCCACTACACTCACCTCCTTCCTTGGGAGAGGAGGACAGAACAAATAGCACGTGGCAGATGTTCTCCGCATAGCTCAGTGCCCTACTGGGAGGCATGCAAATCCTATCGTGATAAGCACAATGGGAAAAGATGCACAGGAGAAAACGGCACACTTGTTGTATGTATGTCAGATTTGCCCCTCTGTAGCAACGAGGAGGCATGCACTGATAGCACGGTGTGGAGCACATAACGCAATTATAATTGGGTGCAATATGTTCACAGTGTTTAAAAAAATGTTGTCTTAAAAACTGCATGCCACGTTCAGATGGCTTAAATTCCCCATGAGTCCCTGTGCCTACTGCTTCCTACTGGCTGCTTCTGGTCCTTCAGCGGTGCCCAGCCAAGAGGAAACTTCAGGGCACAGATGGAGTTCAGGCTAGACGGTCCATAACCTTCACTGGATCCCGCTGGCATCCTGTGGTGCGAAACCTGCATCCCAGAATTACTTGGAGCACTCATCCTCCCAAACCCAATGAGCGCACTTGCCTAAAATAGTTGCTTGCAAAGGTGTGGCAAGGCCAGCCTCAGGGCTTGCAGAATCGCTGGGGGGGACTGTGAGCCTCAGAATATCCTTGTAATTCATCTGTAATGCTAAACTTTAAATAACTGCTTTCCTCTTTCTCTCCTTTCTACCTCGGCTAAGAAATGCGACATGCACTGTGCAAAGGGACTGTCACCAGCTGTTAATAAGAAAGCAGCTTTAGCTTCTCTCTGCTTCTCTTGTTCACACGTAGACAGTGTTGGAAATCAGTGAAAACGGGTGTAGCCCCTCTGCTACCGCCACCGCCACCTCCCACAAAGAGAGCAAGTGTGAAAGGGAAGAGGAAAGGTTGAAGAAGCGGGCTGACCTACTTAGGTACTGCGAAGGACGAGCATGCGGGCGCCGGGTGCGAGGACGGCTGTGCGCGTTTGTTCTGGGCACCTACTGTTACCCTGGCATCCCTCCAAACAAATGGCTTTGCACCCAATTCCAAAACAGCTCCTTCCTCCTCCTCTTCAAAATATGCCCTCCCCGCCGCGCACGCTCTCCCTGTGATCCTTGCTGCGTTGCTTTCGAAACGGCCCCTTCCCTGCGCAGCCAGCCAGCCCCTGTCTTCTCACCCACCTGTTAATACCTGGCCTCCTGTTCGTCACATTGCAGCTCTGGGCTCTCTACCAGGATCTCCCCCCTGCTCCTGTGTCGCAGCCACTGCTTCCGGCACAGGCCACCTGTCCCTCCTGTCTCAGCTGAGAAAGGACAGGACCTAACTGCGGGGTAGGTGGCCGTCAGCGATGGGACCGGGCTTGCGAGGAGCGCTTTCCAGCAGCAGGAAGGAGGTCCTTGCTCTCAGGAGCCCTGACTCAGACCCCTTCCCATGTGTCACACGCCGCCCCCTCCCCTCAGCTGGCTCAGAGCCCCCGAGTGGCATCACTCGAGCCCGGCAAATTAGCCAGCCTGAAAATTATACCCACTGGGATCTGGCCAGTTTGCAAAGCCTAATATCTGCTATCGCAAGGTGGGATCAACACACTGAGGCGATACAAAGATTGTATCATAAACCCTTTTGGATTTAGATGGCAAAGTGATCCTTTTGCTCTTCAGACAGTATTTCTGGCAATTCAGAGCAGTTACAATTGCTTGTCAGAACAACCAAAAGTGCTTCCCTGGCAGCACGGAATATCTTACTGAGAGACTGGAAGAACCTTCTTTGGTTTCTATATAAAACCTACCGATGACTCATATAGGACTCAGAAATTGTCCTAGTTAGAGTTAAATGGGAAGATAGATTGCAGATCTGGAGAGCGAAGCTTGAGTCACAGAGCTGGAACTGGGATCAGAAGGCAAACTTCCCTGAAGTTTGGGGTCTCAGGGAGGCAGAGAGTTTGTTTGTTTGCATTTTCACTCAAGTGTCACATTTGGCATTTCTTCCTTCTCTTCTCTTTCCCCTTTCCTCTTTGGATGTGTTCTGCAATATGAGGAGTCTTACACTTTCTTTTCTCTCCCCCCTCTTCTACCTTTGTGTCGCTCTGTACCCATGATGTCTCTGAGGCAATTAAATAAGGTTCCACTGAGCTCCACAATGCCAAGTCTGCTTCAGTCAGTTACCAAAGACCACATAATGATATTACACATGCAAACCACAGTGAAAGATCGTTACTAGGGGTTGCAAAATCAAGCACTGAGGAGCTAGAAAAGGCCATTGCTAAGCTGGCTTGCAGAGCTTCAGTTTGGCCCCTCTGTGCGTCTGCACGTTGCGGCAGTCTTTAATTACACAAGCATAATCCTGTGCTGTTTGTCCCGCAGAACCCCTGCTTCATCCAGCTCATGGAGCAGGTGGTGCTCGCTTAATGAGCAGCTATTTATATTGGGTCTGTGCTCAGCACAAGACCCCGTGCCTTATTCACTGAGCACTGTTCAGACCCCAACGTGAAGGCAGCGTGATTAACTTTCCTGCAGGTTGTTCTAATGTACTTACTGTTTTTGTACTGGTGGGCTTCATTTTTACAACACCTTTCAGAGGCAAGGAGGTGGAATTATTTCTGGTGTTAGATAGTGAGTTATTCAGGGAGATGAGAAGGTCCAATACTTCAGGGTGACCCATATGGAACTCCTGGGCTCTTGTGCTCCACACGTGGGCTCCCAGCTGGCATGGGGGAGCTCAAGACTTCTGCACAAAAGATCCTCGTATCTCAAAATGTCCTTGCAGAAAATGTAGTAGGCAATTTTAGTATCCACCGAGGAAGATCTGCTTTTGGTGATTTGCCTTTTGAATGATTTGGGTTGGAAGGGACCTTTATAGATCATCTAGTCCGATTCCCCTGCCATGGGCTTGGACATCCTTCACTAGATCAGGTTGCTCAAAGTCCCATCCTTCTAGAGCCTTCTGGGATTTCCTTGGATGGTGTACAAATATTTGCCAGAAATAATAGTGGGAAAGATTGCCTCAGCAAAACTTTTACAGCTCTTGCATGCTAGTTATCCAAAACAACTAATCTAAAAATATTTCTCTCTCTAGGAGTAATTTAATATACCCTTCAGTTATTTGTAGATTGGAAAGGACTTTCACATCTTCATTTGATACTGATATGTTGCCCCATTTCTTTCCAAGTAGAACGGAAATATGCACTGAGTGTTTCCGCATCATTAACAATGTTGGCATCCTCCCCACCAATAATAGGCTGATGCCAATTCCTTTTGTTTCTACTATATTAAATAAATCGTTCTTGACCTTCTCAGTCTGCTGTTTCCCCTGCTCTTTGAACCTACTTTGTGAGCTTTCTGCACTTGGTAAGTTTTAATGCCTGTTGTTTGGTGTTCCTTGCCCTTCCATTTGCCTCTCTTGTGATATGTCATGCATTTTTTTTTTCCCTAAGAGATGCCCCCTTTCTGCCTCACAAACATAATGAGCTGTCAGACTAATCTGCCCTTTTTCTTAATTGTGAGGGCTTGGCCTTTTGACCCTATAATGACCTGAGCATTCCTATATGCTCTTGTTGGTACCTTTGTAAATTTTTACTTCCAGTTTTCTTCACATTTCTTATCACCTTAGGTATTAGCCCTTCTCAAGTGTCAAGTGTATGTGCTGCTAGGGATACAGTCTTCAGCATAGTGAGTGCAGTAAGGTCATGATGAATATTCCTAAGCAGCCACCAACTTCCAGTTCACTGATTATTTGATCTTCACAAACCGTAAGGAGGTCCAAACTGGAATTCCCTCATCTTGGCTATGTCTTTTGTGTCAAAGAAGTCTCACCTACAGCACTTTCCTATGAACACATTTCTCTAGAATTGAAATATGTTGGGATCCCCCATAACAGTACAATTGTTCCTTACAGACCCTGCAGAAAAGTCACTAAGAAACACATTCTGCTGCTCATGGTTGCTCTGCCCATTCCTCTTCACGATTTGACCTGTTTTGTCTCCTGCTCATTAAATGATTTATGCCCCTGATTCAAGCTCCCTGTTTCCTGTTCCTGGTTTCTTGTTTCTTTTGCATTTTTCCTTGCCTTGCTGGACCTTACACTTCTTATTTAGCCCAGGATCCTTACCTCACAAGATCCAGTATCTCCCTGAGAGCTTGCCCTCTGATTTATGGTCTGTTGGTCTGTGCCTCCCATTCACCCTCCTTTTGTTTTTCTTTTTTCTTTTTTTTTCTTTTTTTCTTTTTTCTTTTTTCCTCACCCCAGCCAACAGGCCTAGTTATGCTTTCCTAAGGTTTCTGTCCAACTCTCATGCTCCTCTCCACCTCTTCAGTACTTCTGCTTCTTGTACCAGGCCATTTTCTATATCATCTTCCTTGCCATGTTTGTCTTCCTTCCCCAGTTCTGTTCTCCACCTCCACCAGTCCAGCCACCCCCATGACTTGGCCTTTCTCCTGCCCAAGCTCTACAGATGTTCCCTTGTCTGCCCGCAGCTCGTCTCCTGTGCTCATTCACTTTGATGCTCCTTTGCTTTCAAACCCAGCTCCAATTGCCAGACTACTTGTACAGATAATCCCATCCCTGGTCGATCTCATTTTCCTAGCTCCAGTGCCAGCTGACCCTTTGCTTCAGTCTGTCTTTTCTTTCTACCATCCTCATTCCACTTTTTGTCTTTCCTGCATTTGAAACAGCCTCCACCTTAAGACCCGCTACCAGGAGGTCACTGAGACAGTATCATGAATGAGCAGAAGGTAATCAAAAGGTCATCATCTGGAGTCCCTCTGCCCTGATTGCCTTGATCAGAGACCTGGACAGAGCCTGCACCACCCCACTGGAAGGGATTGAGTGACAACCTGCTGCATACACACCTCTAAGAGTTGGGACATGTTTGCAGGCCTACTAGCTTAAACAGAACCTGAGGATACCACAAAAATACAGTCCTGTACACTACAGACATGGTCCCTCTTCTCAGTTCTGGCTCTAGCTCAGCCTAGAGCAGCTATTACAGGGAAGGTTGGCTTCTGTCCCGTAATGTTGGCCTCAGGCGTGCTCTGTTATTTCACAGAGAGGCACATGTTCAGTCTGTATTGTCTCTTGGAGCTAATGATGAGAAGAAGCATGGTCCACGAAAGTGGCATCTTTGGGGGTTTTATCTGTTAATATCAATAGAGTCTCTACTGAGCAGCTATAAACTGAGATTTCCTTCCCAAAAGCATGTATTGGCCAAATTAGGTGGATTTTCAGCAAGATGGTACAAGGCACATCCCTTAAGTCAAGGCCAGCCCCCTGCCAGATTTCAAGCCCTGCTTCGAAGCATGGGAATGCTACAACAGTTCCAGGAAAAAGTTGCCAGAACATTTAAATTTGGGCAAAACAACATATTTTTCCCAAACCTCATTCTTGGAAATGCCCAAGCTGATGGATCAGAAATTTTGAAAAAAAATAAAAAAATCAATCAACCTGAACAGTATGGAAAATTTCTCTTCAAATGATTAATGTTTGGCACAGCTGTAAGCTGCCAAAACCATGGTCTTGTGTTACAAAGCCGTGGGCAGTTTTTGTAACAAACAGCAGCCCCAAATCACTTGCAATCATTATAATTCCCCCTTTAGTTTTTGGTATGCTTCAGTCTTTCCCTCTCATTTTCAGGTTAAAGTGGATTTTCATGCATCCTAAAAGATCTTGTAAGGTCAACACATTAAAATATGTGATGGAAATAGACACCTTGCTTTTATTTTCAAAAATCAGAGTTACAAAATAAAAATAAGACTGAGAATTTGCTATTTTTCGTTCCACAAGCACACCTCACAAATGTCCAATTTCTTAGCTGCACAATCAATAAGTGAGGTGTAGAAAATTGCTAAATATTTTTCATCCCGTTCTGGGTAAACATACAAACAGTGACTTATTTTCATGGAAATGCACAGGAGAGTCTCCTTGGCTGCAAAATTAATTGCCACATCCAAGACAGCTAAAAATGAAAAATTTTGAAAATGAAAAAGTTTTATGGAAACCGGCTTTATGCAAACACCTGGGTGCCTGTTATCGCTCAAGGGTCAATAACCGAAAGTACCTGGCTCTTAAAATAAGTGTCACCAAGCACCGTGGTATGACTGTGTGGCTGTGTCCTTCCTTTCACGGTACGGGGCGTTACTGCTTAGTGTCTTGCTGCAGATGTTGTATGGCTAAAACTTCTTTGACTTGAAATTGGTTTTTCCTAGGCAAAGAACTGAATTTTAATTTCTGATTTACGATATATATATATATATATTGCTCTTGTCTCAGTGACTTTTCTTCCTAAATACAATGTGTACATCCAGATATCTTTTTGAGAGTTGTTTCCTCTGGCTTCCTCAGGGCAGCAGAACCATTTATTTTCCTCCTTGAGATGGCTGAGCTCTGTGGAAACCCCGTTAAATGGCTTTAGAGTCAACATTAAATAACATAGAAATCATCTGTGGAAAATTGCAAAGGGTGGAAACGATGTTGTCATATACTAGCAATGCTAAAAAATAAAATAAAATAGCTCCACAGGGCTTTTCCATTTGTGGAGTGGCACACCTCCAAAGCACACTCGGTAAGGACGGAGGGGGTGCTTTTGGAAAGCTTATTTGCATGCACCCAGGCATGCACACATGCACACTGCCGGCACAGAGCTGTTCTGCTGGCTTGGAAGAAGTCAAGTGTTGGAGGATGCTAGTCAATGAGCTGATGCCAGGCTTGGTAATGTGTCTCAGTTCTGCACTGGTGCTGGGTTGCAGCTGGGAAAAGCGGTCTGCCAGCCCTCAGCTTACCTGTGGCTCTCCAGCAGGAGGGCGGGACAGGGACGGCCGGGACTGGCACCCTGTGTGGGACAAGCTGCCCCAGGATGTGCCAGCAGTGTGCTGGGGGCTGTGCTGGCCTTTGGGAGGGGTGAGTGGCACTGCAGAGAGCTTGTGTCCTGGGCCAAAAGCTGGGATGGGCTTTAGTCAAAGGGTGATATTGCAAAAGTTCAGGAAACTGGGTGTTATACCTAGCAGAGCAGAGCCACCCCGACGTTTCCAGTGCAGCGTTTGCTGATGACAATCTCCATACATAAATCTAGTGTGCCCAGTGTGCCTCTCATTATGTGTGTGTTAGGCTTTCACTGGGGAAAGTTATAGCCCTAACCAGCTTAGTTACTCATTTTCTCCCCCAGCTCCCTTAGCACGCGTAATGAGCACACTGAGGCTCTGAAATGAGTAGACAAAAGATGACAGCATTTCCTGAGATTTATATGGCACATAAATATTTAGTGTGTGATTTACGCCGTGTCGATGCTATTTGTCAATTGACTTATTAAGAACTAGAAACTTTGAGAGAATGTCTTAGCTGGGAGAAAGATGAAAGCCTTCCCTCTGGCGCAGGCAGGAAGGGAGTCAGATGTCCCCACGCTGCAGGCACAGGGACCCATGCTGTTGCCTCTCGTGCTCCTGTGGGACCTGCTGCTGGGATTTTGGTTCACAGCCCCAAGGGATTGGAAGGGGATCCAGCTCACTTTAATAGGTAGATCTAGCCATACAACCCCCCTCCAGATACAACCTGGTGGATAGGGAGCTTCTCTTTTCTGCCTCTCTTCTCTGACTTAGAGACGAGGTAGCTTGGTGGATGGTGGTGTGTGAGTGAAACCAGGGGTGGGCTCAGCTGCATGCGATTTGCAGAGTGGGTAAGTGCCTGGAGCTGCGTTGGGGTGAGGGCATCTTCTGTGGTGTCCTCTGGGAGGGATGGGCAAGATCAGGAAGTCTGCAGCGTTTCTGCAGTCAGTAGCCACTGTACCAGTCATCTCTGCATATTTTAAAAATGACAGGCAGCTTGGGCATCTGCTTACATCAATATTCTGTAAATACAAGGATAAATTGGTAGCCCAAAACAGTGAGAAAGCTTTGCATAGGTTCTGTTTTGAATGCTATTTATTACACAGCATGATATACACAGAACTCTTATTCATGTCAGTGGGAGTTTTATGCAAACATGGGAAGCAGAATATGGCTTGAAATTGTAGCTTGATTTGATGTAGACAGGCCTTGCTGCATGGAAGGCTGTGAAGGCAACCTCTCCTCCTCCTGCAGAAAAGGTGCAAACCTGCTACTTAAGCCCAGTGTAGCAAAGAAGCTGAGGTAAGGTGTGGAAAGATCCTGCTGGCTGGCCTTGCTTTACACCAGTTCTCACAGTGCCAACAGAAAAGAAGAGAAGGAGAGGGGGGAGCAATACTGGAAAGCATGCAGAGCTAAAATGTTTCCCCACAGAATTTGGTTATATTCAAATTTGCAACCAATTGTTTTTAAGGGATAAGTGTATTTTGAAAGATGGGATATTATTATGTGGAGATGGTAAATTCTATGTAGATAATGATGTACTTAGATTGCTGGTAAAAAAGCAATTTCTATTCCTCTGTCATCATCCAGCCTAAAATAACTGACCTGAACAATCATGGGTTTATAGATTTACTCTTGCTAGCAGAGAAGATGTTTTGCTTTGTTTTGAAAAGTAGTGTCAAGAAGACCTGCCTTCCTAAAGCATGGAAGTTTAAAAAGTAGGATAATTATTTTTTTCCATTATTTTTTTTTTCTTGTCCTACAAGTCAGAAATCTTACTGATACTGGCCTTCTTGCCCACTACCACTCTGAGTGCTTTTAGTGACGCTTATATTTGAACTTTCGATTAAATGTGTACCTTAAGTACACCTTAAAGTACCCAAATTTTATTACGTTGAAAAGCCAGTGGCCACAGGCTCTATGTGAGTTGGAGGTCACAGATGAAGGAGTAGTGTCAGTGGGCAAACCTGGATGCTTTGATAATGTGTCTTCAGAACTGGATTGTGTTACAACAGTGATAAAGATCTGGTGCTGAGGGTTTGGATGTATATATCACCCAGAATTCTTTAATTCTTTATGTGATCACAACTACTGCAAATAAACCCCTGCAGAGCACAGAAGCTTTGCACAGAACAGAGATTTTCCTTTTTTTTTTTTTTTTTTCTTTTTTTTTTTTTTTTCTCACAATAATAATGGTCTCACTTTGCATGCAAGATGTATCCGGGACATTAATGAAGAAAATGTACAGGAAGGAATCCCTAAAACAGTCTATCAAATGCTTAATTAACACATTTGAGCTGTAAGTGCAGATATGTACTAAAAGAAAACAAAACAAAACAAAAACCAACACCATAGTCTCTTGTGTGTTGAGTCCATTTCATATTCAGTTTGGAAATTCTAAGATAAGGCAAATTCAAAATATTTCAAAATACACTTGAATGATCCAGAGTCAGTGACCCTTAACTCTGCCCACCACTGATGGGAGCATGCCCTCTATCACTATGAAGAACAGTGTGCCCTGTGCACTGCTGAGGACACGTCAGGTGTCCGTGTAATTCAAGATACCTCTGTACCTTATGGCTGAGAAAACCCTTCTAATCTACAGCAAACTGTCTCCTAGATTTGCACTTTACAACACGCCCTGTGTATCATAACATGGGCTAACGGCTGATAAGCAGCTTTGCAGAAAAGCCCCTGGGGGTCCTTGTGAACACCAAGCTGACCAAGGGCCAGCAATGTGCCCCCGATGGAAAGAAGACCAGTGGCATCCTGGGCTGCATTAGGAGCAGTGTTGCCAGCAGGCCGAGGGAGGGGATCCCTGCTCCCAAGAAGGCAATGTTGTCTGCACAGAGGGAAAGGTGAAACTACTGCAGGGAGTATAGCAAAGGACCATTAAGTAGGTGTAGGGACTGGGGTATCTCCTATGTGGAAAGGCTGAGAGCTGGGCCTGTTTGGCCTGGAGATGAGAAGGCTTAGGGGGATCTCATCATTGTATAGAAATACCTGAAGGGAGGGTGTGAAGAGGTCAGAGACGGGCTCTTTTCTGTGGTGCCCAGGGACAGGACAAGATAACAGCACAAATTAGAACATAGGAGGTTCTGTCTGAACATCAGGAAGAACTTCTTCACTATGCAGGTCATGGAGCACAGGCACAGGTTGCTCAGAGAGGCTGTGGAGCCTCCCTCCTTGGACATCTCCAAAAGCCCCTGGGCAGCCACCTCCAGGTGGCCCTGCTTCAGCAAGGGGCTAAGGGACTCAAGAAGACCCTCCTGACCTCAGCCATGCTCTGATTCTTAATTCTGCAATACTGTTAAACCTTCCAAACAGCAAACTTAAACCTACTGACTAGAGGTTTCTTTTCCACAAGTCCTTTTTCTCAGGCCTACCCAAATACCTCTGGGCTTTGTGTACCACACTGAAAATAACTTCTCTCTGTCAAAGAAACCAACTTGCAACTAAACCGCTGTCCTAATTTTACCTTTAAAACAAATAATGATCAAGCAGTCCGGCATTTATAAACCTGCAAAGCAATTAGAAAGATTTTGATCTGTCATGCTTTTAAGAGCATATGTGCACGCTGTAAGGACATCTATCATAACTCTTCTGGTGGAGTCAGCTTTGATCACGGGGATGTCTTTCATTGTGGCAGAATATTGAGGGAAAGTTATTGAGGGGGGTTGGGGGGGCCTCACCCTTTTTAAAAACATCTACTGCTTGCTCTTTTAAAACCTTTACTTTCCATATCAAGATCTTGATTTGGAAAAAAAAAAGTCTTAAATTAAAATGTTGAGTATTTTTTTTTTCTTCACTATTTGTTCTGTTTTTGTTAATTTGTCTTCATTTTCTGACCAGAAAGAACTAATTTACCCAGGACTGCTATTTATTTTAGTAGCTGATGCAGAGCTCCAAGTTTCTGGTGCAACCTGGAGGGGCTGCTCATGCCGGTGGCCTCACAGTTACCTCCACAGAGGAAAGCCTGTCACTGCCGCTTGTCCTAAGGAGTAAGGAGCCCAATTTGGAAAAGTGCAGCCTCTCTAATCCCTATCCGCAAACCCAGTCTCGTGCTCACATTAAATCCCGTCCGTTTTAGACCTGAGCTGGAAACGTGTGCGTGCAGCAGGTCCGAGCAGCAGGAGAGGCACCGCGTGGCTGCTGGGGGGGCCGTGCAGGAGCCATGGTGGGGTGACGGGCACGAGGGGGGCGCTGTGAGGAGGGGATGCTCCCCCCGCACCCGCCGAGCTGTCGCCTCCGCGCGCGTGTCCTGTGTGTGATTTACGGTGCACGTAGC
The DNA here is from genome assembly GCF_047663525.1 of Anas platyrhynchos. Classification (NCBI taxonomy): domain Eukaryota; kingdom Metazoa; phylum Chordata; class Aves; order Anseriformes; family Anatidae; genus Anas; species Anas platyrhynchos. The sequence continues at coordinate 30,654,342 of NC_092589.1, read as the reverse complement.
GTTCCTCATTCAAGCCTCGCACTGAGGCGAGTCATTGCCAAAAAGACCCCCCCCAGGAGACTTCAGTCCTTCCTCACATCATATATTAGCACCTCAGATCTCCTGCACTACTGCTCAGACTAAATGTGCATTTAAAAAGAAAGAAAGAAAAAAAAAAAAAACACACACACACACACACCACAAACCACCCCACACGCGTTGCAGTCTTCCTGTGAATAAGAATCACAAACATGAGGATAACACCCCAGCCCCGGCTGTCGGGAAGCAGTCGTGGTTTGGGGGGGCTGCTAACTCGTCCTCGCCGTGGTGGCCGAGCCACCTCAGCACACAGGTAGTGGAGCGTGTGGAGCCCACCGAGGAGCTCAGCCCTTCTCCTGCTAGCAGCGTTACAACCCCTGACTTGCCACATAACTGCAGCCCTCGGAGGTGCGCGGGGCGCCCAGTGACCCTCGTAATTTCTCATTTCTTCCCTCTGATGGAGTGGTCGGCAGGCTGTGCTTTAGGTAGCAGCCTGAAACATGTAGCAGCTCTCAGATGATCTCTGCAAGATGTGCTTTCACTTACCCATGTGCATCTCTTTGTTTCTGAATTTAAAATGTGGTACACTGAAGTGAGGAAAACTAGGTTTCTATGCAGGCTGCTTCTTTTTCAGCTCAGAAGTAAAAGATGTTGAAATATGCTTTCTTAAACAAACGTGCTTAGAGGCTAGAGGCTTTTTCTAATGATTGGAGAAGCTCAGAATGACCAAACTGAAGTAAAAAATCCCAGAATGCTGGGGATCATTATTTTTTACAGATGGCATGTCTGAGCAGTGCTTGGCTTTGGTTCCTGGACCACTGCATCATGTTCTTGCTGCCGGTAGTGGCACATCCAGCCTACCAGAGACGGGGGTGCTGCGAGACACTCCTAGAGGTCTCCATGCTTCTTGCAGCCTGCCTCATTTGGGGCCCTGTGGCCCCTTCTCCAACCCTAAAAATACAGCTGTCAAAGTCGAGGGTACTGAAGGGAACCTGGATGGGTTTCTGAGGAGACAATGAACAGAAATTCCAGAAGTGCATAGAAGAGTTTAGTCTGAGCACCTAAGACACATAGCATCTCTGATAGCTTTATCTGCAGTTTCCCCACTCCAGGTCTGGTCCCTGGCAATGCAACTTCTAACTGGATTTTTTTTTTTTTTTTCCAGTGATTTGTCTGAATTCATCTCCAACAGTTTCCCATTGCCAGCACCTGGAGGTGTGTGTAGCCCAGGCCCTGTGATGAGAAAGGGCTCTGGGTGCTTTGTGATTCTGGCTCCCATGCTCCTTCCTTGCAGAGTCAGCAACTGGATGGGAGGGGAGGAAATGAGCAGCTCCTCCAGAGCCTCCCTTCAAGGCACCCACAGCAATCCATACATGCTGCCCAGGGAAGCATGAGCAAGGTGTTGTGCTGGCAAGGTGAAGCACCAACTGCTCGTGGCCTTTGGGCCCGGCCCGGCCCCGTGCCTGACCTGGGACAGGCAGGTAGCAGAACTGGAGCCAGACTCAGCTCTCCCATCACTGCTAAACGAATCTGTTCATTAGCCAGGCGTACGGCATGAAGCCGAGTGTCAAAACTGGGGATTGACTCGTAAGGCAGAGGCCTAACAATCCCATGGAAGAACTGATAGCATTAGCATAGGCAGCATGTGCCCCAAATCTCTGCTGGCAATAGTCCCCAGAAAATCCAAGCGAGTCCTAAAATGCCAGGTCAGGATCTGGTGGAAGAACCTCCCCCACCCCCAGCGGTTTCCATTTCATTTTTTGAATTATTAAAAGATCAAATGCTGGAATGCTAGATAGCCTGAATTCATTTGTCAGATCACGAAGTACTCATAACATTTCTCAGCCTTAATAACACATCTGCTCTTAAAATGTGGTCTCTTGATAATAGCTGGCTGAAAGTGTCTGAATTTAGGGATTATTTGAGACAACAGATTTCCTTCTATTTGGAATTGAATGAGGCATCTGCTCCCTCACCGTCAGCTTTGTGGGATATTCTCAAGGCAATCATAAAAGGGCAGATCATTTTGTACATTATGAGAAGGAAAAAAGACCTCTGTTGGCAATTATGAGACTTGGAAGGGTGAATTAGGGACCCGCAAAGACACCACTTCACGTCCAAAAAATCCAGCTACTCTGTGCATTCTCCCCTCTGTGTACAGTGGGAGACGGATTTGTCTGATGAGCAAAGAGGGAGGGGGCAGTTCTCCTGTCAGAGCCCGTGTTAGCAGAAGGGAAAGAGAAAGAAAATGTGTTAGGCAAGGATGCATGCCCTCCATCTTGGATAAGTGACCCAGCAACATGTTACAGGGATTAGGGCTCGGGACAGAGCGCGAGGCAGGGATCCCTTGGAGGATTAAAGGAAATTCTGCCAATATTTATGCCAGTTTAATACGTCGGAAAACCAGAACAAAAAAATGAATGCTTGCAAATTATTTAGCACATATTCATCATCAGAATCTCCTCCCACATACCAGTAGGAGATGATTAATAAAGGAGTAAAAACAAAAGCAACCAGAGCAGAGAGGAGGCGCTACTTTGCACTTTGCAGGTACATCATTCGCTTGTAGATGTGAAACGTTGCAGTCCATGCCCTGACAATGGCATTTGCCAGGGTATGACAGAGTGCGTGTTCTAAACTGCACTCACTTTCCTACACACAACTGAACGCACACAGGCAAATACATATATACATACATATGTACAAGTACATGTGTATCTGTGTACATACACATATATAGCATATGTGTACAGTCTCATACATACCATACGTATATATGTGTATAAATACATATATATAGCTTCTTAGTCAAGTGACGCATCTTCACAAACTGCTGCAGCTGCTCACAAAAAGGCAGGCATGTACTTAGACATATTTATGCAGTAGGAAATGTGTTCAAGGGATGTGAGCTGTCTCAAAGCCTTTGTGAGAGGAGAGGGAAGCAACCTGTGAGACACCTTGGCTGCACTTGGGTCTGGGGATAATTACATACTGTAGGACTGGTCCTTATGTGAGATGCCCAGAGAGGGACGTCCAGAGAGGGAATGCCTGCTGCAGTGAGGGATTATCACTGGTGGAAGCCTCACCACACCGTGCAGGGGGCCTGTCACCAGCTCCTGCTGGAGGGCCAGGTCCTGAGGTTGTCTCTGAGAAGACTTTGGGTTTGGAAGCAGATGGGCTTCCCTGTCAGTTTTACCTAGGGATGGCAGAGAGGCGGAGTCTCTCTGTGGAGATATTCAAAAGCTGCCTGGATGTGGTCTGGGGCAGATGGCTCTAGGTGTGCCTACTTGAGCAGGAGGTTTGACTAGGTCACCTCCAGAGGTCCCATCCAACCTCAGCCATGCAGTGATTCCAGAGAGTGCCTGGCACTGGGCTCTGGTGTGCAGACAGATTTATGAAAATATCTAGCCTTAGACTGGAAAGGCCACCAGGGCTTAAGGGAGCTGCCAATTATTTCACGCCTACAGATACCTGCTCAGATACCCAAAGACTCAATTAGGAGCATCATGTAAGGAACCACTTTGGAAAACCGTGGCTCTTCATTTTCAAGGACTGACATCCTGGAATAACACACTAGGACTTTCCTGTCCTTGCCTCAGCTCCAGTACCAGAGCCATAGGCATCATAGGCTCTCCTCCTGGAGATGGCGAGGCAGTGGCCGGGCTTTCCCCCTGTGCAGGTAGTAGTGCCACTGGGTGGGAGCAAACCTGTGGCATATTATAACATGCCCACAGGTCAGTGACCATGGCGCATCCCACTCCATGCCTGCACTGCAAAGCTGGTGCCTGTTACCGTTCTCAACCCAAGAGACACACTCTGTAGCTAAAGCTGTAGAGGCTTATGCATGAAGGTCCATGCAGTCCCCAGCCAGGCAAAGCATCCCCACGGGGCTGAGCACTGCTCCAGAGCTGGGCTATAACAAAGTCATCCTCTGGGCGAAGGGCTGCAGCTGCTGGATTTTCATGTGGGACCATCACAGTTTCAAAGGCAGCATTTTAGTGCTTCGATTGAGGCCCACATCAATTCTTCATGTTTTATTTTAAATAGGGCAATTTATATTAGAAGAGGTGTTTGATGTCTCTGATTTTCCCTTTGGTCACCTTCAAATCTCATTTCTAATCCCTTAGCCCCTGTAATGAAGTTCTTGGTAGTTTACATTGTTATTAAACCTCTGTTTGGGGAATACCGTTTTAATCCTCATTAAATGCCAAATATAGGTATCAAATATTCATTGTGTAATTACAATTAAAAAATATAGCCCCCCAAAGGATCTTTTATATTAATTTAAATTATCCTGCTCTTATATTGTGGTCGGAAATAGCCTGCACTCCTGAAAATGTCTTCATTAAAGCAATGTCTGTAGTTACAGTTAGAACATCTCCTTGTTTTGGATAAATCCTGTTGTTTTTTATGCCGGAGTCACACAGATACAGAATTACAGCAATATTATATTTGAACCCTTTTTTTCCCCCTCTTAGTACTTTAGAGAAATGGTTGAAATCACTGATTTTGCTTTCAGTGTTAGCAAAGTAGAGTAATTAATTCAGGCAGCTTTTTTATGCATTTGACAAAGCTTCGTGTCACATGAACCGTTTTCTCTTTATAGTCAGAGAGATAGATTCTTTACTCCTGGAAAGCCCCTGTAAATATCAAGAGAGTAGAAAAATCCCCATATAAAAAAATGAAGGACTTAAAAATATGGAGTTTGCAGTTTCAAACTTAAACATGAAAAAAAAATTGTAATCTCTTGCTTATAGATATCAAGGATTGGAGCACATTTCCAGTGGATTTCAATAAAGCAAACTGCTTGCAGTTTACAAGATTATTCATTTAAGCTAGTGTTTGTAGATAATAACACAAACTTAGCTTTAATGTAGCTCTTTTTATTCTTAGGCTGAACACTCTTTACAAGAAGTAGAAAGGTTTTTTGAATCCTTTAGATGATGAATGTTATATTTACAGAAGATGATCTCTGTATTTGAAAAGCTGCATTAACTTGCATCATCTTAAAGTGGAGCCCTTTAGGCACAGCCACGCTGCGTGTGATGTAGCAGGTCCATTATGATGAAGGAAATCCAGCCCTGACCCTTGGAGGTGATGCTCCCACCAGCCAGTACCACCAGAGACACACTGCCAATGTGCTGACTGTGTAGACAGGATCAAGACAGGATCAGATATTTGTATTTAATGATTGTAGAAGAAAACATAAATGGGTGTGTTTCTGTCTGCCACACAGAACCTTTTTTTTTTTTTTTTTTTTTTTTTTTATAGACGTGGTAAGTATTAAATGGAGAAGCTGTTGGGCTAAAATAGAATTAGGATTAAAACAAATTTGGAAATCCAAATCCCACTACACTTGGAGGAAATCCGTAGGCGATTTTTGCGGTCTGTCCTCTATTTCTGCAAACTGACAAAACCAAATGGGAGGGCCAGGCGCAAGTGTTCAGGCTGAAGCCCATCCGTGTTTTAAGCGGGATCTTCAAGGAGAGTGGTGGCAGAGGCGACAGGAGCAGGAAGAGGATTTGGCATGGCAGCAGAGCTGGGGTGCTCCCCATGCTTTCCCTTTAATACCCCGCTGTGAGCACTGACTTAGCATGGCAAGCTGCCCAGCGGGACCTCCAGGGAGTGGAGATACCTGTCAGGCCTCTTGGATGCTGTTAGCAAATGACCTTTGGAGGCCAAGCACTCTTACAATGAAGATATAATAGGCTACTCTTTGAGGCGTCTTCTGCCACCAAAACCATTGTGGGAATATATTAACAACAGTGAGAGACTTGTGTTGTAGTAGAAGGAAGGAGGAGAAGGATGGAAAGTTAAATGGAGTGAAGGCATGAAAGCCACATCCATGATTCCTTGTGTACTACAAAGACTGACAATAGCAGTCCAGCTAAATACAAGTCTGAAGCCTCTTGTGATCCCTGATGTCGGTTTGGGTTGCTCCTCATACTTTCAGCTCTGAAATTTCTGGTCATGACCCATGTGGTCGGACCTGGTGCAGGGCCTGAGCAGCAGGGACTCCACCCCAAGCCTTCATGCCCAGGAGGTCTTATTGCTGCTCTTCACGTGACATCTCCCCTCTTTCTGTTGCGTGCAGTCTTCACCTCCTTGGCCCAAAGCTCGCTTCTCTGGCCACCTACAAGGCAGCTGGGGTCTTGAGACTCCTCCTTCTCCTGGGGTCTCAGCAAGCAAATCCAGGTGGTGCTTGGGAGTAAAATTCAGCCATTGCAGGGTAGGCAAAGGGTATCAAGTTGCCCAGGCAGGAGAGGATGCTGGGGCCTCTCTACTCTTAATGTGGATCAAGACACCAAGCAGCACTCCACCCATCACCGGGATTCTCTGTGATGAGGTGAGGCAAAAAGCCCTCTTTAAACTGTCAGCATGGTGGGACATCACCTTGCCTGTTCAAAGTCCCTGTCTAAAACTGTGACAATGGCTGTTCTTGGGGCCATCTGACTTGCAGTTGAGCACTAAGAGGGTCCCTGGGTGTCCCCTTGGCAGATATGTGCCAGGCTGGTTTCTGTGGGCTCCTGCCATCAGGACTCATCCCACAGAGGTCAGCGGCAACCGTGGGTGATGGCCAAGGTCCCAGGGAGCATTATGCTGCGGAGCGTGGGGGCATGGGGACCTTTCTTAACTGACAAGACTCAACATCCCTTCCTCAGAGGGCTTGTTCACTGTTTTTAAATAAGAAGCATTGTGGGTTCACTGTCCAAAATTGCACCTGCATTTCTTTCACCCGCTAGTATCTTATCTCTGTCCCCATCGCTAATTCCATTTACAGGCAAGCATTGTTAGTACTTCAAGAATTAATCACATACTGTTCGAAAGAATTTTGACATTTGCATTTCAAAACTCTTACCAATTCTAAACATTTATTCTACAAAACTTGGAAAGATTGTAGTTCTGTTTCAAATTATTCCAGCACCGTGGGCATTGCCACAGAATGTAAAATTACAGAACATATGAGACTGAAACCTGACACCCGTTCTTCCCTGTTGTGAAGTGTCGTTGATGAAAAATATACTAGTTTGAAGAAAAAAATAATTATGTAGGAGCGTGACCTGTTCCCAAAACAGCTAGCCAAATTCACTCTTGTTTCAGAGAGAGATGGGTATGTAAATAGAGCGGGGGACCCCTCGTCAAGTGCAATTAATTCAATTTAAAATAGTAAGAAAACATGAAGTAGCTCCTACAGAATAATCTCCTGGAAGAATGTGCAGAGCGTTAGCAGAAACGGAAAAGGGCAGGGTACTTTCTGCAAGCATCTTTCTTCTGTAACAGTGATTTTGTAATCAGAATGACACAGAATTTAGTAAAATCATTCTTTATTGCTATTCTATAATCCTTCTTCCCTCCAGCAGTTTCCAACTAGGCAGTTTTAAGTTTTGTAACCAAAGAGACGGTGACTTTTGAATGTAATAAATAGTCTACTCAGACATTTCAGTCCATTAAAATGATCTAGAAAAGATGGTGAGATAAATGTAGAAAGGAACACTTGTATGGAGATGACTTGAGTAAAACTGGAATTGGAATATAAATGCAGTTGTATTTTTTTTTTCTAGCAATAAAAAGATGAGTATGCGATACATTTTCTCATTAAAAAATCTCATTTGTGTATTTCTACACATACATGTGTGCATTTCTATACACATACAATGAGGCAGGTATACGACTTTTTCATCTGAAGAACCCCGAGTGCTTCAGAAAGCTGAATACTGCATTTTGCTGCTCTTATTTTACAGATGGGGAACTTAAAGTGCAGAGAGGTTACATGTGCAAAGCACATTGCTATCTTAACTGTAATAAACAGTAAATGAGTTCCCAGCTCACACAAGAACTGCTTCTGCCACCTCCAGCAAACCACCTGTTGCTTTTGAATGGAGCATTAGCCACTTTGGCCCAGGTGTTTTGTCTTCCCATTCCTACCTGAAGAAGGCTTAGGATTCCAGAAAGAAATTTTGACATGTTTCAAACACAACAGCATATTCTTTGAAAAAATAAGCACAGCCTCACACGGCATGCACTATTGATTTTCCCAGTTCTGGCTGAAGACCTGCTTCTCACCTGTGCCGTGGTTACTTCACTTCCACAAACCCTTCTTTAAGTTGGTAGGTGTTATTTGGTAAGGAGGGAATGAGAGCAGTAGGCTTTAGCTTTTGAGTTCCAAGGGTGGAATAGCTTGTGCTCATAATATGCTGCCTTATTTGAAACAGGAAAATACTTTTTTGTTGTGAAAATTAAATTTAAAACACCTGACTTGGAATGTCTATATCTCTACCAAAATGTGTGCCTACTCCTAAGGGCCCTGATTTCACAAAGGTTTGATAATTTTAGTTTGATTCCTTGGGCTGTTCATTTACTCTTCTCTCTCCGATCTATTTTGCCTCTTACTCTGCTTTATCAGGTTACCTGGACAGATAAAAATGAGCTTTCCCACAGAAAAGGTCTGTCCTGGAGGTGTCTGTAGCAAGAAGCCCTCCAGATCCTCAGGGCTCCAGAGCTGGCATCCCCCCCACCAGCTCCTATACATTAGATCCATATATATTCGTGTGACTGATCTGGTCACACAAGGTGTGAGCTCACCCGCTGCTGGCAGTGCTGGCTGGGAAGAGCTGTGAGAAGAAACCTCTCCCCTACCTGGACAGGTTGTTCATGCTGTGGTGTAAAACCCTGGGGGCAAGGCTTTGAACCTTGCTCAGCCCTGTGCAGGTCTGGGGTGAACATGGGCTGGGAAAGATGGAGCAGTGAAACTGGATAATGGGACCTGCTGTATGGGAGGAAGGGCTTTTCAAAGGCCAGCTGGGAGCACAAAATGGGAGGGCAGCAATGAGGCATGGCCCTCATCTCAGGCTGTGGCCAGCAATGACACACAAGTGCCAGAGTTCACCAGTCAGACCATCACAAGACCAAGGTTTTAATATGAGCAAACTATAAAAGTGCTCCTCAGTCCCACCATTTAAAATGGTGGATCTGTTGCAAACTGCTGGATTAACTCCAACCACTTCCCTAAGACACTTTCGGTTTCATCCCCCTTATAATAGTTTCACTGGGATTTTGCTAAATAGTATGCTCCTCAGTTGTGAATGATTCAGAGCCAGATTTATAAAGACATTTAGGTGCTCCTTCCCACTGATTAAGGAAGTAAAAGCCTAAATTGGTTTAAAAATCTGCCCTTGGGAGCTGCCATGTGTGTCTGGGCACCCGAAACACTTGAAGATTTACTGCATCTAAGGACCCAGTGAAAATCAGAGAAATTCTTTGCCAAACACAAATGGCAATGAGACATATTTTGCACTGTCAGAAGTACTGCCTTTAATTTTCTAAAGATGAGTGTCAATGAAGAATATACTGAGCCTGGGTTTGGGGGCCAGTTCTGCAAATTGGGTCTAATGCTGCTGCGATGGGACCAAGTGCCGTCTCCACGAGAAGCCAGACCAGATCTAAATTGCTTACCGGGTGGCACATTTCGGTAATATTTCTCCTGTTGAATTGTACCTTATTTGACACGTATCTTCTCTGGAGGAGAGGTGAGATGCTGTGCCCACCGAGAATCAGTGCTGCATGCCAGCCAGCCTGCAGGAGCTGTGTGGCAAGCAAGTGTGCACACGAGCGCTTCTTTTTTAGCATCTGACTTTAACTGCGCGCCTGGGCTTTTCATGCCTAGCTGGTAATGCGGGGCTCTGTAAGGCGCACGCATTTGTTCCTAATGGGAAGCTGGAAATGGAACGTGCTTCGAGATACTCATGCGATTTTTCTATTTGATCTGATTAAACTGATTAGAAGATGTCAGAGAATCAACAAGCAAAAAATGACCTTTTCAAACACAGTCAATTTGTTTGAGTCCATTAGGCTTATGAGAATAAATAAAACCTCTCTAATGCTTCATAATATCAATAATACCCCAGAAATTATTCCACACTTAATGGCCAATTTAAGAGCATTAAATGCTGTTAACAATCAATTTACTAGGTATTATTGTGCTTCTGTTTATAAATGTCTAATTACACAGGTCATATTTGCTCGTAGCGCGTTACCTTCGGCAGCCAACAGCAGCACCTCGAGTCAAGGCAGTAAAACACCACTGCTTTGCAAACCTCTCTTAAAAAAATAGCCTGAAGCCCAAGAGCAGCGCCGGCAGCGTTCCCGTTGCAGATCGTGGGGCTTGTGCTTCACCACGGGCCACGCTCTTGCAGTTCTCGGGGCAGCGCTGCGCGGCTTGGCACAGCCTGTCCCTAAAGTTGTGTCCTGTAGCTGCGGGTGCAAACTCAAGCTGGTCGAGCGCAGAGCTCCAGCACGTCGAGCCCACTACCCCTCGGCACAGCCAAATGGTTCAGCAGCTGCCCTTTTGTCCTGTTTCTTAAATAAACAAAGAGCAGATACAAATTAATGACCTAAATTTATGGCAAAACACACTGCCTTCCCAGAGCAAATAGCCTTAAAAGAACAGATGTTAAAATAGCGTTTTGTACTCACAGATAGGGAAAACAGCTACTGTGCAAATGTAAAAGCTTGGGACGTATAGAAAATTATATCTAAGGAGCCTAATTGTGCCACGCCGCCTCCCTCTGCACCGCAAACAGCGTAACCCTCTGATGGCGTGCTGCAGGGGATAATTATCCGCCCCGCGGCACCCCCAGCTCCTCGTTCCTTCTCTGACAACCCCAGTAAACTTTCTCCTTTCATTCCTTTATATCCCTTTTGGAGATGAAAAGAGCAAAATGATCATTTTGCCAGCGTGTTAAATAGTGACTGGCAATCCAGTGCTGTAATCCTAAATGTAATTTAGTCTCAAAGAATTGCGCTCACGCAACGCACCATCTCAATCACCCATTCCTCTGAATTACCTCTTTGTCTTACCCCGAAGGGTGCATTCATTGCGCAGGAGAGATTATTCCTTAGCAATTTTTTTTTTTTTTTTTTTTTTTTGCTGAGACTTATCTTGTGAACACCTATATTTAAGCAATTGTTAATTACGAACATTAAAAAAAAAAAAAAAGAAAAAAGGGTAATTAAGAGGGACAGAGGGTTGGGGGGGTATTTTTTGATTTATTCTCCTGCAAAACCAGAGCGAGACAGGATCATGCGCGGGAGGCGAGCGTGCCTTGGGGTCGGCCAGCCGTCCCCGCCGCGCAGCGCCGGCAGGAGCCAGCAGTGCCGGGTCATCACGCCAGGAATGAAAAGGCGTCTCCGCTTGCCGCCCGGCGAGTGCATTCTGTTTATACTACACCACATTGTATTTCCAGTCTTACTCAACATTTTAATATACATCTTCTTGTCAGGCGTCTTGGCAATCGGGTACACGGCTTGCAAGATGGACTGAGAATTCCACAGGTGGACTGATTAGTGGGTGGCATTTCTGAGCTCCAGCAAGCTGTTAGCATTATGTCTGTTTGCTTTAGGTACAGATGTGAAATGATTTGACAGTCAATCTCAAAGTGTGTGCGAGTACTTGGGCTTCTTTTTTTTTTTTTTCCCCTTCTTGGTATGTCAAACTCTTCTTAGAATACAATCCTTACCCGTCTGGTTGTCCATTGAAAAAGCATCCCCCCTTCCCCCTCCCGGAGCCAATCTGGATGCGCCATGCATTATTCAGAAGATATAATTTGTAAGTGTCAGAAGTGGCTTTGGTTTTTTTGCTGTTAGCTCGCTCAAGGACCACAGCTGTCGCGACCAAGAGTCCTCTTCGGGCACAAGGGTTATCCCGCCGCAAAGGCGAATTGTTGACTTCGTGCAGCTTGTCCGAACGCAAGTTTCCTTAACAAAGCCACAGTCGTAAGCAAATGGTGTTTGACAAGTGGAATTTTCTGTTGACTTGCTCATTTCATTTCCTTCTTTTGGCAGAAACACTTGGAACTTGATTTTCTTGCAGTTACTATGAGCCCAGAATAATAACTCCTAAATCAACACTGAGGAGGTGGAAAGGTACAACAACACAAACACTCAGTAACAGTCAGGACAGCGACATGGAAATATGAGTTGACATGCAGAATAACCACAAGTGGTGCATAATTTATTGATTGCACCTTGTCATGGGAATGATGAGCTCTCAGCTAGAGGAATTATATTTTATATATTTCACAACTTTGGGGGAAAAATATAAATATTATATATACAAACTGCATATACAGTAACTAATGGATAGAGCAAGATTCCTATTTCCAGATAGTGAAAAAGTTGCGTGCATCCCACAGCAACGTTGTCTGGAGCCGGGCGAGCCCAGGAGAGGGGCAGCAGGCGGGCTGTGGTTCGGCAGTGCTGCTTTGGCACTCAGGTGAATGTGGCCAGCACAGAGTCACCCCACCTCAGTGATACAACTGCACACATGTCTGAAGGCAGGTGTGTTACACCGAAAACACCGAGCTTTAATCTTGCCCTCAGTTACGGCATATTTCAGTATGCATCCTAAATGCAACCCCATGGAGAAGCGCAGCACGAAGCAGCACATAAATAACTGCAAATTACACTGAAAACGGAGGGTAAGAAGCACGGGAGCTGTCTTCCTCTCCCCACCCATACAGCCCCCCAGAAGGTGGGCTCTGAGGGATGTAGCCCCAGCCCTGTCCCTGCCTCACCCCTCATGCTTGGTGTAGTGGCTGGGGTGTGTGCTGGGTGTCTGGCTCGTGCTGCCCTGTCCAAGCCACCCGCCGCTTCCTCGCTGCAGTAGTCACTCAGTAAGCAGTGTGCTGCAGGTGCTAAGCCTTGCTCTGGCAGTCAAACAGGAGCACCACAGACACAGCACCACTCGCTGAAGGGCTGTGGCTGAGGCTCGGGGTAGCCGGCAGGCAGGGGATGTGCAAACAGGAGGACCACCGGTGACTCCACCAGCATCCCGACTTCACTAGATGGTTGAAACAGTGAACAGAAAGGTGCAAGAAACCCAAGTGTTCTCCCTGTCTCAGTTTCATCCCATGGGAGCAGGTTAACAGGTTAGCCAACTGAGAAATCCGTTTCCACGGCTTTAAATAAATTGATCTTTCCTCTTTCTTTCTGCAGTGGAAAAACATGTACGCTCTTTGATTTCTGCCGATTACCTACTACACCGCTCCATTTCCAGCCCTGGAATCAAAGCTTCCCCCAAGTAGCAAAGCTGTTTCTCCAAGTGCCTCTTTTCAGTGCTATGAAGAAACATGTCAGAGGAGACACAGCAATGCACTCCAAATGAGAAACAGGGGCTCAGCTCAGAGCTTGCTGGTATCAGCAACAGATTTGTCTATATCACCTTCTGCAGCTAGGAGAGTTACTGCCGTACATTTGCCATTTAAGTTGCGATCTGGTCTCATGCTGCTTAAGGAACAGCTTAAGTTGGAAAAAAAAAAAAAAAAAAAGCAGTTTCATCAGAAGAAACTTGCAGCAAAGCCTTGGATAGCGATAAATTTCAACGGAGAGGTGCCCCTCCGTACCCCTAGGAGCAAAGAGCCCCCGGAGGGCTGGTGGCCTTCTCCAGAGAACAGCAGCAGCCTGGGCTGAAATGCAGTTTGGCTTAGCTGTGCTCGGGGCCCACCTCAGTTATGACACACGCTTTGCTTTATTTTCTCCCTCAAGACCCAGAAATATGTTTACCACCCTGCTCCAGGCAATATATATCTCACCATTTTCCGTGATTTACAATTAAATCTTATCTCACAAGTGGAAATCATTTCTGAGCTGTTTATAATGTGAATGTGATGGAGACCTATGACTAAACATCTCATTTATTATTTTGTATTAGTCTTCTGACTTTTTATGAGGTTCCTCCACGTTAAAAATAGAGAGCGCTCCTGTTAAACATGTATTTTGGGCGACCTTCTCGGCAAAAGAAATCACCGGGCTGCTTGCACCCAGATGTGAATCATGAGGAGCGTGAGGACGACTGTCACAGGAGGTGAAGGCCCCTGTGAAAACGCTACAGCAGGCTGCGGCGAGGGGAGCGGGCAGAGGTCTGCTGCCTACAGCAGGATCACGGACCTCGGCAGCCAGGAGCCTGGTGGGCACAGGGACACGCTGAGCCCTTGCTGGAGGGAGAGGAGCAGAGCATGGCAGTGCTGAAACGCCCGTGTTTTACCTCACCTCGCCCACGGTGCCTGCAGCTCCCCCGTCCTGCGCTGTGCCGCTTACTCATGCTCGGCTCCGTCTAGATGCCAGGGATGCGGGAGCACCACGGGCAGTACTGGCACACCAGGACACGGGCCCCAAAGTGCACACTGCTGCCTCTTCCTCGGAAATTAATATCTCAGCTAGCTAAATTAAAGCAAGCGGGGTTTCACCCAGGCGTGTTGTGATCACACCTCCGGCTTGCAGTAGAGACTTACCATGTAAACTGCTAAGCAAGGTAGAGCGCTCTCCCAGCAGGAGAAGACAATGTCTGGGAGCAAGGAGAAAAGGCGAGCGCATGGCCTCGGGAGGGAGAAGGAAGATGTCTGCGGCTCCTTCTCCAAAAAGCTCCCAGATACGTGCCTGCACCGAGGAGAGCTCTGAGCTCAGAGGCACGCACCTCACTGCACAGAGGAGGCCAAGCCCACCCCACCCCACGGCTGGGCAAGGTGGAGCAGGAGCTGCAGAGCCACCGCTCCCCAGCCCAATGCTCGTGGAGGAGGCTGTCCCTGTGCACCCCAGCCAAGGGACACGCTTTATGGTTTCTGTGCCTCTGTGCAGGGCTCAGGGTTTGCCTCTGGGTTGCTTCTCCTGCTCTCCGCGCCTCTGTGGAGTGCTCTGCGCGCAGTTTCACTTTCACCCGCCACGCTGGTGAGGCTGCTGGGTTTTTCTTCCCTGCTTCTAAATCAGTATAGCTGTTACCATTTTTTAAAAGTGTGAATAGCTGCAACAGAAGCCATCAATTAGCACGAGCAAGCAGGGCCAAAGTCCTTCCTTCCTCCTCCCCCACAGCATATTGTGAGGAGAGCTGTGCTCTTCTACTGTAGGGGTTGCTGGAGAGGCTCTGGAGTTGCGCGGTCCCACTGCCGCCGTTGCATCTGCTGCCGGCCAGCCGGTGTGCTCGGTGCGAGGGAAGCAGGATGGGCTTTCAGCGCTGGCAGGGAGACAGCGGGAGAGAGACCAGCTCCACAGCAGCAGCAAAGGAGAGGATTTTTCCCCTTTCTGTTCCAGAGAGCCTTCCAGGGCTGGGGGATGTTGCCAGAGGTTGCTGTTTTTTTCAAGCACCGTTCCCCTTCCCAGAGCGGAAGAATCGGCAGAGGGAAGCCCCTCCAGCAGCTTTGCTTAATTACGCTGATCTGTGGAGAGGCTCGAAAAGCCTCTCTGCTGAATAGTTTGCAAACTGGACCACACATGCCAGAAGATTTCTGTTGATTAGATGATGCAGAGTATTAATTAGAATATAGATTATATGCAGGGGCTTTACCATAAGTTTGCTGCCATTTGGTACAGGCATGTGCATTTCTTGCCACATCGTGTTTTCTCCCAGAAAGCCGTCCTTGTGGAGCCCAGTTGCTACCGTGGCTCCTGCTCAGCGAGGAGGAGGCAGGACTGCATGCCCATGTGTCGCCCCCCTGAGCACTGGTCCTCACCAGCCCTGCGAAGGATGCCAGGAATTGCAGCAGCATGGATTAGAGCCCAGGGGTGGGCGAGACCCATCCCGCCTGCCCAGCTCCTTGGCTGTTGCCACCACACTGTGGCTGGACGCTGGTCACCGGCCCAGCCAGGCATGTTTGTGGCCACTGGTGGAAGTGCCAGTGTGTGCTCGGCACAGGCTCCCTGCTGTCCCTCTTAGACACAGCCTGCAGGAGAGGCAGGCTGCTCCAGCTGCTGGCTGCCCATGGTCAAAGGGGTTCCCCCGTATCATGCCCTGCGTGCTGGGAGTTGCACTCCAAGTGCAGAAGGACATCTGGGATGCAGTTGCTCCTTAAAAAAAAAAAAATAATCATTTTTTTTGGACCACAATACAGGCCCACAACCCATCTCACCTGCTGCTCTTGCCACAGATACTTGAGAGTGAGGTACAAGGAGCCTGTATGGGGCAGTTTGGGAAACATACGGCCCACGGGTGGGATGTTTCTTTCCAACCTTTGGTTGGCTTGCTTTCTAAACTGTGATTTATAGCTCATTATCCATATAAATACCTGTGTTTTTTTTTTTTTATTTTTGCAACCTCCTTATGCTCTTTAAAGGACTGGTACATGGTGGCACAGCGTTCCAGTGGTATATAGCCCACGCTTGATGAAAATTTTCTGTTGCCGATCATGTATAAGTAAATAAAAAATTACAGTCTTATATACAGGGAACGAGAGCACATGCTCATCTCCACTGTGCTCTTCACTGCCTTACATACCTCTAATGTGCCCCTCTTCCTTATCCTATTTCTAAATTAAACAGTCATCCTGTTTTTCACATCTCTCATTATATAGAGGTCTTTCCATATGTCTAACATTTGTTTGAGTCTCAATACATCAGACCATGTAACATGCTGATTCACAGAAATCTCACGTACTGTAATGACCCAGCCTTCAAAATCTGCCTGCATTTTTTAAAATCTGGCTCAGATTTTGACTTATCAAATGTTATCTGACCACCTCTCTTAGTCAGGGGGTTGCTAGCATCACTTTCAAGGCAGATTTAAGTTCAAACATTCAAGTTTGATTTTATAGAAACTTCAGTTTACTGAGAACAGCAATTTTAGTCAGGCCTTTAAAAGGCAGATAAACATTCCCCTGCCATGTTTGCAATGTGGAAACATCTTGCCATTACCCCCTATTACAGCTCATTTAAAAGCAGGCAACCTGGCTGCTGCCCACTCCAAAATGCCAGCGTTACATCCCAGAGATTCTGCACCACAAGATGTCTTCGAAACAACTTTAGCCCTTCTGAATCAGGTAGTGTAGTGACAGGATAAGGGGTAATGACTTGAAACTAAAAGAGGGAAGGTTTAGATTACTTATAAGGAAGGAATCCTTCACTCAGAGGGTGGTGAGGCGCTGGCACAGGCTGCCCGGAGAAGCTGTGGATGCCCCATCCCTGGAGGTGTTCAAGGCCAGGCTGGATGGGGCTTTGGGCAACCTGGTCTGGTGGGAGGTGTCCTTGCCCATGGCAGGGGGGTGGAACCAGCTGGTCTTTAAGGTTCCTGCCAACCCAAACTGTTCTGTGATTCTGTGGTTCTGTGATTCTAATGCCATGTTCCTGCAGCGGAAAGCAAGTGCCTCATGGTACTAGGGGAACTCCTGACACCTGCTTATGAGGCAGGACAAGATGTGGTGATGCAGAGGAGGGCAGTGGGACCTTCCTGTAGCTATTACATCGGTCAGTGCTCAGTGCAGGTGGAGGTGGGTCATAGCAGGTACCACCTGAGAACAAAGCACTCTTCAAAAAACTAGCCAGGCAAAATGGCATCAATCTTACTTAATGTTTGACACTGGATATACTCCTGTCTGCCTGGATGAGGTCCTGGGCAGCTGGCTCAAGGTGGCCCTGCATGAGCAGGGTGTTGGACCAGATGGCCTCTGGAGGTCCTGTCCAATCTCAGCCCTTTGGTGGGTGAGCTGTGATCCTGCAGTGACACGTCTACGTCTGTGACTTGGCCAGACACAGCAGTCTAAATAATGAACAAAGCTGCAAAGTCAGCACAGGTCCAGGAGTGCAAGGTTCACTGCAGGTGAACTCAGGTTCACTGCAGGGAGAAGCCATGTGGCTTTGGTCCTGCTGCGCAGGCCTGCGCAGGTCGCCCAGTGACTGGGAGGGCACGTCCTGCCTGTTGGATTGACTACAGCTCAATATGCCTGGGCATATTGAAACATCTCATCTGTCACACCCTCATCTGAAAAACACCTATTTCTGGACCTATGTGATGTATTTCAGTGATATGCATAGGTAGACAAAGTAGAGCCTCCCTGGCTAGCTCTGGAGGCTGGAGATGCAGAGGGCTTGCAGGGCCCCCTGTTCAGGGCCGAGTATTTTTCACTGTGCAATTCCCTGAAAGATTTCACCTCTCTCCTCCTCTACCTATGAAGCAAACCTGATCCTTTGTCCCCCTCACAGCAGGTGGCTGTTCTTTCCCCCCACCATGTTCACAGCAGTGTCCGAGCAAATCGATCCAGGCCGAGAAGACTTCCTACACACCGCTATTCCAGCTACCCTGCAATGCAACCCTCCCTGCCTTTCACAAAGCTTTGATGTAAAACACCCTAATTTCATGGCTGTAAGAGCCTCTACCTGCTGTTTCATGTTTCACATACCGGTGGATTTATTTCCCCCTTGTCCTAGCCCCTCACCCCTGCTGAGCCTCTACATCTTCCTCGGATAGCCATCCTCCAACTTCATTTTCTTAAACACGTTTGCTCTTTAGAAAAAAAAAAAATTAAATAAAAAAAAAAGAAAAAAAAAGCTTTCTTTATTAATTACTATAAATTGCATCAATTTTTACTGTCCACGGATCACCCCATGTCCTGGCTTGGATCAGTTTTTATGCTCCAGTAACTGATTTCTGTTGCACTGAAAGGTTTGGATCTCTTTTCTGGGGGCAGATCACTGGGCTCTAACACAAAGCTATGGCTGCACACAGCTCTTTGCTGCTTTTAACCTGTGCTGGGAGCAGGGAAGGGATGGTTTGGGGGCGCAGACACTATGCAGCAGCACAAAGGCTGGTGTGCTACCATTTCTTTTCTGGCACCAGCCTCCTGCCTGGCTTGTGGTGGTAACTTGGTGTGTTTGGCTGTGAGTGTCACAGCGAGGGCTGCCGGTACGGCCGCACCTCCCAGCTGCCACACGCGCCTATGGCCTGGTTTGGCGTGAGATGGGTTTTCCTGCAACACCTTAAAACCCACTGCTGCAGCATGATAATCTAAACCAGAAAAAGAGGGCTTTATTGCTGTAAATGAGAATAATTTAAGTTCTGTTTTAACGCTGCCGATTGACACATTTGCATTGAAAAGCTTCGCTAACGTAGACCGGGGCCAATGCATCTGAGAACCTGACGCAGGAGGGACAATAGGCAATCCAGGCCTCACAGACTATTTAAGAATAAACTCCAGACTGTGAGCTGCTCAGACATCTTGGTTGTCGACTGCATATAGGTGCCATCCTAAAACTGTGAAACTGAATACCCTTAATTTAAAAATTCATGCCCAGATCTGTGCTTTGCCCTTCATCCTTGCATTTACAGAAGGCTAAATCGAGATCCCAGATTTTACATCCAAGCGCCGAAATGTTCACAATTCAGATTCCTGCGAAGGCTTGCAGACGAGCACATTTTAAAACCACATCGCGCAAACTGTTTATGTGCTAGAGGAGAGCCAGTGATTTTTCTAATGACAAAGAAATAGTTTTCTCCTCAGGTATAGCTCAAACAATCCCTATAATAACCACAAAGCCCCCTCTGCTTGAAATTTGCTTTGGGTGGATGGCAAGATTAAAGAACACAAAACCCAGTGACAATTTTTTGGACAATTTTAGGGGCTTGAGGAGACGCTCAGCAGACACGCTGCCCTCTCCCCAGGCCCAGCAGGGCTGCAGGCTGGCTTGGCGGCAGGGACCCGGCATGGTTCTTGCCCTGCGTCCTCACCTCACCCTGCACCTCCTGCCCACCGGGCTGGCCAGCAGCTCCTGCAGCAACCAGGGCTGATGCTGGAGAGCTGCTGGCCCAGCCAGGTCTGCAGGAAATGAGCTCTTGCAGCACTCTTGGCCCACATGGCCCAAAGTGACCCCCACCCCCTACCACAGCTTGCAGACGCTTGTCAGAAGCCATCAGAAGGCATGATCCATGCAGAAAGGGGCTTGGGAAAGTGATTTGAGCCCCCTCTGCTAGCTTTTTGCAGCGTCAGTGTAATTAAGGTGGTAATTTATCGGGGTTTCCTATTTCCCTCTGAAAACCTAAAGTATAACGTATGTATCCGCTATGTATGCATGAAATTTCTGGGAACTCCACAAACCTTGTGATTTTAATCCTATTATACGGTTTATATTTAATTGATTGCTAGTCAAAGATGGAAATTTCACAGATCTTCTAAAAGAATGAATATTTTTAATCATCTCATTTAGCTCGCGGAAAGGATGCGTGTCCTCTCTTTAAACCAGCATTTTGCAGTGCTGCGCAGGTTCCGCTGACTGAGGAAGGCAGTTACCCTCGAAAAAAAAAACATCACCAAAAAAACCATGAAAATTAATCCAAAGCTAAATTAGTGACATGATTGTATTCCCATTGCATTACACTTAAATGCATATGTTTACAATATCCTTTAATAATAATAATTATTAAACATAGTAAAATACTTCCAAACTTGGCTCATAGCATAATTGTACTTCTAGTGGAAAAAAAATTATCTGAAGCCTTGTCAATATGCCACTTCCTCCTCCCCCATCTTTTAACAGAAGCAGCCTCCAGTGAAATAATCCAAGCTGTGTTCAAGAAGTTGGCAAGTGGGTCCAATTAAATGTGGTTTTAGTGTATTCTGGCATTTGCATATCTAGTTTGCCAAGAAGTAATGTTTTAGAAAAAAACACCATCAAAAAAAAAAAAAAAAAAAAGAAACAGAAAAAACCCTGTATCGGTCCAGACAGACTGGATGGTGTGATGCATCGCAGAACTTTGTCCCGTGAATCATACAGATTAAAAAAAAGCACTCATTTCTGTCTCAACTATTGCCCCTTTTTGGTTGACAGGCTTTACAATAATCTGTACATACTGTAAAAGCAAACACACAGTGTGAATATTAGAACATCGATGCAGCGGAGCAAAAACCAGCTTTAATATTTAGTGAATCATTCAAAAACTTAAAATCACAATGACCTTTATTTCAGGGAAATATTTAACGTCGCAGCCGAGCCGCTCCTCAGCTATGCGGTGATTAAACACCACCGTCCATCAAAACAGCGCCTGCTCACCAGGACGCACCACCGAGGAGCCGGCTGCTGCTCCAGAGCGGCCGGTTGGCGCTGCCGGCAGTGGGGTGCCTGCTGCTGGCTGTCCCCCCGTTCCCCTCGCACCCAGCCGCCCACCTTCCTCCTCAGCCAGCGCTGTGCTCGCCCGGGCCCGGCCTCGGCCACGGCCTGTGGGACGGAGGGTGCGACTGCTTGCCTCGGCAAGCGTCAAGGAGGAAAGCACAGGCAGGGGAAGGATGTGTCTGGGGAAAAAATTCAAATGAAATAAAATAACAAAACAGAACAACCCCCAAACCCCGCACGCCTTAGTCCTCTGCGATGCTAAGCGTGAAGTTATGCTTAATGCCCACTGGCCAGCCCCTTCTCTCATTTATGCCATAGCCAGGACAACCTTCGTACAAAGCAATGAGGGTTAATTAATAAAATTAGGCAGAGCGTGGTTCTATGGAATCTTTAAAGCCTTTATAAGTTTGCCAGTCCATTAGCAGGGCTGCATTCTCCGCAAACTCCCTGCTCCAATATGTGCAGCAGAGCAGTTAATTTCTTTTGGACTCGGTCTATGGCACCAAGCTGCTTTTTTTTTTTTTTTTTTTTTTTTTACATCTTTATCCAAACAAACTATTAAATAATCAACAAATAAGAATATTTAACCAAAAATAATGAGAGGAATGATCACTCTCCTAAAAACTATAAATTAAAGCTATCCAGTCACAAAAGAAAGTTGAGTCATCCATTAAGCAACAAAGGAGAAGGAAAAAATAGATCACACTCGGATGTTTTTGTGGAGTTCGTCGCCTCACAAATGTGCATCATCTGAGGCCCGAGAAGGACAGGCGGCTGTAGCCCGAAATTGCTCAGAGACCATCACGGATGAAATGCCAAAAGTATTAGAAAGCTCCTATTAAAAAAAAAAAAAAAAAAGAGGTTTGGGGAGTAGAAGGGCTGTGTCCCTCTCTCCAACCTGTGTGTAGGTTCAGACCCATAGCAGATGGGTGAGGAGGTGCCATTTCCCTCGCCTTCCCATGGGCAGGGGGGTGCCCAGCCCTGCTTCTCGGGGCCAGGCTCTGACGGGAGCTGTGCTGGCAAGGAGTGTGCCGGGCACCAGGCTGCACGCTCATGGCCACTTGTGCTGTGTGGTCCCACAGCCAGTCACCAGGCCACAAAATGGCCTCCTGGGGACAGCGGGGCTGGGGGTGGGAAGAGGTAGGGTGGTTGGCCCCTTTGCCTTTTTCCAAACAAAAGATGCTAACACACACACAAAAGGGGTCTGGCAAGTGTCCCTGGATACCTGAGGAGGATTTCAGATAGAATGAGCACCTCCACAGTTACCACCACTTCGGCCTAAAACCCGGGTGTGGACTTTAATTCAAGCACGCACCTCTAGCATTACCCAGAGGGCTTTAAAATTATGTTCTCTCCCCGACAAATACCTCTCAAAGACTACATCCAACTGAAACCCGCTGACAGCAGAGAGGCGTAGAGCCAAGTGTAACATCAGGCATCAAACATGGTGCACAAAGGGTCTAGAGAGGTAGCACAGAAGATGTGGTGAAAACACTCGGAAATATCAAATCCTGCATCCAGCCCCAGGATAAACACGGCTTTCACTTGCATTTTTTTCCATCCTTCTCCAGTGACTTCGGTGCCTTTGAAAGCGGCACATCCCTACTGAGCACTGCCACCACAGGCTCCACGGCCCCAAGCTTTGCGTGCAGGGTCTCGCCCTGACCTGGTGAAGAGCCTTCACAACTGGGGTCCTCTTGTCTGTAAAATCAAGGGAATGACTCTGTCCTTCCTTTGTTCAAAATAAAAAGAAAAAAAGAAAAAAGGAAAAAGAAAAAAAAAAAAAAGGAAAAAAAAAAGGAAGCCTTTGAGATGAATTAAAAGTGCTTCATCTTCCACGACTGGACCAGAAGTGAGGACCGCAAACTTCCAGTGGTATATTGCTTCCTTCCTCAGAGCAAGCAAAGAAAGAAAAAACTCATAATGCTTTTTGTCCTTAATAAGAATCAAAGTGGTGTAGAAAAGGGTTTTTATACCTCCCATTCCCATATCCTGATTAATGTGCTCTGTCTTTCAACATGTGCTTTCCCTTAAACCTCATTTTTCTGTAATTTCCTTCATTCTTTTAACAATGTGCTTATCCTTCTTCAAAAAAAAAGCCATTATTTACAGATGTTCCCTCTCTTCTCACCACATTTCAGTCCCAAGCACAGACTCCTCCTTCTTGTTCTAAATAAAAGAAGATAAGATTGGAGATATGATTGTTTCAAAAGGTGAGCACTGATACTAAATTTTAGAAACGCATGTCTTTGTAAATATATATATTTTTTCTGCTCATGACTATGGTGTGACATATTTCTACCTGCTTTGGGAAGTGACAGTACCTACCCAAAGGACTGAGTATTTCCAAAAGAAGAATTTTGCTGTTAATACAGGCAGTTTTGAAACTTAGCAATCTGGCTTACCCATGAACACTTGTAGGAACCATCAAAGACTCTTGTTAAAAAAAAAAAAAAATGCACTAAATGGTAGCACTTTCATGTGGGGGAGCCCTGAATGTGAAGAGCATCAACCTAAAATAGAAGACTAACATTAGGAAGAGTGCTAGTCATCTACTCGGTGTCTTGATAGTGACTCACACGCAGTTCACATCAGGTAGGGCCCACATCTGAACGTTTCCGCTTGTATGCGCGTTCCTACTCCGTGAAGAAAGGTTGAGAGATTAGGCAAGTAAATTCACTGCATTTTTATTTTAATTAGTGCTTGCGAAACAGCACCTAGATATCAAGCCCCAGACCATCCAGTGTCACAATTAGCTCAGAGCATAACATTTTAAAATCAGCTTCTATCATCAAGTACTTGTGTGGCTTACGGATCCGTCAGCTCTGGGGAGGGCAGCGAGTGCTCACATCTCCATTGTGTGCTGAGGAAGTGTTAGTACAGATATTTCAATTCCCTGTTTGCTTCACTCCTCCTCACCCGTTGTCCTCCCACTTTGGCCACTGGAAATCATCGCAGGAGAAGTGTCCCCACAAGCCTGTTGTTGTCTTTTGAGGACAGAGCTTCTTGCTGCTGGGTGTTTGCCTCTAGTGTGCTTAGGCAAAACAGCAGGGTGTCTTCCAGGCTGCACCTGCAAACCGCCCCGTACTGTCACCCTGGCTAAGCACAGTTGGAAAGTGGATGTGGCTCTGCTGTGTTTTCGCCACAGTGCAGGAATCCCACCTTTTCCTCCAACCCTCACATTATATATTAGAGAGAATAAAAGAGCATGTTAAAATTAGCGCTCTGATTGAAAAATAAAGGTCTCTCCGTTTACTCCCATTTTTAACTACTGATTGCGGGCTTTAAAAGGTCTCCTTGCAGAGATTTTTAAGCGCATGGGTTTCTTTATGCAAATGTAGGCTATGAATACCAAATTTGGTAAGTGAAGTACCGCTTTATGCCATTTTTTTTGCCCTCACTATTTTTGAAGCCTTCTCTCCTTGAGACTTTCTTGATCTTTACAAAAAAGAAGTATGTTTTGGGGGGCTTGTACGTCTCATCCTGAGCTGGGCAAAACAATGCTTTGCATCTGGCTGGAGGCTCTCCCACAGAGGTACGGGGTCTGGCCAGCAGCAGGGGGCCCAGCGGTCCCGGTTTCATCAAGTGATGTCCTCACAGGTAGCACAGGGATGTGCAACTTCCCGTGCTCAAGAAATTCAGGATTGCCTAGTTAGTCTCAGCTTGTTAAGAGGAGATTCCTTCCTTGAAGCCATTCAGCCATTTGAAATCGATGAAATATTGGTATTTGCAGTATTTTCAAACTGTCACACGTGTACCTGAAAACCATCTAGGAGCAGAAATCAGATTCTGGATACACACTGACAGTCAAACTACTTTAAAAAATAGAGAACAAGCTACAGAAAATGAAGACCTGGTAGCAATACCCTATGGAAACTGGATATGTTTCATTAAGATTTTAACAGTATTTTATCTCGGAATGAATTTCCAAAATTATCTCGACATGAATCCTCACTAAGCATGAGCAAATGCAGTTGAAAATAAATCATGTCTTATATGATAAACCTCTATCAGTTTCAAGGGGGTTTATTTATAGGTAAAGTACATTTTTAAAATTGTAAAATGTATTTTGGGCTCACATCCAAAAGTTTATAAAAAGTAGATTTAATGCTAAAATTGAAGACAATTTTACAAAAGCCTAAAATGTAGCATTGAGGGTAGTTTTTATTTTCTTAATAGCTGTAAATAAAACTTAACCAAAATGTATTTCAGGAAGGTTGTGAAAGAAATATTTAAACCCATCTCTATCTTTACATCAAGATACAGCTTATAACACGCCATATAGCTGTTTGGAGACAGTTTAGCCCTTTAATTTACCTACTGCAGCACTAAGGCAGTAACATATTGCATTACCAGTTAAATCCTTTCGGAAGTCATGATGCACATGTAGCTCGCTCCCAAAATATTTTACTGATTTAGAGCCGGGTTTCGTGCACTGGGCTGTAGCGGCTGGTGATGTGCTGTGTGCATCCAGAGCTGGCGTGCTCCCCCCGTGTCTGAAAAATCCCTCCTGGTGTTCAGATTAGCGCTGATAACTGGAAGAACGACAAGCAATAGGTCATGCAACGCAACGTCACGTTGGCTGCCGCATATGAGCACGAAACACGTCTCCCAAAAATCTTCAAGGAATAACTGAGAATGTGATTTCAAAGCACACCTAAAGAAAAATTAGCAAGTTATTTTAAAGCACTTCCTCTCACACACACATGTTCATATACAGTCTGCATTGTAAAGCCCAGCCCTGAGTTTAAGAAATTGCAGAACACTGTACATTAAAATTTCCTATAAAATAACCACTAGCTCCATCTTGTAATTAATCTTTTATTTATTTCCTGCAATCCCAAAAATCCCAAATCAACTTGAAATTTCAGCTCCAAGGCTAGGCTGCATGAGCTCTATTTTATAGCCCCAAGCCAAGGCTTGTTACAGCTTGGCTGTAAAATCTCAGAAATAAAAGTATGCAAAAAAACATGTGGCCCAACGCTGGCAGGGGTGGTGCAAGAACCACAAATCCTGCCCCACCGAGGTAGGGGTTTTCTTGCGAAGGGTTAATGACAAGGACTTATTGGGAACAGCAATTCCATAATTTCTGCACAACGAATATGGTGTTTCAGAGTAGCAGTCGTCTTGCTAGGAAAAAAAATAAATAAGAGAACTAAATGAAACTGAAATGAACCTTAAGATTTCAAGCATATGACTGAATCAAGTTCTGATAGTCAATAAAATCCACTAACCCAAGGAATTCAGGAATTCCAATGTAAGAGAAATATACCCGGTCAAATATTAAAAAACAAAAAAAACAAAAAAAACACCTTTTTCTGGAAACATTTCTATCGCTTGCAATCTCTGCAGCATATGCCATCACTGTCACAGCTAAGCCTACCTCACCTTTGATTTCATCCGAGCCTCGCTCTACGGGAAGCCGGACGCCTCTCGGACGTTGATGGAGACAGGCATGCTTTGTATAGTTTTCTCGGAGAACATCAAGACTCTACGATCAGCTAAAAGTACTCTCTTTTTTTAGCTTACAATAATAAAACAGATAGTATTTCTGAAAAGTGTGTATACTCTCATCAGTACCACCCGTTACCAGGTTTAGCTAAATTTTATCACACCAGAATGAGCTCCTGGCTCCAGGCTTTAACAAGCAGTGTTCTTATTCCTAGGAGGTTTTTAATTTGCCGAAAAAAGCTAACATTTACACCTTCTACTCAAAGGCACCCTTACGAATACAACCTAGAAAGAACTTCTCTTTTACCAAATAGAAAATAATATTTATTGCCAAGTTCACTATATTTAATGACATGATTAAAATATGACTGGAGAGCATCAAGAATTAAATAAAAAATCACTAAAAAAAAAGCAGAATATTTTGAAAGAGCCCAGAACATTTGCGTTTTGTTTTTTCCTCCTTTTAAAAATAGCGAGCGGTTCTGTTAAAATTCACGTTTAGAATCCCACTAAAATAAAATAAATCTTACTGCTTTTGTTACCTTTCTGTAATAAAAGATCATACTCCCTGGAAACATTTCTGTTTCAAAATCAGGTGGACAGATAGTGTTAATAATATATAAGTTTGCGAACACTGCTACGTAGGACTGCATTATAATATCTTGGACTGCTTTCCAGTGTTAGTGTACTTGTGCAGACCCGAAATGCAGTTCACTTTAACTCGGAAGGAATTTACGGTGCTTCGATAGGAAAAGAAGCAGCATGTAGAAATGTTCTCCCCTTCCAAATCTTCCTCGGCCATAAATCGCTGCAGCTTTGTTGACTGTAAAAAGGGGGTCAGGGGTTTAATTTTAGAAACTACTCTGGGAAAATGTATTTTACAAGTTATGATGCCTGAAAAGTCCATGAAAGAGTTAGAATACGTTGTTATTGTAGAAGCCAGCTTTAATGAGGAAAAAGAAAAAGTCGATGCAGTGCTGAGACCCCGCCGTACCCACTGTCCGTACCAGCAAAGCAGAAGGCACAATTCTGCAGAGGAAAGTCAACCTCGGTGTGCTGCCTGGGCAGGTGAGCGAGCGCAGCTGCCGGGGTGAGGCAGCAGAGCGGGGAAAAGCAATCGCCGGTTTCCAAAATTAATTTTAAAAGCGTGTTTAGGCTTTCAAATGGAATTATTCTCATTCTGAATATACCTGGAATTGCTTGGTCTTCGCTTTTTCCTCAACAGCTGGGAGCAGGAGAATCACTGGCGATCCCTTCCGTTCATTGACCTGAAAGTTGTGTTTTAAACTCCCGCCAAGTTCTTTAAATTTCACCCAAAGCACGCGATGGTCTTATTAAATACGGGGCGTAGAGAATACCACGCCTGATTGAAAATTTCTCTCTTACACCAACCCCCTAAGCCCGAGTTTAGAGAAATCATGCATAACTAGAGAACAGTAAGTTAACACAGGCAATGGTTAAAAAAGTACCTGACTGATATATTTAGTGTATTCCCCGAGAGTCTTAGGCTACAAATACGTGCAATTAAAAGTAACAGTGGGCAGTGGCCAGAGAAAGTCTTCTGAACCTCTGAAGTTCGCGGCATACTCTCCATCCTCGCAGTTTGCCTTAGACCATAATGGCAATATGAAGAGTAAGGGTTTTGTTACCACACATCCCCAAGCCAAATAAAGCATTCTCTCATCATTCACTGTCTAGGGGCTATATTAAAAAAAAAAAAAAAGAAAAAGAAAAAAGAAAAAAAAAGGTTACAGCTATTTAGATATGTCAGTACGTTAGACCTTATGGAGAGAAGCGGCACACAGAAGTATGTTTCATCTTTTCATTGAAGAAACACTTTGATAGCCACAAGCAAGTATGTGCTGCACATGTATATACCGTCTAGATAAAACCCGAATGTACGAAGTGTATTTTGAATTATTTTGTCGTTAATGGCTGAGTTATGTTTTCTGTTACCCTTCTGAAGAAGGGCTCCTTCTGAGTCTAGCCTCATTCGTGATCCTGCGATTCTTAAAAACCTTATTGCTCTAGAACAAATGGCAAATCTGCCTAGAGCCACATCTAAAGCTCATCATCCGTATGCATTTCAGAACTCCGCTGTTAGGGTTTTTCCAGTCTTGAGGATTCTTTAAACTGTTTTAACTACACACACTACTCTATTGCATGCAAGCCTGGACTGCAGAACAGGTTTGCTGGTAGAAAATGAGGAAACTACACGGCCAAGGATATTAACACTTACAGAAGGAAATGTTTCCAAAATATCCAAAATAACCCACTTTATTAAAAAATAAAAGATGCTTTGAAAATTATTATAAAGAACCAAAAAGAGTGAAAAAGGTCATTTTGGATAAGCACCAGTTACTGTAAACGTGGGAAGATAAGCAGGATAGCGTTAGGTCACGAGATTCATTTGGTCAAGGTACAAAAACTGAAGATGTACCTAGGCAGATGACAAATGTAACGAAATGTTTAAAATCAGATTTTTTCCCCTTCAAATTCACACTGCCGTCACTGCTACAGACTTCTAATTTAGCACTACTTTTGTATTCCCATTGGGCTTTGCAGGGCTGGTTTCATCCCTAGGAGGGAACAATTTTGTTAAAGAATTCTGGGTATATCCTGCAAAAAAAAAAACAAACAAACTCCAAAATGCCTTTTACGAAGGTTTCACTATGCTTTACTTAATAATAATAATAATAATAATAAAGGTTTAGCCTGTAAGAGAAATTCACAAACAGTTGTAGGATTATTCTAATTTTCCTTTGTAATCTAGACAGTTTTGATGGATTGCCGGTATTTTGGACATTTTGACTGCTGCTTGCTCTGTAACGTAGACTGGCAGTCCCTACCCGAGCAGTACTTCAGATTAAGTTGTTTCCTCCTGCTCTACTCTCCTGATAGAAAGAAAATACAAAAGGGTGAGCCCGAGAGACCTACTTGGGGCGAAATTTAGCCCAGAAAAGGAATTTTGTGTCTTTAGAGAAATTTGCGTGGAATGAAAATTTCTGGAATTGAATAGATGGCTTCTGCAGAAGTCTTTGGGGGGAAAAAGCAAAAATCCCTCTACAGAATGATAGAGAGCTACACACACAGAAATGCTTTCAAAACACAAGCATTTAATTTTTTTTTTTTTTAAATGTTAAGTGAGATGTAAATATGTACGTTAGCAACAAAGTGCTCAAAAGCATACTGAAAACATATTCCATACACAGTTAGCAATAGAAGTCTGTACAAAAGTAATAAAGTTACACATTATAAAAAATACTCCGTAACTATAATTTAAAAGAGGGAAAAAAGACAAGGGAATTGATTTCTCAGTTCATATAATTTATTGCAGTTAGCACACAGTTTAAAAATTCACCAACACACCAATAGTACAAAACTAAACAGCATTATAAGTTATTCCCCCCTCAGGAAAATAAAACATACTATGATTGTCAAAGCTAGATGTCAGTCTAAGTTTTAGAACAAAAGAAGAATGTGAAACTAATAAAAGGAAAAAAGCAATCACTCACAAGGACCACAAAAAAATCCAAGAGAAAGTCCATTTTTCTCAGACACTGATTGTCTTCTCTAAATTAATAAAAGAATGTATTTTTAAACCTAGAAACTATTCAAGTAACTAAAGATAACGCTCCAAGGCCATTTTCACAGCTTTTTTTTTTTTTGTTTTAAATGCCATTACAGCCAAATTAACACACATTTGACCAAATATTTCCAAAACAGTCCAGCAATACACAATGGAGTTTTCCATTCAGTATCTTAAGCACAAAAATAGGCTATGTTTACAGTAGTTAAGGCGATCAAATTTTAAACAAAAGCGGAAAAAAAAAGGAAAAACAGCAAACGTTTTCCATGCTACTCCCATAGACCTTATTTGTAAGTGCAAGACAGGAAAACAAACACTGTGCAAAATGCTTTTGACCTGCGTGTTGGTCATTAAAACCACACGTCAGGCTGCAGTCTCTGCTGCTTGGATACACAGAGCCCTCTACCCTCCCCCCGGCCCCCCCGTCAATCAGGGCTTTCCAGTCCTTTCAGCCCGGGGCTTTTTCAGTCCACAGACCCTTTTCAAGGGGGGAAAAAGAATGACCTATTGTGGATGTGTGCAGCAGGAATCCTAAAAATGCTCATCTGGGTAAATGTATGCACCTAAAGTTTGAGCTGGCGTGGGGTTTGTGCAATTAGAAGGTTTTCTTTTAATGAATGCACACTGCACATGCAAATCTTTAAGCCTGTTTGTAAACATTCATATTTTCCTTGTTATGTAGCTAAATTGTCAACTCGTAGCTTAAGTTTGTCTCAACTGAAAGACAGTGGGAAAGAAAATTTAAATTATATAAAATAAAAACAGTGCATTTATGTTCTTCATAACACCGGCATTTTCAACGGTGCCTTTTCCTAAGGAAATTAAATAATTTTAAACTCACTCATTAAAGTTATACAATGCAAACAAAGACAAAAATATACTGAAACTCATGCATTTCTGTAGCGTTAATATTTACTTTTCAAGACTCAACTAAGAGCATCAACACAACCTGCCAAGTTCTTTGATACCTCCCCCCGGCCCATGTAATCAATTACAGTATACAATAACAGTAATTCACATTTTTTAAACACACAGTTCATCACTGCTGAAGCTGCAATATCCTTTTTCATCCCAAGCAAACCTTCACATAAGACAGAGTCCCAGTGATCCCAGTGTACTCTCAGGGTTTTTGTTTTGTGTTTTTGTTTTTTTTCCAGTGGGAACTGTCAGAAATCCAGAAGTTGCCGTAATAAGTTTTAAGTCAACCGCTTGTTTAAAAATAGATAATCCAGCATTTCAGAAATTTTCCATTTGGGTCTAAAAGCATTCAGGTTTCCAACAGCTAGAAAGGACTCATGCAATTAGAGAAATGTAAAGGAACTGATATAATTGGGAGAGGATTTCTACATTCAGATTTTGAAAGGAAAAGTATCTAGAGCTCAAAATAACGCAGTGTTTTGGGGAGAACAAAGCCAAGCCAACATTTTGGAATTGGAGATTCTTTAAAACTAAAGTATCCACTGGCTTCTATTCCAAAAAGGGGGAAAAAATACGCTCCGTTGTTTATTACTTTGTCATGTCACCTCTAAAGTTCGGTTTTTATCAGAGTGCTAAATTAGTGAAATATTCATGCTGCCTTAAAGTGCAAAAACAAGCTAATAGCCAAACTTTCAGTTCAAGGAAACAAGATTGCTTTTAGACTGTACCACAACTATATAGATTTATATATATATTATTTATATATATAAAAATTTTATTTCCAAAGTTCTTGTGAGCTATCTTCTAAGGTCCAGTCTCTGACAGTAGGTAAGCTCAGTGCTTCGCTTTTGACAGACAATGAGTTCACCAACTCACAGTGAAACTTCCGAATGTGTCTGTAAAGGTCTCCGGACTGCGTGAACCTGCGTTCACACCACTTACAAGCATGTGGCTTCTCCCGTGTGTGAACCACTGCGTGGCGGCTCAGGTTGTGGGAGTACTGGAAGCTCTTCCCACACTGGGTGCAAGTGTAGGGCTTTTCACCTGAATGAGTCCTCTCATGACGTTTCAAGGTGTACATGCAAGAAAAAGTCTTACCACACAGCGAGCAGGTGGGGACATTGACATCAGTAGCAGGCTTGCTGCGGATCCCGTCCTGCTCTCGAAAGTGCGTGCTTAAATGGATCTGCAGGATGTGGGGACTGGGAAAGACCTTGTTGCAGAGAGGACACATAAAAATTTGGCCAGCGGGGCTAAGTATGTTTGACACATAAGGGAGCAAGCTGCTGTCCATGTTTCCTTCCACCTGGACTCGCTCATTCTCTGGAGTTATCATTTCATCATCACTTGCCTTGTCCTCTCTATCTAGCTCCCTCAAGACCGAATCTTCCCTCATTGGAGCCAGATGGGTCGGCTCGTACTGTACCCTGTTATTAGTGCTCACACTTTCTTTCACAGTGCTATGTTCCATATCATAGTCATTAGTGCCAACATCACTCTCATCACAGGAAGCCTCTTTCTCCACCTTCACCTGAACCAGGCTGCTTCTAAGCATGTCCTGCGAAGAGAAATAAGAACTGTTCAGATTTTCAACTCCTGAAAGGCTGGACTTGACAGACAGGTCCAGCACGCAGTCAACATCTGCTGAATCCCTCACGGAGGTGACAGACCTCTGGGACAAAGACTCTGTTGAGCTGCAGGGGCTGGCTACTGTTTTTCCAGCTGCCGTTGCGTGTGTCTCTGCCTCTCCGCCAGTCTGGGGAATGCCTGCTGAGTCTGAGGGCAATCTCATCCACATGTTCCCAGGCTCAGCCGCCAAGTCCCTTTTGCTAGGCAGGATGTTCAATTTTTCATCTTCTCCTTCATCTTCATCGCTGGGCAAGTCTCCTGGCATGTGGCTGCTGCCGTCGGAGAGGCTCTCCACTTTGTCTGAGCAACTTGAGGCGTCTTCCTCCTTTTTTGTACTGTCTGCCTCCGTGGTTGCTTTCTCTTTCAGCTTCTTTTTGCAGACTTTGACAATGTCATACATGTGGAGATAACTGGCAGCTGCAAGCACGTCTTCAATGGGCAAGTCTTTGAACTGGAGTTTTCCTTCGTACATGAATTCAAGCAGGAGAGCGAAAGCTGGGGCTGTAACAATGTCGCTGTTCAGATGAACAATGTCTCTTTTGTCCAGCTGGTCCTTGTAAAAGAGGTGGAAATACATGCTGCATGAAGCCAGTACAGCTCTGTGCGCTCGGAACTGGGCATCTCCTACCAGAACAGTGCAATCACAAAGGAAACCCTGATGTCTCTGCTCACTCAGACACTGTAGCAAATGTCTACTGTGGTCAGGAAACTCCATGCTGTCTTCATAACCTATAAGCAACGAGATTTTAAAAAATTACATGTAGGTCAGAACAACAGAACTCACGAATCCAAGTTACTCCACTCCAAACGCCTGGCATTTATATTGCCAGAATCCTAGCGCTGCCCCTACGCAAAGATTATTTAACGCGTACGCACACTGGCCACCCTCTCCCATCAACCACTGAAGTCATGCCTTCCTCTCAGAGGGGAAGATGCTATTCTAATAAGCACTCAGCTGCATTATTATATATATCTATGTTTTTTTGTTTTTTTTTTTTTTCAAGTAGCACGGTTGTTCATAAAATCTGTTCAACAGTTATTTTTCCAGGGAACTTCCTCCAGGTTGCATCCCTAGGAGGGCAAATCAAAAAAAAAAAAAATCAAAAAAAAAATTAACACCAAGTTCGAGAGATCACAGAGCGGGGGAAAAAGAGAAAATCAGACCATCAGTATTCTTTTTAAAGTCAAATTGCAGTAACAAGAGAGTCCTGAGCACGAAGAAATGTTAATGTACCCAAATCTGAAAGTCTAACATTTATAAAGAACATAGATTGACAAGGGTAAATAATATTTATCGATAGAAAAAAATCAAAAAATTAAATTTTTAGAAATTTAAGTTTGCATTGTTTTGTTCTCCTGGTAGGTACAGTTTCAGGTTTTGAACCTTCTCCATACTGTACAATAGAACATAAACAGTTTTTGCTAATATGCAGAATTTACAAAAGAAAAAGAAAACTGTCAACTAAAATGCCAATGAGCATCGCTTCCCCTATGCAGAAGGACAGAAATTTCCCTCCCCTCCCACACCAGCCAGTCTGCAGTACCAAACTTAAAAAAAAAAAAAAGTCATTCAGCACGAGTGTGTGTGCACATTTAAAACGAGTATCCTGAGCACTGCTCTTAGCCAAGTATTTTTCTATTCACCCTCCTTGACGATAAAAAAAAAAAAAAACAAAAACCAAAACACACTTCAAAGAAGTAGAGAAGTCAAAACTCAAACAGAAAGTAAAATCTCTCAAAACCTGTCTCAATCTATTCTTCTGTGACTGATGGCAACGCTCTCCCAAACCATCCAGACAGATCGTGGATCTCGAGGCTGGCAGATATTATTGAAAAATAGTCATCGCCGGCAAAGCAAGGCGTACTAAAACTTGCAGCACAACCCCTACTATATTCTGAAAAATACCATCGCTAGAGTAAAGCACGAAGATTTACAATACAATCACTTTAAGTGCCCCACAGCCAACATCAATCCTAATCCTTAAGAGGGCTAAAAATAAAGATTGGAGGGCAGCTCACAAGGTAGCTGTGATCAAATTAGGAGGCTGAAAGGACAGAGAGGGACGAAGAAGGAAGCTTATAAACATCTGATCCAGCTGACTGTGGCCATATGGCAGCTGCTGCCCAGATAAAGAGATTAAGAATAGAGGAGTGCGATTACAGCTGTCTGGCCAATTCAGGCAGCTCAAATCTACAAGTTCTAAATTAGTCGCAAATACAAAAACTCCTTCAAATAATTATTGTTACGCTGGAATAAAAGATCTCAAATACTACATGCGGGAAAGAAAAGAGGAAGCCAGTCGAGCTATTCTCCTGGGTACAAAAGTTTTTAAACACATAACTGATTTCTATCTTTCAGAAGCACTACAGCTGTATGCTACTACAGTTCTGGGCTGCTGGATATTTAACCACGAAGTTTAATGAAAGACTGCACAACAAACACATTTGAGTTAGCACGGTTCTTTTTAAAAAAGCACGCTGGCGTACGCTTCACCAAAACCCCCCATAAAGTCGATTTAAAGATGCAACACAAAAATACAAACCAGAACTCTCATTAGGCTCGCCACTAAATACATTTCGGTTTTTGGTCTCCAGAAATTAAGCCCGGACTTGCTCTCGCCACGTCCTAAAACCAGAAATTTTCTTCTCACGACATGCATTAAAGTTAATTCTATCAACGTGCATCAGAACTGATACTCTCAAACTAGAGCCCAAGCCTTTTCGACTAAGTCCACTTATCTATTTAATACTCGATTTCATATATTACCTCTAAACTTGGTTAGAAAAGTAATGTGATTTTTTCCTGAAATTCAATAAACAACACACCAAAACAGAAATATGCTGTATCTAATCTATTGCTACTCCTACCTTTAGTACACATAAACCTGATTAAGTCCTTTCCTCTGAGTCTTGCTGGCTCCAGGTCTGTTAGATCGGTGGAAAAAAAGCAGACTAGGAGAGACAGATGCAAAGTGGAGATGATGTTAGAGAGGAATGAGATACCTTCTCCACACACAGATCTGCACACACTAACTCCCTGTCTGTGTGTTAGAATAAAAGGCTGAGGGATGGCAGGCTGTCAGCTGCTCTGACATCATGTTCAGATGGAAATGCTACCTCCAGCTGTGCTCCTTTTAATGCCATATGCTACTCCTCTACACTCCTGCCACCAGCTTTTTCTTAGGAGAACTTTTCTCTTCTGTTAGTATAAACAAAATACTTCAAAGTCTCTTTTTTTTTTTCAAACTTTCTAACAGGGGGAGAGAAGAAGAAAAAAAAAAAAAAAAAAAAAAAAAGAGGAGAGAGAGAGCGAGCGAGAGGGAAGAAAATCCTAAACATATGGGGCTCTGCCGTCTCCGCAGCCCCGCTCCGCTCCGTGCCGGCTGTGCGGGGCGGGCAGCGGCCCCGGGGCTCCCCCCCCCCGCCCCGAGCCGAGCCCCGGGGGCGCCCCGGAGCCCCCCCCCCCGCTCCCGGCGGCGCCCCGAGAACTTGAACGGGGGTAACGGGGGGGGGGTTGGGGGGCCCCCGCATCCCCGGCGGCAACTTTGCAGCGGGGCCGGCCCCGGGGCTCCCCGCTCGGTGCCCCGCTGGCAGCGGCAGCAGCGGAGCGCCCCGCCCGCCCGCCCCCCTCCCCGGTCGCGGCCCGTGTCGGGGCTGGGGGCGGCGGGACTCACACTCGGCGGCGGCCCCGAAGTCCCCGCGCTGCCGCCGCCGCCCGCCGGCTCCTCGGGGCTCGCTCGGCGCCGCGGGAGGCGCCTCAGCCCCCCCCCGGCCGCCCGCCCGCTGCCGCCCCCCGGGCTCCCCCCTGGCGGCCGCGAGCGGAGCGGAGCGGAGCGGGCCCCGCGCTCAGCGGCTCCCCATGGCACCGCCGGCCGGGGCCGGCCGCGGGGGAGGGGAGGGGAGGGAGGGAGGGGAGGGAGGGGCGGGGGCCGGCGGCGGGGCGGGCGGGGGCGCCGGGCGCACGCACACGCACGGCGGCGGCGGCGGCGGCACAGCCGGGCCCGGCGGCGGCAGCCAGATGTTCCCCCGCCGCCCCGCCCCGCTCCGCGCGCGGACCCCGCTCCCTGCCCGCCCGCCCGCCCGCCCGACTGACTGAGTGACGGCCCGGCTGACAGCGCGCCCCGCCCGCCCCGCCGCCGCCGCCAATGGGCGCCCGGCCCCGCCGCTGAGTGACGGGCGGCGGCGGGCGCTGAGTGGCGGAGGCCGGCGGCGGCGCGGCCAATCGGCGGCCCGCAGGGAGGAGAGGCGGAAGGAGGCGGGGCCCCGGCGGCGGGGAGGAGGGGGCGTGGCGAGACAGCGAGCGAGGGGCGGGGCCGGCTCAGGGGGCGGGGCGAGCGCGGGAGGGCGCGCGCGGGCCGCGGCCTCGCGCCGCTTGCCCCGAGGGGAGGGGGCGGGGCGGGGCGGCCGGGGGGCACCTGCGGGGGCGGGGGGCGGCCGGGACACAAAATGGCGGCCGCGGGCACCGCCGTACCTGAGGGCAGCGGGACTCGGGGGGCTGTGGGCGGTCCCGGGGAACCCCCGGCTGGAGGGGCCGGTGGAGGTCCTGGGCAGCGGGGGCTGTGCCCTGCTGCCCTGCGGCGCCGGGTACGCGGTTGGCCTCGGCAGGTCGCCTGGAGGGAGCGAGCACCGCCAGCAGGGGCTCGCTCGGGGCGTGGGGCGAAGTAACTCGGGTGTGAGTAACGAGAACCGATGGAGCGGCCGCAGGAGCAAGGCGTGCGTTTAGTGCCTGCCCTTCAGCAGCCTGAAGCCGCTCTGAGGAGGCGCGGCGAGGTCTGGCTGTGCCTAACGTGTTTGACAGCGCTGCTGCCGGTGTCACGCAGCCTGCCTCCAGGATTGCACAAATAAATAAAACATTACGCACAAAAACACCTTTATCTCTGTCCTTTGGTAAACTGAGTGCTCATGCACACCTGACATTGTTTTTGTAATCATTTACCTCGTCGTGTTTTCCGTTCGTCTTAGTGACACGATGCCATGCTTAAGCTGTTGGTGGTTTTTTTCCTTCCATTGGTAACGTGTTCCTCAAACTCAGCGGGGTTTTGCCCTCGTCTTCAAGATGCAGCAGCCAAGATGCTGACTCTTCGTGTTTTCCTGATTGTGTCCTCAGTGTTAATAATCACTTCATCCGAGAAAAATCAGTACTCCGTTCCCTGCTGCCCGTCATTTCTTGACCGTCTTTCTGACAACATTTTTTTCTTTAAATTCCCAAAACACATTTCAAAAGAATTTTATTGGAAGTACCGCTGAAAATAGCTCTACAGATTTTTTTAATACAAAGCATACAAATAACTTATGCAGTTATGGATGTTTGAACTGTCAGTGATTGCGCCTGAAATGATTACATTAACTATGTTGTCCTAGTTCTGCAAACTGCACCCTTCCTCCTTCCTACATCACCAACTTCTTGGGGTCTGTTAGTAAGACCTCATTTTAGGTATACTTACTTATACAAGTGCAGCTTTACTGAGGGAGGCAGATTTGTCATTCTCACGATACAAAACTGGGGAAAAAGGAGGCTGCTGAATGTGAAAAAATCAAAGAATTTATTTGCTAAAGTAGATATTTAACAAGTAGACTTTTCCGGGTCTTTATAGACTTTGACAGCAGCTAGAATTACAAAATACTTTAAAAACAAAATTTCATGGGACGTTATTGTTTATATTTTTGGTCCACTTGCCTCCTCACGCACATAAACTTACATTTTTATGTTTTAAGACATACTGAGAAAAATCTTATTGCTCTTCACTTACTATTTACGGTGCCAATTACTAATTAAATCTGGTTGTTTTCTCTTTTCCATTCTATCCCTTGACAATACGGCCTTGGAGAAATCACTGTCCTTTTTGCCTCCTCAGAGTGACTCACCTTCAGGTCTATGGACTATTTCTTACTACAGTTATGTTGTATTTAAGAGAGTGGTCTGCAGTTGCAATTTATCCAACTATTATAATAATAAAACAATTTTTACAATTCCTAAATAGGTGATGAAGTGAAACAGAAAAGAAGTCAATGTAGGTAACACTTTGAGATTAAAAATCTTTTTGGCAGTGAGTCAAGCTTCATTCATTTAAACCTGGAACTGTTGACATTTCTTTGCGATTTTTTTTTACGTGAAAGGAACTCTAATTTTAAAGAGTACTTAGAGAGGTTTAAAGACTTAGCGTTATTTTAAATATAGAAATGAGATGATAGATAAGTGAATTAAGAAAAAATCCTACACTGGGAAAACTCATAAATACCTTGTAGTCCAGTTGATGCTCTATTAGAAAAAATAATATAGGACGGGCCTTGCACTGGAAGGGATCGTGAAGCCTTGTTGTAAAGGGACATAAACATCTGGCAATACACCTGGTCTCTACACACATTTATAAATCACCTCAGGCATCCCAAGGTACCATGGAGAACACACGTGAAAATTGAACTAAGAGCATTCATAAGCCAAAGAAAATAAAAATGGTCTCAATTCAGTGTGGAAAGAAATGAGTCTCATTTACTGCATAAACACAGTTTGGAGAGATGTGATGCAATTCTGCACTTCTTGCACCTTTGCACCTGCTGACTTTCATTTATATCCTCCAGGCAACAAGCAAGCCTGAAGGCCTTTGGCTCATAACCAATGCTGACGTTGCAATGTGGTGCTACGGGAGCGCCGGCGGCTCTGGTGGATCCTTTCTGCTTGCCTCTGATCTGATAGCACATTGAGGTTTCTTGGCATTTTTAAAAACAATTTGTGTGGTGAATTTCCCAGTACGGTATTGTTTGTTGCTGCTCAGGATTGATTGCTGTGTAGCAGGATGGTTTGCAGAGGCCAGCTTTGCCTACAGTCCTTGAAATGTGTTTTTCACATTCATTTCTGTAGCCTAAATTTTATTATCTGCTCTTGGAAACTCTTCTTGAGAATGGTCCCACAGAGAAGTGTGAGCTGACAAAGGTCAGAGGTGCCTGCAAGGTATTAAGGTCCAGAGCCATAGATTTCAATGTTAATGTAATGCACTTATACTGTGGAATCAGCTGCAAATTCCCCTGTTAATTCTTCTTTGTTATACCTGCTACCACACAGCTTTCTACATTTTCTTGTAGAGCAGTGCTGTACTAATTACCATACATGCCATCCATTTTGTTCTCTTTGAAAAAAATCAACCACGAACCCCACTCATCTTAGCCAGATGCTTTGGGTTTTTGTTCTAAAGGTTATTTAGGACCAGATACCATCACCATAGACATTGCTGCTCTTTTGATGGATAGGACAGCGGGAAGTAGGTACCCCCTTGGTTAGTTAAAACTCTCCCAGAATGCTTTCACTAATGGGGTTGGAGGTACAGCAGCAAATATCCCATGGTTATGGATCCCAGTAGAGTGAAAATTAAGACTTGTGATCATAGCACTCTTGATTTATTCATTTTTACTTATTTTTTTTTAAGTCTTAGTGAAACTTAATTAATGGTGGTGAGGTTTTTAGAAAAAAGAAAGTTAAATAGTATCTGGAGCTGTCATCCCACTTGTGGTTCAACTGATGTCACTATGGAACAGAGTTTTCTCTCTGGGGAACCACTTCTGGGGAAATGCCAAGGTAATATAATACAGCTTTTGCGTGAATTGGCTAAGCATAAATCTTACTGTGCCAGAGTCTGCCTGGATCAGTAATTCTTATCAGCCTTAGCTGTGCTGGGCAAGCCACCATGATGTGCTCAGCTAAGAGCTTTTCTTAGCACATGGGCCAAAAATTTCTCTCTCCTTTCAAATTCTGTCATGTAAAGGAGAAGGAGCACCATGTACTGAAACTTATCACCGTGGTGGCTACTAGCATGCTTGCTGCAATCTGAGGCACCACTGATGTACCTTCCCTAGGTCCAACTGCCCTTTTCTAGAGCATACGTAATCCATCTAGCTTTAAGCTACAGCGCCTGCTTCACGTGGCAAAAATTACTGAGATCAGTGACTTCTTTGTTATGTCCTGAAACAATTCCAAGGCTCTATGTAAAAAATTGATCATAAAGAATGGAGTTGGCCCTGTGGGTGGAGACTTGAGCTGGAGTTCAGTTGAATTTTGATTGTTGAGTACTAGTGAGATGCACTCAGTCACTAGAACCAGCACAGAAGTGCTTCCTCTCAAAAGAAGGCTAGATTTGGATATGAATGATTTGCTTCCAAATTTTTAGCGTAGGAATGCAAGGCTGCTCATGCCCCGTGGCCCAGAGCTCTGGCCATCCATGGTACGGATGCATGGTCCAGGACAGACCCACTCCACATGCCACCACATGCTCCAATGCACAAGAATACAAAAGGATTTCCCCAAACACATCACAAATGCAAGACCTAGCGTTCAAAAAGACGAGACAGAAATCAAAGTGCACCGAAAGAAAAAGAGCGGGAGTGGTTTTTAATTAATGCTGTAGGCCCCTACAGTGGCAAAGAATTTATTTGGTGAAGATACTCAGAGGATATCTTCCTTCCACAAAACTATTCTGCGTTCCTACTGAGATTGCAGAGGTGCAGTAGTGTATTGTAACTGTAGTAATTGTTGGGGAGTTTGAAAGTGTGAAGTCTTTCCAACTAGTGTTGTGGCTGAGCACAAACTTATGTTGCATTGCAGTGTTTGAAAGTTAATAAATATGACTCCAACTTAGTTTTGAAGATGGTTTGCTTAATTTTTCCTCTTTACCTGTTCTGTGTGGGTGTACACATCTGTGTACATTTGGGGGTTGGCCTCTCTACAAGGGCATACTGCAGAAACCAAATAATAGCTGCTACGACGTTATTTCACTATATTTAGGGCAGACCTGAAAAATACAATATTTAACCAAAACCCAATTAAATTGTCTTATGCTTTATCTGTAATTTCTTTCCTATCATTACAGATTACAAAGACATTTATGCCTAAACAGAAGCTGTCTTCTTCCAATCAGCCTGCTCTTTCTGCT
Source organism: Anas platyrhynchos (assembly GCF_047663525.1). Taxonomy (NCBI): domain Eukaryota; kingdom Metazoa; phylum Chordata; class Aves; order Anseriformes; family Anatidae; genus Anas; species Anas platyrhynchos. The sequence goes on along the minus strand of NC_092589.1, from coordinate 30,612,954 downwards.
CAGTTCATTCACTAAATCATTTAATCACCCAAGGCCATATGTTACCATCTTGTGTAAAACGGGTGGAAGAGAAAAAAAAATATGCAAAAATCTCTGCACAAGAGTGGGTGTCAGAATCCAGCATAGCTCCCACTAGGAAGCACAAAATATGAAATGTTATCACCAGTGAATGTGGCTACAAAAATAAACCTAGACAGACAAAAGGAAGAGACAAGACAGCAAAGGTGAAGGAGACCATCTTGGAACCTCACTTTTGCATGGAAAAGTTACAGACTGGATGTTAAGTGTGAGTCCAGATGCTCACAGGCTCAATATTCTGCCTGTAATACAGTTGTTGTGCTCTGCTGTAATTAACTTGAAAGTGCATTAACTCAAGCTCGCTGTGCATTCCCATTTTTTACACCACATGGGTAAAATCACATCTCTTGCTTGGTTCCCACTGGGCTCTTCTTTGTCTTTCTCCTCGCGTACTCCCCGGGAGCTGCACATACGATAGCCTGCTGGCATACACTTTGTCCCAGGTATTTCTATATGGAGTCATCTGCATGTAGCACATGTTTTCAGCTACTGTTCTCTGTCGTGATTCCTTCTCATGGCTTTCTTGGCACATTTGCTGGGCGACAGACCCTAGGGAAATGCATGGCTCAAAGTAAGTCATGGAGTATTTGCTCCAACAGGGAACAAGGAGGTTTGAGAGAAGTTAGAGGTGGAAGATCTGTTGTTTTTAAAGAAGACCTTCCGCTTTTATGAAAGGATCTCTGTAATCCATCCTCTCTTCAGACCTTCAGGAACCCATTTTTGAGTTTTCTTGCCAGTGAGTAGGTGCTACTGGTGTAGCTGGAGGTGGGAGAGCAGCTCTCATCCCGACAGAGGACAGCTTTCCCCATCCAAGCTACTGAGGAGCTACTGCTTCTCTCTCCACTCGCAGAGGCTCCAAAGACAGAGGCATAACAATGCAGACCACAAAAAAATACTCCTCTAAAACTGCACATGCCGGTTTATCCTAAGACTATAAAAGCATAAAAGATTATATTTTCATTTGCATGGTTTGCTGGTTTTTATTTGGCAGCTACAATAACAACAGGCTACACTGAGCCCATAAAACAAAGTGAGAACAGCAGCTCATTTTTGTGGCAGAATGTAATGGCTATGGCTAAAGGGCTTACATAATTCATCTTAAACCCTTATGCCTGTATTTATTGATGTTTAAATGAAAATTAAACTCTTAGAGCCATAAGGAGGCTTCTGGTATCTGAAACGGGGTTTTGATGCTGATATTTTTATCTTACCCAACTAAGTGAAAGCTCCAGTCCATGGCACTTAAAGAGAACAAGGGAAGCATTTGGTAAGTGAGTCCTGCATCTCAGCAGGGTGGTGCCTCCCCTCCCTTGCCTGCTTCTCAGGGTGACCATGAAAGCCCTTAGAGAAGGATGAAGAAATGCTAGAGCACTGACTGGCTGTACCTGGGGGTCTGACCTGGCTCAGGAAAAGAGAGGCTGCCACCATAAGCTATTTCTCCATGGTAAGAGGGTGGTCACTTGGGTGACCTACTAGAGTGTATTTGCCACTTTGACAAACCATGAAAAGCTGCAGCAAAACTGAGGCATCTGGCTTCTTTGAATGCAGCTTATTGGAAGCACAGCATCACCATGAGTACTGTTCCTACTACATGAAAAGACAAAAGATTCAGCTAACTGTACTGTTAGAGAAAGGATTTTTATTTCCCAGAGGCTTTTAGAAAGCTATTTTGTTTATTTCTCAGATTTTCCTGCAATGTGTCATTTTTTTTCTCTCTATTCTCCACAAGATAGAGCAGACTCAGGAAGTGAATTGCTGCTTAGGGAAGTGTCCTGCCTCCAAGCTGACTTATATAGTAGGACATATGGCATAAGTTATATTTGGACAGATGTGAACAAGTAGTCAGTAGATTTGATAAGATTCTTTATTTAAACTAACTTGCACAGTGTCACTGTTCTACCATCTTTCTCTCCTTCCTCAATCTGATCTTTTGCTGTTTTTAAATATTTTAAATATACTTTGCTTCTAACTAGTCTGTAATGCTTTAAATGCATTTAAGAGCATTTAGTCATGACAGCAATATCTGATTTTCTCCACAACATGATTGGCAAATATCTGCTTTTGGTGATAAAGCCGGCACAGATGATAAACCGTATGAGTTGCAAACCTCAAATGATTACCGGTTTGAGGCAACCAAGTTCAGTGGGAGTCATTTTCATTGATTCGTTCAGCTTGGCCTCTGATACTTCTGCTTCACTGGTGTGCAGTTGAGGCACAAAGTAGCTCTGTGCCTCCCATGAGTAACACAGAAATCACAAAAAATAGGACAGAATGAGCTTCAAGAGATCACTTATTTTATCTTCCTGTCTACATCCCTGTCAGGATCATCTGTATCTGTGTTGTTTCTGACAAATGCTTATCCCTCTTGTATTTATTTATTTATTTATTGACAATTCCAGTGAAGGATATTCCACAGTCCATTTAGGCAATCTGTTCCAGTGCCTGCTTAGCCTCCTTAGCATTAAGTTTTTGCTGGTGTTTTCTCATTAGTATTGTTATAAGTAGCTGGTTACTATTTGTTCTACACAGAGGGGCCATGCAGAAGAGTTTCTTTCTTGTTTACGCTAATACCTCACGTATTGGAGGTCAGCCATCGTGAAGGAAGTCACCTCCTTTAGTCTTGTCCTCTTTAGATTAAGCAGACCTACATGTTCCTTTTAGGTTGCATTTTTCACATTTCGTTTCTTTGTTTTCATCTTCTACATTGTCCAGTTGGTCCACATCCCTCTTGGTCATTCCCTGACTGTGAATCCTGCATTTGCAGTTTGTTATTCCTACCAAAGCAGAGATTTTTTTCTTTCATTGTATCTGCTATGCACCAAGCTTTTTCTGGCCGTTTTCCAATTTGCCAGAACCCTTTTGAATTATGATCTTTCCTTCAGCATGCTTGCAGCCCATTCCAATCTGGTGTCATCTGCAAATTTAGGAATTGTAGTCTGTTTAATCTGCTTATCTGTATCATTAATGAAACACTTGAGTTGTATCAAACTTAGGATGGCTAGCTGGAGAACTAGCCTCATATATTACTTCAGTTTGGCAGTGTGTCTTCAGTAATGATTCCCCATGTGTGGCTTTTCAGCCTGTCTTGCAAACACGAATGCAACCAGCTTCAGCTTCAACGTGTGCTCTGGTTTGGGCCAAAGAGCACCAGGTACGTCAATGCAGACAGCCCAGCTGTAGGCAAGATATGGTAACTCTGACCTCTCCCCTTCACTCAAGGCCTCTTAACCTGTCTCAGAGAGGAATTGGATTTGTTTGTGACAAATTATTTCAAGATATTGCTCACTTGCTTGTGGCCTTCTAGGTGTTTTAAAATGTTTGATTATTTGCTCCAGTTTGATAACTGGCCTGTAATTCTCTTTTCATCCTCTTATAAGGATAAAGCACCCCCTTCCCATCAAAAATTCTCAAAAATAACTGCTACTGATTACCAGATTGCTTCAGCCAGTTCTTTCATATCCTAGTGCTTGAGAATAAGTACAATACAGATTATGAAATAATTACATACTGAGATAATGAGCACCTTATAAATAGCACTGGCACAGGTTGCCCAGAGAAGCTGTGGATGCCCCATCCCTGGAGGTGCTCAAGGCCAGGCTGGATGGGGCTTTGGGCAACCTGGTCTGGTGGGAGGTGTCCCTGCCCATGGCAGGGGGTTGGAACCAGGTGGTCTTTAAGGTCCCTTCCAACCCAAACCGTTCTGTGATTCTGTGATACATTGAGACTATTTGATAATGTGAAGGACAAGTGACATTACAGGGTTTCATTCCAGCACAACGCTTTCTCACCAGCCTCAATGGACCCTGCTCCCTGTGTGTTTACTTCTAAACCACAGTTCCTCAAAATTAAGCTTTGAACTTTTATAACGTTATAACTCTCAGAGGATAGCATGGGTGAAAAAAATGCAGTCCTCAATGCTTGAAAATAAATGTAAGTGCATATTTGACATAATGCTAACACACACACACACACACACACAATTCTATGGAAATGCATTAATTGCCAGGAAGGTGAGTTTTGACTGCCAGTGGCGATTCAGCATACAGGTCGATAACTTTGCCCTGTGATCACCTTTTTGGTGTAGGCATTTGCCGCACAAGCATATGTGCTATCTTCATTTGCAGCCCAACTTTGTAATGGTTAAAAGCTAATTAAAACATACAGTGGCATTTCGAATCAATATAGCGTATGGACTGCTGCAAGTTCTCTCATCAGGCGCGTTGCCCTCAGGAAGCAGCATTAACTTCAGCAGCAAAATACTGCTATGAGCTCATTAATCATCACATTCAGAGGCTGGCTTGGTCACAGTGGCAGCAGCTCCAAGTCTTTCTTGTGGTGAAGAGCAGATACAATGCTTAGATACGTGAAGTGTTGCACAAACATTAACTGCTATGGCCAACTGTCTTTGCAATTGGTGTTTGTTGTCTCAGCTCTTCAGATCAAGAAGCTGGGACATTTCCTGAGGTGGATTTCCCCAAAGTGACACAACAAATGGGTATCATGCTAATAATATTAGAATTCATCACTCTGAGTTGCCAACTCTGAAGTCCCCTTATTTCCCTGTATTAGAAAAGAAAAGAAAAGAAAAGAAAAGAAAAGAAAAGAAAAGAAAAGAAAAGAAAAGAAAAGAAAAGAAAAGAAAAGAAAAGAAAAGAAAAGAAAAGAAAAGAAAAGAAAAGAAAAGAAAAGAAAAGAAAAGAAAAGAAAAGAAAAAAAAAAAGAAAAGAAAAAAGAAAAGAAAAAAGAAAAGAAAAAAGAAAAGAGAAAAACAACACCTATGAATGCATAGGGAAGACAAAATTTAAAAGAGGGCGAAAATGATAGGGAATGCAAGTGGAAAGAAAAGGAGTACAGAAATCTAACAGCTCGAACGAGATCTAAGGTTAGAAGAAATCAGGCAGTAAAGGGAAGGGAATTGATCTGGATACATTTATATATATAAACAGTCTTCAGTGCCCATGAGAAACTTTGAGAGAATCTGGTGAGCTCTCTGCTCCAGTACAAGGTGCTCACTGAAACCAAAGATGTGCTTTTGCAGCCATCCTCCCCAGTAAGATCCGTCCTGGTGGGTGAGATAGGGCTCACCAGAACAGAGCAGGAAAGGCTCCTCACAAACCCCTCTGTCCTAAACTGGTCACCCAAAGGTTCACAGGCACAGTTTTCCACTACAGCCTGCTAAGCCATGGCAATTTTGCTGTGTTTGCTTTAGAAAGGAGCCCTTCTTACCTTTTGCTGGGGCTCTGATGAGCAACTTCCAAGACATACAGCTGACATGCATCGTGTGATCCTGCAACAGATTTGTGTGTACCACTGTGGTTTTCCTTGGATGTGTGGAAGAGCAGAGAGAAAATCTTAATACTGGGCATCAGCTTTGTATAGGATTGAGATGCTCAAGTTCCAGTAAAAATTCTTTTTGTTGGGACTTTTTGTGTAAAAGGATTCAATTTTTTTCTCTCCATTAAGTCTTATTGTATTACTTGTATCTTATTACTGGAGCATTGCTAGCCATAAGCAATAGCCATACAGCACACATGAAACTAAGCAGAGCCTTTCCATGCTGTGTGTATATGCTGTAAGGGAAGCTAGAGCCTCCTCCTGAGTCCTTATGGATGGAAGGTGAACAGTTAAGCTGGGGATATGGTATTGCTTTGTGTCTTCCTCCTGCATGGCTTTCTCCATTCCCTGTGACCCCTCTTCACTCCTGCATGAGCGCTGTGAGCCAGGCGCTGCCCTGCTTGGGGGACAAGGTGGTGTGACTGCAGACCTGTCCTCATAAAAGCTGGAGACAACATAGGAAAACAGCAGTGATTGATGAGGGCTGAAAAATTGCCAGGAAAAAAAAGAAGCTTGCAAAGAAAATGCCGTGCTGTAGGGTCTCAGGCTGCAAATACGTGATGCCTCTGTGGCCACCAGAGCATTGGTTGAAAGTCCCTCTGTTCATCCAGGTGGAAATACCTGCATCATCCCCATGGTGGTAAAACGTCTACTCAGCAGCTGCTGGCATCATGTGATTTATGTACTCCCTCATAGCTCCATGGGTCCTGCGTCTCCTCACAGCAGAGTTGATTTTTACACCAGGCAGAGAGTTTTGCACCTTGCACTTCTACCTGGGGAGCCCTGCAGCTTCTCAGAGCCCTTGCCAGGCTGTCCCTCCTTAAGGTGCTGGGGTCCTGGGGTTTGTTCTCTCTCTCTTTTTTTTAAAAAAAAAAAAAAAAAATTTTTTGAATGGAAGATGAAAGAAAGATGTAGGGGGAGAAGCACAGAAGCACTGCAGGGAGAGAGGAATGCCCGTAGGTCTTCGTGTGGTGACCCACAGGCACCTTTTCTCAGACTCTCCTGACAGGGTGCTTTGTTTGGCTGCTGCTGGGGCAGGTGCCACCACAAGGCAGCTGCTCGGCGATGTCTGTCCGTCTGTCCAGCAGCAGGGAGGGCTGCAGTGCTAACCCTGAACCAAGTAGGGTGAGCCCTCACCAGACCTTCCAGGCACAGGAAAGAAATAAGGTGGCGTAACATAAGAGGGCACAAGAGAAGGATTCTGCTCGGTAATGGCAAATTACCCACTCAAAAATAACATAAAGAAGGGAGGAAAAAATTAACGAATAAAGTCTGCACATTATTTTAAATCACAGAAGTGTCAAAAATGGTAATGCCTATATCAAGGCTGCCCTAATGTAGCTTTAATTTGCATGCCATTGGCATTGATTTGATGTGAATATTTACTCTCCTATTCAATTAAGAAAATCCATAACTGCCACCATATTTTAATGTTAATGTATTTTTACACAGCTCTCTGTTTACCTTATTTTCTCTTCTATAACATTAACACTTTTTTTTTGTTAAAAAATGTGTGAAAGATTAATTTGTAGAATGACGGGATATGTGGGTGTGTAGCACAGGCCAGATGGAAGGGGTGTAACATGACAGTTTTCTTCTGTGGCTTCGTTTTGTTTTTATTGTTGCAAGCGAGCAAAGTATAACTAAAATTATCATTTCTTCTCTGGGCAAAAAGAAATAAGTGGTAAGTTCCTCTTTTACTCCCCATGGCTCGACATGATTGTCATGCAGCTGCAACACTGTTCAACAGAGCTGACAGGTTGATAAACATTTGTCTAAAACTTCAGTTTATATGTTTGAAGAACACTGTTATTTAAAGAAAGGAATTTGTATGTGGGGCTCCATAATTCTGCATTGTAGAATAGGTCAGGATGCATATTTAGTCATAAATGAGAACAGTTTGGTGATTTATCAGTCTTCACTTGTGTGATAGGTACATAAGGGTAGAAACAGCTACTAATGCTGAAAAAAGGAAAGAAAAAAGAAGAAAAATCTATTCAAGACAAAGCCTTTTTATCTATAAAGCTATCCATTCAAGAAGGCTTTTTAACTGTTGAAAGAGGGCTGTTCCAAGGCCAAATTCTAATTTACACATAAGTATTGTAGGAGTTTGGTATAGTAAATGTCCTTATTGAAGAATAAAGCAATTAGCACAGTAACTCGTTGTCATCTGGCACGTAAAGGCATTCCAAGAAAAAGTTAAGTGTTGAGGAAAGGAGAGAAATTCAGGACAGCATGTGGGAGAGGAATATGGAGGCTCCTTTTTCTGCCACTCAGGAGAAAAGGAGGGGAGAGAAAACCCACTGCAAACTTCGTCTGCCTCCTTACCTCATCATAAATTGACCCAAGTTTCTTCCCTTCTTTTCAGAGAAGAGAAAAAAAAAAAAAAAAAGCCTGCCTAAGTTTTTAGAGGCTGAAGTCCTGAAACCATTTGTCATAAGCAATAGCTGTACATTTGGCATCCTTGTACATAACTGCTTATTTTGCTTTGCAAATGTGCATGTGTGCCTCTGAATATGCACACCCTTTGTGAGTGAAAATGTCTTTTAATCAGCCACTCTTTGAGCCTTCCATGGCAGAGCCACTCACTCACCTGCATGGGAAAACGGCACATAACAATGCTTACCCTTTTTCCACAATACACACGCACACCTCTACTGCTATGCTTCAGTGCCCTGCAGCATGCCAGGTACACCGGCTACAACATCTGGGAGCTCCAAACAGGCACATGGGACCTTGCTGTGTCTATAGGCACCTACATACAAAAACGCTATTAAGTGTTTGCGTGTCAGGAGACATTATCACTTGTCATTTCAGTATGGATGCATGTACGTGTGTATAGCTGAAGTATCTCTCTTGCTCCATTCTCTTGACTGAAGAAAAAAGGTTTTTCTCAAGTTTTCCAATAGATAAGCACATTGGTTTTGTTTAATGCTAAGCACAAGCCATTTCAGTCCAGGGAGAGGAAACTTCTGAAAAGCCAAAAGCTAATGGAAATTGAACATTAAAAGTCAAATAACTACTTTAGCAATAACTTAATTTGATTTTCTACTGTTAGAATAATAAAATAGAGCTAGGAAGATGCATTACATTTCCCCACCACTGTCCATCCATCCTACTGTAAATGGAGGATTATTCCATTTTGGATGTTTTACCCAATCTATGTTGCTCAGTCTTTGGTGGTTTCTTAAGAAAAAATATTTTTTTACCAGTTTCTCTAGGAAAATATTGCTTTATGCTAGTGTCATGTCATTAGTCTGGGTCTTGCTGTGTCAAAAATATGTTTTCCTTCTTATATTTTCTTTATCTTTTATCTTTTTTTTATTATTATTATTATTATTATTGTTATTGTTATTATTATTATTATTTCAAAGATGAGCAGGTCTATGCCCTAAATTTAATTGTCGGATAACAGATTTCCACTTTTTTTCTCTTTAGTATTTCCCTCAAAATTAGTCCTTCCAAAGCTGTGACATGTGTAGGTCCCCCCCGTTTTCTTAAGATGTTGATGTTTAGCCTCAGCTACTTACTGAGAGTGACTGGAGAGTGCTCCAGAGCCACTGCTGGCTTAGCTGAGCTGTCTTGGCCCTGTTTGGCTGGTGATGTTTTGCTCATATGTCGTATTGTGGACTCATATCTAAGGCTAAGGAAGTGATGCAACTGTGAGAAAAAGGAAAACACTACCAGTGAACCCCAGAGGATGCTAGAGCAGACCACAATTGTTAGCATTTCTGCTTTTCTATGTGTCTGTGTGTCTGAGTGCACATCCCTGGTCCAGCTGCATCTCTTCCTGGCTTTGACCATCATCTCTCTGCAAGGCTTGTCAACCCAGCAGCTGACAATTCAGAGCATCAGCAAGCAGTTTTGCTGAGCAAGGCTTCCTTGCATAACACCGTGTTTGCAGAATAACACCTGAAGGGTGAACTTCCTTGCAGATGTGTGCAGGCTCTGGGGTGCCATCATCACAGCCCCTTCCCAGAACTGTCTGTGTGTGGTGCACGGCACCCAGGTGTCCCTACCCCACAGGGATCTCGTCACCAGGCCCCCACCAGCTGTGCAGGACTCACCCCAATGTGCTTTATGTGTGCACTTTAAAATGTGCCAGTTCTGTGTCTAGCGTGCCCAGCCCCTGCCAAGGCAGGTTTCATTTTCTAACCCAATGAGAAATGGTGAAAGAAGTGAGACCAGCGAATGCCATCAGGGAGGGACATGTGGAATATAGGGAGAAAACTAGATGAGGAGAACGGGTTCCACTTCCACTAAAAACACACGGTGCTGCTCTGGTTGACTACCAGGAGCTGTCATTATTTCAGCCCGTATAGCAGTGAGCAGTAGCAAGGCTAGCTGCAGGGAAGGCAGGCTGCCCATTTCCAGGTAGCCGTGTGCTCCTGGCTCACAGGAGGGTGCTGGAGCCGCTTCCGCCAGGCCCAGCAGCTCCCACCCACTCCTGGGGATGCGGCGAGTGCAGGATGAGGAGATAACTGAGCAGAAACAAAATGCATCGGCAGGCAGGAAGGTATGTTTGCCTGGGGAGACCCTTTACAAATCAAACGAGGTAAAGCAAGCAGAAAGAATAACAAACAAGAGCTTCCTGAGCCCGGGGAGAGAGACTCAGTTCTCAAGCCTCGGCAGGGAGCCACGCTTCCCCACAGACATGTTCCCGGTCTCTCCAGCTGCCTTTATTATGTCCTGCCTCTCCCTTCCTTCAAGGGGTGGAAAGGAAAGCTGGAGCTAACTGCCTGCTTCATACAGCCATGTCATGCCTGTGGCTCGTGTCCTGAGGGAAGCACAGAGCATATTCGCTCTTCCCACCTTCCCCGGATGGCGTGTGCTTGGCTGCTGCAGAGCAGGGATACCTCAGTCCTTCAGCAGCACTTTGCTGTTTTGGGGTAATATTTCTTCTCCTCCTTCCACCACATCCCCCCACTTCTTTGGAGATGCTGAACTTTGGTTCCTGGTTGAAGGGGAGCAAGAGCTAGCCGGTGAGCCACTGGTTTGGAAGCTGGGCCATGCCAACACTGTTCATGTGAACCACCGGCTGTGTGTTTATCTGTTTAGATATGGACAAGCAGTTTTTAGTTTTCCACTAGGAATATAAATAACAAGGATCTTCTTTTTTTCCTTTTAAATAATCCCAATAAAACACAGGTTTTCACGATTAAAAACTCATTGCCAGTATCTTTTCTTAAAAAATAAAAAGTCCTGAGAAATCTGTCTTCAGAGCTGCTAAGACAATAGGGCTTTGAGGATGAACGGGTTTCAGGAGAGTAGGCTTCAGAAGAGGAAAAAAAAGTGTGCATTTCATCACTATGAAAAAATACACAAATTCTGACTAAAATCAAAATATTGAGGGACAGCAAGCAGAATGTCAAGCTGCATAACCTTGTCCACTGCCATCTTTGTACCTGGTGTGCTCCCTTCAATTCAGGACTGCATATCTTAACTACATTCAACATTTTCTACCCTCTTTTCAGAATGCCGCTTCTCTTGCTGGGTGCTTTCTTCTTGTCCTTTGGAGGGCTGTGCTTTCTCTCTAGGTGCAGTTTGGGGTGCAGAGGGGTGGGGGCATGCCAGTACTGGTGAGCACTAAGAGCACTATGTACTGGTGATGCAGAAGTTTCTTGTACATCTGTCACTACTAAAAGCCAGCTTGACATGGAGTCACATGCTTTTTCCAAGCACAAGAGTCAGTTTGACCAATTTTAGCAGGAGGCTGGAAAAAACTTTATGCACAGCTCTAGAAAATATTCCTTGCCCCAGCCAAATGAACAAACATTTTGCAAGGCTGAGCAATAGTGTTGTGCTTTCAAGATATTCTCTGCCAATGTTTTTGTTCTCCTGATGTTACTTAAGCCTTCTGCTGACAGGACAAAGACCTCCAGGAGCTGACCACAGCCAGAGCTTTCCAACCTCACTGAGAGTACAGGGCTAGCAACAATTTCAGGGAAAGGGATGAACAGGCAGACTCCACTGCAATCATCTGTAAAGCAATAAATAACTTGTCCTTGTTCCTTTATTTCAAAACTGTTAGATAGTGAAATATTGCTGTTTCTTTCTTTGAGACCTTAGCCTCAGGACAGGCCAGGGACAGGTGACTGCAGCCCAGCCCCACCAGTTGCCACCCCTTGGTGGGGGCAGATCTGACCTGACCTCCTTGCTTCTGGAGAAGTGCTGACTGTTGTCCTGCTGCATGGGGCCTGGGTGGAGCTGGTATGGAGAGTGTTTACTTGTTGATGTGCTCCATTTAAAAAGGTGATGCTCTCAAGATGCACCCTCTGCATTCAGGATGTGTATTGTCAGAACAGTGTGATGAGCTGCAAGGAAGTCATTTGGGAGGTATTCAGTTTGAACTGCAGCAGCTGTAGGAAGTGTATGGTAGAGAACATCACAGCTACACTCCCACTAAGCTACTTTAGGCAAACCTCATTTTCTTCAGTGGCATCGGGGGGCTCCCCGCAGGGACCCCAAGAAGAGAGAGAAAGCAGTGAAGGTCACTCACTGGGCAAGGACTCGGGAGATGGCCCAGGCTCCTCTCTCAGCCCAGTGGTGTCCCCTGCCTTGATAAGGGAGGTTCAAGTTACCAGTGATGTGCTCTGCAGAGCTGCTTGGGAGGTTCTCAGATCAGACGGCAATGAGCTCCTCAGAAAAGCTTATAAATATATTAAATTTATGAACATTTACTGTACGCTGCACTCTGAAATCTGCCAACACTAATCCAAAAGAATTACACATTTTAGGCCTGAACATAACATACTGTATGCAGTAACTCACATCAGAGCAACCCATATGCTACTGTTAATGTGCCAACTGACACATGTTAAGCCACAAACATAAGAAAGGATTGGATTTCAACTGCATTTTTGTATTCCAGTTATTCCTCGGGTCCATTCTTTTTATTCACCATCATCTTCTCTCCTCTCTCCAGACAGCCTGCCCTCCCTTATACATTTTCCTCTCCCCCTACCAGATTTCCTGCTGGATAAAGCCTGCCCTGGAGACAAGGCAACTAACATAAGCACATAGGGCAAGCAGCACAGAAATAGAACCTCCTCCCCCCCCCCCCAATCTAGGTCACTTAATATCCTACTTTCAGGGTTCTCGGTGAACCCTGTACCCACTCCTGCTAGGCAAAGAAAAACCCTGAGAAGAAGTGGGTGGATGAGTAGACAGCCAGCCATTCCAAGTGTCAGATCTGACTCCTCGGGAGAGATGCGCCGAGGATGCTCTGACAGAATGTGTCTGAGCTGGAGACAAATGTTTTTGTATTACATTCATGATACAAGAGTTCTGCCACCTTACAATATGTGCACATTGTCACTGCTTGATGGTAATAACTGGATTTTTCCAGGGAGCTGATGAAAATGCCCCGATCCTTATTACAATAATTGGGTCTCAAGGTTTATTGAGCTAGGATAACCCTTGAAAAATGGGTGCATTTTACATAAAGCAAGCCAGGAGCAACAACAGGAAACTCTGAGCAGAAATGTACCCCCTGTAGCAGAAGGGAATCTGCTTCTCACCTTTGAGGTTTGCCAAGGTGTGACACCAGCAATTGAAACATGTGACAAGGGACAAAAACGCAAATGGCTTTGGGTTTCTTCCCTACCTAGCCACACTCATGGATTTGCATGGCATTAGGGGAAAAAAACAAAACAAACATGTTAAGGATGTTATTTCATTATGTAAGCAGAAGGTTTTTAAAGAGGAAAACTGAAAACAAAACAAGAGCACATGTCACCATGCCGATTTAAACCACAAACTTTCAGTTAATCAGATAAATGCTACTTAGGGAAGCAACTAATGTATTTTATGTAGGCCAGCTACTGAAGAGGATCTGATACAGATTTAAGTGATAGATTCCGCAAGTATTTGGCAACGCATCAATAACGTACTGGAGAACCAGACTCCCAAGTCTCTCCTTGATTAAAGGAAAGCAGCTGCTAGAGCCTCAGAGCTAGAAAAAGCGACAAAATGTGCCATGTGGGAAACCAGGATTCTGTTCCCACCTCTGCTAGAACTGACCTGGTATAAATTGTGAAGTGAGGGAAATAATGACTGCCTTGTGCTTCAGGCATGATGTGAGGCTGCACAGTTAAAATGTCCTCCAGTGCATGGGTGGAGGGAGACTGTGATGCACATAACCCCAGCCTTCAGTTCAATATATTCCTGTGCATTCGGAGCCTCCCTCTATCTCTGTCCTTTTGGCCTGTGTGGGCAATGCAGCATAACCAACAGCAGCACGTGCTGCAAAAGCTAATAATACCCTGGAGATGATGGAAATAGAATCCTTGAGGTAAGAGCATGCACTTTAATTTCAGCACAGTGAAATCTTGTGGGATCCCCTTATTCAGAGTTATATACCTCACTCTTTTCTGGAAACTTCAAAGACTTTTATGCTAAAGATCCCTTTCATCATGTTCTCAGGCTGGCTTAATTAAATTTAGGAGACTACTGCACTTTTATAAAATAAGCAAAAAAGTCTCTACCATTTAAATATACTGCTATATTAAATTTATTTTTAATATTATTCTGACTTTGTATTTTATTTGAAACACACATATAAGATTTGCATGTGAGTGACTACAGATCCTAAACCCAATGAGGTTAGTCATGTTGATAGCCATACTCATGAAATCTGCAGGTTTTAGGCGTTTAAGACAGTTCTGAATATGTCAGAGGGGTATTCATGATTTTTAACTTTAGCCTGGTAAAGACAGGCTCCCAGGACTCTCCTTCTAATCACTGAAGATAGAAGGACTCCCCTGAGGTTTCTTTGTTAGACCTGTGCCCCAGGGCTGTGCCCAGCTCAGTGTCCAGGGCAGGACCTCCCCTCTCTCTATTGCCATAGGGAAACATAGCAGACAATAGCTGCTAAGCAACGTCCCTAACAGAAGTATTTGGAACAGGGTAGTGTGAATGATCTCTACAGCGTGTTCAAAACAATGCCTGCTTTTTAAGCCTAAAGCATTTGCCCATAGAGGTGAGACAGGAGTCCCTATGTGCAGTAAATGTCTGAAGTTCAGTCGTGGAAGTTCAATGGCTAACATAAGACATAAGGAACGTGAGAATGCTCTGTCAGATAGTGTTCATCTAGACAGATAGTCTGTATTCAGCAGTGGCCAAAATATGTTGCAGGAAGGGTATAAGAGCAAGAGAAGCACATGGTGAAACACCTCCCATAGCAATTCCCCAGCCTACAGCAGTTTGTGTCTCAGTGACCTTCTGAGCTAAAGGTAGTATTTTGGTGCTTAACAGTCCTCAGTGTGCTTATTTTTTCTTCTATGAATTTCTTCAGCTGCTTCTTAAGCCTGTCTAAACCGTCAGCCTCTTGTGGCAGGCCATTCTGTGGCTAAGTACATGCTGTATGTCAAGGTGGTGAATCTTCCTTCATTTATTTTGAACCTACCATCTGACAGCATAGCTCTTGTATGAGAAGAGACAACAAAAAATCTGTCCCTATTCACCCTCCTTACACCACTCTTCTTTTTATAGACTCTTGTAATCTTCCAGGCAGAGTCCAGCTCTACTTTGTCATTCCTAGTATGATTTGCATAAATCTAAAAGAAAGATGAAAATTAAAATGTTTTGTTCAAGAAAAGCTAGAGTAGATACATGAACCAGAATGCTTAAGCAGAAGCAAATAGAGAACCAGGAAAATGATTAGGTTTTAGCAAACATGGTACTTCTAGCCCAGGTCTCTCACAGGGAGAGGCAGCTGGAACTCCTGCCTCAGTCTCCACAGGTGTTTCTCTTGGACTGATGACATTCCCTCAACATTTACCAGGAAAAGCAAAACCTAATGTTTTCCATTTACCCTATTTTTCCATCACAGCTGTAGAAAGACAGGTGAAAAGAAACATCCTTCATGCTCTAGTAGTTGTACTGGGAAACCCTCTTTTCCCCCAAAACCTGTTTTCTTCCAGGCTTGTTCTATAAGGGGACTAAACTGGAGAACTTTTTACAGGTTAATCCTTTCCTCCCAATAGCTTCAGTGGATCAGAGATGACCTGCTGCCCTCCATAAAAATAATGAATAACATTGTGAGCATGTGTATGTGTGCATTCATGCACGTGTGCTGCTTCTGCCAGTGAGGAAGGCCGGGGAAGATGCAGATACTGGGATGCTGCTGGGGTATCTGCATGCATGGTTAGCATCCCAACTGCAGGCACAGCTGGTTGGGAGGCAGGAAATCTTTATGGATGACTCCTCCTGAAAGTGAATGTGGTCACTGCATAAACAAATGTCATTATGACATCTCAGGCTCCATTCTAACGCCTTTTCAGCTTGCACTAAAATTAATAAGGAGAGCAGCACAATGGCTGAATTTAAGACTCTGTATTTAAAGTGATTTTAAAGCCTAATATTGTCTTATCACATCTGGGGATACTGCAGATGGAGTTGGGACCAAGATATTGAAACACTACAGCGTTTCTTTAAAAATAGATTATATTCCTAGTGACCTTCCCCTGCCACATGTTACCTGGAAATAGAAGAGAGAGAGTCGATAATTTCATTTCCATCGTTTGAAGCAATAGATTTGAGATGTTGAAACTTCTCTTTCCACCATTCAAGTGAGAATGCAATCTTTTTTTAAAGTGCTGCTTTCATTTAGCCATAGGACCTAGTTTGTTCTTGTTGCCAAAAGGAACCTGGGTATGCCTCAGAGTAGATCACTCTTGACTAATGAAATGGCAATTAGTTTATGCAACTTATTAGCATTAGTATTTATTTTACTTTACAATATTACCTAAAAGCAGCCTAGAGCAATTTAAATTTCAGTATTATCTGTTCACTGCTATCTTTTAAATAAATTGTCCTACTAAATGTGAAAAGCTGGCATTTGTACTGTGTGCACCTATGTTATCATCGTCGCAAAGCAGATGCAGAATGTAAGGCGACTTGAACAATCAGCACTGTAATTTGCACAGTAACATTGTTTTAGATCTAATTAGTGCTTATGCAGATCCCTTACAAAAATGTGAAAACCGCACCAGGATGTAATTGTTAATGAATTTAGTGCAAAGCACATCTGCATAAATTCCATTTCAGCAGGAAAAAAAAAAACAACCTCTAAGTTCAACTGCTATTTGCTCAAGAGCCAAAACACTGTGAATTGTGCCCACTATGTTTTAGCCTTGCTCTGCTGGCTTTGATATTTCAAATAAATACTACAAAGTTAAAGCCTCCAGCTGCAGACCAACCCATCTGTAGATGTTTGTTATATTTGGCAGTATTCAAAGATGATTTGCCTTCCTGCTGAAAAATAAAATAAAAAAAGAGGTTCTCTCAGCAAAAAATTAAAAAAATTTTTTTTGAAATACTTATCAGCCAAAAAATAAAGTTTAAAAATATTCTGTGTGGGTCAAGTGGCAGAACTTTTAGAACAGCAGGCATGTATACTGCACCTACAGCTTGAACTCCATACCTCACTCCATGTGTGTGTATAAGTCCATCTGCATTTGGCTTTTTCTGTTCTGCAGAATATAACCAGGGCTCGCAAGGAGTGCTACTGATGAATGTGGATAACTGATCTTAAACTTCATGCAACAGCTACCTTAGAAACTGCTTACCTGCCCTTCAGGAATAGCATGAAGGTCATCTCCATACACATTTGTATCTTCAGAATTGTCTTTTAGGTTTTAGACAGGTCTCTGGAGTTAATATTCAAACAAATAACTGGACTCAGAGGTTTTTGTGATAGCATCAGAAATCTCACTCAAGATTTTGAAGTTTGCCATGGGTCAGTTTCAAGATGAGAACATCTGTTTGCTGGGTCTTAGCTTCATTTATGTAAGTCTTGTGACCGGTTCTCCTACCCGGATAGAGCGGATATGGTTTTAACAAGACCAGTTAATATGATTGTTCTGAGTGGCATTAGTCCATTTTAGGATTGGGGAACATAAGAGCAGAAGACAGGCACATCCAAAATACACGCCTGTCATCCTACCCTGTTACAGCTCAGAAACATCTTCTGACAAACTTAAACCAATTAGAACAAGGTCTCAAAATCAGAGACATAATGTGTGATATTGAATGATATGTGTTACATAATGTGTGATATTGAAGAGGTATTACAGACCTGCACATTTATACTTATAGGTACAAGGGACGTATACTTGAAGTAGACTGTCAGTCTCAGTCTTATTTTTGGAATTTCTGGCAAGTTTTCTCCCACAGCTGGCATACACAGTCAGTTGCAGACCTTTTCACTTGGTTATTGCTATCTGAAGCATTGTTCATATCTGCAGTTTCTTATAAGTATCGTTTCGGTTTTCTGTCCACAAGGTCTGCCCATGTATTTTGTCTAAGAAATCAAAATGGATGCATTGAAGAGGTGGTGTTATTCTAAGAGCTATCCCTTACCAGAAGCACTGTCACAGACTTCCTATAGATGATTAAATCATGCAAGCAATTTAATCTTTCCACACCTTCATTCCATTCATCATTTCTGAAAATGAGAAATGGTAGCACTGGTTTACCTCACTGGGACATTCACGATGGATGGCTACATTAAAGATTTGGAGACATTCAGATATCATTTGAGGGATTCACATAAAAGTCTTAATATAATCCAGATTCTTGGATTGAAACGGATAGCTTCACAAATTAATACACAAGGCTGGTGAAAACCTCTGTGAGATTGCAATCCTTAAATTTGTTAAAATGAAATTAGTAAAATACATCCTGGTCAGCAGGTTACATGTTTCCTTTGGTGAGCAAAAGCACGTACTAAGTGCCTTAGGTCCTTGGCACTTTAAATTTCAGCTGATCCCATGCCAGTGACAACTGCTGTGTTAGCCCCATAGAGACTGAACCAGCGCTCCCGAGCTGCTAGCAGTGAGTATTCATGCTACAGCGTCCATAGCCCGATGGAGAAACAGGAAAGGAACAAGAGGTAACCATAGCAGACTGATAAGCAACAGAGGCTGGAGCTTGAGGGAGACACCTAACGTGCAGCGAGACGCCCACAGCATTGTGCCTTTGTTGTTTGTGTGTTCCTTTGTACATTCATGCACCATGCGTAAGAAAGCTTCCCTGCCACACCAAGTACCATGCAAAGAACTTCAGAGAAGTTCTGGTGTGTATGGTCTTTTTTTTTTTTTTTAAATTTTATTATTATTATTTTTTAACATGATATTCACAAACATGGAGGACTTAAGAGACTGAGGGAAAGAGAGAAACTCTGATGGACTGAAGTACAATTGAACATGATGGAAGGAGAAGTGGAGATGAGATGGTCAACTGAAGGAATGGAGAGAGGTCAGAGAAAGGTAAGGAGGGCAGAGAGAAGTGGATGTCATTTCAAGGAAACCAGGAGACAAAGAAAGGAGTAGATGTGTGTGGTCTGTACAGTAAGAACATCTAATGCAACTGGCTTGCACTCACTTGTAGTGGCAGAGAGTTTTGGCAGGCATGCTGGGGACATTAAGAACCTATTTTCATTCAGAAAGTGGAAAGTCAGAGATTGTTGGCAACCCACATAACTGTTTCCCCTTTTGTTCCTTCAGGATTGTTAAAATAACCGGGATGATTCTGTGAAAATACAGTTTCCTCATTTTTCTGATCAGATCGTCAAGCACTTCTCAGGTTCCAGTATCCAAAGCCTCATTTTGTACACTGGGAAGAAGAGGGGATATGCAAGTCACACAGAGAAATGGCAGCCAATGATGGAACCAGTCTCATCTCCTGATCTGTTCCAACATCACTGGCCTGGACTTCAGACATCAGAAAGATTTTTCTGCCTATGCAGCAGTTAATGTTTCAGACTTTATTCATAGAATCATTAAGGTTGGAAAAGACCTCCAAGATCATCTGGTCCAACTGACCCCCTACTACTAATGTCATCCACTAAACCATATCCCTAAACACCATGTCCAGCCTTCCCTTCAACATCCCCAGGGACGGTGACTCCACCACCATCCTGGGCAACCTGTTCCAATGCCTGACTGCTCTTTCTGAGAAGAAATGGCTCCTATTTTTTCATTGTTTTGGTTCAGTTTGTATTTCTTTTCATTTATGTTACAGCCATTTCCCTGTGCTCTCCATACATTGCTGGAGATGACCATGTCTATCTGCCTCTTTTGAGAACGAGTTCCTCCAAGCAGTTGCTTGTGCGACTTGCGTAGCCAGGGGAGGTGAGGCAGGAAACTAAAAAATGGGAGGCAAAATGGGAATTCTGTGGGACTGTAGGAGAGGGGAAGCCTCTTTTCAGTCAGCACATTGGCTGAAACCTTGCATGCAGGGAGGACAAGCAGATATTTTCCTCCTTGCTCTGAGAGCCCTTCTAATGTTAACTGGGCAGTACAGAAAATTCAGCTGTTCTCCATTCCTGCAGGTTAGCACGGATAATAAAGGCGCTTCAGTCTTTGCTTTCAGATATTTTTCTAAACAGTTTTGATCCTTGCAACATTTATACTAACAAAGAAATTCCTCTGCCTCCTCGTCTCCCTCCCTTCCACCCCCACCCCAATAACTTGCTCTGTCTTGTATCTCCGACTTGATTTTTGGCATATATTTGCATACATTAGAAACGGAGAGAGGATTAAAGTTTAAGAGGAAATTGTGGCTAGTGTGAAAGGGGAACAAAAGGACATCTGTGAAGTAGCCCACAACTGGCAAGGAAAGCTATTCCACCTCCAGCACCAGCTGCAGGGGAAGTGGTGCCCACTACCCCAACAAGACCTCCTTTGTTGTGCTGCAATAACTGGGAGTGGCGGCGTTTAAAGTGATACAATTTGAGGTGAGGATCTTCCCTTTTTGCTGCTCAATTCCAATATTATACGGTAGCAGATGTTTCCTAAGGAATTAATTCCTCCCACTATTACCCGAATAATCTTCCAAACGCAGAGGGGGCAGAGATTCGCGGCTCTGGGTCTCTCTGCACCCACAGGCAGGCATGCAGGAGTCCCCTCTGCAGACCTCCCCAGTCCCCGCCACCTCCTCCTGTGAGAAGGGGACATTTTCCAGGGCTGTTTGGTCCTGCAGCAGCAAGAGCTGGGGGCTGTGCAGAGGTCCTAGGAGACCATGGTGAGGGTCACACAGGACAGAAAGCTGGGGGTGAACGGGGAGCCTGAGAGCAAACGAAGGGAAGGACAGAAAGCAGGTGCAAACTGAAGGAGGAAATGTTGTGTGCATAGCTGGCTATGGGTGAGGTGAGAAGGAATTGAGCTTCTGAATAGGAATCAGAGAGACGAAGGAGATTGGGAAACATGGCAACACTAACCTTATCCCTTCCAGTTGCAGGACCCTTCTTCTCTTCTGAAATGGTTGAGGCTGTTCAACCACATCATAAGTGTCCTCAGTGTGGATTTAGAAAGTTTGCTCATAATATGCACTGAAAACCATACTAAAGCTGTACTTGAACATCCCCTAGAAGATGTAATATGTTCATCCTCTTACTGGGGAGCATAAAAAGAGAGATTTTACTGGTCTGGAGGCAGACTGGTAAAACTGCTTTCCCAACATTTTCTTTTATAAAGAGTTTAAAGTTCTGCTGACAATCCCCCATCAATATTCCCTGAAAAGTATATATATATATATATTTTGCCATGAGCTATGAGCCATTAAGCCTCTGTCCTGCTTTCCTGGGTGCGATAAGAACTTGAACTGTTTGGTTTTATTCCTGTCTGTGTTGGTCACTTTACTGTTCTCTTCACCCCCAGTTGACTTCCCACTTAATGACTGTTGGAGGCAGTGAGACCAAAAATCAGTCTTGGGGGATTTCTCGTGTGACAGTTATGGCAACATATTGGTGAAAACTGCCCATTGAGTGCTTCAGATGGCCTGCAGTGTGCTGCTTGCCTGTTGTGATGAGTAGCTTCCAGAAACACTCATCCATGCCACTTTTATGGGGTTGTCAGAGTCCCCCCCGTCTTGCACCATTGAGCTTTAATTAAAAAATAAGTCTCCAACCATCAGCTTTAAATAACTCTCATGGAAAATCCAATCAGCCAGACAAAAACAAACCCTGACTGGGCTTTTATTTGAACATATGTGACTAAATGTTTTTAAAAGTCTCTGGAAACTCTCGTGTTGATTTGATCTTCTGTAAAGCACCCAGTAACCACCAGGCTCTGCTCATTCGTTGTGCCACTTGGAAGAGGAGAAAAGGAGGATAGCTAAGCTTAGAGCATGCCCAGGAGGGGCAGAGCTGAGGTTTTTCAATGTTTTTTCATTACTTGTTTTTTCACTTTGTTCACAGTCTTTAAGATGAGAATTATAGTTGAAACCACTGACAAACAGGAGTAACAGCTGCTCTGCTCAAGGTCACATAGTTTTTAAGGACACTTGCAGTAAAGACACATGGAGAAGTTCTACAAAAGAATCTTCCATATTCAAATGATATTGTACGAAAATTATTTTGATTCTTGAAATTGTAACCTGTTTTTTGCCATTGTTGGCATACCCATGTTTAAGCTGGTATGTTTCTAGCTGAGAACTTCCCAAATTCTGATTTGGGAAGGGGGAAAATTAAACACCAGATGCCACTTAAAGTTTTACATTTCTACCAAACAGTTTCCTTTTAAGTTGTTACATAGGGTCTTCTGATGAAAATTGACTTGGATAGATTTGAAAAACTGTCGTATTTATACATACTGATAAAATATGTTATCAGTATGGATATATATTTTATTATCAAGCTTAATATATATATTAATTTTTATTATCAAGATTTATATATACATACACACATATATATATTATTTAATTGTCAAGCCTGAAAAATAGCCTAGATTATGAAAGAGGATATAATTTTTTTTTCTTGGCTCTCAGCTTAACTAAGCTGACTTTCCATTTTGGCCTCTGCTGACTCCCACTTTATTGTGGGTACCATCAATCAAGTAGACCAAGTCTGCTGGCTTCTCTCTGTGTTGGCTTCCAGTTACTGTGGAATAGGCTGTGTGTATTTCCCAGGCAGAACTAGACATTGCAGATGGAATTTGAGGGTTGATAGCAGTATGACTGGTGCATCAAAAGGAAAGCAGCCCAGATGAAAAGTTGTAGCCTTTCAGAATGTGCCCACATGAAAAACAGTGAAAAATGACATTCATCACTGAAATAATAGCATGGCTGTATCAGCAAAAGAAACAGATCTCAAGTGTAAGATGGTGCCATGTTTTCATGGCAGTTTCAGAGGAGACCTACCCTGAAAGATGAGGTGATGAGCTAGGTAGCCAAATAACACAGAGCTGAGGAACCTGTTCAGAAGTGCAGAGTATGCAGATGGACAAACATTTAGTGTGAGAGATGATTCATCTCAGATTGAATGGTGACAGCCACTGGCCCTGAAAAAGGAAAACCTACCTCAGAGAAGAACCAAGCAACTTGCAAAAAAAAAAATCACTGAAAAAAAAAATAAATTATTTTTTACTTGACATCTATGTAGCTGTTGGATACTAGCATGTAGTTTTCATTATGGTGCAGGCAGATTTTGTGTTTACGCTTAGTGGCTGACTGAAAAAGGAAATAATATTAAAAACAAATGTATATATTTGAAAATATAATGTTTTCCTCTACTTTCACAAGAGTGAGACTGACAGTAAACACATTTCAAAGTGGCTGTTTGCTGTTCCAACATTGTTCTATGACCTTTTTTGACAGTACACAATCTAGTGCTGATTCAGGATAACGTTTCGTGCCATGTCAGCCCATCATTGGCAGGAGAAAGAAAAGAATGTATCCAATCCAGATGTTTCTCAGAATGTTCTGATAAACTCAAGATTTTAATGGCATTTGCTAGAGTAGAAAAATAGTGAAACAAGGGGGAGAAAAAGGAGAGTTGGAATGCTGGGCAGTCATGCAGAGGTGATCACTAAATGTCCTTTATGTACGCAATTCGTTCTTGATACTTAAGGACACTGTGGTGCTTGTACATGAACCGAAGCCACTTGTCGCTGGAAAGGCTGCCAGGATTAAATCAGTAAGAAATTGTTTATTCAGCCTGCTCAGACAAAAAATGAATTGTTTTGATGAATGAGATTTTTTTTTTTTTAATGAATTAGCACATGTCATGCCAGTAGTTTTTAAATGTAAAGCACTGAGAGGGTTTTTATTTTTTATTTTTTTATTTTTATTTCCTTTTATTCTGACATAACTGCCCTAAAATAACTGAAGGATCTGGGCTCCTGCAGCAGCACATTACATTATGTATTCCGAAGGACATACTTGCAACTGTAGGTAGACAAACAGTACTTAAAAACAAACAAACAAACAAACAAAACCCTTCATACATTGTTTATATTCTGTAGTAGCTTTGGCAATATTGTCTTTATTTTCTGCAACAAAAATCCAGTGTTTCAGTTAAACATGCTTCCAGTGATGATGGACATTTTTAAAGTCCCTCTTTTAGTATTATCACCTGGGCAAAACTTCAAGTTCTCTTGAGAGGTGGATCTAACTCTTCACCATGCCACTCAGATCTAGAAGAATGTCTCAGTCCGTGTATTACACTGTTATAACCCTTGTTTGTGAGGAACACAATACAGCTGTGCAGTTTAGAACACATTGCAGCGGGAATTCAGTATCTGGAACAAGATAGAGGTTTTGAAGGTAAAGATAACAATATTTGGGCTGTGGAATACAGAAGAACCAAATCAGGGTGAAATTCATAAGGGGTAAATTCAATTATATCTTTGATGTGAAAAGAAAACCAAGAAAATCATACATAGGTTCACCTTGTCTGTGTGAGCACTTTCAATATTTCAGCTTCAGTTAGCATTATTAGGCATTAAGATGGCATTGGCATAATCTAGTTTACACTCTGGTCAAGATTGGTTCCCCTTGGAACAAACGTGTGACATCAGGCGAAATGAGGTCATGCCCATTGAATCTTTGACATCATACCCATTGTGGATTCTGTCTGGAAGGGGGAGGGCATCCAGAAAAACCCTTCTTTGTAATTAGCAACCAAAGCTTCCTCCGTGCTTGAGGCAGGGAATCTGACATGGCAAATCTCCAAAAGATTTTCCATCTCATTCCAAATTGGCCACCATTGTAACATAATTAAGACAATAGGGACTTTATATTTGGAAACAAGGTGCTAATAATAGGTTACCTGATTTAAGGAGCATCTCTTCCCCTGATAAATTTTGGAGATTACTCGCTGAAAGAAGAGAAGATGAAGAGGAGATACAATTCACTGATACACATGGAAACAAGTAGTCAAAATCTAAATGCGATTCAGAAACCACACCACCAAATCCATTTTATTTTATAAGATTTCTCAATTCCTTGATTGCAAAAATAAACATGAAGAAAAAAAATATATATATATATAAAAGAAATAAGTACAGAAATCCATATTGGTTGTCTCTTCTGTGTTGATCACTTTCTTTTGAAGTTGTCATTTGATGAAACAGAACATTCACAACCTGCTTTGATCAAATGCCATGACATGCAGGAGTGCTTCCAGGGTACCCAACCTTCTTACTAGATTCCCCAAAGCAGCATGCCCTTCAGTAGCTGGTGGTTTTTGCTGGCAAGACCTTTCTGCATTTTATTGCTCAATAGACTAGCTAATTAAGAGAGCAAACTGGTAATAAAACTCTACATTTTAGCCGTATTTAGAAAATCCTGAGAAATTTTGCATAATCTCCATGCCCAGATAGATTTATCCCTGTTAGCACTTGGATTACGTTTCTTTGGTTAATCTTTTTAGACAGTAATAGATAACGTTTACAGAGCTTTCACATGAGGACTTGGATTTATGTTGCAGTTTTCATGTTTTTACTGTTTCTTGTGCCTATTGATACAGCAGCTGGACAAGCATTGTTGGTTTCATTTTATAGGTGGTGGAAGGCATATGCAAAAGAACTTTGCAGACTTTGGTGAAATCTTTCTGAGACTTCTTTCCCTCGTGTATAAAGTACAAATGTTGCTCCTGGTAGTTCTGAGTCCATCATGGTGACCCAATGGGGGGGTCATACACCCCAGCAGCGGAGTCACCCAGTAATAGCACTGCAGCATTACTGGGGGATTCCCTTGCTATCCTTGAGTTCACAGTGTCAGGTTGAGCCTGGAGAGGGGCTGGCAGGAGAAAGCTACAAGGTCCTTTACAAAATACTGGCCACTTGTTCTGTTTTCCATCTGAAAACATAACATACGGCATATACAGATAATTAATATCTTGTACTGTTCTTGATTTTGTGTGGTATTGCTTTCTTAGACCTTTGGTAAAGTTTTATGTACACACAAACATACCAAGTCTATTATCAAAATTTCTGCTGAGATTTCCCACCAGCTAAAAAGCATTAGAGCCACCAACAGACTGTAGCAATACACCAAAATGTACTCTGGTCTTTCTATGGAGTTTGAAGCATTCTTTTACAAGTGATGGGAAATAGTAGCTGATAGCATTAAGGGCAGGGTAGGAATAATTTTACAAATGACCTTTTGAAGGGTCAGGAAAAAGTTAAAGACATACAAGTCTAGCGACAGACAAGTATCTATCAGAAGTATTAAGGACAAAGGAAAATAATTAAGAAAATCTGAGGTGCAGATGGGCAGGGGAAAGAGGAAGAAGAAGAGTATAATGCTGGATCACTGTCTGCACTGTAATTTAGTCTTTCTTCCCCAGAGGAGTACACAGTGGTATTCTCTCTGAGAACTGAACTCCAGTGACCAAAACATCTATCACCTGAATCCATACCATGTCTCCCAGCCTTTGGTGGCATCAGGTGCCCATGCTAAAAAGCAGAAAAAATTGCTCCTGACTGTAGAAATATTTTGTTATTCATGCTTGAGCTTCACCTAAAAATGGAACCTCTTCTCCAGCCCCTGCCCTGTGTCAGACAATCTGCCATTTTAAAAAAACAAGGCAAAACTAAAAACTAATAGATCTGGTCGTATTTGACTTTAAATGGCTGCATTATTCCCAGGGTAATCCTTGGAGGAGCATTTAGAGCTGCCCAGTGGCTTGGGGCAGTCTCCAAGGAGGATGGAAGGGATCTCAGTGTTCCCAGCAGCTTCGTCACCTCCTCACCATTTTCCATACTCACCACTTCTGGGTTTCATGGTGTGAACACTGGCTTTCAGAACACTTCCTTCCCCTTGATGCTCTAGATAGCCAATGTCAACTTTGGGTAGACTGACACTGTATAGACTGACCTGCTACTTTGGGCTGTTTTCCTTAGTCTGATCCCTGAAGTTAAGGTCCTCCTAGGAACATTTGCTCAGATGGTTTTATCCTGGGGCTGGTAACACACTGGGCTGACATGGGGCTGACAACTGTTCTGCTTTCACATCCTTGTGGGAGTGGAGTGACTAGATACAGAGAGTAGTCTTTCATCAAGGATGAGCCCCTGATCAGGACAATGGGGCTAAGCTCCAGGAGCCTTACCTCCTTTTTTCCCATTTGATCAGCCAAGGGTGAAATAATACTTATGCAGCAAAACTCCACATAGGCATGGACATCCATACAGAAAAGGCTGGGGTTAAACTGAGAGGTGAACCACTTCTCCTCCTCTCCTTCAACAGCGTATTCTGAAGCCAGTGAGATTCCTCCAGCTTTGAACCAGCGTATCTAAGAATTAAATCTGGTCCTGCACTTGGCAGAAACACAGATACAGAAACATTATGCACAGCCAGATCTGCAAATAAAGATCTGCTAGATTAAAGGGCAGATATACAGTACATGTTTTGCTTTCCTGGTAGCCCGGAGAGAACCACCCAGACATCTAACTTGTGTACGTATACTTTCAAAAGGGCAAAAATGTTGCTTTCATAAATTAATTTCACACACTTTACAGAGATAAAAATAATCACTGTGACATTTTGTTTGTCTTCCTTTCTTCCTGTGTGCAAGCAGCCAACTCTCAATTACTTACAGCCCTAAATTTGTTCCGCTCAATTGTGAAAAGCCCCCACAATATTCAACAGGAGGGGAAGAATTCTGATTTGTGGAAAGTCATCGTGTTTGCAAAGAAAGCAAATTTCCTCCTCTCCCAATATGCTGTATATATCAGCCAAAACAAGACTCCTATACTGAGTGCCAACTGGTATGAATTCCAACCACTCACTTTATGTATTATATATTAATGTTACAAAAATATGCACCCCAATTTCTTATAACAAGAGAATTTGTTATGGCAATATCTGACACCACTTCTGAACTGACGTAGAAGTGACAGCCTAACAAAAACATGCCTGCCAGACTGATGGCATTGGCTATGGATACAGAATTGCCGCAACAATTCGCTGGGTTCTGTACTGGCTTTTCTTCAGTAACAACCATGTCAGACTTGCTGAGCTTTATTCTGTCTACTTACTACACAGCAAGCTCAGCTAGGTCTAAAAAACAAAAAAAAAACAAAAAACAAAAAACAAGTTTTGATTATTCTGCTTTTTATATATTGCAAGTAACAGAAACTGTAGGCACTATTTTGCTGTTAATATTTTTCCATTGCCCGGTGAGTGACTGTCCTGAATACTTGAGTTGGATTAAGAGAAACCCCTTTTTTACCCTATAAAATTTCATCTACATTTTCCTCCATGAGGGGAGCTGTCTCACAGGAATATATTCCTTGCTCAGTTGCTTCTTTGTGGTTTCGGCATGCATTGAGGGAAATCATTACACAAACTCAATGAGCGTCAGGAAATGCCCAGCAGAGCTGCACCTTACACAAAAATAGGGTGCCATTGGCATAGCGGTGTGCCTGCTGGTGTGACCCACTGCTGTGGAGTTCTCCAGAGGTGCCACATGTGTGTGTGTGGTGTACGCACAGACTGTTGTGAAAGCCTGAGATCAGTACACAGTTTATTGAATCTGTTTTGTCCTGAATATAGAGGAAGCACTGGATATGGGCATGTGGAAGCTGGGAAGAAAGGTCCTGTTCTGACAAAGGGCAGAGAAGATAGGAGAGAGCAAGCGTTCATTAGTACCAAGCATCTCCTCAGTGCCGCCCTTGACTCACAGCGTTGAAGTATATAGGAATTTAGAAAATTTGGCTGATAACGTCTCTGAAGATACACCTAATTATTTACTTTCTCATGCAAATTCAGTGGGCCCTATCTTAAGGTGGAGCAAGTCAAGCCTATTGCTGAGACATGGGATATGAGTGGATGTCCTGCACCTCAAGCAAGTGGTGCAAAACAGGCGTGAGTGAAAGAATGAGACACTTGCATAGCAAGTGCAGCCCTGTCCTTTCATTTGTCCTCCAGTCTCATGAATTGTCTCTCTGAGACTGGCACAGACACTGATTAGTGGGTGGTTATGATAGAAGTAAATGAGATGGTCTATTTACATAATTACCAGAAGGTATGACAAAGCCAAACGCTGCCATCTCTACTCATCGTGAATGCTCGTAGGAATAACTTGCCTGGCTAAGGACAGTTTGCTGGGCTTTGGGCTGCAGGGACAGGCATTTTCCTGGGCCCATGGGCGGTCCACCAGCTCCATCTGAATTTCAGAGGCGGCAGTGCCAGGGGCCTCAGTGCTGGCTGCGTGCGGTGCGGGATGCTACGTGCGGCTGTGCTGGCCAGCTGCTGGCGGGGATTAGGAGGATCTGCCCCGTCAGTTGCTGGTGTTGTGCCCCTTCGCGAGACATTTTTATGTGCTGGTAACCTCCCACGTAGGAGGCAGCTGTTCTTTCTCCTTCTTATCCAAATGCTTGCTTCCCTTTAACCTTTGGTTTAAACTGCCAGCTTCTGGTCGTGGTCCTGCGAAAGAGAGACCGCTCATTGATTTCAAAGAGCAGCCCAATAGAAAAACACTGGCTGTCCTGAGCCTATGGTTTTATCATTGTAAAATTGTTAGAAAGCTGTTTTTGCTTGTTTTCCCTTTTCCTTTTCCTCTCCCTTTCTCTCTCCTTCTTCCTCACCATCTCCCCCAAAACCAAAGTGATTTCCAGCTATCTTCTGTCAGACCAAGGAGGAGCTTCCCCTGAACTATTATATTCTGTTTGATCTGTTTGATTTTTTCCACCTGTCCCTTCCAGCAAACCTACTTTTTGATGCTGCTTGTAGGCACAAAGTCACGGCAGCTACAGGAAATGAATGGTTCCATTCTGTCGTTCAGGTGGGATGTGGATCTCATTTCCACTTCAGCAGCATGCTGTTAGTATTCCTATTAGTATTGATCATAATAACTGCAACGTGCATCACACAAGTCTGGGAACCAGAAGCAGGACCCCACTTCAGGCTAGAATTATTTAAAAATACATGAACACCCCAAAACACTTAAAAGTAAGAAGTGACTTCACTGTAGGGACGGCTACTGAAACACTGAATATGGGTAGCCCAAGAAGATTATTCCAGTCATTTATACCATCTCTGAACATCAACTGCTTTTAAGGGAGTGTTGCAGATGAAAAGACCAAAGAATACAGAAACCTACTGGAAGGCGGTGAAGCCTGATGTGTAGCCCTGCAGCACTGAGGGTTTGGGGATGTGGAGCTGAATTAAACATAATTCAGCAATACTGGTGCCAGAAATCTCAATAAACTGTGCTTCATCCAAGATCCTGGTGCACTGGGTACCAGAAAGCAAAGAAAAGAATATCCCAAAGGGACAAAACAAGCGGTATAGGTTTTTATCATGCTCTGCACTGCCACTCACAATAGAAAGTGTAAATCCCATTTCCTCACTGGAGAAGGCTCCTCTGTTAAGTCCAGTGAGGGGAGGCTGTGCAAATCCTGCCCAGGCTCATAAACTGAAACGGAACAGTGGGCTGTGCCCAGTAGCTGAAAACAGTTGGTGCTGGAACTGGCTTTGCACCTCACAAATTTGCTTTCTCAGGTTACAAGTAAGAAAGGCAAAGTAGAATGAATGTGTAAAAAAAGAAGGAAACTGGAGGCCAGTATCACAGGCTTGAGGTGACATGGAAGGCCCCACGCAGAGGCAAAACTCAGTCTGTGTTTCCCAGAGTGATTGCAGCTCCTGTGGAATGGAATTAGACCTCTGAAATGCCAGGATATGTGGTCCTGGGTACATGGCTAGCCTCAATAATGTAATTTTATACATGAAAAGTCCAGTCTTGATGGGAAAAATATTGTGCAGTTCTTGAGCATACAAAGCCCAGTAAATCCCAAAGACAGAATCTGCAGAGCCATTTGTCCTCTCTCAGCCACAGTCACATCAGAAAACTGCAGCAGCCAAGAAAAGCAGACGATGTAATGAGATGACTCTCACCCAGCCCTATACATCATTACTTATTTTATCTTCCAAGGCAAATGTACAGGTATTAGGCCCTGGTCCAGGAAAGCACTTAAGGCCATATTCTGATACCATGCAGAACAGTGCTCTGCTCAGTAAACAGCACCACTGAAGTCTTTGAGATGATTTATGGAGTTAAATTTGCACTGTGTTAGTGAAGGCATCAGAGTATGTTTTCTGAGCATTTGCGTAGTGTTAACACCCATGATGCAAATCACTTGCTGGAGGTTGCTCACATGCACACTGCGCTTTGCCAATAGACCTAATTGATTACCCAGGACATGGAAAGAGCAGCAGACCTGCCTCTCTGACTCCCACATGAAGCCTGCAGTGAGCGTGGTCAGTCAGTGACCTGCAGAATTTGGGAATTTGCTGCAGAAGTGCACCTGCCCTGTGGGCCATGAGAGGGTGTTTCAGGCCACAAGCTATTAATTCTTAATTAACTACATAAACTATTCAGGCAGGAAGCCAAAGGTACCACTGGATGAAAGCACAAATACTCTGGGTTAATGTTGGACTAAGAGAGATGGGTCATCTTCCCTTGTTCTTCTCCAGGGGCCCTAGAAGATACCCACTGTACAGTCTAAGCAGTCTAAGCACCTAGACCAGTCCTGGGTAAATGATTTAGGGAGGAGTGAATCTTGAAAATGCCCTGATTCAGAGCCTAAGGGGCTCTGACCTAATTGAGTTTTGACCTAATTGAGTTTTGGGTCAAGGTCTACAATAGTCTTCTCCAGATTTGACTGTAAGATCTACAAAAAATACTGGGGACAAAAACTGACAATTATCTGATGTAGCAAAGATCCAATGCTGCTAGATGAAAGAGTGCTCATAATTTCAATCAACAGAAATCAGGTTAAAATTAATTTAGAAAGTTAGATTAACTCCATCAATATAGGAATCAATTCATAGTAAGGTATGGAATTACAACAAAAATTGCTGCCACTCTGTTCATAAATGATTAATTGGTGATAGATACACTTACTGCAAACGCCGTGACTCTGAGGCTCTGGGCTGTAAATGAAGCCACTATTCCTTTTATTCTGTGTTTGAGGCTTAGTGTAGCAATGGTATGAGAGACAAAAGTACTAAGGTGGAACTGTTAACCAGACAGGACACAGGGCTATTTATTTATTTATTTATTTGAAATGGGAAAGCTGGTCTCCCTAGATGCTCAGGCAGCTAAAAGCAGACATGCTATGGTTCCTTAAGGCAGTACCCAAACAACCAGATTTGCTTGGGTACTGGGAGAATACATCAGTCACAGTGGGCAGCACGTGAAGTGGGTAAAAAAGGAACTCACAAAGGCTGGTGCCTGAGCATACAAAGGGCCATTACTCATTATTTACTAACTTGATGTCCAACCTGTACCTCCTGTCACAACAGCGTGCGCTTTAATCATATTAGAAAAATTGCACTCCTGCTTCCAAAATCAATTTCATGGAGATGTTGCCTCCATAATACACAGGGCCAGATCCTCAATAAGGCAATCAGCAGAGTTGTGTTGACTTTGGAGAAGATGCAATGATTCAAATCTGCTGGGGAACTGATCCTCAATCAGACAGTATTGAGATGAGAGAAAATGTTGAGCTGTGATGACTGAGCAGTGTCTTGAAAATGATTAACAGGTTTCCTTTCCAGAGGGGTGGGTGAAATATAGTCTATGCACAGAGAGGTGGCACCAGTCATGGACAGTAATTAAATCCCACATGACCTTAATTTTGAATGTTTAAGTGGAGTACGAGTGGTGCATAGGAGTTGATTTTACAAACAGCATTTGTTTGTTTTAGAACACAGCAATCTCAAGTCAGAAATTTGGGAACAGAAAATAAAAGTGCGACACCCAACGCAGTAGTCAGATGGCCGTCATATATCGTTAAGGGGCACCCACTACACCAACACAGCAGGGGAAGAACGGACTTCCACTGCTACCTTTTCTCCATGAACACATTTGTTCAAGATGCTGCTTGGTCATCACTTTTCACTGCCGGACAGGCAGAGAACGTGAAGCCCACCCCAAGGTCGGCAGAAGTGTTCCCGGGGTGTGCCTGCCCGCAGAGGAGGGGATTAGCGGCCAGTCCCCAGTTGCCATCCCAGCTGGAGCAGCACGATCCGGCAGTACTTCTCCGGGGACAGCAGCAAGCCAGCATGTGCAGCAACTGTTTGAAGGGGGGGATTAAAGCACGTCATAAAATCTTGCGGCCAGAAGCAAGGGAGGAATGTTTTCATGAGACGTCAGTAGGTTATAAAGCTCTGGGCGTGCAGACAGCTATTAAATAAAAGGCAGATAGCAAAGCGCTCATGAAACACAGGAAACCACATGTTTATTTCTTCTTAAGAAGCTGAGCAAGCAGCAGGTCGGCAGCCCAGGGGAGCTCCCTGTCCCCCTGCCCATTCCCAGGTGCTCCGGTTAGCTCCTGTAGCAGATTTGCCCCTCGTGTGTGGCAGCAGTGACTGGTGTGGTGGCTGACAGCTCATCGCTGTGCGACCAGCCATGTGGAGTGATCGCTGGCACCAGGGAGGCTGGAAAAGTGATGCTGGCCACCCAGGCACTTCCAGAAACCAGGAGAGCTGTGGTGATGAGGTACCCTTTGCTTGAAAGAACCATACCTGTTTGTGGTTGGAAGGGCCAGCTCATCAAACAGGCAGCCTGTAAAACAAAAATTCCTACAGCTAAGTCAATATAAGGGACCCCTTGCTAACTCTGAGGACATTTACAGCCTCGGTTTTGCAGCCGTCCACTCACACCAATACATATCCATGTCTTGCAGGCAGGAAATGGAGGCACAGGAAATTTGAGTTTTTGCTTTGAATGTCTCCGTGACTTGTGGCATAGCTGGAGCCACAGCTGAGCGGTACAGCTTCTGCTTCCCCTACTCCAGGCTATTTCCTTTTTGTTTTATGAGGGTTTAAATTGTAGTTATCGTTTGATATAAAGCACATCTGACTAACTAGTGGTTTTGCACTCTACAGCACAAGGTAGGGGAGCACATGACTAAAGAGAGGACAAAGACTTGCTTAAAATGGCTGAGTATGAAAAACCTCTCCAGCCGCGACAGTACGTATGCATTTGTGGTTTTTCAAGCTGTTAAATATTTTTCAATTCAATATTTTTATTAGTTTGTCCTGGGTCTTGTCCTTTTTTTATAAATCCCCTTTCCTGTGAATTCACTTTACTAAAAATACCAGCCAACGGCCTCTTTGTGCAGCAAAATCAGGTTGGTGAAAACTGGTTTTGTGCAAGCAGCATGATAAAAGGTGCATTCAGAAATGTATCCAACAAGTAAGCTCTCTGCAGGGTGTAAGTCTTCTGAAAAGGGAAGCTGAGTCCTGCAAACCCTTCCATTGCAGGCTTGTGCTTCTATTGAGGACAACCGTGAATAAGGTTTTGCAGGATCAGGCCCCAGAGTTCAGCAAAATTTACTTCCTGGCTGCTGTCCACACCATTTAACAGCCTAAATAAAAGAAGGAATTAATTTCTGGTTTAAATCCTTGGCAAGCAACTTCGTTTCATTGCTTATCTTTTCATCGGAATCAGAGGACCCTGCCTCATTACAGCCACTCGCAGAGCAGGGGCTCGAGGGAGAGCAAGGTATTTGCTTTCTCAGATGAAAATCAGATTCTGAACAGTGATATTTTCAATAATGTTTAACAAAGCCACGTTGCTGAAGAAAAGGCAGTATCATGGCTTCTCCATTCTTTCACTCTTGCCCTATGTATAGTTCATTTTTCAGCCAGAGTTAACCATTTCTGAGGTGCACTCTTCTCTTCCTGGTGGTTTCTATCAAACACCATTTTATTGTGAAGTGTTGCACTTTTGGAAAATATATCCCACCAATTTGGTGGTAAACAAGTCTTGGCTTTAAGACAAAGCTTGTTTTAATCTCCATGATCAGGCTACAGATCTGACCATGTTTTTTAACAAACCTCTTATGAAGAAATCCTATTCATGATTATTATCTATATGAGAATAAAAATGTCTAATTACCTTATATTAAATCTGTATTTATCAATTGTGGCTTTCTCTGGGAAATTGTAATTTGCAGAAATGCTCCACATTCCAGGCTGTAACAGTTGGAGGTGGATGTCCTTAAGGATGGGGAAAAAAGTTCTTTTTTAAATGGCACATTTACTAATTATAAAATGCTCTTATCTCTCTGCAGCCAAAGCCAAAATGAACATGTGCCTTGCACTAAGAAATCCCAGGATTGTCACAACTTGTGCCAGCTGTTGAGGTTATGACACCTGTGCCAGCATCGCCAGCTCTGCCCACTGTCATCTGTTCCAACTGTTCCATCTGCACTGTTTGTACCAATTCTCCCATTTCTGCATCTGTACCTTCTGCAGAAACGGGTCCAACAATGCCAGCTGTGTCATCGGTGCCAAATATGCCAGATGTTCTATTTGTCCACCCTGGGCCAAATCAATGTAGTTTTGTGCTCATTAGTTTTAGCTGGTAGATTCTATTTCACAATTTTTTGAGATGTGCTTAGATCGAATCAATTCTAAATCACCACTACAACTGCTTTACATCTATCTAGCCATAAACAGAACTTTGTTTGTCATTCCGCATTCAGTCAAAATTATTTTGATCTTATTAAATCGCGTGTGATGATACAAATTCTGTCTTACTGACAAGATTTTTTTTTTCCTGTAGAGGATGTAGCTGCAGAGAAGTGAACAGAAAAAGATAAGGGCCATGGTAAGCAGGCTGTAAATAATCCCTGTGGTTGCCATGAAAATGGCCCACACATTGATATGCTGACCTAGAGAGCTCTGGTTTCGATCCCCTGACTCACTCCTGCAGACCAGGAGTAGCCCACCAGATGCCAGTTTAGCTGCACGGAGTAGGTTGAGCTGCAGCCCAGAGAGGAGAAAGAAGCTCATGGTGTGTATTAACCAGGGATGTTCTCTGGGGCTGTGCTAAAGGGCTGTGCTCTCCAGGATATGCTCGTGAAAGGGAAACGTGCTGCCACATGGCTATGTTCACTGAAGGTGGTGGGACTTCTGGGAGCATGGTAGCCTCTGGGGTCTGGTGGGGTCAGGAATGAGACAAAAGCTGCCACTGTCAGGTACCTGGAAATAAAGACCATTCCTGCCTGCGAGCACAAGCCCAGTGCACAATCCCTGTCATCTCTCCTTTTACATCCCTGCCTAGGGACAGCAACAGGACAGCACTGGAGACCACGCTGGGCTTGTCCCTCAGCTGTCAGGACAAATTTCATCTCACAGGCTCCTTGAGCCCTGCAGGTCACTGTGCATGAGGGCTCCGAAGTGCAGTCGTCTCTGGCCTGTTTGTCCCTTTCTTTGATGGGATTGAAAAATAGGGAGAAAACAGAGAGAAAAAGAGAATAAAAAAAGAAAAAGAGAATAAGAGAGAAAAGTTTTCTGCCTCTGGTTTAAGACAGATTTATAATCAAGGAGTAACTCTCGCCATTTCTCAGACAAAACTGTTGAAAACTGTGATTCATAACATTGGAAATCCCTTGAGGTCCCAAATCGCGCAACTGGAGGACACAGTTCCCCGGTCTGCCACCTCTTCCCCCATGGTCTGCAGCCACCTGCCAGGCTTGGTCTTTACCTGTACAGTAAAGCCCTCAACATGGCAGCTAACTTTGTGTTTCTGCAATGTTAACAGCAATGGGGCCCTGATCTTCACTCTGCCTACTGCCAAATACAGTCTGAATTAACAGAGTTGACAGTAGTAACCAAATAACACTTACCCTGCTTCACTGCCTTTGTGTAGTCTTCCCCATCTGCCACACAGCCACAAAGCAAGGCAAGTCCTTCACCCTACCTGCCTCAGCAGGCTTTATGTCCACAGGAAGCATTTCTGAGGCTGCCTTCCTCAGAGCTCCCTGGGCTGAAAAGGTTCTGAATAAACCTTTTTCTCCAAGGTGGGTTGTCTAGGGCCTTTGGGCTATTTACTTACTACTCAGTGCTTACCACAGATCCTGTCTTTGCTATAGGGCACTGGGACATGTTTGGGAATTGTTGCCACTCTCCGTGCTGCCCCAGCCCGAGTGACAATATCGATTGGCTGCCTAGACGTCTGCTCCATGAGTTTTGGAAACAAGGAAAGCCAGCCCTTCCTTTAAGGGAAGGAACTGTGGCAGAGCCCTGAGGATATTATCAGTTTTCAGTTCTGCCTAAACCTCTGAAGAGATTTATTGATTTATTCCTTTTTTCCCTAAAGGCCATTGCTTCCTCCCCTTTCAAGTCTTCTTGAATTACATGGATCTCCTGCTCCTTGTCCCAAGCAGCACAGCTGACCCTTTAATCACTCTGCTTGCCACCTAGCTAACAAATGTAAGTTACTTTTATTTATATCTATATATATCTATATATATAAGCCTGGGAATACTGAGCAGCTCCCACTCCAGCTCATATGCTCATAAAGGAAAGAGAAAGTGACCAAGAAAGCTATGTGTCAAAACCTGGCATTACAGAGCAAAAACTATTTAAAAATACTCACTTTGCTCCTTTAACACCACCATGAACGTGCACGCATTCACACGCACACACAAATTATTGTCTCTTTCCTACCATGTTCGCAGGCAGTACAGTCCGGCTCCCATTAAAGCCAAACTTGTGATTTCACTGGGCATAAACCACATACTTTTTTTTTTTTTTTTTTTTTTCAATACCACTTATAAATAAATGTAAGAACTAAAGTACGGAGAATTAAAAATATTTTATTTTTCCATTTTATCAGCACAGGAACTCTCCAGATTTACTGGGAGGGAAGATTTGCTCACAAAAGCCACGTGCTCCATCCCAATTTGCTTCTCTGTCTGGCCTAATCTTAGGACTGGCCAAAGGTCAAAAATGGTCCTCATCCCATATCCACTCTTGGCAGCTGTCCCTATGGAGAGGGATGCTTCATCAAAAGGCACTCCCACTCTGGCTGCCCCCCTAGGGGAAATTCACAGTTAGCAGAGTTCAGTAGAGCAATGGAAAAGGGATGTAATAGGAACTGAGATTGTTTTGAAAACTTTTACAGTGCTCCTGTTCTTTCTCAGCTTTTTCCCACTCTTCTGGCTTCATCTGGGGAACAGCAACAAAGACTGAAGAATCCTCTTTAAAATCCTCCCGAATTCTCCAAAAAAGGAATTTCCACAGCAAAGTCTGCACATGAACAGCTCAATGGGTGTGACTGGAGAGAATTTTTCTTGCAGCAGCAAACACATGGATTTTTTAAAAGAATGAACATGATTCAGTATTTTTATTTATCTATTTATTATTGCACACCATTTAACAGATGTCCTTTCTTCTAGCTTAAAAAATGACACCGAGTTTGTGTGAGGTCTCCTGATGCTTTTTTCATTACTCTGGTGGGCAACAGGGACAGAAAGGGGAGAAAGGAGGAAAGTAGCTGAAGGGTGCCAAAACCTGACAAATATCTGTGCAGCAATTTATGCGGTACTGAAAAATTTACAGCAGCAAGTGGTGGTATTGGATTGCCTGTAGAAACTTTTTATTATATGAGAATAGCTCATTTGTTGGATTTTCAACAAATATCAGATTTCACACTGGGCTGCTATGAAGGGTGGAAATTTTCTTGAAAAATTGTCATTTTATACAACTCTAATTAGCAAACTGTTCATATAAACCCGCAAGCTGTGCAGCAGATTTCACTTCCAACATCTCCACAGACAAGACAGAATTTCACCTACTTATTTACTGATCATGCAGCAGCATCCTTTTCCTAGTTGCTGATGACTGTTCAGTGGCTTATGTAAAATGAGCCAGTGACTTCATAGCATTTCTATTGGACAAGTGTCCACGTGCTAAAACAAATCACCATCACTGGCATGCTCCTGTTGGCAGTCTTGTTAGGCAGCAACCAAGGAGCAAAAGACTGGATTATCTTTTTGCCCTGAGAGGTGGTACAACTAAAAGCACTTGAAACACTTAGATGGGGCTGTTTGGGATGTCATGCATTCCCTTTTCCCTCTTGGTGTACCTTTCAGGGACATGAATATTTATGACTGTACTTTGTCCTGTTACATGCAAAATAAGGGATGCCCAGGGGGATTCAGTCAATGCAAATAAAAACAATGTTTGCAAGCACGAGTAAATCTCAGTCACAGTTCTTGGCATTTTATGTCAAATGCAGCTAAAACGCAAAATTGCAAGAGATAGAAATAATTTCAGGACAGAACTGTTGTTGGAAAGTCACTGAAGAACTGGAGCCATGAGTGTTGAGTCCTCCTTCTCTCAGGCCAAGGGTCAAAAAGTACTGTCTGTGCTTTGCATGCAATCACTTGGGGATCATTCATTCTAACCGAATCTCTTGCTTCATTGAGGTGGTGAACTCACAAATGCTGGCTGGCTTTCTCAGTCCTCCTACAGCCCACTTAGAGCTTTCACTGTTTTCTTACATGTTGAAAAATGCACTTTTATGCCTGAAAAGCTTTTCCCTAAAAATCCTTCAAATCTAGAGCTGTTGGATACCAGGACAGAGGTTGGATAACATCTGATTAAAAATAGGTCGATTAATTTCATTCTTAATTCATCGGCAGCCCATTTGTAAAGAAGAAGAACAAAAAATAAAGAAGGCAGTGCAAGAAAGCTCATACTCTGTGCAAGCATCTGCTCAATATTTCTGATGAAAAGTTTGCCTTCTTTCCCTAATTGTCTTTCACTATATCATGTGGAACAGAAAAGTCCCTCTAACCATATCCATTTAATTTCACTGCTTTTGCCAAAATTTAGAAATACTGATAACTAGGACAGTGCAGTATTGTTGTTGCATTAGCACTATTGATAGTTAAACTAGATGCATGACATTAAAACTGTTAATATTTATTTTGCCATTCATTTATACGTCAATAAAATGAAATTTCTCCCAGAAGAGACAGATCAAATGAAAGTCTCCCTGTGCTCTTCATCTGGCTCTGTAAACTTAAAGTATTCTCAGATACATTGTCTTAGTATAAAACAACATGATTCTTTGTTCATTTTGCCTACAGTCATTGTGACTTCCAGTTTGCAGTGACATTACTAAATGTGCATTTAATTTGAGCTGTGAAAGAAGGTGACAGTAAAAGAACAAGTGTGGGGAGAGGGGTCACTTGCCAGTGCTTAAAATGCAGACTGGCAACCACACCTAGTCCATTCCTTCTAACATACCTCCAGTGTAGGGATGGGAGTCCCTGAAGATGCAAATTTGAAGTGAGTTTAAGTTCTTCACCTACTTGTAACTAAGTGAAGGTATATGGCAGCACACTTTCAGTGCAAGTATTGAGTCTCACCCATTTAAGCAAAGAATCAAAGATGTGGTTTCCTAATAAGGGCACAAGCAGGGACATTTATTGAATTCCTTAATCCATTCAAACACAAGCTTTCTTACAGATCTGGAGAAGGGACTTTGTCTTCTGAATTAAACATCGGCTTTTTGATAACAAAGCTCGTGAAAGATCAAGAATGATTCTGACATCAAAACTATTCATCACCAAAGACATTTCTGAAGGCTGAAACACTAATGCTGCATATAATTATGCACTGTAAAAGAAAGCTATCCCAATGCAGAAGACCAGCACAAGTCAAATGGAGTTTAAAATCCTTGATCACTTTATCAGTGAAGTTGTTATGGTACATAGGACTCATGCTGTTCATATTAGATAGGGATGAATTTTTTCCTAAATGAAAGAAAGATTGGGTCAGAAGTGCATATTTATCATTATATTTAATATGACAGTTTTGTAAAATACATTAATTTTGTTCTGTTTTTGTGGTATGTATTTAAGATGATATATTTTGTTTTTACTATTTTTTAACAAAGATTTTAATACATGAGAACCAGCTTCAATGCATCTTGTAACATGGACTGCAACTGAAGGAAAATACTTGGCAGTGACCATGTTTGGAAGCCAGGCTGTGTTACCTTGATGTTAGGAACAGGAGTTCACTTGAGACATTGCTTAACATACACCATGCTGTTGTCTACAAAATGTCAATGATATTGTCATTTAACAATGACTGTCCTCTTGGAAGCTGAACATAAACGACACTGTTCCCAAGCATGGGAACTATCTCTGCAGTCTCAGGTCTTCTGTTGTAATTCTTGATGAATGTTTATTTTTCAGTAGGGATGACAGGATGGTACTCTGTATTGCTCTTATTGCTCAAGTCAGGAGTGATACCTCAAAGCTGTCCTCAAGAAAAAGAGATCCTGAGTGGACTGCAATGGCAAAAAGATAACGAAGTGACAAAGAAAGATGCACAGAGAGATGCTGACAGAAAGCTTGGACCTTTAAAAGCCAACATTTTGATCAAGGAAGCTCATAGCTTGTCTTTTGACAAACAGAACAACAAAGACTTTAAGGAGAGAACATGAGATATTAATTTTCACAGGGCTGAATGTATCAGTGAAATGGAAAGAGAGACTCATTTTTCCACAGGGAAATTGCTAGGGTCCGACATTAAAAGATGATCACAGGTATCATTTCAGTATTTATAAAACTGGCTGCTTGTTTATCATTTGACTTCCTTTGTTGAAATACTGCTCCAACATGTCATAGAAGGGTGACAATGTGTATTTTCTGCCTTTGATTCTGCGGGTCTCTCTGGTGAAAGGGACACGTTGTCCACAACGTGTCCACGTTGTCCATGGTACTGCAGCACAGGTACAGAGGTAAAAGCTAGTGATGAAAACCAGTCTTTTAGAAACTCCAAATTAAGAACCAGTTTGCTAGAAATTTAGCACACACCAAGCAAATATAACCTGTACCTGCATAGTTCCAGCATAGGAAATATAGTATCACAAATACCTCCTTGCATACAAATTTTTTTTGGAACACACAGCAATTTCCTAATGTCAGTATTGACCATTTCCTTTATTATCAGTGCTGCAGAGGTTTGAAGAATCCTCACAGGGAGGAGGCTGGACTCTCCCCTGGCCGAGTCCTGTTCTGCTCCCTGATGGCATGTTGGCCACAGGCAAAGCCAAAATGCCCAGCACCTCCCAGCCTGCACCCTGTGCACCCTGGAACACATTGTAAGTCCCACACTGCCCCGTGGTGATTCCCCAGCTGAGGCTGGACTTTGTGTGGGCTGGCTGGAGCAAGAGCACACGCTTGTCTCCTATCACACACACATCACACAGTGTGTGTCAGGATGTCTTTCCTCAGGGTCCAGGTGCTTCAGGGGCAGCCCACTCTAGTAGTGCAGCCTTGCTGTCCCTGCAGCCCCTGCTTTGAGCATACGTGTGGGTTGGCAAAAATAGGATGCTCCAATAATGTTGCGTATCTTGGATAAACCAGAGCGGAATGTCTGAAGCTGGGATCCCAAGCAAATGGACAGTAAGAAGTTTTGGCCTGAATTTTCTTATCTCACCTCTGTTCTATAACATGAGTGTAACCAAACTGCTTATGGTCATAGGTGCGCTGTAAAGAAAAATGATCAGAATCCATGGTTAGAGCAATGTAGAGAAAGTGGTGAGGTTAACAATTTTGTTTTCAGTGTAGAGTTTAAATCACAGTACAAGGGGACAAATAAAAGTTTAATGTGTGGTATTACATCTCCTATCTACTAACTGTGATTATTTGACTTTGTGGCTATAGCATGCTTCCACCTTTTTAAAATGCTGGTGTTGATTTCAGTAGAGTTGCGCTGACCTACATCTGCTGCAGATTTGCCCCATTACAATTCTGTCGGACAGACATGATGTCTAATCACAGGGGCTTCATTATCAAGGCCTTCAAAATGTGGTTTCTAATTTTTTCTGGGAACTTAAGTAGTAATTCTAAAGGGAAAACAAACATCCAGTATGAATCATTGGGAATTTTGTGGGAGCAAAAAGAACTGTTAGTGGAACTCAGGGTGATGTCAAGTTGCATTACTGAGACATGTATTATTTGTAAGGTCAAAGAATAATTTATCAAAGAAATATGTGAACACTGTGACTTGGTACACCAGTCATTGAAATGAGCACTATCTATTTAAGAGTAGTATCTGTTGCTGTACATGTTTTATATATTTAAAAGTGTCTCTTTTAACTTCAGAGATGTATTTCCTCTCCCTTAATAATGGAAAATATTTGCATGTTTACCACTTTGGCCTGGGTTTTAAAGGCAGAAAAATCACAGTAGAGCCCTCAGCACATCAGTACACTGAAGACACTTCCTCAAGTGACAGAATAGTCTTAAAGGCCTAAAATGAAGAGAGATTTGGTGAACTTCCAGAAGGTGGCTGAGCCAGGAAGAGATTGCCTGAGCCTTTGCTTGTAAGGGCCACTCCACGCCGCTGATCAGCGAAAGGCTTAGCAGGCAGCAGGTGTGGGATGCCTGTGGCTGCTATAGTCTGTGTCTCTTGGCAGGGGTTGTGATGGTGCGTGATCATATTTTGAGCTTCTTCAAAGGAATGAAAGGAATGAACAGAGGTTACTGTAGTGCATTATCAACAGAATAACCCCCATTCTCCACTTAAAGTAATAATCCTCTCTTTGTGAGCACCAGTAATCTGCAGCCAGCATGCACAAAGTCATTTGTAATTTTCTTTCACTTCTGGACAACCTGCAACAGAAAAACACAGAGGATACCCAAAATAACTTGGCAAACCATTTTCTTATGTGTATAACAAGCACAAATGAGCAGGATTGCACTGAAAAGAATGTTACAAAGCCTGAACTTCTCTCTGTGGGCTCATGGCTTTCTCATTGGATCGCATAAGTTTCCACTTGTTAATGGAGCCTTCATTTTTCTTTCTTCCTAAAACTTCATTTTAGCATACTAAAATGTTTTCCATAAGTTGTCATCAGAAGCAAGAGTAAGAATGTTGCTTTTCTTGGGCTAAATGTAAACTCTTACATTTTGTTGAGCCACTCTTTTTGATTCTGAAGAACAGATTGAACAGAGAAAGGCTTATTGTTTCAAGCTACTTGTGCAGAAGTATTTTTAGAGCTTGTCAAAATTGCAAACAATTATGCACAAATTTGAAAGGTTGTGCCACAAATTAAAGAAGCAGCAATTTACTTTGTCTTTTAATGAAAAGGTGGAGATAAAAGGCAACAATGGTTTATTGAATGAATTAACAAATAGCCTGAAATAAAGAAGAAATTAATTAGTTTTAAAACCTTGAGAAACTCTTCAGAAAAATAACTTAAAAACTACTGGTAACTCTGCAGTCTCATAAAAATAATTTCTCAGGTATCATGTTTTGTTGAAAAGACAGTATTCTTGACTTTTCATCTTAATAAAATCTAACGACCTGTAGTGCCTTCTTTATTCCTTTCACAGGTAAAGCAAGAACATTTGTAATTATGCTTTGTAATATACCTTATATTCCTAAATTCAGTACATTGTTACAAATTCTCAGGTATAAAAAGACAGGGGAAACACAGTTGATACCTGATGCTAGAATTACTCCAATACACTAGCATTAACAGCTGAAGACCAGAAGTATTAGGCTTCTTACTAACATGATGATGAGCAATGGCCATCTGTCTTCACACAGGATTCCCAGCCAAAAATGATTACCTCAGTCCCAGTAAACTCTTGAACTTTTCCTCATGGCAGTAAG
This sequence comes from Anas platyrhynchos, assembly GCF_047663525.1. NCBI lineage: Eukaryota > Metazoa > Chordata > Aves > Anseriformes > Anatidae > Anas > Anas platyrhynchos. The sequence goes on along the minus strand of NC_092589.1, from coordinate 30,568,869 downwards.
GAGTTTAATGAAGGAGTTAGAGAATATAGGCCCAGACCCTCCACAGTCTACTTAGGTGTTAATTCTTGTATAGGCTCTCTCTTCCATGAAAAACTGTACTCCAAAATATGGTCTAAAAAACTACTTGGAACAATGTATACCTTCTTTTTGGAAGATCTGGAATAAAAAAAAAGTCTGTGGAACCTAGATTCTCAAGAGCGAGCTTTTTTCATCCTGTTCAAGTTCTTCTCTCATCTGACTTCACCAAAATCTGAGTTTTGAAGTGGAAATGTATGGATATTTGCATCCACACAATCCAATTGAAATGAAAAAGCCCTACCGAGGGTCTATGCATATGGATCCAATTCCTGTAGAAAACCTGTAAATTATTAGAATTAGATGGTACATAATCTGAACATGGTCAAAAGAATCACTGAACTGCCGAAGGTAAAAGGACCAACACCACTATAATTGAGAGAAAAAGATAGCACTAATTAGCATGGAACTGTAAATTATTACTCACATTGATAGAAAACAGGCTGATTTCAAATATAAGATAGAAGAAATTACAAAAACAAATGCAAAATATTGCTATTTAGGACTTCTGGAGCACTTTTTTATTCACAGATCCCAAAGCATTCCAGAAGAATATATGAAATTCCTTCCTCCCGGGTTCGTATAGAGATTAAGTAGGGCATAGAGGAACCGCAGTGACCTTGCTAACATTTGTCTCACAGTGCTTCCATAACTACCAGCATGGGGAAAAAAGGTCCTTGGGGCTGGATTTTATAAAGGTAGCTGATACTGAACATATAAAGGAACAAAAAGGACTTCAGAAGAAGGAGATGAAGAAGAAGAGAATAAAAATGGGAAATAAATAGGAACAAGGAACGAATGGAAATGTAAAAAGAAAAGGAAAATACACAAGAGAGTAAAAGGAGGTTTGTACAAGTGTGTAAATACACACACATTTACTGCAAATACACACGGGCAGATTTACATAGCACTTGTGAGATTTTGGTAGGGGTACCTGGGCAGATGAGGAATGTGCCTGAGCTCTACATGTTGGGCTGTGGCAGAGGGCCCACACAGCACAGCTCCCACAGTGGGCTGGAAGTAATTCCCACTAGCATCACCTTGAGAAGCACTACCTAGGCCAGTGAGATGAGCCCTTCTGCTGACTAAGATGCAGTCAGCTGAATGACTAAACAGTTCAGCTTCCTACAGAAAAACCTGTGAGTTTGTGCTATATTAGGACAATTTTCTCACCCTGACTTTTTTTTTTTTTTTTTTTTTTTTTTTTTTTTTTTTTAATCAGCGAATTAAGAAGTTTCTTACAAGAATAACCTGCATTTTTTAAAGTCAATTAAAAAAAAATGTAATCCGTATGAAATTTGAAACCAATACAGGCAGTATGGGGAAAAATTGTTTGTAAGTATGATACTAAAATGAAAATCAATGATGTAAAATGGTAGCTTTTTGCCCAGCAATATTTAGTCAGGAACGGCTGTTTGCTTTAAAAGCAACAGCTTCAGTGCTGCTTGCTTGTGCTCAAACTGCAGCAATGCGGTGTCTCATCAATAAGCTAGTTTACCTGGTTTTGATTGATTATGCTTGTGCCAAATTTTCAGACCTCTTCCTTTGGTGGCCTGATCCCAATCCTGATGAAATATGGTCTTTTCATTCACTTGTAAAAATTTATCTCAGAACCATGAAGACTGGAGCTGCACAGCTTTTATTTAGAGACTGAATTTCACATCCCGAAGCCCTATGTTGTATGAAGAAAGAACTCATGCCCAACTCTAAAATGTCATGCTGATTTTTTATAGCTAGCTTATAGAGAGTATTTTTTTAACTTCTAAAGGAATCAGAATCAATATAAAAGGGAATAAATGCAGTACCCTGCATTTATATGCAATATATATGTATAAATCATTTTATAAGATCAATCTTCAGATATTTATAATTGATTTACTATAGCAAGCTTTCTTTTATGACTTTCATTTCTTCATTACTGTTTTTCCTCTATGTGACTGTAATAGTCCTTCAATAATTTTCTGTTTATAATTGCTTTAACTGTAAGTAAGTAACAGAAGAATAATATTAAATAGTTTGATAGTGAAAAATTTGAAATAGTCAATTTCCTACGCAAATTAAAGAGTCAATGAATGACTTGAAAGAAGCAAGAAAATTCAGTGTGTTTAAAAAATGCATCATCAAAGCATAACACAAGCCTTTCTCATTTAAACATTTAAGGTGTGCAATTATTTAATTTCCAACTGGGACTACTTATACCAGAAGTGGGATAATGAGGACTAAATTGCTAAAAACATTTAGGTCTGGATTTGAGCATCTGTGCATTTTATGCCATTGCAAGTTAGCCCCTGAAAGCCACTAGAACTGACCAGATTCATTCAAAAAGAACACTCCTTCATTTTTCCAAAAATTGTGAATGCTTCACAGTAAATATGTGCTTCATACTGCAACTTAGGCTCCACTGCATGTGCATGTGCAACGTAAACATGAAGGATGACAACAGCCACAGGTCTCAAAATATTGAAGCAGTCCCAGAATAGGATTTGGGTAACATGTCCTAGGCAGATCTCTTCTTCGATGACAAATGTCCAAGATGTGAATCAATCTTTTGTAGTTATTGATAAAGCACAGTTGACCTATGAAACAGAGATTGTAAGTACCAGCTCATTCCAGACAGTGTGTAGGCTGTAACTATCATGCCAATTTTTACCTGCTGGAAAGCATTTAGGTTGTCATTGCATAACTTTTACAATATTTAATAAGATTTCTCAAGATGTTCATTTTGAAGGAGGGTTAATATCACAGTGAACTAATAATAGATTAAAAGGAATTCAGTACATCAATATTCACATACTTTGTTAATCCACAGAAGCATGCTTTTCCTTATTCTTTATTACTTTTTTTTTCTTTTCCTTTTTTTTTTTTTTTTTTTTTTTCATCTTAGCATTGTCATTTTGAAGGAATATTTCAAATTTACTTCTAGTACCAACAGGGATGGTGTCAAAATTCCTGCTTTGACATCAACCATAGACCTGCTACAGACAACAATAAGAAACTTATAAACAATATAAATAAGCGTGGTTAGGTGCACTGCCTTCAAATGTGGGGCATCTAATGGAAATATGCATCAGGGCTTTGGATTCAAATGGAGGATAAATGAGAGAAGAGCCAGTCCTCTAAATAAAAATATTCTGAAAACTGCTATACTCTCCTGATATTTCGAGCTTTGGGCCTATTTATACTCCCACTGATCCTGTCTCAAGAGTCTCTTTGGAGACATGATATTGAATAAATCATTGTAATGATAAGATTTAATGGGGAAAAAGTCAGGTTCTCTGACTTAATGAATTCTGTAAGAAAAAAAAATAAAAAAAAAAGAACAAAATGAAAAAAGATTAGGCCATAGGCTTTCTAAGTAGCATGACAACTACCACAAGACATGAATTACTCAGAAAGCTATACCAGGATCATTGAGTAAGCAAGGCATATCCCACTCTTGACGGAAACTGGAGAAAGCCTGGAGACCTGTTGTTGTTATTTCTTCAGCCCAGTAGGGCTGAATCCCCTGAATGAATGGATATTTGAGAAGAAAGTCATCTGGATATAGATATAAATCAGAGGCCTTCTCATTATTTTCTGAAAGATAAGATTTACACACATCTGGATAGGAAAGGGCTGATATGACTCAAAGGGTGGGGGATAACAGAAGGAGGGTAATTTAGGGCAAAGGGAGAAGATGAGCACTGGTGAGCAGCTGAAGCATGGGCTGGGCAGGAGGGGAGCACTCAGATCATCAAAAGGAGGTCCCATGCCCCTGCTCTTTCCATTAAGCAAGGCAAGGATGAGCCTGGGGACAATAAGCAAGGTCATCCATAGGCAGCTGCGAGGCAAGCCCCCCATGATATGGCCAGCTGGGTAAATCCAGACAGTCCATCTGCAGGATGATCTGGATCTCCCCAGATCAGCAGAGTTGGTGGTCAGCAGACTGTCTCCACTGCAGGACATCTCCCAAGGGAAGGGGAGGCCATCTTCTCTGAGGCTTCTTCCAGCTTTCTTCTCAGCAGCTGTGAGGTGGTGACAGACCTCCTGGGAGAGGGGAGGCAGGTGCAGGACTCCCACATTGAGGGCGTGATGCCGGTGGCCCAGGCTATGGCCTTCCATACACTAACACTGGGCAGAACTGGTACTTGTGGGAGCTCAGTGAAGAGGAAACATTTATAAATGGTTTGTACTCAGAGATGGAGCCTGCTCTGTAGAAACAGCCCAACACTTGCAAAGTTTTAAATCCCTTTTTAGTCCATATGATTAGGCTAAACAATGTACTTTACAACGTAATTACTAAATGAACTCCACACACTGCTCTCACACTCCAACTCTCCCACAGAGCCTGGAGAGTCTGCTCTATTTCTGCCAACAACTTCCAGCACTAAAATACTAGCCTTCAAAGGCATGCACACACCTCTTTCCATTCCACATACAGGGGAGCAGGCCCTTTTCCAGCCTGAGCACCACAGTCACTGCTCATCCTAATCCTTCCACTGTTCAACATGGCTATAGCTAGTGAAGTTAACACAAGCATTAAACTTTCTTAAGGTTTTGTCCTTGTCTCTACTGTTAGAAAAACATTTTACAGATATGTTTGTGAATAAACGACAATACTCCTAATATTAAAGCATCTGTAAGCACATATTTGAAAAGGAGGGAATTTTATTTGAGTGCTGTTGAGAATTGTGAGTCTAACTTTTTTCTTCAGACATACAAAAAGTATTGATAATGAGTATTCTTTACCAGCATTATATAAGTTCAAAGAAACTTTAAATAGGTGTATGAGTGAAGAGATTCATCTAAAATTCATAAACGTTCACAGAGGAGTTTATACTGAAATTCAGTTACATAAAGAATTCCAAAAAAAAAGGCGAGGCATAGTTAGTAAAATGGAATGGTTGCTTTTCCAGTTTAGCTATAAAGGCATGCTGGGTTTCTCCTTTACCCCAGTTTCATACCACCTGAGCTGAATGTGTCATTTCCTCCTCAGTTTTCTGCTGCGGTTCCATGACAAGGCTATCAGGAAACACACCTTATTTTTCATCAATAACTGTAATTGCTGGACTTCATGAAGATCTCAGCTGCTGTGTTCTACTCTGTGCTAACCTCTGCATATTAACATTTTTTTTTCATGTTTCCAAACAGAAAGAGATGTGCATTCAGTGAAAGATAATATGTAAAAATAATTAGTACACATTCAAAGTACACTATAAAAAACCCACTGAAGTAACATAAAAAAGTGCAGAGAAGAAACACATGAGGTAGGCCAACAGGGATATCAATAGATGTTACACTGCTTACAAGGAAAGATTGACATCTAAACATTAACAGAAACATGAAACAAAATCTGTTCACTTAATCGCTTGTGGCTATTACCTTGAGTTTTAGGGAAATGAAAGGGGTGGCATGTAAAAACAGTGGCTATTGAGTAAGAAACTCATCTCACTATTTGCATAGTTATATAATGAGACAGGAGAATAAAAATTAGAATGTATACACAGCATTTTTTTTAGATGTCTTTTCTTGTTATTTCCAGTACAATTTTAATGGATAAATTGTCACAGGAAAAATTATTGCAACATCAGAGAATCAAAAGACCCTTTAAACTTCTGGTTATGATGACTTTCAAACTCCAACACAAATCTTTTTTGTTTCTTTTTTGATGGTATGTATGTGGCTTGACTTCTATGCTTTGCGAAGAACTGTGAATTAGCAACAGTGTTGTTATAGTTCCATTACATCTATTTGCCATTCAAAACTTGGTTTGAATTTTATTTCAGGTGGCAATTATTGTGAAAATTCTCTAAGTTTGTTTGAATGCAAGCGGGACCGTACCTTTTTTTTTCTCAATTGCAATAATCCTTTCACCATAGTTCTGCAGTTCTACTTCCTTATGTAGCACCCTTCTCCACATAAGTTAAGGGAGGTTTCCTGGGCATTTTTACATTTGATACCCATTTATTATCTTTCAGGGAACTTTCTTACACATAGTATCAACATGTGATGTCAAGTATCTATGTGTACATGTTCAAGGGCCAAAGCCAAACTGGTGCTGAGAGTTGTAATGAGTCATTGCCTGAGGATGAATCATCCCCTCAGCACCTGGGACTGAATCATCCTTCAAGCAGGCAACCATTGGCTGCTGTCTTTACAGACACAAACACTGTCTCATAGATAGCAGTTGTCTACATTAGGATTTCACTTGGCTTGTTATTGCAACCATTAATTGAAGAGAAAAGAAATGGCTAAAAAAGTCAGCTTTGAGTTAGAAAGTCTTCCAGCCTACTTTCTCCATCCTTCGGATGCTTTCTGGTGTCCTTGGAGGATACTTTCCAAACGCTCAAGAAAAATGCATGAAAACTTTGTCACTGATTTCATGTGAGAAGTGCAAATATTGCTCACAATCTCTAGTCTACACAAATGTTGCCCTACCCCTGCCTTCCACTAATTCCCTACTCCCCGCCCTCAGTTATAGGCTTTCCAGAACCATCTTTCAAATCACTGCTTTTCCTGATTAATCCTGCTTCTGACTTTAGTACCAGTTTCTTTCCGACTATAGTATGGCATGACCTGTAGTTTACCTGTCTTGGCTTATGGATATTTGCTTCATGAACTTGTTATGAGCTGAGGTTTTCTGATCTAGCTGTCTGAACCTGGCTTGATCTCTGATCATGGGCTGTCTAAGACCATGAGTGTGCTATCCAGGACCTGGACCAAGGCACAGAACATTGTTTTCCACTGTTCCAGTCAAAACAAAAATCTAAGAATTTATGTACTGGTGTATATTTCACCAGTTAAGGCAATACAGTTAAAATACTTCTTAACACAGAAAAGTTTTTTATGGAGAGAGAGAGAGAGAGACAGACAGAGAGAGGGAGGGAGAAAGAAATGGTGTTTGGGGATTGGTGACCTGTAATGTAGCAGAAATGAAGAAGAAAAAAACCTGCTCATTCTGAAATACGGGTTAGGTATGCTATATCTGCTATAGTTGCAGTGATCTAAATTAACACTATGGCTTATAACAACTTACAATGTTTACAAGCTCTAAATGAGCTGTAAATGGCACATTATTGAAGTAACAAAGGTTTCTTATTGTGTACAAATGCATGCTTTCCCCTCTCATTTCTGAAAAAGAGTACCTATTTGCTATGAATATTTAATGATGGTATTCAGATACCATAGGTATCCATGCTATTTTGGATGCCCTTGGTATGCTGTCACTCCAGGAAAGTCTCCTGCAGGTTCTGTGTCTATCTAAAAAAATTTATGGCATCTTAAAAGGTACTAGACACCTAGAGACTACACTGGGGACATTCCTTGCTCAGCTTAGAAACTATCAAAACAAGCTGCTTTACCTTTCTGCTGTAAAAGCAGAAAGTGCTACTGCTTTCCTCTTCTGCCAGACTATTTTCAGTCTGAAACAAGTTTTACATAATAGAAGCAAACAGAAAAGTCTAGACTCCAGCTAATGTTTTCAGAAAATTCTCCCGTTGTTCATTTAGAAAAATGGTTGTTTCATGAGAATAAAAAGATAGTCTGGAATGGATGTAAAATAGCACGCATATATAAATACAGATGTCTTCTTGTCCATTTCTGAAATGAAGGCCAAATTAGCCCAGATCTACCTCAATAGGCAGGGCAGTAGCTTTATTCTACTGAATATATTTCCTTCATTGAAACAGAATCTTTCTCTGAAGTCAATGATGTGACTTTATCAAAATAAAGTTTATGTCCCATACATCTTTCACAAGCAGCCCAGGTCACACACAGCAGTCTTCACACCAAACTGGGAAGTATCAATAAATTCATATTATGAGAAAATTATTTCAGCTTTGTTTCAATTGCCAAAACAGCTGAAGCCAGCAGATTATCCTGAATGTGCAAAATGTAATTTCACCTATGATATTCTCAAAGTAATTTAACAGCTTTTCTTTCAAGAGATGGATCTCAAAATATTTCAAGACCTCAGAGATTATTAGTAGGCTCATTAAAATTAAACAGTTTGCTCTAGTTGTTTTGTCTTCATGTGTGTGTGTGTGTGGTTTCCTGAGCTAGTGGTAGAACCATGAGTGCTCTCCAAGGTCCTGAAACACAAGACTGGACCGGAATATATTATTACAATTTCACAGTATTAATTTTGTATTGGCACCTTTAACTAACTATGAACAAAGAGATATTTACTTAAAAATAATGATCTAAATTCAAAATGAGCAGGATCAGTCTTGGAAAAGAGAACTTTGATTTAAATGCATACATGTATTTATATCACATTTAGATACTACAGAGTACAAATGATAGAGAAAAAAAAAAAAAGAAAGAAAAAAAAAAAAACAACAACAAAGCTAGGCAACACCAGAAATGCAAAATAACATCCTTGTGAATGAAAATATTTGGGAAGAGTTTTTTGTGGATGTTGATTTGCTAGAAAACAAGGTTGCCAAGATTTGCTAGACCAGTTGAATAGTATGAAATTATTGCTGATATTGAGATATCAGTATGTTCAGTATTAATAAACATTGCTGTTTTTTCCTCTTTTCACATATGTCCCCTAACACTTTTGAACTTGGCAGTGGCTTTTGTACCCAGAAGAAAAGTAACAGAAGAAATGCCATTAACATTTGTCCTGAAAATTGAGGCATTGTGCTTGTTTTCCATTCCCCTTTAGCACTAACTTAGTATGACAGAGTGGTGTAGTGAATGTTTTTAACTTTTGGATTTGTTGTCCAAAGTTAATGTAGCATCACATGAATTCAGGATAGCAGAGATTATGTGTAGATTTCTATATACTTGTTCTGATCTGCAGGAGCTGATACTGTGAAACACCTCTTCAAGCACTGAACATACTGGTAGTAGTCCAAGTTGCTCAATATATAATGCATATTTCCTGTAAGTTACTGTGGTCTTATTGCAGAAATATATACCTAAAGATGCAACCAGGCGGTAATCTAGTAGACTTAGTGAAGAGTCTGAAGACTGAATGTGAATGTTGGCTGAGCTATCTGCACTTCCTTGCTGTTCTTATCCTGTATCAGAGCTCAGGAATAGTCACCAAGTTTTTCAGAAAAGCCTGCTCTGCTGAGCCATTGATGTCTTTTTTTTTTTTTTTTTTTTTTTTTTTTTTTTTCTTCCCAGATAATTAAATAGCTTTTTTTTTTTAACCTACCTTTAATTTGATTTTTCTTAACCACTACCCTAATTAAAATGAAAAAATGAATAACACAGTATAAATTAAACTTGTATTACTCCACTACTTCAAATTTCAGGGAGAATTTATTAGTAAAGTCTCCCTACCATAACCCCTGAGAGGTAATTTATTTAGAAAGCTTTCTTCATTTCTTGCCATGCTTTCTAAATTTTATTAAGATCACATACAAACAAACAAGGCATAGTTCTTATCAAGTGAAAATCAGGACTACTGAACACAATGCAGTATGTCAAAATAAAAATATCAGGAAATACTTTAAATTATGAAGTAATATGAAAATACTTTAACCAGAATTATAGCATAAGGAGAATATAAATCATAATCATGAATTAGTGGTAGAGCTGTCACCAAAAGAAATAATTCTACAGGTAGGAAATTAAGAGTAAACCAACAAAGAAAAAAAACAAAAACAAAAACAAAAACAAAACAAAACAAAACAAGACAACAAAGAATACTAAAAATATTTCTTCAGAAGTTCTTTCTCATTTAATTACTGCTTTGGACACCTGATTCAAGAGACTGTGTAAAGGAAGAAGGATTTTAATCAACAAGCAATTCTCTAGGTACTTCATCAAGAAGAGCAGTTAACAAAGTGGAAAGACATTTCTGGACTGGAAGACACAAGAGTTCATTATGAGAGTAAGCACAATCAGACCAAAGTGAAATTAAAAGAACATTCATTATAATTGGAAACACCAAAACCTAGAATCACTAGATTTGCAGAGGACAGTAAGAGAAAGTTGTATGAGCCATTTAAGGAATGGGTTCTTAAATACAGAATTAATACTGAAATAGTAAGAATACATAGAATTAATACTGAAAAACTGAAATAGTAAGACTTCTTGCAAGCATGCCTAAACAAAACCAGTGAGCTTGAAACTGAGCTTTAAGGGTATTCTTCTTGTTAATTTCAGTAGTTCAAAAAAATTTACCACCCACTTTTCCACTGCATATATCGATAACCATTATGAAGGACTACTGAATTCGGTGCCACAAATAAAACATATTTTTGCACATGTATTTTTCAAAAAATACTTGGAGCTTCAAAAGAGTGATCAAAATAAATCAAAATTATCCCTCTCAGTAGCTTCAGGAGCATACTTCATAGGCAGGAGATGAAATCCATGTAAGAATTGTTCCCTTTCAGCAAGGGATAACTTTTGCGTAGTTGTAGGGATATTTAAAAAGGAGGAAGATCACCAACTTCATTAACCACTTAACTGTGAAAAGAAGATATGAACTAAAATCATTGCAAAATCTACACAGAGTAGTGTGGAAATCCTATTGCAGATTTATTTGTGTGACTTTCAAATTAATCTTCTATTGCAGATAATGGTGTTAAACTAAGACTTGGACTTAGTATTTGAAGGTTGAGAAATACTGCTCACAAATTATACCTAGATGATGATGAAATTCAGTTTCCTGAGTTGCAAGGTAGGGATTTAAGTCAGTATTATTTGAGATTGGTAAGACAAAGCTCAGGTGTCCACACCTTTAGTGCCAGCAGCTACAACTACATCTATTTTTTTTGTTGTTTCCTGGAGAAATCTCTTAAGGTCATAATATGCTTCCCTGTGTATAAAATAAAACAGATTTCCACTAGAAGATAAAAAGATATTGAATGTTACTCATAAAGCTTGTGTTGCTCCACTCCTAGGAAATTAAAAATATTGTTACCAGATGTTCCACGTGGCCCTGTGTACTGAAGCTGTGGAAGCTTATGTCTATACTTCATTTATTGTTTCAAAAGCCAGATGCAGAGAAAATAATGGTGTTTACATGTATAAAGTGGCACTCTGAAGAACTCTGCTGTGCCACTGTCCTCTAAACTTGAGGGCATCAAAATATTATAGGCTTTAGTCTGATTTCCTAAGGTTATCAAGTTATTTCATGTTGTTATTGTCTGTTCATCTTCCAGTTCTTCCCAATAATTTTTGAATCCATTAGCCAATTCCAGTCAAATTTAGCAGGGACATAGTAGTCTCAAAAGCATTACATTTCTTCATGAAATTTTGTAGTTAGACAATGAAGAGAAAAAAAAGAATCCTTCCTTACCTCCTCCACCGGGGGGTGAGGGGGAGGGGGTGGGGGATGGGAAGGGGAGGTTGGGGGAGGGAGAAGAAAAAAGTACAACATTGAATTCAATAATCAGCTATCACATTCTGTTTCTGAGCTGAAAACATTTTCATATGAACTTTAGTGTTTGCATAAACTCATCTAGAAAGACCAATTCAGTTCAAATTCAAGTCTTAAGAAAAACTGTCTTCTGTCTTGTGAACCTGTGTAAACATTGCTGATTGTCATTACCAGTTTTCTGATGTCTTTCCATCCAGTTGCTGCAAGATTTGAATTTCTACGGAGTACACATTTCTTGAATATTTTGGAAGCATCTTGTACACACTGTGAAATACTGAAATGGACTAAGAATAATGGGTCTATCACTTCTTCTAGCCAAGAGTGACAAAGTTTTATTGACCATATAGGGTTCTTCTCTCACAATCAACTTTTTTCTTTCACACTACGAGAAACAGGTGACATTTATTTTGTTGCAATATAATTCAAGAGCCAAGTCAAGATGGTAATTAGCGCAGCACTAAACCATTTTTCCTTCTATATTAGCATTTTCTACTATCACATTGTTCCTTAAAAAATAATGAAATTGCCATGGAACAGACCAGTAGAAGTAAGGTGATATTCAACACATGTAACTTTAGCCAGCCAAATTACATTTTTGAAACAGAAAGCAAATCTGCTGAGACCATTCACAAAGTCAATGGAGCCAGGCAGGTTCTTCTAAAAGGTGATTTAGAGCAGGACTCCATTAAAAACATAGAAATCATCAGGGAATTAGCCTTCTAACTAGTATCATAACTTAGACTTCTAAATGTATAGTTGGGAATTCTAATAAAGATTAATCCTGAAATCCATTTTCATCTTATTCCCATGACTGTAACCCTGTGTCCAGGTTCAAGAGTTACTATAGTAATTCTTAATTACAATCCTTGTGAAACAGATAAACCTACCAATGGTTGCACTGACTAGGACGGTAGAAACAAACAAACAAGCAAAAAATTAGATTTTCACATCTATTGTACACAGAATTAAGACCTGGCCTTTAGTGCATTTGGAAGGCTTTGCTAGCTTGCAACTGGAAAGTTTGCAACTGGAAAGCAGGAAATAAAAAGCTGTGGCAGTGGCAGTCTTTCTGCACAGGATTGGCTTGCATAGATGAAGGATACTAAGGAATAAATAGTTTGAAAACAAGATAAATGATAAAAATTCTATGACCCTATATTCCAGGTGACGTCTGTTAGTAGTACTATGTTTCAGAGATGATTCAAAGGAATCAGCTTATAACTTGTGTCAAGAAGATAAGAGTAACAACAGTCTTAAGTGAATTTACTCTTCTGTTATGAGTATAATATTTTAAAGAACTACTGCGCAGTAAGAACTATGAGTTATTTAAACATTTCTGTAGGGTTTTAAACATTCTGATGAATCATTTATAATTAGCTATGATTAAAAAGTCACTGTCAAATAGATAACTCTAATGAAAAATATGTTACAAAGCAACTTTCTCAAGTAACAATACCTTTTTTGAAAAAAAAATTAAAAAGATTTTACTATAATTACAATCCCATATTAATGATTCATAAGGAGATACGATGTTAGAGTGCCTTTTGGTAGCTGGCCTTGCTGGCTAGTGAAGGGAGATAAATGTTTTTTGTTCATTTGAAATTTCATCTGAAGATTCTGCAAAAATGTTTTTCAGATCAAAAAGGGACAGAAGTGAAAAGGCTTCCAGAAATGCATGCTATATAATAGAAAAAAATATCAACCATATGTGCATTTTAGATTTGTAGATGAAGTTATAAGTTATAATCAGATTTTGACTCCCTAAATATTCTAAGAGTTCTAAATATAATGTTCTATTTTTTTCCCACCTGAAACAGTTACATAGCATTGCAATGTGCAGTAAAGAGAGCTGTCTTGTTCAACTTAGAGAAGACTGGATTTGGTTTGTGAGTGAAATGACATTTAATACTCCATACTGTCATGTATGAGTGTAAAGCATACTGTAGAAGCATATAGTATACTTTCATACAATCAGTATTTATTTAAGCAGTCTCAGCCTCTTGGAATGTCCATTAAAATGTACGGCAAGGACAACTTGCAAATGAAATTCTTCCACTGTCTTTATGACCATCTGACTACCTGTCCTTTCTTGTCCAATAACTTTTTATGTCTTCCTTCTTCCATTTTTAAAAGAGAGGTGAAAGCCTCAGAGATAGTGCTTACAACTTTCATGAGAAATGGACACTGAGTGAAAAGGTTCTCTTCTATATGGCAAAGTCCGAAATAAGAACTCAATGGCTATCTTGCTTGCCTATCATCTGGGCTATCAGTCTGTGCAAGGTGGCCGCTAAGTACATATGTAAGAAGCAGCTTACTGATTTTTGCCCAGCAGACAGTTAGTAGGTGCACTGGATACTCTAAGAACAGAGATTGGTATGGAACTGGCAGAATTACTGTGGTCTTGGGCACACGGGAAGGACTTACTACATTTTTGAATAGGTGAGATATTAGGGATCTGCAAGGCAGATGGAGTCAAGAAGTGTAACAATATGGGAAATAGGAAAGAATTAGTCTATAAAGAATCCTAGATTCTTTAGTTCCAATGCCTGTGGAACATCTTATTTTTTAACTTATGCTTATCTACATTTAACAGCTAATGTTTATCTCCAGATCACTGTCTGGATCACTAAGGTTCAACTTAAAGAAAAAACAACAATAAAAAAATGTTCATAAACTCAGATTTTAAGACCAGAAAATATTACCACAGTCATCAAATCCTGACTGTCAAGTTAATACAAACTTCAGCAATTTCCTGATTTCTTAATCTTAGGTGAGCTAGAACAGGGTATTTAATTGAGATCTAAAGTAACAGAGAATCTAGCACATGTTACTTAAATTATCACAATTTAATACTGCTCCAGGATTTAATAATCCTTGCGGGTAAGGCTGTAATTTATTTCTGTTTTGAGTTTGCTCTCAGTTTTCATTCACTGGATCTTCTCAAAGACCCATAAGAAAGACTGTTGCCATTTTACGTTGAATTATAGAGTACTCCATAGAGTGCTCTAATTACTTTACCATAAGTTCTTACACAGGAATTTTCTTACTACAAAGTCACACTACAGTCTTAACTCTTCCTTTTGTTAAGAAGATCAGACTATAATCTTTCACTGTAAAGTAAGATTTCAACATCAGATCGTTCATTTTAAAATTCTTTTTAATTCTTTCTGCTGCTTTTAAAATGGGAGCACTGGCTGGGCATAGTGTTCTAGTACTGCTTTACTTAATATGGTAGTAACCCATCTATCTAAAATTACTGAAATTAATGCTTCAAGTTTACTAACATTAATTCTCCTTGAGCAGCTTATCATGTTACCTTTATTTCAAACCAGATGTCACCTCAATAAATAGGTTATACCCTCAGTGTAGGTTCCTTGTTAAGGATATATTAAAACTATTTCAAAATTCCTTGCAGTTGTCCTGGATAAGAAAATGACTTATTGAAAGGAGCTGAAGACTGGTACTACGAAGACAACATACTGACAGCTTACTAGGAAGTTCACCCTTGAATTGTCTATAATAATAGTTTTTTCTTGGTTTACAAGATAGATAGATTATAGAATGAGAAAAGTTATGAATTCTGTTCAATAATAATAAGAATTCTTATCTGTTGTTCTGAAAGGGAATTGCCAAGAGTTTTTAACATAACAAACAACCAATAATGCTTCTGACAGCATGAACAGTTACAGAGATAACATACAGCTCTGAATTCTAACCAGTAAATCTGAATCTGTACACAAAGGAAGATATCACAAAACCCATACAAACACAGAAGTAACAAAACATGACAAGAAAATCGACTGCAGAATTTCACAGCATCTCCTCTGGCAAAGCAGGACCAAGAAAGAGGAGCTTCTTTTAGGCCATAGTGAGACAACTTGAGAGAAATTACCCAAGTCCACTAATTAAATATGGACCTCCCCTTTGCAAGCAACGATGGATGGGCCTTCAAAGTTTATATCTTAGCTTTAGTAAGTGAAGTTCTTATTTTCCTGCTACTGCTTTGTTTTCTTCCCAATTCCTTCTTTGCAAAAGAATATTTTATCACCATATATTTGTGCATTTTTTTTTTCATCTCAGTAGTATAAATTCCATAATTTCTACTGGGTGGAATTCAGCTGTCTTCAAATGCAAGACCAGTTTATAAAACTGCTATAAAAATGAAATCTGAAATAAATGAATGATTTACCTGCTGTCTAAATCTAATAAGCAGCAAGCTACTCTACAATATTGCATTTTAATACACTCAATGAGAACTCGTTTTAATGTTAACTTGAAATAAATTACTATAAGAAAACATAGGTTAGAATTACAATGATTTTTGAAACAATACAGGCACTACTGCAGTTTTTACTTTGTTCATGATAGTGGGCTTAAAACAATTCAGGGAGAGGGGACAGTTTTGTTACAAAAGATTAAATCCTTCCCATGTTAATGTATATGCCATTCTCACAGAAGTCAAGGACATAATCTTGACTCAACAGTGTCAATGGGAAGTCAGAGGATTAATTAACTAGGAAAACAAAAGCAAATTCTTAAAACAAAACAGTTTCAGTGGCAGAATTATTAAGGATAGTACTTGGGACTTATGTTGATGAACGTCTTTTCTAAAAAATACACTAAATTCTTGTTGCAGCCATTATAATATTAACCACCGCTTTATAACATTTACCTAAAGTTTATTTTAAGAGAAGCCTTGTTTTTAACAATCATCTTAAATCCTAGTAAACTGAAGAATTAATTAGCAAGCATGGAGGATCAGCAAACTAATGCTTTAGTCTGTTAAACCATCTGCTCAGGAGCACCCTGTTCAAATCTTGGCATTATGAGAAGATGGGTGAATGCTTTTGTCTCTTGCACTTAGTTAGAACTTGCCATTTTTTTTTTTTATTTTTATTTTTTGTCTTCAGCTCATGGTAAATAAAGTTAAAAAGAGGTCAATAATTGATCAGATTTCTGTTATCATAAAGTTTGCTAAACAGATTGCTAACAAACGTGGCAGAAAATCTTACTGTAGACATTCCTCTTTTTTTTTTTTTTTTTTTTTGTGTGCCATATTCTTGTATACAATAGGTACTTACAAAGGGCTGGATTCATCATCATCTTTTGTTAGTTTTACTTTGTACAAAGCAGATATATATCCAGTCAAACCACTGGAACTTGTGCAAGGTAACTGAAGTGTTCAAGGCAATCTGCCCTTCAGTTTTGAAGACTATTAATGAATGCACCATTAATATTTTAGTATATCGTTATACCTCATTATTAACAAGAACATACATATGAGATCTGAGAAGGTCCTTGTTATCACAACCCCAATCTGTCTTCATGTTCTAAACTTTTGTGCTAATTCTTTGATTTCATGTCACAGCTTAGTTTCTAGAAAATGCAGGTACTCTCTAGCATGGAATGTATCAAAGGCAACGAGTGTAGCCAATGGTTTGGCCGGAACCAGTGGAATAGCGTTATTGTTGACACTAAAGCAGTCTCCTTGTACTTCAGCCACTCTCTTCAGACAAAAATCACGGCTACAAGCCAGGGGATTGATACTGTGGAGAAGCAGCCCAGCAAATCACACGGTAAAGTCTGCATAGTATCCAGGGGTGAAGGAAGGTGCTTTAGGTAACACACTTAAAGGATAAGGTGTGCTTTACCACTAATAACTTGATCATTTGCCAAAGAAAGTTCTAAGCAAAGGCAGAGATCTGGGCTCCGTCTGGCAATAGATGGCTTTCCTTCCCTTCATCAGCAGCCAGCTTTCTCCTCAGCTGCTTCTTTCTAACTCTGGGCAGCCGTGACCCTCTCAGGACCACATGGGGAAAATTCACCTGGTCACAAAACCTCTGAAGAGAAGACATCTGTTTAAAATTCTGTCCCTCTTCCCATTAAACTTTACATTCTCTGATTTTGCTCATGCATTACAGACTTGAACCTTCCAAGTAGCATCAACTGGCATTTTCTCATTGACTTCAATTAAGTGAGACCAGGACACAGACAGGGTGCTGTGTTAGAAATTGCTGTACGCTGGTAATTGCAGAATTTTATTCAAAGACATTTTTTATCTGCACTGATGAAATTAAAATCGGATAGGAAAGAGAGGGAGAAGAAAGCTCAGGCAGAAAGGCTGGCATTTTATTTCTCTTTGGCTTTCTTCTGTGGTAGATTGACCTCCCTCAGATAAATCCGTGCACCATGGAAACTATTTTCTCACTGAGGAAAAATTTCCAAGTTCAGCTGCAGGCCTATACATCAACTTAAGCATATAGCTAAACTGTGCATCTGTGTAATCTTACTGCCCTCTTCCCATCCTTCCCTCTCGTTGTTTGTCATACTTACTGTCATATCTTGTTTCAAAGTCGGGTAAGGTCGTTGGGGCAGGGCACGTGCCTTCCTCTGTTTGCAAAGTGCCGGTGTGTGGGAGTACAGGAAAGAAGGGGAAGGAAAACACAGTTTCAGATCTTTGGAGGATAAATAATAAAGCAATAATAACATGCTGTAAAATAAATGCTATCAACTGATATTTACACAGTCCTTTATCTGAAGTCTCTAATGTGTTCAGCATAATTATAGTGCTGTTCAGCAAAATATAGGTGGACAGAATAATAATTCCTTTATTGCTATCTTGCTTTACTGCATATTCACAGACAGCCTACACCCTGTGGGTCTAAAATAATAATAATTTGAGTCCATATATTAATACCTTTGGTAAGCACTGATGAACCGTGACTGTCCACAGAAAGCAGAAATTTCTGAATCCAGACAATTTTTGCAGCGGACCAAGGAGCCACCTTGCAGTGTGGGGCAGCTCAGCCGCACGGCACCTGATGCTGAAGCCCAGTCTCATGGGACATGCAGCAAAACACGGGGTGCAAAGGCAAAATCTACATGGCAAGATTTTCTTGTTTGAAATAAACGAATGACCCTTTAATGTTTTTGTTTTGGTTTGGTTTTATTTTTCCCAAACAAGTCACAAATATCCAGGGACAGGGGGAAGAAAACAAAGCAAGTTTACAGAAGCAGTGGGATATTGCCCTCTGATATAGCCTCAGAGACAGAAGCGCCAAAAAGAAATCAACTGGGAGTCAAAGAGAGTAAAGAAAAAGGAGAAAGGTATTACAGCAATAAAGTTGTTTAGAAGTGAATGTGACAGAAAGGAAAAAAAAAGCACTGTAAAATCCAACTGCACTTGTGTAAGTTTTGTTTCCTCCCAGCATCCCCTGGATTGCAACATCCCCTGCCCATGCTTTTCCTAAACGTCTTATCTAAATTCTGCAGCTTTACAATGAGCTGCCTCTGGTCGCCAGGAATCTAATTGTCACAGGAGACAGCTAGGGTTTGGGCAGCAATGGTTAGAGTCCTGAATCAGCTGTGTGCCTGTGACAACACAGAGAATCCAGTCACAGCTCAAGATAAGACAAACATGTTCTCCCTCACAGCAGCTGAACTTATGCTGACAGACATGTTTAAACTTTTTAAGAACTACGCATATATAAAAAAACTTAGGTCATGACTTTTGGAGGCAACACCTTAACTCCACTACAACAAAATGCATATCTCTTCTAAGCATCACTGCATGTAGAGCAAATTTCTTTGCTCTCCTGCCAGTCAGTTGCCACTGATACTTGTGTGCTTCTCAAAGCATAACAAGACAGACATTAATAGGGAGTTTAGAGGCAGAGATTGTCTTCTGACCTACTGCTTTTTTTTTTTTTTTTTTCCTGAAAATTGCTGCACTTTGAGTTAAAATTGTTTTTAAAATGCATTGTTACATGGAAGTAAGCTTATTAGCTGACACAAGGAAAAAGGAAACAAATTAAAATGAAGGCAACGTAATGCACTAATGCACAGAGGCAGAAAGAACCAGTGCTCTGCAGGCAGTCTTCTCCTACTTAACTATTTATTTGCAGGAGATATATCTATCTCCACAGTCTTAGACTCTATCACTCTGGTAGTATCACACTTAACATGTTAGGTGAAACAAGGCGTACGTCCTTTTTTTTTTTTTTCCTTTTCTTTCTTTCTTTCATTTTATTTATTTTATTTTTCTTCAGAATGGGTAGAATTTGCAGAGACTGTATTTGAATTTTCCATTTGGTTTCTGTAGAATCATGATTATCAGTGATCATATAAAAGTTTATCAACCTTCTTGGCTGTGCCAGTATGGGTGACAACGAATGGGTTTTATTCAGGGTTCTGTATTAGGAGCATGCAACCGCAGAGGTTCCTGTTTTCTCTTGTATTTACATGTAGTCCTATTGTCCTTACCATGTGAACTACAGTAGTTTCTTCATTAGCATATGTTGTTAATATGTTCATTAAATTCATGTCACATAGTCATTAATCTGAAAATGATGTCATTTCTGCAGAACCTACAACCTCATTATGTTCACAGTATGTACATCACAGCCATGTTATTTCTGAAAGAGGTATGACACTATTTGGTTATTAATCCAGGGGTCACTTCTGCCAACCTTGCAGTGATTAACTCTTTGCAAGAAATCATTCTGATGTCTTGGAGTAAGACACTAAGCAATGTTATATGCTTTAAATGCTTTAAGAAAAAATAAAATACAAACTGTGGCATAGAGGCATTTATTTATACAGCACATTTAGTAATCTGTACAAAAATTATAGGCAAGATTCAGCTCACTGAGGTCAATATGTAAGGCTGAGCAGCATCAAAACGTTAGGACTAGTTAGTAACTATGAATTTCCAAACAGAGCAATGGTCTTTGATTTCTAGGGAGTATGAAGGTGGTGAATCTGATTTCAAAGTCATGCTGGGCAAAATACTATTAGCTGGTGTACAGTTGTCCTTATTGTATAGATAAATCCAAAATATCCTAATGGAGAACTACTGAAAAAAATTCATTTAGTCTCCAGATCAGTTCAACAGATTTCAGCATACTCTTTCAGCAATCTGTAACAAAACAAAAACATAGAAAACTACAGTTTCTTGGAGATAAGTGTTAGCCTCTCTAACGAAAGTGTTTTCACCATGGAGCATTTTTTTCTTCTTTTTAGATTAAAAAATGTGCATTTAGGCCAGATTTTCCTGGGTGATATACACTGAGTATATACGGATAAATTTAAGCAAATTGCTGTCCTCATAGAAGAAGTATCTGTTAGGCAGCTTTTTGAAAGTGAGGAGAAATAAACTAGGATGATCAACTACACAAATATACTAATAAGAAATTTGCTACTGTTTGCCGCAGGGATCAATACACAGCAGAAATGCTACAAATTCCTGGTCTGCCTAATACCAAATACCTCTGCTTTCCGTGGGCCCAGATTTCACACTACACATTTGGTGCCTGAACAGTTTATTGCCAGTCCATCAGCTACTGCCCATGCAGACTTCACGCTGCCTCAGGTTCTGGGTGCTCTGTGGGGATCGCGGCCACCAGAAGGCACCTTCCAAGAACCAGCCATACCTTTCGTTTCTCAGAAGCAGCATTGTGACAGTGGTGAGGGGAGACATTAATGCATACATCCATTTGAATAATGGATATTATGGCTTTACGTGCATCTTGATAGATGATGAGATACTCATCTCAGTCAAGTTATTTTGAGGAAAGAGGAAGACTGAACCGTAAATTCGGGGAAAGGAAGTAATGCTTGGCAATGTACTTTTATTTTTATTTTTTTTCCCAAAAAGTTGTGTTAATCAAATAAATATTTTGTTGCTTTTCTTCAGAATTCAGGGGACGGGAAGCGCAGGGTGCAGCCTGCTAGTGCAATCAGTAGGGCAAACAAACTCTGCAGCTCGATGAAACTCAGCAGCTTTATGAATGGGATTGTGCGGTATGGTTGCCTGCCACAGCAGGGAATGGATTCGCTGCCCCTGGAGGCAACTTTCCAGTCCTATGCCAACTCGTATGATTATTGGGCTCCTCTAGAAATTCTCGGCGAAGCCCTGCAGCAGGAGAGGGAGAAGCAGGACTGGGCTTTCAAAGGGGCTGTAGAGGAAGGCGGGATGTGGGAGAGAGGACACCCTGCGACACCACTCTGGGGCACCGGCGCCGCGTCCTTGTCGCGGGTGGCAGCGGCAGCCGAGCCGTGCGGGAGCATCGCCGCGGCGCATCCCTGTGCCCGTCGGGGCCACCGCAGCCCTGCGGATGCCGGGGCTGCAGCAGCACCGGGGCCGCCCCGCGGCGGGCGGGCCCCATCCCCACCGCCTCCCCGCCTCCTCCCGCAGCCGGCGGCGGCCCCGTCCCCGCCGCCCCCCTCACCTCAGCCGCCCCCCTCTGTCTGGCTCCCCCCGCGCCGTCTGGCGGCCCCCCCCCGGCCCCGGCCCCGGCCCCGGCGCGCTTCTCGCGAGAGCTGGGCATGCCGCCGATGCCGCCGCCGCCGCCGCCGCGGAGGGGGAGACACGCGGGGGGAGCCGGTGACGTCGGGAGTTTTCCTGAAAGTCAATAACGAGCCCGGCGGAGGCGGCGGGAGGAGCCGACAGCGGGGCCCGGCCGGCTCCGGGGTGAGTGCGCCGGGGGGAGCCGCCGCCGCCGCCGCCGCCGCCGCCCTCCTCCTCCTCCTCTTCCTCCTCCTCCTCCTGACCCCCGCGCGTCGATGCCGCCGCGGCCGCGCTGCCCGCCCGGGCGGCTCCGTGCGTAGCGGGGCGCGCGGCTCCATGTAGCCGGGGGGGGGCCGGGGCCGCCTCCCGCCGCCCCCGCGGAGCCGCCGGGGACCGCCGCCGAGCCCGGCGGGGGGACGGGGGAGGAGGAGGAGGCGGCAGCGGCGCCCTCCTCCCCTTCTCCCCCCGGAGCCGGAGCCGCCGCCGCCGCCGCCGCCCTCCGGCTCCGCAGCAGCGCCCGCGGCGCCGCCGCCGCCGCCTCTGCAGGTACGGGGCGGGAGGGGCCGGGCGGCGGCGGGGCGGGAGGGGCGGGAGGGGAGGGAGCGAGGAGGCGGGCGGGGAGCGGGGGGGGAGGCGGGGAGGGGGCGCGGGGCGGCGGCGGCGGCGCGGCCGGGCCGGGCCCGGGGCTGGGGGGGACCGGGGGCGGGGGTCCCCCCCCGGGCGGTGCGGGCGTTATGTAACGGTGGGGGGGGGTCGGGCAGGGCGCGCCCCCGGCGGGAGCGAGCGCAGCCCCCCCGTTATCCCCCCCCCCTACGTTTTTTTATCCCCCCCCCACCCCGCGGGAGCGCGCCGGGGGTGACTGCGGCGCGGGGGTCTGGCAGCCCCGCGCGCGTGCCCGCGGCGCGCGTGCCCGCGCCGCCCGGGTGATGCCGCCGCTGGCGGCTCCTGCCTGCGAGTAAACAAACCGGCCGCCGCCCCCCAGCCCTCCTCCTCCTCCTCCTCCTCCTCCTCCTCCCGCACCAGCCATCATGGAGGCCGCCGCGCACATGCCGAGCAAGTTGACGCGCGGCGGGGGCGCGCCCCGCACGTGCTGCACCCCCCCCATCCCCCCCACCCCATGTCGCCGGGGCGCGCGTGTCGCGATAGGGGGGATGCTGTCGCCGTGTCCCAGCCGCAGGGGCCGGGAGCTGGCGGGGAGGGGAGGGCAGCGCGGCGGCGGCGCGGTTGCTGCTGGTTCCCTACCCAGAGCCTGCCACGCTGGGTTATCTAACGGGGTTAGGCTAAGAAAATATAAAGAAAAGCCCCAAATTCCTGGTTTTGTGCGGCTGGTAGGGAGTAAACAACTGCAGTGCTCCACATCTTCACGCTATATTTTTAATGTAGCTATCAGTTGGTTGGCTACTTGGCTACATCTACAGGATCTCGTTTTTATTTTTATGAAAATAACGCCTACGGCTTGACTCGCTTAACTTCTCCTGAAGAAGTTCTGTTCTGAAAACCCCAATGCCCCAGGTACCTCCATCGCCAGCCTTTCCCAGGCCCGAAGGAACTCGCGGCCGCCTCTTCTGCCGCTGTTTGTTTAGGACCTACCAAAACTTGGCGAATAGGCAGACGTACTTCCCCCATACCTCACCATATTTTGTACATAGCAGTCAATTTCCCAGGGCAAGAGGCGTGCAAATGAGAGGTCCTAAACTTCTGAGAAAGGACTTCTTCAGCGTGACCTGTTGTTGTTGCTAGCTTCTGTATACAAATATGAAAAGCGTGTATAAAATAGGGAAGAAAGCTTATTTTGGCTCTTAAGATAAGCATACAACTCAAGATCCCGCCTCTAGGACTGTTTTTTTTTTTTTTTTTTTTTTTTTTGCTTGTTTGTTTATTTTATGGCAGGAGCCTTTAAGTTGACCCCAGTATCACTAATTGGATTGGATTGCTAATTATAGCCCACGTGGATCTGTTTTGGTTGGATGCGGACAGTCAGTCAAGTTCAAATGAGAGCCAAAGAAAAACTGTAGAGATAAGAAAAATCCTGTTCCCTGGAAAGCTTTGTATCATATTTCGATAACTCATTTTTCCTCTAACGTAGATGTTTGGTGTATGCACACACACACAGGTAAAACCAGTGAAACTCACATTTGAAGTGGTCAATGCTGTGGTGCGTTCCTGCCTTCCTCTAGCTAGGTTTGCCTTACCTCAGCGGGCCCTTCAGCTTCATGGGCAGCTTCATAGAAAGTTGTATTTCAGCATCGTGCTCCCTCACTTGTTTGGCAGTTTGGGGGAAGATGATGCCTGGTTAAACAACATGCTGCTGCTCTACGGGAAGCCCATGAGAAATCTGACACATACGAGTTTATATCTTGCCCCAGTTGAAGCAGATACAGTGTTAAGCTGCGATGGCATTAACTTGTACTGGAAAATGTTGACATCTTGACACTGGAACAAATGCTTCGTGGAAGGAAGGGATAACAGTAGTGTTTTTTCTTTAGCTTACCCCAAAACCACCGGAGCTCTGCTATTGTTTGCAACCCAAGCTTCTGTTTGCAAGATGTTCCCAGAAACCATATCTTGACTTCCGACTTCAGTTTGAAACAGCATGTGTCTGAAGTTTGTATAATAACTGCGGCATCCTTCAGACTACTTGGAATTTGTCTGCCACTGGTTTATTTAGTCTTCTTTCACTTTCCGTGTGCAAATTTTCCCAGTTTAAAGAGATAGTCATTTCTATACCCAAGATGGTTTTTTGTTTGTTTGTTTGTTTGTTTTGGTGAAATAACTTTGAAATACTTGATTGCTTTGGAAGGTATGATACCATTATTGCAGTAGTTCAAATGTTAAAATAAATTTGAAATTTCTGTGCTGTTCTTAGTATAAAGAAGATTCAGTTTCTAATAAACGTATTTGGTTGTAATTTCATTTTGTGCTGCTAATGATGCAGCAGGAGTGGTCGACTCTGTGCGTGGAAGTCCAACTTTGGTGGCATCTTTGGTGGCTTTGGCACGATGCTAGTTTTAACCAACACTGGAGAGTGGGAGGACCTTGAAATAGGTGGAGCGAAAACTTTCTTGTAGCGTATTTCCATTTCAATATGGTTAATGCATAAATGGAGTTGCTTTAAAAGGAATGCACTAGACTGTAGCTGCATGCTTAGTAGGGGTGTTAGTTGTCCCAGGTCAGCTAGCACTGTGTGCCCAAAGACCTCTGGTTTGTTTTTCCCAGCTAATAAAGTAAGCATTCTGTTCAAAATGTGCAGTGCTCCTTTTGTGAACAACATTGATGATTCAAAGAGAGTGGAACAGGTAAATGTGTGCATTCGCAAGTTTTATTTACCTTAAAATGTCACTTTTGTTTCCAATATTTGTATGAAATTTACCATCACTTGTAAGATTGCCCTTCATTCTAGAGTATTAGATTGGCTCTCATTCTGTTAGGATATGGTTACCAAGGATATCACGTCAGGGCCAGGGGTTGCTGTCTAGCACAACAGGTCTGTCAGGGAGTGTGGCACTGCCTGGAAAACAAGGGATGTTTGGGATGAGGAGCCTCGTGTCTGCTAGTATGTTGCCTCCTGGTTACATGGAAGGGCAGCTCTGAGTGTTGCAAATTCTCGTTGGTAAATTTGTGGCACTTGTTGCTTGTCTTTGCAACAGGTTGGCAGGCTGTGTAGAAGACTCTTTTCTAAGCCGTAGTTACATAGTAAATGGAAAAGCTTATTCAAAGTTTTAATAGATTTTACAAATCTATTAAAGCCAGAGAAACAAAACTAGTGAACAGGAAAGGTAACTTCTTAGTGCTTTGTGTGGTGTCAAATCATATTTAAAGTTTTGGTTTGTGTTTTCTTCTGGGCTACTTGTATGAAGCAGGTTCAGGGCTGCTTATATGAAGAGAAAAATTATAAAAAAAAAACTTGCAGAAATTGCAAGGCTGTAGTAATAGATGGTATGGCATTTTGTCCTTGTCCTGTAGCTCTACATCAAGTATGGCAATTGAAGTAGTTTTGGCACATGTGATGGATTCCAAACAGATTCTTTTTGTCTTTGTTATTTAAAGGTGTTGTTCAGGTATATTAGGAAGCCGTGGTAAAGTCTATACTTACAAAAAAAAAAAAAGTTACAAATATCATTAAATGTTCTTTTCAAGGGGAGGAAGCATTTTTGTCCTGTGTATAGAAAAATGCTTGCTTTTGATCATTTTAAATATTTCTCAGACTTTTGATATTAGTGTCAACATTGACTATGTTTAGATGAAATAACTTCTTATGTCTCGCATCCATCTTGAGCAACCCTATCTTTCCATGTGTTTCTATGCGAGTGTCTAGGTATGAGTCCTATTGATCAAAAAGAGTATTAAGAACAAGCTCTTACCCTGTGAATTTTTCTGGAATATCCTGACTAAAGAGCAGCAATAATTCCCTTAAGAATGCAGCCAGGACCTCAGTGTTTCATACACGTGGCTGAATGACGTGATAGCACTGTTTGTCAGATGTTACTGCATTGTGTGTGCCATGAAGTTATTTGAATGCATCCCACAGTAGGAGCACAGGTGAAGAGCCTGATTCAGCTTTACAGAGATCAATATGGTCTTGCCACTGGATATTTTTAGGTGTGGGGTGGCAGTGCCTAGAGGTCAAAAGCTTCTCTTACAGGTGGTTTAACCCCACAAAAGCGATACAGTATTTCTTGGTGGAGTCTCAGCAGGCTTTCAAAACAATTTTTACCAACAAAAGTGTTTTTTTTTTTCTCTACCTCTCTCTTCCCCCCTCCCCCCCCCTCCGACTGTTTAGTGTGCTTCCTGGGATATGTGATTGGAACAACTTGTCGTGTGTTTTTCTTAAAGCTACATACGATAGGGCAAAGAATTAAGGTTAAATGTGTGAGTTTCATGTAATCTGTCTTTTTGTATAACATTTGCTGAAGACCTTTGTCTAGTAGGCACTGCATCTAGCCTTAAATGTGTTCAAGTGACAAGATGCTTTTGAAAAATGAACAGTCTACATTTGTGGTTGTAGAGAATTCTTTCTGTGCTTACGACATTCAGATCTCAAGTTGATGAGAATAATGCTGTTGAAGATGAACAAGCAGATCCAAAAGGTTTAGATTAGAAGCTGGAGTGTAGTTCTGGTCATGTTATGGCAGAATTAGCAAGTTCAGCAATTTTTGATGGCTATGTGAGAAAGAATCACTTTTTCAAGCAAATTCAGAATTTAATTTGTACAATACCTAAATAATAATAAATAAATCCTAATTTAGGAGTTTGAATGAAAGTCTTTCGGTAGATATGTCATTGAACTTTTTTCATCTTGTATATTAATAGTTTGAGAGCACATTTTTATTTCAGTACTTTCCTTTTCCCAGTACTCATGGTACTTTGCTTATTTCTGACTTTTATTGTCTTAATTCTTTGTGGCTTCAACTATGTGCTTGGCATTGTGTATGCACTATGGTGCTGTGCTCCACAAAAGTTACTATCTTACCAAAAATTAAACATATGAGCTTAATGAAGCTCTATTTTGTATCTCTTAGATATCTTTTAACCTATTTCATTGCAGAATGTATGGGAATTTCTTGGTTCTGTGACATTTCACAAATTAGACAACCTGTTTCAGGGTATTATAGACTTAAAAATCCAATTTAATTTGTTTTCAAAATATGAAACTTGAGTTTAATTTTGCTTGGTAGTTTGAGACATTGCAAAACTTTTTTTAAAGAGTGAAGGAACTTCATCTTGAAATGGCAAGAAAGAGTATTCCTATGTTAATCCTCAGCAAGTTAAATTTATTATATTTTGAAGTGTTGAGTGGAATATGGCTGTCATAGTTATGATCCTCAACTAATATTTAATTTGACTTCTTTTAAGTCTCAGAACTCTCCCAAGTTTGTTGTCTGAGTAACTTTTTTCTCTAATGCATAACTCTAGCCCTCCATTCACGTTTACTGCTTTAAATATATTCTTTGGTTGAATTTCAGACCTGTATTCTCATACATTTTATGTTCTCACTCTCCTGTCTGATTTTTTTTTTTTTTTTTTTATTTTCTCTGACTGGGGAGAGAAAAGGATTCAAAGCATTTTTGTCAATAAAAACAATGCAAACAATGGGTTGTTATTTTTTCATGTGGGATTCTAGAGAAACAATTTAGCTACTGTTAGAAACTTCCTTTATACCTTGGTAAACAAAGACAGGGGTGGGTTTGTTCACCTTACCTTAATTGTACCTTTGTCCCTTAAAATAGCTTAATTTGTCATTCTAATATGAAAAAAGAATACAGGATTATAGTTTCTTTATTGGCAAATTACTCAGTTGCAAAATCTAACTGAAACATATAACTTAATATATTAATATTTAAGTGTGACTGCAGTCACAACTGAATTTGTGAATTTATCTAAAGTCTCTAACTCACTTATCTAGACATGTATGAGTTATGTGCAGCTTTTTGACATACTGTAAGTGAAGATAGAAGACTGAAAATATTAAGGCACAAAGCATACACATAAGTGTGCTTTATAAAGACCTATTTATCTTTTCTAAAGCATCTTGTTTTTCCTTACCACAAAGTGTAAATATTGCTAGTTTTGTTATCCTCCTACTAATTCCAAGTCAAGGCTTAGGAAATAAAATTGTCAGGAATAATTTTTAATATCAATATTCTTAATGACATCGAGATTTTTAGTGCAGAATACAATTAAAAAAAATATTTGCAATGCCTGTTGCAGAGATATCTTTTTTTTTTTTATCTTTGTTGTAAAATTTGTAAAATTGGAACATTTAAAATTAGAAATTGTTTAGAGGTATGCCTAAGTGTCTTAATTGTGCATACAGTAAAGATTTTATAAATTTAGAATGTTTATAGAATGTTGGTTTTTATTATATTTCTTTGTATTGTAAAACCAGTTAATGTATTTTTTTGTGATTTTTTTTGTTGTTTAGAAGTTTTTTGAAGTTGAACGAAAATTGTCTTTCTGCAGGTTCCTTTTTCTCAGTCTAAGTAGTGACAATATTTAAATTAGTCAGTCCTCCTGAGACCATAAAGAGGGGCATAATCCAACTGCGCCATTTTTGAAGTATAACCAAAATTGCAGAATATGTAGTTTGTAGAAGCCTGTATAAATACACTACTTTTTAGATAAATCACTGAACTGGATGTGATTCTTCCATTAGTAATACAGGTTATTTTGATTTAGGAAGTTTTGTATCAATCTCTGTTCTGCAGCATAGTCTTTTGTGTAATTTCTGATGCTGTGCAATGTATCCTCTTATTGTTTGACCAGACTTTCACATAACAACTTGGGTAGGGGAAGAGGATATGGATGCATTTTTCATATAAATAAAACTTGAATCTCAACTTTACATCCTACAGAGAACTGTTTTTAGTTTGGAGCCTTAACTTTTTAATTTCTCACTTTGTGATTACAAACAGTACTGAAGACTGCTACAGTACAGTCTGTTTGGTTGCATCATTGGAGGATTCAAACTTTGGAGGATTTGAGAAAACCTCCTAAGAACTTGATCTGGAAAAAAAATGCCCCTAAAGCAGATAAACAAACATGGGTATCATGATAGCCACTAGAGGATGACTAATTAAGAGTTTTTTTTTTGTTTTTTTTTTTTTTGTATTAGTGTGTGTTTTGTGTGTGCAAACATAATTTTTCAGTGTACCTTTCTGAGAAATGATGTAAAGATGAGGAGATTTGGCTCTGATTATGTTGAAGACCAAGGAATCTCAGTGAGTCAGGCAAAGAGAAAGATTCACTTGGACACCATCCTCTCTCCCCACCTCCCCAAAGCATTTTATTAAACAAATGGTTACTTGAAAAAGGTAAAATGGCAGTTCCTTGATACATTTAGGTTTATATAATCACTGGGTTGTGAATGGTATGTGAAGTTGCAGGGGTAGTCATTGGAAGAGGTGAAGCTGATCCTGTTGGTATTCTCTCTGGTAGCTTAAGTTGGTAAATGTGAGAGTATCTGTTTTTTCTCAGCTCCAAAATTGTTGAAAGTAGGAGCTTCTGTTTATGAAAGTTCTTACAACAGAGACCTGAATCATACAATTTACACTGAATTTATGGGCACTGTCTTCTGTACTCAGCTGTCTCTTGTCACTGGGGAAATGGGAGGATGCCCAGATTCCAAGGGAGTGTTGTCTGCTCTTACGAGTCTTGATGATTATTCACTTGCACATAGCGGTTGTTAAGTGTAGACCTGAAACACTGTTCTTGCTCCTTCTGCTTGGAAGGAAAATATTTCCTTCTCCCCATCCGCTGAGTCTGCGGAGGTGCCTGACTGCTGCAATGGGCATGAGTGCCTCAGTTAATTCAAAAATATAAGTTGAGAAAAGGTGTCTTCTCCATACTGAATAGTCCGTTGCTTCTTTTAAGGGTAGGTCCTATAGTTCCTAGGTGATAGCATCGTGAAATGAACTGTTTCTTTATATTGCTGTTAGTCTCAAAAGTTCAAGATGAAAACTGAAAAGGTGTTGGTTTTTCACCACACTTTGGGAAAACTGTGAGTCTCAGTAGGATCTGTTGCATGTAGAAGTTTCTGTTTGATCTTTGCTCAGAAAGATGTCCTTGTGACCATTACAGCTAGGAACTTAGAATTCTTTGTAGTATTAGTCCTTCTGAAGTGTGCTGAATTGTTCCATGTAACGCCAAAATGTGGCTTAATAGTTTTCCAAAGAGGAAAGAAAAAAAAAACTTACCTTTTTTTTTTTTTTTTTTTTTTTTTTTTTACAAGATCCAAAAATAAATGCAGATATTTTGTTCTTGTAACTGGTCACGATGGAGTAAGTTGTTACAACTGCACCACAAAGCACGCAGATAGGTTTTTGTATTTATTATGCATATTCATGACTGACTGATACATTGTGCAAAATACATACAATGTACTGTTGGAAAATTACCTCTTAAAAGTTCTGTTTGATAAAGTGGAAAAGAAAAAAGAAAAAGCAATCCAACCTGTTCTTCAGTTGTTGGAACATAAATAAAAACATAAGTTAGGTTTTTCCCTGTAGGAAGCAGCTGGAATGCAAAACATCCTCAGCTTCAGTTCTTACACATTTTTTCCCCATTCCATCCTATAGCAACAGGGGAAACTGTAATATTTACTCTGTAACAGCTGCTGGAACTTGAAGTGCATTGGGAGAGCAGAGTTGATGGCTAATGAGTATTTAAGCTCTGTGCAGGCTGTGTAGCATGAACGTTTCTGTAGGTTTTCTTGAAATAGTTGGACTGTAGATGGAAGGCTATTCCCTTATGAGAGTTCTTGTTCCATATGTTATAGGGAACTATTTTATGCCTGAAGAAATGCACCAGTGCATCTTCAGGGTAAAGGTTTCTGTATGTCTGTTTTTCATTAAGGTCAGTTTTCGTCACAATAGGTAATTTTCAAAAGTGTGTTGCTGGATGACTTTCTGAGTGAATGAGTGTAGCTTTTAGAAAGCCTCAAAGGAATTTAATAAGGGATAATACTACAGATGCTTACAAATGGCTTCTTGAAAGTGTAGTGTGAATGTATAACCTTTATTTTCATTAGTCTTTTAATGTTTCGATTTATCTTCTACAGCTTCCTGTGTAATTCAGATTGACTTTTAATTACCCATTAAGGGAGTGATCACTATAACCATTATGCCTGCATACAACTGTTGATAATTTTACTTAAGTTGTTTCTGGTAGCACTGTGAAGCTGAAACGGAGATAATTTGGTTAGTTTTGTCACCATATTTATCTGATTCTTGCATTTTGGCATTTTTGTTTGAAATTCAATGTAGTAGTCAATGAAAGGAGTAGGATGCTGTCCTACAGGCATGCATTTGAGGCTACTGGGACACAGACAGAGATAAAAATCAGTCATAGATCAGATTTTGATTAAATAACACTAACTTAATCATGATCAGTGGATAAATAGGGAGCTTTAAGCATAAATTCATTCATTAAAACTATATGTCTACAGGAATCATGGACTTAATGATCAGTATGTGGGCAGACAAGATCATTGCTACTTAGTGCAGAAGTTCATTTCTTACAGCTTAGTCTGTACCAATAAAAATAAATTATTGCACTTTTCATAAGAACACACCAACATTGGGAACTGCATTAGATTAACAGATAGGATAAAACAAATCACAGCATATGCCAGCCCAGGCTAAGTATTTTGCTTATTTTGTCTTTATAGTTGAAAAAAATCGCCTGTGATCGTGTGTTAAGGAATGCACTGGAAGCCTTGTAGGAAAGTCAAACTGAATTCGGGTGTTGGGATGCTGATGTACTTGCTTGTGCATCGCAGAACAGCTGTTCTTGCATCATTGTTGCTCCCCCTGGTTCTGTAAAGATGTGTGTGCTTGGAGTAGGAACTGATACCGTGCTGCCCTCATCCATCCAGGAAGGCAGAACTGGCACCTGTGTCAGCCGCA
This sequence comes from Anas platyrhynchos, assembly GCF_047663525.1. NCBI lineage: Eukaryota > Metazoa > Chordata > Aves > Anseriformes > Anatidae > Anas > Anas platyrhynchos. Next base: position 30,536,777 of record NC_092589.1, on the reverse strand, counting down.
TGCCTCAGTCTCTCTCTGTACGGGCACAGCTGTTGGGCTTGCTTATCACTGGACTGAAGAGCATAAACAAAAGCTCCGATAGAGTATGGCCCAGAAAATAACTCTCTAACTAGTGAGGTAAGGGCCGTTGTAAGGTGTGCTTGTTGTGTTTATTTCTGCCACGCTGTCTTACCTGGTAACGCACAGTCTAACCAGATAAAGATGAACTGACACTAATGAAACCATCTCCTGTCCTTCCAAAACCTTGTATGTAACATTTTCTTTTAATTCTTGTAAAAACATGAAGGTCTGAAGGCAGTGTGTGTTTACATAAACAGAGGTGTCTGGTGTCCTTTTGGACACAGTGGGGCATGATGCTGGTGCAAAAGGGTGTGCATCACCTGCATGGGACTTCCCATCATATCTGCCAGTGCCAAGGGATGTCACAGAGGCAATGCTTTCAATATTATTTAAACTTTGTGCTACTAAATGATTCAACGTTGCAGTTTTTAATTTTAAGTACCTGAATTACTGCATGTTTTTGAGAAAACAAGTGAGCGCGTAACTGTAAAATGGATACACCCTCAGTATTTCTGAGTTGTGCTCTACTGCCTTATTCGTTCAATGCCACTTGAAAAAATGTTCATACCAAGTTTTATGTTGCACAGCACAGCATCCATACAGAAGTAGCCTTCCATCTAGCTGCTGCGTGGTGCAAATACACATTTTTAAAATGACATATCGGAAATAACCTGTGCACATATAATGCTTCATTTTTTACCCTGTTTTTGGTTGGATTAGAACAGTTTATTTCCCTGTCCATTCTCCATTCATTCATTGCACAGGTTGCTTTTAGGAGAATTTGTTTCTATCGCGCTTGCATTTGTTGGTCAGTACACTAAATTGATATGTATATGCTGGATTTTTTAGTACTGAACTGGGCTGTGTGTCCCTCCTCCAGTGTGTACAGGTGTGCTCCTGTGTGTACAGCCATAGAAGGGTGTTCCTCCACCATCACAGAAGTCCCTTTCCTAGATTGGCATGATTTGGATGTTCCTCTTTGGTTTGAAGAATGGAGGGGAAAGGGAGTCTGCTGGCAAAAGGAGACCTCTCCTGCCCTCTGACTTCTCTTCCTGCTTGGTTGCAGTGCTATTATCTCTTCTTCTCAGCTTGTTGGTAGTTTGGGAGTGAGGTGGTGGAAGGGAGAGCTGTGGCTTCTGGGACCGGCGTGTCCTGTTGTAGGGCTGGCCTCCTTCCGCCCCCTGTGAGCTTTTTTTCTTCTTTGTAGGGAAGAGAGCACTCTTGTCACTGCCTGGCTTAAAGCCCTGAGAAAACATGAACTCCTTCTTTTCATAAACTAAAGTGTGGCTTTTTTGGTTAATTTGCAGTCCTAAAAAGTTGCTTCTCTGTTCACATACTTGTTGGTGCTGCTGTTTCTAAAAACTTAGAGGTTTGTACTGGCTATCATGTAGTTATAGTGGAAGTAGGAAGAATATTATATGTCAGTAGCCTTTACTGTTTCTTTTTCTTCCTTTTTTTTTTTTTTTAATTAATTGAAACATTTTGAAAAAAATAACTGCATGGCTGGTGAATTGCTTAATACAGATTTTAACAGTTAAGCATTATAGGTATGGTTATCATCATAAGGCTTTGGCTTTAAGTGCCTTTACAGAACCTTTCCTTCCATTTCCTTTCACTCTTGATCTGATCAATGCAGTCTTAATAATAGAATCACTTACCAGTTGCATGGATTCTGACAAATGGGGGAATGGTGAAAGATACTGTGGCTTCAAAGCTGGACCTGTGAAGCAGTACTGGCACCGTTTCATTTAACAGCATCCTGTGCATCAGTACAAGGAATTTTATTGTGTGCGTTTTATAATAGTGCCACGTGACTTAAAATGTAACACATTCTGGGTCTGTTAAGTAGCAAGGTGTTCATAGAAAATGTGCTGTAAGACTATAGAAATATGATTCTGTTATATGGTTAATTAATTAAAAAAAAAAAAAGGCAGATTTTTAGTGTGAGCTCAGTCAGTGGAAGACATCAACAAAGACTTTTTTTGTTGGCTGTCAAATGAGAAAAACAGAAAAGACTTAAATTCTTTCTCTAATATTTCCTTCCAGGGTGACTCATCAGTAGAAATTGGGAAGAGCAGCAGAAGAGAAGCCAAACAGACAAGCTGATAACTCAAAGAAATACTCTTTTGAGTCGGGGGTTCAGAGTGGAGCCATCATGAGCGATGTTACCATTGTGAAGGAAGGCTGGGTTCAGAAGAGGGGTAAGTTCTACCTCTTAATGCAAAGTTCTTGTGGTGTGTAGCAGGCTGTGTGCAGTGGCATTGTACAGTTATGCTGGGAGCATTCTTGATTTATTTTCTAGTCTGCAGCAAGCTAATCTGACCATATGGAATTAATGGCCATTAAGACCTGGGTCATGTTAATACTTAACTCTCAGCACTGCCCCTGTTTTACGTGGGTAACTGACAGTAAGGAGGAAGCTGGACTTGGTAATTCCCACTTAACCTTGCTGCTGCAGCTCTTGTCACCCCTGTATCAGACTAAGTAGGTGGTGGTGGCAGCTCTTAGAGGTAGAAATAGAGGTGCACAGTTGAAGGTTGCATAGAAGCTGTTGTGGGTGCAATACTTCGTGTAACTTCCTTTATGCCAATATGTGGCTCAGTTTATATTACATACTCAAGTAGTCCCTGTAAAATCGATATACTACTTGTGTAAAGCTCAGCATATATCTAATTACCCTGCAGACCTTGAAGCCATATGATTAAAGAGTAAGTTCCTAATTATTAGCCAGTCTAAAATAATATTTTCTGTTACGGTTAAATTCCTGTGAATTACTGAGATGTCACATCATAATCTGTTACCGTGTGATTTTCAAATTTGGGAATGTTGCTGTATGTTTCGAATGGGAAACCTCTAGAAATAGATGGCATTTGCACCATGTAATGGACTTTGAATGAAGTCTTCCATAATTCATGCTGCTTTGCTTTGGGTTGTGGTGTTGCACAAGATTATTTCCAAAAGAATGTCATCTCTCTTGAAGAGAGAAGGTGATCTGGATTACAGGGTGATGTATGCCACAAGCTTCTGTGATTCTAGCCCAGAAGGATTTAGACTTGAATAGTGTGAACAAAATTGCCCTTAATTTAAAAAGAAATGCTTTGTTTCATTAGCAGCATGCAAAGACAAAGATCATCATTAGCTCTCTTATTGTAGATTGACATTAAATGTTAAAGAAGCCAAGAGAATGAGAGAAGTTTATTATTCTGTTTTTTCTCCTGCGTAACTGTATTTCGGTATTTCATTGTGGGTATTGCAGATGAAAATGGGCTAACGTACAAGAAGCTGAAGGCCTGCTTCCCGTTTTGGAGTATATATTTTTTGTATATAACAAATCAAATTTTGCATGGCAGGAGCTATTTAAAATTTTTAATTGTTTCTCCTTCCCAACTTGTTGCTTGCTCTGTTTGGTTATCTGATTTCTCTTGTTGTTTATTTCACATAATTTCTTTCAAGCATATTATAAAATGATTAGGGTGATCCAAATAATTCTTTCTTACATAATGTCATATAAATTGCTCATTCTTACTAAAACACAATAGCAACTGTGATATGCATTAATAACTGAGGTCCAGAAAAGGATTGTAATGTTGTACAGTGAATCTAAATGTCTTAGTGAATATTTGAAAATCGGAAATGTAGAAGTTTTCCCTCTCATGCTGTTTTACTAATCTATTAATTAAAGAAAAGCTGATGGATTTTGCATTTTTATGTCAGTTTTGTTAGATATTTTATTTTCAAAGACACTTCATGACATGCATTTTTTCGCTCATTATAATGAACTTTGAGTGAATGTATGGTTGTTTTGTTCCTTCTTGCTATTGGTAACTTTTTTTTTTTTCCTACGCTTTCTAATGTTTTCCTAAATTTTCTATGACTTATTACACTTGTTGGTCAATTAAAGTGTTTGTTTTGCTTCTGAAAAGAAGAAAAGTGTAGCAGGGTTTTTCAATGTCAAAAATTTGCAAGCATGTAATTCAATGGTTATACATTTCATGTAATTACAGATTCTACCCTGACCTTGCTCTGGAGACAGAGTTGCTAAGCACTTTTGTTATTGTTGCCAAGGAAAAGTATCTGAACTTAATCTAAACTCTGAAAGTTGGAATTTGTCTGTGCTCAGTGTACACTTTGTCAGCTGAATATTCTCTGTCTGTACCAAGAGGCACGGTGGGATTGGTTAAAGTTGCACTGCTTCTGCAAGCTATAATGCTGTTACAGTTTTAAAGGCTGCTCCCTGATCATCCCTACTTAACGCTTCTTGCTTCAGTTCTCCAAGTGATTTTGGTTTTGGTATGTACAAACTAGGTTCCTCCTGGAGGAAAGCAGTGTGGAATCTCCTCTACAGGTATGCGCTGAGTAAATTCCAGCCCCTAGCTGAGGCATAAAGGTACAAACCAACAGCTGGTGCTTTGGAAAGCCCTAAGCCATGTGCATGGTGTAATGTTCCGTTTGAGGCACCAGACTGAATTTAACTTGAAATAGACTTGTAAACCCTATATGCTGTAAAAACGGGGGCCTGGGCACCAGCTGTTTCAGTTGACTGGTCTGCTTCTATTATGCCAAATTACTTGGTCATGTGGATATAGCTTGGGACCTTTAAAATCTATTGCCTTTAGCAGTCAGGGTGGTGATATACGTCAGGGTGGTTTGTGATGTAAGGAAAAGAACAGAGCAATCTCTTGCTGCAATTTGGAGCCCAGTCAAGGAGTATGAGGATGACTTGAAAGTATGGGGATGAAGAAGAGTTTTAAAAAGCCAGCTAATGAGATAGGCCAAAAGTCGAGTTAAAGGAACTGAGCGTAGGAGTGAGAGGGGAGGACTAAAAGTTGAGCTGGCATCAACTAAAAGTTGAAGCTGAGATAGAGACTGGGGAGGAGAGATTCTGTTAGTGCAGGGTATTGTGATTCTTAATGGCTGTGAAATGCACTGAGAAAATGTTTGCTTTATTATTCTTTGTGCTGTATCCATGTCAATAGAGGGCTGACAGTCGTACATTTGTAAGTCTTTAACCCTGCTCTTGAGCATGAAGAGTCAACATGATTCTACATGATAAGCCTCAATGTGCTGTTGTTCTCTGAACACTTAAATGACCAAGCTGCTAAATTATTCCTATTTTAAAATCATTCAGCACTCAGGGTAAAGAAATGCCAGAATTAAGTTTACTTAATTAAGAATGGTCATACTTAGGCCTTGAGCAGTCTTCACAAGAAGATGTTCCCGTGCGGTGAGAGTAGATGACACTGAGGAAAGGCAAGCTGTTACATGAGCTTAGGTGAGCAAAAGGTGACAGGCAGAAGGTGAGAACTTCAGACGATTAAAGGAAGTGAAACCCAGCATGAAGCCGAGCCTGAGAAGCTCAGCGAACCTCAGGAGCCGTCAGGTCCCATGTCATAGGTGAAAGGAGACCCTGAAGCATAGTGGCTGGGCCTGCCTGAGCAGGTGATGTGGCCCAGTGAGAGCAGAACCAGAGAGTAAACTAGTTGGTGATGAGTACTTGATACTTAGCTGCACTCAAGGCATTTGCAAAGTGAAGTGGGTGTTACTTTGGTCTGGCTTTGGACTGCTTCTGTGCCCCATTAGCAGTGGTAGTGCTCCGGCGTCCGTCTTGTGGTTCACTTTCATCTGAAAGGAGCCAGGTTTCTGCACTCCCAGACTGCATCATTCAGCAAAGTGCATTAGCTGGGGTGATAAGAAGTTTTGTTCTCCTTATCTGAACTGAAGTACTAATGCAGATGTAGCCTGTGAGACATCACAACTTGTCCAAGCAAGAGGCAGATGTATGGCTTGAATGGTTTTGGGTTTTCTGCTGGAGTTTTCTGGAGGGAGTCTCTGCTCAGTCAAGAGAGCAGTGGGAATGCTTTTCGTACAGACAGTCTTGTGTTTGTCTGTGACTTGCTGTCTCGGCTCTAGTGATAAGAACCAACCATCTCACGGCCTTGTGTGCCTGTGCTGCTGGAAAGATAATGTTGCAATTTACTAGCCGAGTGTGTTTTGTTTCAGAGAGGATAATCATTTTTGTTTCTTCTCTCTGTTTTCCCACTATTCCTGTGGCCAGATTAGAATACAGATGTGTTGTCTTCCTTTGTGAGTGTCTTTTTTAAATGACATCAGTGTTCTTTCCTTCTAATGCATATAGGTAAAAGGGATGTGATTTTGACGAAGAATCTGAAATAGACTGATCGAAACCTAGCTGGTGACACACAGAAGTTTTAACATGTATTTAATATTCATGCAGTTAGTGTAAGGACTCTGCAGAAATTGCTGAAATTACTTTTCCATTTTGGGTTTGCTTATGTGCACAGTGTTTTGCAGTGTCTTTTCAAATTATTGTAAGATTTAGTATTTTTAATTTTACTGAAAGCAAATTGAATGTCTTACAGAGTGGGGATATATTTTGAATGTATCAGTTTGGAAACAGCTGTTCTTTTAAATGGATGAACATGTTTAGTATGATTAGAGCATATCATTACAAAAGAGGTTTTTATGCATATAATTCAGGTGATTTTTTTTTCTTTAAAGCTAGTTTCACAAGTTGTAGAACTGACCTTGTCTGTGGTCTATAATAGTCACAACAATTAGATTTAACAATCATTAATAACTATGCTTAATTGCAACCTAATTTCTTTATATATAACCTTTGCACAAGATTTCAATTAGTTTAAACATATGAAAAATTTTAAGAGTCTGTGTTACCATGTTATTAAAAGATCATCTGGGACAAAGGAAAAATTGACACAGATGCTAACTTTTTAAAGGACCCAGTTTTAAATTTAACATGTCAATGAACTTTATTTTGTGTGTATGTTGAAAGGGTAACGGTTTTTCATTGGGGAAGAGTATACCTAATGTGTATTACATAACAAGATGGCTAAATGATTAGCGAAAGGCAAAACAGAACGTCAATTTAAGTCTGTGCTTCTATTGTACTTCAATTACTAGGCCTCTGTTGGACTTCTGCATTCAGGTATGCTAAATTAGACAATGCTGTTTGTCGTGGCCATGTTTACCTTGCTTTATTGGATATTTTTACACAAATTATATGGGATAAATAATGAATCTGACTTGTTTGTGGGGGTGACATTAATCTCAATTTTTGATGTCCTGATTTTATCTTGCAACATTCGTATCAAGTACAGAAGTACTAGTCTACCAATTTTATAGAGAGGGAACTGAAGTACAAAGTTGCTATAACTTAACAATGGTAACTTAAGAAGTTTGCTATAATGAGATGGCAGTAAAAAACAGATGTCGTGAAGCTTTCTTGTAATGAGATTGTCCTGTAATGATTGCATCACTTGAAATACTGTAATATATTTTTCACTCAAATGCTTTTTATTTATTTATTTAAAATTATAGCTTTTCATAACTTCCTGGTATCTGGAATACAATTACCTGAAGTAATGTTAGTATTTCTAAACTCATAGATTTATAGAATAAGATGTGTTTGATTTATTGTCATGAGAGAGTAATTCAACTGCTGGTTTGTTCTCGTTTCTGCAATGTAAGACATGATGCGATCATGTCTTAATCATGTCGAAATCATGGGATTTCACGAAATAACCACATGGATTTCACATTTCATGTTGTTGCATCTACTAATTAGAAGAATAAATAATGTGGTGGAATAAATCTGTTGTTCCAGGTAGGAATCAAATTGATCTTTAAAGTTTGAATTGTTTACAGTTCTACAGTAACTTCTCTTCTATACACCCCCCTCCCTCCCCCAAATCCTGAAAAAACATGAAGTAAATTAATGGACATTGGGGTTTGCAGCTGAATCAAGACCAAAAATATGTTAATTTTGGAAATACACATGAGAGCTTGAATTCTTTTTTTTTTTTTTTTTTTTTTTGGGTGGGGGCAGGAATGCCTTGATTGAAAAAATAATCTCAGAAGTTATGGTACTAATTGAATGTTATTCACAACCTGTCAGAAATCTTGTTTGCAGATTGTCTGAATTATTCGAGTGGTTTAACACACCTCTAACAAAGACAAATTTAAATAGACTGTCTTGAACATCTGCTACAGAAAGTAGAAGAAATGCAAACTATTTTTTTCTAATTGTCTTAGCAAATAGTAGTTTTAGGTAAAATCTTCATTGATGAACCACTTGAAACTAAATAAATCTTTGAAGTTCCATTAAAACTTTATTTTTTTAATGTTCTGGGTTCAATATAACTGTAATATGGCTTTTTCTCATTTCTAAATCGTTTTACAGTTGAGATTCTGATTGGTAAAAATTATCCTCCTCTAGAGCTGTATTGTAGATGGTAGTGGCTAAAATTCTGTGTGTGTTCTTTGATTAACCATATTATTTCCAATAATGATACATCAGATAGAAGATGCAAAGATGCAGTAATACGTTCAGAGGGAGAAAGGTGTTATCCTACGTTTAAGAGGATATTATTAGTGGGTAAAAATAATGGGAGCATCAACATGTTTGACCTTGGTGCTATTGATTTTCAGATGTTTGTTTTTTTGCAAAGTTGAAAGATTCAATACTCAAACCAAATCCCTGTTATTCCCACCCTTCTGGTGGTTGGTAAGGCATGTTTCTGGGCTTATCACCTTGGTCTTTGGGGTGGGGGGAAGAGGAAAAGCGAGAAATCATTTGACCTCTCAAGTGTCCTGAGATTTATGGTAGAAAAGTGCTGCTACTACTCCTGACAACAACAGGTTGCTTGTTACACAGGAAAACACCTAGGCAGTGTTTTTTTGGAGCGTTTTGGGTAGATATGCATTATATTTTCATGTATTCCTGTTCTAGTTCCTATGCAGTGAATGTTGCTGTAGTGTTTGTTTTCTGAATCCTTTCTCCAGTCACTCGTATTCTTTCCAGTTTATTACCCATGAGAGCAATACTTTCCAAGAAGCAAGGTTAATGCTTGTGGTTGCAGGGACTGGAAAGCAAGGCTCTAACAATTCAGTGTCCTTTTCCTACTCGCAGCTCTCGCAGCCTGGCAGTGCTGCATGACCAGATGTTTGAAGTATGCTGTCAGGGAGGACTTTGAGGAACTGTTTCTCTAATACATGTTCTTTATTAAATAAAACATTTATTTTGCTTTATTTTTTAAGCTTAAATGGTCACTTTACCTAATGCTTTTGGCATCCTGTAGTCTGCTGATGAAATTTAAATCCAGTTGTGTTTATGCCACTTTCACATTACGATTTCATTCTTGTCATAACTTGCTTGTAATAAAGGAGTTTTTGAAAGTTCACGAGAAGTTTTATTCCCTCAATATACCTATGTGCCAGTCTAACAAATGTTTCTCCTAACCCTTCTTTTATTTCAAAGGCAATCCATGTATCCTTTCCTCTTGCCTCAGCTGGGCCGGTCAGTTTATGTCTCTGTGGGACCCACTCCTCTTACACTACCCTGCTGTAGTTGTCAGAAACATTAATGAGGTCAACAGCTGCGACATGAAACTAGGTCCTGAAGGAGTTTTATGGATGGAGGGAGAAGTCAAAAAGGTCTAGGGCACAAATATCGAAGAGACAATGGAGACTGCAAATTGAGATCCTGAAAAATCAGATTTGAGAAGAGATCAGGCTAGTGATGACTGAGAGAGTGAATAGAAGGTGGAGGACAAGAGAAGAAGGTTTTGTAACACTCAACTGCTGTCTTGGTTGCATTTTGTTTTCTCAGAGGAAGTATTGACCCTTCATGAACATCTGTGCAATCTATTGGCAAAATGAGGTTTTCTTTCCCAGCAAATATGGTAGGAAGGTGATGGTAGTGCCTGGGATTTATTCAGCCACAAACTTACTGAGAGCTGACTGATCTTTTCCAAACTGCAGGCAAAAAAAAAACAGCGTTGCTCCATTTCAGCAGCATAGACCTTAATTGCACTGTGTGGGAAGGATTTCCTGGGTTTTGGGGTAGGTCTCCATTAGCACCTAACACAGCACAATAGGAGATATTCACAATCTGTCTGGACACATTCTTGGGCAACCTGTTGGAGCAGAGGCTTGGACCTCCAGAGGTCCCTACCAACCTCAGCCTTTTGTCATTCTGTGGATCTGTCGAGTGGAGCAGCTAGTGCTTAGATTTTGATGTCCATGCTGTTCATATTTCCAGCACTTTGGTTTGGACTCATTGTCATGTCCATTCCTGTGCTTTTAGGAGTGGGAATGTATTAAGTGCAGTCGTGGTGTAAGCCAGAGCTTGTAATAGTTGGTAATTCAGAGATTTGCTTCAGATGTATATTCCCTATCTGTAAAGCAGATGGACTTGCAGTCTGATTTTTTTTCCATCCCTCTTCAGCCCCATTTCTAGCTGTGTCTTGGGTACTCTGTGCTTTTTATTGGTATTATTATCATATATTGTTTATAATAAATATTATTTTATGGTATTATTGATAATTTCCCTTGCAAATCAGGGCGATGCTAGCCAATTTTTAGTAAGCTAACTAGTAAACTAACTACATTTCTTTGTAATTGGATCCTTGTCATCAGACTGATGTCCAGGTTACCATAAGTTCTGAATTTATTAGTTTGCTTTCTTATAGAGTGCTTTCTCAAGACTGGCAGGGAAATAGGAAATTAATGTATTTGATACCAGTACACAGATGAGAAAATGCTTGCTCCTTTCCAGTTAGATTTGGAAATTCATTTGTGAAATGTTGGGGGGTATTCTTCACAAGAATATTTATTCACAATATGGTAGCATATTACTAGTGTGAAAATAGAAAGTCACCATTTTCATTAATGGTTAACATTTTTACATTGAAATTCCGAATTGCGTAATCCTCAGTTACATTTGAACAGTTGAAGTGTAAAAATTTTACTAGAAAAAAGAAAAACACAGTATTTTTCACAGATTGCTGCTAACTAGGCCTAGATAATGAGAAACACACAACTGGAGAGGGATCTGGTAGCTACTTTACACGAGTACTCTGTGGTATTGGCTGCAGTGAATTTGGGGACAACTATCTAATAAAGAAAGATGCACAAGATGGTAAATGCTGTGAAGAACTGGGCCACCAATGTCTTAAATTTGGCACTCGTGTTACAGATTTTAGTTTGTCCAAGCCACAGTTTTCTTCTGATAAAATGGTAGTATCGGTACTTCTCTTTAGGGGCATCCTAAGTGTGAGTTTGGTAGTCCTTGTGAAACTTGGCGTGTTTCACATTGCAATATTTGTGCTTTTGAAAATGTAGCTGTTTATACTGTTTATATAGAAAGTAGAATGAGCCTAGCACTAGCTGAAGTTAGCATGACGAAAAAGCAGTGGATTATTTGTTTGTTTGTTTTGTTTATCTTCCTGATGTTTTGCAGAGAAAGTGGTGATATTTGCCAGGGGTGTGTAAAGGGAGGAGTTTATAATTAGGTGCAAAAAACAGTAGTACTTTATCAGTTCTTGAGGTTAGTTTTTTTTGCTAGATGTCTTGCAGAGCAAATGGAAGAAACCCCTGATGAGCTGTTCCTGGGCGAGGATTCCATAGGAACATGGTGACATCTCCACCTACTTGCGTGCTCTTCTGACCTGATGAAACTGCAGATGTATTAATGGTCTAACTTTTACACATGAAAATACTTACAAAACAGTGTATTATTGTACAGCATTGGTTGCTTTACTTTAAGGCTAGTGTTCACTCACTTTGTTTTGAACTGTGCTGGCTTTTATAATATCATGCCAGTTTGTGCATGCTGACTAATACATCGGAAACTTTTCTGAACAAGTTTATTCTTATCTTGAGAAACAGCAGCAGCTACTGAATTTTAATTAGGATCCTGTGAACTTGCCCCTGATAGATGCAATCCTGTGTTTACTTGAAACTTGTATTAAGTGGAAGCTGTTGCTGAAATGGGGGAAGTGTCATGTCCTCTTCTTGCACTGTTGTGTTGGCATTTGTGTTCATAATGGTCACAGGGTGAATCATACCAGGAAATTTTTCTGGCTGAAAACTAATCTATTTTTATTTTCTTAGCTAACTTTCGGATGGATCATTTCCCTGATCTGACTCACTGCATAGCTGCACAAACAGTAGTGCTGGCACAAATGGGAATGGGAGACCAGAGGTGTGGAGGGGCAGGGCAACTCCTGGTACTGGCAGCCTGCACCTTTGCAAGAGTAAATTGGTTATGGAACTGCACCGAAAACTCAGGCTGTGACTACAGCCAGGCTGCAGCACAAAAACTTTTTTTTTTTTAATTTATTTATTTATTTATTTTTTATTTTTGTAACTCATGTTTAGAGAGGAGCAATTGACTTGATGTTGGTGCTGGTCCCAAACTTGATTGAAGTAAAAAATGCTTTTGGGAGGTTAGCTAGTTCCTATTCCCATAGGTTTATAGTTTTTAAACAGTAATGTGTAACAGAGTAGTGACTTGGGTAACGTCTGAAACATTAAGCAATGTTTTAATCCAAGGACACAGTAGCTTTGTAATCCTCTTGGTTTTTTAGAGTTTGAGAATTTAAAAAAAAAAAAGAATATTTTAACTAAACATAAAATAAAACACCAAAAGCTTATGTTAAATACCCTTTTGAGGCTGGTAAGTTTGTTGGCTTTTGGGTGTTACTCAAGATTTAAACTATAATTACTGTTCTCAGACTTCATAATGTGTAGACTACGTTGGTGGATGATCAGTAAAATTTCAGATAATGTTCATTTTAATGCCTCTTGCATTTTTGCAGATTTTCTGCAATATTACTGCCATATTTGGTAGAATTCTTGTGAAAGTATGCTTTGCTATGTGCACAGGGTTTTATGTAGACCTGCTGTTGGTACATAGGGTCTTGTGTAGAGCTGATGAACTTTCCCCTCACTTGATCCAACCATCCTTTCTCCTGAGAAGACAGGGAATTGCTGTCATGTGCAGCAGCTTGGGCAGCCACACTGATGTTACACCAAACAGCATGCACTGGCCGTGAGATTTGTATTTTCCTGGTACTTACAAACATGTTGTAATTTACTTTCTGCTGCAAACATAATGCTAGCTCTCCTTTCTTAAATAAAAAGCCAGCTTTTTAAAGGATCTTTTTTGGTGCTGTGTGTTCCCATGCAGCCAGTCCAGGATAAGAACCGTTACAGACATTATTTGTTCTACAAACACAGAGTTAACAAAACAGTTATGGTCATGGTGCATTATTTGTGGTATATAATAGCTGTGTAATGCACACTTATATGTAAATCTAAGTGAGGTATTTTTCTCTGTGCCAGCCTCCCAAATGTTAATATACTCATTAATTGAGAATGCCACAAATGGTGTGAATATTGCTAATGTCAAATGTATTGGTGGTGGGGTTTAAATAATCTGCTATAGATATGCAAATAATAATAAATATTGCTTTTGTTAGCAAAAGCGTGATCCACTTAAAGAAGATCACAGTATAAACATTTCTAGTATTAACATTTTTTTTTTTTTGAGGAACATACTATCATAATTTTATTTTCTTATGTAAGTGTAGGTTTAATCTGGATTTTTTATGTTGGCTTTTTATAATGAAATTTCCTGTAAAAGATGTAGTAAGTCACAACTCCAGAGCTGAGTAAAACGAGGAGAAAAATGCCTATTTTTTTAATTGTAAGGCAATGTGAGTGCAAAAGCGTCACTGTCTGATTTTCCATCGTGTGTCTGACCTTTCTTTACAAAAGGAAAATATCTCTATGAAATAGTGAATTTTGCCAGAGAAAAAGTTGCAGGTCTTTATATTCAGTGCAAACATTGTCACTTGTAAATTGCCTCACAATAGGCGTTTGTATTTTTGTTGTAAATTATGATCCTGCATTAGAGGTTTAGCATATTAATAGCTTTTTCTTTCTTCCAATCCACTTTGTTTCCTAAAAGCCAGCCATGGTTGGTAGACTGTTGATGTCAATATATTTGCAGCTGTAGCATAGAAGAAAGTTTTATACTGATTAGATGCACAGTTTATAAAAAGAGTGGCTTACCACAATCTCTGTGTTTTGCCAGTTGACATATTTAAAAATGCTCCAAATATCTTGTTTTCTTTGGAGTTCCTTGAAAATCTGCTCATATTTCTTGACTTTGGGAGTACATTTTTTTTTTTAATATACAAAGCAAGAAATTAATCCCCTTGTTAACATTTTAATCTTTCCTCAAAATAGATAAATATCAACAATTGCTGTCTAGCAAGAAAACATGACGCATCGTAATCCAGCATTTGAAGAACATATTATTAAATGCTGCTTAGAATGTACCGTGCAAGAAGAGAATGGTGTTTAAAAATGCATTGTCATCTTAAATATAAATGCTTTTAGTGTACATAAACCCTTACAGAGTTAAGATCAGAAAGATAAGACTGCATCTAAAGATGCCAGCTTCCTTAAGTCCTCATTCATTGTGAGAAGAGAGGTGGATCTCTTGCTCAATTTTAGCTGTATTGATGTGCCTTTTCAATTATAGAATGGTGCAAGGTGCTGTGGAGTCTGGTATATGGAGCAGACACTGACAGCAGAAAAGATCAGGAGAACTTTCTGAGTCTGTTGTGAGCACATTCTCCAAGGAAATGGCCTTTTATGCTCATGCTGTGCCGAAGAGAGCTTTGGTCTCTGAAAGAGAAATATGCAGCAGTGATTTCAGCTTCTACTGTAGTTAGAGATTCTGTTTCTGGTCTGAAATGATAGAAATGCGAATTGGGATGTTTTACAGGTAATTTCCTTTTGGTTCATACTGCAACTGCTATTAGTAATTCGCAGTGTAAAAGTCTGCCATTGGTGTTGCTACACCTTTGCCTTGGCCGCAGTTGTGAGGTTAGAGGAGTTGCAGGTAAAAGCTGCTGTTTGTGCTGGCGGGCCTGTGAAGGATGGGGAGTGATTGGTATAAATGGGAAGGATACAGAGCAGGGAAGCCTATTTGAAAGATGTGTTGGTTAGACTGGGAATGTGAGTATCTTTGGTACAGAAATCAAATAACCATTGCTATATACAGTAATATAAAAACAAACAAACAAAAAAACAATTAGAAAGTTTAGTGTGAGTGTAGGGTTTCTGAAAAAATACTGAAAACTTAGATTGGAGAGACTGGTAATTAATTATGAGATCATGGGAAGTTTCCATAACAAAGAAAAATTACATGGTGATTGCAGTAACTCTTGAGATGCCCCAACATGTGCTTGTCCTTCAGTGACTGGAAGATGAAGTTAAATATAAAAGCATTTTTTTTTTTCACTGTTACTTATTCAATAGTATTACGTAATTAAAAGAAAAAATCTAAGCAAATATAATTAATCCCTGGAAACTCCCAGCTCGAATACTACACTGGAAAGTAAAAGAATAAAAGAAGGGAATAAACTTGTGTATCGTGGTCATAAGGTGCCTGTCATCTGGGGATTCCGGAACGGAACTGGCGTTACAAATTGGCAAGGCAACATTTTCATTTACCAACTAAATAAGATGCGGTCATGAAAAAATCCGTGTTTTAAAGACCAGGGTGTGAAACTTCAACTCAGATATTTCTTTCCATCTCAACATATGGATGTGAAAGCTGGAAATCTAACAAAGGTACAGACATCTAAATGCCTTTGAAAGCAAATGCCTTAGAAAAATACTACGTATTAAATGGAATGAATTTATAACAGATGCCAAGATTCATTAGACAGCTCAAAAACCCCTTGGCTCTAAAGTTATCCAGAAAAGAAGATGGAATTATCATCTGGAACATATGTTAAGAATGAAGCCAGAGCATCTGTCATGGAAAGCATGCCACTGGGCAGCTGGAGGAACAAGCAAAAAGCACCAACTGAAAGAATCTCTCCATTGAACACCTAGGTTAAAAAAAAAAAAAAAAAAAAAAGACAAGAATGACAAAGGACTTTGTGGGACTTTTTCTATTTTTTTTCCCCCAGTGTGTGTAAACTGGAGGTTTTGGGTTGTTTTCTGTTAAGATTGCAGATAATAAGGGATCGTTAATAAATGAAGATCGGAATTAAAAAGCACAGAATAAGTACAGTACTTAATTGTCATGTATTTCATTTATTTTATAATTTGTATATAACTTTAGACATGACAAGAGAAATTAAATAAATCTTCAGATACAGATTAAACCAACAGGAATGTGAAAGAGAATTCTGGATTATGTGGATAAAAATCATGGTAACCTAGAGTTAATGATTGAGTTAACTATGGATTTCCTTTTCTCTGGGAATGTTAGCTCTTATCTGTTTCTATGTAATAAAATTAATTTTTGTCACTCTGCAGGAGTTCTGGAATTTCTGAAGTAGAAGCTCACTCTGCTCTACTCTTGTGATTTGTCCTAGTATTAGCCTAATGTTACAAAGGTTTGTGTTGGAAACACCTTAGGAGGATATAAATTTCTTAAAAGACTTCTAGTTGAAATGTAAGATTTCAAATCTGTTATCTGAATCTATCTGCTGTCCTCATGTAATGGAAAACATTTTATTAAAATGTAACAATCTGAATTAATTTAGGACAAAGTAGGTATTTGGTACTGTATTAGACTTCTTAAATTGACTTTTTTGTTGTTGCTGGAGTTTTGTTTTTTCTTCTTCCACTTCCCTTATGATTTCTCAGGAAAAAAAAAAGGAGAACTCTCCACTCAATGACATGGAGCTGCTCCCAAGCAAGTGTGTGTGTGATAAGGCTTTTCTTTTTTTTAATTTGGTTTACCCTTTTTTTTTTTTAAAAAAAAAAAATCTCATTGAGTAAGCTCGCTGACACCCAACCTGACATGTGGGGCATAAATGCTACTTGTGAGAAATTTGAATGTTTTCACCTTCTGTATACTGAAAAATCAGAATCATGGTATTTCATAACATTGTTGAAGCCACCTATGATTTACCAGAAACAATTTTAAAATGTATGCATTGTAAGTACAGAGAAACAGTTTTTTGAGTCTTACGTAGTGAGCCAAGATTCAGTTAGTTCCACTTTGCAGGGTAACAAGTTTAGGCAAAGTGAATAGCTCCTCAAACATTTTCGAATGTGTATTGATAGCTACAGCTTTTCTGTTTCTTCCACTTACGGTATAATGAGTGTTATGCTGAATATATTCCTTAATGGCTCATAAAGGTGAGAAAAGCTTGCAAATGCAATTCAGCTGCAATTAAAGGTTCAACACTCAGGAAACATAATTTGGAAACATAATTTGTTTTTACTATTCTTTTTAAAAATGTTTACCAGTTTCTTTTTTTATTATTATTATTACTTTTTTTTTTTTTTTTTTTTTTTTAATCCACTTTACACGTTCAGGGTTGATAGAACAAAGTTGAGGTGCCTTCCTCCCATTTCTGGGAGTTGAGACATGTAGGCTGTGAAGCACAGTCAACATCTACTTGGTCAAGATTTTCTACTTAGCCAATTTTAGAGTCTACTGCTGATCTGTTGTGTAATTAGATGCAGTTAGGACTGCAGATAAAATGGTGCTTAACAAAACTTTATTTATTCTGCCAAATTCAGAGCTGCCTTTGGGTATGTTTTATGGAAAAATAAACCCAGAACACCCCTGATTATCTTTTCTCCTTTAGTTTTCATGGCTCTTTGCTCTTTTGTGTGCTTTGGAATTTCTTTGTAGTTTGTAATGCTTTCGGTACTACATTACATGTACTTAAAAGATAGGTCTCTGGAAATAAAAGAAGTAAAAAGGCATTGTATGGTATACTATTTCAGGTTGTATGCTGACTAGTGCTTTGAAATACAGTTGTCCTGTGCTCGCTGCTAAAGGTTTTTGCCAAACAGTACATAACAATGAAAAATACTCAAGTGCTAAAAATACAGGATTACTACATGCTCTGACCTCTGGTCAGTGAGTTGGCAGGAGTAGCGTTGTATTGTTCGTTCAAGGTTTGTTTGAAGAGAACAATTATAGGATGATCATTAAAAGTATTGACATATTATTTTTTAGGACTAGAAGATTAAAAACACCTTGAAGGAACAGGGTTTTTAAGAATTCAGTAGGATTGCATTAAACAAAGTAGGAACAAAACACAAAACATTTGTAAACACCTTCATTTGAAAACATACTGGATGCTAGTTATTGAGGAAGTGGTTGCTTATGGAAATTGTGTATTTTTTGTATATTTTCATTGCAGTATTTTGGAACAATATACTAGAAAATCTTGATTTAACAAAATTTTGATCTCTAAAGAAGAGAGGCTACCCCTTCGGGTTGAAGGTCTTACGTTGGATGAATGGATTTTTGCCAAACTAAAAGATTTCCTCCCCCCATTTTGATAAATGGTCAAAACCAAATGACACACACAAAGTGGTAGTTAGGTCTAAGAGGGGTTGAATGAGTGAGTCTCTGCTGTAGAAATCTGGCTTCCATGGGTGAGTGTGTGTGGGGGTTTCCAGAGCACAGCTTTGCTGTTTATGCCAGACTTTTGACTGAATTAGTTCTGTAATAAAATTGGAATGTTTCAGCCTTTGTTTTTCTGCTGTGTATGGTCAGCATGCCTGCATTATTTTGTTCTTGTCCCTGTCTAAACTTCATTCCTTTCACAGCTGATTTGAGAGTTTTTTTGGGGAACTGACTGTGAAGAAATACTGTAATTTCCTTCAAATTTTTCTTTGAGTGTACGGAATATAGTTGATTCCTTCCTTCCAGAAACCAGTACCTATAGCTGAGGTTAGGATGAACAATAGCAAGCAGATAGGACAGAGCTGAGTTCTTCCCAAGTTGGGAAACAAGCCGGTTGGGTTGGAATCTGAAAGGAGATGCACAGATAAAGGGACCTTTATGTTTATTTATTTATTTTAATTTCAGTTCAGGTTTTATAGTTCAGATAGAATTCAGTGCTTTCTGCGCTTTTCCTGTTGCCAGGCTGGAGGAGATGCGATGCAGACTCTTTGTCTGTGAACAACTCCAGTTGGTCTTGCTGAAGATCCAGGTGGAATGAGAGGTGCTCCATGTTTTCCCCAGTAAAATTAAGTGCAATAAGAAATTTAACTCATGTCCGATTAAAAAAAATAATAAAATAATTTTCCTTCAAAGACACTTTTCTTCAGATTTAGATAATTATAAATTTTTGGTGTTTGAAGGTGCTCCATGACTCTTGACAAGGTTGTAATTAGGATGATGAAAGAGTTTTCCATGTGTATAAAACAGTATTTATTGAACAAATGGGCAGATGCAGGTCATTGTATGACTATGCATTTCTCAATAAGAAAATCTGCAAGAAAAGTGTATCACTTCCTCATTAACCTCACTGAGCTAGGTGAACTAGTACAGCTGTCCTTATGTTGCAAATTATCTACCAAAATAACTAGTTAACTTCAAAAATCTTGGCCTGTGTTTCTAACAAGGCTGCCAACTTAGATTATGTATTGATACATTTTATTGGACTTAAAAATGTACTGTTGGAAGAGATTTTGAGTGCTAGTTGTCTGTCCCCCGTTTTGATGAAGAGACAAAACCAGAAAAAAGTCCTTGCGCGATGTTTGTCAGTGGTACTCTTGAAAGCTCCAGCGACCTCCTGACACTAAGTTGTTCTACAATTTAACAAACTTTATTTGGACCAACTTTCTAACAGTATGTAATCTAAATTTCCCTGCTGATCAATTTTTGTACTGCCATCTGTAGATGTGAAGCACAATTAATCACTGTCCTCCTTATGAGACTCTCGCATATTTTAAGAATATTATATTCCGCCTCCCTCTTATTCCCTACCATATTCTTTGTTCTAGACTAAGCTTAGCCAGTTATTTTAACTCTGTTTCAAACTTATTGTTTTCTGCAAGCAAACACAAACTTTATAGTTTTATTGTTCTCATAGGGCCTTCTTCAATTTATTTATTTATTTTTTTTTTAAAATTTGGTAGGTCTCAAAATTTGTAAATGGTGATATTAAAGAGCTTTTATCTTTGCATAGTAAAGAACAATAATTTCTTGTGGTTAGATATTTCCCTTGATTTATAGACAATATCTTTGTTCATATATAGCATGGTGATATTTATCTCTTACTATATTTGTCTCTTTTGTAACATTATTGTATTGTTTGTTCTTACCGGATTTTTTCAAAGACAACTAAATTTCTAAGTTTGGATTACTTTTCTAAAGAGCTGTTGCTGTCTGCTTGTCCCCTGACTGATTTGCACCCAGATATTTTTATTTATTTTATTTTATTTTATTTTATTTTATTTTATTTTATTTTATTTTATTTTATTTTATTTTATTTTATTTTATTTTATTTTATTTTAACTTTTGCAGGATTTCTCTTGTATTTTATTGTTTTTTACTTGATTTACTAAAAAACTCTAAAGTCTGAGTTTTTTTTTCTTACTTTTTTGAGATGCATTTGTCTGTTCTATAAAAAATAAAGCCAGCAAAAATGATAAAGATAGTTTTTTCTTTTTTTTTTTTTTCATTATACCTAAATGAATGGCCTCTTCAGTATCTCTGTGACATTCAGGTCACTGATCAGTAAAACAGAACTCAAATAAATAAACAGAAAATTATTTTTCCTTCCATCTTAAATAAAAATCTTGGGGAAAAAAAAAAAAAAAACAACACAAAACAAAACAAAACAAAACACTGAGGCATGATAGTTTTGGGATACTTTAGTTGACTTTTAATGGGATGAAGCTTCATAGTGATCTAGAATATTTTCCTTATTTTGGAATAGATGAATAATATTAAAATATTTCTTTTTTGATCTGTTGACTTCCATCAACTGTGGTAGTGTTATTGTAATCTTATCTTTTATTAACATATCCTGTTACATTTAATTTACCAGTGTCTTTTTTTTTTTTTTCCCTGAGGATTTTTTGCTTGTTTGTTTTGATGTACTATAAAGAGAATTGGAAATAGTGTTTAGTTGTTTATTTGTTTTTAATCTTTTGTTTCTGTTAGCATGTTCTAGTAATGTTTAGTCTTTTCTAAGGAAAGCAATGACCTTTTTAAATAGAAAGAATATATTTTTGTGATGTTTTACTCTTGGAAAAAAATCAATTTCTGTTTGCTTATATAAAGAACAGTAATTTCACCTGAAGAAAAATAAATACAATGATTGGAGAAAACAAATATAATGATATTCTGAATTATCAGAGGTGATAAAGATACCCGGAGCAATATTGTATGAAATCTTTGACCAGTGATTAGCACAGAGCTCTTGTTGTGATGCAAGATCGGATTGTGTCTGCTTGTGACCCATGCTATTAGGTATTTTGGATAGATTTGCACGTTGTGTGAGGCTTACAAAGTCTGTTTGAAAATTGGGCTGAGCTTAACTGGTATGTTGTTTCCAGTACACTTACTTCAGTTTGAGAGGTTTTCTTTCAAATTTGTGGTAGCACTAACTTCAAAGAAAAATTAGCAATTTCTCTTCAATTTGTTTGTTTGTTTGTTTGTTTGCAAAAAGGGCTCTGTGGTTTGGTGCTGCAGTAGGCTTGGAAGTGACCTTGGTGGTCTGGGGAAGCCTTCCTGGTGCTTGTGTTGCCTTGGCTGTTCCCTTTGTACAAATGGCTTGTGAACGTGGTTGTATGGGAAACACATTTCTGAGGTGTTTCCCTCTTTCCCTTTTCTTTATCCCTAACAAAATACAGTAGGGAGCACTATACCAGTATGTCCATGTCCCCGAATGTTAGTGTGATATGATACAGGCTTCCTGAATAGATCCCAAACCTTTACCAGCTATTCTATTCTTTTTTGGGAAACTTCTAGGCAGCTTTCTCTCATACCTATCTCTGTCGGAGGCCTTGTATATTGTCGTTCCAGCAAGGTAATTCCTGGGAGCGCAGAGCTACACGTGACCGCTCGCTTACACACAGCAGTTCACCTTGCTCCACTTAGCAGTCAGTGACAGACTGACTAGAGTATCTGAGGCTGCTGAAGAAGAGATAATCTCCTTACAACCCAGCGTGAATCCCTTGCACGAAGGAGAATTCCTCCTGGGCCTGCCCTAGTAAGAAATGGGTATTTCCTGCTGGACCGATACATTTCTTGAAAAAGGGAGCTATGTTAGCAGGAATTGGTACAGCAAATAAAGTCTTAATGCAGGGGATTTTTTTAAAAGAAACTGTTTTGCCTATAAAGCAGTCTTTATTTATTTATCTATTTGTTTGTTTGTTTGTTTATTTTTGCCAGTGAGTTCTTAGCTTCAGCTCTTGGATCTCCACAAAAATATTTGTGATTCTAGCCTCCAGTGTCAGGGCCCATCACACTAATACACATTTTCCTTTTTTAACCTTCCAGCCAGCGACTATAGAAGCTCCAAAATCCTTAGAGAACTTGCTGATCATAGCTGCCCCGATATATGGGTAGCTGGGAATATGTACCAGGGAGCACTGTTTCTGATAGATGTTGATTTTCATTTCCCTTCTCGCCACCCCCAGCTTTCCCTGATCTCCACTGTCAAGGACTTCTGAACATGATGTGCTGGTAAGCACTTTTCAGGGCTTGGATTATTTTGG
The DNA here is from genome assembly GCF_047663525.1 of Anas platyrhynchos. Lineage (NCBI taxonomy): Eukaryota > Metazoa > Chordata > Aves > Anseriformes > Anatidae > Anas > Anas platyrhynchos. Next base: position 30,514,385 of record NC_092589.1, on the reverse strand, counting down.
AGATTGGAAGCACAATGCAATGCTAGCTGAAGATATGACATTCAGTATACTTTTCACGGGAAGTTACTGTAAATTTCTGTATAGAATTCTGCCTAAATTCATTGTGTTCACTCCTCTTCTGGTACAGTTTTTTCATAGCATGGCATTTTACACTCCTTTTGTAGTTAGAGACTCACATTCCCTACTTATTAAGCAAATTGGGTGTTTTAATGTGATGCTACAAGTGCTCATTAAAGCTATTTTTCCAACAGCTGATCATTATTTGTCCCTTTTTTGATTTTTTTATTTCTTTTTTTTTTTTTTGAGAAAGCTAGCCAGCAGAGACTTTTATTTCATTTGTTCTACGTAAAATAGTCAATTCCTTTTCCATTCTTTGTTCTTACACTTAAACACTTCAAAATCTGTTTTCAGTTGCACAAGTAGCCTGCAAAAGTTTGTCTGTTTTATTCTTACCTGTGGAATATAGCTGGACGCTTTATTTGTGGTGCCAGACACAACAAGGACTCCATAATCTGCTAAATTCTACTTTTCCAAATGGGTCAAATGTTACAGGAATGTGAATCTGCTTTCTAAATCCTGCTTCTGAATTTTGAAGTGCCTCTTCCAAGAAGCGTAAAACATGGCAGTAGAAGAAATGGAGTTGCAAACGTTGATGATATTGTAGCATTATTTTTTCATGTACTTATTTCAACATCAATTTCATTTTGTTAGATATGAGGATATGAGTGCCCAGTGGCCCAGATGGCGTTATTTTAATGTTGTAGATGATGATATAGATTCTTCTTTTTAGCATCTCTTTTGATTTTGCATTGCATAAAGAACTTTTCTGGATCAAAAAAAACCCAAACCCTAACCTGAGTGTTACTTGAAAGTTTTTTTTTCTTGCAATTGAACATTACAGAATTTTCTTGAAGTAGGTAAGTACACAAAACACCACTGCAGCAGTGTAAGAAGATGATACTGTAATAGTTCTAAATGTGGCCTAACTAATTTGTAGCAACAATTTTTGCATTTTCTGCTTTTAAAAGTCATTTAGATGGGTGTGTTTTCTTCAGAAAAAATAGCAATGAGAATGTTGTTCCCTGGCATAATGTAATATTTGCATAATGGAATATAAGGGATGCATTTTTCAATTAGTACGCTTGTGCAAATTGTATATTAGGAAGTAAATTAAATTTTCAATTATTTGGTATATGATAAAAAAAAAAATAATATTTGTAGTTTGGTAGAAATGTCGAGACTACAAATTTGGTTCTTGTGTAGAGAAATATTTTCATAATTATGGTATAGTCCCTTGACTTATTGCCTTGTTGTCATGAGATTTAGAATACTTACTCAAAAATGGACCAAACTGTGGTCCTAGCCACACTTAGGATGTAAAGCTTAGAACCACAGCCATCAAGGTTTGGGGTGTGGAGGAAGGACCTGAAGCTGTGAGTAAAACTTACATTCTGTTACTTCACATCAGAAACATAAATTAGGACTTCCACTACACTGAGGGCCTGTCAGGGAAACTGAATAAAAGTATTAAATATTTAACAGACCTGTAATAATAAAAAATGCTAGTTGACATCTTTTAAAAGTTCATTGTCAAGCCCCAGACTTTGAAATTGAGGCTTCTAAGGTGAAACAGGAATTGTGTTTAAATACCTGAGATCACCTGTAGAAATTTGTAGTAGTATTATATGTGAAACAGCAATCATCCTTTAGCAGTTTACATATACAGTGAAACCTTACATAGATAAAAGTATGAATGCCTGAAGTGCAATCCAGCTCTGCAGCGATACTCGTGTAATTGAATGCTTACGTTCTGCAGGAGGTTTTGCCTGTAAGGGTCTTTGATGTCTGCGCTGAGCACTGTTGAGATGCATTTGAATCACTGCCAGTGTATTGCTCTGGTCTGTTACAGCCTTATTTACAGCATTGCTTTCTCCTTAAAATTACAGATTCCAAGCTAACATGACACTGCATTTTAAATATACATACTTGAAGATCGGGTGTAGGGTGACAGGTAATAAAAGAAGACTGAAGGAAGGCCTTGGCCTTGCAAATGAGCAGTGACCCTGCCTTCAGGTCTGTATGGGAGCTGGCTGTGGGCGCCTCCTGCCCATGGCTCGGGGCTGCTCTGGGGGCCCCTGCGCCCCAGCAGGGCTTTGCTGGAATTTGGGCTGGGTGACCTATGCTGCTGGCTGGCAGAGGCCTGGGAGGGGAGGAGTGTGGCGAATGAGCCCAGTCTGTTGTTTTTACCCTGCTCCTGCTGTTATTCTGACCAAATTATTGAAGTCTTTGTCCACTGCTGTATTTTGTGTTCTCTTTCTTTCTTCCCCCATCCTTAATAGCCAGGATGTTAACAGCTTACTAGCCAAAACAGGTACCAGAATTGTACATCCTTAAGTATACGGCTGTTTTTCTAAAGGTTCTGCTTCCCTGCTGGCTGTGTTAACCTTGGTGGAGCCTGTGATGTTATACGTTGAACTGTCTCTAAGTATTGCACTGCCTAAAGAGGTACTTAGGGTCTGCCCTCAACCAACATATCATTGCACTTACATAGCTCCCAAAAATCACATGTGCTATAGCTATTATAAAGTTATATGAATATTTATATGCATAATTTGTTAAATGTTAATGTTAAAATTGGAAAAGTATTTTGAAGTGTGCTCTTCACATAATTGCAAATTCATGGAATCTAGGCAGAATCATAAAATATTCTTTAAAATGTGAAGATGATGTTTTATTGCTTACTTGTGTCCACAAAGGAATCTCGCGGAGTAGTGGTGGTCTGTTCTCCAGAAATGATGTTACTCTAATTCAACCCACCTCAGGAACTTGGTGGTAAAAATTTTGATGCAAAACGTACTTCTACAGCAGAAGAATGCAGGTGCAAAATAGAAAAAGCAAGCATTTTTTCAAGTGGTATTGATTGTTTTCACTGCAGTATGTAGGAATACCAGAATATTTTTAGATTAAAAAGATTAAAAAATTATCCATTGCATTTGTGAAAGCTTATATGTTTGGGTTCATATTTACCATTAGAAATATCCATCGTGCTATCTTAAGCATTTTAATTGGGTTTCAGCATCCTGGCCTCAGGCTGGGAGGCTCTCGTGCAGTTGTTGTTGTGCGCGGGGCGAGCGCAGCACAGCTGCCTCGTGATGTCACGAGCTATTGAGACGGCACCGAGCGGCAGAGGAAGGGGATGAAAAAGGCAGTTTTTAAGAAAAAAAAGTGTCTTCAGTAAGCAAATTATTTTCGTCTGTGTTGTTTTGATTAGGATATGAAATAACAAGCAAAGTCTGATTGCTACAAAAGAAATTACATCTGGAGAGTTTAACTGGGGCAGTTTCAGAAACTTTTTTGGTGAAGTGTCTCATCTTGCCCCTGAAGTTGGTAGAACTGTGGAGCACCTCGAGCTAAACCTCCTGTCGTGCTCCTGGCCATGTCCATGTCCCGGCATTCCAGCAACAGGGGATCTTCTTGGTGCCTGGCACTTGTCATGGTATTTGAGGGGGTTTCTTGGATTTCGTAGGCTGGGGTTGAAAGAGACAAAGATAATTTCTGTTTGTTTTTGTGATCAAGGGTCTTGGTTTCCAGAGGTGAAAGATGTTTCTGAAACGTTTTGTATGATGGATTGGCACTTTCCTTTTTGATACATCCTCACTGGCACATGGGTCCTGTGGGAGGGCAGGAAAGGTGGCTTGATCAATGGTTGTAGTGAAGCATCTGGTTCAAAAAAATAGAAAAAAATCAGAAGATTTGTGAAGTACATCAATAGCAAATCTATTTTAACACGTGTTCATTAGAAATTCAAACATGGATGCAACTTTAATGGTTAAGTAAAATTACTAATATGAAAAAGGTCTTGAGCAACTAAAAAGGTGGCCAATATGTGCTAATGGTTGTCATGAGATCACCAATGCAGGCGTATAAGGATTGTTGCTTGAGAATACCAAAAAAAATGTTGTGCTATCATTAAACACGTTGTCTGCTCGGTAGCTGAAACCCATGGAGATCATGATTTTTGTTTTGCATGTTCATGTCCCTTACAGCAGTCTGAATAAGAACTGATTTTCTTCAGGGTTCACTACATTTCTTTGTGTGGGTGACCTGAAAATGGGATACAGAGGATGATAGTAAAGATTAAAATTTGCATTTTTAAGTATGCACATATCCCTAGCACACAAAATTTCAGTTTAAAAATAAGTATGATAAAAAGATGTACATGTATTTTAATGTAACAGAGCTATTTCTGTGCTACCTTCAGAGCACCTTTAAGGATGTAAAAGATGCCTGTGTAAGGATTTCTTCTGAAGGTAGGTATGATTTCTATCAGTAAGGAGTCATCCGCTTTTTCAGAATGTTCCTAAAGAGATGTCAGTCAACACCTGTGCACAGAGGACAGGAAAGCAACCCTGCTGCCTTTATGCCTATTCCGTAGTGTTTGGAGACTGGTTATTAGAAGAATATTGTAAACTCAGTTTTCTGTTTCAAGCAGAAGCATCCCAGTCTTCTTTTTGGAGTGAAAAGATTTTTTTTTTCCCCCCAAAGTGCAACAAATAGAACGAACACTTTTTAAGATTAATATTCTGCTTATACTGAAGTGCAGCCTGAAGATGGTCCAGTCAGTCTGGCTTTTGGTGTTGAAGACAGCTACCTCCAAATCCTTGCTGGCTGTAAGCCTCTTCAGCTGCTCAGCAGGGTGCATTGGGGTGGTCTGGGGACCGTGCTGGGGCTGGAACTGCTGAATGCTCCTGCACGCCTCTGTCCTGGGGCTGCTGGTGGCTGCTTGTCGCTGCTTGTGGCTTGTTCCCACGTGTGAGCTCCTCCATGCACATTCTTCTGTTGTCCACTGTGCGTATTCCCCCTGTCCAGCTGGTTATGTATCTACCCTCTCCTTGACAGAGGTGTCCGCTCTCAAGGATTTTATGGGAATGAAGGGGAGATGCCTGCAGCTTTGTCACATGTAGGTGGTATCAGCTGCTGGTTTTAAAAGCTGTGGGGGAAGGAAATAGAGTTGTTACTTGAGCACCTAATTTCCCTGGTCTGTTGTTGGCTGGGCTTTCTGGCAAAACTCTTTCCTATAATTTGCCTCTTTTGCTCATCCATTGCCTTACGAAAAATATAACTCTATTGCAGAAGCTAGCTCAAAGAGAAAATAGGAGCATATGTTGGCTGAACTGTAGTTTCCCTGAGACACCACAGCAACAATTCCAAATTTAATTTGTCCTAGCTTTTTTTTTTTTTTTTTGGCAAAACTTATATTTTGTTTTAGTTTTGATGCAGAAGACATGGAAAGGCTATGGGGAATTATTTATGTAGGATTGGATGAGTTATGGGGTAGGCTATAGTTATGGCTTGCTGGTTGTAGAGAGTTTGTCTAGACAGCATTTTTTTCTTTTCATTTTTAATGTATGATTTTTTTCGTATTTTATTTATAATACAGCTGTACTCATGAATTTTCACTCATGAATTTTTCTTTTTATGCTGTAAATATTTTGAATATTTATTTTGAAGTCAATTTTGTAGCGTCATATTGTCCCTGTATGTTTTATCCAAATATAATTTCTATGTGGTATGATCATGTTTCACTGTAATTGGCCCATTGTTATTTTGTATACCCGACCGTACAGTAACAGATTTAATTAGAACTACTGCATACTGACACCTTTTACTTAAAGAAGAATAGTCATTTCTAGAGAAAGATAGATTTACAGTTCAGCATACACATCACTAATTTATATTTCTAGCAATTCCGGTATACAGAAAATCTCACCAAATTTAGATTGAAATAAAAATAAAGATATCCAACGACAGTTGAATGAATACTTTCAAATAGCCATAGCTACTCAATTAAAATATTTGAAAATATGTAGACATGAATAAGCTTTTGAATTACTTTTTCTTTTGGAAGACAGCTTTTTGTTCTTTCATTCATTCTTTCTCATTTTTAGTCCAGTTATGCTGTCATTATACAGGGAGTTAGGGTTTGTTAAATGTGATTTTATTGTATTTTTTTTTCCACCATAGTTAAAAAAGACTGGGTTTGTCTTAACTTTTGGCTTAACTTTGATAGCCTAGGTTTATGGTACCTGTAGACAACGACAGGAATAGCATAGCCACCATCTGTCCTGTTCAAAACTGCATTCCGTTTTAGTATTTTTATGTGTGAACCCTTGCATGTATATGACTGGCTAAATTTATATTCTTGTAACAAGGGGTAATTTTGACTGTGGATAAAGTGGTAAGAACCTTCCTCTGAGCTTGGAGGAGAAGAAAATATAGTATTGAATTACTTGTTTTACTTTCTGTGGTGACATGTTACATCCTGCTGCCTTAAGAAAAAGTCTTTGAGGTCCGTTGGTCAAAACATGATTGTTTCATGCTTTTTCTTGAATTATTTGATTGTTCATTGGACCTTTAGTTGATAACTCTGTGCAAGGTTACTGGCTTTGTATAGAAGTTCCTGAAGAAACTCTGAATGTAAACCTTCAATAGTGATGTAACGTGTTTATTTTCATATGTTTGATTTTTACAATGAAGTACTGATTCTTTTCAAAGAGCCCTATACTATTTTGCTTAATATTTTTAAACAATAGAATATAGATTGTAATATTAATTTGTTATTTTACATAATTATTGTTGATAGTAAAAACATATAGAATTTGTGTGTATGCCTGAATTAAAATAATTTAATGTTAATATTTTTTTCTGTTGGATAATTTTTAGACTTAGGAAGCTGTTGGAATAACTTTTGCAGATATTTTGTAACTGTCACAACAAAAGAAATCAGATTTGGTTGTGAATGACATCTACCAAGACTGTTTGTTATCTGTAAGATAAGCTTGAGACCCTCTGCCAGGATGGTAGTTGGGGTGTACTGTTTTATTAGTATATATCTTTGCTTGTTGGTGCTCTGTCCTTCTGACTTTTTCCCCTTATATTTTATGAGGTTCCTAAATATGGAATCAATCAGTCCTCATTGTGCTCATGTTATTCGTGAACTTATTTTTTGCTATTTTTTTGTGAGCTGAGGTGGCAGTTGAAAGCTGAACTTTCCTGTATTGTTTCAGTATATTTGGATCAGCTGAGAGTCCAGGTCAGCTCTCAATATTTTGTATAAATGAACCCAGCTATGCGAATTTATTAGAATACATTCTCTTCAGATTATTCAATGTCCAGTTAAGGTAACTGGTATTTTAATGTTGCTCATGTTTCTATATTTGCTATATAAAATGATGACTGTCTTTGTAGTATTTTTGCAGTTGAAAAAGTAATATTAATTTAAAATAAATGGTCTTTTTATTATTAACTACATATGCAAAAGAAAAAAAAAGGAACATCTGCCTTCCAAATGTTGTTCAATGATAGTAATTAAAAGGTTAAATAAAAGCTGAGGCAAGCTTTGAATTTTGAAGCATTTGCAACAGCTAGTAATCTGACTTACTGCAGACATTTTTGTCAAAGTTGAAAAAGTTAGAGCTAATTAATTTCTTGGGAGACATATGATGAAATTGTAGGTGTGATAACATATTTGAGTAACATATGGTCGTTATGGGGCACCTTTCTAATGACTGAGCACCAAGTTAAATATAGACTTCCCAGTTTTTCACTTCTTCTATTAGTGGTTCTTTGTTACTACAATTTAAACTCCTCTTATTTTCCATTGTGTGTGAAATAAGATTTTCTTATATAAGTAATTTAAAAAATATTACTACCACAGTGCTGTGCTTTGGTAAAATCGAGTCTTCTGGGGCAGACAATTAATCTCCCTTTCTCATAGCCTTCTGATTTTGATAACATTAATTGAGATTATGTGCATTTTGACCTTTATTTTGTGAAACATGAAACGTGCTGCTGAATGTTTTTGTGTGTGTGCTTGAAGGTAGGAGTGAGAATGTTTTTGGAAGATTGGTAGAAAATGCTCATTACTCCACCCAAAATATAATATATTGAAAGTTTATTTAATAAGCTATTGTAATTTATTATGTCATGAAAAGGAGAACAGAAGTATTTTTGAAATGATTTCTCAGTCTACAAGTCATAATGAACTGTTCTGTATAATGTTTTTTGAGAAGTGGTTCTGCCATTCCCCAGGAAGCTGTATGTAAAGACTGTATTAGAATGAATAAATTAGAATGAATAAATGATTTCTTTTGTACTAAAAGTAACTGGAAGTTTTACCTAATTTCATATCGCACTGAACTATTTTTATAACTTAAAGCAAACACAAAAAACTTTGTTTTAATGTCAACAAGTGAAATGAGCAACCCAATGTATAGTTTAGTGATAGTAAAAAAAACAAGATAGGAAAAAAAAATCATTAAAGTAGAAGGAGAAAGGTACCTTTTCTGGTGGTGTTCTCTACCGAGAAGGTAAAGGACACTTAAGAAAGCTGCTTTTGTTGGGGCAGAAAGTAAAGGATGCATGTTAAATGGGGATAGGACTTGTATTCTGAATTGAAGAAGCTTGTTTTTTAGTTGTTTTTGTTCATTTGTTTTGCAAGTCGTACTTTTGTCTGTATTACAGTATCAAATGAAATTGAAGATGTAGGTTTTTTATTGCTATGAAATTGTTGATGTTAATTCATTTAGTTCTAAAGGAGCTCTTCCTCACCAATTTTGCGTTGCCAGAGATCACAGACTGCTGGATTATCACAGGATCTGAATTCAAAGTAGCTGCAACTTCACTTTTGAAGCCTTGTCATAGAGCCTGTAGCTGTGGCTACAGAATGAAAAAGGGGTCTTAACTATTGCAAAAAGCATGGTGACAATTACTGCTTGAATGTGGACGTGCTATTCTGACAGAGTGAAATCTGTGCTGATGCTTAGAAAGAGAGAGAAAGAAAAACTTATGTTGCTTGAAGGGAAGGAGTAAATGAAGAACTGTGTCTTGGCAGCTATGGTATTAGTGGGGAAAAAAATGTCCCGAGAAAGATAAGACTGGGAGAGTCTTTTTCTCTTAGCCAAGATGTCTAGTGCTGCGTACAATGTTATTTGAATTTCTTCTTGCATGTTTACATTTTTTTTTTTTCTTTTAGGTAATATTTGCTAAAAGGGAACTTTAATATGTTTCTTGACTCTTTTTGTGTAAGGTGCTCAGATGACATTTTTGGTTTTCCAGAATCCATGGTAGGCTTTTGGCTAGAGAAGAGAACCAAACTATGATTCCTTCACATGGAATTATGTTTTCCTGTTTGTTTTGCATTGATTTTGCATGGGACTTACAACATTTACTAAGAATTACTCATGAAAATATTTTTAATGGATATAGTAAACTTCTTCTAAAGTTATATTTCTCAGAGCTGGCCTTCCCCCAAGGCCCTTCAGCTGAACAAAATATTTATTTGCTTAAATATTTAGTTCTGTATATCACTGGAGTATTAAGAGCACAGATGGAAATAAAGGGAAGCACTTTAAAGTTTAGAATCACTTTTACTAGATTTAACATTTGAAGATTTTGCTTTTTGTTAATTTAGAAAGATTTCTGTAATCTTTAATTGATAATTTTGTCTAAATGGTATGAACTTTGTCAGTAAGTTACTCTTTCAGGAGCAGGAGGTGATTGATTACCTGCTGACAATATGCGTAGAGGAATGTGGCTGGGGAGGAAGATTTGAGGCAGATATGTTCCGTCTGATAAGCCTGATTTGCTGTATATGTTTTTACACAGTTTATATGCATGTTTTTATATTTTTATTTTAGCCTTTTTGCCTACAAATAGATATGTTTAATTTCCAGAATCTTTGTGCCTAAAATCAGCAGTAGTATACTCACTATGTGTAAATTGTGGTGCCAGATGTGAGGGGGGTCATCACTCCAGCCATTCATGGATCTAGTTAGTTATTGTTAAAAATTGCTTAAGCCCTGAAGGGACTAGTGATCAGGAAGGAGGGTGTATGTTAAAAATCTAATTAAAAAAATAAGAAAAAAGCATCTTGTGGCACATGATGAACTCTCACATCTAAGCATTTTTGGATGCTTTCATAGCCATCTGTAGAGGGTGGATCATTGATTATGCATCAGCCAGATAAAAGAAATCATTCTGATACATTTCTTTCTTCACCAGATAATGTTTTACTGCAAAATAGTATGGTATCTTGATCAAATGATAAAAACAATTTTTAAGGGGTGGTAATAAAAGCATACTGTACAGAGAACAAAGGATATGCTACAATGAAAGGTTGAGTTTATCTTGGTGGTTTCTGATAGCTGTATAAATCAAAGGAGGGAGGAGAACCTTGATGAATCACATTTAAAATCAGTCACCACCAGGACCCCCCACTTCCCTCTATAGGTGCAGTTTTGCTACAGCCTGGAGTTGGAACACTGCAAAAATAATTGTGATAAAACAGTGGTTTCTACTTACAACTTTGAATGTTCAGGATTGCATTAATGAATCTTCATATTTTAGAGAGCTAATGAAAAAAGATCAGTCGTTACACAAAATCAGTTGTTATGTACAAATTTACCACCTGCATTTCTTTAAGAAGATAAAGGATACTGTACTAAGAATGTACCTCAGACCAGTTAGATTCTATAATAAACAGAGTGTACAGTAGTTTACAAAAAGAGACATGAAGGGAAGATCCCCATAGTTTTCATATGTGAGACTGACGTGATTTAGCATGAATTCCTGTTCTGTTGCTGATCACTTTGTTAGAGGTGTTAGATCACAGCATAAACTTCATTTGCCTGATATGAGTCCTGTAATGATTTCTAAGGAATAGCAGATAGCAAGAAAGCATTATTTTTTGTATTCATTTGTTTGTTTTCTCTTTAAATCAGTCTTTCAGTTTTCAGTATTGAAGTAATTCCAAACATTCAAATGTTAAAATATCACATTTGGCATATGACATTTCTCATTGAGCAACAGATCTGTGTTTATTGCTTTTCTGTGGTTTGGGGTTTTTCTTGGGGCTGGGGGTGGAATATGATAAATGTTTGCAAGTTCTCTATTGCATTTCTATAAAATTTAAAGGAATTTTTATATTCCAATGCTTTGCTACCTGTGGGAAAAATATGGAACTGTAGGAAATAAGAAAGGGGAATTTTCTTTGCAGGTTTACCTCAGCAGTTCAACACTGAAAGATACGCTTATGTATTTTAGCTGATGTACGAGCTGGAGCAATTTCTGTTGTTTCACAATTCTCAGTTATTTGTTACTGTCAGTGAATACTCTTCTATCGCCTTTTTTTTTTTTTTTTTTTTTTCCCTGAGAGATCTCTAGATGCAGAAATGCAAGAAAGATGTGGTACACTAACAGTTACTCTTTGAATAGAAACATGAATTAAATTGTACATTAATAATGTAATATGGAAAATTTGCTAACAAATACATAGGTATAAAAATAAGAGTATTTTACATGCATTCAAGGCTTTTTAATACATAACTGCATGTAGTGATTCTTAAATTCAGAGAATCCGCTGGAGAATTTGAACAGAGAATATGAAATGGAGTTTGGGACAACCCCTAAGTAAAGAGAAAATTTTGAGTATCTTCTTGCTCAGTGACAAGATACCCATGCTAACATGCATGTACCTGAAATGAAGCCTGCATAGTCAGCTTTAGTTTTATTATTTTTACAACTTCCTTCAGTTTGTAATGAGTCAGCCTTTTAAAGGAGTTTTCTTTGGATGTGATTTCCTATTTAAAAGCAAACTGAAAAGTAATTATATCACTTGAGTTACAGCATCTCTCAGTTTGGGTTAGAACAGACATTTGCACTTGAAATATTTAATTGGTAGCTGTAACAAGCTCTTATCTGTAATGACAACTAGCTACTAGAAGCAGTTCAACACAGCTTCCAGCGGTTTTCACAGCTATTTGCTGACAGAAGAACGTAACAACTTAGGACCCCTAAGTTCAGCTCTTTTGGGATAATGTGCTTTCTGACCTTGCCACTCACTTGTCTTTCCCCTGCTACTTAATCCCACATTCCCTTTGCTTTTGTATTCACGCTCTCCTCTTGGCTACCCTGCTGCTATTCTTTTGCTCTCACACCCTCCAGCACTGGCCCTCTTCTTTCTCTTTGTTTTCGCAGACTATGGGAGTGCCAGCTCCTGCTTCTTTATTTCTGTAATCAGTTTGAATTTCACTCAACTCTCTATACTTTCTGGCCAACCACTTGCTCCCTTTGCTCATCTTCTGCGTTTTATATACACCTGTCCCATAACCGTCAGAATTCTGTAATGCATTTGTCCCAACTTGAATTAGTCCTTTTGGACTGCTTCCTTAATCTTTATGCTACCTGGACATCATTAAAGACAATGTTTGGAGTGCAAGAAAGAGTGTCTGTGCTCTCATTTAGCTGCGTGGCACTGTTGCAGAAAATTGATTGTCAGAAGGAGCAATTGCAGGAAATGACCTGGTCAGACCCTGCATCAGGGGAGAGAAAATGGTCTGCGTAACAAGGCTTTGGAGAATTGGGCTGCCAGACTCAACAAGTCTATTTTAGCAGGTGTGAAGCATTTTATTTATTTATTTGTTTATTAAAACTCATCACAATTGGGTGGCTCTTCTTGGAGACATCTTTGACATCAGGTAAATCCCATGCCAAATTGCAAGTTCCAAGTTAAATTTCAAAGCCTAGTTACTAGTGCTTCTCAACAGAAGGATCACTGTAATGTTTTTGTACAACATTAGGACAGTGTAGCATCCCCTGATTCCCTGAGAAATAGCCAACTTGCTTCAACTTGTTTCAATTTGTATTCAACTTCTGCTAGATCAGTGGACAGACCACCTCCAGGTAAGATGGGAACTGGGTCAGGCGGCTGAGGTTCCTCCTGTTCAGGGAGGTGGTGGCAGCCATGTGTCCAGTTTTGCTTTTTCATGCTTTGAATACGGTGGTGTTGCTCTTTAGTACTCCCAGACTTTATTCTAGAAAATGGTGGTTGTTACACCAGTAAGGAGGAAGGTAGAGAGGTTGAACAATGTTGACATATTCTTCCTTGAAACACTCAGCTAATTTAAATGAATTGATTTGCATTATGAGGAAAAACAATTTCAAAATGCACATACAAAACCTATGATTTAAGTGCATGTAATCTAAATATGAATATCCCATTTATTTGACAAAAGTACTATAGCTAATCCAATGCAGTGTTTGAAGAGCTCTTAAAATGTGCATGTGTTTAAATAAGAAAAGGAAAACATATATATTTGTGTGTGTGTAATTTTGTATTTGGGACAAAATAAACTGAAAATTGTTTAACGTTTATAATTTTGGAAAATTATTTCTAATGTTAGTTCAGCAAAAATAATGGATAGTGGTTGCTGGCTGTGGATGCCCACATCTTGGATAGCGGATGCCCAGAAGTCCAGACTTGTAGGTCTGTCAAAATAACATGTGTGAGGTATGCCAGTTAGTTTCATGGTGTCATCAGCACACAGTGGAGCAGGAGTATGTCCAGCATCCCAGCATCTTGCTTAGCACCCTTGAAGTCTGCAGTCTGCATGACCAGAGAATGAAGTTTACAGTGGATGTCACTTAGCAATTTTCATTACACAAGTATAATAAGAACAGCGCTTGTACACTTGATGTCTAGTAAGATTCTGTAGGTATGTGGTGGCAGAGTTGTTACTTCTTTTATCAACTCATTCTATTAATGTAAGAAGACTATGAGAGTGAGAAGTTAAATAAATAAATAAATAAATAAATCAGGCTGGCGGGTTTGTAAGGAGATGGCTTGAAATGATTATGTGTACTTGCTCAGTGAGTGTTTGTATTGGGAAGTATTAATTAGCATGGTTATTTAGTCACTTTGATCCTGATAGAACCCTGTTTTTGTTCAAAAATGTTCTGTTGCCTCATATCTCAAACCTGCTTCTTTCAATCTTTTTTTTTCCCCTTTTAAATTCCGTAGAAAAAGTTTTTGTCCCACCACTCTCAATGTTCCACTGCAAATATATGTTTAGATGTAAAATGTGACTTAATAGTCTCTTTCACATTCTTTTACTGGATTTTTTAACATCTGTAAAATGATCTGTTCTGTTTCCTTTTAGTTATTTTAATGATGCTGTACTTCAAAGTTAAGATTATCAATGTCCTGCTCTCTTGGGATCAGCCCTTGGTTTTAAGGGAGTTTCTCAAATAATGATGTCTCTGTTTAGGAAGATGAAGTTGAGAGCTACGAAAATGGAACATGACCTAGAAATCTAGAATGGTCATTATATTACTAATTTTAACTGTGCTCATAGTTGTTTATAAAGATGATGATATTTATACTGGAACTCTGTGGATAGTGAATTAGTCATCAATAAAATGAAACTGCAGAGGTTCTTTTTCAATCCTAAATGTATCAGTGTTTTCTTTCCTCTGTCTCTCCCCACCTCACTATATATAATCTGTTTCGCAAGGATGCTCTTATATTGGTCAGATAATGAAATTCATCTCATCTGTAGATTTTACTTTCTGCTGTGTACTAGAGTATGTGGTCTCAGTGTAACTACCTGTTTGATGCAACAAATATGAAATTTGGACATCTGTTTTAATTTGAAAATTGCATGTCAAAGCAAATATGGCTTGAGTGTGGTCAGCTCGCACTAAAACAATATGCAAGAGCTAGGATTGACATCAGAAAAAAATCTTCATCTGTCTATCTATCTCTGTTTTTGAAATTCTTTGAAATACACAGCACTCGTGTTTATAGCACCTGTATCCAAAAATGTCTGAAACGTAGTTCTAAGTTTTGAGACCTTGCTTCTGTGTCCCAGGTTTTAGAGACGTTCATGTACGCAGGGATCAGAATTTGAGAGAGACTTGAGAAAGATATATAAATATGACAAAACTATCAAAACAAATTTCTGGGAAGAAATTACACCTCAGAAATCAGAGTTGGCCTCTTGGATGCCTAAGAAAGACTCTCTACGATGTTTTAATATTGAACAGAAAACCCTGTCTAGAAGAATGATTCAGGAGAAGCCACTTGGAAGCAAACACAAACTATTTAACAAAATCCATCTCCAGACTAAATCTTGAGACAGCCAAAGTCCTGGAACACACGTATGGTTGTGCTGATTCAGGAGCTTATTATCAATTCAATTTGATTATACCTATGGAATGAACATGTAGGTTAAGAAAGAAGTAAGAATAGCCCCAGTGGCCAGTCTGATGTATAACCTGTGATGTTAGGTGATGCTCGGGAGAAGTATAAAGAATAGGGAAAGATGTTGTCTGAAGTCTTTCTATGGTTCATTACAATTGGCTTTCCTCTTTACTAGGCAGAACATCTTTTCTCATCACCAGTTTTGATTTACCACACCCTCACACACCATATCTTCTTTTCCCAGTCATTTATCTCTATGTCAAACTCAAGGTAGGTCACTGCGCGTCTCCACTGATGACCCTCCTTTCATTGTGAAAACTGACAATTTTGCATATATTTTATTTATTTATTTATTTATTGGTGAGAAGATCATCCCTTTTATCTTGTGGGGAGTAGGTTTTTTAGTAGCCTTTTTTTTTTTTTTTTAAATGGATATTGCCAAATGTTGTTTGGAAACTGAAGTAGTCTGTATCAATTGGATTTTTTTCTGATCAAAATATTTATTAACTTTAAAAGGAAAGCAACACTGATTTAAGGTACAATTTATTTTTACAAAAGCTGTTTTGATAGTTTTGTCATATTTAAATCTCTACCCGCTATTTCTGTTCTCAAGAATAGGTTATACTAATTTGCTCAATACAGATACTAAGATTTTAATTTTCAGTTTTCTGGTTCTCGTTTAGAGCTCAGAGAAACCAAAATTACTTCAAACTAGATATTGCAGGAGGAATCAGAATTGCTCAGGAGAAATTGCCAAGGTAGCACTTCTTGACTTATTAGCAAATTCAAAGCAGAAAGTTAGACCATTATTTCACAGAGGCTAAAGGTTTGAAAGCATTGTTGGACACCAAAGGATGTTCACTTTGAAGGAAAGCTGTTACTTTTTACATTACTTACCTCATTTGTATTTTAGCAAGAATTGTTAAACCATTTGGTCTGATTTCATAGGTTAGTGTATGAACTTAATGAAGTTTATAGCTTTTTTTAGCACAGCCACTTGGGCAAAAATCCTCAAAAAACATGATCAAGCTTGTAAATGTGTAGTAATCTTTTTAAAGCGAAAGTCCTCTGCCTGAGGAGGCGGCAGGGCAAGTGTACATACACAGGCTAGTGGAAAAAGGTCAGAGAGGAGAAATGGATGCTTATGGAATTTGCTTGTCAAAAAATACAAGACTTTCTCACCTGATCTCAAAACCTTGCAATAGTTCAGAAACACATCTTTATATGAGCTGTTCTGCTTTATACCTTCTTTTTTTTTTTTTTTTTTTTTTTCCTTGTTGTATGTAGAGCTTTTAGCAAAAGATAGGGAAGGCGATGCCACTATGAACTAAAAATCTGAGGAGATCCTTTTGCTCATATATATGTCATACATTGTGGCCAAGGTTTTTTTTTCCTTCCTTTTTTTTTTTTTTTTTTAATCATGAAGTGGACTTCTTTCATGTTGGAAGAAAACATGGCATGTTGGCTTTTTATATTCTAAAGATTACAAGTCTCTTTAGTTTGTAGGCTTGAATGGGTTTGGGTTTGATTTTTTTTTAGAGAGAATTGTTAAAATTCTTGACAATACAGTAGCTCTGCACTTTCACAAAGTGAGTGAAAGAAGATTGGAGTTTAAGAACAGAACCTGAAATAAAATTACAGAATGTTACAAACTGGAGAAGTGAGGAGGGAAGAAAAGGGATTTTCAAAAACATATTTTGTTTCTAATTTCCTAAAAGAGTGATTAAGTTCCTCAAATAAAGTTACTTCCCTATATATGATCACATTGCAAACTGCTATTCTGCTGTGGTCAATATATAACTATTTATTGTGATAAGTATCCCCAAAAAAGTAAAAATCTGTTTGGGAACGACAAGTAAAATCTACTGTAACTGTGAGACTTTGTCAAACTCGCATGGCCTCTGTATTTCATACATAGCGATATGTTGCTAGTTGGCATCCTTCTGAAACTGTTGTATGTTCCAGCTGCTGTTGTGTAGTGCTGAGCACAATGATTTGGTCTGCTATGAATATGAAGGTTGTGGCCATGTACTAAGTGTTGTAAGTGCAGTCAGTATGTAAAATTGTTACTTTCATGACCACTATGATGCTGCATGGATTCTGGGAGAGAAGATGAAAGAAGAAAATGGAAATGGACAGTTAATTTTATCGTGGTATTCTTCTTAATAGATTTCACTTAATATATGGCTTTTTCTGATACCAGCCACAAGCAGGGGATAAGATAAATTAGTAGTACAGTCCTGGTCTAAGAAACAGAAGCTGACAAACTTTGAAAATCCACGTGGCTGAAACTCATGAGGAATCTACTCCAAGACGAGCACCAGGGAACTGAAGTGGTTGTCTCAAACTGTGGAGAAAGCTTTGAATTTCCTCTGGGACTGTATTCCAGTGCCTGTCAGCTAGTGGCTTAATCAGCCGACCGTCAGCCTGGAGGTGCACATCGCTATGGTAGGGGTGTCAAGCATGTGCATTTCAGCAATACTGAAAGCATGGCTGAAGACTTTGAATAGTTGGGGTCACGAAGTGATGCAAGGTTTATTGACTATTATTTTTTTTCCATGAACTTACTCCTGCTCTTTATAAGTTTGTGAAACTTGCTAGAAAAGGTTTAGTTTTCCACAGTCACACAAGACCTTGATCACTTTGGAGGGTCATAATCAATATTCTGGGGATGTCTCATGTCAAAGCTAGATACTTCAGAGAGTCTAACTTACTGATGTTGAAACCCCTTGCTTCGTAGACATTTGTGATAGAAATACTGGGAGCCTGACTGAGAAGTTGGGAGGCAGACTTGGGAATATTTTCAGTGAATTTTGTTTAAGTTTTTATAGGAATGTATCTATGTAATGCCCTTACCTGCCAGGAATTCAGGTGAACACTTGGACATTTGAGAAAAAATGATGTATGGTAATAAAGGTAATGGATTGAAAAGAACATGAGATATGCCTTACTAAATTATTTCCTAAAAAGGTACAGCTTATAACCTAGATCTTCTTTAATTATTTTAATGCAGTTTTAAATATACACACATATATATATATTTATAAATATATTGTATTTATATTTACAAATATCACACAATTTTGTTTTATCATATATGCAACGGTTACTCCATACTAGTTTTCCATGCTCACAGGGAACATCCAGAATGAATGAATTACTGTAGGTAAAATAAAGTGAAAAGGCAACCTCCCCCTCAAGATCGTATGCCCAAAATATATCACCAAAAATTCTTTTTTTAATGTAGCTATACGTGGAATAGTTTGCAAGTTCAAAAACATATTAGCACCCTTTCTCAGTGGGAGAAGTAACCTTGCTTTTAGCAAAGCTATTCTCTTAACTGCTTCTTCCTTAGTTTGCAGTTTTGTCTGACAAGTTAATGAGCAACTTTGCAATTTTTTCATTAATTTTTGAACTCTTCTGTCTAAAATGGGAATTCCTTCTAGAAATCAGTGGATACGTTACAGTTTTCTGTCACCTCATCTCATGTAGTTCTATATAATAAATACCTTCTAATGCAGAATTTTAGTAAACATGCATGAAAACATGTTGTTACCAGTTATTTTTGCTGTGTGAACAACATGTTTCATTGTGTGAAATGTAGTTGCATCATCCTAGAAATCAAGGCATCCCTTCCTTTTCGGGTTTATGAGATATCCTCATATCTAAGAATTCAGAGTGTTTGAAGTTAAATTTTCCTTCAAAAAAATTGAAGCTTAAATTTCCAATTACAAATGAAAGGTGGTAAATTTGAAAATAGAAATTTGAATTGTCCAAATTTTTAGATCAGAAAATTATTAATACTCATAGATTCAGCTATAGTATTGGTGAAAAAGGTGGCATGCATTGTAGGTCTCATTTTTTTTCACTGTTTACATCAAAAGCAATAGTAAGAGAGTAAGTTAACATTCTGTGCAACTAGCAGATAATTATGGCTCTGCCGCCAAAAGTAGAAATGATGTAAAAGATTGGAAGTTACTGCTGCCTCATAACTACTGATGTTGATGGATTATGTACCCATTGCCATCTTAAAAGATCTGTTGTAAGTGTCAAAAAAGAGAATTTCAAGATGTTTGTAACAAATCTGGGCAAAGAGATTTTTGAGCACTTTTTGGCCTGCTACACTATTTCTCATGATGTGCAACAAAAAATAGTAGTTTTAAGTGTGCGATACAGGGCTTGATTGAATGGGGACTATAAGGAAAGCTAGGGATTTGAATGGTATAAAGCCAGTACACCAGAGTTAGCATATATTAAACTGGATACAATCTGTGTGTTGGTATTAATTGCAGTAATCTTGTTACTTCAATTTTGAGATATGCAAGTTTATTTGATCTTAAAGTAAACGTGAATCAGTCTTCATTTCTACCTGTCCACTAGGGGGTTGAATTTCATTGATGATCCTGGGAATTCAAGATAGGCACCAAAGCAAACAGAAACAAAAGATGAAGAATATGTATTCTTTGCTACTTAAAATAAAATGTAATGACAATTGTGCATTAAATGCTCTTTGCCCAGTGTGGCACTCAAAGGAAAGGATATGTTGTTGGCTGTGTTTCTCAGTCTCTCAAGCTTACGAAAGTAGCCCAGACAGTTTGCTGACCTCAAATAGACCTTTAAGTCTCTGACTTGTCAGACAAGAGGGGCAGTGCTCCTCATTGGCATTCAGATCACAGGCAGCCACTGGGCTCAGTGCATAGCCAAGTACTGCTTTAGGATTTAGACAAAGCCGTTCTGGCAAAACATCCCAGTTGTCAGGGTAGCTGGCGGTTTCCTAAAGAACTGTTACATAATGGAGAGACTGAGAAAAGCTTTAGGATGCAAATTTTTTTTAAAGTAAAAATTAAAAAAAAAAAAAAAGTGGCGGTAATTTGTGAAAAGAAACATCCCCCCCCCACACCCCTCTAGATGATCTCATTCGTTGTTTCCTCCTTCTGTTTAACTTCTCAGGGTCATAAATGTAGTTTGCTGTTTAAAACTGTAGTGATGTCACTCCAAAGGTATTTTGTGGAAGAGGGGAAGAGAATTATCTGAAAGTATTTGGGAATCAACACTTAGGGATTTATTAGCTTTACTAGAGGTCAGCTATTTGTATTTCTTCTTTGTATTTATGGTAGTGTAGACTGGGAATTCAGCTGCAGAGTTAATGTTTACATTTGAAACATCGCATGTAACAGAAGTGGACGTTCTGCTTATTGCTTCAACTGCCTCCCAGAGTGAAGCTGTGATCTGAAATCTGGCTGGTCCGCGTCCAGATTTACAACCTGCATCCATCCCTGCGCCGATTCCGGCGCACAATGAGGGGGTTTGGCGCTTCCTGGTACTGACTGTTCCCCTCCGGCGGCACCACAGTGACATCATGCTCGGGCAGTAGCATACTCAGGGCTGCCTGCAGGCCTCTACCTCCCTGGGAACTGGATGTGAGAGCGGCAACAGCATTACGCTGTGTTAGGGTTGTGAAAGTACCATATAAACGTAGGGTGAGGGTTGTGAAAGTTCCATAAAAACATAGGGGGCTCCACTCCGTTACAACGTGCTAGCGCTGCTGTGGATATTTTGGCATAATCGTTTTTGTTTAGTCAGGCTTAGTTGTAAATGTGTTATATTGTTTTAGTTATAATATGGCCCTGTTTAACAAACCACTTTTGAAAGTGTACTTATTTTAAATATTTGTATGTGCTGCTGTCTCACCCCTTTTAAATACTGTTCCAACAAGTACATGTTGCTTATTTGTCAAGCAGCAAACTGGTGGAGTGCTTTCACCCAGTATGCTGAAGAAGGATTTCAAAGCACATGTATGTTTTCTGTTAGCATACGATCTTGTTTTGTTTTTGCAGGAAATTAGTAGGAATGGGTTATGGAGGCATCCAGAGAACACAACTTATCAGCACAAGTTTTTGCAGGAGAGTGTATTCTTTCTAGAAGCTTGGTCTTTGAGGAAGTATGCAATTCTTTGCCAAAACCCTGTTGTTATGTGTTTGAGGGGTCCTAATGGAAAGCTTATACATCCCCAACTTAATTTCTTTCTTAAGAAACCAGAATACTGAATTATGTTTCCTAGGTGTGGTCTGTAAGCATTAATTTCCCCATCACAGAAGGTCAATAAACACGAGGAAAACATGATGGAAGATCAGTTTGGGAGGTCTGAACCACTGAAAACAGAATCATAACAGCATCAGTATTCATCCCCCAAACATGCTGGCAGTAGTCCTGACCCAAATCTCTTACAGATACGAGGGCTTGCCAAAATAGCCAGCCACTAATCCCATTCCTCTAGTTGTATTCCATTCAGTTTGCTGTTGGTAGAGTAGTCCTACCTAGTGCCGGGGTGTTTTATTGTCCCCAGTTGCCAGATTGTATAAACTGTTGTAACTTAGGGTAGTCACTATTGTATGGGTTTTAATGCTCCAGAGTACTGATTTGAAGGCTGCATCTATGTCAGGTTGTTTCTATTGACCATTTTAACTGCTCATACTAACTTTGTTCACTGGTAGTCATTTCCAAAACTGGACTGGTGTCTGACTGCTCTCACTAGTGATGCTTGCTCTGTCAACCAGTCTTTTTGCTGCAGCTCTTTGGATCTCCTCTCATAGCAGCCCTGGAGCGTTTCAGCTTTGCAGTAGAGTCATGTACACGACGTCTATGAAGTCCTTGTCACAGAAGGCAGACCTTCCGATAGGAGATTTTCCTTTCCTTACCACTTACACCTCTCACTTCTTTGGCTAAAGTTTAGTTGTCAAAGCTTACAGGTTATATCCACGACCATGGCCTACATGTGGAGAGTACTTAGCACAGTTGGATTGTCCATGCTTTGCTGGTTAGCATACTAATAAATACCATAATTTCTGTCATTGCAAATTAGCTCATCTTAACAGGAAGGCTTCAAAATAATATTGAAAATACATGCAAGGCCTGTGTAGGTGTGATGCTTTGGCCTGTACTAGCCACTTACCTGTTTACTCCTGATGAATACTAGCTATCAAAGTATTCTTTAGAGTTCTGAAAGGTAGGATTCATCTTCCCATTAAGACTTCACCCTCTGCTTGCTTACATGAGCATTTGAAAGGAGCAACTGGTTCATCCTAAAGATGACTAAAGTCTTCTTGAGGCAGTTAGATCTGACCAACTCAAATACAATGCATTTGTAATTGCTATATTTGTTTTGCAGGAAAAATATAATCTCAAAACCATAGTCTGTTATGAGACTTGCTTGGAGCACTAGCTCAGGACATCAGCTTGGTACAAAATATTCTGTCCTTTTCATCTGCCTGACTGTCTTTAGGAAGATCTCACCTTTCACTAGAACACATGGAAGAAAAAAAAAAAAAAAGAAAGAAGATCTAGATGCAGCATTCATGGAAAAAAATGTTTCTTGAGAGGAGTGTTATGAAAAGCAGTAAATTAGAGGTAACTGTACTGCTGTAAAGCTCAAAAGGGTCTCGTTAAAATTACGTTTCTTTCTTCTTTGAAACCCATGGCTGAATAGTATCATTGTTTTTTCTTTGATTCATTTAAAACTTGTGATTTCAGAGTGTTTCTTCGGAGTGATTTCATATTGATCTCGTATGCATGCTTAAATATATATCCTGTAAATGTAAACACATGCATAAATTTTTCAGGATGTTGCTAGTTTATACAACTTTAATATCAAACAATGTGCAAATACTGATAGTGACCTCTACAGAAACGTTCCATTATATACTATTCTTTTTTTTCTCTCTCACGTTTTCACTTGAAACCCAGAAACCGTACACACTTGTGTGTGTAAATAGGATACCAGGCTCTTATACCCCTCCTTATGTTTGGATTCAATACAGTTATTTCTCTTAATTAGTTCCCTTTGTGTCTAGCAGAGAGTCTTAAGCAAACAAACCAAAGTGGACGTGTCTGCATGTATCTTTATGTGTGGTGACGATGACATGAATGAGCAGTAAACATCCTTATAGCTGTATATTTTGCTTAGCATATAGTTGACTTATTTGACAATAACTGAACTATATTCGCACATCTATTTAGAGCTGTTTAAGCATCCCACAGCTGTTCATTTGCCCCTTCCAACCCCTTCTTGTGGTGACTGTAGAAGTTACCATTCCCATTAGAAATTCTGCAACAAATTACGAACTCTTAGCCCTTCAGATTTTGAAGTAAAAATGGGCTGTTTTAAATCATTACATATCTGTTCATATAATGAGACAGATTACAATAGATTAGCTAAACTAATATGTGGTTCTCTTTAGAATGGGAGGGAGTGGGCTGCTCACTGCAACCTTTGCATATGCATTTCTGCAATATCTTTTGCCCTACCAGCAGTGTTCATCTAAGCAAGCAGTGTTGGAGCAACATATTAAACCAGCAGAAAAAAAATGCCCTGAAACAGAAAGATGTAATTGCTTCCTTTCTCCTGATCTAGCTCCTCGGATTACCTGACTGCAGGTCAAAAGAATGGTTGGTGCTATGGAGTGGTTGCATTTTTTCGGTGGCAAGCTGTGACTGCATTGTGAAATTTGGTTTTCGATTGCAGTGTAAGAACTAGGAATACAAATCACAAAGATTACATTAATGCAAGACAACATTCTCTGGTGTTCCTTTGCATTTAAATACATAAGCTGTAGATTTAGTGATTTAGTGTAGATTTTCAATGCGTGCCATATGAGCTAATGGGCCAACTGCAAGCCATGGTTGGCTTGTTGTCCTCTGGGCTAATCAAAGGGTGATGTGTCTCTGGAAGAACCCCCAGAATTAGTTTTGCCTGGAATTTTCCAGACATACGATGCTCCCTGCATTTTTGTGGGAGGTCTTGTGATATTACAACATTTATTAATATCTTTACTCGTTCTTTTGTTCTCTTAGGGAATAACTGCTATGAGTACGGTGTCGTATTGCTTGGCTGGCCCAAATGAGCTGAAGCTATCGTATCATTTCCAGCTGAGCAGACGCTGCTGGAATGAAAACAGTGGACATTGTAGAAAAAATTAGAGAACTCTGTAGATCACCCATTGTGGACATCCCCAAAATAGAACTTCTCTATTACAGATGGAGAAGCATTAGAGGGACCTCAGGTATATTTTGATATTGGTGGAGGATGTCAAATTAACTTGTCAACAGAAGGCTGTCTTCCTGACTTGGAAAGGTGCTGCATTCTGATGATGACAGATTTTCCTGCCTGTTTCACACAAGGTGAAAGAGACTCTTTCTTTCAGTCTCCTGTAGCCTGTCCTTATCTTAGTACTGTGTATTTATCATCTTTAGCCCTTCTTCCCAGCTGTGTTCTTACTCCCTGGGCAGTCCCAGTCTTTGCTTGCTAAGCTTTTCATTTGTGAAAAAAAAATCATCCCTCAGCAGATGCTGAATATGGAATTATTCTGTTCAGTCGTTAAAATCTGGCAAATCATAGGGTAGGAGAATCAGATTTTAGCTATCTATAGGTGGCACAGCCAAGCTTATGAAATTAGCACATTAGGATTTGACTTTGGAGATGAGGCAACTAGATTTATTCATTGTTCGTGTTGAACTCACCTGTAGAAATACATCACTGCAGCAGAAAATTTGGAACTGCTGAAAACCGAAGGCTGTGCAGATGCCATGAAAGGCTGAGGCAGGAATGGTCAGATACTTAAATAATTATTTAAATAATTATTATAACACGTAGAGGTGCTTTGTATGTATTATTTTTTTCTTCATTAAAGTTAAGGAAGCACGTGATTTCTCTCTAGATAATTATTTTAAACATTTACTTGAAGCATGTTCTGAGGAGTTAGCTGTCTACAATCAGGACTTCTCACCACCCATTGTCTGATAAAGCTAGAAGTAAAGTTCTTGTTATTAAAAATAAATCTCGTTA
This sequence comes from Anas platyrhynchos, assembly GCF_047663525.1. Taxonomy (NCBI): domain Eukaryota; kingdom Metazoa; phylum Chordata; class Aves; order Anseriformes; family Anatidae; genus Anas; species Anas platyrhynchos. The sequence continues at coordinate 30,489,504 of NC_092589.1, read as the reverse complement.
GTTCCTGGGAACATTTCTGTTAAAAAGGGAAATCCTGAACATTGAAGGCTTACTATTTTTATGGTGCTATTTTGGCAGTTGTCCTTGTTTTCCTACTCATGATGAGTGTTACATGAGTGACCTGACATTTGTAGGACTGCTAAGTTATTTTATGCAAACATCATCTTATAACTGGTGGCACTTTAATGATAAATATGAACTTATCATAGTTCATGCTGAACTGAAAGGATTGTAATCTTTAAACAAGAGGCTAGAACCTCAGTTTCACTTGAGCTTGCAGATTGCAACCAACACAATGCTGAACAGGTACAGGAAAAAAAAATACCCAAAGTGTAGGAAAACAGCTAATTATAGTAATTGCAGCTGGTTTCAAAGTACTTCTAACAGTTTGTGCATAATGCTTACTTGAAAGCATCAAATGGGCGCTAGTTGTGAAATAGAACACCTGTTTGTTGTTGAGCATGTGTTTATGCAGATGATTTTTGTTGTCAAAGCACCTTGATATAGAGTAGTCCTGTTTACATTTACATTCTCCCCAAAGGATTAACAGTGTTCTCTCAATAAATTTGCAGTCTATTCTCCTCTCAAAGGCTGCTGTTTGGAGGGTGGTGTGAACGAGGCAACAAGTGCTTGCTAATCACTTGAATATACATAATTAGCGACAGTCTGGTGCACTGGAGTCTTTGTACAACCATAACAATACTGATTGGCAGCAGCAGATAACAATAGTTGTGGCAAGGTGCTATTTGTTGAATATTTGAAGGTGTTTTTCTTTTATATTTGCAGTGGGCATTTTGAGTTAATTATGCCATTATTCTGGAACACTCTTACCGTGATGTGTTCATGTCAGAGTTAAAGATCGGTCATGAGGCCTCTTGTACACAAAGGAGTAAGACTTCCAGTAAATACTTTGCCTCTTTTGAGACTGGACTGGGTTTTTTGTTTCTTCTTTCATATTTTTATGATGGTAAGCTGGATTCCCTCTTTTTCTTTGGTATTCCTATACAACTCACTTTCTGCCTGAAGTCAGACTGGAAGGTATGTCTAAAAATTTGGGAGATGAAGGTATGCGATGATACTCTATTTGTATCCTGCAGCGATCAGTTTTACACCTGTCTCTCTTTGGCAGGTTCAGCACTTAAGAAAACAATTACGAAATCGTCTATGATAACATTTAGAGATCACAGACTAATATAATAAATAACACCATGAAAGTTACCCGGATTGCTTTTCGTGTATTTTATGTTCAAATAAAATGTGTTTTAATAGGGCAAAATGCTTGACATCGATTTAACAGAAAGGAAAATACTAGAATAAGTAGACTATTTATGAACATCTAGAAAATAATGAGATGAGTCACTGTGGGTTTGGCAAGGTTAAATTGCATCAAACTAATCAAATTTCCTTTTACTGACAAGGTAGCAATCTTTGTGCATAGGAGAGAAGCTTGGGATGTTGTATCTTGGATTTAGTTATGCTTCTGATATCTGTGAATAACATTTTCATAAGGAAATGAGATGCAGCGATTAAATGAAATAACTGAGCTTTGTTTCTAGCAGCAAAAATGGTTTAAAAAAACACAACAACTGTGCTGAGCATTTATTAAATGCTCTCTATCAAAATTGAAGTAAATATGGAATAGAAATCTGCTAGGCTCTGTCATGCATTCTGCCTAGGCAGTACTTTCATTGCTGAGGTGCTTAATGGAGAAGAGAATGGTTATTAATGTCTTCAGGTGCCTCCAAGGCAAAAGGGACTGCAGGTGTGTTGGAAGATAGGATTGGTATTTAGAACATCAATAATGTCGAGATGTGGTTGTGAGGAGCTAGAAGCTATTCGGGGGAGCAAGTTTGACACAAACACTAGAATGATCAACTTTACAAAAGAACAGATGGAGAACAAGTGCTTCAGAAAGAAAAGGTACCAGTAGGTACCATGGATCACAGTCTGGATAATAATTATATCTCAGTGTTCCGAAGAAGGCAAACACAGGCATGCATACACAGTTTCAGAGCCTGTGAGAAACATCTTTCAGCTCCACTGAGCACTTTAAGTCTCAGTTGTCAACTGTGTCCATTTCTGGGTGCTGCAGTTCAAGATCATAAAGACTATTAACAGAGACCAGCAATGAGAGTGATCAGTGTTTTATGAGTATAGGTTGAATGAATTGTAATTACTGAAGCTAAATGAAAAAGAGGAAGTGATCACATCTGTTCTTCATGTTACAGCAGAGAGTAAAAATAAAATAAGAAATGGTCAAACTATATCTGAGTCATACCACTGTCCCATCTAGCCCAGTAATCTGCCTGTAGCAAAGGAGATGCTGTTCAAGGAGAGCCTGAAAACTTGGCTATGTTCTTGCCATTCATTCCCCTTGCGTTTTCCCAGTGTCCAGAACTGTTGTATTAGTAATGTACATCCCTGTGTCATCTGTGTAGTATCCATGTATGAATCCGTTGTCCATGAATTTAAACTTTTTGAACATCCCAATACAGTCTGGCTCTGCAGCTCCCTGTGGCAGTAAGTTTCAGAAGTACATTTAAAAAAAAAAAGGCTTCCATAAAAGGTTTTCTTCCACATTTTCAGTGTATCTCCTGGTAGCTTTGCCAGGTGCCCTAGTTCTTGTATTGTGGTATTGGGTGAATGACAACTCTGCACTTATTTATGGCCTTTTGATTTTGTAAATGTCAGCCATAACCCCTCAAACATCTCCTCTCTAAACTGAGAAGTCCCTGCTTCTTAATCCTCTCTTAGAAAAGGCAGCTGCTCCATCCCCTGGATCCTTTTGGTTGTCCTTCTCTCTATGTCTATTTTTCTTTTTTTTTTTTTTTTTTTTTTGCAATTGCACTGCATCCTTCATGAGATGTGGAGACCAGACTGTGCAGGTTAATGAAGATGTGGGCACAGCAGTGTTTTCTGTGTCAGCAAAATGACATCCGTTCTCTTCACAGTATCCTTTTAGAAATGCCCAACATTTTGTCAGCTTTTTTTTTTTTTTTTTTTGGCTGCTGCTGTACATGAACTTATGTTTTCATAAAGCTGTCAGCAGTGACTCCAGGACTCTCCTAAACTGTACTTCCTCACTCTAAGATAAATGTTGCGATGCATGGTTTAGATTATTTTTTTATATATACATTATCCAACATTTTATACCTGCTGTTCATTTTCACCTTTGCCAGCTCAATTTTGTGAGGTCCGTCTTTTTCTTTTTTGTTTCATGCCACTGACATGATATTTGACTGTCTACTGCAGCATGATGTTACCTGTAAACTTTAAGAGTTCATGGATCATACCAACGTCCATTGATTAAGATGTTGAATAAAAATGATCCCAGCATGGATCCCTGTGGGACCTACTGTCTGTCTTTCTCATGCTGAAAAGAGGCCGTTAAGCCTTATGTTTTGTTTCCTGTTCCTTAGCCAATTTTCAGACTGTATAAAAAAACCCTCCACCAGTCCTGTGCAATGTAGTTTCTTTAACTGTATTTGGGGAGGAACCTCGTTAAACACATTATGTCTACTGGGTGCTTTTTACCCTCATGTTTATCACCTCCTTATTGAACTCCATCAGGTCGGTGAGGCAGGCTTTCCTTTCATAGCCAATGTGCTGGCTTTTTCCCAGCTGATTGGAGTTCCGTTCCAGTTTCTCTTTTAATATTTAATATTAAAATGAGTATTTAAATCTGGGAAAAAAATAGTAGAGAGGAAAGATTGTTTTCAGTGTTGAGAGAATTGCTTTAGAGCATAAGAGTGAGGAAACCTGTGCAGATATTGAGAAGTATCCAATTGCTTGGACATAAGAATGGGGCAAAGAGCTCTCTAATGTAGCAGGGTAAGGATATTGGGACCGCATGACTGAGTGTTGAATCCAGATGTATTCAGAATGAAGATGCGGGTGACTATGAGGAAGACTGGAAAAATACTAAGGAAAGTGTTTTGACAGCATCAAAACAAGATAGTGCATGAGATACGCACTTAGAGAACCAACATTACCAATATATACATAACAGAGAAAATCTTTAGCCTGTTGTTTTCATGAAGAGGTTAGACTGAAATGATCAGATATTCTTTTTTGTCTTAAAATATATGATACCATGAGTAAAAATCACAGAGTGTCCTATACAGGTTTGAGCACAAGAAATTCAGGGTGGTAATGAAACATGAGCTTGTTAAGAATTTGTCCGAGACCTGTTCAGAATATTATTCAGATCCAGTTGCTCTTTGCTGAGGTGCCTGTTGACACGCACTGTGTCAATATTAAAAAATAAATTTACTGTAGTTCCTAGTGAGTTTCATAGTCCTTCTTGGCTGGGTACTGCTTTTGGAATCAGTTTAGTGCCTTTGTGCTCAATATTATTGTTAGTTAGAGGTCTCTCAATGAATGTAGTGTCTACATACTTCCCTTGCTGTGCTTCTCTGCTTTCTGTTCCACTGAGTTAAACCCATTGATCCTTTGTACTTTTCTCCATGACGGCATGTGTTTGTGATAATCAAGTAATTTCTTAATATTCGTTTGCTAAATTATGTAATTGGCGGTGTTTAACGACAATGCAGTGTTACTTCCTGTAGTGTGCGGAGTGTTGCTGGGTTAAGAATTAAAACGTTGTGTTGGTGGTAGCACAAATACAGATTTTGAGAGAGAGAGAGAGACTAAAAGTTTCATTTAAGCCACTGTTCATTCTCCTTGAATGAAGGCAGAGGTTATTACTGTTTCTGCACTTTTCCTACCATAAGGAGCAAACGTGTGTAAAGGATGCAACTGGGCAGCACGATCATCCTTTTGCAAACAGAGGCCACAGTAAGAAGATACATGTCTTGTGCTTTGGTGCATGTACAATTAACAATAGATAGTCATGCAGCCGTCCTACTTGTTACCCACATGAATACAGCATTTAAACAGATGCCTAATGTGCCAGAGAGAGGGGGAAATTTTTAGAACAGTATCCAGAGGTTGTTTTCTTTCTACTCTTCATCGTATCTAGCAGATGCTGCTAATGAATGAAGGAGGAGGTTGAGCTAAACCCTGTCTGGAACGCATGCCTGTGGCCACTTCATGCAGATTCCAGTAAGAACATGACTTCCAGGCTGATGGGGTCAGTGATATGATTTGATGGGACACTGTCCTATTCCTTCTCTCACCTCCCCATTTGATATCCCCCTCCTTCTCCCTCTTCTCCAACTCCCCCCCCCCCCCCCCCCCTTTTTTCTTCGTGTTGTACAAGTGAGCTGCACAACTGGTATATCAGATCAGTAAAACCAATGGGCTGCAGGATCCAAAGGGTGAGGAAAAAAACACACGCCAAACCCTACAAAAACAGCATCTGCACTTTTCTGAGGTGTATGGTTGGAACTGGAGGAATCTGCGAACAGACTTATTTCAAGAGAATGAAAGCTTCTAGGGGGCCAGAGTGTTTCTATAGTTTACTCATTCTTGATCACTTGGTCCGACCTTATTCTGCTCCGTACAGAGATAAAAAGTACATCAGAGAATAGCCAGATCTCTGGGAAATGGCCCTCCCCTTAATCATCTCAGATTGTCTGGAGAGGGCTTGCTGTCTGTAACCAATAATCATGTCACTAAATTTCAGTCATTCCCTATCAAACATGTGATCTGTTGGTACAAGATCAAGCTGTCACTGAAAACTAAATAGTCTTGGTATAAAATTTAACTGAATTAAAGTGTAGGCAGTCAGAAGACAAGCTTTTGTTGAAACTGTTTCAGCTGTGCTGCTGCTACTTGCTATTCTTATATGCACACTTGATAAACAAAAAAATGGAAGACTTTTAGGACAGAGGAGATGAAAAAATTCTGTCTGTTTCACTGATGGTGAACTCAAATTCCCTTGGGATCTTAGCACAGAAAAATGCATCAGCATCATAACGGGCACTCATCTGCAGCACGACCCCCAGAAGACAAAGCAACGTTTTACCTCTTGGGATTAACAAACATGTGTGAGCTTTAGTACGGTTGTTTGGTAGTCAGGTGATAGACTGCCCATATGTCCTCATACCTAATTCTGGTATTAGATTTGTTTCTCTTTGAAATACTAGGTAGAAGAATAGATTTATTCCGTCGTCATTTGTTCCAGTTTTTAACTCATAAATACAAAATTTTAAAAGATGTTTTAAGAAGTTCTGTATCTAAATCTCTTTTTCTCACTTGCAAGCTTTTCTTGGCAAGGCTTTTTCTTCATTTGATGAAGTTTACTGGGGTCATGTAAAAATGCTTATAGAATATAGGTGGCTTGTATCAAATGAATCTTACTATTTCTGTTCTCTACATACCAAGGTGAATGTTTACGAGTTCTTCAGGCACCTGCACAGTTGGAATCCATTCCCAAAGGGCAGCATGGCACTTCTGGTGGTGCCATGTTTCCCAGCTGCACAGCGAAAAGGGAGAGAAGCAAGTTTTTTTTTTCAGTTGCCTAAAACCTTAATCTAAGTGAACAAATATCCCCATCTTTTTAAAACTCTGCCTCTAAATTTTTTTTCTGGGTGTTTGGACTGACCACTAAAGTGAGGATTTCTTGACTCAGGTGCTCTGTTAACACCCAGATGTAAGAAAAGTAATTGAGTAGTTAGTGTTTTGGAGTGGGGAAGATAGAAGAAAATATTTTTCTCCAAAGTACAATGAAGTTGAAAGGTTTATAATACTTTATCATTAGCATTATAGTACTCTGAGGAAGTTAAAATTTGTAGGACGTTTCAAGCAAAGGAGAAGATGTGAATGTTACATCAATGTTATGTGAACATCATTATTAAAGCCTGATGGAAGCATAAAGTATAGGTTTCCCCTCATTCTTACATGATTTTCTACATCCATTATAGATCAGATCCTGATAGTGTATTTCAGATACATAGACTATTTAATCTACTATTTTTTAAAGGGAGCTGCAACCATGATTCTTTAGAGAACTCTGTAATTCATTAAAATAAAAACAAAATACACAACTACCTCTAATAAATGTTTTGATTAAAATGGACGTTTCTGAACCTTCTACAGACAATACCCGCTCAGATGTGACAGCATTTGTGACATCACCAGTACAGACTATCACAAGGATTTTGAAGTCAGTGTTGTAAGTCAGTTTCCATTTTGTTTTTATTAATTAGAAAATTGTGCTATTTGCTTTCTAGAGGAAAAAAAAATCCACTAAAACCATACCAAATTGGTTTTGTTAATTTAATATTAATGCAAATATATTTTGGAAGATTACAGTTCCTTATTGATCCCTATTATTTTGGTGTCACAAATGTTAAATATTTGGTGTCAGTTAATAACTGTATATATAATCAGTCTGAATTTCAGGAAGGCCAGTTTTAGGAAGAGATTATCACAGTTTTCTCTTGTATAAAGTTTGCCTTTGGCATTGAATAAAATAATTTGAGTTTGCCGGGATCTATTTCAGGTAGTCTGATAAAATATTAGATTACCCTTAGTGTCAAAATTATTTTGGAGGCTAAATCAGTAAAAACCGTTCAGTAATTCAGATTAGAAAAAAACATATACTTGTAGTAGAGAAACCACAAGATGTGCATGTTAGTGAAAAACAGTAACAAACATTATCCTGAGTTTACCACATTTGGTTAGTTAAATTTATGTGTCTTACCTAGCTCAGTCATTTTTCAGTTCCACCTTGGGGCTGGAATTTGGGGGTTCCTAGTTAAAAGCTCTGTTTTTAAAACGTTCAAAAAGAGTGTTTGAAAATGAGGCAAAATTTTTGTACTAGTAAAACTGCAGGTTCAAGAATTTCACATTTCTGCTCACGAGCAAAGCTTTCTTTTAATTCAGAGGAGTGGAAAAACTAAGCCTTTACAAGCATTTCACTTGCCTGAACCTTTATTCCAATTGTAATATAACAAAATCATGCAAGATAAAATATTGTAAAATATGTATATTAAAATTAAACTGTATTGTGATTCATATGTGGGTGTTAGGAGCAGTTTTATTCATTCTAAGGCAGTTAAATATTTTAGAAATATGTAGAATCCTGTGGTTAAAAACTGGAGGTTTTTTTTTTTTATATACATATAGTTTCGATTGCATTAATTATAGTCTGCAAGTTTAAGAAAATATGTTACTGACCAAGTTCTCATCTTCTTTGTGCTGTTTCTAGTATAGGAATTACTGCATGGCTAACTCAAAATATCAATTTGCACTGGGATCTCTGTGTTGCTAAGATTTTGTTGACATCATTAAATTGTAATTGCTACTTCACAAATACATGTCAAAGTACTTTATTTCAAGTGATTTTTCACATTGAGAATTTTAAGTGAATTTTCAGTTATTTGCCTGAGTAGAAGGATTCGTGCATACTCTTTAAAGCTAACAAAATTTTTTATCTATAATTTTTGTATATACACGTATGAATAAGGTTGTCAGGATATATTCTGACACAGGTCAGAATAGACTTTGTTTATATAAAATGTGAAGTTGTATTAGGGAATTTCTTGGATTAACATTGTGTCAGCGGTAGCATCATTGCTTAATGATGCAGTTGATCTTGGAAATTTGAATCATTCAAACCTGCTTTTGTAGCTTAACTGGAAAACAAGAATTGCAATCACGTGGTCACGTGGTAGACCAGCACTCCAATAAATCATTAATCTTTCAGAAGTTCATGCTGATGCCTCCTCTTTTCCCTTGCATCTTTCATGCCTCCAGCCTATTGTTCCCCTGTTTCTCCTTTGTGCAAATACTCGTTATACAGTGAGCTGAAATAGGTCAAAACTTTTTTTTTTTTTTTTTTTTTGGGTGTGCTTCTGGTGAGATGATTTTGTAGCTGTGTCTCAGCTGCATGGGCTGGCTCAGCTGACACAGTGAAGTGGGACATGGGGTGCACAGCACACTTCCTTCACACATATTCCTTGCTATCCCAAGCACGTTGTGCTGGTGGTAGGTTGCACATAAAATGACCCAAAGTGGCCAAGGACTGGGACTTTCATTTGCTGTCAGCACTGTCTGGCTGAGTAGCAGATTCGCAATAGGACAGAAATACATCGCAGTTAAAAGGAACAATCTGCCTCTGTCGAATGTTTACTCCAATTTCCTCAACGTGAGACTTCCTTTCAAAAAAAAAAAAAAAGTGTCCACACGAGTTTGAAGATTCCTTACAGCACTGAAGGAGAGGCTTGATTTTTCTAAAGGTGCGAAGAGATACTGGGTGCTGAGTGGCTGCATTGTAATGGTGCAGACTTCAGCTGTAACTGTAGGTGCTGGATGCTTGAAAATCCACTCTTGAACCCTTCTGAAAATTCGTTCTTTTCAGATAACTGGTATTCTGCTGTTGGTCATTTGTAACATTAAATCCTATAGCCATAGACCTTTCTTTGAAAGTGAAGCCTAATCTAGTCATTCTCTCCTCTCCTCTGTAACTCCGGTGATTTTTTTGTTTGGTTGGTTTTGGTGTATTTTGTCTCTGAAGCCCTTCAGTTCTCTTGTAATTATTATTATTTTTAAATATAGTCAGCAGAACTGTAATTGTTTATCATGAAATGATAATATTTTCAGTGTTCCTAAAGTTGTGTACCTTTAAAATGATAACATTTGATATTCTTTCTTTACAAAGCTGCACACTTAAGCAATGGTTACATTAATTGGTGGTTAATTTAAAACTATACACCTTGTATGAGTATTGAAGATTGTTCCTGTATTTATTAATTTCAGTAATTCTTCAGTGCTTTTCATCTCAGCTCACTGGAATAGCATTGCCACTCAGAAATGCTTCACATTCTTAGTAGTCTTGAACAGTTTTACTGCCTTGCAGTACGTACAGTGGTGATTCCAGGTCACTGATGTACATATTAACTAAAAATGTTCCTATAAAAGAACTATAGAGCATTAGTAATTGAAGTTTGACCATATGATCCTGCTTAGCCGTCTTTCTTTTACCCAGTTTCCCATTTCTATTTTGTTTTACCACACAGCTTTTTTTTTTCTTCTCCACAGAGCTACTGTTTCTTTAGACTTATTAAATGCTTTTTAGAAGTTGAAATAAATTGTGTCAGTTAGTCTTTGTCCATTTTATTTTCTTGACGTTTTAGAAGAAATCCCTTAGGTACGATGGGCATGATTTTTCTACTGAAAGGCAGTGCTGCTTTGTTTATCTTCTGTCAGTTTGCATTAGTTAAGAGTATGATTAAAAACAGAATTATAAACAGTTTTCTTAGATTACCATCCAGCCAATTGACTTGAAATTTTGGTTTTTGGTTCTTCTTTGGGGGAGGGAGTTCTTCTCTGTTCATTGCCCTAAGACACCTTAGCCCCTAGCAAGCTGCTCAAATACCTCATTTTTGATCTAGAGGCAGTGAAAATATTTGTCTGTTACCTGGAAAGGCACAAAGAAGATTTCTGTTGTTGTCTTCTGAGGTGAAGGCTAATAGAAAGACACCCTTCTGGTTCTTTGCAAATACCAGGATCCTCAGTTGCAGACTTTGTGTCTGGTTAATTTTTCATCAAATTTGCGTCTTTTCCTCTGCAAATTTTATTTTCCTTGCTTGGAAGTTCACTACATTTCATTTTCTATAAACAGCACCTCTAAGATTTATTGGTCTTGCCACTGAAATACAGCGTTTTCTTTAAATAAAGAAACCTACATTTTCCCAGCTTAGTTCAGCTGGTTCCTTATCTTCTGTGCTTTCCATCTGATTTGGTGGCATAAGCAGGGTGAAAAGGTGGAAGTGTGTGGCAAAGAGTGAGCAGACCCAGAGGGTTGAATGGTATATTTTCATGATTTTGAAGATTCTTGTGAATGAAGTGTTTGAATTACTAACAAAAATACTGGAAAATACGATCAGGAAGAAAATAGGGGACGAAAACGGGGGGGTGGACTTGAAGTCTATGTCTCCCTGCCATGCCACACTCCGAAGTTTAGTTTCAGCATGTTAAGTTTATGGAGCAATTCCTTTACCAAGTAGGATGGAACTTAAGTGTTTTGGGGTTTCCCTTAAATGCTTCTTGAATTAATTCCTCTCTCTTCTCCTACACGGATGACAAGGGAAATGTGTCCTGCTTGTGCATTTTAGAGTCAACTGTATCAAGGAGTACTGGTGTCAATAAATTACTTCTCTGAACCTTATTATGTATGATATTTAGCCAGTTTGACAGAAATAAAAAAAAAAAATCCTTGAAGTGGACACTATTTAAATTTGGGGGCATGGGATTTTCTGCAATTAACTAGATTGCTACGGTAGGCCAATATATTAAGCTCAGGCAGTTTTGTTGCTAATTACACACAACTTCTCTGGAGTATCGGATATTCAGATCCATTTTATGAATATGGTAGAGAGAATAACAACTGTAAAACAAAGCACTGTGCATGTAAGTGACTGTTAGCGTGTATTTCAGAAGGGATAAATGCTCACCATATGGTACAATTACTGTGTCCAAGTTTTCAAATTAGCTTCTCTCATCCTCCTTATTACTGTCTTTAAAAAGAGAGGAAAAAAACCCAACATGATTTATCTACTCTGCAGCAGAACTCTTGACGCAAAACAGCAGCCCAGTTCTGTCCAGTTTTTTTTTCCTAGCATAATAGAGGCTGTCGGACTTTTTTATACTAATTACTGTGTGAGCCTCAGATGAACCCCCTTCAATTCACAGGGCTTTGTTAAGGGAGGAGCTGTCAATGTGTCTGCCCGTTTGCAGCTGTGCTGTGGCTTTAGCTTGCTTAACATTATGCTGCTTTTTAGACTTGACAGAAGGGATTTTTTTTTTTTTTTTTTTTTTTTTTTTTTTATTAAGGCAAAGCAGCCTTGTAGCGAAATGGTTTAAGCAGCTGCATTGTGGGGAAGCACAAAGAAGTTATTATTGTGTCTGTTTAGGGGGGTCGGATGGAGGGGGGAGATATTCGGCTGCTGTTGATGCCGATTGTTGACTTGCCATCTGCCAGATAGGGAGAAGAAAAAAATGACAGCTCCAGCAGGGTGTTCAAGAGGTTGTTTGGAGAGACGCATAAACATGTGCAGATGTCGAACTGAATAATGGCAAGAACTTGAGACGGTTTATGATGCTGCTGTTGTGTGTGCATATACAGAATGAATGTATGTGGAGATTTGGTTAGGAGGAGGGTACATATTAATTATCATTGTCCCCCACCGCCTCCTTTACTTCTGTTAATTAGTTCAGGAGTTTAATATCTTCCCTCCTTCCGTTGTTTATTCCTAAAAAGAGCCTTTTCTTGCAGCAAAGAAAACTTCTGATTTCTCCATGTGGTGGATTTAAAGAAAAAAAAAGTCTTGATAAATTTGGTACTTGGAGAAGTAGAAAGAATAACGCAGTTATTTCAGTCTCAGACATTTGGTGGACAGGTGCTACACAAGTTCTTACGTAGCTTTGTCTACCTCAAGACTGACGCATTGCATACCCTTACTACTGCATCCTGAGCTTTTCTTATGCAGACATTGCCAATCGGTGATTGTCTGGCATATAGTAGACAAATAAATGCTAGGGGTTAGCATGAGATTAGCAACTAATTTTCTCTTTCAGTTGATCTTATTTTCAATTTTTTTTTTTCTCCAAAGGCAAGGAGCTGGTCAGCCATAACTTGTGTATTTTCCTGTTTGACAGTTCCAAATAAAAAATAATAAAAAATCGGATCACTATATAGGAGTATGGTTTTCTTTCCTTCTCTAAAATCCTTTCTTATTTCTTGTTTGGTGAGTGCTTTTCAATATGAGTTTCCAGGATAATGTGAAAGAAGTATGAAAATGGATACAAACATGAAAGGAAATTAAGCTTGCCCCAAAAGGCTAAAGGAAAGCAATATCTTATCCAGATGATTTAGTTTAAAAATGCAAAAGGGAACTTGTAAGCCTTATTTATTTTTCTTAAATATTATGTGCAAATTCAGCAATCTGATATCTGTATTGAATTGAAAAGTGGAGAATGAAATAGTGGTTGAGGTGTACTGTAGCTCTGCATTGCAGATTGTCTTCCAGTTACTAGTATATATCAGGGATTTTTGGTTAGTCACAATATGCCTTAAATATTACCAGAATGAATCTAACCACTGTTTAACCCCAAGATTTCCTCCCCACCCTCCCAATTTTCTTAAGTCTTCCATCTTAGATCATTGATAACAATAACTTTTTATGGGAACATTTCATGTTTCCTCTTACCATCATCTTGTCTAAGCAGAAAAAGTCAATTTTGGATTATGTTTACAACTGAAAATTTAGGTGTGACTGCTTCCTACCCAAGTACTGACTTCTGCACCTGAATCTAGACGCAGGTCAGTGGCACTGCAGATGGTGAATTGCTTTTTGCCCGTTACCTGGGTTGTTGGTTCTTCTCTACAGAAATGTTCCATTTGCTGTCGTGTCATGGCTTGTGTGAAGCTCAAGGTACTCTGGGCAATCCTGTGTCGTTGTTTATCATGATTTCATGCACCCAAAGAGTTTTTAAGTAAATCCTGAAGCATACAGTGGTAACAAAAATGTTCTTTCAGCTCAAGCATATTGAGGAATGTTTCTACGTGTCTCAGGCTGATTGTTTACAAATGATGTGGGCTGAATGGTAAAATGAAAATGTTGACCTTAATGGTGTGCTTGAGGAAAAAATTCAGATGAATGATGTTAGTGCTCGTTTTTTGGCACCTGATAAGGTCTTAGGCTATGAGCATATCTAGTGACAAGCATAAAGTTTAGAGGAGCTATTTTAAAATTATTGTGATGTGCCAGTTGTAAAAGTGAGACGGTTTGCTTTGAAAAAACATGCTAGGAAGTATACCAGCTTTAAGAGGGGTAAGACAGTTTTTGACAACACAATAATCTGTCAATGAAACTCAACTCAATGATAATACTATTGTCAAACTTATCATACTCTTTTTGCAAACAATGGAAAGTTTTGAGGTTTCTTGCGTAAACTAGAGTTGGCTGTTATACAAAAAGTTGTAAGTAGGGAATATTAAGAGGATGTTTAATTCAACATAGGTACATGTAAAAAATCATTTACATTTTATTATCTTATTTAATAGATATATTTCTACCAAGTACATCTATTTAAATCATTACTGCCGCAGCTATCTTTTTCAGTGTAATTTATAGATAAATATTTGTATGCTTGTTCTACTCTTAAAATACTTGCAACATCTAAAAAAGGTCTTTTGGTCTACTAGTACTTGACAAAAAAAAAAGGAAAGTCTTATGTTTTCTGTTATACGGTCTACTAATTAGTGCCGATAGTTCTGTATAAAAAAAATATAAATATTTAAAAGTACTGAGAACTTGAAGTTTTTTTTTTTTACCAATACAAAAATCCTGTGAGACTACTTTTTTTTTAAATTGCACTTAGTACAAATACATCTCAATACTATTAAAAGCTACAAAACTCCTTTTAGAAGCAGCTGAATACTGTAGCATTTTGTGCTTTGATACTATAAAACCATAAGCAAGAGAGAGACTTAAGAAATGTGAGCAGTGTCCCCAAATGTTTCCAGCATGGGTTGCCACTCTTGAATAGCAGACATTTAGAAAATATTGATCTCCTTTGTTGTTCAGGGATGTCAATGCAATCCAGTACCATGTTATTCCAGACGGTATGTGCTAATATCAACTTCTATTTAATTTATTTATTGTTCTAATTCTTATCCTTTAAGAATGGAGGGGAAGTGAGAGTGATGTTGAAATTGGCAAGTTTTTCTTCCTGTTGGCTCAAAATGGACATGGTAAAGGTCAATTCTCAATTTGTCAGGATGTCAGATAACTTTGTATTTCTGGTACAGGTTTCTAAAAGGACAAAATTTTGTGCATATCAAAATTGAGTATGAATTGCTACCATTTATTTTCCATGAGATGCCAAAACACATCGGTAATTTTTAGATACCCATTTAGAAAACTGCTTGCCATTTGAATAGTGGCATGTCTGTCTTTTACGGAATATTTTCCTCTTGATTTTTATATATTTTAAAGGAAAGATTATTAATGCAACAGAAAAAGGTTGAATAAACAACAGGAGCTGAAGTAGGGTTGCATTTATACAAGACAGGACACTAACTCACTCCAGTAGTCGTAATGAGATGATGAGGGTGGGTAGTGATGTGAGCCCTGGTGAAACTCTCACTCACTTTTGTAGGTTGCATTCAAAACCTGAGAGGAAGCAAGCCCAGTAACAGAAGCAGGGAAGAACTTCCCACTGAGAAACTCAGTTCTTCTTGTACCTGTATGTGCAGATAAGCACACTGAGACCATGGAGAGTTTCTTAGTGCCTCCACCCTACGTGGTGACTCCATCTCTGCTTGGAACTTGCCTGCCTTACCTGTAGCAGCCCTTAGTTTTGATCACAACCTACTGTTGCTTCAGAAAAAATCCTGATCCTTTTGTTTGCCAGCTCTTCAGTACATCTTGGCTGGCATAAGGGAGAGCGTTGTGTCTGCTTTCTTCTTCTCTTGCTCAGCTGAGTAACTTCTAGAGCATGTTCCTGAGCCTGCTTGCTGCATTATGCAAAATCATAGCATCCGTGTAGTTTCCACTGGTTTCTCACCACACAGCTGTGAAGAGCGGAGCATAAATTGACCAGTCTTTGTAACTTCGTTGGGTGGTTGAGATGTCATAAAAAAGTTCAAGTGCTTTGAACTGTCCATATCACAGCATTTTGCTTACGCTGGTATCCAAACCTCATGTTTGGAACCATTGCCCAGTTTGTAGGAAGTGTAATGGAAGCTTAGCTGTGGTATACACTGATGCCCATGTATAGCATGAAATGCTATATACTATTTTCTTCTTGTGACTGAAAAAATTCATTTGTCTACTGTAAGTACAGATGTGCTCAAAATGTCACTTAGTGAACTGTGGGAAAACAGCATGAATAAATAATCATTGTGTTGTGGTATAAAAGAATCAAAAAATTTTAGTTCCAAATTCTGCTCTTCTTTGAAGTGCTGGAAAATTCTTGAGTTAGCATGTAATAAAAAAAAAAAAAAAAAGATTTAAAAATGCTAATGCATGTTCAAAAAAAAATAGTTTCACTTTTTTTTTTTTGGCATGCAGTAAGATTTTTGTCAAACCTTTTGCATGATGGTATACTTACATACATTGTATTGAAGAGCATATATTGAATCATGAGGACAGGTATATCTTTTAGCTTTTTAAAACATTTATTTTTTTACAGTAGCTTTGAACTGTGTTGCAAATTTGTTGTCATTAAATCACAAGTGAGTAAATATTAAACAGGAGTGCTTGACTTTCACTAGTGTCTACAGACTTAGTCAAATAGTCTACTGCTGCTTCTAATCGTGCGTTAGGTAACACTGCCCTCAGAGGGCCAAGGTAAGTAAATTCAATCTCAGAACCACTGGCATTACTTCTGATATTTTACTTGACCTGGCATTAATTACAGTTGTTTCTTTTAAAGAAAAACTGCATATGCCTATAGTTATTTTTTAAAAGTTTATTTACTATAATTTTGTTCTTAGACACATTCACTTTTTTTTCCCCCAACTATTTATTAAATGCTAGTGCAGGGGAACTATGGTCTGATTTAACACAGAAGTGCCTCTTAAAGGAAAAAAAAAAAAAAAAAAGGAGGAGAGAACCATATTTGTATATTATTTCTGTTAAAGCCATTTTTGTAAATTGGTGACACAGACGAGAGGCAGATTTTTGGTGTTCTCTGCTTGGAGGGCTTTTTTTTTTTTTTTTTCCCTTCCCTTAAATCTCACTTATGTCTGTGTGGCAGCTGTTGCTTCTTTTAAGGAAGCAAGTTTTTGAACTCAGGTTTCTGTTGCTTATCAGCACTGTATATTAAAGACATTTCCTTCACACCTCTAAAACCATTTACATATTAAAAAATGTAGATGTTTTGCAAAAGTGATCTTTTAAAACTTACAGTTTTTTTTTTTTTTTTTTTTAATAATGAGATTAATTTGGCTTTACTAAGTAAGTTTTCGAGAATTTCTAATTTTCCATATGCTGGGGATTACAAATGGATGAGGCTAAAAACTGCAACCATTGAATGCAACTTGAAGTGTGTGTTTGAAGAGATGATTTGAGTCCTCAGGTGAAGTGAAAAAATTGCAAACTTAGAGTGATATGGTTAATCTAATGTGGGTTTGTTGAACACTCACATGGTTTCTTAGAAAACACTTCTTTGTGAAGCTCCTCCGCAGTATCAAAACTACAAACATTGCATCACTAGAATAAACATATTTTCTGAAATGTCCTGAAGGCAGGATTCTTGTTACTATCTGTCAAAGGCAAAAAAAAAAAAAATCATTACAGTTGCAGTAGGCGAGTACAGAGCTAGCTGCAAGGGTCATGTTCTCTGAACAGACATTCTTTAAGTATTCTTTGTTATTGTTGTTATCCAGTGTATTTATTATTAAATCCAGCATTAGTTAAAGAGTTGCATTTTGTGAGGGTGCTTTTGCACAAAGATCAGATTGTATTTTCATGTGCCTCAAGAATGCTCTGCTGTATTATTTCCACTTTGGGGTGTATTCTGCTAGTAGCTATTAAAAAAGCACACCCCAACAACCTAAACCTGATTCTAAATTTGTATTGTGAATATGTATTTATTGTCTGTACATATTTGAGATACGCATTTTAGTGCCTCTTTTCTCAAGCAGCTTTAAAAACTTTGACAAGAATTAAAAACATGTATGTATTACTTGGCTTTCTTTGCTGTGGTGGTTGAAATTAGAGACCTCTTCTTACAGTCTAATAAATAGATTCTATGAGTACATGTTTTTCAACTTAGAAGGGTGTAAATTTAAGCAAAATAATAATTTAGCTTACATTAACTCAGCAGGAAGTCGGGTACAAACTGATTAATTCTCTGTGGCAGATCCACTGCTTTTTTAAGTACCACAGCTACATTTCATTAAATTGTCAGGCTGTCTTGTGTGTTGGTTAGCCTGTGTGGACTCCTTTCTCCTGGAATTTCTTTTCACTTGAATTACTGACTTTCCAGATGTAAACTTCTTGTTGTTTGTTTTTTGTTACTTTGTTTTTTGTTGTTTGTTTTTTGAGGTACTTGTTAAATGTACACCCCAGACATATTTAAAGTAATTAAATACTGCTTAAACTATGAAAGATGTTTTTGTTTTATTTGGGCTGGTAAGGTAGAAGTCATGAAAGTGTTTTTTCTTTCCAAATACTCTGTTGTGTTTCAGTGTTGGGTTTCTTATTGTTGTTATCTTGTGTTTGTTTTTTTTTGTTTTTGTTTTTTTTTTTCTTCCTCTTTTTGTATGGAGGATTTTTCTCTTTCAAAACATTCCAGTAAAAATGTCTATTAAGAAGTATGGACTAAAATATTTTTCTGTCGTTAAGCAAATCCTATAGAAGGAATGTGGTTATAAGAGAGCACCTAGAGTGCATCTTGAGAGCCATTAAACCACTTCAGCAGTTAAGTGAACTGCTTACTGATAGCACTGTTTACTTTGTTCTTCAAAAGTCTTCACCCATTTGTTAATTAAATTACAAAATAAATAAAAGGCAGATGATAAATATTCCTGCATAGGTGTTGAAGAGGGATTGGAATATTGGTCATTTCAAGGAAAAAATGGGTTATATATTTGTGTATGTGCATGAGTTTGTACAGATGCCCTGAAAAAGGGGTGTTTACTGATTTCATCTTGGGGAACCATTTAGGAGAAACATTCTTCAAAGAAAAATGTCTGTGAAAGAAATATACAGGATTCTTATGAAGCTATAGCTATTGCTTTTAAACTGCGTGTCCTGTGTCTGGCTATAGTTTGCAGGGTGAAGGCAGAGGTACAGTTGTGCTCATGGATAAGCTGGTACTTATTTTTCATTCAATTATTTATATCTTCCTGTGATTAACTTTTGTCCAAAGTGCCTAACTCTCTTCAGAAAAGCTTGGAAGTAGTAGACTCTTCTAACAGTTTTTCTCTGGGCAGGATGTCAACTGCATAACTGACTAGATGATCAAAAATCTGTTCAGTCTTCTGATTAAGAGACTGAGTACCTAGCAGAAGCTAAACGTGATCTTAAATGTTGCCCTAAGAAGAGAAGGGAGTAAGTGATGGAGAAGTATGCACTGCATCTCTTAAGAGCAGGTGTATGTAAGTTAGTGATGGTTTCTGTTTTTTCCTGAGGTGACTAATTAGTGTGCTTACCTTGTCATCCCTAATTCTGAGAGTCCAGTCTGCGTATCTCCCTGTCCAGTTTATTCCTCACAGAAAGGAGGACTTTCTTTAAAACCTGAACCTTTGAGCTGGCTTGGGTGTACTGGTGTTCTGTCCAAACTGCCCTTGAGCAAATCTTCTTCTATTAGACACCTGCCTCCCAGTGAATGCACCTTCCAGAGAAGACTAAGATCTTGATAGGTTTTAAATCAACTAACAGGGGCACTGTCTGTCATAGCAGTCTCCTAGAAACAAGTAAGATGTAGTGTATGAGAACCTTACAGAAGATTGTCATTATGATCTGCTTAACCTTAAGGAAGTGACAAGGCTGCTAATATTTTTAAAACTCATACTGGATGAACTGATATGTAAGGTTTTGCTTTGGCTTCAATTCTTGAGTCCAGGCAGATATCAGCAAAAAATGGAACATGTATTTCATGGAACATATTTAAAATGTTCTTAGAGTCATACTTTTCCTTAGGCCTATGATTATCTTGTTTTCAAATATTCAGAAAACTTAATTCAAGTAACATATTCACCTTTTTGTATAATTATACAGTTTTTGCACTTTTTTTTTTTGGGGGGGGGGGGGGAGGGAGGAAGGGGGGGAGGGGGCTTACTTTTATTTGAGCAGGGATTTCCCATTCTGAAATCAATTTAGACCAGCAGTATCAGCGTGGATGTTCCCAGCTGAACTAGCACCAAAGATTTAAGATAGAAAGCTTTGGGTCAATACAAATGTAATTAGTGCTGTATATCTGCTCTATTTTTTGGTCACATTAAGTAACACTGAACTTTTTGAGTTTTCTCTCTACTTACGTGAAAATCTCTAGATAACAAAATCAAGCGGGTGCGTTGCTATCCAGAGATATGAATAACTAAAAGTTTTGCTACCGAGGGCCAGGAAACATAGATTAGCCTCTAATGGAGCAATCTCGGTGTAAATTTTTTTTAATGGGTGTAAATTTTTGTCTGACCTCTGAATTGTGTAAAAGCTGTGTAGCTACAGTTAGCAGGGTGCTGAGGTAATTAAGCACTACTCAAGGACTGAGTTTAGTCCAGGGACAGTGCAGCCTCTGGATTGTAGTCAGTTCTGAGCATTTTGCAAACTGAAAAATGGAAATAATTTTTAAGTTTTAGCCTTACTGAACTTAGAATTGTGTTTTTTAAGTTAATATGAGTAGGTCATGATTCTTATTTCATTGTGACACATTGCTGTAATCTTTCGAGTCTCAGAACAGTATTTTAGCATGCAGCTTACAAGTGTGTAATAAGTGGCAACTTCTAAGGACATTTGGAAATTCTGTGTTGGTACATACACTTTTTTTTACAATGGCTTATTTAAAATCTTACTAGATGCTTGTATGTATATTATTTGCTCTGTAGAGTTGAAAGAAATCAAAGATAGGGAAAGTTGGGCTGGTCTAAATGCACCTGTATTTACCTGAGTAATTACACATTAAAAAAATGAAGTTGTTGCTGAGATTTTGGTGTGGCATTATAAAATATTGCAATATTAAAGAGATTTTTCACCCTTAAATATCAAATAAATGACACTGATTAAGGTACCACCTCTGTGCTGTCCTGTTGTTTACATTGCGGTTTCTGAATGAATACCTTATGGCTTGCAGAACTTTCTGCTCAGACTGGGGTAGGAAGATAGTGGAGGTGATGAGTTTATGGGTAGACTTATCTTATAAAAGATTACTGGCTTCTGCTTTTTCTTCTTTATATATTCTTTTTGCTTTCAAGTATACTTGTTAAGTATGCTTTGTGTACATTCTTCATGACCTCCAGTCTTCTTACTGATAGATTATATTTTAAGGAACTTGATGTTTTTTGCCTCAGCAGGGTGAATGTTCTACCTTGTAGTAGTTGAGATTTATTTTTTTTATTAAAAGTTGAGCTGTAGTGCTTATTTTCACCTGTATCAAATTTCAGACTGTTTACAGGTATGAAAATGTAGGATTTGGAAGAGTATAGTATAATAAAATTTAGGTTTATGGAGTATTACTGTATAGTGCTTGTAGCTCCTTATTACAGAGGCATTATTCTATAGCCCAGGCTTACCATTGCAATTCCATTTTCTCTTCTTTTGGAGGGAGTTAAAGTTCCTTTAAGTTCCTTTGTAAATTGAAAACATCTGAAAAGATTTTGGTATAATTAATGTTAGACACTGATGATATGTTATGCTTTTTTAATATCAAAGTGTTGTTTTTTTTTTCTACAGTACTAATGAACGTGTTTTTTTTTTTTTTTTTTTTTTCCTTCTTCTTCTTTAGGAGAATATATAAAAAATTGGCGGCCAAGATATTTCCTGCTAAAGACAGATGGCTCTTTCATAGGCTATAAGGAGAAGCCCCAGGATGTGGATCTGCCATATCCACTCAACAACTTTTCAGTGGCAAGTATGTATTTCCAGTATTTATTATTCTCTCAGCATATTGACAAAATATCTGTTACATATTGCTTCATGTGGAGGTCAGAATTTATTGGTAACAGTACAAGTTTGATGCCACACGTCATGCTAGTCCCCCCTAATCTCATGTCCAGCTCTACAGGATATTTTTACAGATGGCATTAAAAATTTTACCATGGGTTGGTTTTTGAATATTTTTTTAAATCTAAGTCCTCAATTTTTATCTTTTTTTTTGTCTGAGGTGTCTGTAACTAACAATAACATTTGAGAAATGATTGCTATAAGAAGAAAATCCTTGGAAAGCTTACCTGTATTCAGATCATTGACCTCATTTTTTCTTTTTTTGGTAGTATCCCTGAATTCACTTGAAAACTCAAATTAATTAGAAAATTATCTAGACTGTCAAATGGCACAAAATCATGCTAAATTATTTATCTCTTGGATAATCAGGTAATCAGCTCTCCA
Organism: Anas platyrhynchos; assembly: GCF_047663525.1. Classification (NCBI taxonomy): domain Eukaryota; kingdom Metazoa; phylum Chordata; class Aves; order Anseriformes; family Anatidae; genus Anas; species Anas platyrhynchos. Next base: position 30,467,536 of record NC_092589.1, on the reverse strand, counting down.
GCCTGGTTAATCAGTAATTTTGAGCAATCAGACAATTTGCATATATTAGCAAAGCTATGAAGTATGTATCTGTTGGGTAAAGTGAAGACATTGTGATTTCTTCTTTTCCCAGAATGTTTCTAAGAGATCAATCTGTAGTTGTTTTTTTTTTTTTTTTTTTTCTTTTTTTTTTTTCATCTGGAAAAGTGAGATTGATATGAATGTTTCTGAACAGAAATTAAATTATATGTGGAGCTAAACTAATCAGGCAAAAAAATCTCCCATAATATAACTGTTTTGTATATCATAGCTAGAAACTTCCAAAAGAACACTAGAAAACCAGAAAACTTTATCAACTTCTTTGAAAATGTTTTTAGCATACTGCAATATAATAAATAGCAGCATTTAATTTTATAGGGGAGTACTGGAGCCACAAGAACGTGTACTTAGGGAATCTGGATACCCTTCCTCTGCATTGCTGAAGGTGGAACAAATTCTACCGAGACTGAATTTGCCTATTTTCTTGATAGGATTGTTCTTGAGATTGACTCAGCCAGTGTATACAAAGTAATTTGCACATTTTGTTATTAAAGAAATCATCTTGTGCTCCAAGCCCATGTCTTGTCCTACAACCAGAAGAGGAAAGCCTTGCATATTCTGATTATGACAGAAGTCTTCGAAATGGTATTGAGTATACAAGCCTTTTAATAATATTACAAGCCTTTTAATAAATATACAGGCCTTTTAATAATATTAGAGGCTCATTTTGCCTTGTTGCTATCCACTAAAACAAACAAACAAACAAAAGAAAACAATAATGCCTTTATGTTGTTCATATGAGCAGGTAAACCTAGTATTGACTAGGTCATAGGCCATTATTCTTTAGTTATTCTACTTAATGTACGAACCCAGTCATTTGTAGCAGTTAGTTTTTTCTTAGATACTTCTTGCCCTATACCCAGCACAAACAACACTTGTAGTACTGAAGTACTTGAAGCACTGAAGATTTTTTTTTTTTTTAATGTCCTGATTTACTATGCTCTTCATTGCATTTCTAGTCTTTCTTTGCCATTACAACTAGAATGATGATCCAAATAGTCGTGTTGCCAAGTTGATTGACTGGTGTTGATTTTTTTTTTTTTCTGTCCCGATACCCAGAGGCCAATTTATGTAATGCTGATATTAGAATGCTGCCACTAAACTTTGTTTTGATGGGAATTGGAAGATTTCTTATTGTTTCCCCCTCAAAAAAAAAAGGGGGGGGGGGGGGGAGGAGCAGTGAGCTGGAAGTCCTTTCTGCATCTTGCAAAATACCATTTTGGTAAGCAAGATGAGTTTTTCTGTTTTCTGACAGGAAAAGCAGTAGTTTAATCAGAAATGACTGCTGATCAGGGCAAGAATAGAGAGATATTTTCACTCACTAAAATAATCCTATAAAATCTAAGTGAAGTACCTATATGGAGTTCACAATGTGACAAACAAAACATTTTCTAGAATCAGAATTCTTGGATAAGATTCTAATTTTTAACTTGGTTTTAATTAAATGGATTCTGTTTGATTTTGAATAAGAAGTACAAAATCGCATGACAAGGAAAAGCTGAAAATATAAGGCAGTATGATATGGTATATACACTCTGAATTGCAAAGGACTGTAAGTTTTTGTTCACCTATTTTATCTGTCTGAAGATGAGATCATCAGTAGGGCAAACAAACAAACAAAAAAAACCACCCACTAACACTATGTGAATGAATTGGATCTCATCTGCAGTACCTGGTAAATGTCAAGTACTGGTCTCACGGCCTCCGATCTGTAAGTTCCTGAGCTGTTGCAGTAGGTTTGTGGCCGCAAGCAGTGCAACATATTTTTCCTGTAATAGTGAAGTACGTTTTTCATAAATTACTAGCCAGGCAGATGGAGTGTGAGATCACTGTTAATACCATCTTGATTAGGTTGGCAGGGATTTAAAGATATGTCTTTATAGTCCTATCTTCATGTAATCTTTGTAGCTATCTGTAAAGTGAGTGTGGTCTCAGTCTACTTTTTGCTCTCCAAATGATAGACATCTTTGGCTCTAAGTTACAGCTTGTTATTTAAGCAGAAAAGGCCAAGGCTATGGTATTATTTTCCTTGCACTGTTGGAGTTGAACACTGGAAAGTTTGTACTGCTCTGCTTTGTGTGATACTTGTTCTGTAGTTTAAAACTTCTTTATCCACTCTGTCAAACCAGTTTCTTTGATCGCATAGATATTTTCCCAACAGTGTGGCCCCCTTCCTCTCTTGCAAAAGACTTTCCCAGATGTAGTATTGTTTTCCCTATAGTTGCTTCCTGATTTTTTCCAAGATAACTGTAAGAAAAGCAGAGCCCAACACTTAGCACTTTTCTCTCCTTGATGCTGTGTAGCCAGTGTATTCCCTCAGGAATCCTGTGAGTGAGAGGAAGGCCTGAGAACAAAACTATTTTATATCCTGTTAACGATGCTTCCAGGACTGAATATGCCTTTATTCATAATGCCTTTCTCATCAGGTGTTATTTTCTCATAGGATGGAGTGTTTGGATAGCATTTCTTTTCCTTGGAGTGGCTGGGGAGGAAATAGAGGGGAAGGCATGAGGACACAGCACTTGAACAGGTAGAAGCTCTCTGTAGACAGGGAGAGCCCAAGGCAGCACATGCTCCTCAGCCTGCAGTTGTCTGCTCAAAAAGCAGGGAAACTGTGTGGGCCCAGCAGTGGAAATGGTGGCGGGTCCCTGGAGGCAAGATGGAGTTGACTGAGGGGCACACAGGGCATGGCAGACCGGGGCTGGATGGAGCTGAGCCCTGTGGGTAGGTGTGGGACTGGCCCATTACTGGCTGTGCCCTGAGGCTCCCGATCAAGGGCTTGGCTTCCCCATGGGAGCTGCTTCCCAGCCCTCTTGGGGCACATGCAAATGTCAGCAGGAGTGCCCTGCGCCACATGCACTGAGCTGCCACGGGGTTGTGGTCGGGAGAACAACATCTTGTGACACTGGGTGGTGTGTAAGAATCACTCTGTCAAGCCAGCTTATTTTACAGAGGTTTTTTTTTTTTTTATACACCTTTAAATACCTTAATTCAGAGAGAGCTGTGCTTTTGAGGTATGCTTTCAGTTCTTAATGGTCATCCCCTGACACTTAGACTCACTAAGAACTAAGAGTTGTGCTGTGGTATTTAGCCATACACTGGAAGATAAATGAGGTAGGAAATTCAGTGTGGAAACTTAATGCTGATTGATGCTGTTTTTTGGGAGGTAACCTCAGAAGTATAAGCTTACCTGAACTGACTAGTTCAAAATCAGCTTAGCTCATTTCAGGTATAGACAAGCAGTTGCAAGTAATGAAGTTATTGTAGTTTGAAGAGACACTGCTGATTGACTGAGTCATGGTAACTGAGTGGGTGTGCATTCCTAGCCCACCTCAACTGCAAAATAAAATATGTTAATTTAAATTGCTTTTGCTTAGGCATTTATGCAGTCAGAACCAGTTTAAAAATAATTTTGATTTGATTGCTGTAGATTCTCTGTATAGGCAGGGGCCTAAAAAAATGCCCTGTCTTTTAAAACTCCATTATTTTTTGAACAAAACTAGTACTTTGGCTGTGCAGCACGACAGGATTTATACCCTCAGTAGTCCCTAAAAAGAACAGTATGGTTGCACAATACTGTTTTTAAGTGGTCCAGTGCTGCTGAAGCAGAATCAATACTGCTTTGTGTAAACCACCTTGGTCTTTGACGGTCATCATTATTAGGGAGAGCAGAGTGGGGAAGAAGAGGCGGTTGTTTCCAATCCTACTTAAGGAGCTTTTGTGGCCTTACTGGTATAAATAAATAAATAAATAATAAAAACAAAACAAAACCACTTCTCACACATGCAATGAGTATGTAAGTAATCACACAGTACATTTGGGATGAGGTATCTCTAAGAATTGGCCCTTTGCCTTCATTTTGATCTTCACACGGAGAATAATTGGAAAGAGATGTATCCCGTTGCAGTAGCCTTTGAGCTTTGGCCAAAAGTGATGTCACCTGGAATTTCTATGGTATCTTGAAAGATTTTGCTTTCTAAGCACTCTGTGGTACAGCTACCCTCCTTGCCTTTGAAAAGAAATAGCAAAGGTGAAATAAATTCTAGTTATTGTGAGAAGGTATCCTTTTATAACATGTTTTTCTTATTTTTTTTTTCTTCTGTGGAAATTATTGTTGATGAACCCTGGCTACTCTAAATGGAGAATCTGTACTACTTTTTACTAGTCTTAACCTTTTCAATGGGCCAGAGACAAGGTTTATTATTTTGGGGATTAAAAAATCTTCAAAACATGAGGATTGAAATGTTTTCAGGGAATGGTGTTAGGAAATGAATGGGAAAACAAAACAAAACAAAACATGCTTTAGCTGAGATCAACTTATGCATGAAAATACTTTGCCATTAGGCATGACTTTCCGTACCAGCAACTCCACAGTTAACTTTTCAATGAGATTTAATTTTGAAGTCCCAGGTGTTTTTAGTTGTCTCAACATTGGATGACATGAGCACATGGATACACATGTAACTAGTTACTTATAATTACAGTACAAATTTAATTCCAAAGTAATAATGGTAAAATTGAATAAATAATCATTCAACACTGAAAATATTTATGGGGAGAAAAAGGCAATGTATATGTAGTTTACTGCATATGCAAATATGTCTATGGAAATTCAAATCCACTGTGTATAACCAATATTACTGTGTTAGATGGGCCTATGCTCATGTTTTTGGAAAACTGGACCAGTAATTTTCTTTGGGAGGCTTTCCTATTACCTTATGAATGGTTTCTAGGTGGCATAGTTGGTATTCTGTCATTTGACTTAGAAGTTTGGATTTAATTGTTGGCTTGGGTAGTGAATGAAAATAGGTTCCTTGAACTTATCCTTCCATTTTAATGGACAGTGCTTTCTCAGAGAGCAGTTTACTGTTACATAGTCCCCAGTTATCTTTAAATAGGGCCTGGTATAAGCATGGCATGTCAAAGTGGAAGTGTATTGGCAAGTCTGACAGTTTTTTATCCTGTTGTGATACACCCAGTTGCATAAATGAAATCAAGGTGTTTGTATGAAAGACAGAGGGATATATAATGTTACTACTTTCTGTGATAACAAGCAAAACCCCAGGTAAAGCCCAACAATAAGATACAGAAATCTCTCATTTTCATTCTCTCTCTGCATGAAAGGGTGACCAGCAAGCTAGTTGTCATGATAGAAGCGTGTAGATACTACTTCAGTGCTTTTTAGAGTGGTGGAAATAAACTTTTCCAGTATGATGAAGTGCATCAACAGTGATCTTTTTCAGTTTCAAGGAATACATATATATGTTTTTTTTTTGTGTGTGTGTGTGTGTTTGTTATGCAGTCATATATGTTGTGGCATCGAAGCACATACAAGTTCTAGTCATGAGCCAAGCACCACAGAAGTGGGATTTCTACCCATACAGAACAAAAAGTCAGTCCCTGCTCCAAAATACTAAAATTCCAAATATAAAACAAGGGACAGCAGATGGATGCAAACAGATGGGGGGAGTATGAGAAAACAATGAGACAGTATTAGCCTGTAGTACAGGCAGTGGTCTCAGCACATCAACAACTAATCCATTGTCAAGGTTAGATTTTTTGTCTCTTTTCTGTTCTCCCTCCCTCCTTCCGCTTTTTAACACATCATGGTGAAGGAGAGTTTTAAGGAGGATTTAAAGGAGAACAGTACAGCAAACAGAGAGAAATTAGGAATTATTTTGAGAAATGGTGTTGAAACTGGAACAGTGGGAGGAGGATGGATGGCAGGAATGGTCGTTTGGATACTGAATAAAGAGTAATAAAGAGGATGAGATTAAGCTGTGGGGATAGTCCATGTTGAAAAGTTAACCACTGTCTGATGTGCTAGAGCTGTGTAGGAAATGAGGAATGTGAAGAGAAGAATGATGTGATCAAAGGGACAATGGAGAAAAATAATCTGTGGATTTTTTTTTATTTATTTTATTTTGTTATAATCAGTTTGGGTATGACATTTTTAGGGGAAAACTGCATTTGCTGAGACCAAGGAAAGGATAGTATGTCAATCACATGTATCTCTGTGTGACCAAACTTATCTTTATGGGTAATATAAAACAAAATAAACATAAACAAAATGTAGTGAGAAAAGAGGAGACCAAGGACAGAGTCTTATGGAAAGCCTCAGAGAAGAAGAGTTACCCTACGGAGTAGATAAACAGCTGAGAGAATCAGGAGAGGAACAAGCTAAGGGAAAGTGTGTGTATACACATGTATTTGTGTGTGTATATATACATATATATTATCAGGGCTTTTCATACGTATATGAGCAAAAACATGTTTATCTATGTCAATGTTATGAAAATGGTACATTAATTCTGATACTTGTCTAACAAAAAAGGTCATTAGAGAAAACTGGGTATTCGGAGCACAAAGAGAGTGGCAATAATGAAAAAGTAATTGTAAGCAATGTGTTTCTACATGAGAAATAAAGCATTGGAGTAGCAACTGAAGAGGCAAATGTTGGGACAGTGAGGTGTATGTCTTCTGAAGGAAAGACAGAAGAATAAGAAGTTAAGGATTCAATTATAATGCAAATAAATATGTAGGTATCTGTTTATAGCTATCAGTCTATATATGGAAAAAATACATATATGCTACGCAATGAAATCAGTGGTCCAGTACTATTTCTTTTATATCATACGATAATTATAGGAAGTCCTCTTTTGTGCTAAAACTCAGTCTGCATTAGAAATATTTTCTCAAATATGCAACCTTCTGTTCATTTTTTAGTGCATTTTTTATGGCTGCTTTTATGTTTAACATTCTTGTCTAGCCATATCAACAAATTCTGCTGAAGTTGAAAACTTCCATATATGAAATAATAATATGATATTAATGTTGTTTCTGTGTTTTTGTTTGTTTGTTTGTTTGTTGGTTGGTTGGTTTTTGTGCTGCGGGAGTGCATTTAGGAAAAGAACACTGGTGATTATATGGTTAAAGTTATAGAATTCAAACTTTAAACTTTTTAATAAAATCTGAACAGATGATCTGTGCTTTTTTTTTTGGAACTGGCAGGTTTCAGGCCCTCTAATTGGCTTCCCAGCTTTGCAGAGTAATTACAGCTTCAAGCAAACTTTGTCATCTGTGGTTCAGAATGGTGTAAAGTAAACAGAACGTTTTGAAATACAGTTTGTAGTTAGAGTTGCTCAGGAGAGTTTAACTAGCATAACTATTTAGATAGTAGCATTTATTTGAAAAAGTCTAACATTTCGGAATTGTCACATTGTTTGTGGGTAAGGAAATGAAAGTTAACCTCTGGTATAAAAAGGTAATCCTACCTTTTTATTTATTTATTTATTTATTTCTTAAGGGGGAAAAAAAAAAAAAAAGCTCAATAATTGAGAAATATCCATTGCATTTTTTCATACTGGTTCTATTTCATTTTTCCATTTTTTAGATCTGAAAATGTTCAAGCAAGTACCACAGACTTGCTGGAACTGAATTGTCAGTTTCTGTTACAGATTTTGTATTTTGCTGCTTTGAACAAGTGTTCTCCCTCAAGGTTTTTTATCTCCTCTAATATTAAAGGGGAAAATTTTCATGACCGATGTTTAATCCTAGCAAGACATAACGCTTTAGGATTAAAATGTGTAATTCCAACTTGTAGATGGCTAGCATACAAGAACACAAAGTTGAGTCTGTCTGTTTACTGGCTTACTCATCTTTTTGAATGATAATTTAGAGTTCCAACTGTTTTGAGTTGAGATTCAGCCCTTTAATTACATATGTTTATGTATAGTAGCAAACTTGAAGACATTATGGTAGAGTGTTCTCTCCTCTTGGTAATGACCCAACTATCACTCGAGATTTCCGAGCCAGCTTTCAGTAGCCAGTTTCACTCATTCTTCTGTGCTTTTGTAGTTTCCAAACTATTCTCTCTGTCTAAAACTACCACAGGTTTTCCAGTAATTAGTAGAAAAATATTTTGGTAATTAGCAGTAACTGTGTATTAGAGTACTTATTCATCTTAATAGATTTTATTTTTTTTTTTGTAGCTGTAGGTGAAAGACATCCACAAAAGTTTTTATTCATGTTGCAATCATGATAGGAATGTTGTTTATCCCATACGTTTGTATACAGCAGCATGTGAAGCATGTGGGTGACTAAATATCAGCAGACTTCAGTTACTTTGATATACTTCAGAAGGATGGGTAGCACACAACTTTTAGAAATACATTGTTCTTCCACTTCGTATTGAAACTCTTTGTTTCAGAGAGTAAGACACGAACATATTCAATTTTAACCATATACAAGGAAATTACATCTTCAGCCAGTTTTAGTAGAATATAAAAATTAAAAAACACAACAAGAAACAACACTTGAGTAAGGTTTCCTGGATTTTATTTTTCAATAGCCTTCAATTGTAATGAAATGCTTTTTGTTGTTTGTTTGTTTTTATGTTTTCAGTGTCTTTTTCAATTGTCACAGCATTTTTTTTTTATTATATTTAATTGATTAAGTTGATATTTATAGTTAAAACCTGAGAGAGTTAAGTACTCTTTGGTAGTTACAGAGCTCAGTATATGCATCTATAGCTAAAATGAGTGTTTTGTTCTTGTTAATAAAGTGCATCACTTTGAGGATGGTCTGAAAAAATAATGATATGCAGTACCAATAATACGTTTATGTTAGATACAGATTTACATGCATATCTATACAAGTATATATCAATAATATATTCATTATATATAGAATACCTTGTAAGTAGGTAAAGATCATATTAGATATAGCATTTGGACATAGGCAAGTTTAATTCTACTTGTTCCTATTTTTGAGCGTTTGAGTTGGCAAACTTAAATTAATGCTATTTTAATGTATGCATTTTTGTATGTATTTGCAATCAGCAAATGAATGGTGAAATTCAAAATCTTTGGCTCTATTAGAGGCACTGGGAAGGATGTGCTTTAATTGTACAGAATTTTCTGCAAGTTTGACTCTGTACATTTTTGCCTTCAGATTGCACTAACATAGTCATCTCTCTTTTCTGTACCTGGCAGCTTCTTTTACCTTCCTTCCTACCTCCTAAACTAGCTCATTTGTATTATCACTTTATGGTCTCTTGACCAACTGCCACTTGTAGTTCCCTGTTGCAGTCTCCCCATGTTAGCTGCAATTTAATGCTGTTCTTCCAAGTGAGCCTTATTTTATCCCCCTAGTTTTTCTTTCCCACACAGGTTCCAGTCTTTTTCTTGTCTATTTACATTCTTCTGCCTTTGTTCCTTGTGTTTTTTTTTGTTCCTGATATCTCTTCTTTCACTTGCTGTATGATATCATTCCATATTGGATTTTACGTCAACCAGGTTGCTTCTTTATCATACTGTCTGAAGATAGCAAGAGTTGTTATGAACATAGTGCTTTCTGTTTAGCAGTTGTAGAGGCAGGAGATAGCTGTAGCCTCTGGATTATATTTAATGCACAGATTTGTAAGAATTTTATACTTTAATAAGGTGTTTTTTTTTTTTTTTTTAAACCAACCCCACCCTCCCCTCATTTTCTCCTGCACTCCTCTCTCTCCTGCAGGTAGTATGGACAGATGTGTCACATTTTCATGGGAATACTGGAAGGATATCAATGGGCTTGGTTTGCCAAATTTTAAGTCTCATCTCCAAAACGTAGTGTTTTCCAGCAGTGTGCAGCCTTAGGCAGACACCCAGCAAAGAAAGTTTCAGCCTACGTGATTGAAGTGTGATAGGATTAAAGATGGAGGGGATGGTTTTGTTAGGGATAAGATCAGGTGATCTTAGAACAGGCAATGCTTGCAGTCTTGTCTGTTACAAAATTAGCCCTATGCATTCCTCAAAGCTACAACTGAGGAAGTTAACAAAACAGATAGCCTGTTACCCCTATGCTAAGTATCATTGTGATTGTAACTTGGACTTCAGCTGAATGCCTGAAGAAAGGGGTTTCTTTGCTCTCATAATACTTGCAGCCAGCCACAAGCCTAACTGTGTATCCTAAGCAGCACCACTTCATCATGCTCCCCAAGGTCCCTTCATCTGCTTCTGTTCTCCGTGTTTCTCTTCCAGTTTTTGTGTTAAGTTCCCTCTTGTATCCATCCTGCTCTAGCTCTTTCCTCTAAATGCTGAGGATGGCTATCAGCCCAACCAAGGCTTAGCAGAGTATATAAAAGCAGTGAGATTGGATCACAAAATCACAGAACTGTAGGGGTTGGAAGGGACCTCAAAAGATCATCGGGTCCAACACCCAAATTACTGTTTACTGTTTACAAATTACTGGATTACTGTTTCTCTTTTGAGCCTACATAGTATATGCAGGTTTGTGAAATGTACTGTCATCTCCTTGAACAGCAACTAGTCTGCCTTATGTAAGTTATACATGTATGGAGAATACATTGGTTTATGCATTAAGAAATACACACCTGTGTAGTACAGTGTTTACTTTTTTCTTCTGTTTTTTTTTTTTTTTTTTTTTTTTTTTTTTTTTTTTTTTCCTACATATGTCCATCAAGCTTCTGAGGCATTCTGCTGATCTGCAGAAAAAAAAAAAAAATCCTATTGACAGAGTTGTCCACTTCTGCCCTTGACCGATTTTCCAAAAACACCATGCTAACCTGTACAACAGTTCTTAAATCTGGGCTTCCTCACAGAGAACCCCTGAACATCAATACTTTCATGCCTGTATTAAGGATTAAGTACAAATGCACTGTATGCCAGTACAAGTAAGTCTGATGACATTTGCTGTAGCTTTATAACAGAGACAGAGGCCATTTCTCAGATAATGGGTCCCAAAACATGTAGGTCTTCAGGCATACAAATTAATGCCTTGGACAAAGGCATTAAGCTTGTTATAAACTAGTAAAATGAAAGAGAATTGCTTTAATGTATTTTCAGTATGGAGCTGCACTTCAGAAGGTCAGTTATGAGTATGCAGCTGTACAATTAACACTAGCAACAGGAATAAGAGAGAAGGGAAAAGCAGGCTAGAGGGTACTGAAGTATGTTGAGTGTTTAGAAATTCGCTTGGTCTGATGCGGTTCCTTGGAGAATATTTAAAATGCATTCCTGTAAAATTATGGATGACAGTTGAGGTGTCAGGACACTGAATTTGTGTGTGGGGAAAAAAGTCAGCCAATATAATATATACTTCAATGAAAGAATAGCCTGCCTTGCAAAGTGGTACGTGTCATATAACATGACTTGTAAAATGTCAACGTTAACTTGAATAAATAATACGTAATTCACCAAGAGTAAGTGCAAGGTTTTATGCAAGATTTTTATGTTATGCAATTTTTTATAGAATTCAACTCCATTGGTGAAAGGTGCAGGACAGCTGGTAGGTGGTAGCTGTAAAACAGAATTTAGAGTGGATCGTAAACAGGAATTCTGTTGCCATATTCATTGTTGATCAATTTGTGTACTTGATCAATGACTTGCGATCACACGTTTGATCTGGATCAGGTTTGAGCAAATGATAGAGTTCTTGTTGAATTACTGGAACACGAGACGTGATGTTCATGTCAGCTTTGTGGTGGCTGCAAAAAACAAGTCATACTTTTGACAGAGTAACCTTGTCTTCCCCCCCCCCAAAAAAAAAAAAAAAAAAAAAAAAAAAGTTGTTTAAATATGTTTGCATGAATAAAGAGTTCTAGTAGGTCAGAGTTCTGCGTCACACAAATGTAATTTTTTTAGTATAGTATTCTGTATTATAAAATCTAGCATACAGTCTCATCGAACCATTGCCTGAATCGATAGTGTTGTGCTCTTGTGACAGAGGTATAGTAGATAGTCTACTGTATGTCTAGATTTGAGTGACAAGAAAGATCTTGGATCTGAATGCACAACCTGTGAGGATAGACTGTTTGAACTGATGTAGGCCTGAGAAGACTGAAGAGAGAAAAAATAGTCTTCAGATGTCTAAAAGGGATAGCTGCTAAAATAAATAAACTGCTCAATAGGGCAAAAACCAATATGCTTAAATTATTGGAACAGTTGCATTAAATGCTAGGAAAAGTCTTCTAGCTATAAAATAATTAATTTTCTTATAGCTGGATGAAATATTTGCTTACAGAGGTTTTGAAATTACTACTTTGGGGAATTGTAGAAAGAGTTTAGAGAAGCAGGAGAAATAGTCTAGGTGGACCTGGTTCTGCTTAGGGGCACTAAGAAAAATTAGATGACTTCCTGGGGCAGCCCCAGGGTGTGTGTTGGGGGGTAATCCTGTTTAATAATCGGACTGGTTTCAGCATCTGAATTTTCCCAGATAAGATTTATGATAAATCTAATCCTGAGTTGATGGTAGCCTGAGTTATTGCAGCATGATTACCATTGAAGGAAAAACGTCATATTCCTCCTGCCAGGTACAGATGGAAAAATGTGCCTTTGGCTACTGCTGTTACCTTGGCATACTGGAGCAATCTGGGATCTAATACTCTTCTTACCCTCAAAACAGACCTAGTTTGCAAATGGAGATCACTCTCTTTATATGTGGAACACAACAAGTTCCATCAATTCCTTTGACTGATTTCTTCACCTTATGGTCATTACCTTCTACCTTTTGTTCAAGCCCATGGTTATATTGGCATTCTGTATTTCCTGCTATGTGCTGGATAGGTGTATATGTAAACTATATGTATTTTATCAAAGTAATGTTATTTGCTCTTCACCCATTAACTGGCAATGTATAAAGGAGGAAATGTCATGTATTTCTCTAGAATGTCAGCTAATGAAAACAGAGCGACCAAAGCCAAACACGTTCATTATCAGATGTCTTCAGTGGACCACTGTCATAGAGAGGACGTTCCATGTAGACACTCCGGAGGAACGGTGAGAGTTTTATTTTTGTTCTGCTTTCTGTATTCGTTATATACAAGTCTCAGCTGGGATTGCTCAATAATCAGAGTGGGGAATTGTGACATTCTGAGCACTTCTGAACAGTTATTTGAAGATTTTATGTCAGCTTCTGTAAAGTATGATCCGAGCTCATAGCTAGTGTAAAAACTGCCTGCAACTAGGTGGGATGAGTGTGTTCAAATAAGCCAAAACTATGTCATGATATGTCTCTGAAGTGTGAAATTTTGAACAATAGAAGCCTGCTTTTGGAGTATTTTCCAGGCTTGCTGTCTTAGATTTTCCTTTTACTCCTCCTAATGTGCTCCTTTTTTTTTTTTTTTTTGGCACAGAAAGTAGTACGTTTGTTATAATTTATGTTGCTTATTAGCTTTTATTCTTTCAGTAACACAAACACACTCTTAAGAATTAACTTTTTTAAGACACCAGAAGCCTATAGAAGATAGGACGGTGTGCCTTGCTGAAATAATCTTTACTGTATCTCTGGTTAGATCCACTGTGTCTTTCCATTGTCCTGTTGAGACCAATACTATGATTTGGCTTCATTCTTATTGTTTATATTAATAAGTAAACAACGATTTTGCTTTTTGCACTGTTTCCTCTTTTACATGTATTAGTGTATTCACTTAGAGCTTTTCAATTTTACCATGATACTGTTACTCCACCGTATCTTCCTTCTGTGTATGCAGAACTATACCTCCTGCTGCATTCCATAACACCACCAGACTCCTCTCGCATCCCTTGGCTGAGCAAAAAGCAGCAGATACTGCACTTGGTGTGGGTCTGTGGTGTGCAGATTGGCCTGCTGCTAGGTCTATGCAGACCAGCCAGCATGCCAAGTAGCCAGGGGCTCAGCTGCCCCTACTTTTCCCTCGGTGGAAACCCTCATCTGGGCCTGCGCCTTCCATGCAGCTGCTGGTTTTTGTGATGCGTGTTGGAATTTAATTATCTTTGAAGACCTTGGATTCTGAGGGGCATGTGAAATTGGCCAATAAGTTCAGTTTTAAGAGGAGACAGACAAAGAGTTGAACATACGGTGTAGATTAATAAAACAGTTATTTTCTCATGGTGAGGGGGAACACCAAAAACACTCTTAAAGTAGCAGATTATTATCATACAATATCAGATAGGATATGACATACTATGCCCTGACCTGTATTATACCTGTAGCAAGAGTTTTCAAGCTTTCAATATTAAAGTATTGGCAAAATTAGATACTGTTAATTCTTGAAATAAACTGTGCAGTGATTCTTTTTTTATGCTGATTAATTTCACCATTTCTGTTATGCAGAATTTAGAAAGAAATTGAAACAATTAATTTATATGAGTCTTCTGTTGTGTAACTTGAGAATTGCACAATGAAGCAATGTTGCACGTGAAAAACATTATATACAATTTATTTGGATCAATTTTATAAGTTTCCAATATGCTTGTTGGCCTGTTCATGATAGGGAAGAATGGACAGAAGCAATCCAGGCTGTTGCAGACAGACTTCAGAGGCAAGAAGAGGAGAGGATGAACTGTAGTCCAACTTCACAGATAGACAATATAGGAGAAGAGGAGATGGATGCTTCAACAACCCATCATAAAAGAAAGGTAATAACCTTCAAAAATATCTAGTAAGTCTAATATGTAAGTAACTTCTGCAGAATGGTCTTCTTGGTATAACAATATACAAGCAATAGTGTTTGTACACAAATTCCAGCATATTACAAGCATAAAAGTAAATACTTGTTTTATTTCAATGAAGCTCTAGTTTTATTTATTTGTTATGCTGTCTGCTACAACAATTTTCAGACACAAAGTTCAACCATTCAGGCAGATGTTAGCATTCTGCTTGTTGTTTGAATATTATTTTTGTCTTTCCCTTTTCATTTGTTTACTTTTTTAGAAATACAGAAATAAAATATTTTCTTTAGACAAGTAGATTTGCCCCCTTTCTCATGCAAATAATACCCAGTACAAATTAGATGATTTGCATGAGAAAAGCTAGCAGGACTTGGCTTTTAATGACCTTGTTTTTGCTGTCTGGGAAAATAACTCTGCTTTTATTTTCAGTGACATACAAGAAAATAATATTTTACTTTTTGCTATCCTTTGCAGCTTCTGCTGTAAGTAGGAATATAAGCATAGCTGGCTACAACATACTTGTAGGTGTACCTTCAGAGTTAACAGGACAAACACACAACTAAATGTATGTTTAAAAGATAGTGTTACACAAAATTTGTTATTATTTTGTGTTTCCATTTTGTCTTGTGTTTTTGGAGGTACAGACTGCTCTTGAAGAATAATGAGGGATTCAAATGGATGTTTCTCATTTACTACATGGGATTGACATGGCTCAAGAAAAGCATTGAAATCGCAGTAGAAATAATAACCTGTTTCTATAGGACTGGCTTCATTCTTTCTAGCTAGAAAATGAAAGCTGTAGAAAATTAAGTGGAAGTCTGCAGACAGTGCATAATAGTCCTACAGCTAGTGTAACTGAATGTCTTTGAATGATGAACAGTGAAAAGGAATATTGAACATATGCCTTTACTCATAGAGCATGTTTTGTTCTTTGCACTATATGAAGCAAGAATTATAGAAAAATCAGTGGCTGACAACTAAACTATATCCTTATGAATATAACAAAGGTGTGACAGGAAATCTTAGTTCTATCATGTCCTAACTTTTGATAACTTGAGTTTGCAATACAAGCATAGTACTTTTATGTGGTTTCATTGTATGTAATTTTCTAGGCTTTCTTTACTAAACAAAAATGTAAAAGCTAATTATGTACAGGTGTAACAATACTCTCATCATACATTATCAGGTTGGAGAGGTTGGCATTGAACTTTTAGCCTTGCAGCACGGAGGTTTAGTGATTGTGTTCCAGGGTGAAATACGATAAGTGACAGCAAGACAGAGGCTGTGTTCAAGATGTGTCAGTCTTCCTAAGAGGCTGTGTGATTATGTGGAAGGGATTTGGGTTTTCTCTATTAAAGATCTGACCACTATTCCAAGCTTGTGTATCCTCTTAGTGGAATACAAAAACACTGCATAAAAACAAGCATTTTCAAGGTGTCAAAATAAATGCTGTCTAATATAAGTTGTTTATCTGAAACGTATGCTTTCCTTGTTCACAGTTCAGTGCATTTTCCAGTACAACAAAAGGGTCTGTGAGAATACGAGTAGGAGGAAGATCAGTTTTGTTTCTGTCTTGCAGCTTATGCTCTAAGAAATGCTGAAGATACTGGGACAGTGCATGTGCAGTGCTACAGAATATTTAATGGCTTTGGCAACAAGCCAAAAACTAACTCTACAAATCAAACATGAAATGAAAATTGGTGATATTCAATACCTAATAATAGATTGGAATAGATTCTGCGTAGCCAGTGAAGAGCACACTGATAACACCAAGGAATTTCTTTTGCTAAAACTCAAAATCAGAGGTTTCTGACTGTTGGGAGACTTAACAAAAGGTTCTCAGAAGTTTTTGTAATAAAAAAGTACTGAGAGACCATACTGAAGGGAGTTGTTACTTCCTCTGTGTTAATAGAAATTGCGAAAAATATTTCTTTGCGGAACTGTTTCTCAAAAGCTTCTGTTCAAGCATTTGTAGTTGTTAACATAATCAGAACCATTTCAGTTATAACTCCTAAACGCATTTTTATTGCCTTTTCTTGTACTGGATTTCTTTTAATTTCAGGGATTTTTTGCACATTGTGTCCTACAAGCTTGTTTTGTCACCTGATATTACATCTATGCCCAGCGAATTTTGCTTGTGCATGCACCAGATGGTATACATATGAGTAGAAGAGCATAATCAGATTAAGAAACAAGACAGAGAGGAGTGGGCCTGTTCTTCTCTCTAAAAAGGTAGCAAAAGGTTTACAAAGAAAACAGTGTTTAGGATATGGAACATGATTGGAACAGACATGACAGCAACATCCCTGGCCAGATTAGCTGGAAGAACCAGAGACACTTTTTCACTTTGCAATTTTGATAATGGTGTCAATATGCCACTTAAGTTCTACAGTAATAGTAACATTTCAAATACTAGAAATTGTTAGCAAGCTGCTGCTTTTATTCATTGCTGGACTATTCTTTGTAAGTAGAGTTTCTTCCTCATGATGTTGGATGAAAACTCCTAATGATACATTCTTTGTGCATATCAGGAATTTTTAAAAATTAGTTCCTTGAAAGGAATTTCAGTACCTGTAGTAAACTGTAATCTTTTGAACAGATCCATAACAGGAGTAAATAGGCTTTAGAGAAGGCTGAGCATTTTATGGTTCTTTGGTTAGTTTTCTGTAGCTTCACTGGTTTTTATTTATATACAAATTTGTTTTTCAGGGTGCAGTGTGAGTAAAGAATGGATTTTTTGGATAAACCAAAAGTAATGTAATGAGGAAAAAAAAAGAAATCACTCCTCAGAGTTCAGGAGGAATAAAAAAGTGAGAAAATTATCAGGGAAACAGCAATCAATCTTATGGAAGCCTCCAAGCTTGCTTACCAACATCCCTCAGGTTTAGGAAGTATTTCAAATTTTCCACCAGTTTTCAGTACACCCTTAGCTATGGCATCTGTGTTTTTATCTCCCAAGGTCTTGTGTTCTTTGGCAGACTTTTTGAGTTACCCTGCACTGCGTATCATCTCTAAGCCTTCTGCTAAGATTCTAAAGAATGAGAGCATCAGGAGACTTTATTCTTAGAACTAGCACTACTGCCATAACCTTCTGTTAAGCCATAGCTTAAAATCTTGCAAAACTATTACTTTCCTCTTTCAAATCTACGTATTTTAAAAATTTGTTTGCTCTGAGCTTGCAACTAGATTCATGACTGCTTTTGTGAACATTATGTAAGCAAATTTTGGGCGAATGAGTCTTTCAATTTGACTGGCTTGCTGCCCTTAGCATCAAGCCCATGTCTGTGATCAGTTGAGCCAAGATCCTCCCTCTGTGTGTGGGCAAAGGGCTCCTTTTATGAGCTGGCTTTGTTCAGGCTCTGATGGTCTCTCTCTAAATCCAGCCTCTCAAGGAAGATCAGAAGTATGGGAAAAAGTTACCTCTTTTATGCTGTTTATGGTCCCATAAATTTTTAACTGTTAGAAGTTATGACCTTTTACGGTTGCTAAGTATTCTTTATCAGTAGAACTGTTGGCCTTTCTTTGTGAGGGAATTTGATAACTTTATGAATGAAGATAGGGAAGGTTCTGCCCATCTTCTACATAAATTGTGTGTTAAATGCATTTTTGTTTTGTGTGTGTGTGATTTTTGTCATTTTTCACTGCTTTAGCACAAAGGCAGTTTCTTTGTGTGTTTTTCCTTGATGGTTGTCATAGAATTATCAAAGTAGATATCCTGACTTTCCAGAATACTGACTGTGATATTTGTGAAGTCTTCTCTTTAGTTGATGAAGTAGCAGTTGTGACGGTAGTGGTAGTAGCAGTACTAGGGTACACTGTACAAACATTGTAATAGTGTTTGGATCACAATCTTACATGTATGTTGTACCAGTTAACAAAATTAAAAAGAATAATTTGAGAATGCTCTTTTACAGAGTAAGTTTCAGGAATTCCCGAAGTAGGATGTGTGACCTTGAATGTATTTCTTTCAACTTGATGGAAATAAAAAATTGTTGGTGTGTTGTTTTTTTGTTGTTATTTTTTTGTTGTTGTTTGGGGGTGGTTATGACCAGTCAACAGTGAATTTCCATTGTGATCCAAGTTGCGCTTGTACAGAGAGGGACATAGCAAAGCTAATAGATTTTTTTTATGCATGTTTATGCATACTCATGCATGTACATGTGCATTGGACTTCTGTTTTTTCATAAATTGTAACTTTCCCTTGTTAATTACTGTAGCTTGCTTTGTATCTTAGTCTTGGAATCCCAAGTGATAAATATGAGTGGAAATAGTTTTTGTGGAAAGGAAACAATCAAAACAAAAATTCTAGGTTACAGTGAAAATCCATCTGTATTTTCATTGTTTCTTACTTAATTCTCCTAATGGTCCCTTTGTATTTTGAGGTAGCTGAGAGGGATTTGTTCAGGCTAAATTAAATTATTTTTAAAATTGTCAGTATAGTTGGTGATATGTAATATACAGAATGAAGGTTTATCATGAAAGTCTATCTTGAAGAGGTTTAGATGAATTTGTTATTCAAACTCCCTTCTATCCAGCCTTTTTTAAAAACATATGTGCTATTTCCTTTACTTATCTCTGTATTTTCCAATACTTTCCTGTAAAAGATATTTTAATTCAAACAATAAATGCACTGATTATATTTGCTACACGACTAGAAATAACTATGTGCTCCTTCCATTTTGAAAATCACCAACCTCAGATTGATTGCCAGTGCCATTTTCTCAATATAGATAAAAAGCTACTACTAATTATTACTTACACTTGATATTCCTGTTGGTGATGGGAAGTAGCTTTTTAGATTGATGGTAGTGCTTTCTAATATAGACAGCATTTTCCTCTTGCATAAGGCACCTGCATTCCACCAGCTCTCCATTACTTACTGAATGTTTTATGACCTTGTGAAAATGTCCTGCATTTATATAACAGGTTATTTGTAGAGCTAAGAAAAATAATTTTATGAACAGGATCAAAGATTAAATAGGTTATGCTATTAAGGCAGTATATATTGATTTAGAACAATTTGTTAAAGGTTGGGAGCTTGTGACTGAAAAATGTTCACATATGCCAGTTCAAAATCAAAATCCATGTATTAATATTATTGTCTGTCCTCTAATAATTCTTGCTGTTTTACATTAATTACTCTTTGCATTGTTTATCAGGATTATAACAAGTCGTGTGTATTTTCCTTTTCTCTCCTAACCAAAGAAGAAAGCTCAAAATTATTTAAAGTTTGAGTTTGCAGGAATATGACTGGAGACAGAATAAATGGAAGAAAAATTTAGAACCTTGATAAACAAAAGGCTAATGTGTTGAAAGGATGCTAGTGCCATAAAAAGCACTTTTAATTATTAGTTGGATCAGTATTTGGAATAAAAAAGATCATAAAATATTTATAGGGAAGTAACTATTGTAGGTTTTGACTAAGTATTAAAAAGATGTACAATTGTAGCTGTATGACATACTTTCCTTGAACTTGAGCATCGTTTATGTTTTGGTTCTAAAGTCTGTGCATGATCCAAATCCTAGAGTTTACTGTTAACAGAAGTTTAATTTTGACAGGAAAATGTTTCATAATTCTTTATTTTGTAACCACTGATACACAATGAATGAAATATGAGCTTCTTGTATTAATAATAAACCTATAGATGCATTAATGATAGACCTGCATTTGTACTTACCTATAATTTTCCCAGTTTTGTGCATCACTAGTTGTAGCACATTTTATTAGTTTTTGAAAAAGTCGATCATTTAAGGTGATCATTAAGTCTGTGGTCATAAACTTCAAGTTTTCTTGTGTGGATTTACTTTAGCTAAAAAGTACTAGTAAGTATTTTAGTATTATCTGAAAGCCCTGTAACTCATATTTCTCTCTGGGATAAAATGGAGTTTTATTCTTCCTGATGTGAATTGTTTTTGGCAGCAAAACCAGACCCATCAGTGCAAAATGTTTGTGTGTTTATGTGTGAGCCGAGAATGAAATTCACCAAGGTTAGTTTGCTTAGCAGCTACCGAACTGACATTACATGGGAAAAATATATAATTTCTCCTGATTTAGCAAGACAATTGATATGTGGAAAGCATCTTTAATAAAGCTTTGCAACATCCAGCTATTCAGAAGTTACCTGAACTAGTTTGTTGAAAAATTTTTAAAGCCAAAGAGCTTTTAAGCTGCAGGACAAAGACCTCCAAACGAGGGAATTACAGCACTAATGTGTTGATGAAACTTGAGTTCTAACCCCTTTCTGAGCAGATTTCAAACTGACTCAGGGTGAGTGACTGCATAAATTATTTCCACAGTTTGTTGGCAGGACTGGAACACAGCAACTTCAGATCTATGGTAACAGTCTCAGCACTTAAATTTAAAGGAATAAATGATTTTAGAGGTAAATTTTGTCCTCTATTCTTTCCCACGGGAGCAAATGTATTTTGCTGCCAGTATTTCTGACTGCATACCTGGGAATATGCCCAATAACTCTACACTACTGGAATGCGTACGGGATACGCAGACACTTTTAGAGGTGTTTCTAGTAGGAATAAGGAAAGTACTAGTTCTGTTTCGTAAGATGCAAATAGAAGTTTATCTAGAATGCCATTGTTCAAGAAAGCTACCTGAAACTGCAACTGGTGTAAGAAAGGGATAGTAGGAAGGTGAAAAGAAAGGCAAGATCTTTTCTTTTCCTTGTACATAACAGAATTAAATAGATTTAGCTTAGTGAAACTGAAACTCAGAGAGAATATAATTACTATTTATAAATGTTTGGAGGCATATTACTCAGTAAGAAAGAAGGGGAGAGTTATTGATACTACAGGGCAGTCAATAAAAAGAAGAGTTGAATACATGTGCAGATTGTAGAAAGAAGTTCCAGACTGTGAGACTGTGAGTGTCTGGAATAGGCTTCCCATTGGAACAGTGTAGAAAAATCAGGAAGAATCATGAGTAATCTATACTTAAATCATGCTTAATGCATTTGTGACAGGGGTTGTATCATCTATGACAGCAGAGGCCCTCTTTTCAAGTTGGAATCCTGCCTGGTATTCCCATCCATAGTAGCACTGGAGCTTAGAAAGTGCTATTCAAAGGATGTATTTTGTGCATTTGCTTCCAAAATAAAATGTCAATTTGATTGTGCCTTTAATTAATAATCCTTTGTGAAAAACAGGGCTTCCTTTGGAGAATCAGCCGAAGCACTCTTGTGTAGCTTCTGGAACGGTTAGCAGAATTAGAATTTCCTTTCCTTAGAGAAGATGGGTGTTTAGTCAGCAATAAGGCTTATGGAATTCAAAGATAATCACATGAGCAGTAAAAGAAACAAGTCTAGGGTCCACATTTATCTGCTTCTCAACCGCATACTTCTGGCAAAGTTATTTTTAGGAAGGTGACTTCTCTTACTTTTTTGGTATATCTCCTACCTATTGAGATGACTATTTAAGGTGTAGCCAACAGTATTCCTATGGAATATACAACATTTCTGATACTCATTAAGATAAAATTTTCACTTTTTGCCTGGGTGGCTGTTGTGGATATATCCTGTCGATAAGCAAAGTGAACAAATGAAGCTTGATGAGAAAAGGTGTTAGAACTAGAATAACTGTTGTGACTACCTTTCTACTACAGCCAAATAAGTGTGAGAAATACATGCTTGCCCAGGAGCAACCCTGCAGTACATGGGTTGTGTTGTCTTTCAGAGCTTTTAACTGCTTTCCTCAATGCTCCTGGGTACCTTAACAGGCTCTGTGTGCTTGTGCAGTGCTGCACCCAAACCAGTAACACAGTAGGCTGAAACAAGCATTGTGGAAACCACTGCGATTTGGTCCTGAGTTGGCCAAATAAACTGTATTGTCAATCCAAGGCAACCCTGCACAGAGCTACTCTGCAGTTGCTGCGTTATGCTTCCCAAATGGACTCAAATTGTCTGGTGATGGAACCAGCTCTTGGATGCCTGTGGCTGTAGTATGTTTACTCTGCAAAACTCAGGCAATACTAGACGCTTGACAATTCTCTATAATGGTATCACATGAAAGATTAAAATTTGACACTTCCTTCTTTTTGGAGCTGTATTTATCAATGTAAAACCCATGTAATAGTAATCTATACTCAGAGTTTTAGAAGTCAACCTCATGCAAATGTCACTGTATACTCTTACTGGTAGAATATTGCAGCAAGGGTTATATATATTTCAAAAAAAACCCCACAACAGTAGTGCAGTGTCTGGTGTTATGAAAAGCCTGCTGAAATGCTGCATTATTGTGGTAGTACAGGAGTTGATGAGCTTTTTTAGAATTGCAGAATTCATGAAATGCTGGTATAGAATAAGGTTTTATTTTATATGTGATTTCTAAAAGTTGTGTGTGTGTGTGTGGTATACTGTGCAGTATTTGACTTTAGGGAACCGTACTAATAGTAGTGATCAATACATCTTTATGGTTTAAGGATATAGCTATTATGAGCTTAATCATAGAAGTGTACCTATTTTTGTAAACTGGTCTTATTATATTGGTAATATCATTTGATTATATGCAGAAACATTTTTGTATATATTGGAACTGCATAACAGAAGTCTTGGTAATCCTTGTTCTTTGCTCCTTATAGACAATGAATGATTTTGACTATTTAAAACTACTGGGCAAAGGAACATTTGGCAAAGTTATCCTGGTCCGAGAGAAGGCTAGTGGGAAATACTATGCCATGAAGATTTTGAAAAAAGAAGTTATTATTGCAAAGGTAAGGAAGGTTATAGTTTTAATATTATGTCAGTTTTTGAATGGAATAATCAACATCCAATACTTAAGGTGTATTTGATTTTTGATGGTAACTAAGTTTGACAGAAATATATGTGCAAAGAAAATGAGTGAAATATACTTAGGTGTACAGATTTTGTATGCCTTTTTCCACTCTCCTATAACCTAGAGTGTGCAAAGGCACTGAGATAATTCACTGTGCAGGAAAATAATGTGATCAAAGTTTAAAACAAGAAAAAGAGCATTGTAGGGTATATTGTACACCTAAACATTTCCTAAGTGATCTGCAAGTTTATTCAGATAAATACAGTTTATTTAATGGGCCTATGCTCTATTTTTGCTATGTTAGATAAGAAAGCTGTGCATGGGAATAACAATTTAATTGTTTCATTTTTTGAGGAAAAAGAGAAGTCTGAAGCTGATGTCTGAAAAAATCATTTAACTGGAATTGTCCAGTCGCTTACACTTGATTAGAGTAGCATTGTTAGCTCTTGTGGTTGGTTATAATTTTACGCAGTTTAAACTTGAAGATCATGTACTCTGAGCTCTATTTCTTGAAGTTCTAGAGTTTTGAATCCTGTTTGCACAAAACAACTTGAAAATAGGAATGCTACACACTGTTGTTATCATTATGCAATTAAAATAATCCCAATTACTAATTTAGGTGGTTTTTGAGGGATATGGACCTAATTGAAATTTTTTGAATGCTGGAGGCTAAGAATACTGTTATTCCTAAAGACTGAATGTGAATGGCAACTACTATGTATTATGTATATTTTATTTTAAAATATTCTTCATGTTTTTCCAATTTTTCTGTTGACCAATGGAAAGAGAGCTTACAGCGTTCTACAGGCTATCTCTATGTTCATTTGTCTGCCTCTCACTCACTATCTAATAGCTTTTGAATGTGTTGATCATTCTTGATTAAATTTGATAGAGGAATAGAAACCTCAAAGCGATTACGTTTCTTTGAGCTTCATGAAAACCAGCCCCTGTGTTGCTTTTTCATCAACTTGATTCTGATCTAAACCTCATGATTCACTGGAAAATGGTAGATTCCTTTTTTTTCCCCATGAGGGTGATAGCAGTTTAGATAGGTTGAAGATTTGCTCAAATTACAATTGATGAAGAACGGGATTTCCAAAAATCAGTAAATGTTATCTCAGTTTGTTTTCATTAACATGAATAGGGTCAATATCAAATTAATGTTGTGTGCATTTGGAAGCTTAATAAAATAATTAATGCTCAGTAGTAAGATTAGTGAGAAAGTGTAATTAATCCTTACCTTTTCCTTTAACAGTATTGAAAATTATACCAAAAAGTAAAAGTAAATTAGTTAAATAAGAATTAAAATAGATTTTTTCATCACAGTGTAAAAAGTCTCTATAGTAGTATACTGCAATGCTATGTATACCTATTAACATTTTCCTCATAGATAAGCTCTTAAGTCTATCTCCACAAAATTAACATATGAGGGAAGCTTTTGAACTTGACATTTCATAAAATTGAGCAGATACCTAAATAACTCACATTCATTTTTAAAAATATTTTTAATTTGGGATATTATAAAATGCATTTACAAGTAATGTTCTGTTCTCCCTCCTTTTTAACCTGTAGTCTGAACCTGAGAATGAACTTTTTTTCCACATCACCAATAAAAAAAATTATTGCAGACTAAATTAGATCACTCAAGATCAGAAAGATCAGTGGCAAGTCTGTTCAATTTATTTTCATGTCACTGTTAATTACAAGACTGTCCATCAGATCTTAGATAAAGTGTTTTATTCAGTTTTGCTATATCATTGTTAATTTTTTTTCTTACCTTTTCACTAACTCCTTCATTAATAGATACACTTCATACTTTAAAGTGGCCATTTTTGTTGAAATCTGATGGTGTTGAGAGTCATCGGTTGGGTGAAGACATTGAAGTTCCAGTTTTAGCAGTAAAGCAGAACTTTAACACAGACCTCCTTAGTAGTTTGGAATTTTGAATTCCTTCTTTTTCAATAGTGACACAGAAATGTATTATCCTTTGCTTGGTAGAAGATATCAATGTCATATAGGTTGTCTTGGGTTGTGAACTAAACTGGGTACTTAAATTTTTCAGACGTACTGAAAAATTTTATGAAATTAATGGAATAGAAAAAAATGTAGCAATAAAAATGTAAGTTGAAGTTTACATTGTGTTAAGATTTATTTTTGTTAGGCTAGAAACATCCACTTTAAGTCCTGTGGTTCTTAGGCTTTTTTTCTGATGTCGCCTCCAGCCTTTCTCCTTTGTCTTCCACAGTCTGAGCATCTAGAGTATGTGCTGGGTGTGAAGCACAGAGCTGCAAGGTGCAAAATAAGGGTGCAAAAGTTTCAAGGCAGTTCTTTGAGGAGCATATTCCTCTTAGACAGGGGCCCCAGATGAGTAATTTGGGAATTATTAGGAATATTTGTCTATTAAACAATAGAGAGAGAGGGTTCTGTGAGCACCACTCACTGCTGGTGCTCACAGCGGTAGCTGCTACCTCCTGTTGAAACTTTCATGTCTTTCTCAACAACGCAAGACCCAGTCCATTCTCTGGCTCCAGCACCTTCTTAGCAGTTGCACCCTTCCTCCAGTTCCTCCACCCATCTGGAAATTGTTCATCAGGTCAGTTCACAGCTTTCAGGAAACACAGCTGTATATTTAAGGGAGAGAGAGTGAAACTTTTTTTGTTTAGTCATATATTTTAGTAAACCCAGTGAATGGGTTTCATGTCCCCCTTACCCCAAAGGGAGAAATATCCACAAAGCAGAGGATGCAATTTATAAAGTTATTTCATATTGCCATTGTTCATATGGAAAACTTCTAAAGATATGCTGAAAAATCTTTAGACTTTCTTTTTCCTTTGAGTGTTTTTTTTTGTTTTTCCTCCAGTATGTGGCTGTCTGTATTAGCTACACTCAACATTACGCTGTTATTCAGCTAAATGGCATCATAATTTATTACTGCTAATTCTGTTGTTATTTTTTAACTTCTTATTTTGACAGTTTTAAAAGTATAATTTAAAACTCCTGACATCTGTGTTTACTTTGGAGTTTAATAATACCTTATCTTCAGAGCAGAGCCTGATAAGCACATACAGGACATTAATGTTATATTGGTATTATTTGTAGCAATATTAAAGTATGTTCTGACTAAACAAATTTACTTATGCAGAGTTATGACTGATGCTTGAGTCACCAAGTTAGTCTTTAGTTCAGTCTAATACTCAGCTGATGCTTAATGCCACAGTAAATGTCAAAAAACAGCCTTGTGCTTCTCAGGCTTTTTAGATCAGGACCCCAGCAGCCTGGGGAGAGGGGGATTCCCAACATGTGTTACTCAAAGAGCAGCATAAAACAACCATATGCATATAATATGAACTTCCTAAATTTACTGTCCTCCTCCCTGTCCTCAGGAGCTGCACAAGCCCTCTTCTGTGCCATCCTCTCCTGCTCGCCCCGCCAGGCCTGTGCCTGTGCTCTCTGCAGGCCTGGTGGTGATGGGCTATACCCTGTCTCCAGGACTTTGCTCCCTCCTTGGAGGCTCCTTCCCACCTCTGGTGTGCCTCCTGCCTGGGGACGGCCGTAGGTGCAAGGACAGGCAAGCTTCCCCAGGCACAAATACCTGCCGGGGCCAACTTAGTTTCTTTTCCGTTTGGAAGGGGCTTGTGGTAATCCCTGCCGCGTAGGCTGAGGGACAGGAGAGCACGTCTGTCTTGTTCTGAATCGCCCAATTTTCAAAATCTATCTGGGAATGAGGAAAGTCGTTTCCTGGATGTTTCCCATCTTGTTTGGAGAAGGTCTGCATCCTTGGGGAGGGAGAGTAGGCACTGCTAGCGAAGCACTTCTCCTGTGGCTTCTGTAGGATTGCGTGGGGGCTGAGGAGGGCTTTTGTGTGGTTTCTCTTTAATTTTGTCTGAATGATTTTAAACAAAAACAAACACCAAAACAACGTTTATAAAACAGAAAAATGTTGTGGCTATTCTTACCATTAGGCTAAATTAGACTATATTCTACAGTTGCATGTCAGCTACTAACTGTGTATGTTTCGTGCAAATTGATTCAGCTTGTGTGTACATTGTTCAGATAATGCGCATCAGAATGGCGTTTTCTGATGACTACATTTTTAAACTATCAAAACAGATATTTTTTTTTTTTTTTTTTTTGCCGTGCAGCGGATATAAAGTTAAAGACTTCATTTTAAAGCAATAAAATAGAAGAAAAAGAAAAGAAATTCAAATATGCATAATTGCATGGTGCCAAACTTAGCTTACTTTAAAATGTATTCTCAAAAATTAATTCAAAAATATGAATACTTTTCATTTTTCCTTTAAAGCAAGCAGGTTCATTCATTTTCTAAATCTGAAATGTTGCTTTGTTTTTGGAAGCGTTGACTTTTTCCTTGTAGTTAATTAAGTAGCATTTTATATCTTACTTCAAACCTGCTTCTTGTACTTTTTATTTCTCAGGATGAAGTGGCTCATACGCTTACAGAAAGCAGAGTATTGAAAAACACCAGACACCCTTTTTTAACAGTAAGTATGAGGAACTTAAGTTTTAAGTGCAATTAAGAACTTGTAACAGGTATTTTGAATGACATGGGCATTCCATTATGAACATAATTTATGAACAAGTTTTTTTGAAGTGTTTCTCATGATGATTTATAAAGATGCAACAGCTGTCTGGTATTTACGATATCTTTTATATCTTTTATGTTAAATATGCATTTAACAGTTCAGAAATAAAGTTTTGTAAAGCTTAACTGCACTGAAAGCAAATTTAATTGTAGAATGGAACTGTTGAGGGATTTTTACGATTTTTGTATATGAACTCTTTTAATAAATCTTTTAAAAGTTATTGATTTCACATAGTTGTCAAGGAAGTAATTTTTGCAAAGAAAACTTCAAACTGTTAAGAATTCAATAAAATGATAAAATACCTATTAGTTCAGCAAAAGCAACCCATGAAGCAAGAAAGCTTAAATACCTTCAATATCTGTGTCTTCATGTGGTTAATATTTAATAGAAACAAAATACTGAAGAGAATATGAGAATTTTGATATTATTGACAAATTATGATTAATAATTTTAATTTTATAACATACTTCCTTCTATGGAAGTAATTCTTACGCTCCTGCTTTGATAATACATTAGAAAATCTTTAAATTGATTTCAAAATAAATGACATGTTATTCTGAGATAGGATTTTTTTTTTTTCTCTATTAAAAAAATGAAAGCATGGCATGGAAGCTTCCTCATGTAGAAAAACATAAACCCTTCAGAAAGGAAAGGATTGCATTTACATTGCTTGGCTAAAATACTCTTGGAAGTTCAGTCAATGAGATTTTTAAAAGTTTCTTAAATTAGAATGTAAAAGGTAAGCAGGAGTAGGTGTATTTTCACTGAAGTAAAGCAAAAATGTCACTACGGTTGTATCTTTATATCTTTCTGAGATGAACAAGTGTTTTAGAGACATGCAGTATTTAAGTTATGTGAGCCTCCTTATGATTTTGTTCTATTGCATTTCTTTTTTTTAGGCCAAATCTGCATCTGTAGATTTTCTTTTGTATCATTTTTCCTGACAAAATCAAATAAATTTTGAAAAGTCAAAAATTGTAATTGATAAAAACATTTGTTACAATTTAAAAACGATATGTAAACAATATATGCATTTGGCACTCTGTGTTTTTAACATTACATACTATGCGCAAATAGAAAGTACTTGTTTTGGAATTGAAAGCAAGCTGGAGGGTAAGATCACTTCAATTTTATTTGGAAGAAGAATGAAAGAATATGTACTCTCAATTGTGTAAATCAACATAATAAGATATTAAAATGATGAAAGTAGATGAATGGTACTATGTATGGCAGTAAGAAATGCAGTAGAAAATTTTGTAGTTTAATAGCTATTTAATATTTTACTATAAAAAGCATCCTGTTTTCATTTTCAGTGGACATGTAACAGAGATGAGGGAAGACATGAAGGCTTTTATGTTAATTCATCTCAAGCTCCAGATAGGTTTATTAAAAGAGTGAAAGTTCTCACCAAGAAAGTTCCTGAAAGTTCTCACCAAGTCAGAATTGTCTGCTTAAGAGGATAAAATTAAATTTTGTTACTGTTAAAATGCAAGAAATTGGGTTAATACAAGATGATAATTGGTTTGCTTTTGCTGTTTTCTTTGCAAGTCCTTGAAATATTCCTTCCAGACAAAGGATCGTTTGTGTTTTGTGATGGAGTATGTTAACGGAGGAGAGGTGAGTTTAAAAAACACATTCTGCACTTGTGATGGTAGTGATGTCACTGGGCCACAATTTAAAGGGTGTATTTTTTTTTTTGCCTTTTTTGCTTTCTAGTATCTTGAAGTATCTTTTTTTTTTTAATTATATTAAGAAAAAAACCAACTCTTTAAAGTATTATCTCAAAAACACTTCCCATTCTTGAAAAATTGGACTGTTATATTTTGAAAGATAATTTCACGGGAGAGAAATAATTAAAAATACCTTTTTAATTTAATTTAATTTAATTTATTATTTTTTTTTCTTCATGTTCTGGTACGATATGGTTTTAATACAGTTCAAACAAGCTAAAATAGTTTAGTGGTCTTGCTTTTGTCTTAATGTGAAATATGCATTCTTTTCTTTCCTATAGCCATTTCAAGTACCCAGGAGAAAAGAATGGGGTATTCATGTTTTTCTTTACTTCTTTCCCCTTTGCTTGATATACTCTCTGGAAATTTAAACCTAAGTGCAAAATTTTGTATAGTGTTGTAAACATTTGTTGTCCTCCAGGTGTTTTACTGAAGAGTAGAGTATCAAAAACTCCAGAGTATCAATCAAGTGGAATTAAAAATAATTGCAATATAACAAGAGAGCTTTCATCTACCTTTTGAGTGCCTTTAACTATTCAGATGTTATCTCATTACAACATGAACTAGAGGGAATTTGTTATTTATACTGCATGCTGCATGATAATGTTAAAGGACTAAGCATTTCCTTTATCTTTTTTTTTTTATGAAAAAAAAAAAAGAAAAGCGTTAATTCAGGAATTGTTGCAACATGATGCCATGTTTTACATTATAATTTTGCTGCATTCTCCTTCAATAAAACTGTCTTCAACTGCAAAGCTAATGCCTAAGCACCCACAGGGTCTTGTGTTCCTTGCTTGTCTTGTGTTCCTTGCTCTGGCAATTTCTGGGCCCAGTGTAAGGTCCATTTACATTTTAACTCATCTGTGGCCACCCTATACCATTGGTGGCCAAACATGTTGGTGTGGGTTCTCATATAGGAGGATGTATTGTTCAACTCAGTATGCATGAACCCAGCATCACAGGCATTGAACCATTGCGTCTAGTGACAGTAGATAAAGAATTTCCCTCGATGGTAATGGGATAATAACCTTCTATTGAACACTCAGTTGGCTTATTTGGCGTTAATCTTATATCACTAATACTAAACCAGTGCTACCTACAGGGAATTTTTAAAAGGACTCGTTGTAAACTAGCTAATTCTTCATAGTCATTTCTGTAATCTCAGGAGACGTACTTTGAAAGTATGTTTTAAACAACAACCTTAGAATTTCTGTCAGAAATTTATGTCAGTATCCTTGACTCTGACCCAGGTGAAAGCAAGAGAAATTTAGGCTTCTGCCTTACTACAGTAATAAAAAGTCTATTCAGTACTAGGAACCTTCAGTTTCTCTTCCTATAATTAGGAAAAAGACAGTAAAGTGAAGGGTCCTTGATTTTCATTCTGGAGGAAAATAAGTTGTGTTAAAGTGTGTTACTGCATACAAAACATAAACTTAATAATTTTCTTTCAACTTGAAAAAAATAATTTTCTTTAGCTAAATATATAGAAGCAAAATATTGGGTATTTTTTGAAGCAAATTATTCCGACAGAAATATTGAGTGAAATTTTTCTTATCCTGGCAACTTTTATAGTTTATTTTCTGCTGCTTAAGGACCCAATCTTGAAATCAGTGTTTTTTAGTGTTACTGTTAGACACTGTGGATGAAATGTTTAGCAATGTCTATTGATCATAAACTATGTTACAGTATAAAACTAGGATGATACTTCTGGCATTATGTTTACTTCTGAATACCATTGTTATCTTGAAGGAATTCCATTAAAGTACCATGTGATTACAGTTTAAGGTTTAAGTTAGGAGTATATTACAACGTTCCCACAACCTTTTGGATGCACAAAATGGGTAAAAAAAATGTGGCATATGAATTAATTTACTAACAATGGCTCTGTTCTTGGGGAATGCTTTCAGGGCGTATATTTCCCATTTTTGATTTCTGGTGTTTTGCTTTAAAGGCTTAAATGCTTTAGGAGTGAAATCTATCACATACATTACTCTACAGGATACACTGATTCAGTTGATTAATAAGTTGATTAACTTCCGTGCTTTGGACTTTCAGGATAATTCCACATTCTATACTCTTTAACTAACTTAATTGGTAATTATCTGTATAATAAAATTAGACTCTAAAATTTGTTCAGATGGTTGCTCCACACCAGGATTCTGAATCATTGTTCTGCTTGCATATTTCTTCTGCGGTTCTTACTTCAATTCATTAGTGAGACAGAACCAAATGTTTTGTTGTAATTGAAAAAGTGTTATTACTGTCTAGAAAAAAACAGAGAGGATTCACAAGCTACCTGATGAAAAATAACTGAATATCATTGTAAAATTTGTTATTTTTATGTGGATTGAGTCCTGTTTTCTTTTCCTGAACTCTGCCTAAGAGAGAGTATTCCTTGTCCTTAAATTCTTACAGTCCAAAATACAGGTCCCTGTATTTCTCTGGGTATGAAATTTGCCTAGAAGTTCTATGAAGTCTGAAATGATTAAAAAAAAAAATAATTCAAAGTTTCAAGGATGTTAGTGCAAGTGCTTTGCAAAACAATCAAAACTGTAAGCATACGAGTAAGCTTTAGTACAGAGCTGAGCAAGCCTAATACACAGTAGCAAGAGCCAGTCATGCAACATTCAACGTACTAACTAAGTCACTAACATTTGTAGAAGTTTAACACATTGATTCATAAAGGTTGGGTCTTTTACATATTTGGCGTGCTAGGCTCTGCAGTTGAATATGCTTTTATATTTGACTTTTTATTTTTATTTGTAGAGATTTTTCCATTATTTTTTTTATTAGAAAAAACACCATGGCAACATTGTTATTCAGTTTTTAAATACAGACATACTAGGAAATTTATAGCTACAATCTTCACCGTAACTATAGCACCCTCATGTATGCCATCAAAAATTATGCACAAAATGGCTTTCTTTGTGCCAAAGCTATTTCTACAGCAATTCTACTGACTTTAGCTCACATATTTAATAACTGTAAATCAATAAATAGTGCAAATGTTGGAAGCTCTTTTCATAACCTGCCATCAGATATCTTAATTTCCTTCCCAGACATAATAAATCCTGTCTTCATGTTCTGACAATTGTAAATGGAGCCTGGTGGCCTAATCATTCCAAAACAATAAACTATACAATTAGCTGAAAATGCTGGTGTAATTTCATGGAATTAGATTTTTCTATTATAATTCTTAAGGTTGCTTTAGGATCTTTAGCATATGTGTGAGTGTATGAATTCACTTCTAGCATGCATTATTATACCTAAATAATCATTCTTCATTGAAAACTACTACATATGGTTTGATAACAACTATGGTAGGTGCTATAGTAATACGAAGAATGCTTATGACAACTGACTGTATTAAAATGGTAATGTTTTACTTACAAGATAGTTCATATTTGCCATCAGACACACTGCCCACTCTACCTACTAGGTAAGTAAGGCCCCAGGTTCCTGCTGTTTCACACATGGTTAGTCACCACTGTTGCTTGTGGAGGGAGATGTCAGAATATATGTGCATGTCTTAAAACATTTTCAGGGGCTCTGATTCACAAACAGAGGATTCTGCATTGGACGGTTTTAGTGGTCCATAGTTGTGCTTATGCTAACAGTTCAGATGCATGGAAAGCAGAGGCTGGTCCACCACAATCTGTAGCTGAGTTTTGGCTTTGGTTTTGTATACTGTACTGGGCTGCAGTCGGAGGGTATGCTGGCTGCAGTGGGAACAACTGAGCAATTCCAGTGGCTAAACAGCTCAGGGAGAATAATTTGGCTCTTCACCCAGTTGGAGAACCATATTGACTTACATCTCCTTAAGCCGCCTCGTGTTCAAAAATTGTTTCTTTCTGAGCCAAGATAATGATGAAAAGAAAGTGGTTTCGGTTGCCTTTGTTTGTTTGTTTGTTTTTGTTTTCACCTAGTCATATGTAAGGGAAGTGCTTAACTTTATCATTTGCATGTGTCCACTTTGTGAGTTACTGGTGAAAGGAAATTTGGAGCATTTGTTACAGACTGGACATACTAATGTGCATTAGTATGAGCTTATAAATTCTGGTTGTATGTAACATTAATATAAACTGACTTGGGAACTCACAATCTCCTTTGCAAATATAGAACAATTGCTAGTTGTTTCTAACTGGTCATTTTACTTTGAATGAATATTGATAGCATTTTGTTGGAAAAAAAAAGAAACGCTAAAGAAAAATTTTGTCTACACAGTTTATCTACTCATAGATTCATACTGGGACACTTTATAAATGTTGTATTTTGCCTTTTTGGGATGAAGATCTAGTTATTTAATGGTACTTATTTCCTACATAAATAAATATCCTGCAAAAATGCATGGAAAAAATATATTTATTCTTTACTCAATTTTATAATATCTGAAGCACTTAATGAAAACAGAGTTGCTTGCTTAGGCTCTGTGTATCTTCTGTTTATTCTGGCAAATAAGCTGTGGGATAGTACAGAAATCAGGGTACTATAGGCTTGTCTGATATCAGCATCAGGGGTTGGTATTTAAAGAGGGTATGAGTAGTAGAAGCAATTGAAATGCACACAAAATAATGATCCCCCTTGTCATGCAGGTATTCCGTTTTTGTACAGGGTAATTTGAGAATTCAACAAGAGATTGAAAGGGTAATGCAGATACAATGAACAAAAATTAAATACTCTCTTTAAATCAAAAGTATATTAAACTATAGTTTCTGTGTGCTTCCATGAAGTCTTAGGTTATAGAAGGATATACTGCCAAAAGGCTCAATTTAGTGGTAAGTTTGTTTAGCTTCAGAAACAATATACATTTTTTGAAGTACAGCTGTCAGGAAAGGTGACTTTTAAAAGTTTGTAGGACTGACTTTTTTTTTTTTTTTTTTTTTTTTTTTAGCAGAAAAATTTAAAAATACACAGTTATGGACATCCTTGTCTATAATGTACGAAATCATGTTTTCTGTATTTCTCTTTTGTTGCTCATTAGTTTTTGTGGTAAAATCAAAACCATCCTGACATGGAGGCCTGCTTGGTCTTAAGTAGATTATGAAAATATACTTACTAATCTGTTTAAAGACTTTCCTAAGCATTCTTAACACAGTAAATACAACTATCAACTTTAGAGTGACTTTGAATTAAATGGACAAATCCTGCTTTCTTGTACATGTGTGTGTGTTTCATGTTTAGAGAGTGATGTTTTATCTGAGAAGACAATGATAACCCCACAGAACTTTAGCATCATCTTGGGCTTATCCATTGCAGATGATATTATTGAGAATACATAATGACTAATATTTTTCACTGAAAGACTTATGTTAAAGAATTGTTTGTGAAGTTTGTTAATTATGACGTATTGAAAAAGAGAGAAAAAAGAAAAACCAAAAAACAAGGAAATGTATACGCTGTAGTAAAGAAATACAATAAATGCATAGGTTCCTTTTTATAAGCCCTAAGCAGATGTCTGTTTGCTTTTTCTAATGACTGTAATATCATTAGCATTATGAATTTGCTGTTTTTGTAAAATACCAGTTCACCTGTTCAGTCAAAGTCTGCTGAAGAACTAGACGTCCTTACAGTGCAAAGAAAAGTTACTAAATTGCTGAAAAACTTAAGGTGGAACCATCATATAGGTATTTTAATGATATTTCTCAATGGCTTAAAATAAAATTTTGAGGAAGTGGTGGAGGGAGAAGCACAGAATGCTGCTGCTGCATACTTTTTTTTCCTCCGGTAACTGAAGGTTAAATGAGTAGCAAACAGAATGCCTTAAACAAGATTGGTATATTGATTAAAACGCTGATTTAACAGCTCGCTTTCTCCCTTTGGAAACCTGGAAAAGATAAGCCAGCTGCTGTCTAAGAGTGCTGAGTGTCCACTGAGAGTATACTATCTATCATCACAATATGGTGATGAGAGGTGTTTTATGTTTGTGTTAATTTCCCCCACTAAATCAGTAATTATTACAATCCTGTCCCTGCTGTTTACCCTGCAGCTGTTTTTCCATTTGTCGAGAGAGCGGGTGTTCTCAGAGGACCGCACACGCTTCTATGGTGCAGAAATTGTCTCTGCTTTGGACTATCTGCATTCTGGGAAGATTGTGTACCGTGATCTCAAGGTAAAAAAAAAAAAAAAAAAAGAAAAAAAAAAAAAAAAAAGTAATCAAAATTTTTGTTTCTGCAGAGACTATTGGGACAAACACGAAGTAATTATAAAGTTGCACTATTCAGAGTTAATGGGGAAAAAAAATCTGTGTTCAGTTTGAAGTTCTAAGTACATGTATGCTGAAGGAATCAGTTTGATAGATACAGTAGTCTATAGGTGGATATATTGCTTGAGTTTTTCCTGAACACAAACATACCAACAAAAGCAGCATTCCTTAATGATACCAGTTGAAGGAGATTTAAACTTCCAAACTTTTTTTTTTTTTCCTGTTAATTACAACTTTACTCAGGCTTCAACACAAATCTCAAATATGTTTCCCAGTGTCTCCAAATGAGGGAAATGGGGAATTGGGAAAATGTGACTACATTCTGTTTATCTCATCAAAGAACTATGTTTTGAGAACATTCTCAGAATAGTTCAATAGGAGAAGAATTTCAGCATTAATTTTAAAATTAATGTCTTTTGTATATTGGAAAAGATAATACTGGAATGTAGTTTGTCTTAGATTTGTTTGTGTACGCAGTTATCTTACTGGCTCTGTTGCCTGAAGTGCCTTTTATATGGTGCTGCAGACACACTATGGGCATGTTTTATGGAAAATAACCCCACTTTCAATAGAAACATTTTCTAACTTATATGGGAGGAACCTCTAAATTCCATGATGAGACCATTTTATTTTTGTGAAAAGCCTAATATTTTTTTTTTCTGTGGGAGATTGTGCCATTATACATTGTCACATTTTACGTGTGCACCAGTGGAGTTCATTCATGAACTCCCTTGTACAGGAACTGAAGACAATGAGGCTGTGGTAGGCAAGTTTTCCTCAGGGCAGTAGACAGAAAACAAGATACCGGATTGCATGTTGGAAGTAGAATCTGTCGCAATAACATGGAGTGCTGTGATCTCTTGGAAAAATATGCAGTTATCTGGCCAAGGAATGATATGATATGTCATGATTTTTGTTTAAATTCCAAATAAGGAAAGAGTAATTTGAAAAAATTCTTTGCAAGTATACAAGAATTAATTTGCCTCAAGATTTTATTTTTACCATAGCCTCTCTACCCCCAGTTTTGTCTGTTATTAAAAAGACTGTGGAAAATAAAGATATTTTAAGAATTTATTTTCAAAGAATGGGACATGGATATATAGTAACTGTTTGATGACAACACAGTAAGTAAAATACATTATGATAAATGAAGATCATGTGTCAGCAAAGGAAACCTATGAAGTCTTACCAATTGATAGTCATGATTGTGACCTTGAATTCCTTGATTTTATCTTGAGAATATTTAGAAAATTATTTTTCTTACTTTTTATGGAAGATGCACCAAACTTGTGAATGAATATAACTTTAGAATGAAAGGCCATGCTTTGAATTACAAATGATTTACTATTCTAAACTGTATTAAGTAGTATTAAATAGGTATTTAAATTGTATAAGAGTAAACACTATTAAATGCTAGTATGTAATAGATGTTGAATTTTTTTTTTTTTTGGTAAATTATAGACAAATTGAACCATAAGTTCATAGCTTTTTTTTAAAAAAAAAAATAAAAAAATGATGTAATGCATCAGCCTGTCCTCTTAAGAAATACTAAGGGAACTTTTTTTCCCCGACACACAGTTAGAAAATCTAATGTTGGATAAAGATGGACATATAAAGATTACAGATTTTGGACTTTGCAAAGAAGGAATCACAGACGCAGCAACTATGAAAACATTCTGTGGTACTCCAGAATACCTGGCACCTGAGGTATGATTTAGAATATACTCTTATAATGTGCTATGCAATGTTTATTTTTCATTTAATTTTAGACTACAGTGTTTGTATGATGAAAACTGTTCATTGTAGTGAAGAGCTGACTGTCTGCCAGAATAATACTATACAGTTGTTATTCAGAATTTTATATGCTTGCTTTTAGTGATTTCAGTGATTTTATGTATACTGATGCTGTGCTCCTTAGTGTTTAAAAATGCCTTTAACACGCATTTTCCTTCTCATGTTTGCCTTTCTCTGTTAAAATTTTTATCTTCTGATGATTTCTTCAAAAATAATCTTCCATCTGTCTGTCACTTGGAACATATGATTTTACTTGACTGAGCTGTATAACTAGAGTTTATATAGTCCTAGTGGACCAGAGGGGGGGGAGAGGAAAGTATTGAGTTTGCTGTGTTTTATCTGAACTCCCCTGACTCAGGGAGAGAGAGTTGACATTTGAGATATTTCTGCTAAAAAGTTGAGTGTATCAATCCCTGAACAGGTTGAGGTAGGCACCAAAAACTAGCGATCTCCTAGTATGTATGCTGAAGTGCCATCCCAGATGGTACAGCTCTGTCTTTACTATTAGCTAGTGCTTGGAGTGCAAAACATCACACTTCTTCAGGATTGCCAAAAAGATAGACACAAGGATGTTGTTTTGGTTCCCTTCATAACTCTGGTTTGGCCACTCCAGAATCTGCTGTGAAAGCTCGTCAGTCAAGTAATATGCTCCAATATTAGTGCTGACAGCTCTGCTACTGATGATGCCTGTTGAAAAAAAAGCCAGGGAAGCACACTGAGCATTGGGTTTTTGTCCTCTCTGGTTTGAGTTAACATGTACTGACTGTGGTGCTAGGAGAGGTCATTCTGCCTCTCCCCTGAGGTTGCGAAATTACACCATGGTATTAACATGAGAGGCAGCCTTGTTTCTTAATGCCAAGGATTCTGTGGATCCTGAATAAGCCATTAGTTCCATTCTCATCTGTATTGAAGGATCAGGAATGGACACAGTACACACCTGATACACAACTTTCTATGTAACTTAAAGGACTTTACAGAGTTCTTCAGCCTGTAAGTTCTTTTTCAGAAGCATTCATCAAGGGATTCCCCACCTCTTGCAGCAACACAGTGCTACCAAAGTTTCTATCCAAAGTCTTCTTTGAAGAAGAATATGCCTTAGTTTAAAGAGAGGGGATTAAGTGTCACTGATTTAGCATGGCTCTTCACGCTCCTGCTTTTGGGAATATTGAATCCTGAGCAGCAGCAAGAAACCCTGGAGCCTATTTGAGCAAGCTGGTTTAGATTGCCTTTGAATTCTCATTCTGAACCTTACAATTAAGGGATGTGTAGGAAACAGGTAAACATCTTCAGGATACCATTGGCTGGATACGAAGATCTAAGAATGGACAGGTTTGAGGGTCTGAGAGTGTTCTGAAATGTCTTAAAGCAAATTTAAAGTCTCCTTCAGTTTTTGCTCAGGAAAGAAACTGAAACTGCTAATAGTTGGTTTTGAGTTTAACATGGTATGTAGAATTAATGAAGCCACCTTTCATCATAGCAAGATCTTTTGATACCTTCTTTTTCTCTAACTATAAAGAAAGTATTGGCATTCTTAGGAGCCCCTAGCTTTCTGTCTCCATCTTCCTTAACTGTTTCAGCAGTGAAGAGAAATATGAGTAGTCATACTCTCACACTACAAGTTTGAAGAACTTAAATAATTTTGGTTAAATGTGTTTGTTCATTTCAGCTGTCTGGTGAGTCATTGCCTGCTCTAGTTGTGAAGGCAAACTCACCCATGTTGGTCTCTTTTGCAGAATTCCATCTCACAGATTCCAAGGAAGACTTGGATGCAGATTGTTGTTCTCTTTGACTGTGTCTGATGACACCTTTGCGTTTAGTGCAGGGGCACTTGGCATTTATCTGAATTTATAGATTCCAGAGCTATTCGTAGCCTGCTTTGAATATTGTCTGCTTAAAAGAAGTTTCACTTCCACCTGTTTTGCGTGGTACAGTGGCCACTCTTCTTGTGTTCCGTACCCAGAATCTGTTCTAGAAGAGCACAAGGGATGATACTATCATCTCTGGCACAGACCACAGTTGTCATTGCCAGCTCTTATCCCCTCATTGTCTTCTTGTCAGCAGTCCTGAAAACTTTCTCAAAGATGCAAATATCCTGTTCAGTTGCTTCCATCTACTTTTCCATCTCTCACTTTTGGAAATGTTAGCTCTCTTCTATCAGACTAGACAAGATTTCAGTTATTGATGTAGCATGAGAAGATTCAACACCTTTATCAGCACGTTCTTATTTGGAAGGGTGAAGTTAGCAGTAGAGGAACACCATTAGAAAAAATAAACCTTTCCCTTTGAACTCTCTGCTGCTGCAATAGCATTTACCAGTTGTTCATGTGAGACAATTGTGTCTATTTTCATACCTGGGAGATCTGACTGATAACTGGACCATGACGAGACGGGGTGCTCCATCTTTTCATGGGCATGTGTCAGGGAAAGAACATGCAAAAATCACTTCTTGTAGGTCAAGCTACAGAAATCATTACCAGGTGACAAACACTTACTGTTTTTTTTTGACAAATTGCAGTTCATACGAACTTAATGTTACAGCTGGACTTTAATCCTTTTACTGTGGTGAATTCCTGCTTGTTTATCCCAAGACAAATGGCAGCATATACTTATATTTTACTGGTCATGGTGTGTGTAAAGGCAGTACCCTTTCTTCACTAGCAAGACATTCTCCAGTTATGTTGAGACTTACATTCAGCATCTGTACTTTTAATAATACCTTTCCATCCTCTATAACATTCAGAGATAGCCCAAGGTTCCTGTGTATCAGCCAGGAAGCAGTTGATTGACCCAGAAACTGTTGCACTGTCAAGAAACTACATCTAGTCTGAGAACTGATTTAATATTTTTGTTTATATGCATTCAGTGTTATGGATTCACTTGGTTTTCTGAATGCTTTGTGGACCATTGTTTGAGGCAGAGTCCTGCTTGCTGTCTTTTTGTGAAAGACAGACTGCAGTCACTTCAATGGGAAAAAATGAAGTAGCAAATCCTGTGTAAGGGGGCTCTCTTCTTACATGACCTTCTTGCAAGTGCATGTGTCCCAGTGGATCCATACAGAATTATTTTCCTTGGTGATTTCAGAATTGCTCTTAATCAGAAAGTAAGTGTACCTGTTGCTGTGTTTTGCTTGGAAACCTTATGCCTCTGGGACTGTCCCATCCAGTGAGGAATATACTCTTTCATTTTACATTGATAAGACCTTTTATACAGGACCCCAAGACTGACTACTGATGTCTGGCAGAGCCAGAAGAATGTCCATGCGAGGATAAATGGATAGTGGGTCACGGGAAAAAAACTTGTAATGAGATTGCCAGGCTGGAACCAGTTTTCATCACTGGAGCTAGAATTACTTTTCTGGACAGTCAATGATTGTTCATGACAACCACCTAGAAGTTTATGCATACCTTCATCAAGCACTGTGCTGTTACAGGGGTGTGCAGGGTTTCAAGCTAGGTGGCCTATGTATACATTTCCTTCCCACTCTCCTCTCTTTGTCCTTCGCTGTTACTCAACCCTGGTATTCTACAGTTCAAAGAAAACTAAAATAACATTGACTGTGCTTTGTCTTAGATAATCATGTACGAAGCATAAAAAGGGGTAGGTTATGAATGCATCCTCTAGGAAGAAAATGGTTACTACTGTCAAATAACAGGGCTTAATATATTTACAGTACAGATATATGTTTTGGTCACAGTTACTGAAGAACGAGTAACTTTTTATTTGTGAAATGGTATAGGCTTTTGAGAACAATTTGGTTATCTGATTAATAATGTAATTCTTCATTACAATTGAATTTCATTATCAGTTGAAAATCTTTTGCAGTTTTGCAGTGGCAAAGGCAGGACAGGACCGTCTGTGTTTTCCAAACAGTATCATTTGCTTAATAAAGCAAGATTAAAACTGAGAAAGTACTTGTACTTGTAAACATACCTGTGAGACATTTAAAAGCAGTTCTGATTTTGATGGTTTACAGTTGATCATCAAGGATCAAAGACTTGTTAATAAAGATACAGACCTCTAGAGTCTACTTTCTTTAACAGAATATTCATGAAATTAAGCTACTTGGGCAGAGAAATAAAAGTTCTTGTAGCTCTGATCATGTATAAAGGTAATTTCTTATATGAGATTACACTTTCTGAGTTTCAGGTTTCAGCTCAAGCCGTTAACAGCAAGTGTAACAGCAAACCCTTACCAAGAGAAGGGCAGTCACTGTGGTGCTAATTTTTGGTGTCATGGGAAATGTGAGATGAAATATCAGAAATTAATTTTGTATCTTTTCACTAACAGGAAATGGGATGTTTTGGCTATGAACAAGACTTCCATGCTTATTCAAATGACTCATCGTAGATATTGATGCTTAATGATATTGGTGTGTTTCTCCATAACAGGAAAATGGTAGAACCTCGTTAAGTTTAATCAGTGTAGAAGCACAAAGTAGATAGATGAATACATTCCTGCAAGAACAGTAGTTTTTATTTAAAAAACAATCAATCAAACAAACAAACAGCAAGACCATTTTAATTTAGTTTATGCAGTTTATGATCACTTAAAGGTATACAACAATAAATAAGACAAGAGTAGATTCATACTTTTGTCCATAGGCATAAAAAGGTCTGTATGCTTTATAACTTGCTTTATAATAAAAACATTGGATGGTTACATTATGAATATGTATGAGATGAAAGAAATGTTAAGATACGTTATCTGAAACTTGTTTAGCTTCTTTTTTTATTATTTTATTTACTTTTTAAATCATATTTCTCTTAGGAAAAGGAGT
This sequence comes from Anas platyrhynchos, assembly GCF_047663525.1. Lineage (NCBI taxonomy): Eukaryota > Metazoa > Chordata > Aves > Anseriformes > Anatidae > Anas > Anas platyrhynchos. Next base: position 30,425,135 of record NC_092589.1, on the reverse strand, counting down.
AAGAAAGCTCATATGTAATCAGTTATTTCCCTGAATGTTACCTCATAAAAATGAAAGGTAAAACTCTTCTATCAAGAAGCAACCACTGTCTTTCCTCACATTTCACTTAATTTCTTATTTACAGCTTTTACTTTTTGGGAAGGATATGGCTTTGTTGTGTGAGTGAACCAGAATGTAGAACTTGGCCATTGAAGGTCAGTGGCTGACTTTAGGCAATGGGAAGCATGGTGCCCTGTGTTGCAGGCACAATCTGAATCAGAGTAATTTGTCTTGCAGATTTTGTCATAGCAAGAAAAAACTTTTGCCATGTTTTACGGTAATTGCAGTTGAATTTTTACGGAATGTTGTGGTGCATGCAGATTATATGGTGGCAGAAGCAGAAAAAGCATTTTGTCACCGCTGCAGCTATACATTTATTTCATTCTTTTAGCACTTGCTTATATTGGATCAGGCTGCTTACCAAAGGCAGTCTGGTAAATTTTTGTACTGAGAATAAGATGATCTAGCACATAGCTTGTCTGATGCAAGCTGAAATTAACGGATGTAGGCAGAGAGGGAACCCCTAGAATGCAGTGAAACAGTCTAGCATGAAAATTGGTGTTTTAAGCTTCTGCAAAACCGTGTGATAAAGATGGATTTTAACTCAGATAAAAGTAGTGATGTGAATATTACTGAAGAGCTCCTTCAGGTGTGGAGAAAAGCATGAGGGTGCTTGTTTGCACAGAATTTGATGAAGGTACCAACATCATGGACAACAGAAAGGGCTGGGTACTCTGCTACCAATTGAGAGAGTTAGGTTAGGGTGAGAATGTAAAGAGATGGGTATGTTACACAACAGAGAAAATTAAGTTGCATGACAAATATAGCCAAAACTTTTTTTTTTTTTTTAAGTTTTCTTTTTACTTTTTAAATGGGGGGAGAGGTGAATTTCAGTAAACTAAAGAAGAGAATAATGAGGAAGGTTAACAGGAGAGAAGGGGGATTCAGGAAAGGAATCTAATGATCTCACTGGTAGGTTGCTTGGCCAGAGGACAAAGCTTGGAGATGAGAAGGTTTTTCTTACGGAGGAAAATAGGGTTGTGGGCAAGAAGGAAAGCTTGAGCTAAACTAAAAGCAATAATATTACTTTGTTAATTTTAACAGAAATTAATAGAATGTTTTGCAGAGAGACAGGAAAGGCAGTAGAAATTGATGAGCAAATTAAAATGGAAAGGAGCTAGCTGGGGAGCTGTTTGTCCAGGAACATAGAGGAACTGAAGAACAGGATGATTTTTGCCATGGCTTAAGCACTTTCCTTTTTATCTCCTTTTCCTTTAAATTTCATTTGAGTGTAAAGATAATGGAGGCATTCACGTAGTTTGTTTTTTAAAATTTTCTGCAACTTTTATATAAATAATAGGTATGTGCCATTATTTTCCATCTCTAGAACCCATGGATAATAAAGGTAAAAAGGGAAAAAAGGAATTTGTGGAAAATGGCATAAGTTAAGGTATGGCATCTCTTAAGATGTTGCTAGATGGCACCTGCATTCACAAGGCTTTAAGAACAGTGTGAATTTCAAGAGCTGGAACAGTACTGTTAGGAGAAACAATGGAAAAGAGACTATTTTGTGCTCCATCTTCCATCATGCTGTAGAGAGTGAGTTTTCACCCATTTGATTTACCTCTGGTGAGCATTAATAAAGCCTACTTGTTGGTGGCTTTTGGGGTTTATCTGGGGGAGGGGATAGTTTCAGTTGCTAGTGAGATTCTTTTTATTTTCTTCACTTAATTCTTTTTTCAGGAAAGGATAAGGAGACAATCCACCAAATTGACTGTATCAGTACTAATATATTTTTAATATTGTGCATAGTGGTTATGCTGAAACCTGAAGCCTGTAGTGGTGCTCTAGCAGGCTGGAAAGAATTTCATACATAAAATTTTCTTAAAGTGAGGTTATTTTTTTTGGAAGGTAGGAGATAAATATGTTTCTTTAGCTTTATACTTTTTTTTTTTTTCCCTTTTTCTAGTAAAATTTGATTAAGAAGGGCATTTTGTGCTTTGGTGGCAATTTCCAATTACTTTGCACCTAGAAGCAGTGCCTGCTGTGTTGTTAAGAATGCATTCCATTTCTGTGCATTCCTACTCTTGTCTTAGCTTCTTTGCTCCTCCAGTGTTTCCATGAGATTTCATACACCCTTGTAATTATGGGAGTCCTTTATTCCTTGTCCCCTGGCAGCGTAGAAAGAAGACAGGTTGCGACTGTCCAGAAGTAAGCTTCTTGTAGCATCTTATCCGATGCCTCAGGCAACATTGTGCAGACAGACTCAGTCGAGATGGATGTGTGAACTCGTGTGGATGTATTTCTGGGTTTTGTTCCTGTCTTTGAATATAATCTTTTTAGTGCTGAGCTAATTATGTAGTCTCAGTTTTACTGTTGAGTTAGAGTACCTGATCAACTTTCCAACTGTAAAACAGTTTGAAAATCAAATGTAGCTTACATGCAAGACCCAACAAAATTAGAAGTGTTAAGTACGTTTTGGCAGTTCACTTTTATTATGCCCAGTCCTCAAATGTACCAGCAGACAATCATCTGAATGTTAGTTATTTTTCACATGCTTATGTGATCACACAAAAAGTACATGCTAAAAAGAAGCAGATGGTGACAGATGGGGAAGGTTGAATAAGGTGGTTTTGGAAACCTAGAAAAATGCACTTCTGTAATAGTGTAAAAATAAAAATTCTTTGATCGCCAAGTTAGAATGAACAAAATTGAGTGCCCCCCTTCCATTCTCCCCCCAAACCACCAAAAAGAAAAAAAAAAAAAGAGGAAAAAAAAGAGAAAATCAACCAGCAAGCCCGCAACACCCTCAAACTTTACTGATAGAAAGAAATGGAACCTACAAGTGTTCAATGTATATTTAGGAAAATATGTCATATGGTGGTGTTTTGTCTGAGGACAGAATATTAATTTTTGTCAGCCAGAGACTTGAAAAGGTGGAAGTCGTGTTTTTTTCTTCCTTTGAAAATGATGCATTCAAATCAATTGTTTTCCATGCTCAAAGAGTGCTGTCAGAAGAGTTGTACTTTGATGTCACCTATTTGTAGTGTTGCGTGTATATAAGCATGTCATACTTTTTCCTGGGGGCAGCTGTATAACTAGAGCTAATCTGTAACAGGCAGTATTACATATTTGTCATATAGGCAAATATAAGGCTGAGAAAGAAGAGAAGATATAATCAACAACAAATAATATTGCTGTTTTGTCAGTGGATTGCTACATCCAGTAGACCTACCATTAGCATGAGGATTGAACATTTGCTTATTCCCTTGCATTAGTTTAATAGAGTTTTAACATAAGTATCTGTTGTGTAAATAAATGAAAAAAAGATACCTTTAAAAAAATTTCAGTGGATGAAATGTATTTTTCTCCATAAATTAAAAAGTATTTGATCTGTTAATCTGATAAATACTTGCTAAGTCTTCTATCGACACTGATGCCATCATTATTTTTTATTTTGATAATCAAGTCATACTTAACCTATAGCATGAGGCATTACTGCTTCGTAGTGACAGAGAACATTTTGCTTTTGGTCATTACCTTTTGCTTAAAACCAACCCCCCTCTAATTCTAAAAAGTGGTACTCATTTTCCTGAAAGTATGTTTAATTTCTTCAGTACCAAAACACTTGAGTTACGTTATATTCTGCTTCACTAATTTTCTTTTGGCTTCAAAAGGATAGTTCAAGTTTATTTACTCTCTGTTTACCATACATAATCTGATTCTTAGTAGAGAAACAATAGAATTTATTTTACCTGTGGAAATGTGGTTTAGTGTTGGCGTGTGCTCTTGAACAGCTGTCTGTTTTATATTTGGCTACATTTCACTTCTGGGTGAAGACCAGTCGGGGGTGGGAGGAGAAAGAGCACGAATGCCTGAAAATAGTTTCCCTTCTGATTTATGGGAATTTTACAATGTGGAATTTTCTCTTTACACTGGAATTCCAAATACCAAATTGATTTTTATGTTGAAATGAAATGGAAATGCAAAAAGTTGTTTTAACTTGAAATGCTAGTACCTCATGAAAATCTCAAATGTGGCCTTTTTTCTGTTTTGTTATCACATACTATATTTTAGTGTACTGCATTGTCTCTTTTTACATGCCTAAGTCATCAGAAATGCTAGGAACTTGAATTTGAGCATTTTTGTCAGCTTGGCATTGCCAGCAGGGCCCCGAGGTGAACATGATGGAATGTGGACAAGACATGGTATCCAGAGCAGAACATTTATTTATTTGTAATCACCAGCATCAAGATCAAAAGATGAGTGTATGAAAGCATTGCTCTGTTACACATAGACAGAGCTGCTGCAACAAGAGATAAATTGGTACAGGAGTTAGACTTTCACCTGAAACTGGATAACCAATGATGTAACATGATTTTGAATTTTCATGCAATCTAGTTAATCTCACCAGACACAAAAACTAATTGTCCACAAGCAATATCAGACCTCTCAAGGGGAAAGATGTAACAAATAAGCAAAAATAATAAAACAAACAAAAGACTAGAAAACAGATTAGCTCCATGTTGCCTATATATAAACTGTTGTATTCAAACCAGGACTTAAAAGCACAGTGCGATTTTCTTATGAAAAACACATTTTTGTGTAATACAAGTATGACAATTCTTATAAAGACTGTCTCAATAATATACTTGAAGCTTTTTTCATTAATTATCATTTAATCAATGCACACATTATTCCCATCTCAGCAAAAATTTGAGAGCAATGAAACAAACAAAAGCTGAATAAATTCTGTTTAATATGGGTAAAAATTCAAAATTATTTCAGCAAGAATGACAATCAACCAGAAAGAATTATCACAATATTATTATTATTTGTTATTTCTTACATGTGTTGCATCTTATGCATGTTATGGACTCTGCTGCCAGTACAGTGACGTTTAATAGAGATATTAACAGGTCTGCAGTTTTTCATAGAATGGAACCAATCTAGCAGAGTCATGAGAGAGAACTGCCACAGAATCATATGAACAGAGAATCATCTAGGTTGGGAAAGACCTTTATGATGATTGAGTCCAACTATGAGCCTGACCTACTGAGTCCCATCACCAAAACACGTACCTTAGTGCCACCTCCACACATCTCCTGAATACCTCCAGGGATGGGGACTCCACGGCTTTCTTGGGCAGCCTGTTCTGATGCCTGACCACTGTCTCCCTGAAGAAATTTTTCCTAATGTCCAACCTAAACCTCCCCTGAAGCAACTTGAGACCATTTCCTTGTGTCCTATCACTTGTCACCTGAAGAAAGACACCACCATCCTCCTTCCTGCAACCTCAGGTAGCAAAAGTAGCTACTGGAAAGGCAGTTGTAGAGAGCAATGAAGTTTCCCCATAGGCTCCTTTTCTCCAGACTAAACAGTTATTTTACTATCTCTGGTTTTTGGTTGGTTGGTTTGGTTTGGTTTGGTTTAGTTTGGTTGTGTGTATTGAATAGGTTTTACTTTTGGGGGGGTCTTTATAGTGCGTTTTGATATATTATTTTTGATTGCTGGGTTTAAACTAGTGTCTTAACAGTTCTTTGTTAGAATACTTTTTTGATGTGCAATAGCTTAATTCCTTTCTTTTTTTTTTTTTTTAACTCTATTTAAATTCTGTTGCAGGTTCAGTCCCTTCTAGAAGGTTGAACACTATTAGTATTGCATGCTTTTTGCTCTAGGAGGCATTGCTTAATTGCTTGGTATATATTTATACCAAGATGTAAAATTTCTGACACAGCCCGACATGTGCCTGTGAATGAAAAAAATTAGTTTGCTATTTATTTTAAGGTTACACTAGGAGAGGCTAGGTAGGATGTAGGAAATCTGTAGAACAAGAATGTATTAGAGAGATTGTCTGTATAATGACCAGAAGTAAAACAGAAGTGCAAGCCAGATAAAGAATAGAGAAAAACGATCTGCAAAACTTAGAGCAGTATTGGAAAACTTTTTTCCTTTATTTAATTCTCAGATATCCATTTCCAAGGATATCTATAACCTTGACAATTTGTCTTTTCAGCTCTGTAACACAAGCAATAAGTATCCATTTAAGCAATGCTTTCCCTGTTCATAAGAAGATGCAGTGACAGTAACTAAATTTGGATAATGTTCGGCAAACATACCCTTTTCTAGGGAGAATTTCAATACATTTAGGATAAACACCTCTTTCTATTTAAAAAAAGAAAAAAGTGTATAACCTCAGTTCATTAGTGTTAGGTCATAAACTTTCTCTTTGTTGCAGTAGCTACTGCAATTGCTAGAAAGTTCTAGCAAATACACTTTATAACTTTTGTTGAATAATATGTGGATGAATATTTGTTAGCAGACCAACACCTGCAGCAATAAAAATGTGTGAAGGGTTACCAGGAACGCTTATGGAACATACACTCCACCTGAACTGTAAGGTTAATTGAAAACAGTTTTTTCCCCTTAAATTAACAGTACATTGGTGTATCCAAGTTCTCAGTTTTCTATCACAACATAGGTGTGCAGACAGTTTGTTTAGATGTTTAAATCTTTTCCCATCTGTTCTGTCGAATTTATTGATTGAGCAAGCTATTTGTTTGTAATGTCCTATTGGAGAGTCTATATATAATGTATTAAGAGTAACCATAACTAGGTAAATATGCATTTTTTTTCCCGATAAGTTGCCTTAGTTATCTAGCAGAAAGTACCAAACTGAGATTTTGAAGCTGTTCTTTTAAAAATGAAACCCATTTGTAGATCAACAACAAATTATATGAAGCCTTCCATTTGCAATGCTATTGCTATATTTGTCAGTTTTTAGAGTCCAGAAGCAACTAATTAATGTTTAGTGGTCTATTGGAAGTATAGTTCTTGATTGTGTGAATTTTTGGTGTGCAACCAAAAAATATTCCAGAAGTTGCTTATCAGAGATGTATTCTTTCAAGAAAATGCAGTACAAATAAAGTTAAGGGTTTTTCTATATTCAGCTCAGTTTGTGATTATTGACATATCAGAGAATCCTAGTTTCACTGAATTCAAGGGGAAAAAAAAAGACTGACTTTAGATGATCATAGGTTTCATATAGGCTGCCAACCTTCCATTTTTTTTTTTCCTCCACAAAATCATGCGCATTGCATGTGTTTATGTTGACTTATCTTTTTTCTGATTCATTTAACTGCCTGGTTTCTAAGTCTCTGTCCCAAACCTTTGCAAATAAGAGTTTGCAAATGTATCTACAAACAGTTGTGGCAGGCCAGAAAACTTTTGGCTCTAGCTACTTAAGGTAGAATTTTGAGTTTTGTTTAGAGGGTTTGATGGTCTTTGCTCTGTTTACGTAGCACTATCTCATACATCCTTGGCCATTTTTTACTGTCTTATCCTCACCAGCAACTCTGAAGGGTGTAGACACCCTTTAAGAGAGTAGAATCTCTGGTGAATGCTTACTTTTCACTTTTTACAGTTTTTTTTTAATTTTAATTTTTATTTTTTTTATTTTTTATTTCCCCTGCTATTCCAGTAAGTTTTAGAGAGAGCTGGGAGCAGTGTTCTAAAGCATGAGAAACTGTGGCATGGACTACTACTGCTGTCCAGCTTTCTTTGAAGCGTATATATGTGTGTGTGTTTGTGTGTGTGTATAGAGATGTAATACTTCTTATATATAGCTCCTGACTAATGAAGCAAGTACTGTTTTAGCTAGTGTTGAGATTTTAATGTAAAACAAGCATAAGAGCTGTGCTTTGTTGCCTTCTGTGCACAATACAAAATGAAGTTATAAGGTAAATAAATAGCTTTCCCTTAGCTGAAACTATAATATTGTCCAGTGCATCTAAAAGATCCATAAAAGCACTAAAGTACCTGCATATGTCTGGAAGCAGATGCCTGACTAATGTTTCTTGGTTGTTACAAAGTGTGTATGTTATTTAACCTCCTGCATGTTTATCTAAAACTGGAGAAACACAAACTTTAGTAGCACCTGTGCAGCTTTTTAAAAGCATCCATATAAATCCAGGCTATGTCCTCTTATTACAGATGTAAGTTTTAAAGCAGCATCAATGCCCATAAAAATGGCAATGGTTTCAGTGCAGCAATTAGTTTTTGCCCACTTTGGAGCCCTTTCGTACAGCTAGAGTGCTTTAGAGAAATACAGGTTGGGAAGGGAATCAGGCCCTTCATCTTGCCATTAAGTGAGAACGGCTGCTGCAGCTGTCTGTGTGCAGGAATAGCTGGGAGAGTCTCTGTAACTGCTGTGGTGAGGACTGTGGGTGGAGTGTGACAAGCATTTCTTTCGGTGGCAATTCCATGTTCCACACCACCTGCCCTGGGGTTTCCACTTCTGCCTTCTCACTTGTGCTACTACAGCTGTTCAAGTAATTATTTAGTGACTTAGGCCCAAAGACTTGATTCAAGTTGAATAACCCAGGGTGAAACACTTTTTTCTCTTTTTCTTAGTACTGGTCTACTCTCTGACGTAGTGTTGCATAATTTTAGCAAGATAAGTGAAGTTGTGGTGAGGGAAGAGAAATGAGAGCATGCATTAGGCTGGTGCTGCCTCTGGAAGAACGTCACTGAGCTAGAGCCCTAAAAACAAACAGTAAGATTCTGTAATAAAAGTAATAAAAGCGACGGTCGCTTCTTGTGTTTTATTTCTCATAATCTATGGCATCATCCAAACTGAACATCACTCAGCAGACCTACTGCTTTACTTGACACTGGGAAGTCACTTGTACAGTGCTGGATGTGAGGTGTAAAATAGGGATGAGTGACTATGAACGTTATCCAGGCACTGAAATCACATCACACTGGAGCTCTCATCTCCTAAAACCTCCACTAGATCTTGATGAGGTGGCTTGGAATTTTCATACCCTATGTGTAATGGTAGAAGAGGCAGATGAAGGAAGAGAAGTTGTATACTTGAATGATTTGACCATTTTAATCTGGGGGAAGAAAGCATGTAAACTTCATCTGTACTTCATGAAAATACACCTGACTGGAGTATGTACTCAGTATAGCTGCTCTGTCTGTAGCTTATGAGTTCCATGTGATTCTTCCGTTTGATACCTCTAGAAAACAACATATTGCTTTGTAACAAGTATCAGAGTGGATGAGCATGTGCCTTTTATGATAGTTTTGGTGGTCCTGCTGCCTACCCTGCTGCAACTGTGAAGGAAGTGGGTTGTTAGGATAGTGCATTGTCTTAAAGACGGATTTGTGTGCCCTTGCAGGGGAACAGGAATTGGATGGAGATGATGGAGGTTGTTTTAGAGGGCAGTGTACAAAGTTTGAGACCAAAATTTCTGCTGAGGTTGGCCAGGTGCTTAGACTGGCACCCCCTGTATACAAGAGTACCCCACATATACTGGAGGAGAGCAATAGCTGCTCGCCAGCCCTCACAACCTCAGGAGACATTTCTAAAAGCAGGCATCTGCCTCCTGATATGCAAAAGTTTTAATTACTCACAGGTACAGAGTATGCAACTGTGTCATGTTTGTTTAGCACTGGGCTGAAGCTTTCCTGTCCTGTGTTCAGTGTAATTAAAACCAAATCCCTAAACTCCAAGAATTGTTTGAAAAGGACCCTGTAATGCTATAGACGTGTGCATATAGACACGTTCTTGTGCCTACTGTAATTGTATAGATTTCATCATAGGAGCTGTTGGACTCCAACACTTCCATTGATTTCTCACAGTCCAGAAATCCTGGGATTTCTTAACACCACGAGGAATAGAAATGTCCTAAAGAAAATAGTTGTGTGTATTTACTGTGAAAACATCAAGTGCCATTTTATTCCATTTATATTAAAATAAATTGAGATGCAGTTTCCTTTATTTACACTGTTTTCAGGCTGTTTTCCTTTTGCCTAAACGAAACCCTTTTGATGCTCTTGCTTGTCTGGCTGGCTGTAAACCAGGTATTTAAACAAAAATAAAGAGTTGCCAGTTTTGCCAGCTGGGGATGAGAACCCGGCTGGTGATATGCGGGTTCGGGAGGCAGTTAATCCAGCTTTTATGCTTTTTTATGATTTTATGTAAAAAGAGGTTAAAAATCACATTTGGCTCTTTCTTTGTACCACTGTTTTGTTGCTGTTGTGGGAATGCAGCAAAAGGTTGCTCATACTTTTTATTATTATTAGGTAAAGTCCTGCATAAATTAGGTAAAGCCCCAGATACAGTTTGCTTTAGCTGTTGGGCATGTGATTTGTCTTGCTCAGAGAATGAAATGTTTTATATTCCTGTTGCCTTCTTTTGTAAATCGTATGTGCAAAACACACCTCAGCTTGCTTGTAAAAAGAATCTACCACTGCCTCACAATTTTACATATTTTAGTAACTTCAAAAGAAAAAAATAGCTAATGGTACAAATAGGAGAAATAATAACAGTGGTAACACATGTATCAGAAAAAATATATAATGCTTTTATTCTGTGGCAGAAGAAATGGTGATTTAAAGACCCAGTGACACAGATTTCATATCATTTTTTTCAGCAAATAGCTTGCAGTATTCTGAAACTCATAGAATGTTTAATTATTTTTAAAATGCAGGAGTTATTTTAGTTGGTTTTGTCGTATGTACTTATTCAGATAATTTGTTGTGTTTTACACTTTCCAAAATTTCACCCTCTATTTAGAAATACCAATGATGTAACGAGTCTGTGTGTTTTGGCACAGTTGTAAATAGTATGTGTTAATGTGTTAATATTTACGATTTTTTAATCATATATACACAAGAGGGATTTGCAATACACTTCTTTTCATCATGTTTCTACTACGTATCCTTAAGGACAGTGAAAACTAGGAATATGAATGCATTAATTACCGTGGGATTGTCAAAATTGCCGTACTGAATCAGATGTATGTTCTACTAATAGCACATAGGAGATACTTCAGAGCAGGACTTGGATTCACTGTGGAAGAAAAAGGAGAGGCAGATAAATGAGCTCTACACCCCACATTAGGACTGGCTGGTGTAGTGCGCATGTCCTCATATGATACGATGTGGTCATGGCCACTTGGTGTCCAATAGGTGAGGTCTGTGTCTGCCCTTGCTTCACAGAAAACTATTGGAAGTATTCTTACGCTTTTTAGAGAGTCCCAATATAATATGCTCATGGAAAAAGTTTATTTCTGATCTTCTAGAGTTTGCCTTATTCCTTGAAGCCTGAAGGTGTTACTACACATCACCAGGCTTTCTCTAGCATGTATCTTAATGACAGTTTCTGTGTGTCTTACTGTTTGAATCGGGGTAAGCTCTTGGTGGTTTTTGTTGTCTGCAATGGTGTGTTGCAAAAGGCATTTGTTTTCTGTCGATTAGTTTATGTTTTTTAATCAGTTGTGCATACTGCTTTTCAGAAGCTGCCTTTTAGTGATACAGAAACCACGGAATATTCTTTAATTCTTTATAGAGTCCATCTATATTAGGTACATTTCTTTGGTCTTTCTTTCTGCTCATTATTTACATCTAATTTCTTGTTTTAAGGTTTTTGCCTCTTTAAAATATATTTCTACAGCAAATACTGGCAATTTAGGCACGCGCCATTGTAGTGCCCTCTGTTACCATTTATGAACTTCTAATTTTTACGACTTTTGAGTGAAAGGGTGTGATCACCTAGTAATGCACAGAAATCTGAACTATGTATGTATACATACAGTAACCTTTAGTTTCCTTATCCCTTATATAGACTCATTCTGAGTCTATGCTGTTGTTATGTTGCTTCCATTTCTGTAATTCAGTATAAAGATCTACTGAGGTCAAGAGATACTGTTTAGATTCCTTATTGCGATTCTCTAGAGCTCCTGAGAGGAGGACTGTGGAGTAACTGTTTTTAAGATAAGACACACAACATTGGAGGCATTATCATATTAACAAATGATATAAGCATTATATTTCTGTGATCATATAATATCATATAAACATACAGTATCGTGCTAAACATAATATTGTATAAATGTTGCCGTACTTCTATGCACTAGTACAGTTCAGCTGTTTTGGACTACTTCATGGAACATAATGAACCTTGTTGCATGGTATAGAAGAAAACACATTCATATAGAGATGCATTGAATAGACTGAAATGATCATGCCTGAAGTAGTGCGTGTATTACACGTGTATTACAGTTGGCTTTGATTTCTGTTGTAGGTGTTGGAAGATAATGACTATGGTCGCGCAGTGGACTGGTGGGGATTAGGTGTTGTCATGTATGAAATGATGTGCGGAAGATTACCGTTCTACAACCAAGATCATGAGAAACTATTTGAACTGATACTAATGGAAGACATAAAATTTCCTCGAACTTTATCTGCAGATGCAAAATCATTACTTTCAGGCCTACTGATAAAAGATCCAAATAAGCGGTAAGTAAAATTACTTAGGTATACAGTGATAGTAAATACTCTGATCATAATGGGTAATGTAGGCCAGTGGTGCCTGGTCTTCCTGACTGAAGGATCTTTCAGTCATAGGAAAGGGCCATACACAGCCAGGCAGAGTCCACACAGCCTCAGAGTTCCACTTTTTCAATGCAGCAATAATATACGACAGTGAGTTTAACAAGCAAAAGGAGAAAAGGGATGTGGAAGAGAATACTTTTTTAATCCTTCACAACAAAGTCAGATCTTTTCAGGTTTAGATTTTGTACTGGAACAAAGGGAGTGCTCTAGATTGTTTTTCAGAATATGAATTAGCCCTGAGTTGGCTATAATGCTTAATGGGAATAAACCACTTTTTCTTGGAAGTGATCATGCCTGAAGACATGTAAAAGCTGCCACAGCTAAGTTTTATTAAAGCACGTAAAAAGAAGACGTATTAGATCATGTAAACTATAAACTTGTTAGATAATACATCTTATGTGTGAGATGTAAGTTGTTTGGAAGCAAGCATCACCCAGCTGCTGCCTACACCTCTTTGTTGTGGGCTTTTTCCTGAAAGATTGTTGTCTAGGTGATCTATTTCCCAGTGCCTCCTGCACTGGGCCAGCAGTGTCCAGTCCCTCTAGTTCCAAAACAAATCTCTGTCTCTGTAAATCAGTGAGATTTGTCTCTTTTTCCCAGTCTTCCTGGTCTTCTTGGTCCCTTAGGCTGCAGGCATTCTTCTGTGTCCTTCTCACTTCTCTAGTCCTCCTTCATCCTCAGTTTGTACTCAAGTTTTCTGTAGCAGGCTTGTGCTCGCTGGCACTCAGGGCAGGACCAGTCACCATGTCCCTCTGAGGGACTCAGCTGCACTGAGCTTGGTGTAGCAGCCAGGACAGTACAAGCATTCAGCCTTTCCATTGCTGCCCATCAATATCTGTTTTAACTAAATTTACTCCATGTACTAAAAGCAAATTGTGACCAGCCAAATAAATACATGGAAAGTAAAGTAAAAATTTGTCTCTGTAGTAATTCCTAATGCATTTTAACCTCCAAACAATTTGAGCGATCAAACATATTAACCTTTAGAATTTTAGATACTTCCCTGTAATTAATCTTTGCAGACAGCAGTGTTTATTACAGACTTATATTTACAAGCTTATTCATATCCAAGTTCCGGTGCTAGCTACTGATAAATAGGGTAGGAACACAAAGGTTAACTGCAGCACAGCTTTTCTCTGAGCAGCTGGATGGGAAGATACTGAGAGAAGTCTGGAGACTGCAGACTTGGATGCTTAGTGGAGATGTAGCAAATTTTGTAATGGATAGCTGAGAAACAAAGAAAAATACTACATGGAAATGAGAATAACTTCATACCCAGGCACTATAGGACTGAGGTAGTTGTCCAGAATGCTTCTGTAATTTTGCAAATTATTGCTCCTTGCAATAAATACGTTAGAGAGGAATTTATCTTAAAAGGTTGCTTTAAAAACTTTCTTTATATCTTTAGCAATTCATTTTAATGAAACACAAACTGCCTGTGTAATTCTCCTTGTTAGTATTTAACAATTATGGGCTGTTTGTTCACTTAAGATTACTATTATTTTATTTTTTTTCATGTTGCAACTTCTTTCAGTTAGACCATAGGATAGCAGGACTTGGGAAGAAGTTAGATGAAAGTTGAGCAGTCCTGAAGTCCAACAGCTGTTGAAAGGGAGCAGAGGTTCCTTCCCCTGGATGTGTGGCTCTATCTCCACCAACAACAGCTTAAGGGAGCTCACTGAATGTTTTTGAGTCAAATTTGATTTGCTGAAGCAACAACAAAAGCCAGTTCGTTCTTGTTTTCTTGTTGTAGGGTTTGTTTTTTTCCACATTAGCGAGCTGACTCAGCTCTCGGACTCCAGTGAGTATTGTGATCAAAACGATGCTGTAGTTGGAAGTGAGAGGGGAGAGGTATGGGCAGGTGTGGGACCCTCCTCTTTTGGCAGCAGTGACTGCTTACATGAGCTCAAATCACCCCGTGCAAGTTCACTCAAAGTAGGTGGAATTCACTTCCTAAGATGATTTGCCAGAGTCTGGCTTTGGCAAGCTATGGGCCACAGTGAATAGTGTGGTTATTTACAATGGCCTTTAAATAACCTTCTCAGCAGGCCTACAATTTATTAATTTATACTAATTGACTCAGATTGAGACTATTTTATGGTAATTGGTTAATTGTTACAGCACCCAGATGCAACAGCAGCGAACACTGTATAAAAATGATGTGTGAATCATTACTGATTCAGTGCTTGGCACCTCCCTGGCAAAATTTTGTGTCAGTGCTGTTAGGTTGGTTATGGTTTTTAATAGTGCCAGAACTTCAGTTGGTCTTTCAAGAAAACTAAAGTTAATTATGTCTTTTAAATGAGTGGTTTATTAAAAACTGATTGTGGACAGTAATGAACACCATAGTTGGAATAATCAAATAGAACAGAACATGGTTTGGACAATTTTGTTACTGCTTTTTATCTTGATATCACCTGAATTCATATTAAACAAGTGAGAATTTCATATTAAATAGGTCAGAGTTGTTCCTGCATATTCAGAAGTTGTCATTTTTCTAAAAATTAAAGTAATTTAATTTCCTTTTAAGAGTAATGATTGTTTAATATGATTTTTTAAATTCTCTCTTTAGACTTGGTGGAGGCCCAGATGATGCAAAAGAAATCATGCGTCATAGTTTCTTTGCTGGAGTAAACTGGCAAGATGTATATGATAAAAAGGTATGTTTTTATATGACATTGAATAATCTGGCTTCTGTTAGATTGTTTCAACTGATAAGTCATAGAACTGTTGCTCTTTGGAACCACGTTTTTCTTTGCAACTTTTCATGTTAATACATGCAAATAATTATTCTGAACTAGGTGAACTTACTTAATCTTCCATTTTTCAATTTGCCACTGGACCAAAAATAAATTTTGCAAACCAAACTAAACTCAGCAAAGACTTTTCTTTTGTTATGTTAACGTCCATTTTTTTCCTTTACTTTTTTTATTCCTGGTTGTTCAAGAGAAAAGTAGGTGTATGAATGTTAAAAAAAATAAAAAATCCTGAATTTTATTTCTGCCTTTAATTGAAAAATTGATTTTTTTTGAAATTTTATAATGGGGAGATTGAAAGCAAAAATCTACTTTCTGATTATTTATGTTTAAGTAGATATTTTTTTCAAACTAATTTTTAGAGAAGTATATAGGAAAATTAAAACAACATTATACTTCTGAGCCAAAACAGCTTGTGGAGAAAGAGAGTACTGGGAATTGGATTTGAACAGTTTTGTCTAAACGCAGTCCTGTTCCCGTAATGATCAACACTTAGGGAATGATTTTAGAAAATGAATTTATCTTACTAAGTAGTGAAACTCAGTTTCACTTAAGTTGTTTTTATATACATAAGCTGATTTTATCTCAGTACTTGTGTAAGAAGTTTCTTGTTGCTATAAAACCCTTCTATTTTGATGAAGTCTTTTTTCTGTGCTTTTTTTTTCCAACTGTTATATATTGTTAATCTGCCAGTTGAGCTGCGTAATTTTAAAATTTTTCTCCTCTTTTGCTTTGTTCAAAAAAAAGGAAAATGGAAGACATACGAATGAGCAGAATATGTTTATGCTCCAATGTCAATGCTACAAACTGTTTTTTCAGTTGTTGTTGAACTGGGATTTTAAAAATGTGTGGTTGTTGGTGTGGTATTTCTCTGACAAATACCAGAATTGAAATGCGAACCTTATATTATGATACAAAATATGGTACTCTCTGAAGTTACTTGATACAAGTGTGATTTTTCCCTGGCAGTATCATGATGTTTCAAGAACCTTGCAAATAAATAATCAGGACAAGTATATTGATTAGGCTACTGGTTGGTTGTGTAAGGACATTGTAGAGAAATATTTGAGGATAAAATCTGAAAATGGAAGTTGAGGACCTGGAATTGGTTGGATTGACACGTGCCATGATTGAATGAGAAAGAAAAAGCTGTTACATTACTCTTCCTCTGTTGAGAAAGATTTCGTAATTGTTTTGCATTAGAAACTGAGTTCTCAATTCTACACTGTGTTCAACATCAAATTCAGTTAAGAAAATATATATACTCTTAACTTACAAGCATGTGCTTCGAATCTTTCCAAATCAACATGGCAAGTGCTTTACAGTCATGATCTTATTCTGAGCTATTAAAATAAATGGAGGTATTTTGCTTCTACATAAACGTAGGTATTATGTGTGCCTTTATGCTCGTGGAGGTGGATATGGCTTATTGGAGTGTTATAACTGGAGAAATTGCAGTCACTCTTTGTTTACTCTGTCCACTGCTGCTTTGAGAAACTAAATTTGCTAGTAAAAAATGAATTGGATTTCCTCAGTTAACTTCAAGGACCACAGGAATTATTTTTGTGCAGTATTGGCATACAATGTGTTCTTTATGGGTAAAATAGCTCATTAAAATTACTTCTGACAGTACATTTTTCTGTTTAATTCAAAAATAATTTTATTGCTATTATGAAGCCATTTGTCTGGTTGGTTGAGGTGTCCAGTCATTCCTCCTGTGCATGCACTGTCCTACCAGTTCTGAAGTATGCAGAGTGGAAGACTGTGCTCGGAAATGTAAACTTCAAGCATAATAATAAGCTTAATGAACTTTAACTGAGCATTTTTATTACAATGCTTATGTGAATATTTCTGAGATTTTGGTGTGTGATACGATTTCTAAAATAACTCAGGAGTATGCATCAAACACATTTGATTTTCAAATAGCTTTATCCTTTATGCTTGTTTCTCTGTTGCTGTTTATTATTAGTAGTAGGGTCACTTGATTAAATTTATAGTTGATATAATTATTTGCATAGTAAAAGTATTTCACAGTATTCTTGTTTGAGGTTTATGCACCATGAAACTGTAATTTTCTGGCTGCATTTCAGGCATGTGTTTCTGTTAGTAACGAAAGAACTGAAGTTCACATTCAGAGTAATGGAAACCAAAAAATCATGTGGATTTCAAGTAGTTTCTGGGGAATAGTTTTGTGCATGTGCATGCTGTGCCGTTGTGCCACTGATTTTATCATTTTTACTCAAGATTAAGGACATCACTGTACTTACGAGGGTGTCTCTTTACTGGTGTGATTAGAGACAGAATTCTCTGTCTGTAAACTTGGAGTGTTTCATGCAACAAACAGCAGCTCTGTCAGGTCAAATGGATCCAAATGGTCAAACAGAATTATTAGCTCTCTGATACTGCTAACTAATTCAACTAATTTGGTACTTCACAATGATAATAAAATGTTGCATGGTACACTGGAGCAGAGAAGGTCGTTGCCTTTAAATGAAAAATGTATAGTACTTAGCATTTGCGATCAGATGTGTTTATTTTTGGCAGAAAAATCATGAGGGCATATGAAAGAGAGCAATCTGTGCCAGGTTCTTCCTGTGATCAGCTCAACCCTGATGAGTTTTCATCTCTGTGCATGAGTATGAGAAATTGAATAGTTTGGCAAACTCTGAAGACTTCAAAAGCCTGTACACTTCTAAATAAATTATTTGTTTTATTTTTAGCTAGAATCAGGAAGCTTTTTGACATTTCTCTGTTACTCATTTAAGAATAGTTTTAGAGTATTTTTATTTGGGTTGCAAAAATATTCTAAAATTGTCAGATGTTCTGTCTAGGATCTTTCACTGAACAAAAAACACATGGGTATTAATTTAAAGGTAGGAATTTGGGTATGTCTTCAGGCATGCAGCTTGAAGCACTCGGGTAGCCTCATGTTAGAGGAGATCCAGACCTTTTAGCGAATTCTGGGTTTCCTTCTGCATGTAATCTGGATGAAAAAAGGAGGAAGCTGTGCAGGAATTTGGGCTGAGTTGCATATATCATCTGATTTCTGCTAGTGTCTCTGGTTATTTCTGGAGCAAATTTCTTTGTTAGTACTGGGAGGGGAGTAGGGGCAAGTGGCAGCAGTGGTTGCAGCTGAGGTGCCCAACCTTGCTGAGGACTGATGGAGCAGTGCTGCCAAAGGCACCTCTCTTACAGCAGCATGAGGTCGGACAGCTGCACAAAGCTGTTCCTTATCCTCCAGCTGTGACGGCTTTTGCTTTACTTAAGGCACAACCACAACAGATGATGAAATCCCCTGATTAAAGCTCAGGGTTCAGGTCTGGCAAAATCTGCGACATAACTACAATGCTGAATACGTATTTAAGTGCTTTCGTGTATCAGATTTTAAGGGAAGGGGCAGGAGGGAAATACGAAAATGCCAACATCTGGTTCTAGGCAGTTGCTGTTTGAGTCGTACTATTTTGGCACAATTACCCGCTGTGTAATAAAGCCTGTAGAAATGACCCTTGTTGCTTGCTTTTGTGTTGTTGCCATGCAAAGTAGTAAAAAGATCAGAAAGCTGCTAACCAGTCTGATCTTTTCATTGTGTTTCCAGTGATACTATAAACTGTATGTGCACAGCTAGTGATTGATTACCACCCCTTTGCCCAGCTGCTTGAATTTACAAAGAGGAGAGTATAACATAAGGGTGTCTGATCCTTAAACAAGCCATTGCTGCTGTAGCCCTAAGGCTTGTGACTTCCCTCTGCCTTATCAGCTGCTGGAAAAACTGGGTTCAACTGTGGGCAACCCCCCCGATGATGTGGTGTGTCCCCGTGCACTAAAACCCCAGATCTGCCTCCTCCAGGCTGTCTGAGACCACCTCCAACCCCACAGCACGTATGGTTGGTTTCCTACCAGGGCTTGTAGACTATTCCTGGTTCCCTGCTGTCCTTTGGCTTGGCCACCCGCATGGGGCAGAGGAGCCAGTCCCCACGGCACTACTTGCTGAGCAGCGTGATGCTCAGCTCCGGTCACTGTCTTGCCCTCAGTGGAAACCAGTTTGGGGGTGGGATGCAGCTGGGGATGGCTCTTCTCTTCAGTGAGCTTAACTCAGTAGTTTTGTGGTCTTTGTCTTTGCTCCATCGTGGTGAATTTGCCCAACCATTTCCCCAATTTATTAGGGAAGGACGTACAGACTGACAGAGTGCTCATCAGCTCCTGTTTCCTTTGGTAACTGAGCTAGCGTCAGAAAAAGGACACAGGGTATCATTAGGAAAGGAAAACCAGTACTTTAAAGAACTTACATATTTTTATTTAAAGTGTTGTTGACAGCCTATTGTTGAAAACTGAGCTAAAGGTTTTGTGTTGTTAGTATCTCTGCATGATTTTTAGGATCACCAGCTATTTGCTTTGAAGGGAGCTTAGAAGATATAAATGAGGAAACACATTGACAGATATGCATCAGAAAAAAAGTCAGATTTTGAGACAGGCTTTGCTAGTGTCCTTTTAAGGTTCTTTATTGTGGTATTTGGTTGTTATATTCATTTATATAATGAATTTCAGTTTATGTGAAAATAGGCTGTTTACTTGGAATGTCATTTAGTAAATTATCCAGTCTGTTAATGCAAATACATATTTCTTTGAGTTGGGAAGTCTGAGAATTGTGACATGTTTTCAGCACTTAAAGCCAAGCCTGCCTGTGATGAAACACAAAGGTGTGTTGCAGTGACGCGACCCCATTCTCTTCTTGCTGTATAATGCACGTGTTCTGCCATTCTCATTAGTCTAATCCATCTCCTCTGCTTGATTCTTGAGAATAACAGTTTTGCGGTTTTGGTAACATAGCTCTCCAGGGAAGGTTAACAGAGAAGGAAGTTTGATTCCTGGACATCAGATTATGAGCACTTAACTACCAATACATAATTAACTTTCATAGCCAGAAAGAACTGTAACATTTGACACAATTTTTGACATATGTCAGACCTGAATAATAAACTAGATGGCAACTGTTGAAATACAGCATATGATGACAATACAAGGCATTATTAAAATATCTGTTTTGTAGTTATTTTTATAATACATTTTCAAAATACATAAGCTGTGAGAAAAGCAGAATTCATCTCATACATTGTAATTCATTAGTAAAGAGGAAAACATGTTGGGATGCAACAGTGATTTTTTTTTTTTTTAATTGGACAGCTCACAATGTCATATTCAAGTTGAACCATACATAAAAGTCAAACAGTTATTCCTCATGATTAAAAACTGAAACAGGACAGCAGTGCTTACTTTTTAATATTTATATGATACTTAAAGAATTAGTGTGTTTGTGAGTTTTGTGGTTATAAAATAATTACTTAGTTTATTTAAATACCTTGGGTAATTCAGTGGGGGTGGTGTATAGCTGCACCTCACATGCCTTTAACACTCATCTCAGAGTATTATTCAGCTGTAGGCTGTTGCTGGATGGGATTTTTATGATTGTGTTAATTTTGAGTCTTTGGAAGGAAAATTCCTTTTAAATTAGAAGGAAGATCACACTGCAATTTTCATTTGACAGGCCAGGTCCATCACAGTCACTGACGTAGCTTCAGCCACTTCCCGTGCAATCCAAGACAAACTGATCCTGTCTGATAATCTTTGAGCTAATAAAGTTACCTATTTTCTCTCATACTGAAGTATTTGCAAAGTTGTTTAGTCAGAGTGAAAAAGCTGAAGGTGTAGCACAGTCTGTCTGTTCATCCCCATGAATGCAGTAGTCAGGTACTGTATCTACCCCTTTTGTTCCCCCAAGAGGTGGGTGTCAAGTTTCCCAGGTCCTGAATTGTGGAAAAACAGTGGTGGTCCTCACATGCTGCTCTTGATGGATGCCAGGTGGGAATGCCACTCCCTGGAAGTAGTAAAAATACTGAGAATTTGATACTGCTTCTGCTGTCATTTCTAGTATCAAACCTTGGAAATGGCTGGGGCACATTCAGACCGACAGGTGCGAAATAGGATTTGTCTTAAACATCAACTCTTATAACTCAGTGCTGAATTTAGTTTTTCATTTCTTTATTTGTACGCATGTGTATGTATGTACATATACATCTGTGTGTGTGTGTGTGTAAGACATGAACACACATGGTCTGTACTTCTGGTCCTTAGAGGCAACTGCTGAGTGCTGAACATGTATAACTCTCCTGTTTGGTCAAGTGTCCTCCTCCGGAAATTGACCAGGCTGCTACGAGAGGGCAAATTGTCACACGGTGAAGATAGGCAGCCAGGACCAGGACTGAGCACCACAAGCCTTGCACAGACTGACAAGGCAGAGTTTAACCAAAGCTGGTATTGTTGCTTTTGGCCACCCATTACCCTGTGTGCCTCGCAGTGCCCACATTCTCCTTTTGGACTTTCTGACTTCTTGGGTCAGAAGTGGGGAGAAGCTGTGGTGAGAGCGGCTAGATGCCATGTCCTTGTGGCATCACAGCACAAAATGTCACTGGGTATAGAGAGACATCTTCATGTTGTGATCATCAGAGATGTACTCAGTGTTGTGGGCATTGTTCTTTGTCATTGAGCCTCTGAGCTTAAAGCTTTTGGGCTGTATGGAGAAATTTCTATGTTATTATTCAGGCCCTGTGTCAGTGTAAGTGGTTATCTCTGCAGCAGTTGCATCTTATTTGTCTTTCTAACAGTTTCATTACAGCTGAAATTTTGGGAGATTTTTACTTTCTGCTTTTAAATAAAATCTGACAATTAATGAACAAAGGTGGCATCCCTCCAGAAAGATAATTGCCAAATTTCTGTAGCATGGCCTGGCATGTTGGTGACATGGCTTACAAAATCTGTCTCACATGAATGGTTCTGCCTCTAATCTCCTGACTGTATCGTGGAGGTATAGTGTCCTTCTGTGTGCATTTGTGCACATCATTTGTACGGTGCTCCCTGCTCCTGCTTTATGTGGAAGGACGTAAGGAAAGCACTTTATCCCATTTGTCCCATTTTCTTCTGGAGGTGATACGCAAGCACTGCATGCCAGTGCCTTTTTTCTTGACAGGAATTGTGCAGCAACTGGTAAATTATTTTAGGGGCTCTCCCTTTAAATTGGGGAGTCTATGTTAAAGGTATCCCAGCAATTATGTGGAGGTCAGAGAGGGAATTTATCTCTGGAGGGGAAGGTGTGCATGTGAGGGCAGAGCAGGCCCCTGCAGCGCAACTCTGAGACTTTAGGCTTGGCTGTTCTGGTGTGAGGGCGTAGAGCAGGTCGTGGGGAATGAACCCTGTCTCTGGGTATCCTCTCAGCTGGGAAGGTGGTGCTGAGAAGGAAGCAGAGCATGTGGGAAGAGTGAAAATACTTTCCTCTTGCTCTCTCTTGTGTTGTGTTTGTGCCTCTTGCTCTCAGCTGCCATTTTCTCTTTCCCCTAGGCTGTCAGTGTTGGTGTACGTGAAGGTACAGCCTGTGTAAATACCAGCCACGTGGCTGCAGGGTTTGTGTTTACAGCCACTGAAGCCCCCTACTGCTTTTCATGTCTCAAGTATGAAAGGTACTTCTGTAAGATGACTGAATCCCGTAGCACCAGTGACATAAATCTGCATCAGGTTCCTCCCTTCTGGTTATAGACTGGAGTTCTGTTTGTTTTTCTTGTTTCACTTCCACAGACTTGTGGCATAGCCGCTGACTTACTGAATGGTGTTGGTAAAGAGTTTCCTATTAAACAGTTGGAAGTCTGGCTACCGAGTGTGGCACTGGAGGACCAAACCCCCTCCTGTTACAGAATGTGCTTGTTGCTGGTGACATTTGTGTTAGTGGTGCTTGTAAAGCCTGACTGAAATTGTTGTTGTAGTCACTTGTTCCTGAAGAGTCCTGAGTACTGTGCTTCCCTTACTAACGTCATAGCAAAGCCTGTTGATCTCAGTGGACAAAAAAGAGAGGAAAAAAAATAGAAGAGTAAATCAGTAATTAGCCAGAAATTTTTTAAGGAAGAACCTGCCAGCTGATGCATTACTTTTTTCCTCTTCAGTTGCAAATCCATGCATTGCTATATATTATGATCTTACATTGCCTGTCTTGTCTTTTTCATTACATAATTTTCTGGATAGAGATCAATTCTTTCTTTAACAAGGTCTTTACTTGGCTGGTTTTATAGCACTACGTAGTTGCACAATATGGCCCTGATAGGACAGGCTAGCTGTGTAAAAAAGTCTTTAAAATATGCATTGAACATAGTAAAATAATGAAGACTCATACTACCATAAAAAGGGATTATCAAAAGACAGCTTCTTAAAGTACATCATTTCTGTCATGAAATGAGTCTAGTGCATTGAGCCTGGTGGGAGGAGGAGGTTAACAGCAGCTTTGCTTCCTATGTGGGGTAAAATTAACAATTTACTTGCTCAGTGTTGGTGTTCTGGACTTGACAGAAATAACATGAAACTAGCGAAAAACACGCACAAGGTCTGATAACATCAGTGAGCCATAACTTAAGCCCTTATGTAGAAAGGGAAATGGATATGCTGTCTTCAGGGTTTGCATTTTAAGTCATATGTGAGTGGATTACACTGAAGGGCTCCAAGTTATAGACCAAAATGCTTCCCTTCCATGAACTGCATTACAATATTATATATATTAACCTGCTGTGTAGTTTTGGACTGGCACAATACAGCATGAAATCCCGTAGTCAATGTGCCTTCCAGTTAATACCTGTGGCCTGTAGGATGTTCTTTTAGAGGAGAAGGTTTAAGGTGAGGCTGATGTGAGGGAGCGCTGCCTGTAAGCAGTGAGCAAATACCAGTTACCTGCTGCTGGGAAGCACTGCACTGTGTTGTGGAAGTAGGGGACAGGATCAGATCCAGAAATGTTGGGTTCAGGAACCTTACTTAAGCATGAACTGACCTTTTTCAAACATAAAATTTATTTTCACATTTACATGATTTATTTTAAAGGTAAGTTCTCAGCCTTACTGCTGAAAAATGGAATGCAGTGTGCTTACTGTACCCTCTGTGCTGTCCCTTTTGCCTCAGCTGTTCGTGCCACGCAGGTCTGGCAAGTACCTGGAGGTGCCTTTGCCTGACAGCTATGTAGGTAATTGAAACGGCCCAAAGAGTTTCTAGGTAATTATGCAGCTCAATTAATCTGCAAGTCATGTGAAAGTGATACTTTGAATTTAGCCTTAATTTGCTATTAGCTAGATTCTGAACTAGTATTTTGGGGATTGATTCTAATGACATGTATCTCTTACTAGGAGTTAGAGACCCATCTGTCTCTTGTTGGACCCTCTTGCAACTCCTTGTTTGACATAGGGTGTAGAGAAAAAAAACAACAACTTTAAATCAAAACTTTAATTCCTTTCTTGGTAGTAATTTGGTTGGCTTTAGGTATAGTAATTGTGTTTTGTTTCTTGGTCCCTTTCAGCTTGTACCTCCTTTTAAACCTCAAGTGACATCTGAGACAGACACCAGGTATTTTGATGAAGAATTTACAGCTCAGACTATTACAATAACGCCGCCTGAAAAATGTAAGTCAAAAATTATACATAAGCATAACTTAAAAATAATCGCTTTATAATAAAGCACTATGTATGAAAGTTCTTTTGTTTGAATGGAAAAGCTTACTAGCAAAAATCTTCACATGAAAGTGTGTAAATAAATTCTCAAAAACAGTCTTCATCTGAAGAAGGAATAATTACAAAGCTTGAAGTATTAGATGTTAGACATGCTTTTGTTTGTTTGTTATATTATTACTATTATTTAACATAGGTCACAGTTCTGTAGTTCTTTCCTTAGGGAAAACACCAGCTTCAAATGTTTGCTGAATGTCAGTAAAGGTCCCAGTTCAGCAAAGTAAATTGGAATATAGACCCTCCTTGGAGACTGCTATTGATTTCAGTGGGTTGTTTAAGTTTAGTGAGACACACATATTTTAAAGTACTTCATAGACTCCACCAATCCCCAGCCTCATCTCCCTGCTTGCCCACCCTCCAGAAAAAAAAACAATCCCTTCCCCACGCCAAACTGACAGAGATGAGTGGATGTCTTTTGTGTTGATATCCATTACTTGAAAATTGAATTTCTTAACAAGTCCTGTGCTTTTTCAGAGCACTTAAAGAAGTTATTAATATAGATGTAATCAGTGCACTGAGGCTTGCACAGACCTTCTTTGTAGGAGTGAATTTCACTTCACCACAGTTTGTATTTCTTCATCTTCCACTGCACACACAGGAATCGGACAAGCTAGGGCTTACCAGAGTTACTACCAAGCTAGTGCTAAAGCATAGTTAAAATCTTGCTGCTGAATTCTTGAATGAATTCACTTTCTAAGTGAGATTTTTTTTTTTTTAACTGGGGGGTTGAGAACATAAAAGTAGGCAGTAAATACTGTAATTAAGGTTGATTATCCTGTCATAGAGCTAGCTCATTTTTGGGTGGATTAGGATTCTCAGGTTTAGCCACAGTTCTCTGTTGCTGAACAAATCTGGAGTAGTTTTCTGGGTTTTTTATTTATAGTGGTTCAGTTTTGTATTTGTAGTATAAGAATTTGTTCATATTTGTAATTTTAACAAATTTTAAGTTTGGATTAATTTAGAGACTATTGGTTCAATCCTATAAAGCCATTATCTCTTAAAACTCCACATATGCAATGAGAATGGATATTTCTCCATCGAATGTTGAAGCAATACAAAATACGAAGATGCTACCATGACTTCAGCTTTAAATTTATTGAATTCAGGGTGGTCAATTAATAAGAACTCTGGGAAACTACCTCCTCCCTGAAATTCCTGTCTTGGCTTCTAGTAATGGCATGACTGATGCAGCTTGAAACAGCACAAGGCTACAACCCACCCTGCTCATGAAAATAATAAAATAGGGGTGATTGCCAGCAGCAGTGCACAAATGTTGAAAGTATATCTTGTATCTACAGTAACCAAACCGCATATATCACAATAAATTTATGCATATAAATCTATTGTTAGGATAACAATTTCAATAGGTGTCTTTAAGGACACTGTTTAAAAATCCATGCGAGAATGTAGATCCAAATGCTCAGAGTTAGGCAACATCTGGTGTCTGGTTTCCATTGGCAATACAGGAAATATGTAAATAAAAATATTTATGAATTTGGCTTAGTCCGTGTTTCCTCTGATCCCAGAAAATACTGTAAAAATAAATAGTTTACTAAATAATTGTATGTAAAAATTGAACTAAAAAGAACTAATACGAATTGTTCATTTTGTTGGTGTGCTTTAACTCCCTTCAAAATGGAGAAGTATTTAAGTATGTCTACAAGATTATAATTTTCTGAACTCAGTTTAAGAAGCAATGAAAACCGCTTCTCTGCTTCAATCAGCAAGGACTTCTTTTCTTTTTCTTCTCTGCTACCAATAAATAGATGTGCTGGTGTGTTCTGATTAGCCTAGAAAGGGTAGTAGTGATTGAAGTCCTTGTGTGATAGTCATAATAAAATAATAAATAAATAAACAAAAAAAAATCCCCACACTGCTGTAGTGATGACCTACTGAAAGGATACCTTTTCCATGAGCATCAGTCTACTGTATGAGCATAAACTTATGTGAATGGAGATGGATTTTTAACTCGAGCCTTTAACTTCAGCATTGAACTCTGAAAGATGGGCTGCATGTTAGGTGAATAATAAAATTTTATAGTAAATATAATGATGTTTTGAACTTCTGCCTTAATACAGATGACGAGGATGGTATGGACTGCATGGACAATGAGAGGCGGCCGCATTTCCCCCAGTTTTCCTACTCCGCAAGTGGACGAGAATAACTTTTTTGTTCTGCTGCTTCACTGTCATCTTAGGTTTATCACTGAAAATGATTCCTGAACATCACCACCAGTACTAGATACTATTTAAGATAGCAGGGGCACTTTCAGAGACCATTCCAAATTGAACAAAGTTATTTCCCAAACCTACCTAAAATCCATTTTGGTTTTGCATGAAATATGGTAGCTCTCTATGCTCTCCTGCTATTGCTGCTGCCCACCGTCTCAGTATAATAGCAACGTCAAGAAGTTACTAACAGTTTCTTTGAAGGTAGATGACTTTACTTCAGCGTTGTACACTTTGTGCACAAAGTCATCTATTTTTCCTCACAGTGGAGGCTAAACAGGAAAACGTGTTGGTCCAGCTTATCTTCTTCTAGAAGATGAATCAAAATTGTAATTAGTCTAAAAAGACTAGTCTATAATATTTTCTTGCATCTGTTTGTGCTGGTTAGAACAAGAAAACGTAGGGGTGGTGATGTACATATGCAAGGTTTTTGTTAGGCATATCATTACTTGAAGCAGGTCTCTGTCATTAACATCTGGCTGGAATTTGCTTGGGAAACGTTTGAGAGAAGGACTTAAACTGTTGATATATATAAATATATATATATATTATTTTTTAATTACTGTTGGATACTACAGAAGAAGCAGAAGGGCTGGGCTCACCCAGCCTGCCACTTAGAACTTCCAGGTTCATGTGCAATCATGGAGAATCGAACATTATACATGCAAGAAATGAAGGCATAAAAGCAGCAGTTGAAGTTGTTTAGGGGTCTTATAATTTGCACCAGATAACATCTTTCTCATGCTTTTCTTTTTCTTTCATGATATACATCACCTCTGATGGCTGAAGAATGTAGACAGGCATAATGGTATTGCTTTTCACCAAAATGTGTGCACCAAGGTAAACAGTTGTTTGCCTTACTTATTTTTGAGTTTGTGAATTAGCTTTTTCTACAGGTGTTTAACTCTGAATATTCTTCTTTTTTTTTTTCTTTTATTTTCTTTCCTTTTTTTTTTTTTGTTATACTGCGGTAGTATTTATTTTTAGAGATAAGGTTTGTATGTGTCATGTTTGCAAATGCTGCTACATCTTAGATAGAACAGGCTTATAGCAGTTAATTTTGTAATATATGGAAGGACTGTACAAGCTGAAGGGAATAATGCACTTTTATCCCATGTGGAAATTTTAACAAGGCTCTGAAATTGTACATACTGCTTAGAATCAGATTTTTGTGAATGAAATACTCTTTTAATTCTTTGGCAGTGGAGGTGAGGAGTTCCAACTTCATGTGCCAAAGGGTTAAAAACAAACAAAAAAGCTACATCTTGTGCTCTATTCAGGATAAAGATACTGTAAAAGCCTGATGGCACAATAGAAAATTTCTGTCCTGTATGAAGGAAACATATTTGAACAATGAGACCCCAGTGATTACGAGAAAAGCACTTTAATAATTAAAATAGTAAATTTCTGGGATCAGCCATTCTCAAGGAAAGTTTGTCCTCAACCAAAAGAGTTACGAAACCCAGCATGTTACATGTGACCATGGTACCCGATTGACGGAATTTAAAGCATTTCAAGAAACGCTCCACTGACAGGAAAACGTCTTTCCATTTCCGAAGATCTGTATCTAACAGAACATGTGCACAAGCTTTAGCTTTGATCTTCAGCAATGATAATCTTAATAATAAACCCTTTGGTGCTAGGAGCTGGGATATTTTGCAGTGCAGTAATGGTGTGCACGTGCCCTTGCTAACGGCGCCTGAAAGCCCTGACTCCATGGGATTATCATTTGAAGTATCTCTGTGTTCGTATCTTGTTAGCTCCCATGAAGACTGTGATATCACAGAGTATTACTGATTGCGTTGTGTGAGTGAGGAGGTGAGTCTGAAAGGAGATGTTCATACGCAGATGCCTTAGCCTCTTGATGTGGAAAGTTGAGTATCCTGGCGTGAAGCCCACTGCTGGCAGTGCATATGCTGGGACAGTCAAGGGGCAAAATGGGCATTTTAGCAAGGCAGCTAAAGACGCAGACTAATTTAGACAATTTTTCATGTTTCGTGTTTTATCTTTAGTAATGGGTGGATAATCAGTCAGAAATATATCATGATGTATATGCTAACTACATAGGATCTCATTCTGTCTCCTTGTAACACTAAACATGTAGAAATTATCCCTCTGTAGAGAGAGCGAGCACAGTAAATGCATTGCAGGTCTGTAGAAGTGTCTGTACTGACACAGTGAGTGAGTGACTGAAATAACCGATTACTTAGGAGATGGGCATTAATTAGTTTTCTGCAAAGGCCTCATACTTACAGACTAAAACTATGGTGATTCAAAATCTGTGTTATATGCCTGTGGTGTTTTTTTTTTTTCTTTTTTTTTTTTCTTTTTTTTTTCCAGCTTTTAACAGCAATAAATTTTTTGACACAGGGCACCTATAGCTAATGACCAACTGGAGTTGTGCCTCTGGCCAACCCTTCCTCGTGCTGAGAAGAAAGAAACCCTGTGGCTAGGTTCATCACAGTGTAGCTAGTTAGAGTGCAGTTCGCAGTAAATATCTGTGGGCGAATTATCTGAAAACTTTTTAAGGCTTCAATCAGTGTGTATTGTGTTATCTGCCTTCCAAAATATCATAGATCAAGTTCATGCTATGGAGAGAGTCAGCAGTCATTTAATGCTGCCCGGGGCTGGGGAATTCCCTCTTAGCAGTGTCAGAGATGGAAGAAAGAGAAATTAACAAGCTGTGCTGGGAGAAACTCTCAAAGCTCTTCTTTGCCTGTTTGTAGTTGTAGTTGGGTTTGGACAGTGCGTGGTGGTGGCTGGTTACCTTGATGAGCCTTTTGAGCACAGTACATTTCAGACTTTGACTCCAGCTTGTACTGACTTCCACGGCAGACAGTATGCCCTCTTGTACTGCAGCCATCTCGGAGGAAATAGGTCATTTCTGTTTGGGTTTTGGCAGTTTTGCACACGGCTTTGCTTTCCACACTAATCCATCTTCCAGTACATTCCTGTTGCTTACAGAACATTTATTCCAGTATTGTTTTACATTTTTTCCATCTTTACTTGCGGCTTCTTAAAGCTGACTGTTCTTGCAGGGGCCATGTGCTTCTCCTAGAGTACAAAAGTAAGGTCTTTCCTTACTAACTGCAGGGTCTATATATTACACCTCAATGTACACACTTTGCTGCTACTGTTTGTACTGTCTACAGTAGAATTTCCTTATCTTGCTCCTGGTAGTGCATTACAGGCAAGCATGAAATGTAAAGTATTTATTTAAATAAAAACCTCTAAATTGGTAATTGAATTACCTCCCTGTAGCTTTAGAGTTTGTGACATTTCTTGACCTTGCTAGTTCTTTCATTAGATCCATGCAAGATCTAGTCATATGGTTAAGGATATTAAGCAGACACGACTATGAACCCAAGAAACCGTATTACTGTTGGTCATACTTAAACTGTTTATTTCCTTAAGTATATGACCCACAAGGATGTGAAATAACTACAAGAAACTGTTTTTGTACACTGTACATCCTTAGTATTTTTACACGTATATGATAGGGATGCACATTATTTTCCTTCGTACAGACAGCTTAAATAAAACACTATGTCAATCTGCTACTTCTGTGTTTTTTAATGCTA
Source organism: Anas platyrhynchos (assembly GCF_047663525.1). Taxonomy (NCBI): domain Eukaryota; kingdom Metazoa; phylum Chordata; class Aves; order Anseriformes; family Anatidae; genus Anas; species Anas platyrhynchos. Next base: position 30,394,542 of record NC_092589.1, on the reverse strand, counting down.
ATTTGTTCTGGAGGTTTGTAAATATATTATATATATGTTCAAGCTTGCCACAAAGGACGTATTTTTTTATATCTGCACATTATTATTAAATATCTTAGAGGATAAAGTTCCTAATCTGTTCTGTGTCAGAGAAAGAAAATCTGAAACGAGAAGGCTATATTGCAGATTACAAAAGATTTCTCAAGTTTTGGTTTAAATATTTACTTCATATTTTAAAGTAATTTTATATAGGTTAGATGTTTCAATCCTGAAATGCACAAAGAATTTACTTAATTTCTTCTTACAAGAAAATGTACATCGTTATTTTTTTATCACTGTATATATAATGATCTGTGCATGTTTAGTTCAAAGTTTTATTTGCTGTGAAGTCCTAGTGATAACTGTAACTTGATGTGATGTATTTCAGATACTGGGTGATCAGTTTCAGCTTGTAAATTAAGTTACAGTATTGTCAAAAAAAAACAAAAAACAAAACACAAACAAACAACAAAAAGAGGTTTTAATGGCTAAGCAAGATGTATTTGTGCTGTGGCCCAAGGCTATTTCCATACAGGTGGTCTGTGTTAACTCTGCGAGGTGTATGTAACTTCTAAAAGTAAATTTGGGTTGTACTTTTCAAGTACTGATTATGCAGGGCTACGTTCCTATCAGAACAGCCAACATTTAAGCGTGTTGTCATCGAATGAAAGCCGTAGCCTCAAGTTGCGTAGCTTGGCAGCATGCTGGAGGAAGCAAGGGGAAGGTGTGATTTGCAGGGCACCTCGGGGTGGGACTCGTTGACGCCCGCCAACTGGCCCAAGCCTAATTGCAGCAGCCAGCCAGGAGGGCTGAGTGTCCCTGGAGCAGTCGGTCATCTGGGTTTTAGCTCAGTTCTCAGGCATGAACCCTTCCCTGGAACGTAAGTAAGTGTGTGAGCCGGGTCTTGTTTTCCCCTTGAAGTAGGCCGGAAGGAGCAGTAGAAAGGGACAAACAGACAGACAGTAGTTGCAATATTTGCAGATCAGTGACAGGACTCAGCTGTGGCCATGGAAGGAGCCTCTGCTCATTCTGCATGGAGGCACAGGGGTGATGCCTCAGGGGGGCGATGCTCTAGCTGTGGGCATGGAAGCTCCTGGATGCGATCGCCTGATCTGAACTTTGTAAACTTCGTAAAAGTAAGCAGTTTGTGGGTAAGGACAGGGCGGGGTGGGGGAACGGGAGCGGGGTAGACCTGGCACTGTCTGTGCACAGTGAGTAAGTGATTGCTATGAGTAGAGTAGCTGCTGCAGAGAAATTGATCCTTGTAATCACAGTGGTGGCTGCAGCAGGTGAGGTAGGTCCAGAAAGGTTGAGGGTCCAGCTGTGCCCTGGGCCATGGCACAGCAGCTCCAGGATCTCAGTGAAGCCTAAGTGCTGGGACTGGGTGCCTGAGGTCCTTCACGCATGTGGCTGATAGGCACTGCTCCTATTTAAACACAGATTTACGGTGTGGGGAAAAGTAATAAGTTTGCAGATTTATAGACATATATTCTTACCTATGTAACCATCTATAAAGTAGTGAGAAATAAAATAAAATTGTCCACCTGACTAGCGTGGAGAACCCGTAGTTGAGCTAGAAAGGAATTTTCATCAGCAGCCTTTCCCTTCCCAAAAGACCCGAGGAGATTTAAGCATGTTTATTGTCATAGCGGTGAAGCAGTTTAGGGAGGAGTTCAGATGTGTTTGGTAGTTTCATATGGCAGGAAATTGAAATGGGAAGAAAAAACACTTTGATGTTAAGGCTGTACCACTAGTAATTCTTAAAATACAAGGAATGAAAGATTGTGTCCCACAGCAAATGGTAACTTATTGCATGTGTTGTTACTCCTACTTCTGTTACATTTTATGTGTTCATGCTGGCTGAAGTAGCCTTATTGACTGGGAACTGTTCTTTGCGCTCCCTTCCCCTCCCCCCCCCCCCCCCCTTTACCAGTGCAATTCAGCAACTACACTGAATGTAGAAACCTTTTCTTACCTGGTTAGTTTATTATGCACTAGTTCAGCAAAAGGTTCAGATGAATTCTTTCTGAAACAGCCTGGTACTTGGAAAGTAACCTTTACAAATATAAAGTTAACCGGAAAGAAGCCCTCCAAATGTAGCCTCCAAATGTTTTGAGTTCAATAATTTGAAGCAGAGTTCAGCTGATACCCATCCCCAAGATAGTGAAGTATCTTCCAGGGGGAAAGTCTAGAATCACTTCAGTGTTGAGAGCCAGGCACCTCACATACGTATTAGCCTTTGCTAACAAAGGGTCCCTTTGTCTCAAAGGTGTTAGCCAGTGACTGTTTTGATGAGAAACCTACCCTGTGCAAATTACTCCACATTACAGGGAATATTTCTCAATTGTTCTTAAGCCCTCCTGATGGATTAAGAGTTGTTAGGACCCTGACTTTTGTATAAAAGTGGAAAGTAGCTTGTACAACTGAAGTTCCCAGGTAGATTCTGGTCATTCCTATTCAAAGTTCCCTGGTAGATTCTGGTCATGAGTTATGAACTTCAGCACACTGTGATTTCTATGAGATTTAAGCACCCTTTCCTTCCTTCCCAAACACACATTTTCCCTTGAATGCAAAAAAGGACACAACCAGGAAAAGTAATGAATCAAATTCAGTTTATTGGTATTGCCATCTGTAAATAAGACATCTATGTTAAATTACAAAAATAGATAAAAACATTTTATAAAAAATTGTACAAATTATGAATTAAGCTGATGCTTCATAACAGCTGTTAAAACTGGATTGCAAACCTAGCCTTTTCTTAGAAAAGTCTCAGCTGTCTTCCTAGAAAGTTTGGTAGGTGAGTAATGTTTCAAAATATTTATGATTCTGTAGTTAAAAACAAATATAAACCAGTTGAAATTAGCCAGTGTGTCTGTTTTCTGCGAACGCTTCTCTGTGTGAGCTTCAAACAAGCCTGAGTTTCAGACGGGTGCAAAGGAGAACTGAAAGACAGAAGAAGGAGATGGGAGTGTAAGTAAGTAGTCTGTATGGAGCTGCTTGCATCTCTCATTTGTGTCACTTCAGCCCGTGGGTGAGTTCTTAGAAAAGAAATACGTAAATGGTTAAGAATGTGGCAATGCTATGTAAACAAGCTCTGTTTCAAAGCCTGTGCTTCCTGTGGTCCTCACCGCTTTCTAAGATCAGCAATCTTACAGGTAGCAAGAACAAGAGCTATCTGATTTCTGAAAAACAAGATCTCCATGAGCTTTAGCCATCGCTCATGTTTAGCAGTAAATAACCAAGCTCTTGTTTTGGGGCACGTCTAAGATCCTGCCCCTTCTCCCTTCCAGGAAGAAGGAGACAGGTTTGTGCCAGAGACTGTTTACTGTGAATTGTACAGACTGTATATGGGGTGGGCAGCTGTAGCAAAACAGGAAGCTGCCTGTGTGCTGTTAGGAAACCTCTGGTGGGAAGGCTAATTTGCAGTTTATAAGCTCTTGCATAGCTATTGTTTGTGCCTCCTCAGTAGCACTTCACGACTTAATTAAGGGCGAGACATCAAACTCTAGTGGAGCTGGGGTAGCTACCTAGAATTAAGCAACTGGAGTTCCGAAATTTGAATTTAAGAGATGTAAATGACCTCAAATAAAAATAAACTTTCAATTTGGGCTGGTTTTGCATTAGAGGACTTAGAGTTTTTCTTTTTTTTTTTTCTTTTTTTTTTTTTGAGTTGGTAAGGTACTGAGGACTGAGTTAAGAAAGGATTTATAATGTTGCAGTTCATTAAAGAATTAATTAAAAACAATAACATGGTACTTTTTTTTTTCCCCTGAAATACATGCACCACATCAGTGCTATGGTTGTATCCACAACTAGTGCACTGAAAAATGAATTACATCCCTGAAAAGAGTTAGGGGTCAGACTCAGCATCAGGGGCTAGTTAGTGACAGCCAGAGGAAGCCCAGGCTGTGCTTCATTAAAGGGCCAGCATTAGAATACAAACAGAAGATTAAAAAGACAAAGAGCACTCCACCCAGCTCCTGAAGAAGTCTCCTGGCCACTTGTGGCTCGGAAAGGCTGCCCTTTGAGGTGCAGCTGAATGCCTGGTGTGTTAGTGCACTGCTCTCTCCCCTAGCTACTGGTATGAGCATCCTTGGTACCACTGCTTGTTCTTTTAGGTACCACTTCTCAGACAGCTGTTTTATGCCACCAAGCCTCAAAACATTTCTACCTAGAAGTTTCATCCTGTCATCTATGCCTCTAACTAAGGAGCTGCTGTTGCCTTTCCTTACCACCTGAAGCCACAGAAAGGTTTTCATTAGCCCTGCTCAGATGCGTGTAAATGGGTTAGGTACCAAGACAGCCACCTCTAGCACTGCAGGCTGCCTGCGTTTCTTCCATCCGCACAGTTACTCCAAGTTAATGCTTTGCAAGATGCTGAACCCCTGCATGGTTGACGAAGTCAGCATTTCTCCATCTGACTACAGCCACGCTTCATCTGCTTTAAAAACAAAAGTGCAAATACTGGCAAAGTCTCAGCGTGCCCAATGGCACAGCAGGCTGGATGCTAAAGCAGTTGTTTGGGATGTGCCGCTCTCCTCCTCCCAGCTGAGTGAGCAGAGTGCTGCAGCACAAAGTGCTCAAAGTTCTCCCCACGCTCCCTCCCCCCAGGGGCAGCTCTTTTAGCTGTGTGGCTGGCTAGTCTTACAGATTTCAATTTTGTAGGTAGCAGAGCCATAGAAACCCCAGTGTTTTAACTGATGTTAATGCTAGTTGCAGGGGCGGGGAGAGGAGCCACTAGATGCCTGTTTGGTCAGCATGGTGCTCTCAGAGGGGCCAGGCCGCCCTGCTGCTGCCACTGCCAGACACCTCCCGGGCCATCCCAGCCTCCTGCGCCCAGCTGCAGCATCACAAAACCCAAAGCTCCACCTACCGTGGTCCTACGCTCATCACCACTTGATTAAATGCCACCTAAGCAGTAGTCATGACCTTCCTTTCTCCTGCTCCAAAAAAAACCAACACTGTGGCTGTAGAATGTCACTGGCTGTTATAAAAAAAAATCCAACAGATGCACATTTTTGTACATTAAGACCACAATAAAAAAATAAATAAAAAAAGCCCACATAAGGATCAGCCTGAATCAATTCTGACATCAGAAGTGGAAGGGCTACTCATTTTCTGGACATACAGAAGGCTAGCTTTAATGTTTAAATTGAAAAAAAAAAAAAAAAAAAAAAAAAAGAAGCAAAACGGGCACTTGGGACTTGGGAGCCCATCAAACACTACATTTGTTGCTGGCGCCCCACTGAAAATTCATGCAGACCTAGGAGAACAAAGACAATCTCAGTCCAGGACCGGCTGTAATTCTGACAGTAGCTCACACGAAGGCACGAGAGGCGTGACGAGGGGAAGATACTTAAGGGTGAGTATATTTTATGTTCTGTTTGGGAAAGGAGTGGTTTGTTCACAGAGCAATGGGCTCACTGAAAAACGGGACATCTGAAATGACGGACGAGCCAGTTTCAGCGGCATGACAATCTGAAGAACACGGGGAAGGGCAGACTTGCACAGGGAGATGTCCAGGGGAGAGGACAGACCAGCGGCGTGGGATGGCAGATGTGGCTGGGGGTAATCCCTGAGGTCCCAATCCTGTCAGCTGGCCTGCACGCTGGCGGGCTCAGCTGGCCAGAGTCTGCAAGGAGATTAAAACTGGGACAAACAGCTCTTTCTGTGAAACTGAGGGACACCAAGGCAGATCCTGCAAGTGAAGAGCATTCCAGCCTTCAGAAACATAAACACACTGGGTGGACAGTGCTGAGGTTTCTAGTCATCTCAACTTAAATATTTTTTTCCTCTATTACACACATTTGTATTTAGTAACTATATAGAATGGGAGTTACGTATCTCTTGCTCTCCTGATTTGCAGTAACTTGCCGGGTAAGAGAGACTTTCAAAGGTAGAAACACAAAACCTGGATCCTTCAAAAGCTTTCAAAATCAGAAGTAGAAATCCCATAATTAAACTTTTGACTACCTTTTGGTGGATCTGCCTGTGTTAAGCTGTATATCGTTATTAAATATTACTGCCATCTATTAAATATTAATGCGAAGGCTTCATCTACAGCACATGCTGTAAGGTCAGGCCAGATTATCATACTGATCCTTTTTAGCTCTCTGAAAATTAAAATTTCGGTGTGAGCATCTTCATCATGTACCCATTACCGCCTTCAGAGGGAAGGAATTTCACTCCTCTGCTTCTCAGGGGCTATGCCTAGAGCCTACTTTACATTTTAGAATGGAAGATACACAAGATAAGTTTGACAAGGAAATGAACTGGAAAAACAATGACAGTGACATAAATCTCTGCTAGTGGTATGGGTAATGGGAGCCTTCTGCTATCCTCTGTCTGTGGGACAAATATTTTCCAAGTGAAGCCTAGCCCAAAGGTCGTGGGCAGGTGATTGTTCTGAGCTTCCTCCCGTACCATGAGATTTAACATCATTATTTCAAAAGCCTGTAATTCATTTCCAAGGATGAGAAAGGTGTTTTTGAATCCTATGGTTCTTGCCTTGGTTAATCCTTCAACGAGGATGCAAAAAGCTTTTTAACTCATGTTGCCTGTAAGGAATTCAGCATGTAGCAGGATCAAGTATTTCTTTTAAAATGGCTTTTTTTTTTTTTCTTCATTCATTATGAAACCAAGAATTTTCCTTACAGTATCACATGAGTTTTCCATGAAAAACAGATTCTCAACACACCAAAATGTAGCAGGATTTAAAGACCTCTTTCTCTCTTTCCGTTTTTTCCCCCAGACATGGTAAATATGAGCACTGGAAATCCTATGAAGGCTAAAGGTTTGGCAGTAGTTTTTTGTTTGTTTTGTTTTTGTTTTCCCTGTAAGTCAGCTAGATTAAAATAATGAAACAATTTTTAAAATCTGGGACTTCAATTGCATTTTTTTTTAAAGGTAATGCTTACAATGCTATAGGAACAGCTATAAACTGTAGCAGTGCTGTCATTCCAACAGCATCACTCCAAATGCAATTATTTATATAATGTTTCTTACAACATGACACTGAGTTTTTATGATTCATTATAGAACAAGCTGAAGCCTTTCTAAAGAAATAGCATTTTGCTTTCTGAGAAGGAAAATACTATTGCAAGTGACAAAGCTAACCAACTCCAAATCAAACGAGAACCCACAGTGATTATCTAGCCCAAAATGTATCTAAGGTAAAATTTGAATTGTAAAAGTTCCCACCTTGCCAAGAGTTGTATGTCCTCCTTGCTCTCCAATTTAAATTATATTTTATTTTATTTTTTTAAATTCTGTCAGGTAAACCTGTTTCTTTTCTGGAGAGCTTGCCCTACATTTTTAACAGTATAAAAAGAAAAAAACACAACACCACACAACCCTCCCCCCCCAACAATTTCTAGCCCCAAAACATTTCAAACACTTTCTTCTCCCTTTGTCTTGAAGTGTTTGCCAGATTCAACCCACATCTGCAAATAGTTTTAGTCCTCCTTTCCTCTCCCTCCCTTTCCTCTATATATAGTGTATAGAAAAAATACCTACTTATGCTCATTTCTCTTTATCCATCCAGGTTTTTACTTGATTCCATCTGTGTCCTGTTTGAGATCTGCATCCCATTTCTTTTCCTGAAATATGCAATTGCAGAGTTACTAGTGGTGTGTGTTCCAAGATATAACACCAAATTTCAGTCAGTGTATTTTACGTCATTTTTAAAGCATTAGGTATGAGTGGTTTCTCCCCAAAACCCCAAATTAACTGCAAAGGATAGCTGTTGAATAACACAGTAAAACATGGCATAAGTCACTTTCACCTCTGATCAATACTGATTATGCAACTGATATTTCTAACATATATTTCTATAATAGCTACATACATCTTTCTGTAGTTAAAATCTCCAGTTTACAGCGAAATGTCCTTTAGTTTTCTTCAAACAATCGTCTGATATTCCAGACAGCTTTTTTGGGCTGAATTCCAATTCCCAGAGAATCACTGTTGCTTTCAATAGCAGCAAACAGATTTTTAGGACTCGTAATAATTAAAAAAAAAATAAATATACTTCTCTTCTGAATATTCACACGTTAAAAAGTATCCTCTGGAACACAATTAACTTATAATGAACAGAAAAAAGGAAGATTTTGCTAGTCAAGTCTTGGTTGTGTATCTGAATGATTTTTTTTTCCTCATCTGTACAATTTAGTACTTTCGCCCAACCTCATAAAAACATGCTCACTTCCAGATAGAACACATTACCAATGACAGAATCTCTGTGGACTACGTATGAAGTCTCTTCATATTACCTAGAGTGCTTCCCTTAGAGTAGCAACTTTCATTTTCTTTTCTGAATGGCAAATGTTCTTCAACCATCTTATAGAGAGAACACTATGGTTGCCCTAAAATTTGTCAGTAATTACTACATGCTGATAACCTGACGCTATCTTGGGTTACCAGGTTTGTCTACTGACAGCAAGTCCTGTAAAACCAAACACACTGACATGATTAAAAGCATAACAAAATATGGATTTTATTTGCCTAGGTTAAACATTTATTAAATCCTACAGCTAAAAAGTCTATGAAAAAGAGTATGATGTAAATATTTGAAAGTTGTAAGACATCTATTTTCTGTTTACTGCTAAGTGTGCTACTGGACAACATTTTCTCCAGTGAACTTGTTACCCTTTTAACAGAACTCCAGTTATTAGTTAGAAAACATCATGATATGGTTGAATTAGGCAATTCAATTAGTCACAAAACAAGGGTTTGATTATTTAATAGTTTTACTGAAAACTTCATTCTATACTTACTATTTCTCTTTCTTCCTCTTTTTTCTGAAACAAATGGATGAAAGGGAAAGAATGAAACAAACCGTGCAGTCCTCTCCCTTAGTTCTAAAGCAACGGCTGAAGAACAGTGGCCAAAAACCCAAGCAACAACAGCCCATGGGAACCTGCAGCATCCTAGAGACCACTGGAAGCAACAGTTGGTCCTGCCAAAGGTGCACTACAGTGAGTAGTGCTCAGGTGGATTGATTTCACATTCTCCACCTCACATTTAGGTAAGTGGTCACAAAGCAGCAGGAAAGAAAATAACATTTAAAAATAAGGGGAAAAAATCACAGTGGTAGGGGGACTTAAGCTGACAAACGTCAGCAAAATGCTCCAAGAAATTACAAGCATCAAGCTACTATTTAAATGTTAATGCTGTGGAAGAACAGATTTCCCTTTTCTCTGGAAAAGGAACACAAAATCTTGCAATAAGAAAGCTAGGAACTGTAACCAAGAATAACTACTGCTGTTCTATTGTCTCTTCATTTAGTTTAAGTGGGACTCTGATCCAGCAACCAGCCTATCTCCAGTTGAATGGATTTTTTTTTTTTTTAAAAGGCAATGCCTTACTTAGAACAACAACAATAAAACCCCAGAGCTGAAAAGAGACTGCTGGTGGATTTCTTCGCTAAAGCTGCAGAATATTCCCTTCAGACTTTCTTTTCTTTTGGCACAGTACCTGGATTCGCAGAAACTGCACCTCTTCTGTTAGCAGCTGCTTCTCTTTGAAGAGCTGATTCTGTTTGTTGAGTAGCTCCACTAACTGCTGGGCAGTGGCCTGGCAGTGCTTGTCAAGCTGGTGCAACCTGGAAAAAAATAGATAAAAAGAGTGCAGTGTGTCTGAAGTTGGAGTTCTCTGCAGAAGCTTTGATCTTTGCACTGGCAGGTGCAAGCTCCCAGATGACACAGCTCAGCCTGGTGTTGGGCTGAGACTGAAGTATTATTACTCCACAAAAGGGCACTCAGTACATTTGATCTTGACACTTTAAATGAGCACTTTTAAATGTCTGCACTTCTAACTTAGAAGCCCTGTCGTGACGTGACAACAAGTCAGTTTTGCTGTTCAATAACATCAGTAAAGACCACAGGACTCCATCCTGACATCTGCAGCTGAGCAAGCCATGCCTTTCTCTTCTTTCCTACAGAAAGGGTGCTGTGAGTTCAGGGCTGTTCTTGGGATATGGCAATAAACCTGTCGGCAGACGTACACACCCTACAGCTCCTTCAGAAACCAGTTTCCTGATTTTAGGCAGTTATTTCAATGACATTAGCCCAGATTATAAATCCAAGTATCCCAATCCCCTGACAAACTGGACCTGAAGTGACGGAAAGTTTAGTTTTCATTCCACTGCTCTTTACACCCCGGTCAATGCCCAAAACTTATTACAGAGCACAACATCATTTAAAGTGAGCTTAGTGGTAATTAAGCATGTCGGCGTTAATCTCTAACAGAGATTCCTCTGGAAGGATTTAAGAACCCACCACTCCAAAGACTTCTCATCACGGGCTGCAAAACAGGGAGAACAAGCCAGTGGGTGTCAGCAGGGGTACACAAAGGCTTTGCTTACACTTGAGAAACAAGTGTAACAACATCCTTGTAGAAAGGGCAACTGCACCTTTACTTTAATCACAAAACCTGGAATGTCCCCAGTGACTGGTTAGCCCTCTGAATCCTGCCATGAAAAAAATCTTAAAAGTTTGCTTGGATCTGTAACAAGGAAAGTGAACAGAAATAAGCTGAAAATTGTGTTTTTGCATTAAGCGCATTTCATTCATTCTTTAAGTGGAAACATCTTTAACTACAAGTCCCTGCAGATATCTTAGAAGCTTGTGTTCTTTAAATATTGGTGCTCTAGAGAAAAGTCTGTATGTCTAAACACTATATATTTAGGGAGCATGAACCAACCTGGGTTTTGCTATGGTTAGTTCTGGATCTAAATTCTGCACTTGTTTTGTAAACTATTTCTTGCTCACCATTTTGAAAAACAGCTTCAACTGAACAAGGTGCTTAGGCTTGTGTCTCTCATACAGTCTGTGTTTTTAATAGAATTAGTTATATGCTCACAATAAGGCATGTGATTTTCTGAATCCTTCTACTTTCAACTCCATGTGGTAGTTTTGAGTTGTACAGCTGTCATAACTCAGCTAAGCTAATCACTCTGAATATTCACATTCTTAATCAGGATTGTTCAAATAACTGCATTAGTAAACACCCCTGAAATTCTTGATAAAAATCTAGTAAAACTTAGCTGAAACAAATTTGCCAAAATTTATGTGAAAAACGGTATTTAGTGGTCTATCTCTATCAGACACCTCCTTTGAAGTTGAACTGCAACAATAATGCAGCAAACACTGTGAATGGATATATTTCATCCTGTCCTGTTACTCTGCTAATGGATAGCTGCAAAAAGGGATTTGAGGAGCTGCAGGACCATCTCCTGGGGATCAGAACAAAAGTAACTGCAGCTAGCTGCAAACAGTGACAGCTGGTTGTAAACATCCAATGAAGTAAACAAAAAGATCACTTTGATAGCATAGAATATTCTACTAAATACACACTTACATGCTGTGTGTCTAATTTCACAGTCCCTGTATGTTCTAAACTATAACATGTTGATACATGAGCTGTTTATGCTTGATTTCTTTACAAAGGGTGACTTCACAGGTGTGGAACTCAACAAAACAAACAAAAACCACCACCACCACCAACAAAAAAAGAGAAACAAAATTCCTTCACAAACCAAAAAAATGCACGTGTACTTTTTGTGTTCTGTTTTTAAGGACACTAGCTCCTCCAAGAGCATCAGATTGCTCCCACTGAGTGCACAGACAGTGGTACTGTTTGCTGGAGGCAATGTAGCCTGGAGGCAATGTAGCGGAGTTTCAGACTGGAGAGCTGAGTTCTGCTTACTATTTTGCCATTGATTTCCTTTAGTTTGAGGATTTGTGAGCTTACTGGACTCCTTTATTTGTAATAAAGTCATCTTCCAGTCTTTTATTTATACCATACTCACTACATTATAACAGTACTGGTAGGGAGATGTAACTGGAACGCGCTGTCTTCAGACAGACAAGGAAAAAACTCCAGTGCCTCCCTCCATAGGTGAAGCCTTGAGACTACGAAAACCTCTTCACACAAGGTCATCTCAGACAGCATGAAAGCCCCACTCAACAACCACCAACTGTTGTCTGGATTCAAGCCTTTAAATTTCTGCTGACTTCTATATTTAATTAGTAATCTTTCCATTATACCAGTGCTTCAGTTTGTTTTAAGGGTCTTTGAGACACCATCTTACACAAAATTGTCACTCCTAGCAGCTAAAGACATGGTTAAGTGTGTAAGCCCCTCAAGTAGCAACACGGTTGTGCTGCCCATTGCTTAGAGGGCCTATTCTGGATGCAAGAGCAACCACCAATGAAGAAGCCCATGAGGAAGGGCCCTACCAGGCATCTCCTCCTGCAAGAAGAAGGCTCCAGCTGAAGAACCACCACTTCAGTGCAAGGAACTTCCTCCAGTTCTGGCATGCAAACTGAAGTAAGTTCCAGCTCATGTAAATTCTACATCAAAACAACACTTTCTACTAGATACTCACAGGCAGCACATGCAAATTTCAAAACATCGCTGGATATGAGCCTTACTGCTTTCTATTGTAAGACTATCTACAGGATCCTATCAGATCCTGTTAAAGTTTATTTACAATAGTTCATCCAAATTAAGAACTCTTTTAATTACGGCAATACTACTCAACTACACTTTTTCTGTTTTGTAACTTTATCACCCACCATGTTACATTAGACTGTGCCCTTGAACAAAGATGGAAAATGACACAGCCACCGAACTAGGCTTTACTAGTAGACCACAACTTGTATCATCTGTATCCAGCTCCAGTGCTCGAGTACAGGGTTAATAATGTTCCTTTCTACAGTTCTGGGTCACAACAGATAATGAGGGAGTACATCTAGTCAGCACACATCTCAGTCTATGAATTCCCAAATTCTGTCTACCAGTCTGCTCTCCCAAAACTGCTGCCAAGCTGGCCCTTGGTCTGCACGCTGGGACTACCAGCCTGCTCCGGTGCATTTAGCTCCCGAGGACAGGCTCTGGGCCCTCTCACAGTGTCTGCTATTACGTGTGACATGTGCAGCACAGCCACACATTCCCATATGCATTGTATCTGGCCTGCCTGCTGATCTCGTAAATGATTCAAGATGAGAAATGAACAGCTCCACCCACATTCACTGTACTTCCCATATGTTACAACTGCACATCGATGCCTGCCATCATTTTTACAACTGGGTGACAGAACCTTCTGCACATTTTGCTAATACGAGTGAGTGAGGTTGCACAGTCACCATGTTCACTTTGGCAACACCACCGACCAGGCAAACGTGCGCTGCGTCCTGAGCATCTGCGTGACCACCACATACTTCCCCTCCGTTCCAAATGAGTTCATTTTCCACCAAAGTGGCAAGTGCTCTCCAGTTGGGATGGCAGCGACTGCTGCTCCGTGGCCTAGGAGTGCTGAAGGGTAGGGCCTGACTCCACCCTCTGACATGTTACTTCAAAGCACAAGTTTCAGACATGTAACTCTAAGCGTTTTATATTTGTACTACTTGCAGGATAACCTTACACCAAGGGGTAGCTCATATTTAATAGTATTAGTACTGTTAAAATAATTTTCCATGCAAACTTATTCGGTCTAAACCAGAATTCCTGTTTCGATATGGCAGCAGGTAAGAGACAGCTTTGTGAGGCAAGTGCATCCATAGAAGAACAAAACTGAGGCATCGCAAGCTGCAACGAGCACTTCATGATGAGCATTTCATTCTGATTCTCAGTATTTGAATGCAGCTTTATATTATCAGGGCTCCAAGCTACCTTGTTCATTTTGTGCAGCTCATGCTAAAACCTGCAGTAGAGCACATCTCTCACTCAGCACAGAAATTAAATTTGGATCCGAGATTAGGCTAGTACCTAGTTGTTCTGAAACAAAATGGAAAGGGAGAGATATGTTTTGCTACATTTGGACAGGTAGGAGTAGACATCCCTTGCAAGATGCTACAGAATCTGTGTGAAACATGGAGCACAGAGCAGACCTTTGGTACCAAGGTGAATTATACCCAGCAGAATTAACTTCCACAGCGGTCAACTCCACAAAGCTGAACTAGCGCTTTGTGTCCTACAGACAAAAATAAAAGCTTCTTTCTTTTCTATAAAGACCCATCGCTGAAGCAGGGGCACCCGGCAGGCTCCAGCAGTGAGTGCGCAGCAAGCCCCTGCCCTGGGGAAGTCACATTAATCCGCAGGCAGCCGCGAGCGCTGAAGGGAAAAGCTGGTACAACAAAAGCCAATACAACCTGTCGGCCCTCCTCGGGCTTTTAAAGTTGATTTGAAATAAATTAATATGCAAGGATCTGTGGGTAGCGTCCATCCATCCAGCAGCGGGGATCAGTCCTTGACAAAGCAGAGGCATTAAAAGGTTATTTACTCTTTCAGAACAGTCAGGGTACTAACGTAAAACGCTTTCCCTCTACTCTGCAGAGCTGAATTTGCTGAAACGGCGTGATTGGATTGCAGCAACCTACAGCCGCTAAATCACCAAATCCAATAACCACGCTGCATTTACTGGCACACATCTTAATTAGGTTTTAATACAAGTAATCTGATAACTACCGCTGGCCAGCCCGCGCAGAGCTGTCAGAGCTGAAAGGGCTGTTATTGAGCGGTGCAGCCGCCCCCCGCTGACCCCCGCCGAAGCCCCCCATCTGCCGGTTGCCAAGGAAATGGAGGGCGGCCCACCGGGCCCAGGCCCAGGGCCTCCCCACCCAGGCGGCCACAGCAACACTGGGCATGGCCCCTGCTGCTCGCCCGCTGGTGAGAAGGGTCCTGAGGCTGCAGAAGGCCCAAGTCATGAAAAAGTGGCATGGCGCAGCCGAGAGGCTTGAAACAACACGTCCCTTTGCAGGAGAAGGGCAGAGCAACAGGCTACATTCCTCATGGCGCTCTCCCAGCACCTGCGGGCCTGGAGGTGGATGCAGCGATCAGACACTGCTTCTGGTGGCAAGGCCATGGACCTGCGAGGCTGCAGAGACTACTGAAGGAGGATCTGCCCCAAAATGATCAACATCAGATTGGTGGCTGGCCATTTGTGTACCTCAGGTGTTTCTAGTGCACTGTGAACTTTGAAACCACATGCAGGATTAAAAAAAAGGTGGTTATAATAAGAGGGAACAAGGCAGTCAGAAAAGACAACAAAATCCAGTAGACTTTCCTTCAGCTAACTTCTACCCACTATTAGGGTTTTTTTTAGGTCATCCTGCAGATCAGCTATCATACTAAAATGGTAGTGAAGTGTTTAAGTTGCGATACTTCACAGATAGTTGTACTACAACACGTTAAAGGATGTTGAATGTGTATATTCAGATACTCAGTGTTAGGAAATGCCAGAGCAAAGGCTCTCTGTGCAGCTTCTTCCCACCCTAGCTTCCACCTCCGCTGCAGCTCCCCTGCTTGGCCTCTCACCTCTTCCCAAGGCCCACCATGAACTTGCTGAACAGTTTCAGTCTAAAGCACAAGTTTTGGCAAGCCCAATGAAATCACAAAGAACTTAACAGTGTCTTAAAACAAGAAGCACCACACAACCTTAAATACAAACTGGTGATCACAGCTTGCTCTTGACACAGATAAAGCAGGCACTGCCTACAGTAAAAAACTGCTACACATAAATCAAAGATCAGGCATGCTCTGCCTACATGAGAGTTTTGGAAAGCCAGACTTACTGCCACGTGAAGAGTTCGGGTGTACGGCTGGTGCTCACAGTGAGAGAGGAACGGCTTGTTTCAGCAGCCCCAGCTGCTCTCACTCCCCATTCCCTCTTGCAGGGACAGCAGCACACTTCCCCTCTGCTTCCCAGCTCAGCTCTGCTATGTTTCTTTTTTTTTTCCTTTTTTTTTTTTTTTTTCTTTTTTTTTAAGCAGAAATGATGTTGTGCCCCTCTTGTAAAGACAGTAAAATTTACATCCACCATCTCTTCATGTCTTCAACCAGCTCCATGGAGAGCTAAGGCACTTAAATCAGTAGTAAAAGTTAGTTCTTGCATAAGCAGCTTCATCTTTATTGTGGATTGCAACATTCACAAATTTATGCACTACATTTTGAGGTAACTAAATAGGATTCTATACATTTTGAAATGCAGATAAATAGAGGATTATAAGCCAAGGTTTAGATGTTTTCCTAAATTGGTATTTACTTAAGATGTTGAGGCACAGATCAGGACCTGATGAGATCAGCATCTCTGAGAATTCCCCGTATGCTCCCTAAAGTTAAAAAGAAACATCTGTACTATCTATCCTTTAACTGAATTCCATACTCCCTTCTAGCTTCAAAAGCAGAACGCTATGATGCAGCTTTCTCAAGTTAATGAAATAAATCTAAAGAGAAGAACAAAACAAAACAAATACCTTGATTAACACTGTTTTAGTTCTGTCTCACTGGAATTCCTGACTTCTAACATGGAAAGATGGTTTAGGGCACATTAAAGGATGTTTCTGTGGCATTTCCCACCTCTCTGAAACATGAAATGACTGTCATTTGTTTAGCCAGATAGGGAATACAATCAATACCACTTCTATTTTAGCAAGGTAAGCACTTCCCTACACTAGAGACAACTAGCTCACATTAACAGATGGTAACTAGAGGTTAATATTTCTTGGAATTAGACACTTAAAAAGAAAATGTCCACATTTCACGATGGAACCTGTGACCCAAGTGGTTATTAATTAAGCTTTTTTTTCTTCTTCTTCCCCGCTTACATGTGTTTTGGGTAACCTCTGAATTTCCTTTTACTAAAGACACTCTTAATTTTTCCACACACTTTTCAAGAAATGTCTACACTACATCTTCTCCAAGAAGATAACAAGCCATAGTAACAATTGCAAATAGAGTTTAATTAAAAGTTTACATAGGAACAGTAGCTTCTGCTTTGTTTGTGATTTCATCACTGACTATGAGAATACATCTTCACTTCCACAGCTGGCCCATCAGGTTAAACAATCATGTAGGAAACCTGAGTCTGGATCTATTCTTGGGCTCATGTCTGAAGTGCTGAAGCAAGAACATTATCAGCCTGCTCTTTAGTAGGGGGTGTAGCAGCTGGGCTTAGCTGATACGATGGTCACTTTTAGCCCTCCTGGGTTTTGACAGGAAGGAAACACTTCGAGAGAATGGACAGGAAGCCGTAAAAGATACGGGTGAAACCTTCAATAACATCTATTTCTGTTCGAGTCTCTCAGCTAAAGAAGTTTTTTCCTCCTTCAGAATAATACAAAATAATATAGTCTACATTATAGTCAATATTATAGTAATATTATAATATTATACTCTATATTACAGTCAATAATATAGTCAATATGAACTCTGGATCAACTTTACTCTAGAGAAGAACAGTTCTTGTTAATATTTTTTGCTTATTGCTGAAAAATGCTTAATAAAATTTTTTCAAACTCTTCAAACTGCCTGTTAGTTTAGAATACTTTAGGAGAAAAGGGAGGAAGTGCTTGCTGATCAGATCTTACACAAGTTCCCAGTGAAGAAACTGTCTTGATATGTTAAGAGATGCCTATTTTACCAAGGTTTCAAATGTGACCCCCTAAAATGTTTACAAGGATCATTCTACAAGGTACATGTCTACATTACTAAAGTATTTTTTTATGTACTTGTCTTACTAGTCCCAACTCCTTCTGTGGTTATTTCACTTTTTATAAATGTGTGCTCCATTTTCCCCACAGCTTACCGATTTCTCTTATTTCTTTTATAACCAGACAAACTTGACCCTTTACAGATTGCTAGTTAGTGTCCAGGTGTCCACACAAAACAAACACTATATCTGAGTCAGAGATTGATAATTTTTTTAATGCAATCTGCCCAATCTGAACTCCTTCCTTCAGAAACACTTTGCCTTTAAAAGGAAATTCCCAGCATGAACCTCATCAGAAGCGACATGTAACAGACAGTACATGTGGTGTTTGGGCAGGCAACAGAGAACTGAAAAAAGTCTTTACTTTTTCTATCCGATGGCATGTGCAGAATGTACATGTGGCCCAAGCTGACATCAGGCATTTGAAGCAAAAAAGCTGATAAAAGCATCAGCTTCTGTTAATTTACTTTTTCAAACATTGTCTTAATTAAAAAAATACTACTGCTAGAAAGGATAGCGCAGCTGAGCTACAACTGCTTCAGTTGTTTCTGACAGTTGCAATTATAGGCTAGCAGAACAGCTTTGGGTTCAGTCCTGCTGTCCTTGCTGAGCCCAAACTCTAGCTGCTATCAGCATGGACTGCAGGCACCGTATTACAGCGAGCATAAAGCTTCTGTGCTCATACCTATTAGTACCTGTGTTTGAAAGGTAAAATGTCTCTCAGTAATGACCTTGCAAATGGGAGCTCAGTGGTGCCAGGTATGGTCCTTCTGATCCAGTTATCTGCAGGGGAGTCTGCTCAATTTAATACTTATATATCATAGCACTTCAAAAATACCTCCACTATAAAAAAAAAAACAACAATACTGCTATACTGTACAGTTTGATTGTTATAAAAAAAATCAAACACTGTTAAATATTTGTGCAGGCATCATTCATTAGTTCCTTTGCTTGAACACCATCACCCTTATTTTCCACTCCAGGGGTGCCAATACAACCCTCTTTCCAGCATCACTTCAAATGCAAGATATTGCCCACAAGCTCTGGCGGACTATACACATTTGCTTACTTCCAGGGTTCACACAGGGTTATTGTGGTTTTCAAAAATTACTTTCACTGTAATGATAGATGTAGATTTGTAGAGAAGAAAGTTTTATGCTTGTGACATACAAGAGGATGAATATGACTTTAATGTGACAGAGATAATTTCTCTGTGCAGCATATTCAGATGCATGTTTCCCATACAAGGCCCTTGCTCTCTCCACACAGACCAGATTGCTTCCATTTGTGAACTTGTCCCTTGCCTGGCTTATTTCCTCCCCTCATATATAGCTCTATCACATGTCTATTTTCCAAACCTATTCCACCTAAGAAACAAAACTTAGTGTAGAGGGGAACATACTGAGTGAAGATATGGAGAAGATACTGGGAAACAGGTCACACCAAGAGATCAGGTGAGCAGAAGAGCCTAGGGTGTGCATGAGATGCAGAGAAGAGCTGTGCTCAGGCACACATGAATTTATCCAAGGGACCTGAGGAGGTTTCAGCCTCTGTTTCTCCACACAGCACAGCACTCTGGATCAGCGCCGATCTCCCCGGCTCCCTTGGTGTACCATAAAGCTCTTCTGTAGAGAGTGAAGGGAGAGTCACAGTGTCAAGCAAACACCAAGTGAGGAAGATAACATGGAAGACCAAAGGTAGGGAAGACAGAGAGGGTTACAAACACAGCTTTTGTACTGGAAGCAGCTCAGAGGAACAGTTTCATCCTGAGAAAGCAGAGATCAGAAAACAACAACAAAAAAAAGCTGGAGGATCTGAGCAGTACTGTCAGCTGACCTTCATGGGGCTCAGCTCTCATGAATACAGAGTCCACTTGATGTTTGTTTTAAACTATATTAAAAGCACAATGAATTTGCATGTGAAGTATGTGAAAACAGCAGTTGCTTAGAAGCACTGAAGGAAAACAGGGAAGCATTTCAGAGAAAATACATCTTAAAAGTGACTCTCTGTAAGAGAATCTCTGTAAGAGTGGC